>NC_140991.1:49922297-51122297 GCF_052327205.1 Somniosus microcephalus | reverse complement strand
TGGGAATGGCCTTCAGCCCCATGGCAATGCATACACATTGACTTTGCTGGTCCATTCATGGACTCCATGTTCCTAATCGCCATGGACACACATTCCAAATGGCCAGAAGTCATCAAGATGAATACCACTACTTCAGAAAAGACAATTGCGGTGTTAAGAACAATATTCGCAAGGAACGGATTGCCAGAACAGATCTGTTCGGACAATGGACCACAGTTTGTATCGGAAGAATTCCGACAATTCTTAAAGAAAAATGGAGTAAAACATTATGGGCTAGATTTTCAGTTGCTTGCGCCTGCAGTTAGCGCCTTAAGAGAAGTGATTTTCGGGCGCTATGCGTGTAGCGCCCGGGCGCAACGCAGTTTGCGCCTCGCCCCAAATTAAGTTGCCCGTTAGCGCCAGCGCAACGTTTAGCGGCCGCCTGGATGCGCGCGCAGAAAATGACGTCACATCCTCGTGCAACGCCCTTTGGCTGCCCCGAATCCAAACTTCAGTCGGACCGCCCCATTGTGCGGCTGGCGTCCAGAGCGTTTGTAAAATGGAACGCAACACACCCTGGGGAGCGCAAATTAAAGGGCACTCCTCCTGCACTATAAAAGGCAGTCTGCATGTGCTGTCTGGAAGGGTCCAGTATGTTGTTGTGAACGGTGTATTTATGTTTCCGGCCACCACCACCACCACCACCACCACCACCACCACCACCACCTCCTCCTCCTCCTCCTCCTCCTCCTCCTCCTCCTGCTGTTTTTCCCCCCCCAGACTCTGCCTTTGAAAAAAACACATGCACCCTTCCCCTTTAAGAGCTCACTGGCACCAGAGTGTCTGCCGTGCGCTGCGCCCGAGCTCGGGTGTTGCGCTCTGCACCGCCGGCTTAGCGCCTAAAGATAGTAGTGGAACGCCTCTTTTAGCGCTCCACCAACCTCTTGGGGCGAAGCCACTGAATTTCCGGCAACGGGGCGCTACTTTGGGGCGGGCGCTAACTTCGGGCGGGCGCTAAGGTTAGCGCCCCAAAACTGTCTATACTGAAAGTCTAGCCCTATACCTCTGCCCCATATCATCCGGCGACAAACGGGTTGGCTGAAAGATTTGTCCAGACATTCAAAAAGGCAATTAAGGCCATGAACGATGATCAGATTCCGCTGCAACACAAGGTCGACAAGTTCCTGATGTCATATCGAAACGCCGATCATGCAGTGACTAACCAAAGTCCTGCCATGATGTTTTATAACAGGAGGTTGCGGTCCAAGTTGGACTTGTTAAAACCAAATGTGCGGAGGGAAGTGGAAAACAAACAGTTTCGGCATATTAACAACAAGACCACTCGAACTTTCGACATAGGACAACCAGTGTTGGCAAGGGGCTATGGAAACGAAAAATGGCAGTCCGGAACAATTCGGGCCAGACAAGGACCTCTGATGTACACAGTAGATATTGGTCATAATGTGATAAGGCGTCATGCGGATCAACTGGTAGAGTCGAGAGCAAGGGTCGAACCCATGGTTGTGACAGAGACAACTGTGGAAGACGTTAATGAACCTGAAACATCTACCTTGGCAGGGAATGTACTTGATGATGATGACACCCAATACATTGGAAACCAAATAGAGGAGGCACCTCAACAACAAGAATCAGAGACTACTGAGAGGCGTTATCCAAGCCGCATCAGAAAGCCTCCTGAGAGACTGAACCTTTGAACTGTTATACCTGAAGTTATATATGTATATATGTTATTATGTTATGTTAAATGGGGATATGACTGTTAAGCTAAAAAGGGAGGATTGTGGTGTATGTAACCTGTTCCACCTTAAGAGAACTTAAGCCTGTTCCACCTTAAGAGATGTACTACTTTCTCTGGCTGCTGTATACGTAATACCGGTGGTGACCACACCGGTATATAAGCACTGTGTAGTAATATTGTATTCAATATAGTCCCGACCTCCAACCAGTAAAGACCTGTTGAATTTACTCTCTTAGTCTGTGTAGTAATTATCACTATAACACACAGACTTAACAGTTAGTCCTATGGCGGGAGGGTTTTATGGGCTCCCACAAGCTATACAAGGAGGGGGGGCCACCCACACCCACGGACGCAAATATCCCACTGGATGTCAACCCAGAATTTAGAGCCGGAGCTCCGACTCCACTTGCCGGGACTGTCTGGAGCGGGGTTCGAAACCCTACCCTGTCTGGCCCAGCAGCGGGGATCCTACCGCTACGCCAAAGGCCCAATCCGATTAGCAACGTGAAATGGCTGGAATGAGCACAATTCACGGCATTAAAAGAACTCACAATTGAACTGATGATGACCTCAGCAATCTCCTCAACGAGGTGGAGGCGCAGCGCCTGCTCATCATTGGTAATGAGAAGTCAAAGGCGCCGCAAAAAGGACAGATGATAGCTTGGTCTTTCAAGTGGGAGCATAGGGCTCCAGTCACGGGGAAGGAAAAGGTGCAGGAAACGTATGGGTGTCACCTTTTGCACGGAGTGGGCCTTTTGCGTAGCGGTAAGCATCCCCGCCGCTGGGCCAGAAGGAGTAGGGTTTCGAACCCCGCTCCAGACAGTCCCGGCAAGTGGAGTCGGAGCTCCAACTATAAATTCTGGGTGGACATCCAGCGGGATACTTGCGTCCGCGGGTGTGGGTGGCCCCCTCCCTCAGATGGGTTGTGGGAGCCCGTAAAACCCTCACGCCATAGGACTAACCACCCTAATGGCTGGTATGAAGATAGTTATGGTCACGGAAGAAGTGTTAACGTGGCCAGAAATCCTTCCACCACTTCATACAGTTTCCGAAAGGGAACAGTGTGAGGATACGTACGACGATGACCTGTTGCGCAATGCACCTCCTTGGACCCTCAGTCGCAGATGCGAGGGGGCAAATCGTGCAATTGTTAAATTTTTCATTTTATTGACATGTAAAATGTTGGCCCAGTAATTCCCTTCCAAACGCGCGAGTACGGTCGGGGTACTTACGCGTCTGTCCGGAGGAAATGCCGGTTTTCAGCATGCACAGCGCATGCGGGGAAAACCGGCATTTCCTGTCCTCTGAACGAAGGGGTTCAGAGGCAGAACGCGTGCGACTGTACAGGCAACGCGTGCGCAGTAAAATTCGCTGCTTTCATTCATGCTTTCAGTGAGGTCAAGCCCTTACAACTTACACATGAAAAAAGCATGAGTACAGTTGCTCCAGAGGCTGCGGTTGTTTGGGAAAGGGAGGAAAGTTATTTTAAGAAATGCTGAGGTAAGTTTTAAAGTTTATTTTTGTTTTTTAAAATGGGTTTTCAGTACTGTAGGTAGAAGGATCAATTGTGGCTATGTGAATTGAATTTGCTGTGTTTATTAAATGTGAAAATGACTCCAACATTTTTAAGAAATAAACTTTTCATCAGTAATATATTCTTTTAAGTAATTATGTATGTATGTCTGTATATATTCCTTTGCGTGTATGTATATATTCCTTTACTTATGTGTATGAATGTATGTATTTAATTATGACTTTCAGAGAAAGTAACTTATTGGAAAATCATAATTAAAAACATACATTCATACACATAAGTAAAGGAATATAAAACATACATACATATACGTAAAGGAATATATGCAGACATACATACATAATTACTTATTACTGATGAAAAGTTTCTTTCTTAAAAGTGTTGGAAATGTTACATTACTCATTTTAGAACATTCATTCTCACATTCAATTCACACAGCCACAATTGCTCCTTCTACCTACCGTACTGAAAACCCGTTTAAAAAAAAAAATTTTAACTTTAAAACTAACCTCAGCATTTCTTAAAATAACTTTCCTCCCTTTCCCAAACAAAAATATTGCCTTTCAGAAGCTCCACGATAAAATATATCTTCCTCCGCAGCCTTGGAGCAACTTTACACATGCTTTTTTCAAGTGTAACTTGTAAGGACTTACCCTCACTGAATCCATGAATGAAATCGACGAAGTTCACTGCGCACGCGCTGCCTGTGCAGGCACACGCGCTGTGCCTCTGAACCCCTTCGTTCAGAGGACTGGAAATGCCGGCGTTCCCCGCATGCACGGTGTTTCCTGAATGCCGGCATTTCATCCGGCCAGATGCGTGAGTACCCAGACCGTACTCACGCATTTGGACCCGAATTACTGGGCCATTATGTTTTGGCCCGGAATGTGCAAACACATTGAGGACATTGTCGGAAATGTTCCATTTGTCTAGAACGCCGCCCATCAAATGTCAAAGAGTCCACGATACCTCACCGTATCCCAGACAGGCCCTGGCAGGTCGCGGCAACGGATCTGTTCACATGGAACAACGAGGACTACATAGTGACAGTTGATTACTACAGCAGATTTTTTGAATTGGACAAGCTTCACAGCACCACATCTGCAGCTGTGATCCACAAGCTAAAGGCAGCCTTTGCCAGGCATGGCATGGTAGAGACTTTAGTCTCAGACAATGGCCCCCAATACAAATCAAAAGAGTTCGAGTCGTTTGCCAAGGCATGGGATTTCACACATGTCACATCAAGCCCACATTACCCTCAAAGTAATGGCCTTGCTGAAAAAACTGTCCAGATTGCAAAAACACTCATGGACAAAGCCAAAGCGGACAAAAAAGACCCCTACATCAGTCTCCTTGAGTACCGCAACACTCCGGTTGACAACTTCAAGTCACCAACACAGCTGTTGATGAGCCGCAGACTTCGCTCAATCCTTCCAAGCACCAACCAGCAGCTGCAGCCAGAGGTTGTCAGCTGCAAGCCAGTGCATGCAAAACATGTACAGAGACAGCAACACCAAAAGAGATACTATGACAGGTCAGCTAGACTACTGCCGCCGCTGCACAATGGAGAATCCGTCAGAATCCAGGAGCATGACTACTGGAAGCCAGCAGTCGTCATCCAGCCAGCTGACACTGAGCGATCGTATCACGTCCGCACCTCAGAAGGACAGGTGTACTGCCGCAATCGCAGGCACCTCCTGAACACCAAGGAACAACACCGTCATTCCGACGAGAGGATCAGTTCAACAGAGTGTGAGGAACAGAGCAATACACAAAACACATCATACTTACCTGAACCTGAACCTGAACCTGAACTGTTGACCGATTCAGGAGCATGCTCAGTTCCGTACCACACAAGGTCGGGACGAGAGGTCAAGCCTAAAGTTATCCTTGACTTGTGAACTGACAAAGGGTGTAGGCGGATCGCTGCCCTAAAAAAAACCTGTACATCGTTATTGAAACGTGGAGATGTTTTCAGTGCTAATTAAATGCTGAGTTTACTTATATGTTGATGCTACTGAGAACATTATGTAGAAGAAAGGTTCAAAAGTAATGCATAACATTTTTCTTTTAAAAGAAAGGGGATGTCACATTTGCATATTGAGTTGTCATTGGCCTGCAGGCATCTGTAAGGACTGCTATTGTTTAGAAGACCCAGGGGCCCTGACTCCATCTTGTCCACACGGTGCTGCACTGCTGTGAGTCAGATCAGACCTGATGCTTCATTAAAACAGTTTAAATTGTAATACTCCGTTGTCCTGCAATTTATTATTTTTGTACAAAGTGTGCAAAACAAGACACAGGGGTGTTCAACTGGTTCAAAGGAATTAAACGCAGTTCACGAAAGGAAGCGGAGAGAGAGAACCGTTAGAGAGGAATAGTATCCTCCCGGACTTTTATTTCTCTCTTATTAAGCGCCCGTATTCAGTCCAGAGCAGCTTCCAATCTGCTAGTTTTGCACATTTCCACAAAATCCTGGATATCCTGGCAACAGGGAGCGCACATGCGCAGGGAAATGTTTTGTAAGTGGCACATACGCTGTTGGGCTGGATGAGTATTTACTGCAGATATTTTTTCGGGGTGGGGATAAATAGAGAGCAGACCTGAGTGATTCTAATTGCATTTCAGAACAGCCCAAGCTGTTACCTTAGCAACGTTGTTTCATTGACATTTTTTGAGATGGCTGCACAATGTGTATCTCCCACGTTCATTTGATGATTATCTAAAGGTTAAAATCTTAAGAACAATCT
This sequence comes from Somniosus microcephalus, assembly GCF_052327205.1. Lineage (NCBI taxonomy): Eukaryota > Metazoa > Chordata > Chondrichthyes > Squaliformes > Somniosidae > Somniosus > Somniosus microcephalus. The sequence continues at coordinate 51,116,275 of NC_140991.1, read as the reverse complement.
CATCCAACTGGCCATGCTGGACGCTTAAGCCCTGATTTTAACCTTACCTGTCTGGTTTGGGTCAGAGGATGGAATCAATGGAGCGTAAAGTCGGGTGGGACGTAGAACGATCCTCCGAGCCGAACCCACAGGATAGGTTAAATCAGAGCTATAGGCCCAGTAATTCGGGTCCCAACACGTGAGTAAGCACCGCGTACTCACGCGTGGGCCCGATGGAAGTGCCGGTTTTCAGCATGCACAGCGCATGCGCGGAAAACCGGCATTTCCTTTCCTCTGAACCAAGGGGTTCAGAGGTGGAATGCGTGTGTGCAGGAGTCTGTGCGTGCGCGCTGAAATTCCTTTTTTTTACAGGGTTGCCCGTGCAATAAGGCCTCCAGTTTTTACACGAGAAAAAAGCAGACGTAAGTACTTAGTTTTAAAAGGTAAGTGGTCTATTAATTAAAGTTAGAATTTTTTTTCCACAGGTTTATTATTTTTAAAGACTTTACAGTAAGGTAAGTGTATTTTTAGACCCGATTTTAAAAAAAATTATTTTTTTCAAAAATTTGAATAATTGTTTAAATTAGTTTTTTACAGTTATTAATAGTTAATTTAATTAGTGGGATTTTTAAAAACTTTTATTTGATGTTGAAGTACTGTTTTGGGCACCCGGAGTTTTCATGACTTTGACAGTTCTTACTATCAAACTCATGAATGAACCTTTGCAGCCTCCGATTGGTTGCCCAGTGCTCACGTGATCCCAGCCGGCTCATCGAACTAACTACGCCGCTGGATCACGCAAGCACAACACGCCGGGAGCTGAACCGGGCCACAGACAGGAAATCCACGTAGGGCCAGGCTTCAACTGTCGACGCACTATGTAAGTGTAGGTCGGGGGCTTGCACCTGCGGGAAGCCTCCGGCACCAATTTCTGGGCCATAGTCTCCTGCCACCTTGACCCATACTATCTGCTCCCTGTTATATTCTGAACCTTCCGCATTGCCTGTACTCCCTTGGGGAGCAAGAAATCTAGGCCAGATCTGACAAATCTAGGTTACACAAAACAGGTTACCATGGGTGTGAATTGAAAATTCTCCTGCAACATGAGCTGTCGGAATTCTTCAGTGAAGGGATGAATTCACTCATCATGAGCCCGTCACATTTCAGCAATTTGAAAATATCAACAATGATGTCACTCGACTATTGTGCATGATTATATCAGACGTGCAGTCAAAAAGAACTCTGCTGAACAAACCTAACTGGAGAAACCAGCCAATAGTTTTACTGCAGGCAGCATTCCCAGAATCTTCCAGCAGACTACTGTCTTAAACATCTGCCAGTAATTTGCAATAGAGCAAGTGGGGAGCATAATCCACAGACAAATAGGAGCTGGGTTGTGTATGGACATTGGATCGCTGCATATTCCAACTGAAAGTACAGATGGCGCATTAGTGTCAGCCAATGGCTCAGTGGTAGCACTCTTGTCTCTGAGTCAGAAGATCATGGATTCAAGCCCCACTCTAGAGTCCATAAGCACAATGGGCCAGTAATTCCAGTCCCAACGCGTGAGTACGGACGGGGTACTCACGTGTGGGCCCATTGGAAGTGCCGGATTTCAGCATGCACAGCGCATGCGCGGGAAACCGGCATTTCCTCCAAGGGTTTCAGAGGTCCAATGCGTGCGCGCAGGACTCTGCGCACACGCGTTGAACTTCCTTCTTTTTGACAGGTTTGCGCGTGTGCAAGGGCCTGAACTTTTTACACATATAAAAAGGAGGCGTAAGGACTGGATTCTTGAAGGTAAGTGGTCTATTATTTAAAATTATAACATTTTTTCCACAGCTTTATTGTTTTTAAGGACTTTACAGTAAGGTAAGTTTATTTTTAGACCTGATTTCTTAAAAAATTATTTTTTGCAAAAATTTGATTAATTGTTTAAAATAGTTTTTTAAAGTTATTTATAGTTTATTTAATTATTGGGATGTTTTTTAAAATTTTATTTAAAGTTAAACTAGTCTTTTGGGCACCCATACTTTTCATGAGTTTGACAGTTCTTACTATCAAACTCATGAATGAAGTTTCCTCTCCCCTGATTGGCTGCACAATGCTCACCTGATCCCAGCTGGCACATCGCACTAACTACGCCGCTGGATCAGGCAAGCACATCGCGCCGACATCTGAACCGGGCCAGTGACAGGAATTCCAAGCAGGCCCAGGCTTCAGATGTCGGCGCGCCGGGTGAGTGCACATTGGGGAATTGCACGCGCGGCAAGCCCCCGATCCTAATTTCTGGCCCATTATCTAGGCTGACACACCAGTGCAGTATTGAGGGAGTGCTGCACTGTCGGAGTTGCCAACCTTCAGATGAGATGTTAAACCGAAGCCCCATCTGCCCTCCCAGGCACTATTTCAAAGAAAAGCAGGTATTCTGGCCAATATTTATCCCTCAACCAATGTTGCTGAAATAGATTATCTGGTCATTATCTCATTGCTGTTTGTGGGACCTTGCTGTGCACAAATTGGTTTGCCGTGTTCCCTATATTACAACACTTCAAAAATACTTCTTTGGCTTTAAAGCACTTAGGGGTGTCCTGAGGTCGTGAAAGGCATTATATAAATGCAAGTCTTTCTTTCCTTTTTATTCATACTGAACTTCTCCTTCAGAGGATTAAATTGCTATAAGTGTCAACTGCGATGTGATCATTTTCATGTAAAGCCCTGGTTACAAAGGATCCGTCGCTTCATCTGTATTTCAAAGTGGGAAAAGTTGAATATACGATAAAACTGCACCGCAATAATCTGTCTTCACTGCTTCATGCCAAGATGTCTTCTACATTGTCTGTACTTGCACGTGTACAAGATGAATTACAACTCGGTGAAAACTTCATGGAAAAGTTTTACAGGGCAGTCGTCATTCAATAAATAGTACTTTTTTCCCACAGCTGACTTAAAAATGAATCCTTAACAAGTACAATAAGGAAGTATATCATCTAGGCTGACACACCAGTGCAGTTAAACAGAAGGAGGTTATCCTGGATTGCACAAGTTTAGCAAATTATATACACTACGGTCCCCTGTTTGGGGAGAGAGATATTTTACATTTGATTCTATTGGTTTCTAAGAACTGAGGTAAAGGTCGAGGCATTTGTAACTGTCATTCATTCACTGTGATTACTTTTCGCTACAGTTTGAAGACTTTTCCCTGCTACATTCACTAATTCCCCACACAAGGGCAGAGGCCAGGGAGGATGCTGATTGCCGGTTGAGCGAAACTCACAACACAATGTGAGAAAATATTTAATGATGTCAAATGATACACAAAATACTGAGCAATCCCTCTCTCACCTCCAACCTCCAAATTCTCTGGGGGGCCATTTTCACCTTTGCTGGTGGTAGAAACTGGCAGTCATGGATATAACCCCGCCCAATTATCACTTCCATCGACACACTGGGGAGGTAATCATGACTTTGTGTGATGGTGCAAATCGGGTGATAGCGAATCAGCAGCACGTTTCACATCTCTCCCGGTTTTTATTTCCATTGAAGTCACTGTCGCACAAAGTTTAAATGGTACCCGCTGTGTGCGATTTTCCGTCAATGGCCACTCCGAAAATGACCCCCTATAACCTTAAAAGCGATCACCCACCCCATGCTGAGTTCAAAATATTCAAATGTTAATTGCATTCTTTTTGTGGTTTTTTTAAGCTTTCTAACTTTGGAGCATCTTTTTTCCTCTACTCCTCCTCCTGGAAGCCATTGCTTTCACGACAAATGCAAGACCAGTTAAATCCCCCATTTTGCATGCTATCTCTAGTCAGTTAGCATTTGCAGATCAGGGCAGTGCGAGTGTATCACATATTCATTAATACACTGGCGCAAAATTTTGCACAGAAATGCCAATCAGAGCCCACATGCCTTTTGTTTGACAAAGTAGTTTCTTGCGAAGAGGCCTCACTTTTCCCTATTGACTTTTAAAAATGTCACTCAAACATGAAAGGCTCAAAATAGTACACTTCAAATTGAACAAGAATTTGATAAGTAATAGATGTTCAGGTTAATTAATACGCAGCTTTGAAATGATCTGTTATAATCTCTGTCGCATTGTCATAGCCATTCAAGCTAAACAACACAGACCTCAAGCAATGGCAGGGTGAAAATTGTCAAAATGTGCATCATGTATAATTTATTTTCTAAAAGTCCTGGGGGCATAGCCCCATAAAATATAAATTTTTGCACCATTACTTGGTGGATTTTGGAGTAAATTTATGTATGGAAATATTTTCTAAAGTGTATATTATTTCGTGAAAGAATATACCCCACTAAACTGGACCAAGGACTATAACTGTGAATCATGTAGGTTGTGATACTCAATTAACAAAATATTATGGCCCGGATTTTGCGGTCAATGGGGAACGAATGGCCCTCGCCGTTCATTACACTTCCATTTGCCCACTGACTTTGTGTGGGCTTTTGCACTGCGACTTGCAGCAATTAGAGAGCCCAAACGGCGCGGTGCCCTCTACAGGGGATCTGAGACCTGTGTGAACAGGGCAAGTAATGGTGTATCTCCTTAAGCAATTAGATTGAAGAATCCTTACTGAGACACGCAGGTGTATTTGGACTTTCAGAAGGCTTTCGATAAGGTCCCGCATAAGAGATTGGCGTGCAAAGTTAAAGCACATGGGATTGGGGGTAAGGTACTGTCTTGGTTAGAGAACTGCTGGCAGTCAGGAAGCAAAGAGTTGGAATAATCGGGTCTTTTTCCGAGTGGCAGGCAGTGACTAGTGGGGTACCGCAGGGATCGGTGCTAGGACCCCAGCTATTCACAATATATATTAATGATATAGACGAGGGAACTAGATGTAATATCTCCAAGTTTGCAGACGACACAAAGCTGGGTGGGCATGTGTGCTGTGAGGAGGATGCAGAGAAACTCCAGGATGATTTGGACAGGTTGGGTGATTGGGCAGATGCATGGCAGATGCAGTATAATGTGGATTAATGCGAGGTTATCCACTTTGGTGGCAAAAACAGGAAGACAGATTATTATCTGAATGGCAATAGATTGGGAAAAGGGGAAGTGCAACGAGACCTGGGTGTCCTTGTGCACCAGTCGCTGAAGGTAAACATGCAGGTGCAGCAGGCAGTTAAGAAGGCAAATAGTATGTTGGCCGTCATAGCGAGAGGATTCGAGTACAGGAGCAAGGATGTCTTGCTGCAGTTGTATAGGGCTTTGGTGAGACCACACCTTGAGTATTGTGTGCAGTTTTGGTTGCCTTATCTGAGGAAGGATGTTCTTGCCATGGAGGGACTGCAGCGAAGATACATCAGACTGATGGCAGGAATGACGTATGAAGAGAGATTGGGTCGATTGGGCTTATATTTGCTAGAGTTTAGAAGAATGAGAGGGGATCGCATTGAAACTTATAAAATTCTAACAGAAGGAAAAGATGTGCGGGTTAGGTTGATTGGCTATGATAAATTGACCCTTAGTGTTAGGGGGATTAAATACGTGGGGTTACGGGGATAGGATGGGATATGTGTTGGTGTAGGGGTTACGGGGATCGGGTGGGATATGTGTCGGTGCAGGCTCGATGGGCCGAAATGGCCTCTATCTGCACTGTGGGGTTTCTGTGATTTCTGTGATTTCTGTGAGGACTAGACAGACTAGATGCAGGAAGGATGTTCCCGATGGCGGGGGAGTCCAGAACCAGAGGTCACAGTCTAAGGATAAGGGGTAAGCCAGTTAGGACTGAGATGAGGAGGAATTTCTTCACCCAGAGAGTGGTGAACCTGTGGAATTCTCTACCACAAGAGGCAGTGGAGGCCAATTCATTAAATATATTCAAGAAGGAGTTAGATATATTTCTTAAGGCTAAGGGGATCAAGGGATATGGGGAGAAAGCAGGGACAGGGTACTGAGTTTGGATGATCAGCCATGATCTCATTAAATGGTGGAACAGGCTCGAGGGGCTGAATGGCCTACTCCTGCTCCTGTCTTCTATGTTTCTATGTAGGCCCCGATATCGACTGGGGCAGGATTTCCAAGTGGAGGAGGAGTTCTGGTCGAGAAACCCTGAGCTCCGGTTTCCTCAAACGGTGTTGTTTTTGTAAACAGGATCCCCGCCCGGAAGCCAGCCTGATTGACAAGCTTGGCTCCCTGTCAGGTGGGGAATGTTGCAGCAGAGGCCGCAGCTCAGGAGGCAGTAAACTGGGGTAGATATCGAGACGGGGTGGGGTGGGGTGGGGTGTGTACAGAGTGGCTTGTAGGATCGGAGGTGATCGCGGGGAATGAGAGGCAGATCGGATGCAGGGATGGGGGTAGTCGGTGATCGTGGCGGGGGGCAGTGATCCTGGGGGTGGGGGGTGTTGGTGATATCGTCTGATCATTGGAGGGGTGGGTCCGATTGCGGGGTGGGAAGCAGGGTAGTTTGGGGGGCTGGGAAGTGTTGTGTATGTCCCTTTAAGGGAATAACTGGTCTCAGACTGCAGTACCGGCAGTGACCATCCCTGTATAAAAGGCCCTGGCAGGCTTCTGTAGTTTCAGTTTCCAGATTGTCTCCATTCAGTAAAGACTTGTTAAACCAACTCCTGCATTCCATGTCTCCATTAATACACGGATTTAATACTGGCGACGAGCAAGAAACAAACTTACCTGCAACTCGGCAGCACCTCAGACGACGTTATTGAAGGTCGAAGCCAGAAAAGAAAAAAAAATAATCCAAAGAAACTCGAGAAACGGGCGTCGACCGTGGGCAACCGCCCTCCAAATCATCGGATTGAAAACTTGCAGGGGAGACTGTCAAGAGCCAGGCTTGGTTCCCCAGTCTGTGGTTTCCCAGCTAATTGGGCTGGTGGCAGGTAGTGCACCGATCCTTCCTGGGCTGCGGCGGGCTAGAGCTCGATCGAGTGGCTCTGCAACGGGGCCGGGCAGCGAGTCGGGAAGCAAAGAGAGAGAGAGAGAGTGGAGCACACAGGGCGCGGCCGGTGCTTCGAAGCCGGGCAGCGTTCGGACCTAAGAAGAGGGAGGGAAGTTTCCCAGAGGGTCCGCTCCACGACGGGAACGGTTAAAAATAAAAATACTGTGGAGAGCGGCGTTGACAGCAGCAGCAGCGGCGGGAAAGCACGGGAGGCGCCATCTTAACTCGGCGGGGAAGAAGGAAAAGCGCGGAAGGTGCCATTTTGATCCATCAGGGACGAAGTAAAAGCGCGGGAGACGCCATCTTAGGTTTTCAAGATGCCAAAGACTGGCGCTATCACTGCCTTCGATAATGCAATAGAAGACTGGACCACGTATGTGGAAAGAGTCGAGGTATATTTCGAGGCAAACGAAATAGCCGAGGAGAAAAAGGCATCGGTATTGCTAAATTTAATGGGCGCAAGAACGTATGGCCTATTGCGGGACCTGATTACTCCAGCCAAACCGAAGGCGAAGAGTTTTAACGAAATTGTTGCTATCCTACAGGAACACCTAAATCCTACACCGCTGCTGATAGCAGAAAGATTTAAATTCCACAGGAGAAATCAGCATAAAAATGAGAGCAATGCTAATTACCTTACGGAACTACGCAAGCTATCAAAGCACTACCAGTTCGGAGCAGGACTGGCAGATACCTTACGGGACAAATTTGTCTGTGGACTCCTGAGTGAAGGAACCCAGAAGAGGTTACTCTCAGAGAAAGAGCTGACGCTAGATAAGGCTTTCAGCGTGGCAGTATCGTACGAAGCAGCAGCAAGGGGAGCTGCGGAAATACAACAAAAGCCACAGGAATACGGCACCCACGAAATGACACGGGGATTTGCAAAATGTTATCGCTGCGGCAGAATAAACCATGACCAGAAGGACTGCTGGTCCAAGGACAAAATATGCAGGCAATGCGGAAAGATGGGACATATTGCACAAGTTTGCAGGTCTGAGAAGAAGACCAACGACAATAAAAAGGCTACTAAGGAACCGTACAGGAAAGTACAAAAGATGACGGACAGTAGTTCCGAAGACCAGATGAGCTATAGTGAATCCGGGAACAAGAGACTAAGCTGTCTCAAACTTCACAACGTAATCGCAAAAGAGGATCACCGAACCATTTGGGTCACCCTCACGATAGCAGGGTCTCAAGTCAAAATGGAATTGGATACAAGATCAGCTCTAACCATCATGAATCGACGAGACTACGAGCGGCTATTCTCACACATACCCTTGAGAGAGACATCCATTGTCTTGAGGACGTATACGGGGCAAAAAGTATACCCCAGAGGAAAAATAAGGGTGCCTGTCGAATACAACGGTAAGAAAATACGGAAATTGTATCTCTACATTCTGCAAGATGGTGGGCCACTGTTATTGGGACGTGAATGGATCAGAAAGATAAGTTTAGACTGGCACTCCATTCAGGCACTGACGGTGGCTGGTAAAAAGGATGACGACGTCACTCCTGGACGATTGTCAACAATCTTAGCTGACGCCAAATAGGTATTTCAACAAGAACTGGGCACTCTTAAAGGCGTAACCGCCTCGATAAAAATAGAGGAGAATGCAATTCCCAAGTTTTTCAAAGCAAGACCGGTACCATATGCAATTCGCCCAGCCGTCGAGGCAGAGCTGGAGAATCTGGAGAATGCAGGCGTGTTATTTGAGGTAGACTGGAGTGAGTGGGTGACACCCATCGTTCCTGTCATGAAGAAAACGTTAAACAATAAGTTTGAGGAGCCAAGGAAGGTTCGCATCTGTGGGGACTTCAAGGTGACAGTGAACCCAGTCCTTCACACAGTACAATATCCTCTTCCAAGGATAGAAGATATCTTCGCCTCACTATCCGGAGGGAAGCGTTTTACAAAAATTGACCTAGCGCAAGCATATTTGCAGATGGAGGTTGAAGAATCCTCTAGGAAGTATCTCACGATAAACACTCACAAAGGTCTTTACCGGTATAATCGACTGGTATTCGGAGTAGCATCAGCTCCGGCGATATGGCAAAGAGCGATGGAACAAGTCCTGCAAGGGATTCCGAGGACTCAGTGTTACTTGGACGACATCCTAGTGACAGGTGAAGATGACAGCGAACACCTTGCCAACCTAGAGCAGGTGCTCACTAGACTACGTGAACATGGGCTACGAGCCAATCGCCCCAAGTGCGAGTTTTTTAAGAAACAGATATCGTATTGTGGCCACGTGATTGATGAAGAGGGGTTGCATAAGTCCCCTGACAAAATTGAAGCGGTAGTTAAGGCTCCAGCGCCTGAAAATGTGTCACAACTGAGGTCATTCCTCGGATTGGTGAATTACTACCATAAGTTTTTGCCGAATTTGTCCACAATTCTGCATCCACTGAACGCCCTACTACGAACGGGAGTAGCATGGAAATGGTGCAATGAATGTAAGCGGGCCCTTCAGAAGATTAATGACCTAATCACTTCAAGAGAAGTATTGGCTCACTACAACCCATCACTACCGATAAGACTGGCGTGTGATGCGTCTGCCTACGGCATTGGGGTGGTACTGTCACATAAATTCCTTGATGGTTTAGAGAGGCCGATAGCTTTTGCGTCACGCTCGTTAACTTCAGCCGAGCGTAACTACACCCAGATTGACAGAGAGGCCCTCAGCCTGGTGTGGGGGGTGAAGAAGTTCAATCACTACCTGCACGGTCAGAAATTTATTCTACTAACTGATCATCAACCTCTCGTCTCCATTTTCAACCCTCAGAAGGGCGTACCGATAATGATGGCACAACGGCTACAGAGGTGGTCCCTTTTCCTAGGGGCACACCAATATGACATCGAGTACAAAGGAACGAAACAGTATGGGAATGCTGATGGATTGTCGCGCCTACCGTTGCCGACAGTGGAAGAAGAACTGGCAGTGGATCCAGTGGAGTTATTCCACTCGACTATTGTCGAATGTCTCCCTGTGACGAATGCAAACATAGAAAAGGGAACACGAAATGACCCGACACTCTCCTGGGCCTATGATTTAACGGTGAAGGGATGGCCAGCACATGGCGAACCACTGCTGCCAGCATTCTCGCCGAGAAGAGAACAGCTGTCAGTGTGCAGAGGAACCTTGATGTGTGGATCCAGAGTAGTAATTCCACCCAAATTGAAGGATAGAGTGCTCAATGAGCTTCATGAGGGTCATCTGGGAGGGGTAAAAATGAAGAACTTAACCAGAGCGTTTGTGTGGTGGCCGGGAATCGATAGAGAAATCGAAGAGATGACCAAGAGCTGTACAGGATGCCAGAGGGTCCAAAACGTCCCACCACAAGCCCCTCTACATCCATGGGAGTGGCCCTCATCTCCATGGCAAAGGGTGCACATTGATTTTGCTGGTCCCTTTATGGACTCGATGTTTTTAATTGCGGTGGATGCACATTCAAAGTGGCCAGAGGTAATAAAAATGTCCTCAACCACCACAGAAAAAACTATCACAGTCTTACGAACCATATTCACCAGGAATGGGCTGCCTGAACAGATTTGCTCTGACAATGGACCACAGTTTGTGTCTGAAGAGTTCCGGAGGTTCTTAAAGAACAATGGTGTTAAGCATTACACATCCGCCCCATATCATCCAGCCACTAATGGATTGGCCAAGAGGTTTGTTCAAACATTCAAAAAGGCTATCAAGGCAATGTGAAATGAAGGTATACCCCTACAACACAAGGTGGATAACTTCTTGTTTGCCTACCGGAATGCGACACATGCAGTTACCAACCAAACTCCAGCCATGATGTTCTTCAATCGAAGACTACGATGCCGCTTGGATTTGGTTAAGCCAACCGTCAGAAGAGATGTGGAGAACAGGCAGTTTCAGAATATGAATGAAAGGCCGACCAGGAGTTTTAAGATAGGTCAACCAGTTTTGGCCCGGGACTACCGCACAGAGAAATGGCAGCCAGGAACGATCTGTACACGGCAAGGACCTCTAATGTATACCGTGGACATTGGAGAAAGCATTGTAAGACGCCATGCTGACCAGATTCTAGAGTCACTGGAAAACCTCAACTCCACACCACGATCTGATACACCTGGCGATGAAACCGAAGTACCAATTGCATCTACCGCAGAATCGGTGATATTGGAAGCAGACGAACCAAACAACGACATTGATCCCGACTCAACCTTGCCAGAAGAACCTGATGTCCCAAAGAGGCGTTATCCAGACAGAATCAGGAAGCCTCCTCAAAGACTGAACTTATAATTGCTTAACTTCAACTAATGTATCTAGCAACCATAATTGTAATTGTAATTAGTTATTATTTAGTTGTGAAATGAATGTTATGTACTGTTTATCTAAAAGGGGAGGAATTGTTGTGTATGTCCCTTTAAGGGAATAACTGGTCTCAGACTGCAGTACCGGCAGTGACCATCCCTGTATAAAAGGCCCTGGCAGGCGTCTGTAGTTTCAGTTTCCAGATTGTCTCCATTCAGTAAAGACTTGTTAAACCAACTCCTGCATTCCGTGTCTCCATTAACACACGGATTTAATAGGAAGAAGAACTCCTGCTCCTCCTGGTCCACAAGCAATGCTGGAAAGGCACTTACCTCTTCCACACAACAATCCTCACCACGCTTTAGCTACCGGGTTTCCTGAGGCCTGGCCAGGGTTAAACTTAAAATGGAGGTGAAGTCTGAGGCATGCAACCTCATTAAAATATTTACATAAGCAACCGCCTCCTGGGAGCGGATTGGTTTCCCGCCCCCAGTCCCGCCTCCATTCAAACCAGCAGTGGGCAGGTTCGAGGCAGTTGGTTCTGGTTTCAGATTTTTACACTTTTTACACCCCACCTGACCCAAACCCACCCATTTTTGGGGGTTAAAATTACTCCTTGCAGAGTCTAAGCCTGGAAGTGTAACTTTGAATATATAATTAAATGCCAAATCATGCACAGAAAGCGAAATAAAGAGAGGGAAAGCAAAATAGGATTAAGAGAGCGAGATGAAAGAGAGAGAAAGGAAAAAGTAAACAAAAACATTAAAATTTTAGGCCTAGAAATTGACTATAGCCCCGCTTGGGGTGCCAGCCTCGCCAGGGCGCTAAAAGTAGCGCCCCAGAAGCAGTCGCGGCCGCCCGCCAGAAATTCAGTTGGAGCGCCCCAAAGGGAAGTGCGGCGCTACTGGAGGCGCCCCGCATCCCTCTTGGGGCGCTGCGACTGAATATCACTGTGCAACATGCTGCAGCGCCACACGCTGCGGCACGTCGCGCTGCGGTACTGCAGGCCTTCCTCCCCTTCTTAAAGGGGAGGGGCCTTGTTCTGCACAATCTGGGGCCCAGCTGGGCCACCGAGGATCGTGAGTGCCGGCAAAAGAGCCCGGCACTGAGGAGAAGTGCCGGGCTCTTGCAACGCAGCTGGCACTCCGCGTTGGGGGGGGTTAGGAGGCCAGGGACGGGAGCGCAGAGAGGTGCTGGCAGGCGGCCAACAACAAAGATGGCCGCCCCACACCTCTCCTTTAATTAGCGCCTCTACCGCCGCAGGTAGGCCCCCCTGAACCGGTCGCACATAGCGTCCGGTGGTAAATCAGGGGGCACTTCCTAATATCGCGGCCGGGGCGTTAGCAGGGCGCTGCGCACACCGATGACATCATCGGTAGCGGCGCAGCACTCATGTCTAACGCCACCATTAGCGTCCCGCAGAATTTAGCAGGAGGCTTGGCCAGTGGCTTGCAACCCACTTAGCGCCCTCTTAAGGCGCTAATGGGCGGTGCAGCCACCTGAATTTCTAGGCCTTAATCTCCAACAATAATTAAAATCTGAAGGAATGAGACTCCACATTTTTAAAAGTAAATTTTCAGTGCCAGTGAGGTTGTTTGGCAGTAATTAAGACTCATTAAAAATTCACTTATACTTGAATGGACAAGCCCTAACTTTTTTTGGCATGTTTAGTGGGTATTTCGCAGGTAAGTACCACAACTTCACGCCTTTCATTTGTTTGAATGCTGAGTCCCTCAAGGAGATACCATTAGAGCGAAGCTTGTGGAGGAGCTGGGAAAGTCGGACAGCAGATTCCTGATTTCCGTGTTTAACTGCACATGTGCGGTCGCTGGAGGTTGCCGTCCGATTTACTCCTTAATAACGGTGAGAGCTGATTGCCTCACCGCTGTTGTTTCTATGTTACCATAAAATCCGGGCCCATATGTATTCCCATTTGACTCTTGGTTCCTGCTATATCACGATATGTTTTGAGCCGATGTTAGTAAGATATTTCACATATCTTTTAATAGGTTAACATCTCCATTAAAATGCCAGACAAATGGATGTGATATGAATGCGATAACCGCTCATCCACTAATGTCGCCAACAGTCATTTCTAGGCTTTGATCTCAAAGTGAATCATTGATAATATACTGTAATAGCATAGTTAACAAAATAGCTCTTAATTACAGTAAATCTTACAGAGCTTTACAATATTCATCAGACAATGGCTTGCTATATTGGCGTGACCTTTTCTTGTGCCTTTGGAGCCAGGATCTGATATGCTTCTTCAGATCTCACAAGAGAAGGGGTGATCCATTCAGGTTCCTCAACGTGAGACTTGCTGTGCTTGAAATGGTGAGTTCTGTTCTATTGTTGTTTCTACTTGTCCTGCATTTCATAGTAATTCTGCCTCTTCATTAATAAGTAACTGTTCAAAATTGGTTTCAAAATTAAAATTGGGTCAACAGAGCAATACTGTATTGTTTCATTTGAAACAAATCTGAACTGAGAGCCATGCCTTCCAACGAGGGCTGATGTGGTCAAGGAATGAGATGTACCTAAATCAGTAATCAGATGCCAGGTTTGAGCAATAGGTGGGGATAAAGCTTTATTGGCCACAAAGCATTAGTTTATTACAAAAGCAAAATACTGCGGCTGCTGGAAATCCGAACCAAAACCAGAAAATGCTGGAAATACTCAGCAGATCAGGCGGCATCTGTGGAGAAACTGCAGAGAGAGAGAAACTGTTCTGACGAAGGGTCATCGATCTTAAACGTTAACTCTGTTTCTCTCTCCACAGATGCTGCCTGACCTGCTGAGTGTTGCCAGCATTTTCTGTTTTTAAATCATTGGTTTATTAGTGGGATGGGTTTGTTTTGTTTGGGAGGGTATGGTCGCCTAATGGTTATAGCACTGGACTAGCAACCTAGGGGGCTGTGAATTTCAAGTTGCGAAGCTTTTTGTAAAAATACCATTGATTTACTAATGTCCTTCAGAGAAGGGAACCTATCACCCCTACCTGGCCTGGACCACGTGAGTCCAGTCACGCAACAAATGTCCTCAGGGCAAATACTGCCTTGCCAGTGTAGTGTGCTACCCAAGAGCAAATAAAATAAATGTTACCGATAATTAAGCTCAGATATTTTATATCATGAAAACATGGAAAATATATGAAGCTGGCTTAAGCATTGTGTGTAATGGTAATGAGGAACCTACAGCCCTCGTGGTTTATTGCGGGCACGCTGGTGTCAACGCAATTTGCACACTATATGAGGTGGGTGGTAAAACCCTAATAGGTCGCTTCATACTGAGGGCTGAATAACAGACTCAAATGTAAGTAGCCAAGGTAATCACACCCTAATGAGGTGCAAAGAGCTTATTGAACACAGCTGGAAATTAGGGGAACTTTTAAATTGGTAAATGCCGGGGATGAAGTAATTAAGGTAATCGTCCTTAACAAGGTGCGAAGAGCTTATTGAACAGTTGGAACCTGCATGGGTCCTAGCTATGCCTGTCTTTTTGGGGGATATGTGGAACATTCTTTGTTCCAGCCCTACTCCGATCCCCTTCGTCACCTCTTTTTCCGGTACATTGATGACTGTATCGGTGCCCTTTCCTACTCTCGCCCTGAACTGGAAAATTTCATTCACTTTGCTTCCAATTTCCACTCTTCCCTCACCTTCACATGGTCCATCTCTGACTCTTCCCTTCCCTTCCTCAACTTCTCTGTCTCCATTTCTGGGAATATGCTAATCGACCAATATTCACTATAAGCCCAATGACTCCCACAGCTACCTTGACTACACTTCCTTCCACCCTGCTTCCTGTAAGGACACTATTCCATTCTCCGTCTCTGTCACATCTGTTCTGACGATGCCACCTTCCATACTATTGCTTCCAATATGTCTTCCTTCTTCCTCAACCAAGGATTCCCCTCCACCGTGGTTGACAGGCCCCTCGACCGTGTCCATTCCATTTCCCACACTTCTGCCCTCACCCCTTCCCCTCCCTCCCAGAACCACAATAGGGTTCCCCTTGTCCTCACCTTCCACCCTGGCAGCCTCCACATTCAATAGATCATCCTCCGCCATTTCCGCCACCTCCAGCGTGATCCCACCACCAAGCTCATTGCCCCTCCCCTCCCCTTTCAGCATTCCAAAGGGACAGTTCCCTCCACTGCACCCTGGTCCATTCCTCAATCAC
Source organism: Somniosus microcephalus (assembly GCF_052327205.1). Taxonomy (NCBI): domain Eukaryota; kingdom Metazoa; phylum Chordata; class Chondrichthyes; order Squaliformes; family Somniosidae; genus Somniosus; species Somniosus microcephalus. The sequence goes on along the minus strand of NC_140991.1, from coordinate 51,100,905 downwards.
CTCCAACACCCCCTCCCCTTCACATACATCTTCCCGTGTAAGCGCAGGAGATGCAACACCTGCCCCTTTACCTCCTCCCTTCCCACCATCCAGGGCCCCAAACACTCCTTCCAGGTGAAACAGCGATTTACTTGTACTTCTTACAATTTAGTATACTGTATTCACTGCTCACGATGCGGTCTCCTCTACACTGTGGAGACCAAATGCAGATTGGGTGACCGCTTTTTGGGAACACTTCCGTTCAGTCTGCAAGCGTGACCCGGAGCTTCCGGTCGCCTGTCACTTTAATTCTCCTCTCCGCTCCCACTCTGACCCCTCCGTCCCCGGTCTCTTATACTGTTCCAATGAATCTCAATGTAAGCTCGAGGAACCGCACCTCATCTTTCGATTAGGCACTTTTCAACATCGAGTTCAACAATTTCAGATCATAACCTCTGCCTCCATTTTTTCGATGTTGATGATTCTGCTATACCCATTTACACCTCTTTTAGAGTTCTCTTTTGTTTCTTTTCTTGTCCCATTACCATCTCCTTTTGCCTTGCACCATCATCCCTTTTGTCATTTAATCTCTCCTGCCTTCCACCCTATCACAGACCTTCCCTTTTGTTCTTTCCTCCCCTCCCCCTCTCCCTGCCTCTGTACTTTCTTAAAATCTGTTACATCTCTAGCTTTTTCCAGTTCTGACGAAAGGTCATCGACCTGAAACGTTAACTCTGTTTCTGTCTTCACAGAAGCTGCCTGGCCTGCTGAGTATTTCTAGCATTTTCTGTTTTTATTTCCAGCCTCCGCGGTATTTTGCTTTTGAACGGTTGAGTCTGCCTGAAATAGCCGGCGGGTTTATTGCGTTGTAAGCGGCACCTTTGTAATTGAATACCCTGCTGATGGAAAATGGTTAGCAGTAATTGCCCTGTGGTAAACCACTTTTATCGTTCACTATCGTTACACTATAGTTATCACTGTTATATTGTTATCACTGTTCTCACTGTTGTATCACTATACGAGGTCGCCTCTTGTCACGCTGTTATACCTGGGCTGACCACCGCTGACTCCGCCCATGGCTCCACCTACCTGCCCAGGTATAAAGGTAGTCGACTGGCTGGTATTCCTCCTTGTTGGATCCGATCACCCATGAGGGTGGGCTCTGTTATTTAGTCAATAAAAACCTATAGTTACTTTCCTAACTCGTCGCTTTTCATTGGACGAATTGATAGGTATATCAATTTTATTGACTAAATTTTAAGATGTTTGACCAGCCAGACGCCCAGCCACAACAGCCACAGCAGCCTTCAGACGCCGAGCCACAACAGTCACAGCAGCCGGCTTGGCTGCGAGCCCTCAGACCACCGTACCTGGATCTAAATCCACGGGCAGCGAACTCAGCCCTCGACTTCGATCACTGGCTGGGCTGCTTTGAAGCCTACCTGGAAGAGTCCAGCGTGCCTCAGAGATCCAAGCTAAGAGTCCTGAACGCCCAACTGAGCCCTAAAGTATTCGCGCTCATCCGGGACCTTAAAACATATGAGGACGCCATCAACCGGCTGAAAAGACAGTACCAAACCCCGGTAAACCCCATGTATACCAGGCACCTCCTAAGGTCCCGCCCGCAACTGCCAGGGGAGCCGGTGGAGGAATTTTTACGGGTGCTACAAGCACTCGGCAGAGACTGTAACTTTAAAGCAGTAACGGCGGCAGAAAATACGGAAGACAACGTCCGCGATGCCTTCGTGAAAGGCCTACGGTCCGACTACTCACGGCAGCGATTACTGGAAGCAAGGGACCTCGACCTGGACAAAGCTGCAGCCCTCGCTCTCTCCCTGGAGGTGGCCCATCGGGACCAGGAGGCGTTTTCCAGGTACTGTTCGCGACCCTGGGACTCGGGCCCGACCCCTGCCACAATACCCTTCACCGCGCCGCCCCCGGGACCTACCTCAGCGTCGGCGTCCCGGACCCGATCGGGACCGCCACCCCCGGTACCGGCTCCGACATCGGACCCCCGCGGCTGCTTTTTCTGCGGCCAGGAGAAACACCCGAGGCCGCGCTGCCCAGCTAGGAACTCCACCTGCTCAACCTGCAGGAAGAAAGGCCATTTTGCTAAGGCCTGCAGGAGTGGATCTTTAGAGGCCAGCAGTGCCTCATGCGAACTGTGGGGGCGGCCATCTTCCTTCAAGGCAACAGAGGCCAGCATCCCCACACGTGAGTCATGGGGCGGCCATCTTTGATCAAGGCAACCGGCACCAATAGTGCCTCATGTGAGTTATGGGGGCAGCCATTTTGTCCAACCTCGTGGGAGACGCCATTTTACCCACCACGCTCGACTGCCACCGTGCCTCCGGACCCGACGACCGCCTCACCCGCAGACGACAACGACTCGCTCAACTACACACTAGCCTCCGTCACTCTGGATCAAGCCCGCCCGCATCACCTGTCCAAGTAGATGATGGACATCAAAGTAAACGGCCACGCCACGACCTGCCTGTTCGACAGCGGAAGCACGGAGAGCTTCATCCACCCAGACACGGTGAGCCACTACTCCCTCCCCGTCCTGCCAACGCGCAACCGAATCTCGATGGCATCAAGGTCCCACGCCACGGACATCAGCGGCTACTGTGCTGTGACCCTGTCGGTTAAGGGTACGGAGTATAAAAACTTTAAACTCCTCGTCCTCCCCCAGCTCTGCGCTGCCGTCCTACTAGGGCTGGACTTCCAATCCCACCTCCAAAGTGTCACCCTAGCATACGGTGGACCCCTCCCCCCACTCACAGTCGACAACCAGCGGATGTTAAACCGCCCACCGCGTAACACCTGCAGCCTATCCACCCTCAAGGTCCCGCCACCTTCCCTGTTCGCTAACCTAACCCCCGACTGCAAACCCGTCGCTACCAAGAGCAGGCGGTACAGCGCCGGGGACAGAGCCTTCATTAGCTATGAGGTGCGGCGCCTCCTGAAAGAGGGCATTATCGAGGGGAGCAGCAGCCCCTGGCGTGCCCAGGTCGTGGTCGTTAAGACCGGCGATAAAAATCGCCTGGTCATCGACTACAGCCAGACCATAAACAGGTACACCCAGCTGGACGCATACCCCCTTCCCCGCATATCTGACATGGTCAATCAGATTGCACAATACCGAGTATTCTCGACCATCGACCTTAAGTCGGCCTACCACCAACTCCCTATCCGCCCTGAGGACCGCCAGTATACAGCCTTCGAGGCGAACGGCCGCCTCTACCACTTCCTTAGGGTTCCCTTCGGCGTCACCAACGGGGTCTCGGTCTTCCAAAGGGAGATGGACCGGATGGTTGACCAGAACAGGCTGCATGCCACGTTCCCCTACCTAGATAACGTCACCATCTGCGGCCGCGACCGGCAGGACCATGACGTTAATCTGGAGAGATTCCTCCGTACGGTCCAATGGCTGAGCCTCACCTACAATAAGGAGAAATGTGTGTTTAACACCTCGCGCCTTGCCATCCTCGGCTGTGTAGTAGAGAACGGAGTCATCGGCCCCGACCCCGAAAGAATGCGTCCCCTCATGGAGCTACCCCTCCCCCACTGCCCAAAGGCTCTGAAGAGAACCCTGGGGCTCTTCGCCTACTATGCCCAATGGGTGCCCAATTATGCAGACAAAGCCAGACCCCTCATGAAGTCCACATCCTTCCCCCTTACGGAGGAAGCGTGCGCAGCCTTCTCCCTCATTAAGGGAGACATCGCCAAGGCCACAATGCACGCAGTGGATGAGTCCATCCCCTTCCAAGTGGAGAGCGATGCATCCGACTTCGCCCTAGCCGCTACCCTTAACCAGGAGGGGAGACCAGTGGCCTTCTTCTCAAGGACCCTACAGGGCCCTGAGATCCGACACTCGTCGGTCGAGAAGGAGGCCCAAGCGATTGTGGAGGCGGTACGACGCTGGAGGCATTACCTGGCAGGCAAACGATTTACCCTCCTCACCGACCAGCGTTCGGTCGCTTTTATGTTTAATAACAAGCTGAGGGGCAAAATCAAGAATGACAAGATATTGAAGTGGAGAATCGAACTATCCACCTATGATTATGATATCTTGTACCGGCCAGGTAAGCTGAACGATCCCCCTGATGCTCTGTCACGAATTACATGCGCCAGCGCGCAAAGTGATAGACTTCAGACCCTCCACAACGACCTCTGCCACCCCGGGGTCACCAGACTTTACCACTTCATTAAGGCCCGCAACCTGCCATACTCCATCGAGGAGGTCAGGACCATGACCAGGAACTGCCAGACCTGTGCCAAGTGCAAACCGCACTTCTTTAGGCCGGACAGAGCAAGCCTGATCAAGGCCACCCGCCCCTTCGAGCGCCTGAGCATCGACTTTAAGGGGCCCGTCCCGTCCTCTGACCGTAATGTGTACTTCCTCAACATCGTTGATGAGTACACCCGTTTCCCCTTTGCCTTCCCCTGCCCAGACATGACCAGTACCACGGTCGTCAAATGCCTGAACGACCTCTTCGCCTTGTTTGGGTTCCCAAACTATATACATAGTGACCGGGGCTCCTCCTTCATGAGCGAGGAACTCCATCAGTTCCTGCTAGCGAGAGGTATTGCTGCAAGCAGGACCACCAGCTACAACCCCCGAGGGAACGGCCAGGTGGAAAGAGAGAACGCGACGGTATGGAAGGCCGTCCTCTTAGCCCTAAAGTCTAAGGGCCTCCCAACCTCCCGCTGGCAGGAAGTCCTCCCGACAGCGCTGCATTCCATCCGGTCACTACTTTGCACTGCCATTAACGCCACCCCCCATGAACGAATGTTTGTTTTCCCCAGGAAGTCGACTACGGGAACCACTCTACCAACCTGGCTGACCTCTCCGGGGCCCGTCTTGCTGCGAAAGCACGTGAGGGCCCATAAAACGGACCCCCTGGTCGAGAGGGTGAACCTCCTGCACGCCAACCCCCAGTACGCCTACGTGGCCTACCCAGACGGGCGGGAGGATACTGTCTCCTTACGAGACCTCGCACCCTCGGGCACTCCGGAGGCACCACCTTTACCACCCCCCCAATCCCAGCCCAGGTAGACGGCATGCCGGAACCCCACGAGCCTTCGCCGGAACCCCACGAGCCTTCGCCGACCACGCAGACACCAGCATTAACACCGGATAATGCAACACCGCCGCTGCGACGATCAGAGAGGCTTACGAGGCCTCCGGACAGACTGACATACCAGAACTGGCAGTACACTTCACCCCGCCGGACTCAAATCTAAAGAAGGGGTGAATGTGGTAAACCACTTTTATCGTTCACTATCGTTACACTATAGTTATCACTGTTATATTGTTATCACTGTTCTCACTGTTGTATCACTATACGAGGTCGCCTCTTGTCACGCTGTTATACCTGGGCTGACCACCGCTGACTCCGCCCATGGCTCCACCTACCTGCCCAGGTATAAAGGTAGTCGACTGGCTGGTATTCCTCCTTGTTGGATCCGATCACCCATGAGGGTGGGCTCTGTTATTTAGTCAATAAAAATCTATAGTTACTTTCCTAACTCGTCGCTTTTCATTGGACGAATTGATAGGTATATCATGCCCGTCTATAGGTGGTTAGTTGCCATAAGCGTGGGTGGTATAAGTGGTGGGGATTCTACGTGAATGTGAATTATACAATGTATATAATAATAATGGGGATCAGGTAATAATGAGAATGAAACGTACTGGGGGCCAAATTTCCTCTTGGGTTATTCCAGGAAACCAGCGTAATTTGGTGGACAGGGTCACCACCGTCAAAATATGCAGTAGATTTGGGGACAGTTGCTCAATACACCCACCTACATATACATGGCTGACTTATGATGAGATGCCAATGAGGGAAGTACACGATATGATGTATTTACTCCCTGGCAATGCTGGACGGTAGGAACAGGGGTGTGATTCTGGCATCCAATGTTGCTAAGGGCCTTTGAGGAGGAGTGTTAAATTTTAAATGGCTGAATTCTCATTACTTTTTTAAAACGTTCAGCCGGCATATCCAGCTAACCTACTCTGTGGCAACACACCACAGTGATTTTCCTTCCCACTACCTGAGGTAGAAGACCCACCTGCGCAATAAATGGTGTGGGCACTTGTCCAAAATATTTAAATGCCCCTCACTCTAGGAAGTTGTCTGGGGTCAGAGATGCAAACAATAAGACAATGGAGGTCCCACACTGCTGCATCTCTGCCAGGGGTGGTGGGGTGCACTGTCCACAGGAAATGTTTCCCTAGCGTATGTGTGTGTGTGTGTGTGTGTGTGTGTGTGTGTGTGCGTGTGTGTGTGTGTGTGTGTGTGTAAAAAAGTGCAACATCCCCACCAACACCTGGGAACCCCTGGCCCAAGACCACACAAAGTGGAGGAGAAGCATCCAGGAAGGCGCCAAACACCTCGAGTCTCTTCACCGGGAGCAAGCAGAAGCCAAGCGCAGGCAGCACAAGGAGCGCACGTCAACCCAAGCACCCCACCCACCCGCCCCTTCAACCACCATCTGCCCCACCTGTGACAGAGACTGTAGGTCCCGCATTGGACTCATCAGTCACCTGCAAACTCATTTTTAATGTGGAAGCAAGTCATCCTCGGTTCCGAGGGACCGCCTAAGAAGAAGACGTGGGTGTGTGTGTAAGATATACTGATGAGGACTCAACGTAACATATGGGGAATGAAATTCTAGGGCCAGGGAGAGAGGAAATGCAGCACAATGCTGGTGAGGAGGCTGCAATTTGGAGCTGAACCCACATCTGCCAAGTTTCTGCCTCACGTAAGAATTGCCATAAATTGCAGTCCAAGAAGGTCAGGTGCTTCTTATGCCAAGTCCCCTGTTACATTGGTAGCCTGCTTTGGGGGCAAGTGTTGGTGGATGTTCCTACGTTACCTCAGAATTTCCACTCAGCTCGCCGCCGGATAGGCCCAGTGGGACTTGTGCTTGATAAAAGCAGGTGTATATCAAAGGAATGCTGCGAAGGAAGATAATTGATCCTGGGGGATTGATTATCTTTAAATGCGGCCCATTTGCTCACTGAGGGGGCAAATAAATTTTTTAAAATTCTAGCACTTTGCTTCATCCCTCCATCCCCAGACTGGCCGGGTGCTGCTCCGACTTCTGCCACCTTATTGCAGCGGGCGCCTCTGTTGTGCCTTGCATTGGAGGCAATTCAGAGAAGGTTCACGAGGTTGATTCCGGAGATGAAGGGGTTGTCTTATGAAGAAAGGTTGAGCAGGTTGGGCCTACACTCATTGGAGTTTAGAAGAATGAGAGGGGATCTTATTGAAACATATAAGATTCTGAAGGGGCTTGACAGGGTAGACAGAGAGGATATTTCCCCTCATGGGGGAATCTAGAACTAGGGGGCATAATTTCAGAATAAGGGGGCACCCTTTTAAATTGGAAATGAGGAGGAATTTTTTTCTCTCAGAGGGTCGTGAATCTTGGGAATTCTCTTCCCAGAGAGCTGTGGAGGCTGGGTCATTGAATATATTTAAGGTGGAGATAGACAGATTTTTGAACAGTAAGGGAGTCAAGGGTTATGGGGAGCGGGCAGGGAAGTGGAGTTGAGGCCAAGATCAGATCAGCCATGATCTTATTGAATGGCGGAGCAGTCTCGAGGGGCCAAATGACCTACTCCTGCTCCTACGTCATATGTTCTTCGGGCATGGGCTGCTCGCCCTGAGCATGTAAATGACCCAATCCCCACAATTTGGGATGGGATCAGCGACTTGGTAAAGGAGTGGATAGAAGCCCTGCCCCACTGCATTTCCAGCCCCTTAAAAGAGCCTGTGGAAGTTTGGGCCCACAATGTTTAACCCTTCATTCACACAGTCAAATCCACAAATACAATGTGGGTATAATCAGCATTACCTCCAAACCTCATGCTCAATTAACATTGAGTAAGCGAATGGTGTAGTTCAGCTCTGCTGCACTAAATGATGAATTACAAATTTCACAGGGCCCAAAGTTAGAGATTTGGCAAGGGAACAAATACATTGCTGCTCACTTAGGGAGTCCTCGCAAATAATTATTTCCCAATTTTCTGGTCTGTTGCTTGTCATAACTTTTGTCCTCTAAAGTCACACATCCTCCTTGCAGACATTGGCCTAGCAATTCACTAGCCTTAGCGCCGCTTTTGAGGCGCTAGAGGGACTAGCGCCAGAGTTATGGCCATTTGAAAAATTGAGTGGGGCCCTAAAGCGGCGTTGCACCGGTAGCGCTGCGCCGGCACCGATGACATCATCGGTGTGCGCAGCGTCCCGGTTGCCGTGGTAACCCGCCCGAACTCCAAAATTGAGTTGCGGCCGCCTCGCCCGTGGCAGCCGCAAGCAACGTTCTGTAAAAGGTGCCTTGCTGAAGTTAGCGCCGGCGCATTAAGGTCGCGCGGCGGCCGGCCGCTTCCCCGGCGGCCGCCTGCCCGCACCTCCCTCCCCGGACTCCTCCAAGACCCCCCCGCGGCACAGATGCATGTGGGCCGCGAGCCCGGCACTTCTCCGAGGTGCCGGGCTCATTTTTATTCAGCCGTCAACAGCCAGCGGTCGGGTGCAGGCAGCTCCTCCTTAACGGAAGGAGGAGGCCTGCACTTCCCCAGCCTGCCGCACCGCATCGGGCGCCGCAGCGCCGGAACAGCGCCGCAATGGGGCAGGTAGCGCCCATTGGGAGGCGCTGAAACCCTCCAGTAGCGCCGGCAGCCGTTTGGGCGCGGCGCTACTGAATTTTTGGCGCGCGCAGGGGGACTTAGCGCCGGCACTAACTTCCGGCGCTAAAGCCCTGGCTGCGCCAAAACCCAATTTCTAGGCCATTGTATTTTGCCCATAGACGCATCCCCAAATAGAAATGGTTCGCAGCTGTAAATCTGTGTCTGGCCAGAACTTTTTAATCTTTCCTTCAATTCAGAAACACTGACCTCTCCATTCAAAATACTGGCACAAAGCTTATGACATTCACATCATTTTGTTGCAGATTGTGACCAGCATTTCAAATAAATATATATATTTTTAAGAAAAATGCTTGTCATGCTTGCTTTTAAAATAAGTGCAAATTTATATCCTGATGCACACTGTGCTCAGGCTGTATGTCAGTGTTGGGTAAGATGCCAACAGCTAAGTTTCGGACTATATTTAAGGCAGCTGATATTTTCAGCCTGAAGCTTCATGCAGAAAACATTGCATTTTTTTTTGTAATAAGAACAAATACAGAATAAAACCTATTGGGCCCTTGAAATTCTTGACCTCCTGTGTAGGGGGTGGCCTGTGGGGTGGCGCGTGCGCCCAGTCAGTTATTACTCTGACTGTTTGTGAGCGGTTCGAATCGCTCCCACGCCCCTGGGTTCTAGCCACCGGACTTAGGTACAAGGCGGCGGTACAGAGAAGACTCGAGTAGACAGGTGGTTGGATGCAAACAAAAACCAAGATTTTATTGAAGAGGAAAATTTGATACAATCTTATGGAAAATTACTAGTGTACACTTCTACAGGCAAAAATACAAAAGAATAACTATACTTATACAAGGAATGGGGAACACACGGCACATCGAGGGAAAACAACTATCTTAACAATCCCCTTATCCTTATCCCACCCCCTATACCTAACTAGATTAAGCTATGAGGGGCCAGAATTTATGCTCACCAATCAAAAGGGTTTGTTGGACTCAAAACAGCGGTGGGGTTCGGGGTTCGCTCTTGGTGCTCTCTGGAGCCTGCCATCGTCACATGGTCTCCGGGCGCTGCAAGGGCATTGTCCAGGTTCGAGTACCCCAAAGTTAAAGTCTCTGTTTGGGTACTTTAGCTTGCAGGGATGATTCTTCATCGTCGGCCAACAGCTTGAGTTTGTGTGAAGATAATCGCAGGTCGGCTGAGGCTGAAGGCCCGATGATTCGAAGCCTCCCCTCAGCTCGTCTCCTCAGTTGGTCTTCTTCAGTCGGTCTTCCTCAGTTGGTCCTCCTCAGGTGGTCTTCCCTCCGGTGGTCTTCCCTCCTCCGCTCGTCGCGTCCCGCCTCGCCTGGCCTGAATTGTCTGTGTCCGCCCGATGCAGTGCTGGGGCGATTTCCAGATGGAGTGGCAAAAGACACGGGCAAAGGCCAGGGGGTAAGCGCGGGACGGGGAAAGAGCGACAACAACAAGGGCGAGAGGCCGAAGAGCAGAGAGAGAAGAGAAGAGAGCGATTGCTACCCGGGGGCCTTCAATTATACTCTTTTCGAAAACCCTTATCTGCGCGCCAAATCAGGTTAGTGTTGTATCCGTGTGTTAATGGAGACACGGAATGCAGGAGTTGGTTTAACAGGTGTTTACTGAACAAAGTCTGGAGGTGAACTAAAAGATACAAGACACTATACAGGCTTATATAGCCCGAGTGGCCACTACCGGCATTACAGTACACAGGGGCTCTTAAAGGCACATACACCACAATTCCTCCCATTTTAGACAACCAGTACATAACATTTTAAGTAATTATTAATTAACATGTTTACAAGAACAATAATCTACACATTTGCTGCAGTTAATTAATTATAAGTCAGTCTCTCTGGAGGCTTCCTGACTCGGTCCGGATAATGCCTCGGTGGTGTAGTAGTTTTCGGTGGTGTAGTAGGTTCTTCTGGCAAGGTCAATTCGGCTTGAATGCCAGTGTCGGGTTTATCTGGTTCCAGTATCACCGGATCGGAGGTAGATACTATGGGTATCTCGGCTTCATCATTAGGCGTATAGAGTTGTGGTGTAGGTTGTCCCTTTTCGGATGACTCTATGATCTGGTCAGCATGGCGCCTTATTATGCTTTCTCCAATGTCCACGGTATACATCAGCGGTCCTAGTCGTGTGCAAATAGTTCCAGGCTGCCATTTCTCGGTACGGTAGTCCCGGGCCAAAACTTGTTGACCTATCTGGAAGGTTCTAGTTGGCCTTTCATTCATGCCTTGAAATTGCCGGTTCTCTACGTCCCTTCTGATGTTTGGCTTGATCAAATCCAGCCGGCATCTTAGTCTTCTATTGAAAAACATCATGGCGGAAGTTTGGTTTGTAACCACATGTGTTGGATTCCTGTATGCTGTAGATTTATGTCTTCATTACCCATGGTCTTTATGGCCTTCTTGAAGGTCTGGACAAACCTTTCAGCCAATCCATTGGTGGCGGGATGGTATGGGGCGGACGTGTAGTGCTTAACCCCATTGTTTTTTAAGAACTTCCTGAATTCTTCGGACACAAATTGCGGTCCATTATCAGAACAGATCTGTTCAGGCAGCCCATTCCTGGCAAATATGGTCCTTAATACTGTGATGGTTTTTTCCGTGGTGGTGGAGGACATCTTTATTACCTCCAGCCACTTGGAGTGTGCATCAACCGTGATTAAGAACATTGAGTCCATAAATGGACCAGCAAAGTCGATGTGTACCCTTTGCCATGGAGATGAGGGCCACTCCCATGGATGTAGAGGGGCTTGTGGTGGGGCGTTTTGGACCTTCTGGCATCCTAGACAGCCCTTGGTCATTTCTTCGATGTCTCCATCGATACCTGGACACCACACAAACGCTCTGGCTAGGTTCTTCATTTTCACTCCACCCAGATGCCCCTCGTGAAGCTCCTTTAGCACTTTATCCTGGAGTTTGGGTGGAATCACCACTCTGGATCCACACATCAAGGTTCCTCGGCACACTGACAGCTGTTCTCTTCTTTGCGAGAATGCTGGCAACAGTGGTTCGCCATGTGCTGGCCATCCCTTCACCGTTAAATCGTAGACTCGTGAGAGAGTTGGGTCATTTCTCGTTTCCTTTTCAATGGTGGAATTTGTTACTGGTAGACATTCCACTATGGTTGAGTGGAACATCTCCACTGAGTGCACTGTAGATGCCTCTTCTACCGTTGGCAACGGTAGGCGCGGTTAACCGTCAGCATTTCCATGCTGTTTTGATCCTTTGTATTCTATGTCATATTGGTGTGCCCCTAGGAAAAGGGACCACCTCTGTAGCCTTTGCGCTGTCATAATGTGAACGCCCTTTTTAGGGTTGAATATGGAGACGAGGGGTTGATGGTCAGTCAACAAGGTAAATTTTTGTCCGTGTAGGTAATGGTTGAATTTCTTCACCCCCCACACCAGGCTGAGTGCTTCCCTGTCGATCTGGGCATAGTTATGCTCAGCTGAGTTCAATGAGCGTGATGCAAAAGCTATCGGCCGTTCCGAGCCATCAGGGAATCTATGCGATAATACCGCTCCTATGCCGTAAGGGGATGCATCGCACGCCAGTCTGATTGGCAGTGATGGGTTGTAATGAGCCAAAACTTCCTTGGACGTGATCAAGCCTTTGCATTTATGGAAGGCATGTTTACAGTCTTCGCTCCATTTCCAAATTACTCCCGTCTGTAGCAGTTCGTTAAGAGGGTGCAGAACAGTTGACAAGTTCGGTAAAAATCTATGATAGTAATTTATCAATCCCAGGAACAACCTTAATTGTGAGACATTTTCAGGTGCTGGGGCTTTTATGACCGCTTCAATTTTTTCAGGTGACTTATGTAACACTTCTTCATTAATTATATGGCCACAATATGATATTTGTTTCTGGAAAAATTCGCACTTGGGGCGATTTGCTCGTAGGCCCCGTTCTCTCAGCCTGGTGAGCACCTGCTCCAAATTGGCAAGGTGCTCGTTGTCGTTTTCTCCTGTTACAAGGATGTCGTCTAGGTAGCATTGAGTCCCCGGAATCCCTTGCAGGACTTGCTCCATAGCTCTTTGCCAGATAGCTGGAGCTGATGCTACTCCAAAAACCAGTCGATTGTACTGGTACAGGCCTTTGTGTGTGTTAATCGTGAGATACTTTTTAGAGGCCTCCTCAACCTCCATCTGTAGATATGCCTGTGCCAAGTCAATTTTGGTGAAACGTTTCCCTCCGGATAGTGAGGCAAAAATATCTTCTATCCTCGGAAGAGGATACTGTACCATGTGAAGGACCGGGTTTACAGTCACCTTGAAGTCCCCACAGATGCAAATTTTTCTCTGTTCTTCAGATTTATCATTATTCAACGTTTTCTTCATGACCGGGACGATGGGTGTTGCCCACTCACTCCAATCTATCTTGGATAACACGCCTGCCTTTTCCAAATTCTCCAGCTCTGCCTCGACTGCTGGACGAATTGCGTATGGCACCGGCCTTGCCTTAAAAAACTTGGGAATTGCCGCATCTTCCACTTTTATTGAGGTGGTGACGCCTTTCAAGGTTCCTAGTTCCTGTTGAAACACTTCTTTGGCGTTGGCCAAGATGTCTTTTAATCGTTCAGGTATGACGTCATCATCATTTTTTTTCTTACTGGTCACCGTCAGTGCCTGAATGGAGTGCCAGTCTAAACGTATCTTCCTGATCCATTCACGTCCCAACAGCGGTGGACCACCATCTTGCAGAACGTATAAATACAACCTCTGTATTTCCTTGCTGTTGTATACAACAGGCACCCTTATTTTCCCTCTGGGGTATACTTTCTGCCCCGTAAATGTTTTCAAGATAATGGATGTGTCTTTTAAAGGTATATGTGGAAATAGCCGCTCGTAATCCTGTCGACTTATGACGGTCAGAGCTGATCCTGTATCTAGCTCCATTTTAACTGGGGACCCCGCTATCGTGAGGGTAACCCAAATGGTCTGGTAATCTTCTTTGGCAATTACACTATGTAATTTGAGACAGCTTAGTCTCTTGTTTCCGGAGTCGCTATCACTCTTCTGGTCTTCGGAGCTACTGCCCGTCATCATTTGTACCTTGCTGTACTTTTCCTCATTGATTTTTTTTCTGTCAGTGGATTTTTTTTTTCCAGATCGGCATACACGTGCAATGTGTCCCATCTTTCCGCATTGCCTGCATGCTTTGTCCTTGAACCAGCAGTCCCTCTGGTCATGGGTGGATCTGCCGCAGCGATAACATCTCTCGAAACCCTGTGTTATTTCATGGGTGCCGAAGTCCTGTGGCTTTTGCTGTATCTCTGCAGCTCCTCTTGCTGCTGCTTCGTATGATACAGCCACACTGAAAGCCTTGTCCAGTGTTAAATCTTTCTCAGAAAGTAGCCTTTTCTGTGTTCCTTCATTTAGGAGACCACAGACGAATTTGTCTCGAAGAGAATCTGCCAGTCCTGCCCCGAATTGGCAGTGCTTTGACAGCTTCCTTAATTCGGTGAGGCAATCAGCGTTACTTTCATTCTTGTGCTGATTCCTCCTGAAGAATTTGAATCGTTCCGCTATCAGCAGCGGTGTTGGGTTTAAGTGCTCCTGTAGGGTATCAACAATCTCCTTAAAATTCTTGTCCATCAGTTTGGCTGGAGTGATTAAGTTTCATAACAGCCCGTATGTTCTTGCGCCAATTAGATTTAGAAGTACCGATGCCTTTTTATCATTCTCTATTTCGTTCGCTGTGCAATATACCTCCACTCTTTCCACATATGTGGTCCAATCCTCTATATCACTATTGAATGCAGTAATATTGCCAGTCTTACGCATCCTGAAAAAAAAATGGCGCCTCACGCGCTTTCCTTTCTTCTCTGCCGAAAAAAAAATGGCGCCTCCTGTGCTTTCCCGCCGCTGCCGCTGCTGACAACGCTGTTCTCCGCGGTTTTTATTTATACAGATATTTTTAATAGTTGGAGACTCGTTCCCGCCGGACTCTCTGGGACTTTTCCCTCCCTCTGCTTGGTCCGAACGCCGACCTGCTTTGCAGCGCCGGCCGTCTCCCGAGCGCTCCACCCTCCGTCTCTGTTTGCCTCCGCCTTCGCTGCTCAGCCCTGCTGCAGAGCCAGCCGACCGAGCCCCAGCCCGCCGCCCAGGAAGGATTATTGCAGTACCTGCCACCAGCCCGGCTAGCTGGTGAAACCACAGTTTTTTCTTTTTTTTTTTCTTCAACCTTCGTCTGAGGAATCGATCTCCTTGAGGTGCTGCCGAATTGCAGGTAAGTCTGTTTCCAATTCATCGCCACTGTTGTATCCGTGTGTTAATGGAGACATGGAATGCAGGAATTGGTTTAACAGGTGTTTACTGAACAAAGTCTGGAGGTGAACTAAAAGATACAAGACACTATGCAGGCTTATATAGCCCGAGTGCCCCGGTGCATTACAGTACACAGGGGCTCTTAAAGGCACATACACCACAGTTAGTTCTTTGTCTTAATCTTGGCGGGCTATTTTAAATGATGGTAGCAATCCATACTAACTGTTTTTAGATGGCCGGTAATCGCATCTACCGGCCCGATAATTAACTTGTATTGTCATGAACGTTCCTTGATAGGCCTGTCCAGTCTCGCTGGCTCTCTTAATCTGTTTCCGATTATATATGTAGATTGCTTGATGGCCTTAACTGTAGGCCTAAACTGAATTTAGATTTGTCTCCAATTTGGTCTAATACATAATTCAGAGTCCTGTCTGGTTTCAAAACACAAAGTCTCTCTTCACAGAAAACTGCAGCTTGGGTTTCAATCCACAAGGTGTCTGCATTGCAGAGTCCATTTTAAAATCTCACAGGCTTTCTGCCATGAGGCACGGATGCCATCTTGGGTACCCTTCTTGATTTAAAATGTCCACACAGGGTCCCGTTTATTAATGACAGCCTTCGGGGAAATGCAGAAATTTTGCAAATCTTACACCTGCTCCCCTGGTAGAGATGCCAAAGGGAGAGTCTTTCGGCCATCCATGGAGATAAATGCTGAAATGCACCCTGGTGACACCCAGTTCTGTTGCTGTGGCATTGAGTGCTGCTAGAGTTTGGTAAGTGGGAGAAAAGTCATTTAAGTGTATTTTGTGAATTTTAGCATGTTAAAAAGTTAATTATTTGAAGTGAGTTTAATTTTTTAAGTGTATATTAAACTGCTGGGGAGTTTAAACCAGAAGTAGAATCCGGGTATAAAAGGGGCGGGACTAGTGCTGTTGCACAGAGTGCTGTGGCATTGAGTGCTGCTAGAGTTTGGTAAGTGGGAGAGTTCGGGCAAGTGGGAGGTGAGGGTGTGTTTTTTGCTCTGTTTTGTTCCCCACTCCCAGGCTTAGACAGCACTGCAGAAGCGGAGCAGCGAGACGAGTCATCCAAACAGGCCCCACAGACAGTATTCAAGGAGGAGGTTGGTGATCAGCTGGTTGGTTGGTTTTCTTCCTTCTCTTTTATACCTTTAAGTTGGTAAGTCCTATTGAATAGTGGTGTAATATTATCATCTATATCGGGGCAGAGGGTCTTCATAACTAATAATAAGAAATTTAATTAATTACATAGATATGGGTGAACAGGTGATGTGTCACTGTTGCGAAATGTGGGAGCTGGCGGACCCCATTGAGGCTCACGGTGATTACATTTGTGATAAGTGTTTGCTGCTAGAGGAACTCAAGCTCCATGTTAAAGAGCTTGAGACCGAGCTTCAGACACTGCGACACACCAGGGAGGGGGAGAAGTTCCTGGACTCTATGTTTCAGGAGGTGGTCACTGTAATGTATGTACCTTTAAGGGAGAGAACTACTTTTTACAGCTCCTGTATACTGTAGTACCGGCAGTGACCACACCTGTATATAAACCCTGAGTAGTGATCTGTATCGTTAGTTCTAGAGTAACCCTCATTCAGTAAACACCTGTTGTACCGTTTCTCCTGCAGTCTGTGTCTTATTATACACAGACACAACATTAGCGACGAGCAGATTCGAACCTACCTGCAACTCTGCATCACCTCCCAGGGATTCACTCCTGGAGAACAGAGGAAGGAGGTCGAGTCCAGAAGCCCGGGCGTCGACCACGGGCAACCGCCCAGTCATCCAGCGGAGATTTGAGCATCGCAGGGGAGGCTGTCGAGAGCCAGGCTTGGCTTTCCAGTCACGGTGGTCCAGCGAAACGGGCTGGCAACAGGTACTGCGCAGACCCTTCCCGGACAGCGGCGGCTAGAGCTGACCGAGCGGCACAGAAAAAGGCCGAGCAGCGTCGACAGGGGAGAGAGAGAGGGCAGAGCGCACAGGGTGCAGCTGGTGTTCAGGACCGAGCGGCGTCAACGGGGAGAGAGACGAGAGAGAGCAGAGCGCAGCCGGTGTTCAAGGGCCAAGCAGTGTCAACGGGGGAGAGAGGCATGCAGGAAAACGCGAGGCACTGCCATTGCCATGAGGACCGCAGAGAGTGGCATTGGCAGCAGCGCAGGAGCAGTGCACGAAACCCACAGGGCGTAGCCATTTGCCACGAGGACCACCGAGACCGGCGTTGGCAGCAGCGCGGGAGACGCCATTTTAAGTCGCAGCGGGGAAGAAAGGAAAGCACGGGAGACGCCATTTTAAGCCGCAGCGGGGAAGAAAGGGAAGCGCGGGAGACGCCATTTTAAGCCAGTCTAACCACACCCAAAAATGCCAAAGAGTGGCAGTATCACAGCGTTCGACAATGAAGTCGAAGATTGGACGACATATGTCGAACGCATAGAAGTATACTGCAAGGCGAATGAAGTGCCACATGACAAGAAAGCACTGGTATTGTTGAATTCAATGGGTGCAAAAACGTATGGCTTACTACGAAAACTAGTAACCCCAGAGAAGCCAGGAGAAAAGGATTTTGAAAACATAGTGTCAATCCTACAGGACCACTTAAACCCCACACCGCTGCTTATAACAGAAAGATTTAAGTTTCACAAAAGGAACCAGCATAAAGATGAAAGTAATGCTGAGTATTTAACGGAACTGCGCAAGCTATCGAAACACTGCTAGTTTGGAACGGGACTAGCAGATACTTTAAGGGACAAGTTTGCGTGTGGGCTTCAAAGTGAAGGAACCCAGAAAGGGCTTCTATCAGAAAAGGATCTTACGCTGGACAAGGCTTTCAGCATTGCAGTATTACACAAAGCAGCAGCACGGGGCGCTGCAGATATACAACGGAGACCGCAAGAATATGGCACAAATGAAATGTCATACGGAACAGTGAAGTGCTATCGCTGCGGCAGAACAACACACGACCATAATGATTGCTGGTTCAAGGACAAAGTGTGCAGACAGTGTGGAAAAGTAGGACACATAGCAAGAGTCTGCAGGTCGGGAAAGAAAACCAGCAGCAAGAAATCTCCACAGGAGAAGTACAAGAAGGTACATAAGGTGACGGAGAGTAGTTCAGACGAACAGAAGAGTGATACAGACTCCGGAAGCAAGGAGCTGGGTTGTCTGAAACTACATAATGTTATCAAAACGGAGGATCACCAAACTATCTGGGTCACGCTCAAGATAGCAGGTGTCCAAGTGAAAATGGAATTGGACACAGGATCAGCCCTAACAGTCATAAACCGAAGGGACTACAAGCAGCTATTCTCACATATACCCTTGAGAGATACAAAGATTGTCTTGAAGACGTACACGGGGCAAAAAGTCTACCCCAAAGGAAAAATAAGGGTGAACGTTATATATAACGGCAAGGAAACACCAAAAATGGACCTATATGTATTGCCAGATGGAGGACCACCACTACTAGGACGTGAATGGATCTGGAAGGTACAGCTAGATTGGCATTCCATACAAGCACTGACTGTAGATGCCAAAATGGATGACGACGTCACACCTGGACGACTGTCAAAAATGCTAACTGACGCACAAGAAGTGTTCCAGCAGGGACTCGGAACACTAAAAGGCATAACGGCAACGATCAAAACAGAGGAAAATGCAAGCCCAAAGTTTTTTAAGGCCAGACCGGTACCTTATGCGATCCGCCCAGCCGTCGAAGCAGAGCTGGAAGGTTTGGAACGTTCAGGAGTACTGTCCAAAGTGGACTGGAGCGAGTGGGCTACACCCATCATTCCTGTAATGAAGAGGTCGTTGAGTAATACGCCTGGGGGATCAAAGAAGTTTCGCATCTGTGGGGACTTTAAGGTGACAGTGTACCCAGTCCTTCACACTGTACAATATCCGCTTCCACGGATTGAAGATATTTTCGCCTCGCTATCTGGAGGGAAACGCTTCACTAAGATTGATCTGGCCCAGACGTACCTGCAAATGGAGGTAGAAGAAGCCTCGAAACAGTACCTCACGATCAACACTCATAAAGGTCTCTACCAATACAACCGGCTGGTGTTCGGGGTAGCATCAGCTCCGGCTATTTGGCAAAGGGCAATGGAACAAGCCCTGCAAGGGATTCCAGGGACCCAGTGTTATTTGGACGACATCCTGGTCACGGGCGATAATGACAGTGATCACCTCGCCAACCTGGAGCAGGTGCTCACTAGATTGAAGGAATATGGGCTCCGAGCTAATCGCCACAAATGCGAGTTTTTCCAGAAGCAGATCTCGTATTGTGGCCACGTTATTGATAAAGAGGGGTTACATAAGTCCCCTGAAAAGATTGAGGCAGTAGTCAAGGCACCGGAAAATGTGTCACAACTGAGGTCGTTCCTCGGGCTGGTGAAATACTACCATAAGTTCTTGCTGAATTTGTCTACAGTAGTACACCCACTGAAAACCCTACTGCAAACGGGGGTACCATGGAAGTGGAGTGACGAGCAAAGCATTGATCACATCAAAAGAGGTGTTGGCTCATTGCAACCCAGCACTACCAATTCGGTTGGCCTGTGATGCATCAACCTATGGCATTGGAGCGGTGCTGTCGCACAAATTCCCGGACGGCTAGGAGAGGCCAGTAGCCTTTGCGTCTCGGTCACTAACCTCAGCCGAGCATAACTACGCCCAGATTGACAGGGAGGCCCTCAGCCTAGTGTGGGGAGTGAAAAAGTTCAATCACTATCTGCACGGGCAGAAGTTCACCTTGCTGACTGACCACCAACCACTTGTCACCATCTTTAATCCAAAGAAGGGCGTTCCGGTAATGACTGCACAACGGCTACAAAGATGGTCCCTTTTTCTAGGGGCGCACCAATATGAAATCGAGTATAAGGGCACGAAACAGCATGGAAACGCTGATGGGCTATCACGCCTGCCACTGCCTACTGCCGAGGAAGCACCAGCAGTGGATCCTGTCGAAATATTTCATTCGACTATCATTGAATGCATGCCAGTAACTAACGTTGGTATAGAGAAGGAGACCCGAAATGACCCGACACTGTCTCGGGTGTATGATTTGACGGTGAAGGGATGGCCAGCACATGGCGACTCACTGTTGCCAGCATTCTCATCCAGAAGAGAACCGCTGTCAGTATGCCAGGGGACCTTGATGTGTGGATCCCGAGTGGTAATCCTACCCAAGTTAAGGGAGAGAGTGCTCAATGAGCTTCACGAAGGCCATCTGGGAGGGGTGAAAATGAAAAGCCTTGCTAGGGCTTATGTGTGGTGGCCGGGGATCGATCAGCAAATCGAGGACCTGACAAAGAGCTGCTCAGGATGCCAGAAGGTCCAAAATGCACCACCACATGCCCCTCTACACCCATGGGAGTGGCCCTCATCTCCATGGCAACAGGTGCATATTGATTTTGCTGGTCCATTCATGGACTCAATGTTTTTAATAGCCGTGGATGCGCACTCGAAATGGCCTGAGGTGATCAAAATGTCCTCCACCATCACGGAGAAAACTATTGCAGTCCTACGGACCATTTTTGCCAGGAACGGCTTGCCAGAGCAGATTTGCTCTGATAACGGACCACAGTTTGTGTCCGTAGAGTTTCGAAGATTTATGAAAAGGAATGGGGTAAGGCATTACACATCCGCCCCGTATCATCCAGCCACAAATGGATTGGCTGAGAGGTTCGTACAAACCTTTAAAAAAGCAGTAAGGGCCATGTGCGATGACGACATTCCACTGCAGCATAAGGTGGACAATTTCCTGTTAGCCTACAGAAATGCGACACATGCAGTCACCAACCAGGCCCCGGCCATGATGTTCTTTAACCGAAGGTTGAGATCTCATCTGGATTTGCTCAGACCAAATGTACGAAGAGATGTTGAGAGTAAGCAATTCCAGCACATCAATGAGAAGTTGACAAGGAGCTTCAATGTAGGGCAATCAGTCTTGGCCCGCGACTACCGAACAGAGAAATGGCAACCAGGAACGATATGCATACGGCAGGGGCCACTAATGTACACAGTGGATGTTGGGGAGAACATTGTGAGATGCCATGCTGACCAGATCCTAGAGTCACAGGAACGAGTCAACCCCATGTCTCGGCCATACGTACCTGGTGAGGAACCCGACGTACAGGTCGCATCTACCTCAGAAACAATAGCATTGGAAGCTGATGAATCAACTGACGACAGGGTGCTAGAATCGCCTCCGCACCAAGAGCGAGACACTCGGGAAAGGCGTTATCCAGAAAGAATCAGGAAGCCTCCCCAAAGACTGAATTTATAAATGGACTATTTTCAGCTAATGTTGCATGTTAAAAGTGTTAATTGTAATTAGTTTGATATTTAATTGTTAAATGAGTGTTATGGTACTGTTAATCTAAAAGGGGAGGAATTGTAATGTATGTACCTTTTAGGGAGAGAACTACTTTTTACAGCTCCTGTATACTGTAGTACCGGCAGTGACCACACCTGTATATAAACCCTGAGTAGTGATCTGTATAATTAGTTCTAGAGTAACCCTCATTCAGTAAACACCTGTTGTCCCGTTTCTCCTGCAGTCTGTGTCTTATTATACGCAGACACAACAGTCACACCTATGAAATTAATTAATGCAGATGTAGTCCGTGGTCAGGGACAGGACGGTGTGACTACGAGTGAGGCAGGTACAGGGATCCAGGAGGTAGTGTTGAAGGAGCCACAGCCGTTGCTCTTATCAAGCAGGATCGAGGTTCTTACTCCCTGTGAGAGCGGGAGCGGGGACTGCAGGGAGGATGAGCAACCTGGCCACAGCACCATGGTACAGGGGGCCATTCAAGTGGAGGGAGTAAAAAGAAATGTTGTAGTGGTAGGGGATAGTATCATTAGGGGGCTAAGGTGGAACACGACACAAAAAAGAGAAAAAAAATAGATATCTATCTGAGACAAAAAACAAACGACTACAATGAGCAGGGAAATGATATATCCTGAGCAATGCACAAAATAGGTTCTTTTTATTTCGTTTTATTGAACTATATAAATGCGTTCTTTCCACATAAGCTGCTGGAATATCCAGGGCCTCCGCTCCTCAACTTTTGGGATGAAGAGTACAGACCCTGAATTCCTAAAAGCTATAAAAGACATTGATATAATTGTGTTAACAGAAACATGGTGCCAAAAGGACGTGCCGACCCACTGTCCTCCAATGTACCATGAAATCATTGTGCCCTCAGTAAAGAACACTAAAACACGCAAGGGCAGAACCTCCGGGGGAATATTGGTGTGGTATAAGGGAGAACTGGACAAACACATCTCACCGGTAAAACAGGGAAAATCACACGTATGGCTAAAACTAGATAAAAATATAGGAATAGCAAAAAAAGATGTTTACTTATGTGCGATCTACATACCTCCAATAGAATCGCCATATTTCGAAGAGGAGTTATTTGATACTCTCCACATGGAAATCAGCCATTTCCAGGCCCAAGGAAAGGTGATAATATGTGGGGACCTAAATGCAAGGACCGGTTGTGAACCTGACTTCATAGACCCACAGGGAAACAACCATGTGTTTGGCCAGACCCCTTTAGATGTCACACCAGCCATCGCAAATCGGAACAACCTTGATCGTGAAATAAATAAAAGCGGTAGGGAGGTAGTGCAACTCTGCCGAGCCTTAGGCCTGTACATAGTTAACGGTAGGTTCAGAGGGGACTCCCTAGGGAGACTCACATACTCCTCAACTCTTGGGTCTAGTGTGGTGGACTATACAATCACTGACCTGGACCCCTGCGATATCAACTCATTCACTGTCAGGCAGCAATCCCCCCTCTCAGACCATAACCAAATAAATATGTACCTTAAACTTTCTGCCCAAACTACAGACACAAAAAAGGAACCCAGTAAGCTCCATAAAATAAACCAGACATACAGATGGGCCCCAGACAGTGGAGAAAAATTCATCACAGCACTAAAGTCACCTGATCTCACAAGTAAAATATCAAAATTTAAAGAAAACCCATACGAGATCACCAGAGATGGTGTAAACATGGCCATAGAGGATATAAATATGATCTTCCATGAGGCAGCTGTAAAAGCCGACCTTGTGAAACAGAAGAGGAAGCATCACAAAAGACAAAATAAAAATAAGAAATGGTTTGACCACGAATGCAAAAATGCCAGAAAAGACCTGAGAAAAATATCAAACCAAAAGCATCGCCAACCAAACAATCCGGACCTACGTACTAGATACAATGAAACCCTCAAAAGATATAAACACACCATTAGGAACAAAACACAAAACTATACCCACAAAATACTCGAAGAAATTGAAAACTCCACCAATCCAAAACAATTCTGGGAAATGTGGAATAACCTGAGTACAACACAATTGCAAGCATTACCAATCCAAGATGGCGACATCTGGAGAACACATTTTGAAAACTTCTACAAAGACATCCCAATAAACGAAACAAACCCAAGTCAACATCAGGTCACAGAAAAACTCCACACATTAGAAGCAACAATTAAAGACAACCAAAACCCTCTAGACTCCCCAATCACATGGAAAGAACTGGCCACAAAAACAAAATCTCTCCACCTAAAGAAAGCCTGTGGCCCAGACAACATCAAAAATGAAATGCTCAAGTTCAGCAATATGGAGATGCAGGGTGCGGTACTCAAATTATTCAACATCATATTACGTTCAGGCTGTTTTCCCGATATCTGGTGCCAAGGACTAATCTCCCCCATATATAAAAGTGGAAACAAATCAGACCCAAATAACTACCGCGGCATCTGTGTCAACAGTTGTCTAGGGAAGTTATTCTGCAGTATTCTAAATAGTAGATTACTTGATTTTCTTAACAAACATAATATCCTCAGAAAAAACCAAATAGGCTTTCTTCCAAAACACCGCACCGCCGACCATATCTATACCCTTCACACCCTCATTGAAAAACATATACACCAAACAAAAAATGGGAAAATATTCGCCTGTTTCATCGACTTCAAGAAAGCCTTTGACTCTATATGGCACGAAGGGCTCTATTATAAACTTCTTCAGTGTGGAATAGGGGGCAAAGTCTATGACCTTATTAAATCAATGTATCTGAAAAACAAATGCGGGGTCAAAATTGGAGACAAACGCACCAATTTCTTCACCCAGAGAAGAGGCGTCCGGCAGGGCTGCAATTTGAGCCCGACCCTGTTCAACATATACATAAATGAATTAGCAGACATGCTGGAGCAAAGCGAGTCACCAGGTCTCCGTCTCCTGGATGGAGAAGTGAAATCCCTGTTCTATGCGGATGACCTGGTTCTGCTGTCTCCCACAGAACAGGGATTACAGCAACAACTAGACCTACTCGACAAATACTGCCAAAATTGGGCTCTAACAGTAAATCTAAAGAAAACCAACATCATGATTTTTCAAAAAAGGCCCAGATGTCAGGAAAACAAATACCAGTTTACCCTCAGTGATACCACTATAGGACACACTATGCGCTACACCTACCTTGGTCTAACTATTACAGCATCAGGGAGCTTCAGCATAGCAGTGAATGCACTAAAAGAAAAAGCCCGAAGAGCCCTATATGCAATAAAAAGAAAATTCTACAACATCCAAATCCCAATCAAAATCTGGCTCAAAATATTTGACAGCATAATCCTGCCCATTGCACTGTACGGTAGTGAAGTATGGGGCCCGCTAAATCACCAAAGCTACACTAAATGGGAAAAACACACAATAGAAGCCCTACATGCAGAATTCTGCCGAAGCATCCTTCGCACCCAAAGAAAAACGCCAACAAATGCATGCAGAGCCGAACTAGGCAGATACCCACTGATAATAAACATCCAAAAACGAGCACTAAACTTCCTAAATCACCTCAAATCTAGCTCCCCAGACACCCTTCATTTCAAAGCCTTTCAGACCCAAGAGCTAAACCCAGAAAAGAGTCCCCTGAGTCAGCTGCTACTGAAAGTAAGTACTCAGCCGGACCCTGACCAGCCCCAGACCAACACAGCCATCCAAACACCAATCCGAGTGAACCAAATCATTAAAAAATGCAAAGAAACCTACCTGGAACATTGGAACAAAATAACCGAAAGCCAAAGCAGATTAGAATGTTACCGGGCCCTAAAAAGAGAATATAAACTGGCAGACTACCTCACGACCATCAGAGACACAAAACAGAGACAGACCCTCACCAGGTACAGACTAAGCGACCACCAACTGGAAATTGAAAAAGGCAGATACAAGAAATCCTGGCAGCCTAGAGAGAATAGAATATGCGATCAATGTCTGGCCGGCGAGGTTGAAACAGAGATGCATTTCCTCCTAAAATGCGAAAAATTCAACACATCAAGAAACATATTATTCAACAAGCTAAGCCAAACAACCCCAGATTTCAAGGAATTGGATGACCTGTCAAAATTGAGATTAGTCCTAGGAGAAGGAGACAGACCATACCTTGGGGCCAAATATGTGACAACATGTCACAACCTGAGGACTGTTTAAAATTAAGACTGTTTAAAATTAATATTGAACGTACCAAATGAAGTACAAAGACTGTTTAAAATTAATATTGTTTAAAAGTAATATTGTATGTACCCAACAAATGTCAAATCGATTGACACCTACAGAATGTTGGAAAACTGTACCTTTTTGCTATGTAAGCTTTGGCAATATGGTTCTCTGTAAACTTTCATGCCAATAAAGCATTTGAATTGGAATTGGAATTGGAATTGGGTTCTCTGCAGTCAAGAGCGGGAGTCCCGAAGGCTGTGTTGCCTGCCCGGTGCCAGGTTTAAGGACATCTCTTCTCGGCTGGAAAGAAACTTGGAGTGGGAGGGGGAGGATCCAGTTGTCGTGGTCCATGTTGGTACAAACGACGTAGATAGGACAAGGAAGATGGTTCTGTTAAAGGAGTATGAGCAGCTAGGGGTCAAATTAAAAAACAGAACCTCAAGGGTAATAATCTCTGGGTTATTATCTGAGCCACGAGCAAATTTGGCTAGGATAAATAAAATTAAAGAGTTAAATGCGTGGCTCAAAGGCTGGTGTGGGAGAAATGGGTTTTGCTTCTTGGGACACTGGCACCAGTTCTGGGACAGGAGGGAGCTGTTCCGTTGGGATGGACTCCACTTGGCCAGTGCTGGGACTAGAGTCCTGGCGAATCATATAACTAGGGCTGTAGGGAGGGCTTTAAACTAATTAGTGGGGGGGGGAGGTTTCTTGAGAGCAAATAATAGAAATGACAACGGAGAAGGTCATAGACTTAGGTAGCAGTGGGGGAATTAAAAAACAGAACGTGTCAGGAAGGGACAGAAGGTATGGAGTAAAAGGTAAAGTACTAAAAGGGGAAAAAACAGGAATTAAGTGTCACAAAACATATTTGAAAGTTTTTTATCTGAATGCACGTAGCATTCGTAACAAAATGAATGAGTTAACGGCACAAATAACTACATATGGGTATGATCTTGTGGCCATTACAGAAACATGGCTGCAGGGTGACCATGACTAGGAATTAAACATACCAGGTTATTTAACAATCAGGAAGGACAGGCAGGAAGGGAGAGGAGGTGGGGTAGCTATGTTAATAAAGGAAGGAATCACTATAATACAGAGAAATGATATTGGGTCAAAGGAGCAGGATAGTGAAACAGTTTGGGTGGAGATAAGGAATAATAAGGGGAAAAAAACACTAGTAGGTGTAGTCTATAGGCCTCCGAACAGTTGCAACTCTGTTGGACGGAATATTAATCAGGAAATAGTTGAGGCTTGTAATAAGGGAACAGTTATAATTATGGGGGATTTTAACTATCATATTAACTGGACAAATCAAATTGGGCAGAGCAGCCTTGAGGATGAGTTCATTGAGTGTATTAGGGATGGGTTTCTTGAGCAGTATGTAACTGAACCGACCAGGGGGCAAGCAACCTTAGATTTGGTCCTGTGTAATGAGACAGGATTAATTAAAAATGTCCTAGTAAAGGATCCCTTTGGAATGAGTGACCATAACATGGTTGAATTCCATATTCAATTAGAGGGTGAGAAGGTTGGATCTCAAACAAGCGTGCTGAGCTTGAATAAAGGAGACTATGAAGGTATGAGAGCGGAATTGATTAGAGTGGACTGGGAAAATAGATTAAAGGGTAAGACGGTACATGATCAGTGGTGTACATTTAAGGATTTATTTTACAACTTCCAAAAAATATATATTCCACTGAGGAAAAAAGGGTGTAAAAGAAAAGATAGCCATCTGTGGCCAAGTAAAGTAATTAAGGATAGTATCCGACTAAAAACAAGGGCATATAAGGTAGCCAAATCTAGTGGGAGGATAGAAGATTGGGAAGTCTTTAAAAGACAGCAAAAAATAACTGAAAGATTGATTAAGAAAGGGAAGATAGATTATGAAAGTAAATTAGCAAAAAATATAAAAACAGATAGCAAAAGTTTCTATAGTTATATAAAAAGAAAAAGGGTGGCTAAAGTAAATGTTGATCCCTTAGAGGATGAGACCGGGAAATTAATGGTGGGAAACATGGAGATGGCAAAAACGCTGAACAAATATTTTGTATCAGTCTTTACGGTAGAGGACACTAAGAATATCCCAACACTGGACAAACAGGGGACTCTGGGGGGGAGGAGCTAAATACGATTAAAATCACTAAGGAAGTGGTACTTGGTAAAATAATGGGACTCAAGGCGGATAAATCCCCTGGACCTGGTGGCTTACATCCTAGGGTCTTGAGGGAAGTGGCGGTAGGGATTGTGGATGCATTGGTAATAATGTTCCAAAACTCCCTGGACTCAGCAAAGGTCCCGGCAGATTGGAAAACTGCTAATGTAACACCCTTATTTAAAAAGGGTAGTAGGCAGAAGGCTGGAAACTATAGACCTGTTAGCCTAACATCTGTGGTTGGTAAAATGTTAGAGTCCATTATTAAGGAGACAGTAACGGGACATTTGGATAAACATAATTTAATAGGACAAACTCAGCATGGTTTCATGAAGGGGAAGTCATGTTTGACAAATTTGCTTGAGTTCTTTGAGGAAGTAACATACAGGGTGGATAAAGGGGAACCAGTGGATGTAGTGTATTTAGACTTCCAAAAGGCATTTGACAAGGTGCCACACAACAGATTATTGCTCAAGATAAAAAATCACGGGGTTGGGGGTAATATTCTGGCGTGGGTGGAGGATTGGCTCTATAACAGAAAGCAGAGAGTTGGGATAAATGGTTTGTTCTCAGACTGGCAATCAGTAGCTAGTGGTGTTCCGCAGGGGTCTGTGCTGGGTCCCCAACTCTTTACAATCTATATTAACGATTTGGAGGAGGGGACCGAGTGTAACATATCAAAGTTTGCAGATGATACAAAGATGGGAGGGAAAGTAGTGAGTGAGGAGGACATAAAAAACCTGCAAAGGGACATAGACAGGCTAAGTAAGTGGGCAGAGATTTTGCAGATGGAATACAATACTGGAAAGTGTGAGGTTATGCACTTTGGCAGGAAAAATCATAGAGCAAGTTATTATCTTAATGGCAAGAAACTGGAAAGTACTGTAGTACAAAGGGATCTGGGGGTCCTGGTGCACGAAACTCAAAAAGTTAGTATGCAGGTGCAGCAAGTGATCAAGAAGGCCAATGGAATGTTGGCTTTTATTGCTAGGGGGATAGAATATAAAAACAGGGAGGTATTGCTGCAGTTGTACAAGGTATTGGTGAGACCGCACCTGGAATACTGCATACAGTTTGGGTGTCCATACTTAAGAAAAGACATACTTGCTCTCGAGTCAGTACAAAGAAGGTTCACTCGGTTAATCCCGGGGATGAGGGGCTGGTCATATGAGGAGAGGTTGAGTAGATTGGGACTCTACTCATTGGAGTTCAGAAGAATGAGAGGCGATCTTATTGAAACATATAAGATTGTGAAGGGGCTTGATCAGGTGGATGCGGTGAGGATGTTCCCAATGATGGGTGAAACTAGAACTAGGGGGCATAATCTTAGAATAAGGGGCTGCTCCCTTCTTCACTCAGAGGGTGGTAGGTTTGTGGAATTTGCTGCCCCAGAAAGCTGTGGAAGCTACATCATTAAATAAATTTAAAACAGAAATAGATCGTTTCCTAGAAGTAAAGGGAATTAAGGGTTACGGGGAGCAGGCAGGAAATTGGACATGAGTCTAGATTCGGAATGGTCATGGCCCTGTGGGTAGTGGAATGGGCCCAGGGGCCGTGTAGCCTGGTTCTGCTCCTACTTCTTGTGTTCTAATTCTGTGTTAGATTTCAGGAGATGGTTTTATTCCTGTTCCTGGCTGGGGTGGAGATCGCCTTTACAGAAGGTAAGTACTGTAGAAAATATAGGGACAGAGTGATCTCCTGGACGAGTTTCGATTGCCTAGATGGGTCGGAGAGGAATTTCCCAGATTTTTTCTCCCAAATTGGCCATTGGGCTTTTTATCTGGTTTTTCGCCTCTCCCAGGAGATCACATGGGTTCGGGTGGATGGAGAGTGATGGAAGATTTGAGGTTAGGATCAGATCAGCCATGATCTTATTGAATGGTGGAGCAGGCTCGAGGGGCCGATTGGCCTACTCCTGCTCCTATTTCTTATGTTCTTATGTTCTTATGTTCTTTACCCCTCTACCACCTGTTTCAAACCCTATACTGCCTTTGAGTTGTCAGACTGCTTTTTCGACATCCAGTCCTGGATGAGCCACAATCTCCTTCAATTCAACATTGGGAAGACTGTGGCATGAGAAACATGGCCAGGAGATCACTACATTTATTCAAATGATCGTGACCGTGATGGTCCAGCGTCAGCGGCAGAGGCAAAAGGCAGACAGGAGTCTCGCCGCACCGAAGTTACCTTACTGTTGTGGTCAAATAAAAAATGGCCCCCAGAGCCACCAACCACTGGTCAAATCTCATTTGCATCTGACCAGTGGAGCGCTGCCTTTCCCAGCTCAGCGGGAACAGCTGTTTTCCCACTGTGGTCCTAATTTCCCCTCCCAGTCACACACCATCCCAACTTGGACATATAACTTCGTTCCCCATCAGCGTTAGGTAGTGAGTTCCAGGATTTTGACCTAACAGCACTGTGGGAGTACCTTCACCCCATGGACTGCAGCAATTCGAGAAGACGGCTCACCACCACCTTCTCAAGGGCAACTAGGGTTGGGCAAAAAATCCCGGCCTTGCCAGCGACATCCATACCCCGAGAAAGAATTAAAAGAAAAGTTTTTTAACTTATAAGTTTTTTAGCTTCCCCAACAGGAATGTGCCTGGCATCCATCTCTTACTCCCTCCTTCGATGGGGATCTGCCTCAGGAATCCACAACGCTGCAAGTCCGGATTGGAGAGGGAGTGCAATGCTACCGAGAGTGGGAGGCCTGTGTCAGCCCAGTGGTCTCTGGCTGCTTGCAGCACTTTCTCTGATTTATTTTTTTCAATTCCGATGAGGCCACCACTGATCAGCTGTTTCTAATGCTATTTTTTTTCCCCAGAGGCGAGCGATTTTCATTAATAACGCTCACATTGCCTCACTTAATGTTGTGGCACTGTGCAGGGGACAGGAGCAGGAAAGAGGATAGGCTTTAATGGTTGGCCAGCCCACCTTGGGGACAGAAGTGGCTGATGGACCCCAGCTCACAAAGATTGAACCTTAGGTTGCCAGAACTACCAACCAGGAGACTCTCAGAGCCTGCTCCCAGTAAACAACAGTGTTTCTCGCATCCCTTCCCACCATGGCTTGGATGCAATGGCTTCTTATGGTGCTGCTTCTAACCACCCACTCGCTGGAGTTCTAATGATACTGCTTCTATCTGACCACCCAAGTCCCCTTTGCCTCGCACGCCACTCCCGCGCCCCCCCCAATGCTCCTGCCTCTATCTCAACCGTGCATCGCTCCCGCCTACAGTAGCAGAGATAACGAAGGGAAGTAAAAACAATAAGAAAGGGGAAAAGTAAAAATAGGACATTGAAAGGATGTAAGAGAGCAAACAGAAATAGAGGCTGGAGTGAAGGAACACTGAGAAAGAGACAGCGAGAGAAAGAGAGGCTAGAGTGAAGGAGCAGAGAGAAAGAAACAGCAAGAGAAAGAGAGGCTAGAGTGAAGTAGCAGAGAGAGAGAAACAGCAAGAGAAAGAGAGGCTAGAGGGAAGGAACAGAGAGAGAGAGAGAGACAGCGAGAGAAAGAGAGGCTAGAGTGAAGGAGCAGAGAGAGAGAGAGAGACAGCGAGAGAAAGAGAGGCTAGAGTGAAGGAGCAGAGAGACAGAGAGAGACAGCGAGAGAAAGAGAGGCTAGAGGGAAGGAGCAGAGAGAGAGAGAGGCTAGAGTGAAGGAGCAGAGAGAAAGAGAGGCGAGAGTGAAGGAGCAGAGAGAAAGAAACAGCAAGAGAAAGAGAGGCTAGAGGGAAGGAGCAGAGAGAGAGAGAGAGAGAGACAGCGAGAGAAAGAGAGGCTAGAGGGAAGGAGCAGAGAGAGAGAGAGGCTAGAGTGAAGGAGCAGAGAGAAAGAGAGGCTAGAGTGAAGGAGCAGAGAGAGAGAGAGACAGCGAGAGAAAGAGAGGCTAGAGGGAAGGAGCAGAGAGAGAGAAAGAAACAGCAA
Organism: Somniosus microcephalus; assembly: GCF_052327205.1. NCBI lineage: Eukaryota > Metazoa > Chordata > Chondrichthyes > Squaliformes > Somniosidae > Somniosus > Somniosus microcephalus. Next base: position 51,069,376 of record NC_140991.1, on the reverse strand, counting down.
GAGAAAGAGAGGCTAGAGTGAAGGAGCAGAGAGAAAGAGAGGCTAGAGTGAAGGAGCAGAGAGAGAGAGAGACAGCGAGAGAAAGAGAGGCTAGAGGGAAGGAGCAGAGAGAGTGAGAGAGACAGCAAGAGAAAGAGAGGCTAGAGTGAAGGAGCAGAGAGAAAGAGAGAGACAGCGAGAGAAAGAGAGGCTAGAGGGAAGGAGCAGAGAGAGTGAGAGAGACAGCAAGAGAAAGAGAGGCTAGAGTGAAGGAGCAGAGAGAAAGAAACAGCGAGAGAAAGAGAGGCTAGAGGGAAGGAGCAGAGAGAGAGAGAGACAGTGAGAGAAAGAGAGGCTAGAGTGAAGGAGCAGAGAAAAAGAAACAGCGAGAGAAAGAGAGGCTAGAATGAAGGAGCAGAGAGAGAGAGAGACAGCGAGAGAAAGAGAGGCTAGAGTGAAGGAGCAAAGAGAGAAAGAAAATGGGAGGCAGCATGAGGCTGAAGTGATGAACATGGGTGAGAAAGAAACAGAAGTGGTGAAGAGACTGAAATAAAAGAGGGGAAAGAGAAAGAAAGAGAGGAACAGAAGTGAAAGAGATATAAACATCATGGCCCAAGGATTCCAAGAAATGCAAAATTAATTGTGAGCTGATGCAGCACTTAATCATTCTGCGCATCTCAAAAAGAAAGAAAAGAAAGACTTACATTTATCTAACGCCTTTTCATAACCTCAGGACATCCCGAAGCACTTTACAGCCCATTGAAGTACTTTTGAAGTGTAGTCACTGTTGTAATGCAGAGAACGTGGCAGTCTACGTCTCACAAACAGCAATGTGATAATTGTAAAGTCTGTGGGTTATATGGTGAATTAATACACAGACTACAAGAGTAACTTTAACAGGACTTTACTATTCGAAGGTCAGGGCGAATCTGCCCAATAAATCCTTACACAGCACTTATATACCGGTGTGGTCACCACCGGTATTACAGTATACAGCAGCCAAGATAAAGTAGTGCAACCCTTAAAATAGTTCTCTTAAAGGTGGAACGTTACATACACTACAATCCTCCCTTTTTAGGTTAACAATATATACATATTCCCATTAATATAACATCTTAACATATATACAACTTTATGTGAAACAGTTCACAGATTCAGTCTCTCTGGAGGCTTCCGGACTCTGTCCGGATAACGCCTCGGTGGTGTAGTCGTTTTCGGTGGTGTAGTAGGTTCTTCTGGCAAGGTCGATTCGGCTTGAAGGACCGTTTCAGGTTCATCGGATTCCAGTATTACCGGATCGGAGGTAGATGCTCTGGGTATCTCTGCTTCAACATTAGACGTATAGAGTTGTGGAGTAGGTTGGGCCTTTGTGGATGATTTTTTGATCTTGTCAACATGGCGCCTTATTATGCTTTCACCAATGTCCACGGTACACATCAACGGTCCTAGCCTTTTTCCAATAGTTCCCGGCTGCCATTTCTCGGTACGGTAGTCCCGGGCCAAAACTTGTTGACCTATCTGAAAGGATCTAGTTGGCCTTTCATTCATGCCTTGAAATTGCCGGTTCTCTACGTCCCTTCTGACGTTTGGCTTAATCAAATCCAGCCGGCATCTTATTCTTCTATTGAAAAACATCATGGCGGGAGTTTGGTTTGTGACCGCATGTGTTGCATTCCTGTACGCCAACAAGAAGTTATCTACCTTATGTTGTAGATTTATGTCTTCATTACCCATGGCCTTTATGGCCTTCTTGAAGGTCTGGACAAACCTTTCAGCTAATCCATTGGTGGCGGGATGGTATGGGGCGGACGTATAGTGCTTGACCCCATTGCTTTTTAAGAACTTCCTGAATTCTTCGGACACAAATTGCGGTCCATTATCAGAACAGATCTGTTCCGGCAGCCCATTCCTGGCAAATATGGTCCTTAATACTGTGATGGTTTTTTCCGTGGTGGTGGAGGACATTTTTATTACCTCCGGCCACTTGGAGTGTGCATCCACCGCGATTAAAAACATTGAGTCCATAAATGGACCAGCAAAGTCGATATGTACCCTTTGCCATGGAGATGAGGGCCACTCCCATGGCTGCAGAGGAGCTTGTGGTGGCGCGTTTTGGACCTTCTGGCATCCTAGACAGCTCTTGGTTATTTCTTCGATGTCTCCATCAATGCCTGGCCACCACACAAACGCTCTGGCTAGGTTCTTCATTTTCACTCCACCCAGATGCCCCTCGTGAAGCTCCTTTAGTACTTTCTGCTGGAGTTTGGGTGGAATCACCACTCTAGATCCACACATCAAGGTTCCTCGGCACACTGACAGCTGTTCTCTTCTGTGCGAAAATGCTGGCAGCATTGGTTCGCCATGTACTGGCCATCCCTCCACCGTTAAATCGTAGACTCGTGAGAGAGTCAGGTCATTTCTTGTTTCCTTTTCGATCATGGAATTTGTTACTGGTAGACATTCCATTATGGTTGAGTGGAACATCTCCACTGGGTCCACTGTAGTCGCCTCTTCTTCCACTGGCAACGGTAGGCACGATAACCCATCAGCATTTCCATGCTGTTTGGACCTTTTGTATTCGATGTCATATTGGTGTGCCCCTAGTAGAACGGACCACCTCTGTAGCCTTTGTGTTGTCATAGTGGAAACGGCCTTGTTAGGGTTGAATATGGACACCAACGGCTGGTGGTCTGTCAGCAATGTAAACTTCTTGCCCTGCAGGTAATGATTGAATTTCTTTACTCCCCACACAAGGCTGAGAGCCTCCCTATCTATCTGAGCATAATTTCGCTCAGCGGAGGTCAATGATCGGGACGCAAATGCGACTGGCCTTTCCGAGCCATTTGGTAACTTGTGTGAGAGTACAGCTCCAATACCATAAGGGGAAGCATCACAAGCTAGACGAAGAGGTAGCGTTGGGTTGAAGTGAGCCAACACTTCCTCAGAGGTAATCAACGCCTTGCTTCTGCGAAAGGCCTTCTTACAGTCCTCGCTCCACTTCCATGGTACTTCTTTCCGCAACAGAGCATTCAGCGGATGCAGCACCGTGGATAGATTTGGCAGAAACTTATGGTAATAATTAATCAACCCCAGAAACGACCTCAACTGTGATACATTTTCCGGAGTGGGGGCCTTCACGACCGCTTCGATCTTGTCAGGTGACTTGTGCAGCCCCTCTTGGTCAATGACATGACCGCAGTACGAGATCCGTTTCTGGAAGAACTCACATTTCTGGCGATTAACTCGAAGGCCATATTCCTTCAACCTGGTGAGCACCAGTTTCAAATTTGTGAGGTGTTCCTCCTCGTCTTCTCCCGTAATCAGGATATCGTCCAAGTAACACTGAGTGCTTGGAATACCCTGTAAGACCTGCTCCATGGCCCTCTGCCAAATTGCTGGAGCCGAAGCTACTCCAAAAACCAGTCTATTATATCGATACAAGCCTCTGTGCGTGTTGATTGTGAGATACTGGCGTGACTCTTCCTCGACCTCCATCTGTAAATATGCTTGTGCCAGGTCTATCTTGGTGAAGTGTTTCCCGCCAGACAATGAAGCAAAGATATCCTCAATCCGCGGAAGCGGGTATTGTACCGTGTGAAGCACCGGATTAACTGTGATCTTGAAGTCTCCGCAGATGCGGACCTTCCCCGGTCCCCCTGGCTTGTTACTTGATGAAGACTTCATGACGGGAACAATGGGCGTGGCCCACTCACTCCAGTCCACCTTCGACAGTACCCCTGCACATTCAAGCTCTTCCAGTTCTGCCTCCACAGCAGGTCGTATCGCGTAAGGTACCGATCTGGCTTTGAAAAATTTTGGGCTTGCATGTTCTGCAATCTTGATTTTTGCCTTAATTCCTCTCAGTGTTCCCAGTCCCTGCTGGAATACCTCTTTAGCCTCGTCCAATATTCTGGACAACCGTTCAGGTTTGACATCTTTCTTTCCGAAATCTACCGTCATTGTGTTTAGTGAGTGCCAGTCTATCTTTATTTTCCTGATCCACTCCCGTCCCAGAAGTGGTGGACCTCCCTCGGGTAGTACATATAAGTCCATTCCTTGGTGATCTTTGCCCTTGTGTCTCACCTTGACTTTTATCTTTCCGATGGGGTATACTTTATGCCCCGTGTATGTCTGCAATACTATCTCCGTATCCCGTAGGGGAATATGTTTGAATAACTTTTTGTAATCTTGTTTATTCATGACCGTCAACGCCGATCCGGTGTCCACTTCCATCTTCACTTGGACTTTTGCAATCTGCAGTGTGACCCAGATAGTTTGTCGGTCAGCTTCTTTACTCACATTGTGAATCCTCAGACTACCCAGTTCCTTGCTGTTGGGGTCTGAATCCGAATTCAGTTCATCTGGACTCTTCACAGTCACCTTATGTACCTTTCTGTACTTCTTCTGCGGTGACTTATTGTTGCTGGTCTTCTTTCCTGACCGGCATACTTTAGCTATGTGACCAAGTTTGCCACATTTTCTACATTCCTGGTTTTTAAACCAGCATTGGTTCTGGTCGTGTGTTGTCTTCCCACAACGGTAACATTTCGTTGTACCCGAAGTTATTTGATCCACACTGAGTACCGCTGTCTTCAGCTGCATTTCTGCCGTGCCTCTCGCTGCGGCTTCGTGCGATGCTGCAATAAGGACAGCCTTATCAAGTGTAAGATCGTTCTCTTCGAGCAGTCACTTTTGTGTTCCTTCCTTCGACATCCCGCACACGAACTTGTCTCTCAGTGCCTCTGTCAGATTTACCCCAAACTGACAGTATTTTGCTAGCCTACGCAGTTCAACCAGGTACTCCGCATTGCTTTCCTCCTTTAGTTGCGTTCTCCCGTAAAATTTAGCTCGTTCCGCTAACATCAGCGGTGTGGGGTTCACATGATCCTTCAGGACAGCAACAATATTAGCGAAAGACTGATCCGCCGGTTTAGCTGGTGATAGAAGATGCTTCAATAACCCGTATGTCTTCGCACCCATTGAGTTTAGTAAGGTTAGAGCTTTATCATAATTTGCTATCTTATTGACCTTACAATATATCTCGATGCGTTCTACATACGTGGTCCAATCTTCCACATCAGAATCGAATTCGTTGATGTTGCCACGCTTAGGCATCTTCACAATCTTCCTGAGAAACAACAACGAAATTTTTCTTTAACTTTTTTTTTCCAAAAATGGCGGTTTCCCGCGCTTGTCTTCTTCCCCGCCCACTTTCAAAATGGCGGTTTCCCGCTCCTGTCTTCTTCTCCGCCTACTGGCGGGAGGGGTAAGCTTTTCCCTCGGGCGACGACCGCTGGCTTTCGGGGTTCGCAGCTTGCGCGCCGGCTTCAGTGCGTTCTTTGTTCCCTTTTCTCGGCAGGGCAACCGGCGCTGGGGACAACCCGTTGACGGCGAACAGTTCCAGCCGCTGGCTGAATCTCCTCGGTCTCCCTCGCTCGGCTCTGTCTCTCCCGCTCGCTCGGGCTCTGTCTCTCCCTCAGCGGCTTCCAATCGCGCCTCCCAGCCCTCTCGCAGTCCGGTCCTTTCCTCCCCTGGCTGCGGCTGAGTTCTCCGCGTTTCTTATTTTTATTTCTTCCCGCGCCTTACGATCCCGGTCGCAGCGCCTCGCGGCCTCGGTAGCTGCCCGGCCTTTCGCCGGTCGCGGTCGAGCTGTCTCACGACGCTGTTGCGTCTCCCAGCCCACTTGTAGCCTGGTCTCTCACACCGGCTGCGTTCCCGCTGGTAGCCCGGTCTCTCACACCGGCTGCGTTCCCGCTTGCACCGCGGCTTCCGTGCCCCACGCTGCCCCAGTCTCAGCGCCTCTGGGCCCGACTTCTGTCCGGCTCCTTTCCCCCCCGACCATGGTCGAGTTCACCGCCCTTCCTCCGTTCTTTTTTTTAAATTTTCCCCCTACTCACAGTCAACGTGGCCGACATGCTTCTCGTGGCTGATCGGCTCACTCACCACCGTGGCAGAAGGGACGATCACTGCCTGTTGCTGATGGAAGGCTTCGTGTCTGAATTCTTCCTTCTTCCTTGCTCTGCAGACTCGAGTCTTCTCTCAGCAGAATGACGAGGGCGGGTGCCTCCTCTCGACGCTCGTTAACTGCTTCGGATGTATCGCTGCCGCAGGGTAAGATCGTCCTCGTCGCCACTGTAAGGTCTGTGGGTTATATGGTGAATTAATACACAGACTACAAGAGTAACTTTAACAGGACTTTACTATTCGAAGGTCAGGGCGAATCTGCCCAATAAATCCTTACACAGCACTTATATACCGGTGTGGTCACCACCGGTATTACAGTATACAGTAGCCAAGATAAAGTAGTGCAACCCTTAAAATAGTTCTCTTAAAGGTGGAACGTTACATACACTACAATAATGACCAGATAATCTGTTTTAGTGATGTTGATTGAGGGATAAATATTGGCCAGGACACCGGGGATACCTCCCCTGCTCTTCTTCGAAATAGTGCCATGGGGTCTTTTATGTCCACCCGAGAGAGCAGACGAGCTTCGGTTACATGTCTCATCCGAAAGACGGCACCTCCGACAGTGCAGCACTCCCTCATTAAAGTGATTTAGGTGGAAGCAGCCCACTCACTAGTTGTGTCACAAAGGATTCGGCCCATTGCTCCAACAGGTTAGACACTCCTGATGTACAGTTGACAGGCTCCCGAGGTATGGAAAGTGGTCCACGTTGTCCAAGGCCTTGTCGTGGATTTTGATAATCGGGGGGCAGTACTGTGTGGCGGGGGCAGGTTGGTAGAGAACCTTTGTCTTACGGATGTTTAGTGTAAGGCCCATGCTCTCGTATGCTTCGGTTAAGGTGTTAACATTGGTTTGAGTTCGACCTCCGAGTGTGTGCAGATGCAAGCGTTGTCTGCCTTAGGAGCCTACTGTCAACAAGGCAGACGTCGATGACGAAGTCCAACACCGCCTTCAGTGTGCCAGTGCAGCCTTCGGTCACCTGAGGAAGAGAGTGTTTGAAGATCAGGATCTCAAACCTGGCACCAAGCTCATGGTCTACAGAGCAGTAGTGATTCCCGCCCTCCTGTATGCCTCAGAGACATGGACCACGTACAACAGGCACCTCAAAACACTAGAGAGGTACCACCAATGCTGCCTCCGCAAGATCCTGCAAATCCATTGGCAGGATAGGCGTACCAACGTCAGTGTTCTTGCTCAGGCCAACATCCCCAGCATCGAAGCTTTGACCACGCTCGATCAGCTCCGATGGACGGGTGTAATTATCCGTATGCCCGATACGAGACTCCCAAAACAAATGCTCTACTCGGAGCTCTGACACGACAAGAGAGCCACAAGAGGGCAGAGGAAATGGCTCAAGGACACCCTCAAAGTCTCCTTAAAAAAGTGCAACATCCCCACTGACACCTGGGAATCCCTGGCCCAAAACCGCACAAAGTGGAGGAGAAGCATCCGGGAAGGTGCCGAATACCTTGAGTCTCTTCGCCGGGAGCAAGCGGAAGCCAAGCGCAAGCAGCGCAAGGAGCGCACGTCAACCCAAGCACCCCACCCACCCGCTCCTTCAACCACCATCTGCCCCACCTGCGACAGAGACTGTAGGTCCCGCATTGGACTCATCAGTCACCTGAGAACTCATTTTTAATGTGGAAGCAAGTCATCCTCAGTTCCGAGGGACTGCCTAAGAGGAGAAGACAGTTGACAATCTATGTCCATACTTAGTCCTATAACCTTGATGAAATTTGGCAAACTGTGGAATTATCACTACATTGATAGTGCAGGTTGCTTTGTCATCAAGGACATTTTTTTTTAAAAAGTTGTAAATGCTGCTATTAAAGAACATCATTCATTACAGTTTAATCAGAGGTTAAACATGCTGACCAGACACACACTATTTAATTTCTAATCTGACTGATGCAATCTAACTCCTGGCTTCTTCACCTTTGGGTTATGCAGTGGAGTTGCCTGTTGAATAATCAGCCACCTATCACTGTACAACTTCTATGTCTTTCACATTTCTGAACGGTGTATGTTTACAACCAAGAGAAGTGCAGCTTTGCCAAGTTTTCCTGCATGAATAAATATGTCAAGGTAAACAGGTTGATACTGAATATGGAAATGCAAATTTCTTATCCATTTGTACGTTTACTCAAAAAAGGTTTAAAGTCTTTGTCATTTTTTTTGGCAAGTTTACTTTCTAATGTAAATCAACTTGAAGTCTGCTTTCTTCTACAAGATCATTTCATTTTTTTCCCCAACAAATCTGTTTTCTATTGAAGTTCAGAGTAAGAAGAATAAGCACTGTCTGTCTCATGCCCTCCTCCCCCAACAGCACCGCCACCATCCCAGGTTCGGTTTGCCTGAATGTCTTTGTTCAAAATAAATATATAATATTCTCTTCCTCCCGCCCATCCGCCCCCCCCAGCCCGCTCAAAAAAATCCATTACACAATGCATGAGATGATTTTTATAACTGATTGCTGTTACGCATATTACTTTCAACTGCCAATCTTAAATAATTGAACAAACTGAGACAATAACAGAATGTATATTCGTCCTCTTTAAAATATTCATTGTGAGAGAAATGCTGCTCTGAGATTCTCTGCCTGTTTCGGAGGACAATGTAGCAAGCTGGCATCAGCAGATCATTTATATGTTTCGTAACGAAATTAAATTAGAGTCGGCCAGTTCGGTTTGGTGCAGTTGTCTGTAATAGGAGCAGCTACTACAGAATGATTACTTAACACAAGTAGGTTTTCTTATCTTGTCTGCAGATTCGGTTTATAAAATGACTTATAAATCATCTTGTAGTGCAATAAGAAGATCCCATTAGACTGACACAGCAATATGCAAATATTTGGCTTATGGCATTTTAGCCATCACTTCTCGTGGCACTGGTAGATAAGTATCCTTAAAATTCATTTGGAGCTTATGATTCCAATTCAAAAAAAAACCTAATCTTTTAACACTGCTTTCTTTTGTGGCTTGAATCATTATATTTTCTTTTCAAAGCTAACACTCCAGATCTAATTGGATTTTTGTGCCATTTGTATTCACTTCAAGCTTCTTGCAGCTAAGTACAATCATGGATGTGGAAATTATAATTATAATAGGTGTTAATTAGAGTTTTATCCATGTGAAGACTTCTTCCTTTCTCGTCATGAAAGTACAACATTATAAAAAGCTTTTCTTTGCTCTGTCTTGCTATTTCCTGCCAGAAGTAGCAGCTTAATTATTAATGGTCATCGCATTGAGACACTGGCGAGTAACAATGGATTGTTTGGTCATGCGGTACTACAGAGGAGGCAAGCCCAGCCCACCCCACCCCAAGATTCACTTCAGATGATCTAAATCCAGTCCTAAAATCCTCAGCGGTGAGTTCCCTCACGGTTTCCCCCTCTCCGCCACCGTAACTTCAGCAGAGGTTCGTCAGTAATCTGGCTTACATTCATAAAAGGAATTTCTGCTGAAGTTAGGGCGGCGGAGCAGGAGAAGCTCCAAGGAAATTCAACCCCCCACCCACAGGAGAAGAAGTGAGATCCTTCCTAGACCACCAGGAAAATTTAATCCGCAGATCCATAAGCATAGAATTACATAGGAGGTACAGCACAGAAACAGGCCTTTTGGCCATGCAGGTTTGAACCAGTGTCTCTGCTCCACACGAGCCTCTTCCCACCCGACTTCATCTCACCCTGTCAGTATATTCTTCTGTTCCTTTCTCCCTGATGTATTTATCTAGCTTCCCTTAAATGCATCAATGCTATTAGCCTCAACTACTCCTTGTGGTAGCAAGTTCTACATTCTAACCACTCCCTGGGTAAATAAGGTTCTTCTGAATTCCTTATTGGATTTATTAGTGACTATCTTATATTTATGACCCCTAGTTTTGGACTCCCCCACAAGTGGAAACAACTTCTTTATGTCTACCCTATTAAACCCCTTCATAATTTTAAAGACCTCTCTTAGGTCACCCCTCAGCCTTCTCTTTTCTAGAGAATAACCTAGACACCATAATAATACAGGTATAAGCATTTACAAATGCTCCCAAATGTTGATATTTCATATCAGTTTGAATAATTAATTTTGGCATGTTCCCTTGCATTCAATATCTGACAATGTATAATTTAGGCTACCGGTTTGAGACAGAGTGCAAGTTTGTTCGCACATACTGAACTGCTGAATGCTGCTGTACATAATGATAAACCTTAACACTATTCCTTTTTCACTCAATCTTGGATTACAAACAACCCTAAAACAAATTCAAATTAAGAATACAATGGCTCGATTTTCCACTTGGAAGCAAGGTTGCAATCAAATATTTGAGGGTATTTTTAAGCTCAACAATACTGCTGAAGAGATGATACAGGATCACTGGAGCAGATCGGAGGAACTGTTGAGCCATCAGAGGGAGGAAAGGCTTAAGCTTTACCAATAATTTTTAGATTAACTTTTTAAAATGGCAACAACCATTCAGGCATGGTTGAAGTTCTGAGCAGAGGACTATCCTAGCTGATGTAAAAAGACTACTGAGCACTTGGTTTGAGTATAAAACAAGGCTTCAATCAACTGTTTCAAAACCATGCGATTTCTAATTAAATCACTAGTTCCTGGTTACAGAAACATCCTGAGCAAGCTGGGCCCACGCCCGAGTATTTATACTCCTTGGATGGCGCCACCAGCTGGCCGCCCAGTGTTACTTCATGAGTCATGATAAGATTCATGACATCCTTCCCACCTGAAAGTTTTGGAAGTCCGACGACTTCCTTCTAGTGGATTAGGCGGACCACGAATAGGCGCAGTCTTTTAGATCTTCGCTTGTGGTTGGAAGGCACGTCTCCTTGGACCATGTCTTGGTCCCTGGGTCACTTGGTCCGTACTGGTAGATCGACGGGGCCCGTGTCGCCTTGATCGACCTGCGGAAGACTGGTGAGATCGTGACTCCGGGTGCGGGTCCCCACAGGCGCAGAGCTGGCGTCATCTTGGTTGGTAGCCGGGGATTGACCGGCATCCTGGCTTCGGGTGGCCATCCCATGGGAAGCGCTCGGCTCCCCGAGTTGATCCGATGGATTAGCCGGCAGATACCTTGATGTCCCAAGTAGGGCGTCATCCTCAAAGGCGCGCAGAGCGCCGGCATTATTACCATGGGTTCCTCTACCAGTTGGGTTCGTGGGACTGGTTGTACAGGGAGCCAGAACTCGGAGTGAAACGGTGGACTCCCGGCCATCAGGGTACCGCACGTGCGTGTAAGTGGGATTAACATCCGTTAGTTCCACCTCATCGACGTGGGGATCGCTTTTGGAAGATCGGACGAATCTTCGGAGCAGCACGGGGCCAGGAGTTGCCAACCATGATGGCAGGGACGTCGCATGAGTGGAGCGACGCTGGAACCTGAAGAATTGCTCATGAGGAGTGACATTGGTGGACATAGAAAGAAGAGACCTGATGGAATGCAACACGTCAGGGAGCATAGTTTCCCACTGCTGGTCTGGTAGGTTGCGTGACCTCAGTGCAAGATGAACAGCGTTCCAAATGATAGCGTTGTATCTCTCAACCTGTCCGTTACCGATGGGATGATACGGTGTCATTTTACTTGTGGCGATTCCCCGTTGGGAAAGATAACTTTTGAGTTTGCTTGACATGAAGGAGGGACTCTGATCAGAGTGGATGAAATTGGCCGTACCGCAAAGGCAAAAGACTTGATCGAGGCATTTGATCACTGTGGAAGTAAGCATATTAGGACAGGGGAAAGCAAAGGGAAAGCGTGAATATTCGTCCACCATAGTAAGCAAGTAGGTGTTTCGCGTTGAGGAAGGCAATGACCCTTTAAACTCAATGCTGAGTCACTGTATAGGCTGCATAGCGTGTATGAGCGAGCCATCTGATGGACGGAAGAATTGCGGTTTTAGTTCCGCACAAATTCTACAGGTGGAGCATGTTCTTTTCACATTTTCCGTAGAAAATGGAAGATTTTTAGATCGCACAAAATGCAACATACAGGTAATGCCAGGATGGCATAAGTAGTATGAAGATCCGCAAGAGTCGAAGTTGACATAGGAGAGCAGAATGCACGTGTGAGGGTATCCGGGACTACATTCTTTTTGCCAGGTCGATAATGTATGGTGTAGCCAAAGGTGGCCAATTCCATCCTCCAGAGCTGTATTTTGTTATTCTTGATCTTGGTGCATTTCCGGCTATCCAGCATAAAGGCCACAGAGCACTGATCAGTTATAAGCGTGAAACGGCGACGAGCAAGAAAATGACTCCATTTATGTACTGCTTTGATGATAGCCGTAGCCTCCTCCTCGACAGGAGGATAATGGAGCTCACTACCCTGCAAAGTTCTGGACAGAAATGCCACGGGTCGACCACCTTGATTCAAGGTAGCCGAGATCACCACCTCCGATGCATCGCACACGAACACGAAAGGAAGATTTTCATCGATGGAACGAAGTGTGGCTTTTTCCAGTTGTCACTTGAGAAGGTTGAAAGCTGAAATAGCCGTTGCCTCCAACGGAAATGACTTCGCGTGAAGCAGGGGCTGGATCTTGTCGGAGAAGTGGGGTATCCACTTCGCATAATAGGCAAACATGCCGAGTGCCTGACAAAGAGAGCTGAGATTCGTAGGGGGAGGGAACTCCTGAAGTGGTCGAAGTCGCTCCGGATCCAGTTTGATGACACCGTTGCCCACCCAATAGCCAAGGATGTTGACTGATGGTACTGATTTCACAGATTTGGACTCATTTAAGGCTAAGTTGCGACGACAGAGAACGTCAAGAAATTTCTGGAGGTTGGCATCATGCTCCTTCTGGTCATGACCAGCAATGGTGATATTATCCAGATATGGAAAAGTGTCCGTAAAGTTCTCTTGTTTGACTAGGCTGTCCATTGCCCATTGAAAGACGACCACCCCATTGGTGACCCCAAATGGAAGGTGACAAAACTGATAAAGCCAACCATTGGCCTCAAAGGCCATATACTTTTTATCAGAATCCTTTAACGGTACTTGATGGTATGCGCTCTTTAAATCAAAAGTTGAAAATACCTTGTAGTTGGCAAGGTTATTGACCATGTCATCAATGCATGGTAGTGGGTAGGCATCCAGGTCGGTAAACTGGTTAATAGTTTGCGAGTAATCGATGCAAAGACGTTTCTTGTGTTGCTTCAGAGGATTTTTAATAACGACAACTTGAGCCCGCCAGGAAGATGAACATGGCTCAATGATACTGTCAGCTAGAAGGTGAGAGATTTCTGCCTCGATAAAGGATCGATCATCTTGGCTGAAACATCGTGATTTAGTGACTATGGGCTTACATCGGGGGGAAAGATTGGAAAACAAGGAGGGCTCGTCGAGCGAAGCCGCCGAAAGCGCACAAAACGGTACTTTGGAAATAGTAAGCTCCGGCTTGACCCTCCAAACTCGAAAGTGAGTCTTTTGTGTTGATTCTGGAAATCCTGTCCCAGGAGCACATCACTGCAAAGGTTTTTGAGCACCCCGAGCCGGGTGGAGAAATAAGTGCGGCCATTGAGAATAAGGTCAACAAGACAAAAGCCGGAAGAGTTGGTGGTCAGTGTCGTCAGAGTAATTGCAATTTCCCTGTCTGAGGGGTAAATACGCAGTTTTAACTTACTGATAGCCCACTCACTAATGAAGCTGTCAGAGCTGCATGAGTTGATTAGTGCACTCAAAATGTGTCCATTTACAGAAACCTTCGTGGCTGCATGGGACAGACTTTGGGGAAAAACAGCTGTGATGGGAGGAGGGGCAGTTTTACCCTTGACAGCTGTAACCTTAGTAGTGGTTCTTGGGGGAGAAGCAGTTTCATAGATTGCAGCTGTAACCTTAGTAGTGGCTCTTGGGGGAGGAGCAGTTTTATAGATAGTAGCTGCAAAATTAACAGGGGCCCTCGACGGGTATACCTTAGAAAAGTGGCCTTTCTTACTAACAGAGTTCTTGACTGGCATACCTTAGAAAAGTGATCTTTCTTACTGCAATGATTGCAGACTACGTTACGAGCAGGACAAAATTTCCTATAGTGGAATGCACCTCCACAGAAGAAACACTTCCTTCCAGATTGCCAAGATGCTGCTAGGGCAGGGTCATCATCAGTGAAGGCTTCTACGGCAGGGTTGTCATCAACCAGGTGGGAGTCATCATCAGTGAGGGTTTCCGCCCAAGGCATGTCGAAGGAGTCACTAAAAGTGATAGCAGCAGCCCGTGCACGTGATGAAAGATAGGTATCTGCATTCCTCTTTGCTAAGTCCAGAGAGCATGCCTGGTCATAGGCAGCCTGTAACTTGAGGGTTTTATTCTCCAACAGACGCTGACGTATGAAGGGAGACGCAATCACATTAATAAAGGAATCACAAATTAACTCCTCCTGGTACTGCTCAGCTGTAACAGCTTTAAGATTACAATCCTTGCTAAGCCTGCGAAGTTTCTGAAGGAATTCGTCAAGTGATTCCCCGGGTTGTTGTCGAGTTGTGGCCAGTAGATGCCGAGTAAAAATTTTGTTTGGGGACTTAACATATAGTTGCTGTAGTACTTAGATAGTGGCATCATAGTCTACACAGTCTTCAATATAGTCAAACAAATTGATGTAAAAAGACTACTGAGCACTTAGTTTGAGTATAAAACAAGGCTTTAATCAACTGTTTCAAAACCATGAGATTTCTCGTTACATCACTAGTTCCTGGTTACAGAAACATCCTGAGCAAGCTGGGCCCACACCCGAGTATTTATACTCCTTGGACGGTGCCACCAGCTGGCCGCCCAGTGTAACTTCATGAGTCATGATAAGATTCATGACACTAGCCATGCGGGTTGGGGTGGTGAAATGGCTACAGCAAAGATGTGTTACTTGCTGTACCCAGCCCATACTTACTGCTCAGGTTGATTTTCCATCCAGCTGATCAGATATTTAACCATTCATATACGAGGTTTCTGTCAGAAGGGGAAATAACCTGATGGTAGATTGGCAGAATTAGTGTAAGCATGCCAGGTGAAAAATCTGGGCAAGAAATGGACTAAAGTAGCAAGGAAATTGGATGCATAGGCCAAAGGTAAATTGAAACTGAGTTAACTGGATGTGTCAACTCGCGAGACTAGAAGAGAACTAAGGGAGGAGTGGCTAGAAATTTTGGGTTCCTACTTCATGGTCACTTGCAGTCACAGACGCAAGCCCCATTCCAGCAGAACTGCCCCATTTCAACTGATTGGAATTTCAAGACTTGGGACTTTTGGCCAATACCTAATTACCCTGATGGGCCTTTAACTATCATAGCCAATGAGGGTAAATTTCCTCATTGTTTCTAGCGCATTACTGGTATTGGAACAACATAGAACATTTTTGCAGCAAGGAAACACGGGTTGAAGCCATCTCTGGCACACGTGTGTCTTTAAAAAAAAACTTTGCCCTTCTGAACCCATTCCGCGTTGCACCCACGAGTTGCCACATGTGGTCGCCTGTCAGCCATTGGCACGGTAGATGAGAGTTTCCTGACTTTGCAGCGCTATTGCACTCGGAGTAAACTACACTGAGCTCTATGAGGTACAGCAGCTGCCAGGATCAGCTGATACTGGTGGATGTGAGGCTTTGCTGACGGAAAAGAGTCTTCAGATTCCTGAAGGTAGGAAACGGTTTTTAAAGTGTGTTGTTCTTTTTTGCATTCTGCCTGCAGACACTTGTACTTACTTCTGACTGCATCTCAGAGGGGCAGACCACCTACAGATTTCAGACACCCCCTCCACCCCCTACCACCTACAGTCAGGCCATCTGAGGAGAGGTTATAGCATTCCCTATGGACCTACTCTTGTATGCCATTGTCATGGATGAGCAGTAACATCACAGGATGAAACAAAGAAGACTCAGGCAGCATATATTGTAAGACAACACGTCTCATCACAAGTCTTCTATTCTATGCAACAAAGTTTATCTTTGACACCGCAACCTTACCTCCTTCTCCTCCTCTTTCAAATAAATCTCAAACCACTACACATCTTGCCACATGGCAATGCATCAGCCCTCTTTGCCCCTACATGACCATGGCAATCGTCATCACTTGAGTGAAGACATCAGCACCACGTAAGTGCACCTTTTCTGGTACGATTCTAACCTCCGTCAATAACAATGTGGCGTGTCAGTGCACATTCTATTTTATTACAGTGAATTCCAAAGTTCACACAAACACCCTACACTTTCTTAACGGCAGCTTCTCCTGGGTGCCTGTACATACCTTTTTTTTAAAATTTATTTTCGAAAGACTAAACTTGGCAAGTTCTGGTTAATTCACCCAATACACGATTTGGTGAATTTTGAATATTTCAGTTTCACTTGTGAGAATGTTGCAGCTATTGCACAAAAGGCCAAAATGTCCACTACCAGTTTATATACAGAGACATACAATGCAGTAAAGAGAACATCTCAGTGAGCACAACCTTTCTTTCATTCAATCATTTCTCTGAAACAAAGCAGTGCTCCTCTGGGGTGGTTTTAACCCCAAATGAGCACTGCTGCTCCTCCTGACCCCAAGTTTAAAACTTCCCTCGAAGGGAGGCCCCTTCTTCTCCAACAGGTTTTACTGAGCGGGCACCCAACGTGGACGCCCCGCTCAGTACGCCATTACAATGCCATCAGGGCCCTATGTATGTCATAGAACTTCGCTTAGCACCAATGAAGGAGGCTCCTGCCTGAGTCAGGTGCACGTTTCAACCATTAGCAAACACAGCAGGGTTAAATCTCCTGCAGAGCGGGTAATGGAGGGGCAAATAGAGCCGTTCAATTTGAACTCCTAGTCTGCCTGGTTTCCAACTACAGTCTTGAAAAGTGATTTCTCAGAGGGTACCTTGTAGAGATACTGTATATATAAAATAGTTACTGGGATAGAACAATAAACCTGGAATAATAGTTCCTGAAGGCACCATGGTTGCAAAGAGTAGGTTGAGGATAGATGCTTGGAAGCATTTCTTTGCACTGAAGGTGATGAATAGCTGGATCAAGTTGCCAGGAAACGTGGCTGAGGTCAGGAACACTGGCCTCATTTAAGAAACAGATGCTGTAATGAAAAAATGATAACGTTGATATTCTAGAAGAATGAGACCTGTGGGCCTTCTTCATCTGGATCCATCTTGTGATCTTGTACACATTTTTACTGCACTGATATTGATTCAAAGTAACTTCTCCTGTAAGAACTAGAGTCATTCCACTATCACAGACAGGCATGTTTGAATGGTATGTCGGAGCCTATTAGGGTTGGGTCTAATTATGGGTCAGCAGCAGAAGGTTATGTCAAATGTACTCAATCATGTTGACTGTACTTTATCTCTTTATGCAAAACCTAATCAGCATGCACCACAAGAGACAGGAAAAGTAGGTTAAGTTATGCAAAGGAAGCACCATCACTTTTCCTCGCCAATAATAGACCATTTTCAGCATTACATAGGAATCATCCCCATAAAGTAACAATCCAAATACAACTTAGATGTATAGAAACCAACTGCGTTTCCCTTCGGATGTATGAAGAAGAAATCAATTCTTCCACAAATGGCACCTTTTAAATAAATGTTTCCATCAACAGAATGCATACTAACTAGTGTGTACTGTACTGTGAACCACATAACCAATAAAGTATGAAGGATGCAGTCTAAAATATGTCTATAGACTACCAGAGGATTCATACAGGCTCTTGGAATGAAGATTACAGACCCAATAAATAATAATGCTCTTAAAAACCATAATGGTGATCTATTTTCTCCTGTCCAGTAAACAAATAGCTTTTAAGAACATAAGAACATAAGAAATAGGAGCAGGAGTAGGCCATTCGACCCTTCGAGCCTGCTCCGCCATTCAATGAGATCATGGCTGATCTTCTGCCTCAACTCCATTCACTGGCCCTATCGCCATATCCCTTGATGCCCTTATTAGTCAGAAATCTATCGACTTCTGTTTTGAATATACCCAATGGCTGAGTCTCCACAGCCCTCTGGGGTAGCGAATTCCAAAGATTCACCACCCTCTGTGAAGAAATTTCTTCTCATCTCAGTCCTGAATGGCCTACTCTTTATCCTGAGACTGTGGCCCCTGGTTCTAGACTCCCCAGCCAATGGAAATATTCTCCCAGCATCCACCCTATCAAGCCCTGTGATAATTCTGTATGCTTCAATGAGATCCCCTCTCATTCTTCTGAATTCAAGAGAATTGAGGCCTAGTTTACTCACTCTCTTCTCATACGACAGTCCCGCCATCCCAGGAATCAATCTCGTGAACCTTCGTTGGCAAGTATATCCTTCCTTAGGTAAGGAGACCAGAATTGTACACAGTACTCCAGGTATGGTCTCACCAAGACCCTATGGGCTAGATTTTCAGTATAGGCAGTTTTGGGGCGCTAGCTTTAGCGCCCGCCCGAAGTTAGCGCCCGCCCCAAAGTAGCGCCCCGTTGCCGGGAATTCAGTGGCTTCGCCCTAAGAGGTTGGTGGAGCGCTAAAAGAGGCGTTCCACTACTCTCTTTAGGCGCTAAGCCGGCGGTCCAGAGGGATAGCGCCCAGGCGGGGCGCAGCACGGGTGCGGTCATTTTTGCACTGACAGCAGACCCCGTGGTGCCGACCAGCTCTTAAAGGGGGAAGGGACGAATTGGTCTGCTGCCACGCCCTGCACACTGCAGCCTTGCAAAGAGGCCTCAACACTACTGCTCAGCCCCAGGGAGTCATGGCAACGCCAGAGAAGGCCCGTCAGCGTGCCCTGCGCTTCTCAGAGGGTGATCTGGACATAATGGTCACAGCTCTGGAGGTGAGGCGCAAGATCTTGTTTCCAGAGAGTGGGAGGAATCCAACCCACCACGACTACACCAAAGCCTGGAAGCAGATCGCCCAGAGGGTGACGTTCACCGGCGAGGCCCCCAGGACCCACAAACAATGCCGTAAGAAATACAACGATCTGACCAGGATTGTGAGGGTGAGTAGCCTTTCCAGTCTCCTCCTCATTCTTGCATGTACACCTGACATGATGGGCAAAGGGACCTGAAAGTCCTATTGGCCAGCCCTCAGCCAGCAGCATTGGGACAGTCATGAGCATCAAATGGCCATTCGGCACTCTACACTTTGGCCAAGCTATTCCACCATGGGAGGCAGTGGACAGTACATCAGGGCTTCACTCTGTCCAAGCTATTCCACCATGGGAGGCAGTGCACACTACATCAGGGCTTCACTCTGTCCAAGCTATTCCACCATGGGAGGCAGTGCACACTACATCAGGGCTTCACTCTGTCCAAGCTATTCCACCATGGGAGGCAGTGCACACTACATCAGGGCTTCACTCTGTCCAAGCTATTCCACCATGGGAGGCAGTGCACACTACATCAGGGCTTCACTCTGTCCAAGCTATTCCACCATGGGAGGCAGTGCACACTACATCAGGGCTTCACTCTGTCCAAGCTATTCCACCATGGGAGGCAGTGCACACTACATCAGGGCTTCACTGCGCACTTACAGCCCGTCCTTTCTCTTGCAGGCTAAAGTAGCGTTTAATCGCCAGGCCCGTGCCAGGGGTGGCCGCGCCAAGCTGCAGAAGCTCACTCGGCTGGAGGAGCGCGTGTGTGTGCTCATGGGAGCCCGTGTGATTGTCCCCACAGCGTGCGGTGTATCCGACCCTCCACTGCCCGGCAATGGTAAGGACCTCGCCTTTTGGCCCTCTCGCGTCGCACTGGCCCATCCGAGCTACCTCCTTTGCCACTGTCCCACCAATGCACTGAATCCCACCAGTCCTAACTCCCTCGCTGACGCCGTCTCCTCACTCTGAAGCTACTCTTGTGCATTCCTGCTTTCAGCTGGTGACGACCAGGACCCTGAGGCTGCCAGTGACAGCACCTCCAACCAGGAGGAGGAGGAGGAGCAAGCCGGACCTTCGGGGGAACAGTCACGTCCCGCAGGAGAGGAGGAAATGCTTGACACCTCCTCACTGGACGAGTGCCTGGAGGAACTGTCGCAGGGCAATGCAGCTTCTGGGACCAGTGGCGTCCAGCCACCCAGGAGCCGTGCGCGTGGCCCGCGGCCTTCCCCCCAAAGGGGGGAAGGATCAGAGGGGAGTGCTGCTGCTCGGCACACTCGCCGTCACCAACGCGGCAAGGGTCCCCTAGTTCGGCCCCCTCCTCCCCAGCGGGAGAGTCGCGACTCCAGTCCGGACACTTTCACTTCGGAGGAGGTGCGGAAGCTCGATCAGATGGCCGACGACTCGGACCGGCGCCACACGGAGCTCATGAGCGTGGTGGGGCGCATGCCTGAGGCCATCGAGTCGCTGGCGACCAGTGTGCGCGAGTTCGGGGCAGCAACTGCCGCGACTGGCCGCATGCTAACTGATGCCGTCAAGACCCTGGCGGATGTGATGCGCGCGCACACCAGGACCACAGGGCCACTCACTGCTGCCACACGCGCTGTCTCAGGCAGGCATCGCCAGGGCAGGCGCCGCGCTGGACCATCCCAGCAAGCCGGCCGTCGGCTGATTGCTGCGGATCCTGCAGTGCGGGCCCGGCCGAGTGCCACCGCGCCACAGCACCAGCCAGCGCATCCCAGACGCCAGCTGGCCCACATTGCGCCATCCGTCGCCGCCATTCCCCCTCTGGGGCGTCGACGGCAAGCGGCTGCAGCTGAT
The DNA here is from genome assembly GCF_052327205.1 of Somniosus microcephalus. Taxonomy (NCBI): domain Eukaryota; kingdom Metazoa; phylum Chordata; class Chondrichthyes; order Squaliformes; family Somniosidae; genus Somniosus; species Somniosus microcephalus. The sequence goes on along the minus strand of NC_140991.1, from coordinate 51,048,797 downwards.
GGTGGCCAGGCTCAGGTGCGCCACTCAGCAGACGGCCCCTCGAGGCCCAAACGCCGTGTAGGCCGCCCCCCAGCGGCATCTGGCGGAAGGGCATCTGAGCCTCAGGCGCCTTCCCCCAGCCTCGCAGCAGCCACTGGGCAGAGCTTGCGAAGGAGCAGCAGGCAGGGCAGGGGAGGCAAAATGCTGGCCAAGGTCTCGCCCTCGCGGGCCACTCAGTAGAGGGTGTGGCCAGCTTTCCTTTAATATGGCGGTGGCCATCTTTATTTTGCCCATGGTTGTGCTTTTGGAGGGCTTTTTTTTTGCGTTAGGCCGACGTTGAGGCCCGGTTTCAATAAAGGTGGAGTGGCTCCTCCCCAGTTTGTGGGAGTGAGTCGTTTGTTGGGCTTTTTGTGGGGCCCGTTTATTGTTTTTGGGGATTCATGTGGGAAGGGCTTTTCATTTTTGTGTAATAAAAAATTATCTTTATTCATGCAGTCTCCATGGTTGTTCTTCTTAGTGTTTGTTGGCTTCGCCGGCTGAGGGCTTGTGGAGCGGCTGCATTCATCTTCCCTCATGGCCCCTGGCCATTCCCTGACAGGGGGCTTAGAAGTACCGTGTAATAAGGTGGCGTCGTGCGGCCCTTGGCCCTGGTCACTCCCTCCTGGGAACGTACTCCTGCTCCTCCTCCTCCTCCTCCTCCTCCTCCTCATGCTCCTCCTGCTCCTCCTCCTGAGGTGCTGGTCCAACGTCAGGTGGCAGTGCCTGAGTCCTGCGGATAGCCAGGTTGTGTAGCATGCAGCAAACCACCACAAATTGGGAGACCCGGTCCGGCGAATACTGGAGAGCTCCTCCGGAGCGATCAAGGCAGCGGAACCGCTGCTTGAGGACCCCAATAGTTAGCTCGATGATGTTGCGGGTGGTTTGATGGCTCTCGTTGTAGGCCTCTTCAGCAGCGGTCCTGGGCGCGCGGAGCGGGGTCATGAGCCAGGTGCACAAAGGATAGCCTTTGTCCCCGAGTAGCCATCCTCTTGGGGGAGGCTGTGCCTGGAACATGTCATGCACAGTACTCTGCCGCAGGATAAAGGCATCGTGGCTGCTGCCTGGGAAGCTGGCATTGACTGCCATGATGCGCTGCTTGTGGTCACAGACCAGCTGCACATTCAGAGAATGGTAGCCCTTCCTGTTGCGATACTGCTCGCCATGCTCCAGAGGGGCCCGCAAAGCCACATGCGTACAGTCAATGGCGCCCTGCACCAAGGGGAATTCCCCGAGTCTGGAAAATCCCAATGCGCGCTGATGCTGGCTCTCCAGGGCCATGGGGAAGGAGATGAATTGGCTTCTCCTTCTGAACAGTGCTTCGGTCACCTGGCGGATGCAGCGATGCGCGCCGTACTGGGAGATGTTTGCTATGTCCCCAGCAGCGTATTGGAAGGAGCCGGTGGCATAGAAGTTCAATGCCACTGTCACCTTCACTTCCACCGACAGAGACGTCCTGCACCTGAGCTTTGGCCGCAGATCTCGGCGAAGCAGGTGGCAGATCTCTGCAATCACCCCCTTTCGGAATCGGAGCCTTTTAACACATCGCGCGGCACTCATGTTTAGGTAGGAGCGCTGCTGGCGGTATAGCCTGACTGGGTAAGGCCTACGTGGCCGACGCCTGTAGCCCCCTCTGCCTCTAGCCAGGGCTGCCCCTCTCACAATGCGTCTGCGAGCCCTACGGACATGGAGCTGCAGCTCCGCGTTGGCACCCCATGCAACCCCCATCAAATCCTGGCAAACACTCTAATTTCCAAATGGCCACTTGCAGCGCTGTTGCCTGAGTCCAAAAATACCTGGCTCTTGCTGCTTGAAACCAGTTAGCTATCCTCCTTGTTGTGTCTCCAGAAATGCGTTGCACAAGACTGTTTTCTGAAAAAAGGATGGCCTTTATACTGGAGAGGACGTTCCCTTTAATTAGCGCCCCCCGGGGCCCGCGCTGGTTGTGTTGCGTTCCTTTTTCCAAACGCTCCGGCCGCCCGCCGCACAATGGGGCGGTCCGACTGAAGTTTGCAATCGGGGCGGCCAAAGGGCGTTGCACGAGGATGTGACGTCATTTTCTGCGCGCGCATCCGGGCGGGCGCTAAACTTTGCGCCGGCGCTAACGGGCAACTTAATTTGGGGCGGAGCGCAAACTGCGCTGCGCCCGGGCGCTACACGCATAGCGCCCGGAAATCACTTCTCTTAAGGCGCTAACTGCTGGCGCAAGCTACTGAAAATCTAGCCCTATATAATTGGAGTAAGACTTCTTTACTCCTGTACTCAAATCCTCTTGTAATGAAGGCCAGCATACTATTTGCCTTCCTAATGGCTTGCTGCACCTGCACATTCACTTTCAGTGACTCATGTACAAGAACACCCAGGTTCCTTTGAGCATCTGCATTCCCCAATTTTTCACCATTTAGGAAATACTCTGCCTTTCTGTTTTTTCTACCAAAGTGGATAACTTCACATTTATCCATATTATACTCCATCTGCCATGTTCTCGTCCACTCACTGAGCCTGTAGAGATCCCCTTGAAGCCTCTTCACATCCTCTTCGCAACTGACACTGACACCTAGCTTTGTATCATCAGCAAATTTGGAAATGTTACATTTAGTCCCCTCATCCAAATCATTTGATATAGATTGTGAATAGCTGGGGCCCAAGCACCGATCCTTGCAGTTACCCCACTAGTCACAGCCTGCCATCCTGAAAAAGACCCGTTTATCCCTACTCTTTGTTTTCTGTCTGTTAATCAATTCTCAATCCATGCTAGTATATTATCCCCAATTCCATGTGCCCTAATTTTGTTCACCAACCTCTTGTGTGGGACCTTATCAAAGGCCTTCTGAAAATCCAGATACACCACATCTACCAGTTCCCCTTTGTCTATTCCATTAGTTACATCCTCAAAGAACTCCAATAGGTTTGTCAAACAGGATTTCCTTTTCCTAAATCCATGTTGACTCTGCCCAACTTACTATTAGTTTCTAAGTGCCCAGTTATTGCATCCTTTATAATAGATTCCAGCATTTTCCCAACTACTGATGTGAGGCTAACAGGTCTGTAGTTCCCCGTTTTCTCTCTCCCTCCTTTCTTAAATAGCGGGGTTACATGTGCTATCCTCCAGTCTGCAAGAACCGTTCCAGAATCTATAGAATTTTGGAAGATGATAACCAATGCGTCCACTATTCCAATGGCCACCTCTTTCAAAGCCCTAGGATGTAGGTCATCCAGTCCTTAGGATTTATCAACTTTTAGTCCCATTAATTTTGCTAGTACTGTTTTTTTACTGCTAATAATTTCTTTAAGTTCCTCATTCTCGCCACCCCCTTGTTTTTCTCGTACTTCTGGGAGGTTTTTTGTGTCTTCCTCCATGAAGACAGAAACAAAGGCCTAGAAATTCGGTTGGTAGCACCAGCGGTTAGCGCCTAAAGAGCCCGAGAATTGGGGCGTAACCCAATGTTGGGGCGGGCGCAATGAAGATAGCGACAACTCCCATATTGACTATACATTTAACGCCTGCGCTAAGTGTTTGCGCGCGCCCGCGTGCGCAAGCAGATCATGACGTCATTTCAGTGTGCAACGCCTTTTAGGCGCCCCTGACCGGATATTGGGTGGCGCCCGGAACCTTTACGCCTAGCGCTGTTAGTGACAGTTCGAAGGAACGTTAGCAGGCCCTTCTCGGAGTCGGGGGGCACTATTTAAAGGGGACAGCTCTAGTATAAAAGCTGCAGCCACTTGGCCTGTTCATTGCGATCGTTGCTGGAGAGAGTTGGTGAGCTACTGTGGAGCAGAGTTTTTGGAATTTAGCATTAGAGTACTTGGGACCTTCAAACCTGTCCGGAGCAGTTGGAGCACTACACCTAACAGCGTTTTGACCAACTGGCATCGGAATGGGAGCTGCTTTGGAGGGCGACGGCCTCATGGCCGAACACTGTGAAGGGGCAGAGAGATGGCGGGAGAGAGGGCTGGGATTGGCCAGAAGGAGGAGGGGCAATGGAGGTCGGCCAATCCGAGGGTATGCTGCGAGGGTCTTTAGGCAGCAGGTGTCATACCTTGACATGTCGGAGGAGCAGTGTGTGCGAAGGCTCCGATTTGGGAGGGACGTTGTTACTGAGCTGTGCCACCTGCTTGCTGAGGATCTGCAGCCACGTCTACGGTGCAGGACCTCTCTGTCGGTGGCCGTAAAACTGATTGTTGCCCTCAATTTCTATGCCACCGGATCCTTTCAGTCAGCCACTGGGGACATTGCGAATATCTCTCAGTTTGCAGTCCACTGTTGCATCCGGCAAGTTACAGCTGCCCTTTATAGATGAAGGCATCAATTCATCACCTTCCCTCTGACCCTGAAGAAGCAGGCGGAGCGCACGCAGGGCTTCGCTGCTATTGCGGACTTCCCCATGGTGCAGGGGGCGATTGACTGCACACATGTGGCTTTGAGGGCGCCATTCCAGAATCCTGAGGACTTCCGCAACTGCAAGGGGTTCCACTCCCTCAACGTGCAGCTGGTCTGTGACCACCGCCAAATCATCATGGCAGTCAACGCCCAATTCCCAGGGAGCAGCCACGATGCCTTTATCCTGCGGCAGACCTCAGTTTGTGACCTTTTTGTGGGGCCGGCTCGACCACGAGGCTGGCTTATTGGGGACAAGGGCTATCCTCTCTGCCCATGGCTGATGACACCACTCCGTTTGGCCGCCACCCCAGCAGAAGAGCTGTACAACAGCAGCCATCAGGCGACCAGGAACATTGTAGAGCACACTATTGGTGTGCTCAAACAGCGTTTCCGCTGTCTGCACCATTCGGGGGGAGCCCTGCAGTACTCGCCGGAGCAAGTGGGTCACATCGTCGTCGTCTGCTGCATGCTCCACAACTTGACGATTCGACGCACCCAGCCAATTCCAGCTGTCCCTCAACGTCCAGCAGAGCAGGCGGACGAGGAGGAGGAGGAGGAGGAGGAGGAAGAGCAGGCGGAGGAGGAGGAGGAGGAGGAGCATGCGGACGAGGAGGAGGAAGAGGAGGAGGAGGAAGATGGAAGGGCTCCTGAAAGTGGAAGGGCCATCCGTCAGAGGCTCATCAGGACTCGTTTCGAGGCCCCTCTGGCGGAATGATGGGTGTCTTTACTCCTGCGCACTTTGGATCTTTGAAAGCCTCTGAAGGCCAGCATTACTTTAAATAGTCACGTGTACCATAGCACATTAAAACTTTTCTTTATTGTCACAAAGGTCTTTCATTACAGCAAAACAACGTCAAGTCAACAGAAACCATAACTAACAAAATAACAGTTAACTCTTCGGCAAAGCCGCAAAACAAAACAAACCATTTCCAACAATTACAACAGGTGAGGGTGTCCTTGAATTTGGCCAAAGAAACATCTCAGCACCTCCCTCTACTGCTGGCCCCTTGATGGAGAACGACTTCTCTTTCACGGTCGGCCCCTTCCCTCCCTGCTGCTCCTACGTAATTGAACCCCAGTGGCGGGGTCAAGGCTGGGGGATGCCTGCTGACTGTGTGGAAGTGCAGAAGCCCCTGAGGGACGACCTGGCCAACCTCTGGTCTTGGAGGGTGCGGACGCAGGCTGCTTGATCTGAGCATGGCTGGAAGCAGTGTGCCCTGCAGGTGGTGGCAGCTGCACTGCAGACGTACCAGCGCTGGCATGTGCAATGGTCACCTGCCGAGAGAGGACACCTGCACCGTGGTCGGATGACACACTGGCTCTCTGAGGGGACCGGGTCGGCTCATCCGCCACAATTGCATGCTCCACTGATTCCTGGCCTTGTATGGGACTGGAAGGGCCCAGGGTGATCCTAGCTGATGCAGATAGGGTGGCTGCAGTGAGAGTTCGCGTTGCCTCAATCTGGGTGTGGACGAGGCCGGCAAGTGACTGCGTGGCAGCAGTGAGGACCTGTGTGGCAGGTGCCAGTGCTTCGGAGAAGCCCTGGACAGTTCTTTCCATTGCTTCGGACAAGGCCGGAGCAGTCTGTTCCACTGCCTCGGACAAGCCCTGGACAGACCTTTCCAGGGATTGTCCGAAGCCCTGAACAGTCCTTTCCATAGCGGCCTCGAAGCCCTGGACAGTCCTCTCCATGGCTGCCCCGAAGCCCTGGAGAGTCCTCTCCATTGTTGCCCCGAAGCCCTGGAGAGTCCTCTCCATTGCTGCCCGAAGTCCAACACACTCTTTGCCAGTGTTTCTATTGACTGAGGCATCCTCCCCACTGCAGCCATCAGCTCAGTGTGCCTGAGCCAGGCCTGGGTGCTCATTTCAGCCAGGCGACGCACCTCCTCTGCACTCTGTGCAGCAGTCATCACTCCCTGCCTTGCCCTCCGGGGAGCCGGTGGCCGAACTTGCCTACCCACCTTGCGTTGCTGCATGCCGCTTGTTCCGGCAACTGGCTCATCATCAAAGCCCCCCCGCTCCCCTCCAGGGAACTACTATCCCCAGTCTGCAGATGTGAAGGCTCCCCTGAGATTGGAACGGATGCTCCGGCTTCCTCCTGATCCTCGCCTCCGGAGGCACTGGCACTGGCAGCTTCAGGGCGTTGAGCCCAAGTTGGTGATGAATCATCTGAAAGCAGGGAGGTGGAAGAGTGGCTTTAGCAAAAGGACAGGTTGGCGGCAAGGCATGCCAGATTGTGGCAAGGCTCTGACATGGCTGCACACTGAGAAAGCATGCTGGCGGGGGGACCAAGTGGAAGGAAACAGCTGAACAAGGTGAGAGCCTTACCCTCACTGTCGAGAATGGGGTCGGCAGCTGCAGTGGTAACAGGACCACTCAGACGTCCTCCAAGAATCTGGTGCACTCTCTCCTCGAAATCCGTGAGAGTGACGACTTGTGGAGGCCAGCCACTGGTTCGAAGCTGGTCCTTTCGCATCGCCGCCAGCTTGGACTGCAGGGGAAAGAAGGGGAAGTTCTGTAACATGAGGCCTTGAGAGATCATCTCATGCCCCCCATGGTGCAAGAGCCCTTACATGTGGCCTTGAGTCAAATGTCCATGTGTGTGCCCAGAAAGGGCCATGGGTGCTTGCTGACAGATGGCCATTGGGGCATCATGGCAACAGGGTGCTCGAAGTCAGGTGCAGATGGAGGGAATCAGAAGTTTGCATAAACAACACTCACCCTAACGACCCGAGTGAGGTCATTGAATTTCTTCCTTCACTGAACAGGGCTCCTGGTCGCCATACTGCTGGAACATAAGAACATAAGAACATAAGAAGTAGGAGCAGGAGTAGGCCATATGGCCCCTCGGGCCTGCTCTGCCATTCAATAGGATCATGGCTGATCCGAATCTAGACTCACGTCCACTTCCCTGCCCTCTCCCCGTAACCCCTAATTCCCTTATCTGCTAGGAAACTGTCTATCTCCATTTTAAATTTATTTAATGTTGCAGCTTCCACAGCTCTCTGGGGTAGCAAATTCCATAGATTTACTACCCTCTGAGTGAAGAAGTTTCTCCTCATCTCAGTTTTGAAAGCGCAGCTCCTTATTCTTAGATTATGCCCCCTAGTTCTAGTCTCACCCATCAGTGGAAACATCCTCCCCGCATCCACCCGATCAAGCCCCTTCACAATCTTATATGTTTCGATAAGATCGCCTCTCATTCTTCTGAACTCCAATGAGTAGAGTCCCAACCTACTCAACCTTTCCTCATACATCAACCCCCTCATCTCCGGAATCAACCGAGTGAACCTTCTCTGAACCGCCTCGAGAGCAAGTATATCCTTTCTTAAATATGGAAACCAAAACTGCACGCAGTATTCCAGGTGTGGCCTCACCAATACCCTGTATAACTGCAGCAAGACTGCCCTGTTTTTATACTCCATCCCCCTTGCAATAAAAGCCAAGATTCCATTGGCCTTCCTGATCACCTGCTGCACCTGCATACTAACTTTTTGTGTTTCATGCACCAGAACCCCCAGATCCCTTTGTACTGTAGCACTTTGCAGTTTCTCTCCATTTAGATAATAACTTGCTCTTTGATTTTTTCTGCCAAAGTGCATAACCTCACACTTTCCAACATTATATTGCATCTGCCAAATCTCTGCCCACTCACTTAGCCTGTCTATGTCCTTTTGCAGGTTTTTTATGTCCTCCTCACTCATTGCTTTCCCTCCCATCTTTGTATCGTCGGCAAACTTGGATATGTTGGAGTTGACCCTCAGAGAAACCTCCCTCCAAGATCGCCGGTAATCCTTTTGATTCGGCCTCCTGCCATTGTCAGGATACAGAACATCTCGCCGGCGCTCCACTGTGGACACCAACTGGTCCAGAACCTCAGTGCTGAAGCGCTCTGCTCTCTGTCTCACCTTCTTCATCCTCACCAAGTTTTTTGCGCCAGAGAAGGGCGAGCGCCGATTCTGAGGCCTACAGGGTGTTGAGTGTGGCAGCTCAGGCTGACTGACCCACCCCTTTAAGAGCCGGCCGGCGCCTGGAAGTCTTGTGGTTTTCGGTAATTGAGATCACCTGCGCTGCGCCCGTCCGCGCCGATATTGGGTAGCGCCTGAAGTTTTGCGCCTTAGGAGCCCCGTGCAACGTCTGAATTCGCGCCTCAATCCCCTTTGGGGGCGATGCAACCCAATATCGCGCCAGGCAGCGATAAGTTTCGTCTGGCTATAAACTTTGCGCAGCGCCAGTTCTAACGCCTCAAGCTGGGGTATACCCAATTTCTAGGCCAAAGTATTTATTTAATTTCTCAGCCATTTCCTCATTCCCCATTATAAATTCTCCCATCTCTGACTGTAAAGGACCTACATTTACCTTCGCCAGTCTTTTCCTTTTCACATACCTATAGAAGCTTTTACAATTCATTTTTATATTTTTCGCTAGTTTGTGCTCATATTCCATTTTCCCTTTCTTTATCAATTTCTTGGTCCCCCTTTGTTGATTTCTACAAAGATCCCAATCCTCAGGCTGATCGCTTTTTCTGGCAGCTTTATAAGCTTCCTCCTTTGACTTAATACTAGCTTTAATTTCTTTTGTTAGCCATGGTTAGATCACTTTTCCTTTTGGGTTTTTATGCCCGAGAGGAATATATGTTTGTTTTATCTTCCTGTTTTCAAAGGGAAAAAATAACTCCAATCAGAAACCATAAGCAGTTGAATAAAAGAAGAAAAAAATATGAGGTGGTTGTTTTCAAGTTATAGGTAATAGTAATACAAGTACTACTTTGGGTTATATTAAGACCAGTTTGCATGATCCATTTTAGGGGAATGTATTACATCAATGCACTAAAAACACAGATTCAGTTAATTATTCAGAGACAGGTCCAATTAACTGAATGCACACAACATATTCAGAACTATAAATTGACTTTTTCACCAACAGCATCAGACTCAGCTATGATGCCCTTCATGGTCGAATAATGTCACTGTCCAAATTTTGAATGTGAATAATGGGTACTTGGTTGAGATACAGGAGGGTAACCAGCACCTGTGGTAATCGGACCCCAAAGGGGATTCAATACCTTTAAGAGTTGAAGGGAGGAGAGAAAATTGCCAAAGGGAATGAGATTGAAGAATTGGCATGGGTTGGGAATGGAAGATACTGGAGACAGAAGTATGAGAAAAAAAACTTTTTCCTTTAGGACTAAATAAATATTTGACAAGTATTCATATAACTTATATAATTGTCCATGCAGTGGCTTATATCCTTGTGTAACATTCTTAAATAAGTGGAAAATATAGTTAATAACAATGTCTATGCATCATTTGGAATGCCATAATAGTTCTGTTCATTGCTGGAACCATATGGAATATGGAACTTTGTTTTATTCACAAATTTGCAAAGACCGGCTTCTGCATTATGAGAGGATCCATCTTCTTCACAGATTGGCACTGTGGATCAGTACCACCTCAGCCACAGAAGAACTAAATGCTGGCCCAGAAACCACATGCAACGATCTTGGGAAAATTGAAGGAACTCTTAATGACATATTTTGAAAGTAGACAGAACTATAGCAGATGAAGGTGTTACACATTGGAAGAAAAATGGGGAAATACTTTATCAATGAATAGGTGTCATTGAACTAGCTAGAGGAGAGTGATAATAGACTCAACTTACTTAGGCCAATTTCCACCTCTTCCCATCTCCCCTCCTTTACCCCCAACCCTTTGTGCCTGGGCATCATTAAAGTGGAACTAACCTTGCATTCGTCCATACTTTGAGTTTAGATTATTAGCCTAGGCTAGTTTTTCCACTGGTGCAGCCCTGCAGCCACCCACCCCCATCACCACCTTTAGGTTCTACAGAAGTGGTAATAATCGTTCACTTGGGGGGGGGGGGGAATGTCTGTTTGATGTCCATAACCAGCAGCCATTAGACCTCTAGGCCTGAAGACATTGTTTGATACCTGTAAAGAAAAGATAATTACACTTCTCCCAGCTCCATCTTGTTGTGTGCCCCTCTCAAATCCTTTGACTTGATAGGATCTGGGTGCGCAGCCTCAGGTCCACTATTCTGAATGCCCCTCCAACGGAAAGCCTACACAACATTGCAGAAAGAAACTTAGGCAGAAAGACTGGTTACACCCCCTAGCAGCAAAACACTTGGGATGGGGCTTTGGGCTTGGGGGGCAGGGTGAGGGGCTTGAAGGAAAAATAGAGGCAGAGACCAAGTTATAATTTGCTGATAAGATCTACACTGCCACTGGGGTGGTTTGGTCGGGGCAGGTGGTGGAAAGTACAGCTAGGTAGTAAGACACGATAAGGGGCAAGATGTCACCATGTGCACCAGGTTTCAGTCAAAGCCAGGATATCAATTCAATTATCCACAATAAGGTTATGAATGGCAAAGGTCTTGTTCATGAATGAACAGATATTCTGGAGTGAAATATAGAGGGGGCAGTGATTGTTAATGCACTGGCAGAGTGAAAAATTACATATTTAAAATTAATTAAAATACAATTTAATTAAACATTTAAAACAAAAATTTAATTTTTTGAAAAGTAAATTTTAAATGTTTTACAGGTGTTTTAATGTTTAAATAATTGAAAAAATATATACTTTTTATTCATTTAAACTCTTATGCTAGTAAAAGCAGGCACCACGTACGCACCTGTAGGGGGCCGCAAAATAAATCCCACCTTGGCAAGCTGTGAAATTGAATTCAATACATGGTAACAGAAAAAAATTGCCATGAAAACGGCAAATTGTCACAGAAACCCAATCGGTTCACTTCTGCTTTTCAGGGAAGGGAACGTGCCATCACTTCCCAATCTGGCCTGCACACGACTCCAGTCCCACACTAGGTGATTGACTCTCAATGCCCTCAGAAGTTGCTTACACCACTCAGTCTCAGTATAACGAAGGATGGGGCAATAAATGTGAGAAAACTATGAAAAATGTACCCAGCCCAATTGTTTCTAGCCTGCATTTCATTGTCACTGAAACAAGCAAAGTATACAATAATGGGTGGTGTGAAGGGCCATCATCCATCTTGTGTGACTGACATGTCCTCGGGTCCGGTGTTGAAGCCCCTTTGGCTTGTTTGATGCACCAGGAAAAAAACACTTGGAGGGTTCAGTTATGGGTGAAGGGTATGTTAGCTGACCGTTGCTTGGCATGTCCTCAAAGCCGCTGTTGGTCTCTCACCTCCTCCTTATTGATCTTTGCCACAATCATCCTTTTGTTAATTGGCAAATGGCTGGACTCAGCAGAGCTGGATAAAGGTGGCTCACCAATGGAGCCATGAAGCACATTTTCCTATTAAACACTTCTGACTAAACGTGCACAGGTAATGCAGAAAGGACTACTGCAGATGGCAGAAAGGCATAAAACGGTTGGTGTAATTCAAGTATAACAGAGAAAGATAGCACAGAACTGTCTCCATGTAATTCATGAATTTTTAACAAATGTTTGCAAGAAGATTAATGAAGATATTACAAACGGCTTCTTCTTTATGAGGCAATTGTTAAAAACGATCTTGCGACATCACTTTCAGTCCTCTGCTCAAGTCAACTAAATATTTTTTATCTGGCTTCATGTTCCTTTCTGGTATGATATGGACTAATGTTTTCAGTTTTTGAGGTAACTTTATATAAACAATAAATTATTTGACCAAATATAATTCATTGGGCCTGAAATTATACAATTTTCCTACATTACCACATTGACTACACTTCAGAGGTACTTCATTGGCTGTGAAGTACTTTGGGACATCCTAAGGTACTATATAAATGCAAGTTCTTTCTCTATGTAATACTAGCAGATAAACACTAGTTTAATGCATTTGTCTTCACTTCCTCTCTCCTCTAATTTAGTGGAAGCATTCACCCATTTAAAATAAGTGGGCTAACCCCTCAGTAAAATATCAAAGACCTAGAAATTTTTCAGGCGGTAGTGGGTGCCTGAGCCTCCAATATGGCAGGCAGGAAGTGCAAACTTATTACAAACCAAAATTGAGCCGCCCATCATATTGGTATAGGCGAAACAATAGGCTGCCAGGGCCTGTGCCTGAAACAAATGTTAGTCCCTTTGCATATGCAAATAAGGGGCCTAATGCCTGTTTGATGCCACCTCTGCTGTATTGCATTGCCCTGATGCAGCCAACGGTGGTGAAACAGTGGCACGATCTTTAAGGCCCCTTCTCCGGTGAACTGCCTGGGGACACCCATTAGGTGGCCACAGCTGACCACATCGATGATAATGAGGCTTGTGGCCCAATATTAGGTGCATCTTGGGCCTATCCATTCAGGCACAGGGATTGTTTCCACCCCTCCATCCCCCCGTGCTTGGGTGCAAACTAAATTTTGCCCATAAGTGTTTGTCCACTGCTATCGTGTGGTGCAATTTATGGGTCATTATCTTTGTTAATTATCGGTGTCAGCCATGGCTCAGTGGGTAGCGCTCTCTAGGTGGGAGGGGCTAGGAGTGAGCAGGTGCTGCTGGATGCCTGATTACTGCAGGGAGTTGGAGTGAGTTTGTAAAAAGTTGGTGGTTGTTTTTTTTCAGGTTTTAGGGCTTTTTTGGTTCCTAAACAGCAGCCAGATGGCTGCGGAGGGGGCCCGGAATGCTGGCCCCTCAGGGGACAACGTTCCCAGGATGAATTTAATCAGGGGAGAAAATGTTCAGGGAAGGCATAAAAAAAGGCCCAAAGATTTGGGCCAGGATCCCTGGAGGTTTGGAAAAGAAAACACGGTTGTGGTTCAGTGCGAGGATAAGGAGATACGAGCTTGGGATATTATCCAAGCAGTACATGAGGACTGCGGCGAGGGAAGCTGCTTTGCCTGCCGACCAAAGTCGACTGTTGGGTTCAAGGTGATGGTCAGTGGCCGAGAGGAGGTGGAAAGACTTTTACTGAGTTTGAAGTTTGGAGATAAATTCTTGGCGGTATCTCTGCTATATTCTGAAGAGGTGGTGGTCTCATTCTTACACCTGCCAGTTTATATTGAGGAAAATGTGTTAATTAAAAAGTTGGAGTTGTGGGACATTAAAATTTGCTTGGGAATAAAGAGGAGATACTATCCAGGGATGCAGGTAGCAGATGGAACCCCATTATGTAAAGGTGTGGTTCCCAGAGGGGGTGAAGTCATTGCGTATATAGCCTGAAATTCGAGACAATGGAAGGAGTGCAGTACTTCTGGGTACTGCATGATAACCGGGTGAAGGTTTGTTATTATTGGTTTGGCCACAAACATCTTGTAAGAAGCTGTCCAGACTGGTACTGTTATAACTGCGGTGAGCCTGGACACGCCGCTCAGAGTGGCAAGGCGGAGAGCTGTGGGGTGTGTCACAAAGCCCCCACCCGCTGTGAGTGTGAGGCAGAAGGAAACCCCTTGAGTGACGATGAAATGGGAGAAGGAGCAGGAGGTGTGAGTGGAGCAGTCAGAGGAGCAGAGCAGGCGGACACAGCTGGTGAATGGAAAGAGAAAAGAGCGCAGGAAGAGGCAGAAAATTGCAGAGCAGAGAACAGGATGCAGATGGTGGAAAACACACCAGCCCAAAATTTGCGTTCGGAGGCTTCCCACGGGCGGATATCTCAGACATGTAAAAAATCTACGAATTTACCTGGCAGTCCGGGAGGTATGGAGGCTTGCGATCCTGGGCCTCTCCGGATCCGTGCGGGCAGATATTAAATATACTAAAAAATGCTTGGAAGGAACCTTTATTCTTGAAAGAAAGAAGGGTTTGGTGGGACAATTTCAGCTATGAGGTAAAAAAAAATTTGGTACGTTATGGGAAAGAGAGAGCAGCAGCTAACTGGCATCGAGAAGATAATATAAACAGAAGGTTTACGGATATCTGTAAAGCAGTTGATGGAAGGGATAAGGGAGCAGAGACCAAGTGGGTGGTTTTAAAGGAAGAGTGGGAATTATTGCAAGCTGAAAAATGCAAGGGGGCCATTCTCCAGGCAAAGGCTAAAGATGCATTGGAGGGAGAAAGATGCACTAGATATTTTCTAGAGCAAGAGAAGCTGCGACAGAGATTATCATTAATTGGAGAGTTGAAGGTTGGGGAGAAGATCATTAATGAAAGTGGGGAGATTTTGGAAGCAGCTAGTAGCTTTTATCAAGAGTTATATACAAAAGAAGACATTTCCAAATTGGCGATGGAGCAGGTTAGTGCTTTTATTGAAGAGGGTTTAAAGGAGGATGAGAGAAGCATGTGTGACAAAGAAGTAGGAATAGCAAAAATAAAAGTAGCAATAAGTGGAATGAAGGGGGGGGGAGCGGGGAGAAGCCCAAGGTCCGATGGACTAAGTGCAGAATTTTATAAAGAATTTTTAGAGATTTTGGGTGTGATTTTCATTCAGAAGTCGGGAAGGAGGCGGGACTACAACTTTCGGGGTTGTAGTCCCGCCTCCATTGAGCTGCGGCCAATCCACGCGATTTTAACTTGATTGACTTTGTTGAGCCCACCCAGCGGGCTCAGCAGGCCAATTAAGGGCCACCCGGCAACAGGTGACGTCACAGACTGAAATTTCATAGAGTGATAGAGTCATAGAGTTATACAGCACAGAAAGAGGCCCTTCGGCCCATCGTGTCTGCGCCGTCCATCAAGCCCTGTCTAATCTAATCCCATTTTCCAGCATTTGGTCCATAGCCTTGTATGCAATGGCATTTCAAGTGCTCATCCAAATGCTTCTTGAATGTTGTGAGGGTTCCTGCCTCTACCACCCTTTCAGGCAGTGAGTTCCAGACTCCAACCACCCTCTGGGTGAAAAAGTTCCTCCTCAAATCCCCTCTAAACCTCCTGCCCCTTACCTTGAATCTATGCCCCCTTGTTATTGACCCCCCTACTAAGGGGAAAAGTTCCTCTTTATCTACCCAATCTATGCCCCTCATCATTTTGTACACCTCAATCAGGTCCCCCCTCAGCCTTCTTTGCTCCAAGGAAAACAACCCCAGCCTGTTTAGTCTTTCTTCATAGCTGAGGCGCTCCATCCCAGGTAACATCCTGGTGAATCTTCTCTGCACCCTCTCCAAAGCAATCACATCCTTCCTATAGTGAGGCGACCAGAACTGCACACAGTACTCCAGCTGTGGCCTTACCAGCGTTTTGTACAGCTCCATCATAACTTCCCTGCTCTTACATTCTATGCCTCGGCTAATGAAGGCAAGTATCCCATATGCCTTTTTAACCACCTTATCTACCTGATCCACCGCCTTCAGGGATCTATGTACATGTACACCAAGGTCCCTCTGACCCTCTGTGCTTCCTAGGGCCCTACCACTCATTGTGTATTCCCTTGCCTTATTTGTCCGTCCAAAATGCATCACCTCGCACTTTTCAGGGTTAAATTCCATTTGCCACTTTTCCGCCCATCTGACCAACCCGTTTATATCGTCCTGTAGCCTGAGGCTTTCCTCCTCGCAATTTACCACCCCACCAATTTTCGTGTCATCTGCGAACTTACTGATCATACCTTTTACATTCTCATCCAAATCATTTATGTAGATCACAAACAGCAAGGGACCCAGCACCGATCCCTGAGGTACCCCACTGGACACAGGCTTCCAGTCACAAAAGCAACCTTCGACCATCACCCTCTGCCTCCTGCCACTCAGCCAGTTTAGGATCCAACGTGCCAAGGCACCCTGGATCCCATGGGCTCTTACCTTCTTGACCAGTCTCCTATGCGGGACTTTGTCAAAAGCCTTACTGAAGTCCATGTATACCACATCCACAGCATTTCCCTCATCCACACACCAAGTCACCCCCTCGAAAAATTCAATCAGATTGGTCAGACATGATTTACCCTTGACAAAGCCATGCTGACTATCCCCGATTAATCCTTGCCTCTCCAAGTGGAGACTAATTTTGTCCCTCAGAATTTTTTCCAATAATTTCCCTACCACAGATGTTAGGCTCACTGGCCTGTAATTCCCTGGTTTATCCCTGCTACCCTTCTTGAATAATGGTACTACGTTAGCTGTTCTCCAGTCCTCTGGTACATCCCCTGTAGCCAGAGAGGTTCTGAAAATTTGTGTCAGAGCCCCTGCAATCTCCTCCTTTGCCTCACACAGCAGCCTGGGGTACATCTCGTCCGGGCCTGGGGATTTATCCACTTTTTGGCCTGCTAAAACCGCTAGTACCTCCTCCCTCTCGATGCTAATATGTTCAAGTATATCACAGTCCCCTTGCCCGATTTCTATGTCTACATCGTCTTCCTCCATAGTGAACACAGATGCAAAAAATTCATTTAAAACCCCGCCTACATCATCTGGCTCTACACACAGATTGCCACTTTGGTCCCTAATGGGCCCTACCCTTTCCCTGGTTATCCTCTTGCCCTTAATATACTTATAAAACATCTTAGGATTTTCCTTTATTTTGCTCGCCAGTGTTATTTCATGGCCCCTCCTCGCTCTCCTAATTTCTTTTTTAAGTATGCCCCTGCACTTTTTATACTCCTCTAGGGCTTCCTCCGTCTTTAGTCTTTTGTAACTGCCAAAAGCCCCCCTTTTATTTCTAATGCATTTTTGTATATCCCTTGTCATCCAAGGTTCCCTTTGCTTGTTGGTACTGCCCTTGACCTTTACGGGAACATGTTGGCGTTGTACTCTCTCTATTTCCCTTCTGAAAGTCTCCCACTGCTTTGATGTGGATTTTCCTATAAGTAGCTGCTCCCAGTCCACTTTGGCCAGATCCTGCCTTACCATATTAAAATCGGCCTTCCCCCAATTTAGAACCCTTATTTCCGGGCCGTCTTTGTCTTTTTCCATGACCACCTTAAATCTCACCGAATTATGGTCACTGTCGCCAAAATGCTCTCCTACTGACACTTCCACCACTTGCCCGGCTACATTCAGTGGTTAGCACTGTTGCCTCACAGCGCCAGGGACCCGGGTTCGAATCCGGCCTCGGGTGACTGTCTGTGTGGAGTTTGCACATTCTCCCCCTGTTTGCGTGGGTTTTCTCCGGGTGCTCCGGTTTCCTCCCACAGTCCAAAGATGTGCGGGGTTAGGTTGATTGGCTATGATAAAAATTGACCCTTAGTGTTAGGGGGATTAAATACGTGGGGTTACGGGGATAGGGTGGGATATGTGTCGGTGCAGGCTCGATGGGCTGAAATGGCCTCTATCTGTACTGTGAGGTTTCTGTGATTCTGTGATTCTGTGATTCCATAGAATTCATCTGTCAAGACGTTTTGACAGATGAAATATCAGTGTTTCACAGCTGTTTGAAGCTGTCAAACACTGACAGTCTTACTTCTAACATGAGTCCTTCTCCACAGACTCAGTTAGAAATCTCACCGGCACAGAAAGTTACAGGCTGTCACTTTTGACAGATCGCAGCCATTCTGCTTTCTGTGCCGGTTAGATGATGGACTCCCGAAACCTAGAGGAAGGAAGGCTGAAAAGGTAAGTACGGGTAATTTAAACTTCTTTACACAATTTAGACACACCAAACGCACTTACCTTTGCATTCGTGCACCCATCACTCACCTGAACACCAACATCTCGACCCCTCCAAGTCCTTCACCCCGACGGCCCGACTCCTCTAACTTGGCGTGGTTTGAAGCCATCGGGAATCCCACACTTCAACTTTAAAATAGGGATTAGGCTAAAAACTGCCTGTTAACTGCCTGTTAACAGGCAGTTAATTGGCACTAATCCCTTCCCGCCTCGGGTAGGCGAGTCCCAGTGCGGGGCGGGTACCCTCCTCCTTTGAAACTTACATGGAGGCGGGTTGGGGGCAGGATGGTGTTGGGACCCCCGAATTCAGGACTTTAACCCCTCGCATGCCTCCAATCCCGACTCCACAGGTCAATGAAAATCGACCCCTTTAAGTCCATTGCTCTTAGAGGTTTTTAAGGAGATTAAAATTGAGGGAAGCCTGGCCCCATCTATGAGGAGAGGTATCATAAGCTTAGCTTATATAAAAATAAAGGGGATAGTGTGGCAGAGCCACCAAGGGGACTCTGATCTTATGTACATAATTAGCTTTAACTAATTGTTAGCTACAGAATGAATCTGTATCTCTGTTCATATTATCGCATGTACATAGCGCGGTCCCTTTAAGACTGAGACCCAACACGATGATGTCATCACGTTGATCACATGACCCTCCAGAGCGGGAAAACGTCATGACGTCCGACCAGGGAGGGGCTCTAGTCAGTCCTCGTGGAGCTAGCAACCAGTACAGACCTGTTATCCAGCTTTCCATTGTTTTAGTGTTAAACTTTGTTTATTAGTATTATAAACACCGTTTGTTTAATAGACTGACTCGATCTCAGTCCTTTAGATAGGAATCTAGCCATTCCTACAGTGGTGACCCCGAATTTTCGTGGACAATTTTCGCGAAAGAAGCGTAACGAAACATGGAAGCACACGCCATGGCTTTGAAGCTCCCACAGTTTTGGGAACAACATGCTGCCTCCTGGTTCGTCCAAGCAGAAGCACAATTCAAACTCCGTAACATCGCCGCGGATCAGACCCGCTACCTCCATGTGGTCTCCGCACTCGACAGCTCCACGGCCGCACGGATCATCAGCCTGCTCGAAAACCCCCCAGAGGCCAGCAAGTATGATGCTCTTAAAGCGCGGTTAATACAGGTCTTCGGACTCACGAAGGTAGAACGGGCCCACCGGCTGCTCGCTATGCCCGGCCTGGGTGATTCCAAGCCATCTGAGTTAATGAGCCAGATGCTCATGCTCCTGGGCTCTGAACCCCAATGCTTCCTTTTTTGGGAGTTATTCCTGAGTCAACTCCCCGAACAGGTTCAAGCCGCTCTCGCTAGATCGGACACCGCGGATTGCGCAGCACTGGCTGCAGTGGCAGACACGGTTTATGCGGTCACGCAGCAATACTGCTCTGCCACGAGACAACCCTCCTCCGCGGATGCCACCCCGACGCCTCCATCCCCCGGCTTCTGTTTTTACCACGCCCGTTTCGGGAAAGCCAGAAGCTGCCGCCCTCATTGCAGTTTCGCGCCTAAAAAAAACCAGCAACCCCAGCAGCAGCCCCAGAAAAAGAGGATCGAGTTTAAGGTACGGGCCATGGCCGCGATGGCGATTGGGAATTCCGGGAAGCTCCTCTACATTACCGATTCCCTTTCGGGCCGGCGCTTTTTATGCGACACCGGGGCGCAGTGCAGCATCCTTCCCGCCACAGCACTTGACATCCAGTCTGGGAGGCACGGTCCCGCCCTCGAGGCAGCTAATGGCGGGGCCATTCGCACCTTTGGCAAACGGCAAGTCTGGGTGTGCTTCGGCGGACAACGGTTTCTGTGGGAATTTATCACAGCCAAAGTTTCACAAGCCATCCTCGGCGCGGATTTCTTATGCGCCAACAGCCTCTTGGTAGATGTCCGAAACCGTCGACTGGTCAACACGGCTACCTTCCATTCCATTCCGTGCTTCCACAGTTCCGCACCGGCCCATACTGTCTCCTGCGCGTTACCCTCGCCGGACGAATTCACCCGCCTACTAAGTGAATTCCCGGAGCTGACCAAGCCCACTTTCTCTGCCTCGGCAGCTAAGCATGGTGTCCAACACCACATTACTACGACCGGCTCCCCAGTGTACGCACGAGCTCGGCGACTGGAACCCGGTAAGCTCGCGGCAGTGAAGGCCGAGTTTGCCACGATGGAGCGGCTGGGGATTATTCGCCGGTCGAATAGTCCCTGGTCCTCACCCCTACATATCGTTCAACAGCCCGGCGGTGGATGGCGGCCATGTGGGGACTACCGTCGACTGAATGATGCAACGCCGCCCGATCGGTACCCGATCCCGCACATTCAAGACTTTTCCGCCCATTTGGCGGGAAACTTAATCTTCTCCAAGGTCGACCTCGTCCGGGGCTACCATCAGGTCCCTGTACACCAGCAGGACATCCAAAAAACTGCAGCTATTACTCCCTTTGGACTGTTCGAGTTCCTCAGAATGCCTTTTGGGCTCAAGAACGCCGCGCAGGCCTTTCAACGACTCATGGACTCGGTCCTGCAGGATCTTCAGTTTTTATTTGTCTATCTGGACGATATCCTGATAGCCAGCTTCACCAAAGCGGAGCACGTCGACCATCTCCGCACCCTTTTTTGGCGCCTCAGCCAGCATGGCCTCATAATCAACCCGGCCAAATGCCAGTTCGGCCTACATCAGATTGACTTCTTGGGCCACCGCATTACCCAGGAGGGTGCAATCCCGCTGCAGTCAAAGGTCGAAGCAATTTCGGCATTCCCGAAGCCACAGTCCACCAAAGCCCTCCAAGAATTCCTGGGCATGGTGAACTTCTATCACCGCTTTGTGCCGAAGGCAGCACAACTCATGCAGCCCCTCTACGAGGCCCTCAAAGGCAAGATGGGAAAGGATGCAATAACCTGGACGGCGGCAATGAACGACACTTTCGACAACACAAAAACCGCTCTAGCCAATGCAACTATGTTGGCGCACCCTCTGCCAGGAGCCACCGTCGCCCTCACCACGGACGCTTCCGACTTTGCCATAGGTGCCGTGCAAGCACAGTGGGTCAACGGGTCATGGCAGCCACTGGCGTTCTTCAGCCGCCAACTCCGGAGCAGCGAACGCAAATATAGTACTTTCGACCGTGAGTTGCTGGCACTGTTCCTGGCCATTCGCCATTTTCGTTTCCTGTTGGAGGGACGTCCCTTCACCGCGTTTGTAGATCACAAACCACTGACTTTTGCAATGGCCAAGACCGCCGAACCGTGGTCGGCCCGGCAGCAGAGACAGCTAACTTACATTTCGGAATTCACGACAGACATCCAGCACGTAGCTGGCAAGGACAATTTGGTAGCCGATTGCCTTTCTCGCGTGCCTATACGGGCAGTCCAGTTGGGCATCGATTATGCCCTCATGGCCACCGACCAAGCATCGAACCCTGAAACGCAGTCGTATCGCACCGACACCTCTAGCCTCCAACTGGCCGATGTGCAATTCCACGCAGCAGGCACCTCGTTGCTCTGCGATGTCTCCATGGGGGACCCTCGCCCAATCGTTCCAGCTGCCTGGCGCCGCCAAGTCTTCGATGCCATCCATGGGCTTTCACACCCGGGTGTGAACGCATCCCAAAAATTACTGTCGGCTAAGTTCGTCTGGAGAGGAATGCGTAAGGATATCCGCGACTGGGCTAACACCTGCATCGTCTATCAAAAGTCTAAGGTGCAGCGCCACGTCAGAGCCCCATTGGCCACGTTCGCTGTACCAGAACGGCGATTCGACCACGTCAACGTGGATCTCGTCGGACCGCTGCCACCGTCCCAGTGTTTCACATACATTCTAACCATGGTCGATCATACTACCAGATGGCCCGAGGCAGTACCTTTGGCGTCTACTACGTCTGCCGATGTAGCCAGAGCGTTCCTCTCCTCGTGGGTCGCAAGTTTCGGCGTTCCGGCGGATATTTCTTCAGACCGCGGTCCACAATTCTCGTCCGAGCTCTGGAACGCTGTGGCCCAGGGTCTTGGCACCAAACTCCACTGCACTACGGCCTATCACCCACAGGCAAACGGTTTGTGCAAACGTTTCCACCGATTGTTAAAGGCATCGCTGAGAGCCAGCCTCCAAGGCGCCGGCTGGGTGGATAAGCTTCCATGGGTCATGTTGGGGCTGTGCACAACACCCAAAGAGGACCTGCAATCGTCTGCCGCAGAGCTCATGTACGGTCAGCCGCTCTGCGTACCGGGAGATTTCCTGCCGCTTCCCACCGCGCCATGGTCTGCGGCCGACGAACTCAGCAACCACCGGGAAATGGCCAAGGCTTTCGCGTCCATTCCGACTTCGCATCATGGCCTGCCATCTTCGCACGTTCCAGCGGAGCTAAAAAATGCTGAATTCGTATTCATTTGGCATGATGCCCATAGGGATCCGCTCAAGGCTCCCTACACAGGACCTTTCCGCGTAATAGAGCCCGGCGACAAGAGTTTCTCGGTTGATATCGGTGGTAAACCAGACAACATCTCCATTGATCATCTCAAACCGGCGCATCTGGACATTGACCGGCCAGTAGAGACTGCACAGCCGCCACGCCGTGGCCGCCCTCCAGCTGCACCCACACCAGTCCGAAGGCTCCCATCCGCCAGCCCGCCCACTGTTCAACAACGTTCACTCCGAGAATACAGGAGTCGCTCTGACAGGCTTGTCAGACCTCCTAGTCGATTGACTTTTACTGTTAAAGACAATTCTGGGGGGGCACATGTGGCAGAGCCATCAAGGGGACTCTGATCTTATGTACATAATTATCTTTAACTAATTGTTAGCTACAGAATGAATCTGTATCTCTGTTCATATTATCGCATGTACATAGTGCGGTCCCTTTAAGACTGAGACCCAACGCGATGACTTCATCACGTTGATCACGTGACCCTCCAGCAGCGGGAAAACGTGATGACGTCATGACGTCCGACCAGGGAGGGGCTCTAGTCAGTCCTCGTGGAGCTAGCAACCAGTACAGACCTGTTATCCAGCTTTCCATTGTTTTAGTGTTAAACTCTGTTTATTAGTATTAAACATCGTTTGTTTAATAGACTGACTCGGTCTCAGTCCTTTAGTTAGGACTCTAGCCGTT
The DNA here is from genome assembly GCF_052327205.1 of Somniosus microcephalus. Classification (NCBI taxonomy): domain Eukaryota; kingdom Metazoa; phylum Chordata; class Chondrichthyes; order Squaliformes; family Somniosidae; genus Somniosus; species Somniosus microcephalus. The sequence continues at coordinate 51,025,836 of NC_140991.1, read as the reverse complement.
CCTACAATAGAAGGGATCTGAAGAATTGGAGGCCCATCACATTATTAAATGTGCATTATAAGATCTTGGCGAGGGTTATGGCAAATCATATGAAGGAGGTGATGCTGCAGATAGTTTTGCCCTCTCAGTCCTATGGAGTCATAGGTTGGGACATCGCAGACTCTGTTCTCTTAATCCGAGATACAATAGAGCTCATGGAAGAGAGTGGGAGGGAGGCTTATGTGTTAAAGATAAATCAAGGGAAAGCCTTTGATATGGTCTCTCATGGCTTTCATTGATGGTTTTGGAAGCATTTGGTTTCGGGAAACATTTCATTGAGTGGATAAGGATTTTTTATTCAAACATATTTAACTGTGTTAAATGTAATGGTTTTTTATCCAAGTATTTTCTGATACAGAGGTCAGTGAGACAGGGTTGCTCCCTGTCCCCAGTGTTGTACACATTGGTAGTAGAGCCATTAGATTACATGATGCAAAAGGAAGAAGGCGTAGTCAGGATTGCGGGTGTCAGTGATACACCAATATGTAGATGACACAACCTTAATGTTGAGAGATGGGGAGTCAGTGAGGAAAGCTATGGGAGCAGCGGAGGAGTATTGTAGAGCTTCAGGAGCCAGAGTGAATTATAGTAAGTTCCAATGCCTGGTTGCAGGAAGGGGTAAGGTAGAATAGTTGGAGGAAAGCCCCTTTTAGGTGGTGGAGGTTTTGGAAGTTCTGGGGGTGCAAATGGGGTGCAAGAAGGACAGGGATGAAGTGGATCGATTAAATTGGGAACCGAAGGTTATGAAAATTAAAACGATTTTGGGAAGATGGGAAGGAAGGTGGTTGAAAGTGCAAGGAAGAGCGGCAGTGGTGTCCGCTCTCCTGCTATCTAAGCTATGGTATTTATTGACGGTGGAGGATATTCTTGAGTGGATGGAAAAGTCCATCCGAGAGGCTTGTGTGAGGTTTTTATGGCAAGGGAAACCAGCCTTGGTTGCTTACAATACAATCATTGGACGGAGAAATTAGGGAGGCCTCAATTTTCCAGATAGTGATTTGAAGAAGAAATCCTTTAGAATCGAATGGGTGAAGAGATTTCTTCAGAAGACAAATACCAGTTTTTGGAAGAGTTGTTTTGAGCATTTTTTTAAACTATGTGTGATAGGAGGGCAGGGGATATTATATATGGAATACAATAATATGTTTTTGAAATTGATTAAACCTCTCCCTAGGTTTTATGAGGGGGTTGTAGAGACTTGGGTCCAATTTTTTAAAAAGTGTGCAGTTTATGCCCAAGGGTGCTGAGGAATTTTTAGCGCAGCCTTTATTTGCCCAGTGTGTGGGACATGGGATGAGATTCTCTCCCATTTACTGGTGTTATGTCCTCAGTTACAGGATTTTAAGCACTATGTTTGACAGTTGTGTGTGGCTTTTTTGCTGGGTGGGGACCGAAGAGCGAGAATGGAAATCCCATGGGACTCAGTTTTGAGATGGGGATTGTCTGCCACAAGCTTTCTACCTTTGAGCTTCACATGTTGTGACATTCAGTAATCTGTTATTTTCCATTTTATATAATAGTTGTTCTGTATTACAGAATCTAATGAAATCATCTGGTTCAATTAGGAAATCCATGGGGGATTGTTCTGTAAAGGAATAGAACACTGACCATTCATTTTGTTAGTCTGATGGTACAGGTTTCACCTCAAAAAAATTTACTTCAAAATGTTCAGTTTGGCTAGATTCATGATTGTGCAAAGAAGGATTGCTCTGTATTTTAAGGGGAGGAGAATAAACCTAAAAGAGTATTTTAAATATAAGCTAAAAGATCATTATAAGGCTCTGTGGATGTTTTATTCAGAAAGGAATTTAAAGATAGTATTTTATGATCAATTTTTGAAGTACAATAAATTAATATCTGTTTTGGGAGACAAATTAAACTTCAAGTTTTGATGTTAATATGTGGTGGTGGAATGGCTGTGCAGAGTGGCGGAGTGGATTTGTATGATACAATGGAATGATCACAATGTTGCAAATGTTTTTAATGTTCAATAAATAATACATAAAAAAAAGAGGGTAACACACTTGCCTCTGAGTCAGCAGTTTGTGGCTTCAAGTCCCACTCCAAAAACTTGAGCACAAAAATCTAGGCTGACACTGCAGTGCGGTGCTGAGGGAGTGCTGCACTGTCGAAGGTGCCGTCTTTCAGATGAGACGTTAAACCGAGGCCGGTCTGCTCTTTCAGGTGGATATAAAAGATCACTGGGCACTCTTTTAAAGAAGAGCAGGGGAGTTATCCCCAGTGTCCTGATCAATATTTATCCCTCAATCAACATCACTAAAAAACAGATTATCTGGTCATTATCACATTGCTGTTTGTGGGAGCTTGCTGTGCGCAAATTGGTTGCTGCGTTTCCTACATTACAACAGTGACTAAACTTCAAAAAGTACTTCATTGGTTGTGGAGTGCTTTGAGACATCCGGTGGTCATGAAAAGCGCTATAGAAATGCAAGCCTTTCTTTAATGTCAAGGACCCGAGATTCCCACACACTTGTACAAATTCTTCCTTGTGTGGGGCATTAGGCAGTTAACATTTTGTAACTGCCTTTGTCTGGAAAGCCACAAGCTTTCTACCTTTGAGCTTCAAATGTTGTGACAGTCGGTAATCTGTTATTTTCCATTTTATATAATAGTTGGTCTGTATTACAGAATCTAATGAAATCATCTGGTTCAATTAGGAAATCCGTGGGGGATTGTTCTGTAAAGGAATAGAACACTGACCATTCATTTTGTTAGTCTGATGATACAGGTTTCACCTCAAAAAAAAATTACTTTAATTCAATGTAATTGAACGTTGTTGCGCTACATCATATTTTGTTCTTTTTTCATGAGTAACAAATGGGTTAGGCTAGCAATCTGTCAAAAGGAGATTAAGCAACAAAAGTATAATGATTTTACTTTCATTCTGTGGAGTAATTTGGAACTCTAAAATAAAATGCTTGGTGAGGGCATTTTGCTGTTATAACATGCCTCATCAGGATGTTTTACCAGTTATTGTTTGCAGGCTAAAATAAAAAAATACTGATCATTGTTTAATTCCCCGTGAGCCAGCCTTGGTTTGTTTGCAAATGTATTAATCTCCATTACTGGAAGAGTGCCTAGACAGTCACAAGACCCGATGACTCACAGGTCAATGGAACCGCTTAGACTGGAGCAAAAGAGCTATCAGGAATGGGCAATGTTTAATATGATTACTTTGTTATAGGAAAACAGTCTTAAAGGCAAGATCATTCTTTATAAAAAAAAATACAGCCTTTCCAAAAACAGATAATGAATTCTAATGAAGGGTTAGATTACTTATGCTGTATACAAATATATTTAGACTAACAGGCACTACACAGCCCATTTAATATCAAACTCCTGTCAAGAGTGAGAGTGACTCAACCTATTGGTTTCGATGCAGTTCCATTTAAGATAAGGTCATATTCCTGTTAATCATTTCCTTTCTCTTCCTTCTCAAGATTTATTTTAAACCTCTCCTTAACAATTGCAAGCTTAGTTAATACTCATCAAACAAATCCTCTGCTAATACATGAAAACTTCTGAGTCTTTTTAAACATGCACCTTATTGTCCTGAGTTACATTTAATTGCCAAAATGACCACCACTGCACCTTACTATATTTAGCGTTTAACACCAACGTTACTCTAAGCGACATTTTTCACATACTTTAACACTGTAAACTTATTAAATTGTTTTGTCCTTCTGAAATAATCCACCCTTTATTATCTGCATTGTAGAGCTGGGATCAGATATCACAGGTTACAGAGTCCCTACAATCTACCAGTAAAAGCACATCACATTTAATGAATCAAGTGAAACCAAAATGATCCAAGTCAGGCTTGGAAATGTTTTTGAAGTCCGATTTAAGCCCCTATAGGTTTGAATGCTCTGGCATCTGTACAAAGAATGGTAAAATGCATGCGTCTAATAGCAAAAGTTATCTTTGCGCCTGGTACTTGAGGCTATAACCACCGTCAGGAAACCAGAAACATACCACGAGTGGCAAGAAACCAGAGAATGTCACAGATGCACATCAACCATGAGACCAGCAGGTAGTCAAGACATAAAGAGTGGGGCAGAAATTTTAACTTAACCCACCTGGTGGGAAACCGACATGACCAGATCGACCGCCCACTGGAGTCAATGGAAAGTGAAATCGGGCGGAGTGCGCAGAATCGGGTGGAGAGCGTAAAATCATACAGTGTGTAAAATGGGCGGAGTGCGTAGAATCCGGCGGCGTATAAAACGGGCAGCCAATCCAATCCTGCCAGTTGCCCATCGAGTGAGTGAGATTCAAGTTACCCCCTAAAAGTTACAAAGTTGCAGTCCTGGTGCAGAGCTTCATGTGCTTGGAGTGCATTATCAGAAATTTAGCTGCAGAAGTCAGAGGGCTCTGAGATTTTTTTGTCCAATAAGGATAATTTCTTGATATACACCACTAGCATGCAAAGTTCTGCGCTGGAAGTGCAAATTCATAAACTCGACCCTGTAGACACCACTGGAACAGCAAGAAATCAACATAGGCTCACTGTTGGGGTGTCAAATATTCCCATGAGAGACTGCCCCTACCAACTGATTGCCAAGGAATCTGATATCCTTATACCTGCCTAGCAGGTAGCTGGATGCATAGAAACAGGTTAATACAACATCTAACCTCTAAAGAAAGTCTATTCAGAAGCATTCACTTGAAGATTAACTTATCAGGGTTTGGATGCATATCCACCATTAGACCACCAGATGCTTTACTCTCTACAAGACTGGGAAAGTGAACACATGCTACAAAAAGCATCCGTGAAATGTGGGAACATTTGTGAATGAAGTAAAAACCAAAAATACCCTTTGAGGAGCTGCTCACCTGTATTTGTTGACAACATTTGCCTTGGTAGCATGGAATATGGTACTGCATACATGCAGTGTGAAGCAAATGTGTGTTTTTAAAAGGAAAGGGACAGCTACATTTAAATCTATAACTAGTTGAAATTGAGACAAATTTGGATTGCTCTGAATGAATCCAAATCAACCCAATAATTTGGATCCATTTCTCAGGCCTAACCAGTATTCTTATTAGAAGGCAATTAATCCTGGCCTGAATGGCAATCTTTGCCAACTGGCACTTTATCAGAACTTTCCTGGAATCCCCAGCATTTCGAGCCACTCCTACAGTCCTTTTAGCAGAGCAGACAAAACCTTCAGAGGCGATCAAGTGGTTGCGAACTCTCCAAAGATAAACACATAAAGGCCAAACTTACTTCTTGCTGGCCTTTCCTCTAATCTCTAGCTGTCTGATTGTGGTATAATTTGTAAATCTACAATACAAGGAGCACAAAATAAATAAAATCCCTCTGCACCCAACTGTGACGATACTCAACCAATGGCTCAAAATTCAAATCAAACTGCGTTTTGAAGACTTTTAGCTTAGAAAGTAAGATCGCCGGTATTGTAGAGGAAGCCTTGTATTGCATGCCAACTTGTTTCAGGTACATTTTTACAAAGTTCTATTGAGATTCAGCTCACATCTGAAATATATTGGGAAATTAAATGGTTAAGTACAAAATACAATAGCACTGAATGTCACAAAAAGGTAACTTTCAAGCTTAATTATCCAACAACAACAAGCTGCAAAGAAATAATTTGCATTTATATAGCATCTTTCACATCCTCAGCGCATTCAAAAGCATTTGATAGGCTAATTATTTTTGAAGTGCAATCACTGCTCTTTATAAACAAACACAAGTCAAATTGTACAGAAATGGCCCACAAATAGGAAAATAGTTAACTTTTTCTTGGTGATGCTGGTTGAGGGTTCAATGTTGACCAGGACTCTTCTTCAGGAACAGTAGCTTAGTGGTTATGTTACTGGATTGTAATCCAGAGGCCTGGACTAATGATCTGGAGACACAAATTTAAATTCAATTAATTAAACCTGGAATAAAAAGCTAGTGTCAGTAAAGGTGACCATGAAACTACTGGATTGTCGTAAAAACCCATCTGGTTCACTAATGTCCTTTAGGGAAGGAAATCTGCCGTCCTTACCCAGTCTGACCTATGTGTGACTCCAGACCCACAGCAATGTGGTTGACTCTTAACTGCCCTCTGTAATGGCCTAGCAAGTCACTCAGTTGTCAAGAAGGCGGCTCACCACCAGCTTCTCAAGGGAAATTAGGGATGGGCAAAAAATGCTGGCTTTGCAAGCAACGCCCACGTCCCATGAATGAATAACAAAAAACTCTTCACATAGGCCTATGAGATCTTGTATGCCCACTTGAACCGAAAGATGATAACATTTTAACATCTCATCCAAAAGACAGCACCTTCAACAATGCGGCACTCCCTCAATACTGCCCTAAAGTATCAGCCTCAATTATGTGATCAAGTTCTGGAAGGGGCTTTAAGCTAAGATACTTCTGATGTTGTGGTGAGAATGCTTCCAACTAAGGCCAGTTGGCACTAAAGCAAGCTAGGCATTTGAATAATGATTCCATGGTTATTAGGCTTGCACTTGCCAGTAGTGCAGCTTCCTTGCACCCACCAAAAGTGCCAGCCTCAAAATCCAGTCTGCTGCAAATCGACATGTGCCTGATTTTATCAGCTTCATACTCCAGGGGCTCTGTACTGACATTGGGGCCTTGGATCATAGGGTTTTGTTGCACCCAAGTCTTCTTCAGCATAATAGCAAACATTAGTTATCTCAGAATAGGTATCTGGAATTGGTAATTTTATGAGTTGTGCCAGCAGTAGCAACAACTTGCATTTATATAGCACCTTTAACGTAGTAAGATGTCCCATGGTGCTTCACAGGGGCGTTATTAAACAAAATTTGACACCGAGCCATATTAGGACAGATGACCAAAGAGATAGGCTTTAAGGAGCTTCTTAAAGGAGGAAAGAGAGGAAAGAGAGGTAGAGAGGCGGAGAGGTTTAGGGAGGGAACTCCAGAGCTTGGGACCTAGGCAGCTGAAGGCACGGCCACCAATGGTGGCGAGATTAAAATCGGGGATGCGCAAGAGAGTAGAATTGGAGGAGGGCAGAGATCTTGGGGAGTTGCAAGACTGGAGGAGGTTACAGAGATAGGGAGGGGTGAGGCTATGGAGGGATTTGAAAACAAGCATGAGAAATTTAAAATTGAGGTGTTGCTGGACTGGGAGCCACAGTGAGCACAGGGGAGATGGGTGAACGGGACTTGGTGCGAGTTACAATACAGGCAGCAGAGTTTTGGATGAGCACAAGTTTATGGAGGGTGGAAGATGGGAGGCCAGCGAGGAGAATGTTGGAATAGTCTTGTCTAGAGGTGACAAAGGCATGGATCAGGGCTTCAGCAGCAGATGGGCTGAGGCAAGGGTGGAGTCAGGTGATGTTACGGAGGTGGAAGTAAGTGGTTTTGGTGTTGGAGCAGATATATGGTTGGAAGCTCATCTCCGGGTCAAATATGAAACCAAGGTTGCAAACGGTCTGGTCTGGTTTAGTCTCACTCAGTTGCCAGGGAGAGAGATGGAATTGGTGGCAAGCGGATGGAGTTTGTGGTGGGGAAAAAGGACAAAGGACAGAATTTTCTGGGAGATCAGCGGGCAGGATTGGTGGGGGATCGGGGGGGAAATTTGATATTTTTGTCAGCGGATCGGGAACCCGGTAAACGCGCTGGGCGGGCTTAACAAGCCCAATCAAGGGAAATTCATTTCACAGAGAGGGATGGAGCCAGCAGCGGGATCACACCCCACCACAGACCCGCCGAGGTCAGCAAAATCCCGGCCAAAGGCTTCGGTCTTCCCACTATTTAGTTGGAGGAAATTTCTGCTCTTCCAGTGCTGGATGTCAGACCAGAAGCGTGACAAATTAGAGACAGTGGAGGGGTCGACCAGAATGGAGCCTGGTATATGGCGTAGGCAGATTGCAAAATCGGGCATGCGACATTATGCACCCAGTTCACAGTGCCAGCGAGTTTGCGATATGTCATTTAATGTGGAAGATGGAAGTCACAATACAGCAAAGCACAAGCTTCATTTAAATAGGCCACTTATGTCAATCAGATCCCACGCTGAGTCACACGGACTTGCGCACGGAGCCCCACGTAGTGTGCAGCTCACCCATATAAAATGGGAGTGTAATAGTTGAACAGGTTGAGCAGCTTTAGTGAAACGTTTAAAGTAAGGTAGTTGTTGCAGTGTGTTCCACTACAGTGTCTGTCTATGCCACCATTTTTCTATTGCTCCATTTAAAATCTGACACACTTTTTAGTCTGCTGCATTGGATCATTGTTGCTAAACCTTTTGTTGCTAAGCAACATATTTCAGCAGTCTTGGTACTACATTGGAAGTTTCAGCCGATAATGTGAATCCCTTCGGCTGTTGTCATTGTGCTGCATGAATTAAATGAGGAGGAATTCATGAGGGGCCTATACCTTCAGAGCCAATGATACCTCAGGCAGTGTGTGCTCTCCTGTCCATAACTAAGGAGACCTATTTTATATAGATCATTAACTGGGGGGGCCCGGCATTGCCAGGGCGACTGGGGGGAAGAGAGAGAGCGACTGGGGGAAGAGAGAGAACGACTGGGGGGAAGAGAGAGAGCGACTGGGGGAAGAGAGAGAACGACTGGGGGGAAGAGAGAGAGCGACTGGGGGGAAGAGAGAGAGCGACTGGGGGGAAGAGAGAGAGCGACTGGGGGAAGAGAGAGAACGACTGGGGGGAAGAGAGAGAGCGACGGGGGGAAGAGAGAGAGCGACTGGGGGGAAGAGAGAGAGTGACTGGGGGGAAGAGAGAGAGCGACTGGGGGGAAGAGAGAGAGCGACTGGGGGGAAGAGAGAGAGCGACTGGGGGGAAGAGAGAGAGCGACTGGGGGGGAAGAGAGAGAGCGACTGGTGGAAGAGAGAGAGCGACTGGGGGAAGAGAGAGCGACTGGGGGGAAGAGAGAGTGCGACTGGGGGGAAGAGAGAGAGCGACTGGGGGGAAGAGAGGGAGCGACTGGGGGGAAGAGAGAGAGCGACTGGGGGGAAGAGAGAGAGCGACTGGGGGGAAGAGAGAGAGCGACTGGGGGGAAGAGAGAGCGCGACTGGGGGGAAGAGAGAGAACGACTGGGGGAAGAGAGAGAGCGACTGGGGGGAAGAGAGAGCGCGACTGGGGGGAAGAGAGAGAGCGACGGGGGGAAGAGAGAGAGCGACTGGGGGGAAGAGAGAGAGCGACTGGGGGGAAGAGAGAGAGCGACTGGGGGAAAGAGAGAGAGCGACTGGGGGGAAGAGAGAGAGCGACTGGGGGGAAGAGAGAGAGCGACTGGTGGAAGAGAGAGAGCGACTGGGGGAAGAGAGAGCACGACTGGGGGGAAGAGAGAGTGCGACTGGGGGGAAGAGAGAGAGCGACTGGGGGGAAGAGAGGGAGCGACTGGGGGGAAGAGAGAGAGCGACTGGGGGGAAGAGAGAGAGCGACTGGGGGGAAGAGAGAGAGCGACTGGGGGGGAGGGAAGGGGAGGGAGGGGGGAGGGGGTGAGGTGGAGGGGGAAAGGGGGGAGGGAGGGGGAGGGAGGGGGGTGGAGGGAGGGGGGGACGGAGGGGGTGGAGGGAGGGGGGAGTGAGGGGGGAGGGGGGGAGGGAGGGGGGAGGGGAGGGGGAGGGAGGGAGGGGGAGGGGCGGGGGGAGGGAGGGAGGGGGGAGAGGCGGAGGGATGGGGAGGGAGGGGGGAGGGAGGGGGGAGGGAGGGGGAGGGGGGTAGGGGGAGGGGCGAGGGGGGATGGAAGGGGGGAGTGGGGGAGAGAAGGGGGGCGGGGGGAGAGAAGGGGGAGGGGGAGAGAAGGGGGGATGGGGAGAGAAGGGGGGGAGGGGGGAGAGAAGGGGGGAGGGGGGAGAGAAGCGGGGAGGGGGGAGAGAAGGGGGGAGGGGGGGAGAGAAGCGGGGAGGGGGGAGAGAAGGGGGGAGGGGGGAAGGAGAGAGAGAGACAGAGGGAATCCACTATAATGTGGATAAATGTGAGGTTATCCACTTTGGTGGCAAAAACAGGAAGGCAGATTATTATTTGAATGGCAATAGATTGGGAGAAGGGGAAGTGCAAAGAGACCTGGGTGTTCTTGTGCACCAGTCGCTGAAGGTAAGCATGCAGGTGCAGCAGGAGGTTAAGAAGGCAAATGGTATGTTGGCCTTCGTAGCAAGAGGGTTCGAGTACAGGAACAAGGATGTCTTGCTACAGTTGTACAGGGCCTTGGTGAGACCGCACCTTGAGTACTGTGTGTAGTTTTGGTCGCCTTACCTGAGGAAGGACGTTCTTGCCATGGAAGGAGTGCAGCGAAGATTCACCAGGCTGATACCTGGGATGGCAGGAATGACGTATGAGGAGAGATTGTGTCGATTGGGCTTATACTCACTGGAGTTTAGAAGATTGAGAGGGGATCTCATCGAAACTTATAAAATTCTGTCAGGCCTGGACAGACTGGATGCAGGAAGGATGTTTATGATGGCCGGGGAGCCCAGAACCAGGGGTCATAGTCTAAGGATAAGGGGTAAGCCATTTAGGACTGAAATGAGGAGGAATTTCTTCACCCAGAGAGTGGTGAACCTGTGGAATTCTCTGCCACAGAGGGTGGTGGAGGCCAGTTCATTAAATATATTCAAAAAAGAGTTGGATATATTTCTTAAGGCTAAAGGGATCAAGGGATATGGGGAGAAGGCAGGGACAGGGTACTGAATTTGGATGATCAGCCATGATCTCATTGAATGGCAGAGCAGGTTCGAAGGGCCGAATGGCTACTCCTGCTCCTATCTTCTATGTTTCTATGTTTCTATGAGAGAGAGACAGAGGGAAGGAGAGAGAGAGGGCAAGTGGCCCGCGGCCGCAAATGGAGCCAAGCCCCGGGAACAGGCATGAGCCGGCTTGAGGCTGTGAGAGACGGCCACGCACGGTGGCCGGGGTAAGTCTTCCCCCCCTTCAAAGCCCCCGTCCTCCCGAGCACTGGCCGCGCTGCCCCGCCCCGCACTCCCGAGAGCCCCGCTCTCCGAGCCCCGGCCGCCCCGCCCCGCAATCCCGAGAGCCCCGCTCTCCGAGCCCCGGCCGCCCCGCCCCGCATTCCCGAGAGCCCCGCTCTCCGAGCCCCGGCCGCCCCGCCCCGTACTCCCGAGAGCCCCGCTCTCCGAGCCCCGGCTGCCCCGCCCTGCACTCCCGAGAGCCCCGCTCTCCGAGCCCCGCCCCCCCACCCGAGCCGGCTTCAAGACCGCCGAGCGGGGAAGAGAGAGAGACGCCACATCTCAGCTGCTGGCTTCCCGCGCTCTGTGCGTCGCCTGCTGCGCACGCACCCTGTGCATGTCCCGTGACCCTCACGGCCGATGCCATTGCCCCGGGTAACGTGACAGGGGGGGCAAGGAGCTTACTAGAAGCCGTGGGACAATTACCTAGCTCGGGCGTGGCTGGGCAGGAGAGGCCCAGGCTTTGAGGCCTAGGCATTGAGGCCTTACAAAAACGGGGAAAGGTAGGAAAAAGAATCATCAGGTTAGAGAAAATATTTACAAATGAATGAACTTTTTTTAAAAACAATTTAATAAAGCAATTTTTTTTTGCTGGAAATGTAGATTTGAAAAGAAACAGCAGAAAGCGGGAAAAAGAATGGAATCAAGATGGCGGCCACTCACCTTGGTTCAGAACGATAAGGCCCGCCCACACACGCAATGATTGGTCAATCGTCCTGTCACTCGACTCTAGGAGGGCCCGCCCGCATGCGCGACGAACCCGCCCCCGCGACGCAGCGATTGACCGACCGTCGGGTCGCTCGACCGTACGATTGGTCGACCTCGACGTCACTCAATGCTAATGAGCGGATAATGAGCGGAATTTTGAACGTTTTTTGGATACCGCGGGCGCAATTTTTGTCTCGCCGAAACGTAAATACGCTTATGACCGTTCCGGAATCGTAAGCTTTCTTTTGATGTGACGCACGTGTAGGTACGCTCTATAACTTGAGAGTGTATAGCCGGACAGTCAGACAGACAGACAGACAGACAGACAGACAGACGGAAGGGCAGACAGAAGTACCGCTTTATATATATAGATATAGATGGATACCCGTCCCATCTGGGTTTGTCTTTGCTGCCTCCACTTTACTCCAAAGGCAATAACTGGAGGGCAGCGGAAGTGATGTCACTGACCCAGGCACCTCAAAGCACTCAGTTTTGAAAAAGGGTTTCGACCCGAAACGTTGACTCTAATTTCTCTCCACGGATGTTGCCTGACCTGCTGAGTTTTTCCAGCATTTTCTGTTGTTACCTCAAAGCACTCCCCCTGTTCCAAATACCAGCACAGAAACTAGTACCCCAGAGAATTTAAGTTTGGGGCTCTAAGGGAGACATATCAAGTGATTCACAAGTGATGAGTAGCAAATTAAGATATATTCCATTAAAAGTCTTGGTACCCATAATTCCTCAGGGTTATAATCTCCACCCACCTTCTAAAATTCTGGCAACGGGCTCTTTTGCACGGAAGAGTAGGCCGTAGTACGTGCAAAGGTACATCAGTAGCACCCGCCTTTGTAAGCCGGAGCAGCCCATAGCTATTCTGCTTGGTACCCATTAGGCCACACAAGGCGGAAGAAGAAATTTACCCTTCTGCAGTCTTCAGCTCCAGAAATAGTCATTTAGTCTCCAGGAGGTAGCTTTAGCGGGTTGGTTGCAGTGTCACATGGGTGGGCAGTAGTCCCACCTCATTGTGAAGTCAGCAACGGGAGGAGAATCCAGCCCTGTGTGTCATTGTCCTGCGGTACAGTAAATGAATGAGTGTGGGAAGAAAGAATAGAGATGATACTATCCCTGAGCTCCCTGGGAAGGGAGGGGGTCTTGAGTGCACCATTGCTTCCATCTGCTATGTGCAGATACAAAAATCCAAGCCATCTTGTTTGAGTCTTATGAACATGCAAATACCTTCTGTTGCCAGCATGCTTGGCAGTACCAACTTGCAAGATTTATTTGTGACATTAGAAGCATTTTTCCTTACTCGCAACAAGATCAGTCCTGCAGGTGTGAGGGCAGCATCCTCAAATTCACAGAAATCACAGAAATCACAGAAACCCCACATTGCAGATAGAGGCCATTTCGGCCCATCGAGCCTGCACCGACACATATCCCACCCGATCCCCGTAACCCCCACATATCCCACCCTATCCCTGTAACCCCATGTATTTTAATCCCCCTAACACTAAGGGTCAATTTATCATAGCCAATCAACCTAACCCGCACATCTTTGGACTGTGGGAGGAAACCGGAGCACCCGGAGAAAACCCACGCAAACACAGGGAGAATGTGCAAACTCCACACAGACAGTCGCCCGAGGTCGGATTTGAACCCGGGTCTCTGGCGCTGTGAGGCAACAGTGCTAACCACAAATTAGGCAGTCCTAACTTTTCTGTTCTCCATTATGTACCAAATGAGTTTGATTTTTCTCTGCCTCCAGTGCCGCTTCCCATTAACTGTAAGCAGCAGCCCTTTGAGTGCTAGAAGTTTCCCACATCAATATGTTGCCTAGTTCCAAACCAAGCAAACTCGGTTGAGGCCTATGTAAACACTCTTGGGTTTAATGCCTGCTGGCGTCTCCCTGATCATCCACTGTAACGTTAGCAGAAGATGTGCGGAAACACAGGAGAAACAGCGGGAGGACCCCCCGTGGAAATTAATGGTGTCCAATTCAAATCTCTCTCAGCCCTTGCCGACGTGTTGAGGTATGTACTGGAGGATATGGTCATTTGAAAGTCTCTATCAGACATACAATTTGTGGGGAAGGCACTGCATTAAATTCTGATCAACGGGGGTAATGGATTTAAATTACACTTGCAATTGACCACTGAAAATCAATTGTAAGACAGCAGAACATAAAATTATTTCCTGACATAATGCAGAAATGTCAAATTGGTCCTCAAAAGCTGATTTCACATACGCTGCTGCAGATTTTCCAACCTTGAAAATAACATTTCAGGGACAATTAACAACATAAGAAAGCATATATAATATACCATGAACATGAACTCGACTTCAATTTTATCTCCCGAGGGAAAGGGCTGATCTCCATAGGCTATTGTACAAAATTCAAAATAGCCATCAATCCTCATTACTCCACTATTTCACCCAGAGCGTTGGCCTCCAAACATTCTCTGTCCCTGCCTTATAACAAAAAGCACTGTGTCCCATGGTATGGTTGGTTATTCAACAATTATACCTATCTCTATAACCTCCGATCCTGTTCCCGATCATGTATTTATTGAATTCCTCTTTAAAGGAATTAATTGTCCCAGCCTCAACTGCTTATGCTGGGAATCTGTTGCACATAGCTTCTTGATTGCATCACCAGAGGAAATCGTTTTTCCATTATCTGGTAGGTACAGAGAAACTATTTCCTCTAATGGGGAAATCAAGAATGAGGAAACATATTCTTAAAATTAGAGCTAGGCCATTCAGGAGTGAAATCAGGAGGCACTTTTCCAACAAAAAGGGTAGTAGAAATCAGGAATTATCTCCCCCAGAGGTTATGGATGCTGGGACAATAGAAGCTTTCAAGACTGAGAGCGATAGATTTTTGTTCGGCAAGGGTATCAAGGGATATGGAGCAAAGGCGGGTAAATGGAGTTTGGTGCAGATCATCCATTATCTAATTGAATGGGGGAACAGGCCTGAGGGGCTAATGGCCTACTCCTGTTCCTATGTTCTGCAATTAATGCATTTTTCTCCTTTGCACAGCTGCTGTTAGAGTCAGGGGTCGGGTGGGAGGTTCCCTGGAATCTGTCAAATCTTGCAGCTAGTTCTCAACAATGTCTCAGCATTCGCAGAGGGTCCAAGGGAGTGTGTCAGTGTTTACAGGGGGGCCCGTGGAAGCATGTCAATATTTGCATGGTCTCGAGGAGTGTGTCAGTGTTTGCAAGGGTTTCTTATACAAAAAAAAAGTTCAAAAGCCACCGGTTTAAGTTAAATAGCCTGTTTCTATCACACGGTGCCAAAGCAGTCATTCTTATTGCAACCGCTATCACAAATGGCTGAGTCCAAGAACTGAATCAGTGTTTATTTATCTACTCACATGGATTGTTTTTTCCATTCAGGTCAAATTGAATTGGAGCAAAGTATTTTCTTTTGATTGTAGGCACGGTGTGTGCCTCCGGAATGCAGCGTCAGGCAGGGTTAGTTCACTGCCGTGACATTTTTAAGATCGGCCCTTTTGCAATGACAAGATTAAAAATGCTATCCTTGCATTAATGGTAGTATCTCTACTGATGTTAATTGGGCTTCCTCACACAATCAGGCTGAATCTTCTTCTTCTTCTTAGGCAATCCCTCGGAACCGAGGATGACTTGCTTCCACATTAAAAATGAGTTCGCAGGTGACTGATGAGTCCAATGCGGGACCTACAGTCTCTGTCACAGGTGGGGCAAACGGTGGTTGAAGGGGCGGGTGGGTGGGGTGCTTGGGTTGACGTGCGCTCCTTGCGCTGCCTGCGCTTGGCTTCCGCTTGCTCCCGGCGAAGAGACTCGAGCTGTTCGGCGCCTTCCCGGATGCTTCTCCTCCACTTTGTGCGGTCTTGGGCCAGGGATTCCCAGGTGTCGGTGAGGATGTTACACTTTTTCAAGGAGGCTTTGAGGGTGTCCTTGAAGCGTTTCCTCTGCCCACCTGGGGCTCTCTTGCCGTGCTGGAGCTCCGAGTAGAGCACTTGTTTTGGGAGTCTCGTATCGGGCATGTGGACAATGTGACCCATCCATCGGAGCTGATTGAGCTTGGTCAGAGCTTCGATGCTGGGGATGTTGGCCTGAGCAAGAACACTGACGTTGGTGCGCCTATCCTGCCAATGGATTTGCAGGATCTTGCGGAGGCAGCGTTAGTGGTACCTCTCCTGTGCTTTGAGGTGCCTGCTGTACATGGTCCATGTCTCTGAGACATACAGCAGGGCAGGTGTCACTGCTGCCCTGTAGACCATGAGCTTAGTGCTGGGTTTGAAGTACTGGTCTTCAAACACTCTCTTCCTCAGGCGACCGAAGGCTGCACTGGCTCACTGAAGGCGGTGTTGGACTTCGTCGTCGACGTCTGCCCTTGTTGACAGTAGGCTCCCGAGGTATGGAAAGTGGTCCACGTTGTCCAAGGCCTTGTCGTGGATTTTGATAATCGGGGGGCAGCACTGTGTGGCGGGGGCAGGTTGGTAGAGGACCTTTGTCTTACGAATGTTTAGTGTAAGGCCCATGCTCTTGTATGCTTCGGTGAAGGTGTTTACGATGGTTTGGAGTTCGACCTCCGAGTGAGCGCAGACGCAAGCATCGTCTGCATACTGTAATTCGATGACAGAGGATGGGACGACCTTGGATCTGGACTGGAGGCGACAGAGGTTGAACAGTTTCCCGTTTGTTCTGTAAATTAGCTCCACTCCAGTGGGGAGCTTACTGAGGGTGAGATGGAGCATTGCAGCAAGGAAGATTGAGAAGAGCGTTGGTGCAATGACACAGCCTTGCTTGACCGCGGTTCGTATGTTAATTGGGTCTGTGGTGGAACCGTTGGTCAGGATCACGGCTTGCATGTCGTCGTGAAGCAGGCGGAGGATAGTGACAAACTTTTGAGGGCAGCTGAATTAGAGGAGGACACTCCATAATCCCTCACGGTTGACAGTGTCGAAGGCCTTTGTGAGATCAAAGAAGGCCATGTACAGTGGTTGGTGCTGTTCCCTGCATTTCTCTTGTAATTGACGTGCAGTGAAGATCGGACATTCTTTAACAGGAACGGCCTCATAAGATCGGCCCTTTTGCAATGACAAGATTAAAAATGCTATCCTTGCATTAATGGTAGTATCTCTACTGATGTTAATTGGGCTTCCTCACACAATCAGGCTGAACACTCATGGCTTAAATAACAACTTGTAAACAAAAGGATGTTGAAGTTAATTAGAAAGGCATACTGATGTCAAACGAGCTAACGATATTAGAATTGAAGGACACTCATGCTGAGTTTAAAGAATAAAGGTAAACACAACGCTTAATCTACTGCCACCTGTCAAAGAAAGACTTGCATTGCTATAGTGCCTTTCACTACCTCAGGGTGTCCCAAAGCACTTTACAGTCAATTAAGTACTTTTGAGGTGTAGGAAATGTCTAAATGAATGGCCCTTTTATTGTTTGAGTTACATAGTGCCTGATGCGTAATTGCACAACATTTAGTCACATAACCTGATTAATGTCATCAAGCCACAAATCCCAACACTGTGTAATTAATAAAAGTAATGGAAAAAAATCTGGATTGATATAGAGAAGAAAATATCAAAAATAACACTCATGTACTTGAATTAATGTCTTGCAGATTTCCTGATTTTCTTTTGCAATGAACTCCTCAAAGATTTCAGCTAAGATTTGCACGGATTCTTACTGACTCTGCTAATGACCCTCTGGCTTGGAGTCAGACACTCGATTGCTTGAGCTATCAGCCCACCCTTACACACAGAGCAGTGTAGCTACTTGATTGACTGCCGAAACGAACAATATAAATTACTGAAGCAATTGCAGGAAATAAGTTTGGACACATGCCCATGGGTTAATCAGATAAAAGTTTAACCCAAACCACCTCTATTAAAGCACAATAAACTTTAACCCCTTTTAATGCTGAGTCCCATGAGGGATTGTGTTTACTTGTAGACATTACTAGGTCTGTGGTAAATTATTAAAAGATGAGAATTTGCAGATATTTCAGGGAATAAGGAAGAAGTAGGAAGTGGACCAAGCAGATTGGAAAGCTAGTCATTCATCTCTGGCACCGCCTGCTTCCACTGACCAAAGAGTTTGGAAAGTCTCAACCCAGGTTCCGGGGCAAAAATTCTGGCAGGTGAGCCAGAAGCCTATTAAAAGCAGGAATACACCTTGACGTAAGGAAACTACCAGGCACTTGGTCTGAGTATTAAACAAGGCTTTAATCAACTGTTTTTCAACATGGAGATCTAGTTGTGTCCTTCACTAGTTCCTGTTAAAGAATGTCCTGAGCAAGCTGGGCCCATGCCCGAGTATTTATACTCTCCCTGGACAGCGCCACCAACAGGCCGCCCAGTATTATTTCATAAGTCATTTCCACATGAATGACAAGATTCATGTCACACCTCTTAAAGCAAAGTTGAATTTCCTTGGAGAGGTTGGTGGAGCAAGTGGACATGGGCTTTCAAGGAGTCACTCATCTTCTGCAGTCTGCCCTCTTGCAGATCAGTGGAAGTGATGAACCCCAGTCCCATGGGAATGGAAATGTGCTTCCCTCTTTCAGGATGTCGGCACACTTGTTCCCTCACCAACCCCCTCAACCAATATCCAGTTCGGTGCCAGAAAGCCAGCTGGGCCGGAGTGCCCAGGCAGAAGCCAAAGTGCAGCAGCCGGCAGCCGGGCCCTCTCGGGCATTGAGCACTCGGGAGTCGCTGGCAACGGTCATCTCAAGGGCCCCACTTGAGTAAAAGCAGCCTTCCACCAGCTCTGTTGAAACCACCGGGGGAGCACCTCATAGGGGTAGTAGAGTGAGGAAACCATGTTATGAAAATCAATATGGGCTGAGCACTTGGGTATGAAAAGAGTTTAGTTCAATCTTCTGTTTGTAAATAAATTCAACACCTTTTTCACATTTTCTACATTGCAATGGTGACTACACTTTCAAAAGTACTTAATTAGCTGTAAAGCACGTTGGGGCGACGTAAAGTCGTGAAAGGCATTATGCAAATGAAAGCCTTTCTTTCAAGTGTTTTTGTGAGTTTGGTCAACGGTCTCTTTTCTTTGCAGCAAGCTCGTCTGCAACGTCAGAATGTCACTGATGAAGAGATTGGTTGAATGGTTCCACTGTTCTTTCATGCATAATGAAGATAATGGTAAAAGAGGTAACAAGGACTGTTAATGCGGAGGGGCTATTTGTCACTTTTCAGGTGAGTGGTGTGGCTGACCCCTCACCTGTGGTGCTGTAACAGACCCAGCTGCTGCCTGCCCTGGTCGCTGAGGCTGCTGCTCGCCCGCTGAGGCTGCTGCTGCTCTTCCTTTTCCTCCAATTGCCCCTCCAACCCAAGTACATAAGCAATACTGGCACCCTTGACAAGCAGAGAGTGCTTAATCAAGCTGAGTGAAGCCACAAATTGGGGGGAAAAAATGTGGTAGTTTATCAAAACCTTGGAAATCCGATTAAGCTCTGCAGCATAGGCATCTCTTTGACCTTCTGCCTAAGTTCCCCTTTAAGTTTCTTTCAGTGTCTGAGACAAGTCCGCGGGGTTTTACTGAGCAGGTTGGCCACTGGCTGGGATTTCTAACCCGCCCAGTTAAAATAGCATTGGGGTCCCAGTGGCACCATGGACCTCAATTTTCATATATTGATGAGGTGCCCACCTGTTTCTGGCGGGTGCCTTTCGAACACATTTCAGTGCTACAGTTAAAAAGGTAGTCGGCAGGTTCCCGGCGGGGACAGGGCTGTAAGTTGAATTTCACGATTTTAACCGCTCACTCACCCCATTCCCACCAGGCGGGTAGGGTTAAAATGGGGGCTGTCATGTTATCTGTATATGCACCTAACAATATCACTGACTGCTTTTACCCCTTAAAATAGGAACTGACTGTTGAACTAAGATATGGTTATTTGAAACTGCTCTTCAGATATTAATCTCTTTCAGTTGGCTACACTGTAGCTTAGCCCTCGACGAGAAATAAACTCAGACAGACAGAGAGAGAGTTTAACGTTGAATGTACCCCAGAATACTCAAGTGACTCCAACACATACCAAGATCTGCACTGTTTACTCTCCTGTGCACACAAGATCATTTCAGTTCTATTAAGCAGGAATGCAGCATGGAGTGTATGCAATGATATCATTCGGAAGAGTTCAAACAATGACTCGTATGCTGGATCAGGCTCCAAATTGCACTTTTTTTCTTCTCGCATTATTGCCATCATCACGCTGGAATAAAGCCCATGGCCAAAGTCCTCTCCTATTATGAGTTCTTTGTACTGTTAAGTGCATTCCAGAGCAGGGTCACACTGTGCTCACTCCATTAAAAACATTGGGAGTATGACACTGGGCCCTCAGTCTGGGCTCAGTAAGTGAAGCCACATTGGCACATTAAACAGAGTGCCCAATTTATTGAATATTACAATTAGTTATGAATATAATAAATTTAGCAAACTTAGAAATAGAGTTTCATAATTTGAAACATTAAAAAAATCAAGTTTTATTAATAATTTAACATTCTTCCAACTCTAATCTTCCGTGCATCCCCCACTCCATTTGCCCCACCATTGCCAGCTGTGTCTTCAGCTACACAGTCCCTAAACTCTGGAATTCTCTCCCTAAATCTCTCCACCTCTCTCTCTCCTCCATTAAGAAACTTCTTCAAACCTGCCTCTTTGACCAAGCTTTTAGCCATTCGTCCTAATTTATCCTTCATTGGCTCGGTGTCAATTTCGGCTGAGAACGCTCTTGTGAAGCGTCTTAGGCCGTTTTCCTACGTTAAAGGCACTAAATCAATGCAAGTTGTTGTATTTTTCAGATATTGTTGTAGTTAAACAAAATTAATTTGGATGAATAAGTGGACTATTACAACTAATGAACTATAACAGTGCCAAAAGGAAGACTGAAAACATTTTAAAAGGGTAGTGGAAATCTGGAATAACAACAGAAAATGCTGGAAAAACTCAGCAAGCTAGGCAACATCCGTGGAGAGAGCAACAGAGTCAACATTCCAGAACTGAGAAAAAAAAGGCAGGAAATAAAACAGATTAAAAGGCCAGTTTGGGGGGCTGGGAAATGGGGGGGGGGGGATGAAAGAACAAAAGGGAAGTGAAGAGACATTGGGCTAAAAATTCAGTTTGGGGCGCCAAGCTCGCCTGGGCGCCAGAATTACCGCTGCGTGCGGAGCCACTTGCGCCATCCGGATATTCAGTTTCTGCGCCCCAAATGGAAGCGGGCCGCTAAACGAGGCTTCCCGCGCCCCGCTTGGGCCGCTGAAACTGAATATCGGCGCGCTAAGGGCCGCAGCGCCACACGCTGCAGCACGGCACGCTGCGGTACTGCAGGCCTTCCTCCCACTGTTAAGGGGGAGGTGCCTGCAACAGCGCGGTCCCCGCTCGCGAGTGCCGGCAAATGAGCCCGGCACCAAGGAGAAGTGCCGGGCTCTCGGGAAACAGCCGGCAATGCCGCGGGGGGGGGGGGTGTAGGAGGCCGGGGACGGAGGTGCAGGCAAGCGGGCGCCGAAAAAGCGGCCGGCCGCACCTCCACCTTAACTAGCGCCACTACTGCCACAGGTAGGCCCCTGTGTACCGGTCGCTATTTGCGGCCGGCGCTGAGGAGGCGAGCGCGACCAAATATGGCCATCGGGGCGATAGCGGGGCGCTGCGCACACCGATGACATCATCGGTGGCGGCGCAGCACTACAGGCTAACGCCGCCATTAGCGCCCCGCTAAATATCGCGGTAGGTGTGGCCAGTGGCGCAAAAGCCTCTGAGTGCCCTCTTTGGGCGCAAACTGGTGGCGCAGGCCACTGAATTTCTAGGCCATTAAGAGGTATTCAAGACAAGATGAGATGGTAATAGGACAGGTAAAGAGACAAAAGATGGCTCTAGATGAAGTGTGAAATGCGCTGGCAGAGTGAGAGACAGCTGCCGAAATCTGGAATGCACTCCCCCAAAAGGCAGTGAACATTGGGTCAATTGAAATTTTCAAAACTGAGATCAATAGATTTTTGTTAGGTAAGGGTATCGGATGATAGGAAGCAAAAGCAGGTAAATGGAGTTGAGAAATAACAGCAGAAAATGCTGGAAAAACTCAGCAGGCCAGGCAACATCCGTGGAGAGAAATTAGAGTCAACGTTTCGGGTCAAAACCCTTTATCAAGACTAAAGAGGCACAGGGAATGAAATAGATTAAGAGGCCGGGCTGGGAGAGAACAAAAGAGAAGAAGAGACATTAAGAGGTATTCAAAACGAGACGAGATGGTGATAGGACGAGTGGAGACAAAAGACAGCTCTAGATTAGGTGTGAAATGCGCTGGCAGAATGGGAGACAGCTGCCATGTGGGAGAGAGAAAAAAAAAGGAAAGGGGGGGGGGGTGGAAACCAAAATAAAGGTGTGGATAAAAAATATAAGTAAAAATGTAATAGGGGCCGAGGTTATGATCTGAAATTGTTGAACTCGATATTGAGTCCGGAAGGCTGTAAAGTGCCTAATCGGAAGATGAGGTGCTGTTCCTCGAGTTTACGTTGAGCTTCCGTGGAACAATGCAAGAGGCCAAGGACGGTGAGGTCCGATTGGGAATGGGGTGGTGAATTAAAATGACAGGCGACCAGAAGCTCAGGGTCACCCTTACGGACTGAACGGAGGTGATCCACAAAGCGGTCACCCAATCTGCATTTGGTCTCCCCAATGTAGAGGAGACCACATCGTGAGCAGCGAATACAGTATACTAGATTGCAAGAAGTACAAGTACAAGTATACTAGATTGCAAGAAGTACAAGACCTCTACCTAGCGGAAGCTGAACGCCAACTCTCCGACACCTCCTCCTACCTTCACCTGGACCATGACTCCACTACCGAACATCAAACCACTGTTTCCAAGACTGTCACTGACCTCATCTCCTCTGGAGATCTTCCCCCCGCGGCCACCAACCTCATAGTTCCCCAACCCCGCACAGCCCGCTTCTACCTCCTTCCCAAGATCCACAAACAGGACTGCAATGGTAGACCCATCATTTCAGCCTGTTCTTGCCCCACGGAACTTATCTCTTCCTATCTCGACTCTATCTTTTCTCCCCTTGTCCAGTCTCTTCCCACCTACATCCGTGACTCTTCGGACGCCCTCCGCCACTTTAACAGTTTCCAGTTTCCTGGCCCCAACTGCTCCCTTTTCACCATGGCCGTACAATCCCTCTACACCTCCATCCCCCACCAAGATGGCCTGAGGGTGCTCCGCTTCTTCCTTGAACAGAGGCCCAACCAGTCCCCATCCACCACTACCCTCCTCCGCCTGGCTGAACTTGTTCTCACATTGAACAACTTCTCCTTTAACTCCACTCATTTCCTCCAAATCAAAGGTGTTGCTATGGGTACCCGCATGGGTCCTAGCTATGCCTGCCTTTTCGTGGGATATGTGGAACACTC
This sequence comes from Somniosus microcephalus, assembly GCF_052327205.1. Lineage (NCBI taxonomy): Eukaryota > Metazoa > Chordata > Chondrichthyes > Squaliformes > Somniosidae > Somniosus > Somniosus microcephalus. The sequence continues at coordinate 51,002,719 of NC_140991.1, read as the reverse complement.
TTTGTTCCAGTCCTACTCGGGTCCCCTCCCTCACCTCTTTTTCTGATACATTGATGACTGTATCGGTGCCGTTTCCTGCTCTCGCCCTGAACTAGACAATTTCATTCACTTTGCCTCCAATTTCCACCCTTCCCTCACCTTCACATGGTCCATCTCTGACTCTTCCCTTCCCTTCCTTGACTTCTCCGTCTCCATCTCTGGGGATAGGTTATTGACCAATATTCACTACAAGCCCACTGACTCCCACAGCTACCTGGACTACACTTCCTCCCACCCAGCCTTCTGTAAGGACTCTATTCCATTCTCCCAGTTTCTCCATCTCCGCCGCATCTGCTCCGACGATGCCACCTTCCACACCAGTGCTTCCGACATGTCTTCCTTTTTCCTCAACCGAGGATTCCCCTCTACCGTGGTTGACACGGCCCTCGACCGTGTCCGTTTTATCTCCCGCACTTCTGCCCTCACCCCTGCCCCTCCCTCCTGGAACCACGATAGGGTTCCCCTTGTCCTCAACTTTCATCCCACCAGCCTCCAGATTCAATGGATCATCCTCCGCCATTTCTGCCACCTCCAAAGTGATCCCACCACCAAACGCATCTTCCCCTCCCCTCCCCTTTCAGCATTCCGTAGGGACCGCTCCCTCCGAGACACCCTAGTCCACTCCTCTATCACCCCCAGCACCCCTTCCCCTTTGCCTGGCACCTTCCCGTGCAAGCGCAGGAGATGTAACACCTGCCCTTATACCTCCCCCCTTCCCACTGTCCAGGGCCCCAATCAGCCCTTCCAGGTGAAACAGCGATTTACTTGTACTTCTTGCAATCTAGTATACTGTATTCGCTGCTCACAATGCGATCTCCTCTACATTGGGAAGACCAAACGCAGATTGGGTGACCGCTTTGTGGAACACCTCCGTTCAGTCCATAAGGGTGACCCCGAGCTTCCGGTCGCCTGTCATTTTAATTCACCACCCCATTCCCACTCAGACCTCACCGTCTTTGGCCTCTTGTATTGTTCCATGGAAGCTCAACGTAAACTCGAGGAACAGCACCTCATCTTCCGATTAGGCACTTTACAGCCTTCCGGACTCAATATCGAGTTCAACAATTTCAGATCATAACCTCGGCCCCTATTACATTTTTACTTATATTTTTTATCCACACCTTTGTTTTGGTTTCCCCCCCCACTTTCCTTTTTTTTTCTCTCTCCCACATGGCAGCTGTCTCCCATTCTGCCAGCGCATTTCACACCTAATCTAGAGCTGTCTTTTGTCTCCACTAGTCCGATCACCATCTCGTCTCGTTTTGAATACCTCTTAATGTCTCTTCTTCTCTTTTGTTCTCTCCCAGCATGGCCTCTTAATCTATTTCATTCCCTGTGCCTCTTTAGTCTTGATAAAGGGTTTTGACCCGAAACATTGACTCTAATTTCTCTCCACGGATGTTGCCTGGCCTGCTGAGTTTTTCCAGCATTTTCTGTTGTTATTTTAAATGGAGTTGAGGTACAGATCAGGCATAATCTAATTGAATGGTGGAACAAGCTCGAGGGGATAAATGGCCCACTCGTGTTCCTATGTTTCTAAAAGGTGCTATTTACAGCACAGGTTTGTGATTGGTCTCACCAATAGGTCAGGAGATCAGGTAAGTTCACAAATAGAACAAATCAGCTGTGAAACTCTGTTCTGTTTTTAAGTCGACTCTGATCTTAGCACTTCAGTCATCAGTTCTATTGCCACACAGTACTGAGTTTCACAGCTGAATGCTCTGTATGGACACCTCCCAATTCTCAGCAATTGATACAGTCTGCCGGCAAATTGATTAAACGCCTTTGGTTTTAAATAGCACGATTTAAACTGAATTAAAAGAAGTATTAATTAAGGTATACTGTCAACTTTTGTCAGCTGCTAGGTATGCTGAAACACAAGGCTTCTAATTGCAACACAACATGAATGTAATGAATTGTTGATTTATGTATTCAATATATTTCACACTCTGTTGTGATGTGCTGAGCATCCTGCGGCAGAACAATGGTAACGGGTCAGTTCAGGCTGCTGGTTAGCTCAACCGAACACCATGGTATGCATGTACAACGCCAATAACACAGCCATTTTTTTAGTGCGCATGCATGTCCGGGTATGTGACATTGTGGATCTGAGTACTGAAATGTGACATCAGGACTGAGAGACTTCAGTTATGTGGGATGAGGGACTTCAGTTGTGTGGAGAGACTGGAGAAGCTGAGATTGTGCTCCTTAGAGCAGAGAAGGTTAAGAGGAGATTTCATAGAGGTGTTCAAAATTATGAGGGGTTTTGATAGAGTAAATAGGGAGAAACTGTTTCCACTGGCGGGAGGATCGGTAACCAGAGGACAAAGATTTAAGATAATTGGCAAAAGAACCAAAGGACAGATGAGGAGAGATTTTTTTGCACAGCAAGTTGCTATGATCTGGAATGCACTGCCTGAAAGGGTGGTGGAGCAGATTCAGTAGTAACATTCAAAAGGGAATTGGATAAATACTTGAAGGGGAAAAAATGCAGGGCTCTGGGGAAAGAGCAGGGGAGTGAGCCTAATTGGATAACTCTTTCAAAGAGCCGACACAGACAAGATGGAACAAATGGCCTCCTTCTGTTCTGTATGATTCTATGTGTGCACACTTAAAATGCAGAATAAAATGGGTATGCCACTGTTAACTGTAGGATTTCCACTTTCACCACTCCAGGTACTGTGATACAGATCAGATTTGCTCTTTTTACACTGAATTCTTACAGCCTGGGTGACTGGTGACAATCTCCTTCATGCCTGTATCATTTTACAATGGCCCAGAAATTCGGGTCGGGGGCTTCCCGCGGGTGCAAGCCCCCGACCTACACTTACCTAGCGCGCCGGCCGTTGAGCTGTGGGCCCGCGTGGGATTCTGATCCTAGGCCTCCTCCAACTGCCAGCGCGCAGTGCTTGCATATCCCAGGGGCGCAGTTAGTTCGATGCGTCCCCTGGGATCATGTGGGCCATGGAAAACCAATGCTAGCAGGGAATGTTTCATTCATAACTTTGACAGGAAGAGCTGTCAAACCTATAAATACTATAAGCCCCAAAACATCACTAAAACTTCAAATAATTTTTTTTTAATCACATTTTTAAAATAACTATAAATTACATGAAATAACTATATTAAAAAATAATTTAAATTTTTGAAAAAATTAATTACATTTTCTAACAGGGCTAAAAATAAACTTACCTTTCTTTAAAGTATTTAAAAATAATAAACCTGTGGAAAAAATGTTTTACTTTTAATTAATTCACCACTTACCTTGTTAAAAGCAGGCCTTGCGCCTGCTTTTTAAAAGTGTAACTGCTGGAGACTTACCCTCCCGGAGAAACCTGCAAAAAAAATATAAGTTCAATGCGCATGCGCTGCCTCTCCGGCGCACGCGTTCCACTTTTCAACCCTTTCTTTCATGGGAACGATAGTGCCGGTTTCCCGCGCATGCGCAGTGCATGCACGAAACCGGCACTTTCGTTGGGCCTACGGGTGAGTACCCCGTGCGTACTCACGTGTTGGGACCCGAATTTCTGGGCCAATGTGTTGTGGCAATGAGTTGATGTCAAATTCAAATCCCTTTGACTCCACCTTTCGATTGTTCACATGCCCAGGCAATCTGCAAGTGAGGCTGCAGCCACCCCTGTCAGCAGCTGACTCTAGTGTCCCACTGCTTGATCCTCTCCAGACTCCTCCCCAGAGGGAAGCATCTACAGAGGAGATGGAGTGCAGAACCCATATCGGAACTGATCCACAACAGAATCTGAAATTCATAGAATCATACAGCATAAAAGGGGGTCATTCGGCCCATTATGCCTGTGCCGGCTCTTTGAAAGAGCTCTCCAATCAGTTCCACTGCCCTGCTCTTTCCCCAGAGTGCTGCAAATTTTTCCATTTCAGGTATTTATCCAATTCCCTTTTGAAAGTTAGTATTGAATTTGCTTCCACCACCCTTTCAGGCAGTGAATTCCAGATCACAACAACTCACTACCCAAAAAGATTTCTCCTCATCTCCCTTCTCGTTCTCTTTGCCAATTATCTTAAATATGTATCCTCTGGTTACCGACTTTCCTGCCAGAGGAAAGTTTCTCATTATTTACTCTATCAAAACGTTTCATAATTTTGAACACCTCAAATAAATCTCCCCTTAACCTTCTCTGCTCCAAGGAGAACAATCCTAGTGCCAGCTGTCGTTCAGCTGATAGCACTCACAGCTGAGTCAGAGGGTTGTGGATCAAAGTCCCAATCCAGAGATTGGAGCACATAATCTGGGCTGACACCCTCAGTGCAGTGCTGAGGGAGTGCTGCACTGTCAGAGGTGCCATCATTTGGATGAGATGCTCAATCGAGGCCCTGCCTGCCCTCTCAGGTGGATGTAGAAAATCCCATGGCACTATTTCGAAGAAGAACAGAAGAAGACCCTGGTGTCCTGGCCAATATTTATCCCTCAACCAACATCACTAAAACAGATTATCTGGTCGTTATCACATTGCTGTTTGTGGGAGCTTGCAGTGCACAAATTGGCTGTCATGTTTCCTACATTACAACAGTGACTACACTTCAAAAGCACTTCAGTGGCTATAAAATGCTTTGGGATGTCCTGAGGTTGTGAAAGGCGCTATATAAATACAAATCTTTCTTTCTTCTCTAGTCTTCCCATATCCCCGGTCTCATTCTATTAAATCTCCTCTGCACCCTCTCCAAGGTCTTGACATCTGTTAAAAACAGAGCTTTGCTTCACTGTGTAATTCTTAGCACTAAGACTTAAATAAAGGAATTAAAAACAACATGCTGCGCTTCCCTGGTGACTTAATGGGTTAAATGCACTGCCTGACACTTACTATACAGACCAGGAGAGTCCCAGGTTTAATCCCAGCTGATTTCAGCAGAGTATCAACTACCCTCAGAATGCTTGGGCTAAGGAGAGGGCAAAAATAATCAGCCTGGGTTCCTCTTGCAGTTCGCTATCCAGTGACTCCGGCTGGAAAGTGTGCATGTGTAGAAAGCAGGATTGATCACAGCTCTCCTGCTCTTCATTATCAAATAGTCTGCTGATACTCATCGTCTAAAGTCACATGTGAAAAATCAGAAACGGCGACACCAACAGAAGAAAGGCCTGCATTTAGTTCAATGATGAAGTTCCCCGGTTTATTTGCATTGCATTTTCTCTGAACGCTTCCTGAAAACCTCTCTCTTCAACCATGCTGTCAGTCTCTTCCCATCATTTCTCTGTTCCTGCCCGATCTCCATCATAATGCTCTGAGGTTCTTGTACATGAGGAAATGCGATCTCATTGCATGATGTTGCTGTTCCATTTTATCAATAATTTATATACGAACATATGTAAACGACAGGCAGGAAAAGACCAGCTGGCCCATCAATCCTGCAACGCACTCATGATGGCTGGGAGCATCATGACTAGACACTTCTTGCCCCCACCTCCACCCCCACAGCCATGTAATCTCCTGAGAGAGGCAGAAAAAAAAACCCAGGGCCAATAGGGGGAAAAGATACTCTGGAAATTTCCTCTTCAACCCTCTCAGGAGATCAAAACCAATCCAGGAGATTGCATTGATCATGCGCACATTATCTGTTAATCTACTTACCTATATGAGGTGATCTTATGTATAGGCTCCTTTGTGAAACCCTGGAAATTTCCATTTCCTTCCTGAGATAGCATAAGGCAGCAGGTCCAAGCACATCGGAGGTGATTTTCGATTATCGCCCGCAAGGGGCGTGATGGCGTTGCAGTGGCAATGATGATGTCTCCAAGGGGCAGCATGTAGATGAGGAAGAGTAGGGGGCCAAGGAAAAATCCTTGGGGAACGCCAAAGGTAATGGTGCTGGACGGGAAGACAAGCCATTGCTGGAGATGCTCTGACTACAATTGGAGTGAAAGCAAGCAAGGGCAGTCCCACTATTGAGCTGTACAATGGAGGAGACTCGTTGGAGGAGGATGGTGTGGTCACACTCAGACTATGTCATTTGTGACACTGATTACTCCATTTCATTGGAAAGTAAAATTAGGCGGAGTTGTAAACCAGAGGCTCGATCTGATCCTGTTGGGCAGGTTCAGTTGAAATTCCCCAATGTGTTTGTGTACTTGCCCATAAATATGTACAGGTATTAGGAGAACTACCATAAACTCATGAAAGAGTAGCAATAGTTATCTAAAAAGATGTTTCTTGAAGTCTCATGGGTGAGTGAGTATGTATTGATTCAATATCTTGTACAGCATGTTAATACACAAATTATAGTTGGTGGAGACCAGGATCCATTCCCATATTTCTACTTTGCAATCCTGGCCAGTTGCTCTTCAAAGCTGACATCTCTTTTCCACCTGCCCCCCTTCCCCAGTAACACAATGGCCCGGATTTTACGGGGCCTAAGACCGCGTACGCACAGCATACGTGGTCATAAGAGGCCGGAAGTTCCAGGTTTCCTCGTGTGCTGTGCATGCGTGAAAACCCGGAACTTGCAATCTGTCAAGTTTCCGCTTGACAGATCATCTGCATGCACAGGAAATGGACGTTCGCTGGCGGAGAGTTGGGCTATTTGCTCAACTACGGCCCAGCGAATGCCCACGAAACTCTTACGCCTGGTAAAAGCAAGTGTAGGGCCTTCTTTTACCAGCATAAGGGTGTAAATAAATATTTAAATAAATTTTCTTAAATCATTTGAACATTTAAAAATCTTTAAAATGAGTTTAGGTTATTTTTGGCCCCTGCAAAAATGTTTAAATATATTTTTCAAAATATTACATTTTTGTTTTAAATGTTTAATTAAATTGTATTTTTATTACTTTTAAGCATGTGGTGATTTATTTTTAATTAGGTTGTGTGAAAGTGTGTTTTTTCGGGGATTCCGATTATGCTTAAGGGGATTCTGTACATAAATGGAACCCTCATAAGCATAATGGGAATCTCCCTTTGCGATTGGTTGGGCCTGGCCCACGTGATCCCAGGGATGTTTGCGAACCACATGCGCCCCTGGGATACGTGGGCCTTTACTCAGGCTTACACCTGCAGGCCCAGGACCGCAAGAGTCCGAAGATACGGAGGCACCAGGTAGGCGGGTACGTTTCTGGCAGACCGGAGGCATTTGCCCGCGGGAAGCCTCCGACCGCAATTTCAGGTCCATTGTAATTGATCATCTCAGTCTGCGGACACTTTTCACTATTTGTGTGTGGCCACAGGAGGGAGACCCGATCTTCCTTATCTTGATGGGATTGTAGGCAATGTAAATGTGGATCCACAATTCTCCCATCAGGATAAAGGATCCAGTTTTAGCATTGTATATATGGGGAATCTAATCCTGCGTGCTTGCTGTCTGTGAAGCTCCATATGAAAGTAAAACCCAGCATGTCTGGATGGTAGCACTCTTGCCTCCAAGTCAGAAGGTTGTGGGTTCAAGCGCAATTCAAAGAGTTTGATCACATAAACTATTCTGGCACTTCTGTGCAGTACTGAGGGAGTGCTGCACTGGCGGAGGTGTCGTCTTTCAGATGAGACATTAAACCGAGGCCTTGTCTGCCCTCACAGGTGGATGTAAAAGATCCCACGCCATTATTCGAAGAAGAGCAGGGGAGTTCTTCCAGTTTCCTGGCCAACAATGATATCTCAGCCAACACCTAAATCAGAAGATCTAGTCATTATCATGTTGCTGTTTGTGGGACATTGCTGTGAGCAGGTTGGCTGCCGCCTTTCTTACATTACAACGTGACTACACATCAAAGTGTTTCATTGGCTGAAAAGCGCTTTGGGACCTCCTGAGATTGTAAAAGGCGGATATATAAATGCAAGTCAGTCTTTTTCTTTTTTACTTGCCAATCGGGAATGGTTCCTCAGCCCAAATGTAAAACAGGAGAATGAAGAATGGAGAATGGAGCTTGAATGTTGCTCTCCCAAAACTGGATGATGATAAAAGTGCCTTGCACTTCAACATTCAATCCCGTTTCCAATCAAATATCTATCCAGGTCTTTTCTGAAGGAGTGAATTAACAACACAATTAAGGGCTAGAAATTGGGTACCTTCGCGCCTCCCGTTAGCATCTCCAGGGGGCACTAACGGGGCATTAACAACTTTTCGTCTAGGCACGGCGCCACTAACGACTCCCGTTAAATTCAGCGGGAGTTTAGCGGTGGCGATAACTGGTAGCGCTCCACTCTGCTGCACAGGCGACATCATCGCCGTGTGCAGCGCCAAGTTTTTGCCCCACCTGCAAATTTGGCCCGCGCCCCCTGAATCTGCGCCAGGCGATGACAGCGACTGATTCAGGGGGTGGGAACGGAGCAGCAGGAGGCTCGTGGGGCGTTAAGTAAAGGGGAGGTGACGGTCGGGGGAAAAAAGAAAATCGGCCAACTTACTTGTCGTGGCCATTTGCGTCTTTGAACGCTGGGTCCGTGCCGCGATCTGGCAGCCCAGCACTCCTCTTGTGCACCGGGCTGCTGGCACGGCACCCCGCTCCCCTGTGGTCCAGGTAGGGCCTTGTAGAGTTGTGGGCTTGGGCCCTTCCCTTTAATGAGGGGAGGAGCCCTTCCATGCGGCAGCGCTACGTGGCCCAGTGCATAGCGCTGCAGAACGCACCGCCCCGATATTTGGGGTTAGCGCTCTAAGAAGGAATGGCATGCTTGAATTAGCGCTCCACTTCCCTCTGGGGCGCTAAAACTGAATTTTGCGATTAGCGCCTCAAAATGGTCGATACCGAATTTTTCCCCCTAATTATAAGAGTTTTGTTTTAACTGGAAGATACTGGAATCTAATTTTGTATCAAGTTGTGTCTTAGATTCAGTTTGGAGCTCATTGTCAGCATAGTTTAAATGTGGGACCTGAGAGGCACTGAAGGCGGCTTTTCATCTCAACGTAATACAATTTTACTGTATTGATGTGGCCTCATAACACTGCTATCAGTCTGATATTTCTTGTCAGCTGAATTTAAAGGTCTAAAAGCTGCTTTAATTACACAAGATGTTCTTGTAAACGGGTTGAGAAATGTCTGCTTGATATCTGTCAGCTTGTAGCAAGAACTTACAACAATAGGCAATCCGGCTATGGAATCTATAAAATTTACTAACAAGCCAAGCCTCAAACAAGACACGTAAGTGGTGTTCACAGGTCAAAACAACAAAATAGTGGCTATTCTATTAAAAGGGGCACTGCCGCTGCATCAGAGGATTTTTGGGTAAGTGAAGTCTGGAAAATTTGTTCTAAAATATTAATCAAATGCTGTCGTTTTAACAACTAGGAAAGGTTTATGTTGAACGAGGTGTCATATTTGTCTCAACAATAGCCTACATTTAATATAAAGAACATCCCAAGGTACTTGACAGCTAACAAGTTAACTTCTGAAGTGCAGTCACTATTTTTATGGGGGCAAACAGATCTTACATTAGCTTTCAATTCAATCTGCACTTGTTCCTCTTCACGTGTGCTGAATGCTACAGAAAGTGCTCCCCTTTAAAACTCACTAATTGATGCGCCCAGAATGGATATATCTCTGCTCGTGTTTGCCACAGTAGCAGTGGGTGACACAGGGTGCTGTGAGGTGCTAGATTAGAACTTGTTGGTGCTCAGCGACACTATCTCTTGTCGGATACCTGGAGACAAAAATCATAGAATGTAACTATACCGGAACAGTCATTCGACACGTCAAGTCTACACCAATGCTTACCTGCACATGAGTCACCTGGACTAATCATGCTCCCTTGTTCACTCCCCGTACCATAAAACTAAAAAAAGATATTTCACAATATGAATAATAATTAATTTTTTGAAATAAAGAGTTACATTGCAAGCCATTGCAGTTAGGCATCTGTGTGTTGCAATGTGGGCTAATGCGGAGGGAGTGAATCAGTGAGTGAATAAGGACATAAAGGAGAAGCATCCGGGAAGGCACCGAACAGCTGGGGCTGGATTTTCATTGGGCCGTGGAGTCGGGATTGGAGGCGTGTGGGGGTTTAAAATCCAGAAATCGGGGGTCCCGAACCCATCCTGCCCCAACCCACCTCCATGCCAATTTCAAAGGAGGTGGGTACCCGAGGCGGGAAGGGGATTAGTGCCAATTAACTGCCTGTTAACAGGTAGTTAACAGGCAGTTTTTAGCCTAATCTCTATTTTTATTGTTGAAATGTGGGATTCCCTACGGCTCCAAACCACGCCAAGTTAGCGAGGCGGGCCGTCGGGATGAAGGGCTTGGAGGGGTCGAGATGTCCGGTGTTCAGGTGAGTGATGGGTGTATGAGTGCAGAGGTAAGCGTGTTTGGCCTGTGTAAAGTGTTTAAAGAAGTTCTACTAACCTTTACTTACCTTTACAGCCTCCCTTCCTTTAGGTCTCGGGAGTCCCTCATCTCACCAGCACAGAAAGCAGAATGGCCACCAGCTGTCAAAATCTGCAGCCTCTGCTTTCTGTTCCGGGGAGATCTTTAAATCATCCTGAAAGGAAGGAATTAACCTGGAGTACAGATTGTCAGTGTTTGACAGCTTCAAACAGCTGTGAAACGCTGATATTTCATCTGTCAAAGGGTCTTGACAGATGAAATATCAATCTATGACATCACCTGTTGCCGGGTGGCCCTTAATTGGCCTACTGAGCCTGCTGGGTGGGCTCAACAAAGTCAATCAAGTCAAAATCGTGTGGGTTGGCTAGAACTCAATGGAGGCGGGACTACAACCCCAAAAGTTGTAGTCCCGCCTCCTACCCGACTCCTCAATGAAAATCCAGCCCCTTGAGTCTCTTCGCCGGTAGCAAGTGGAAGCCAAGCGCAGACAGCACAAGGAGCGCACGTCAACCCAAGCACCCCACCCACCCGCCCCTTCAACCACCATCTGCCCCACCTGTGACGGAGACTGTAGGTCCCGCATTGAACTCATCAGTCACCTGAGAACTCATTTTTAATGTGGAAGCAAGTCATCCTCGGTTCCGAAGGACTACCTAAGAAGAAGAAAGCATGAAAAGCAAAGCATGATACTAACTATGAGCACGACCTCCAACTTTACCTTACTTCCTCTATTCTTTCATGTCCATAATCCCTAGAGTCTTCTCCACATAAGCAGTCAAGCTTTGCAGCTTGTGTGAAATCCCTCTTGTCTGCGGGTGCTGCCTCCTGTTACATGTGACCTTCTCCTTCAAATTAGATGTAAAAACTGCATATGTTAGCAGGAGAAAAGTGACAGAAGATGTGTGGCATCCAAGTACTCGGGACACTGGTCATGTTATGTGAATCTGTGAACATGTAGCATTAAGGAATCTAATTCTGGCAGCATACGTAGCGCTCTTTATTTGCCACATTTAATGCCATATGAGCAACACTTTGATGTGGCAACATTACACCATGCTGTGGAAGAACTTAAGAGTGACTTACATTTGTACGGTTGGTAAAGTCTCGCTGGGGTAATGTACCAAGTTTACAGTGAAGAACAATAGAGATGCTTAGTCATGTGTCTGCACACTTGGTTAGCTTGTGCAGCCCAGAATATTTCTTCCTCACATGGTCCTAGGGTTGGGCCACAGGTTAGATTAAAGTTATATGCTCTGGTCACCTTCAGCCATGCTGTTCTGGTGCAACTCTTTATTGCAAGGTGACAGTCGCTTCCAATTAGAGCCACCCTATACTGTTCCACCGACGGCAGATGAATTCCTAAAGCACTATCACTGAAAGAGGCTGTTAGGTCTCCAGCCATTTTGATATCACTGCCAGCCAAACAGCTTTAAGGGCAGTCAGCAGTCCTTTAAGAGCTGCTGACACCAGAACTCCTGCCCTTTGATTTGTGAGCTTTCCCAGCTAAGCTATAATCTCATCATCTTGATAGATTTGGTTCATGCAAAGGGTGACGGTCTCGATTAAAGATCACAAATGGTCTCAAAAGGCATCTGTTGCCCAGCACTATAGTTCTGCAACCCCAAGTTTGTACTCAGCCATTAAAATGGCCTCAGGCCCAACAGTGGGAGAATATGAACAATAGCATTTTTCCTGCTTAATCTAGATAGATTTATGCTACTTTTTGAAGCAACAAAACATGCATGGTACAGCACTACATGCCACAGAGTAATGTATGCAATGCAATTTAAAACAGGAAGTGACTCAGATGAGCAATACAGATCTCGAAACATTGCAAAGTCAGTGTGTTGAAAATGTGATTAAGGGCCTTCCTCATCCTTACTCAGCCCTGTGAAGACCCGCATTCAATGCACAATCATTGGGCTCTTGTGGCTTAGTGTAAATTCTGGTCTCTGATTCACCCGTGAGACATTTCTGAATGAAATTAGGCTTGCGCCCTTGCCTCAGGGCAGTGTTGAAGAGATGGAATGTGAAGCACTTTATTTTCCAAAGTCCACTTTTTGGGGGGAGCACCCAAGTTATGCTACTTATGGTGGAAACAACAATTAGTAACATACCGACCATAAATGATGTAAAGTTGTTAAAGACTAGAGCAGGGCATTGCGAAGTTTTGTTTAAATTTAAAATGCTGTTTACAAGTGAGATCCGAGGAGGAATTACAGTAAACCTGTGGGGGTCGATTTTATCTCAGGTGCGGGGAATTGGCGGGTTCCCCGAATTTAGTGATTCCCACACGATTCTAAATGGGTCTGTGAGATTGATGCAATTTTAACTCAATTGGCCAATTGATTTCCAACGTGTGGGAAGCCTTGGCAATTGAGTATTTCCAGTCAGAAAGTCACAGAATATGATGTCATCATTGCTGCTGCTTTTAAGGTCCACAGCAAGCCTTGCTTCCTCTGCAGGCTCCCAAACTTCACCATTAAGATGGCACAGGAGCCTGCAGGAGCAATGGCCAGCGGGAGGGCCAGATCTGCCCCCAAATTTGATCAGGCTTCACTCCAGTCATTACTGGATGGTGCTAGGGCCCACAGGGAGGTCCTGTTCCCTTCTTCAGGGAGGAAGAGGCCTCCCAGTCAGACCAAGGCTGTGTGGCTACAGGTGGCAGGTCAAGTCAACTCCTTGGGGCGCACACAAAGAACGTGGTTGCAGTGCAGGAAAAGATTCCATGACCTTCTTCGCACTGGAAAAGTAAGTACTGTATGAAGTTTCCAGCACCCTCAATCTGATCCCCATTGCCTTTCCTCACCAGCACTCAGCTTCAGCAATCTCTTCCTGCACATCCCACTAGACACTCACATCCATGCACCCTTACCCATTCCCTCTCTCTCTATGCTCACATTCACAGAATGATGCCACCATGCAGCCCTCACACTCCCTGTCACTCTGATGCTTTGAACACAACTGACAACACACAGGGAGGGCCCTTGGTCTTGCAACCTCACTCCATCTTTGTCTCCTTTTAAGTATCTATGCTATGCAATCTCTGCACTCACTCCTTCATTCTCACTCAACCTCCACTTGTCTCCCTCATTGCAGGAAAAGAGAGTTCACAACAGGACAGAGCGAGCCAGGACAGGAGGAGGGCCGCCCTCAGTAGCCCAGCCCACCCCTGGGAGGAAGGTGTCCTGGAGATTGCCGGGGCTGACCGAGATGTGGACATTGGGGAAGGACAGACAGGAGTATCCCTGCAAGCTGGTGACAGAATAGTTTTCCATCTCACTCATTGACATTGCCTGAGTCGCTGATAATGATTCTGAAGCTATATCATATGGACAATGTGCATGTAAACTTGACCTCACATTTCTAACTTTTTCCTTGACTCCCCCACAGGGCCATCGAGAGCCCCCGTCCCCACTGCCCAGGAGGAAGAGCCTGAGCTTCCAGACTCCTCAGAGGAATCTGCCACCTCTGAGGGCGCAGCGTCAGCAGGAATAAGCGCACCCAGCACCAGCGCAGACACTCACACCTCGGTGGGACCTTCGGGACATAGAGTTGTCACCTGGTGTATCACAGCTCACAAGTAAGCATCAGCAGATTGTGGAGACAGGGACAGCAGTGGAGTGCCCTCGTCGGAGGGCGCAGGACTCTGCCAGCTCGGCTCAGCTGCATGTCGACCCTCTGCCTCTGGGTCCATCCGTAAGATCAGAGGTGATGGAACTCCATGCACAGATGCAGGAGTCTCTGGCAGGTTTTGTCTCCAGGGTCGCTGCAATTGTGGAGCGAATGGAGGAGTCCATAGCGAACATGAGCAGAGCCTTTGTGGAGTCAGTGGCGCATGAACGCATCAACACATCAACATGGAAAGGATGGCTACCTCCGTGGAAAGGATTGCTACCTCCGTGGTAAGGCTGGCTACCATAGAGGAGAGGATGGCTACGGTAGAGGAGAGGAGGGCAACGGTAGAGGAGAGGAGGGCTATGGCCATGGAGGAGGTTAGTCGCCAGGGTGTGGAAAACATGGTGAGTGTTCAGAATAGAATGACATCTCTTGAGGAGCGATGGGCATCTATTGAACAGAGAAACCAGACCTTCATGGAAGTCCTTCTGAGTAGGACTGCCATTGTAGATATGGGTCCCCATGGCCCCCCTGATGTGCAGCAAGCTGCTCTCAAACCACTTGCAGGCACTGAGGGGGACCTGACCCATGAGAGGGAGGTTGGTAGCAGACCTCAAGGAAGTGGGGGCTCCTCTCCAAGCACTCACACTTCCATGCCACTGCAGAGCCCTCAGTCAGAGCCCCGCCGGAGTCCACACCCAACGGAGATAGAGGTCTCAACCCTTGCACAGCCGCAGGAGCAACAGACTGCTGGCGAGCCCTCACAGGCTTGCCACCCCAGAGGACGCCCGCCAAAGGTGTCGAGACAGGAGCAGCAGGAAAGTGAGCAAGGGGCCTCCACATCTGCTGAAGCCACAGGGGAACCACTACGTAGGAGCACGCGTAAGAGGAAAATAAAGCACAAATAGTCACAAGGGTAGTCACTTGGGTGAAATGCTGTGTATTTTGTAAAAATGCCATCAGTTGTTTGTTTTTCATAAAAATTCTGATGGCAACTTCTGCAGTTGTGGTGTTTGTCATTTTGCGAATGGGGCTGGATGTCCTCTAATGCCAGGAGGGGAAGGAAAAAAAGGCCTCCCATGCTTCTGGTAGATGCCTCAGTTGAGGAAGCGCTGAGTGAGGGTGGCGAGAGGGGTCTCGCAGGAGGTCACACTGGAGAAGTGTGTGAGGCTCCAACCTTCCACAGGTGTGGTTAGGCCTGGTAAAAGTTGCCCCAGACCTGAGACAACAAAGTCTTGCCACCTGCAAATGATGACTGATCAAATATCCTCTTAAATGTTGGACCTGCAGCTGATAGTCAGCAAACCAATAGTGTTCACGTCAGGTTTCACAGGCGTGATCCCCACCAGGCGCGTTTTATGTGGGGAAAGGGTTAAACAGGCAAGCGCCTGTTAAAATGGGATTATAAAGGTCAATCAGTGCTGTTTAAGGGACCTAAAGACCAGTCTGTTGCAGGCGGGACTGATTCGGGTCAATCAGACACACCTAGGTTAAAATGGTGTGGAGGTGGGAACCAGGCGGGGGGGGGGTTCCCGGCCCCCAGGTTTTGCAATTTTAACCCCCCACACGCCTAAAAGTCCGCCTGTCGGCTGCGTTAAAATCGAGCCCGTGGTGTCTGCAATTTTCAGTCAACTTTGTCTTTATTTTAGCATGGACAGCTTCAACACATGCCGAAGTGATTTAGTGGGTTGAATTATTTAGGCTATGTATGTTGGAGGCAAAGGACCCTGTTTTCAAAATAGCTGCCCTCTGAACAATATTGGATTAATTTTTTTTTTTTAATTGCCTTCCCTTTTCTCCCTTCCTCACCTGCCGCTCTTGACTCTTGCTGCATACAGTTGTGTGGCAGTGCGTCGTCGAAGCAGCCATTTTGTGTGTGTGAATCTGGAAAGTGAGTTACCGTAGGCTGTGTATCAGTGACTGGTATCACAGCCGGTCCTGTCCACACCTAACATCCGTCCAAAGGCATGCCTCAGCAGAGATCACTGGGTAACGATGAGCAATAGGAAACCTTAACTAATACACTCCCCCGTTCCAATCCATGGGCCCTGAAGTCAACAGTAACATTCCCCAATAGCGCTTGGCTGAGATTTGCTAACTCCGCACAGTCACAGGTGAAAGAAGTCCGTCAATGCTCATCCCTCTATTATCCTAACTGTATTTTGAGTGTTCTTAATCTTTATATCTCTACCGCCCGGCCCCCTTGCCCTGGAAGATTATTACAAACACTTTTGTTTTAATTCATTCTGGGGATGTGGGCGTCGCTAGCAAGGCCAGCATGTATTGCCCATCCCTTGGTGGTGGTGAGCCTTCCTGAACCACTGCCGCCCGTGTGGTGAAGGTGATCCCACAACGCTTTGGGTAGAAAGTTCCAGGATTTTGACCCAATGACGATGAAGGAATGGCGATATATGTCCAAGTCAGGATTGGTGCATGACCTGGAGGGTGACTTAGAGGTGATGGAGTTCTCGTGCGCCTGCTGCCCATGTCGTTTGAGTAAGGAAGAAAGATTTTCGTCTTCATTGTGCCCGGGGATTGCTCAGTTCTCATGTGCAGTGAACATGAAATAGAGGTAGAGACTCGTGGGCCTGCAGGTCTGAACTGAGCATGGCGAATTGATCCCTGCGCCAGAACGGGTCAGCCCAGGGACCACCCCGCCTTGGGCCTGGGCCTCATTTACATCAAATGTAAGAAATCACACAACACCAGGTTATAGTCCAACAGCTTTATTTGAAATCACAAGTTTTCGGAGCACTGCTCCTTCGTCAGGTGAAGTGGAGAGATGCATAAAAACACAGCTTATATAGTCAGAGAATAATGTCAGATGTTTACAGGTAATCTTTCTAACTGCCATTTATCACACCTCGGCAGAGAGATAATCACAGCAATCAAAGGTGTAAATGGTGTCCAAACAGGTTAGTCAGGAAAACATTACATCAAAGAACAATGAGGTGGGGTCACAAGAGGTCAAATGTTGCAGATGCTGGGGTCTGTATGAAAAACAAAAAATCAGACAAAAAACATTTTTTTGCTGGAAATCACAGCAGGTCCGGCCGCATCTGTGTGGACAGAACAAGCCAACGACGACTCGAGTCTGGATGACCCTACGTCAGGTGGGGTTACATGTAGCGTGCCATGAACCCAAGATCCCGGTTCAGGCTATCCTCATGGGTGCGGAACTTGGCTATCAGTTTCTGCTCGATGATTTTGCGTTGTCGTGTGTCTCGAAGGCTGCCTTGGAGAATGCTTACCTGAAGATCGGAGGCTGAATGTCCTTGACTGCTGAAGTGTTCCCCGACTGGGAGGGAACACTCCTGCCTGGTGATTGTTGCGCGGTGTCCGTTCATCTGTTGTCGCAGTGTCTGCATGGTCTCGCCGATGTACCATGCTCCGGGGCATCCTTTCCTGCAACGTATGAGGTAGACAACGTTGGCCGAGTCACATGAGTATGTACCATGTACCTGGTGGGTGGTGTCCTCACGTGTGATGATGGTATCTGTGTTGATGATCTGGCATGTCTTGCAGAGGTTGCCGTGGCAGGGTTGTGTGGTGTCGTGGTCGCTGTTCTCCTGAAAGCTGGGTAATTTGCTGTGAATGATGGTCTGTTTGAGGTTAGGCGGCTGTTTGAAGGCGAGTAGTGGAGGCATGGGGATGGCCTTAGTGAGGTGTACGATCCAGACCTTCAAAGCATCCTACGCGCTCTCATCCCACGTACTCCCCGCGTGGGAGACTTCTACTGCCTCCCAAAGATACACAAAGCCAACACACCCGGACGTCCTATCGTATCAGGCAATGGAACCCTGTGTGAGAACCTCTCTGGATACGTCAAGGGCATCCTGAAACCCATCGTACAGGGAACCCCCAGCTTCTGTCGTGACACTACAGACTTCTTACAGAAACTCAGCACCCACGAACCAGTCGAACCAGGAACACTCCTCGCCACGATGGACGTCTCGGCACTCTACACCAGTATCCCTCACGATGACGGCATCGCTGCGACAGCCTCAGTACTCAACACCAACAACAGCCAATCTCCAGACGCCATCCTACAACTCATCCACTTCATCCTTGACCACAATGTCTTCACCTTCGACAACCAGTTCTTTTCCCAAACACACGGAACAGCCATGGGGACCAAATTCGCACCCCAATATGCCAACATCTTCATGCACAAGTTCGAGCAAGACTTCTTCGCTGCACAGGACCTCCAACCAACGCTATACACCAGATACATCGATGACATTTTCTTCCTATGGACCCACGGCGAAGAATCACTGAAAAGACTACACGATAACATCAACAAGTTCCATCCCACCATCAAACTCACCATGGACTGCTCCTCAGAATCGGTTTCATTCTTGGACACACGAATCTCCATCAAAGACGGACACCTCAGCACTTCACTCTACCGCAAGCCCACGGACAACCTCACGATGCTCCACTTCTCCAGCTTCCACCCTAACCACGTTAAAGAAGCCATCCCCTATGGACAAGCCCTGCGAATACACAGGATCTGCTCAGACGAGGAGGAACGCGATGGACACCTACAGACGCTGAAAGACGCCCTTGTAAGAACAGGATATGATGCTCGACTCGTCGATCGACAGTTCCGACGGGCCACAGCGAAAAATCGCATAGACCTCCTCAGAAGACAAACACAGGACACAACCAACAGAGTACCCTTCGTCGTCCAGTACTTCCCCGGAGCGGAGAAACTACGCCATGTTCTTCGCAGCCTTCAACATGTCATCGATGACGACGAACACCTCACTAAGGCCATCCCCACACCTCCACTACTCGCCTTCAAACAGCCGCCTAACTTCAAACAGACCATCGTTCGCAGCAAATTACCCAGCTTTCAGGAGAACAGCGACCACGACACCACACAACCCTGTCACAGCAACCTCTGCAAGACATGCCAGATCATCAACACAGATACCATCATCACACGTGAGGACACCACCCACCAGGTACATGGTACATACTCATGTGACTCGGCCAACGTTGTCTACCTCATACGTTGCAGGAAAGGATGCCCCGGAGCATGGTACATCGGCGAGACCATGCAGACACTGCGACAATGGATGAACGGACACCACGCAACAATCGCCAGGCAGGAGTGTTCCCTCCCAGTCGGGGAACACTTCAGTAGTCAAGGACATTCAGCCTCCGATCTTCGGGTAAGCATTCTCCAAGGTGGCCTTCGAGACACACGACAATGCAAAATCATCGAGCAGAAACTGATAGCCAAGTTCCGCACCCATGAGGACAGCCTGAACCGGGATCTTGGGTTCCTGTCACGCTACATGTAACCCCACCTGACGTAGGGTCATCCAGACTCGAGTCGCCGTTGGCTTGTTCTGTCCACACAGATGCGGCCGGACCTGCTGTGATTTCCAGCAAAAAAATGTTTTTTGTCTGATTTTTTGTTTTTCATACAGACCCCAGCATCTGCAACATTTGACCCCTTGTGACCCCACCTTATTGTTCTTTGATGTAATGTTTTCCTGACTAACCTGTTTGGACACCATTTACACCTATGATTGCTGTGATTATCTCTCTGCCGAGGTGTGATAAATGGCAGTTAGAAAGATTACCTGTAAACATCTGACATTATTCTCTGACTATATAAGCTGTGTTTTTATGCATCTCTCCACTTCACCTGACGAAGGAGCAGCGCTCCGAAAGCTTGTGATTTCAAATAAAGCTGTTGGACTATAACCTGGTGTTGTGTGATTTCTTACATTTGTCCACCCCAGTCCAACACCGGCATCTCCACACCATCATTTACATCAGATTAGCGAGCTGCAGGTGCCTGCTGGGTGTTCCCAGGCAGCTCATCGGCAAAGTCCATTTGAACTTCAGGCCACTGTGTCATCAGCAGCGGCCCTCAGGTAGGTCTTGCTGAGAGGGGCAGGCGATTGGTAGATGAAGGAAGGAGGGCAATTGGCAGAGGGTGGGTGGACCGGGAGAGAGGGTGATCAGGAGAGGTAGCCGATGGGGAAATGTACTAACCTGCCTTAATTTGAACTAATATTCAGGGTTTACTTTATCTAATATTTTTATAAAGCTCAATGTGATCCCCCTCCTACACAGCCTTCTTTCTAGGCCATAGGGCCCTAACTTCTCCAATGTTTCCACACCGCACTTGGACTGTGCTGGTCTGCATAACTTAGCACTACACCTTGCTGTGCATTTACCTACTCCAACGTACTCCTGGCTGGCCTCCCACATTCAACCCCATGTAAACTTGAAGTCATTCAAAACTCGGCAGCCTGTGTCCTAACTCGCACCAATTCCCTTTCACCCATCACCCCGGTGCTCGCTGACCTCCATTGGCTCCTGGTTAAGCAACGCCTCGATTTCAAATTTCAAGAGAGTTCACTTAATTTTATTTTGGCACAAAGTACACTTGGAAAGATAAGTTTGAGGCTCCAAGCCTCCTCCTCCCTTCCCCTCCCCACCCCACCACCACACCACCACCCTCTTCATAAGAAGTGTATTTCGAGAAAGCAGTGATAGACAAGTTTACACCGCTGAAAATGATCAAGACTGACTGAAACACTGGGCTAGATTTTCAGTCGCTTGCGCCAGCAGTTAGCGCCTTAAAAGAAGTGTTTTTCGGGCGCTAGGCGTGTAGCACCCGGGCGCAGCGCAGTTTGCGCCCCGCCCCAAATTAAGTTGCCCGTTAGCGCCGGCGCAAAGTTTAGCGCCCGCCCGGATGCGCGCGCAGAAAATGACGTCACATCCTCGTGCAACGCCCTTTGTGCGCCCCGATTCCAAACTTCAGTCGGACCGCCCCATTGTGCGGCTGGCGGCCGGAGCGTTTGGAAAAAGGAACGCAACACAACCAGCGTGGGCCCCGGGGGGCACAAATTAAAGGGGACGTACTCTCCAGTATAAAGGCCAGCCTTTTTTCAGAAAACACTCTTGTGCAACGCATTTCTGGAGACACAACAAGGAGGATAGCTAACTGGTTTCAAGCAGCAAGAGCCAGGTATTTTTGGACTCAGGCCAGAGCGCTGCAAGTGGCCTTTTGGAAATTAGAGTGTTTGCCAGGATTTGATGGGGGTTGCATGGGGTGCCAACGCGGAGCTGCAGCTCCATGTCCGTAGGGCTCGCAGACGCATTATGAGAGGGGCAGCCCTGGCTAGAGGCAGAGGGGGCTACAGGCGTCGGCCACGTAGGCCTTACCCAGTCAGGCTATACCGCCAGCAGCGCTCCTACCTAAACATGAGTGCCGCACGATGTGTTAAAAGGCTCCGATTCCGAAAGGAGGTGATTGCAGAGATCTGCCACCTGCTTCGCCGAGATCTGCGGCCAAAGCTCAGGTGCAGGACGTCTCTGTCGGTGGAAGTGAAGGTGACGGTGGCATTGAACTTCTATGCCACCGGCTCCTTCCAATACGCTGCTGGGGACATAGCAAACATCTCCCAGTACGGCGCGCATCGCTGCATCCGCCAGGTGACCGAAGCACTGTTCAGAAGGAGAAGCCAATTCATCTCCTTCCCCATGGCCCTGGAGAGCCAACATCAGCGCGCATTGGGACTTTCCAGACTCGGGGAATTCCCCTTGGTGCAGGGCGCCATTGACTGTACGCATGTGGCTTTGCGGGCCCCTCTGGAGCATGGCGAGCAGTATCGCAACAGGAAGGGCTACCATTCTCTGAATGTGCAGCTGGTCTGTGACCACAAGCAGCGCATCATGGCAGTCAATGCCAGCTTCCCAGGCAGCAGCCACGATGCCTTTATCCTGCGGCAGAGTACTGTGCATGACATGTTCCAGGCACAGCCTCCCCCAAGAGGATGGCTACTCGGGGACAAAGGCTATCCTTTGTGCACCTGGCTCATGACCCCGCTCCGCGCGCCCAGGACCGCTGCTGAAGAGGCCTACAACGAGAGCCATCAAACCACCCGCAACATCATCGAGCTAACTATTGGGGTCCTCAAGCAGTGGTTCCGCTGCCTTGATCGCTCCGGAGGAGCTCTCCAGTATTCGCCGGACCGGGTCTCCCAATTTGTGGTGGTTTGCAGCATGCTACACAACCTGGCTATCCGCAGGACTCAGGCACTGCCACCTGACGTTGGACCAGCACCTCAGGAGGAGGAGCAGGAGGAGCATGAGGAGGAGGAGGAGGAGGAGCAGGAGTACGTTCCCAGGAGGGAGCGACCAGGGCCAAGGGCCGCACGACGCCACCTTATTACACGGTACTTCTAAGCCCCCTGTCAGGGAATGGCCAGGGGCCATGAGGGAAGATGAATGCAGCCGCTCCGCAAGCCCTCAGCCGGCGAAGCCAACAAACACTAAGAAGAACAACCATGGAGACTGCATGAATAAAGATAATTTTTTATTACACAAAAATGAAAAGCCCTTCCCACATGAATCCCCAAAAACAATAAACGGGCCCCACAAAAAGCCCAACAAACAACTCACTCCCACAAACTGGGGAGGAGTCACTCCACCTTTCTTCAAACCGGGCCTCAACGTCGGCCTAACGCAAAAAATAAGCCCTCCAACAACACAACCATGGGCAAAATAAAGATGGCCACCGCCATATAAAAGGAAAGCTGCGCACACCCTCTACTGAGTGGCCCGCGAGGGCGAGACCTTGCCCAGCCTTTTGCCTCCCCTGCCCGGCCTGCTGCTCCTTCGCAAGCTCTGCCCAGTGGCTGCTGCGAGGCTGGCGGAAGGTGCCTGAGGCTCAGATGCCCTTCCGCCAGATGCCGCTGGGGGGCGGCCTACACGGCGTTTGGGCCTCGAGGGGCCGTCTGCTGAGTGGCGCACCTGAGCCTGGCCACCATCAGCTGCAGCCGCTTGCCCTTGACGCCCCAGTGGGGGAATGGCGGCGACGGATGGCGCAATGTGGGCCAGCTGGCGTGTGGGATGCGCTGGCTGGTGCTGTGGCGCGGTGGCACTCGGCCGGGCCCGCACTGCAGGATCCGCAACAATCAGCCGAGGGGCGGCTTGCTGGGATGGTCCAGCGCGGCGGCTGCCCTGGCGATGCCTGCCTGAGACAGCGCGTGTGGCAGCAGTGAGTGCCCCTGTGGTCCTGGTGTGCGCGCGCATCACAGCCGTCAGGGTCTTGACGGCATCAGTCAGCATGCGGCCACTCGCGGCAGTTGCTGCCCCGAACTCGCGCACACTGGTCGCCAGCGACTCGATGGCCTCAGGCATGCGCCCCACCATGCTCATGAGCTCCGTGCGGCGCCGGTCCGAATCCTCGGCCATCTTATCCAGCTTCCGCGCCTCCTCCGAGGTGAAGGTGTCCGGACTGGAGTCGCGACTCTCCCGCTGGGGAGGAGGGGGCCGAACTAGGGGACCCTTGCCGCGTTGGTGGCGGCGAGTGTGCCGAACAGCAGCACTCCCCTCTGGTCCTTCCCCTCTTTGGGGGGAAGGCTGCGGGCCATGCGCACGGCTCCTGGGTGGCTGGACGCCACTGGTCCCAGAAGCTGCATTGCCCTGCGACAGTTCCTCCAGGCACTCGTCCAGTGAGGAGGTGTCAAGCATTTCCTCCTCTCCTGCGGGACGTGACTGTTCCCCCGAAGGTCCGGCTTGCTCCTCCTCCTCCTCCTGGTCGGAGGTGCTGTCACTGGCAGCTTCAGGGTCCTGGTCGTCACCAGCTGAAAGCAGGAATGCACAAGAGTAGCTTCAGAGTGAGGAGACGGCGTCAGCGAGGGAGTTAGGACTGGTGGCATTCAGCGCATTGGTGGGACAGTGGCAAAGGAGGTAGCTCGGATGGGCCAGTGCGACGCGAGAGGGCCAAAAGGCGAGGTCCTTACCATTGCCGGGCAGTGGAGGGTCGGATACTCCGCACGCTGTGGGGACAATCACACGGGCTCCCATGAGCACACACACGCGCTCCTCCAGCCGAGTGAGCTTCTGCAGCTTGGCGCGGCCACCCCTGGCACGCGCCTGGCGATTAAACGCTACTTTAGCCTGCAAGAGAAAGGACGGGCTGTAAGTGCGCAGTGAAGCCCTGATGTAGTGTGCACTGCCTCCCATGGTGGAATAGCGTGGACAGAGTGAAGCCCTGATGTAGTGTGCACTGCCTCCCATGGTGGAATAGCGCAGACAGAGTGAAGCCCTGATGTAGTGTGCACTGCCTCCCATGGTGGAATAGCGTGGACAGAGTTAAGCCCTGATGTAGTGTGCACTGCCTCCCATGGTGGAATAGCGTGGACAGAGTGAAGCCCTGATGTAGTGTGCACTGCCTCCCATGGTGGAATAGCGTGGACAGAGTGAAGCCCTCATGTAGTGTGCACTGCCTCCCATGGTGGAATAGCTTGGACAGAGTGAAGCCCTGATGTAGTGTGCACTGCCTCCCATGGTGGAATAGCGTGGACAGAGTGAAGCCCTGATGTAGTGTGCACTGCCTCCCATGGTGGAATAGCATGGACAGAGTGAAGCCCTGATGTAGTGTGCACTGCCTCCCATGGTGGAATAGCTTGGACAGAGTGAAGCCCTGATGTAGTGTGCACTGCCTCCCATGGTGGAATAGCTTGGACAAAGTGTAGAGTGCCGAATGGCCATGTGATGCTCCTGACTGTCCCAATGCTGCTGGCTGAGGGCTGGCCAATAGGACTTTCAGCTCCCTTTGCCCATCATGTCAGGTGTACATGCAAGAATGAGGAGGAGACTGGAAAGGCTACTCACCTTCACAATCCTGGTCAGATCGTTGTATTTTTTACAACATTGTTTGTGGGTCCTGGGGGCATCGCCGGTGAACGTCACCCTCTGGGCGATCTGCTTCCAGGCTTTGGTGTAGTCGTGGTGGGTTGGATTCCTCCCACTCCCTGGGAACAAGATCTTGCGCCTCACCTCCAGAGCTGTGACCATTATGTCCAGATCACCCTCTGAGAAGCGCAGGGCACGCTGACGGGCCTTCTCTGGCGTTGCCATGACTCCCTGGGGCTGAGCAGCAGTGTTGAGGCCTCTTTGCAAGGCAGCAGTGTGCAGGGCGTGGCAGCAGACCAATTCGTCCCTTCCCCCTTTAAGAGCTGGTCGGCGCCACGGGGTCTGCTGTCAGTCCAAAAATGACCGCACCCGCGCTGCGCCCCGCCTGGGCGCTATCCCTCTGGACCGCCGGCTTAGCGCCTAAAGATAGGAGTGGAACGCCTCTTTTAGCGCTCCACCAATCTCTTAGGGCGAAGCCACTGAATTTCCGGCAACGGGGCGCTACTTTGGGGTGGGCGCTAACTTCGGGCGGGCGCTAAGGTTAGCGCCCCAAAGCTGTCTATACTGAAAATCTAGCCCACTGACTTTAGCCGATGGTAAACCTTGTGACCAAGAAAGGAAATATAATCCAATGTTGTTAACTTCTTGGAAAGAAAACGTGAAAGTGCAGTGGGCTAGAACATTGTCCTTTAACCTCTGAGATCTAGGCTTAAATCTAGCTGAAACTCGCTGGATGAAAATCTCCTTTCTCTGCTGACCATAAGAGTCTTACAAGAAATGAATTTTCGCAGTCTCAACCCAATTCACGTTAATAGCTCAGAACTGGCAATAATTCAGCACAGTTGGTAATTTCATCCAGAGAGGTCACTAGAATAGCTGAGGTGGGGGAAAAGAAAACTTCGCTCTGATGCAGTAGATGGTGCGGTTATGAAACTGGGGTTAAAGCTCATTATTAGTCCCAGAACAAAAAGATCTTTATTTTATGTCTGTGCCTGCTATGCTTTACCTAAAGACTGCTCAGTGTTGACAACGAAGGGTAGAGTTTCCAAGAATGTGCCAGTGGCAAGGTACCTCGCTGTCAGCACAGACTCAGAATGCCCATATATGGGCACCAAAATGGAAATTCTTCCTTTATCTAGCAGAGATATGGAAAAAATGACAAAGCAATTTAGAAACATACAGTCATATAAGATAAATAGTTTTCATCTGGAAGGATAATATTTCCAGTATCAGTAATAGAAGAATTTATTTTTATATTGGGACCAATGTCTTCCTTGATGACTTTGTGGTTTTCCACAATATTTTCTGCTCAACTCCTTTATAAGTAGAGCAGTGGTTTGCAAACTTTTTTCTGTCGGGGATCCTCTGCAAATATTGACACAATTGTGGGGACTCCAGCAAACACTGACACAGCCCGGGGTATTGCCTGAAAATACTGACCGTCCTGGGTATTCTCTGCAAATACTGACACATTCCTGGGTATTCCCTGCAAATACTGACACATTCCTGGGTATTCCCTGCAAATACTAGCACACTCCTGGGTATTCTCTGCAAATACTGACACTCTCCTGGGTATTCTCTGCAAATACTGACACTCTCCTGGGTATTCCCTGCAAATACTGACACTCTCCTGGGTATTCTCTGCAAATACTGACACACTCCTGGGTATTCCCTGCAAACACTGACACTCTCCTGGGTATTCTCTGCAAATACTGACACACTCCTGGGTATTCTCTGCAAATACTGACACACTCCTGGGTATTCTCTGCAAATACTGACACACTCCTGGGTATTCTCTGCAAATACTGACACATTCCTGGGTATTCTCTGCAAATACTGACACGCTCCTGGGTATTCCCTACAAATACTGACACTCTCCTGGGTATTCTCTGCAAATACTGACACTCTCCTGGGTATTCTCTGCAAATACTGACACACTCCTGGGTATTCTCTGCAAATACTGACACTCTCCTGGGTATTCCCTACAAATACTGACACTCTCCTGGGTATTCTCTGCAAATACTGACACTCTCCTGGGTATTCCCTGCAAATACTGACACTCTCCTGGGTATTCCCTGCAAATACTGACACACTCCTGGGTATTCCCTGCAAATACTGACACGCTCCTGGGGACCTCTGCAAATACTGACACACTCCTGGGTATTCTCTGCAAATACTGACACACTCCTGGGTATTCTCTGCAAATACTGACACACTCCTGGGTATTCCCTGCAAATACTGACACGCTCCTGGGGACCTCTGCAAATACTGACACACTCCTGGGTATTCTCTGCAAATACTGACACACTCCTGGGTATTCGCTGCAAATACTGACACGCTCCTGGGGACCTCTGCAAATACTGACATTCTCCTGGGTATTCTCTGCAAATACTGACACACTCCTGGGTATTCCCTGCAAATACTGACACTCTCCTGAGTATTCTCTGCAAATACTGACACACTCCTGGGTATTCCCTACAAATACTGACACTCTCCTGAGTATTCTCTACAAATACTGACACACTCCTGGGTGTTCCCTGCAAATACTGACACACTCCTGGGTATTCTCTGCAAATACTGAGACTCTCCTGGGTATTCCCTGTAAATACTGACACACTCCTGGGTATTTCCTGCAAATACTGACATGCTCCTGGGTATTCTCTGTAAATATTGACACTCTCCTGGATATTCCCTGCAAATACTGACACACTCCTGGGTATTCTCTGCAAATAATGACACGCTCCTGGGTATTCTCTACAAATACTAACACACTCCTGGGTATTCTCTGCAAATATTGACACACTCCTGGGTATTCACTGCAAATACTTACTGACGTAATAAAACTCACTACGCACTTGGTTTGAGTATAAAGCATGGCTTTAATCAACTTGTTTCAAAACATGGAGGTCTAGTTGTACTTCACTAGTTCCTGTCTTACAAAATGTCCCTGGCAAGCTGGGCCCACGCCCGAGCATTTATACTCCTTGGACGACACCACCAGCTGGATGTCCAGCGTCATTTCATGAGTAGTTTCTTTATGATAATGAGATTTACAACATTTTTCCTGCCTGAAAGGTTTGGAAGTCCGACGACTTCCTCTTAACGGATTAGGCGGACCATGAATAGCTGCAGTCTTTTAGATCTTTGTTTATGGCTAGAAGGCATGTCTCCCCAGATGGTGTCTTGCTCCCTGGGCCGCTTGAGCGGACCGGTGGATCGACAGGGCCCGTGTTACCCTGATCGACCCGAGGGAAGCTGGGGAGATCGTGACTCCGGGTGCAGGCCCCCACAAGCACAGAGCTGGCTTCATGCTGTTTGATAGCCAGGGATTGACTGGCATCCGGGCCTCGGGTGGCCATCCCACGGGGAGCGCTCAGCTCCCCGAGTGGATCCGGTGGAGCAGCAGGCAGATCTCGCAATGTCCCAGGTAGGGCGTCATCTTCGGGGGAGCGCAGAGTGTCGGCATCATCACCGTGGGTCCCTCTAACAGTTGGGTCCGTGGAACTGGCTGGACAGGGAGCCAGGTCCCGGAGCGAAATGGTGGACTCCCGGCCATCAGGGTAACACACGTGCGCGTACGTGGGATTGACGTCTGTGAGTTCTACCTCGTCGACGAGAGGATCATTTTTAGATGATTGGACGAATCTTCAGAGATGCACAGGGCCAGGAGCTGCCAACCATGACGGTAGGGACGTCCCATGGGTGGAGCGACGCTGGAAGCTGAAGAATCGCTCGTGAGGTGTGACATTGGTGGACGTAGAAAGAAGAGACCTGATGGAATGCAACACGTCAGGGAGCATAGTTTCCCACTGCTGGTCTGGTAGGTTGCGTGACCTCAGCGCAAGATGAACAGCGTTCCAAATGATAGCGTTGCATCTCTCAAGCTGTCCGTTACTGATGGGATGGGATGGTGTCGTTTTACTTGTGGCAATTCCCTGTTGGGAGAGATAACTTTTGAGTTTGCTTGACATGAAGGAGGGACCCCAATCAAAGTGGATGAAATTGGCCGTACCGCAAAGGGTAAAGACTTGATCAAGGCATTTGATCACTGTGGAAGTAAGCATATTGGGACAGGGGAAAGCAAAGAGAAAGCGTGAATATTCGTCCACCATAGTAAGCAAGTAAGTGTTTCGCGTTGAGGAAGGCAATGGCCCTTTAAAGTCAATGCTGAGTTGCTGCATAGGCTGCATAGCGTGTATGAGCGAGCCATCCGATGGATGGAAGAATTGCAGTTTTAATTCCGCACAAATTCTACAGGAGGAGCATGTTCTTTTCGCATCTTCCGTAGAAAATGGGAGATTTTTAGATTACACAAAGTGCAACATAAGGGTAACGCCAGGATGGCATAAGTCAGGATGAAGATCCGCAAGAGTCGAAGTTGACATAGAAGAGCAGAATGCCCGCGTGAGGGTATCCAGGGCCACATTCTCTTTGCCGGGTCGATAATGTATGGTGTATCCAGAGGCAGCCAATTCCATCCTCCAGAGTTGTATTTTGTTATTCTTGATCTTAGTGCGTTTCCGGTTATCCAGCATAAAGGCCACGGAGCGCTGATCGGTATTAAGTGTGAAATGGCAACGAGCGAGAAAATGACTCCATTTACGTACAGCTTCGATGATGGCCGTAGCCTCCTTCTCGACAGGAGGATAATGGAGCTCGCTACCCTGCAAAGTTCTGGACAGAAATGCAACGGGTCGACCACCTTGATTCAAGGTAGCAGAGATCGCCACATCCGATGCATCGCACTCGACCACGAAAGGAAGATTTTCATCAATGGAACGAAGCATGGCTTTTTTCAGTTGTCACTTGAGGAGGTTGAAAGCTGAAATAGCCGTTGCCTCCAACAGAAATGACTTTGCGTGAAGCAGGGGCTGGATCTTGTCGGAGAAGTGGGGTATCCATTTCGCATAATAGGCGAACATGCCGAGTGCCCGACGAAGAGAGCCGAGACTCGTAGGGGGAGGGAGCTCCTGAAGCGGACGAAGTTGCTCCGGATCCGGTTTGATGAAACCGTTGTCTACCCAGTAGCCAAGGATGTTGACTGATGATACTGATTTCACAGATTTTGCCTCATTTAAGGTTAAGTTGCGACGACGGAGAACGTCAAAAAATTTCTGGAGATTGGTATCATGCTCCTTCTGGTCATGACCAGCAATGGTGATATTATCCAGATATGGAAAAGTGTCCGTTAAGTTCTCCTGTTTGACTAGGCTATCCATTGCCCGTTGAAAGATGGCCACCCCATTGGTGACCCCAAATGGAAGGCGACAAAACTGGTAAAGCCGACCATTGGCCTCAAAGGCCGTATACTTTTTGTCAGAGTCCTTTAACGGTACTTGATGATATGCGCTCTTTACATCAAAAGTTGAAAATACCTTGTAGTTGGCAAGGTTATTGACCATGTCATCAATGCGTCGTAGTGGGTAGGCATCCAGGTCGGTATACTGGTTAATAGTTTGTGAGTAATCGATGCAAAGACGTTTCTTGTGTTGCTTCAGAGGATTTTTAACAACGACAAATTGAGCCCTCCAGGAAGATGAATATGGCTCAATGATACTGTCAGCTAGAAGGCAACAGATTTTGGCCTCGATAAAGGATCGATCATCTTGGCTGAAACGTCATGATTTAGTGACTATGGGCTTACATCGGGGGGAAAGATTGGCAAACAAGGAGGGCTCGTTGAGCGAAGCCGTCAAAAGCGCGCAAAACAGTACTTCGGAAATAGTAAGCTCCGGCTTTGACCCTCCAAACTCGAAAGTGAGTCTTTTTTGTTGTTTCTGGAAATCCTGTCCCAGGAGCACATCACTGCTTAGGTTTTTGAGCACCCCGAGCCGGGTGGAGAAAAAAGTGCGGCCATTGAAAATAAGGTCGACAAGACAAAAGCCAGAAAAATTGGTGGTCAGTGTCGTCAGAGCCATTGCAATTTCCCTGTCCGAGGGGTAAATACGCAATTTTAACTTACTGACAGCCTGCTCAATAATGAAGCTGTCAGAGCTGCATGAGTCGATTAGTGCGCTCAAAATGTGTCCATTTACCAAGACATTGGTGGCTGCATGGGACAGACTTTGGGGAAAAACAGCTGTGATGGAAGGTGGGGCAGTTTTACCCTTGACAGCTGTAACCTTAGTAGTGGTTCTTGGGGGAGGAGCAGTTTCATAGATAGCAGCTGTAACTTTAGTAGTGGCTCTTGGGGGAGGAGCAGTTTTATAGATAGTAGCTGCAAAACTAACAGGAGCTCTCGACCGGTATACCTTAGAAAGGTGGCCTTTCTTACTAACAGCGGCTCTTGACTGGCATACCTTAGAAAAGTGACCTTTCTTGCTGCAATGATTGCAGGTCGCGTTACGAGCAGGACAAAATTTCCTATAATGGAACGCACCTCCACAGAAGAAACACTTCCTTTCAGATTGCCAAGGTGCCGCTAGGGCGGGGTCGTCATCAGTGTAGGTTTCTAGGGTAGGGTTGTCATCAGCCAGGTAGGAGTCGTCATCCGTGAGGGCTTCCACCCGAGGCCTATCGAAAGAGTCACTAAATATGATAGCAGCAGCCCGAGCATGTGGTGAAAGATAGGTGTCTGCATTCCTCTTTGCTTAGTCCAGAGAACATGCCTGGTCATAGGCAGCCTGTAACTTGAGGGTTTTATTCTCCAATAGATGCTGACGTATGAAGGGAGACGCAATCCCATTGATAAAGGAATCATGAATTAACTCCTCCTGGTACTGCTCAGCTGTAACAGCTTTAAAGTTACAATCCTTGCTGAGCCTGCAAAGTTTCTGAAGGAATTCGTCAAGTGATTCCCCGGGTTGTTGTCGAGTTGTGGCCAGTAGATGCCAAGCTAAAATTTCATTTAGGGACTTGACATATAGCTGCTGTAGTATTTGGAGAGCAGCGTCATAGTCTACACAGTCTTCGATATAATTGAACACATGAGGGGATACATAATTAGCAAGTAATCATAACTTATTAGGAACATTCTCACCACACTCCTCAAGGAAGTTGCTAAGGTGTTTCCATACCTTGGCAGCTGTAAGTGAATTCGGGTCCAGGTCGAGACGGGCGGGTCTGAGTAGTTTCTCCATGATGGATCGATTACATGTCTGAGTTCCCTTCTACGGTTCGAGTCGTAGCTGGCTGTTTCCCGAAATCACACAAAGCGTGGAGTCGATATCAAGTTGATTAAATTGACGTAATAAAACTCACTACGCACTTGGTTTGAGTATAAAGCAAGGCTATAATCAACTTGTTTCAGAACATGGAGGTCTAGTTGTACTTTACTAGTTCCTGTCTTACAAAATGTCCCTGGCAATCTGGGCCCACGCCCGAGTATTTATACTCCTTCGACGGCGCCACCAGCTGGCTGTCCAGCGTTATTTCATGAGTAGTTTCTTTATGATGATGAGATTTATAACACTTACACTCTCCTGGAGACCTCTGCAAATACTGACACTCTCCTCAGTATTCTCTGCAAATACTGACACTCTCCTGGGTATTCTCTGCAAATACTGACACTCTCCTGGGTATTTTCTGCAAATACTGACACTCTCCTGGGTATTCTCTGCAAATAGTGACACATTCCTTGGTATTCTCTGCAAATACTGACACTCTCCTGGGTATTTTCTGCAAATACTGACACACTCCTGGGGACCTCTGCAAATGCTGACACTCTCCTGGGTATTCTCGGCAAATACTGACACACTCCTGGGTATTCCCTGCAAATACTGACACTCTCCTGGGTATTCTCTGCAAATACTGACACTCTCCTGGGTATTCCCTGCAAATACTGACGCTCTCCTGGGTATTCCCTGCAAATACTGACACTCTCCTGGGTATTCCCTGCAAATACTGACACTCTCCTGGGTATTCTCTGCAAATAGTGACACATTCCTTGGTATTCTCTGCAAATACTGACACTCTCCTGGGGACCTCTGCAAATACTGACACGCTCCTTACCTTGCACCTCCACCCATCCCTCTCTATTTACATTATCACATCCCCATCTCACTAACCACCCCTCACACTCACCCTCATCCTAGTCCAATCATACCTACTAACAACACACAAGGGTAGGCACTTGGGTGGTTTAGCCAATGTTCATGTGAAGTTTCTGTTAATGTGATGTCAAACATTGAAATCTTTATTTTCAACACTTTGCGTTCTTGGCTAGATCTGTGTGCACCTTTGGAAGTGGATTAGTGAGTTGCAGTGAATGGTGAGACACAATGGTACCCTCCGCAATGCTGATGAGTGTGAAAGGAATGGCTTGGGCATTGTAGGGATGCTTTATGGTGTTGGTGTGGGATGGTGCCAACATGGTGCATCTTGTGGCAGCCAGGGTGTACAGTGTCAAGTGATGTAAATCTGACCATGGTGAGGCCATCCCTGGCGTCCTGGTCAGCAATGTGGCCGGGTGCTGATGCCCAGTGTCCTATGCAGCATCAGTTGATTGCGGAGAAGGTTGGTGTTATTGTTGGTGCTGCTGGTGTGCCTGGTGCTGCTGGTGTTGGGGCTGATCGTGGTGAGATTCTGAGGACTAAGGTGAGACAGTATAAACCGTACCCATTCTGATATAATAGATGGCAGGTGAACTTGAGATGACAGAAGCGATCTGTCAATGGTGAGAGAGACAACTGTTCCAATGAAGTGACACTGGATAGAGACTTTGCTCCAAACACTTGCAACCTGCATAAAGCTCAATCTGTCTTCCAAATGCAGTAAGCAACAGCTTCTGAGCTTGGAAAGTGAACAGCTGTGAGATGGGAGCTTTTATAGCACATTTGCAGCTGTCAAGTAAAGAGATGATTCCATGGCTATTCAACTCCTGCCCTCCTTACCTGACGTGATCCCCGAGCAGCGTGGACCCCGTGGGCGATCTAGTAAACTCTGAAAGTGAGCTGAAAATAGTTCTTAATCCTGTTAATAAGGTCATAATGATTTGAATTGCCTCCCCCACCGCTGCATGTCGGGTCTTGGGAAAGGTGCGTGGCAGCGGGGTCATGACTGTAGGGGGTTTCTCTTGCTCATTCTGGTCTCCTGCCAGGCTTTGTGCAATAATTACCCTTGAGTGGTTCGACCCACTCTCCCCTACGGTTCTAGACCTTGGACTTAGATGCAGAGAACTGTAGTGCAGAGAAAGGACTCAATAGACCAGGTTGAATAGCATGAAATGGATGCTTTTAGTTTTAAACAGTTTGAAGCATTACAAAATACATGTCATAGGCACAGATTAAAGTAACTACAATCATGCACAAATTTATGAACTTGACTCTATGGAAATGGGGAACACACGGCACATCGTAAAAGGGAAAACACATTACGATTACCCTTAACTCCCTCCCCTATACCTAAACTAAGTTTCGACCTGAGGAACTCGGGATCATGCTCACCACTCTCAAAATCACGAAAAAGGGGTTCGCAGCCTTTTGGCACAGCTTTCCGTCGTCACGTGGATCTGGAAACTTCTGTCGCAGTCGATATTCTCTCTCTCTCTCTCTCTCTCTCGAGGCGGCGGGGTAGACACAGCCTCGATGAGCGCTCGTCAAGGTTGAGATCCACTAGGTCTGTTGTCGATTTGGGTTCATGGAACAGAACAACAACCCGATGGGATGTTGAGGCACGGAAGTGTCAGGCCCGGAATGTCCTTTCTCTCCGGCCTGGATCGTCGGTTTTCCTGAGGGTGTCTTCTCCTTCGGCCTGGGTCGTCGATGATCTCCCGACAACAGCACCCGGGCCACCCTCGTCGTCTTCCCGTCGTGGCCGAGCCTTGTCTGGCTGAACACCGACCACGTTGTCTTTTCACCGAAATTGTCCGTCCGAAGCGTCTTCAAAAAGAAGAAGCGTCTTGATCGATTCCGAAGCTACCGAGGTAGAAGAGGCGCGCCGATGGACTTTTCAAAATCCATATTTATACCCTTTTGGGACAGTCTTATCTCCCGCCAAATCATAGTCCTGTCTTTGTATTAATTTTGGTGGGCAGAAATCTCTGCAGGGGCGCTTTGTCTTGTAACAGGAGCCGGTGATAACTTAACTGGCCTTCCTGGCCGATAATGTCTTTTAATGTCTTTTACATTGTCACCGTGACTCGGTTCGCATATTGATCGGTCTGGAGATTTCCCTTGATGGCTGTTAAACGGTTTCTCCTTTGTACATTAAATGGGTATAAGTGTTTATGCATTGTCCGCCCATATCTTGATGGGCCCCATCCTGTACTTAGAATCCATTGAATATGTATGCTGTTTCCCTGAGTTTCGGTTTCCCGATACTGGCTTTCGCGGGCTTACTGTCTTCAATCCACAAGCCTGTCTGGCTTGCAGTAACAGAAATCAAATGGTCCAGAAAACTGATCACGAGGCCCGGCGGCCATTTTGTATGCCCTTTTAGCAAAGGTTTTTCTGTGCAAGCTTACTTTGGTCAATAAACTGTCTTATTTTATCCTGTTTTCTTGCGTGATTATTGCTGAAAATTTTGAATCTTACAGGCCCCCCTGTGATACTGATAGCTTGCTAGAGGTATCAATGATCCTTGGTGAGCAAATTTTCCCTGATTCCCCACATCCAAACATTCCTGGCACTTAACTATCTATGACCCTCACGACACATGCAGTTCCCATTTCCGAAAAAAAACAAAAATTACTTTGTGCACATTTGGACAATCATAGGCAGCACTTCTTAAACTATAACACATTCATCTGTCAGATGTGCAGGGGTTGATACCCTCTTGCACCACCTGCATACACCTTTTATTAATCCAAAAACTTAAGAACGACTAATAACATAACAATATTCATATCCTTAAAACAAAAACACGCAAATGGCCAAAATCTAAAAATGGAGGGACGCTTAACCTTCAATACTAGCAACTTAAAGTGGGGTGTCTTCTTCCCCCATTCGCACATAGCGTTCTCTCCATTCTCCTGTGTTCTCGTGCCTCTGGAGGCGTTTGCCTCTTTTGCAATGCACGAATAGCAAAAATATCACAATTA
The DNA here is from genome assembly GCF_052327205.1 of Somniosus microcephalus. NCBI lineage: Eukaryota > Metazoa > Chordata > Chondrichthyes > Squaliformes > Somniosidae > Somniosus > Somniosus microcephalus. The sequence goes on along the minus strand of NC_140991.1, from coordinate 50,967,140 downwards.
AAACCTGACACACTACTAGGATGTGGGATGCTATTCTAATCCAGACCGGGACCTCTATGTTAGTGAACAAGTCCCACCATGGTGGGATGACTATGTCCAATATATCTTTTCCTATCTCTGGAGTCTTCTGCTCCAGTGTGTAAAAATGTTTCTGTGAAACTATAACGGCTTTTAAAATCTTGGTGAGGTGTTCGGGAAGAGGGGGAAATGACATAACCAAAATGCGCGACGAATCGTTGAAAGTCCGTGAAATTCTCTTTGACAGTGAGGTGAATGGTGGAGGGTGCAGGAATGGGGACAATTCGTTGTTGTGCCACTTGAACCTCGGCCCTGGGTTTGAAACAGAAACTGCTATCACTGATCGAACACCACTCGTGTTGTCCGTAGCGGTAGTGAGGCGCTGCAGTGGTGACGCAGTATGTCCCACCCCCGATATATGCTACCTGCGGGGGCACATGGTCCTCTGCCATTGCCTCCATGGTGCAATTTATCAGCTTCGCGCTAGCGGTTCTGAACCCGCACTGTGGTTTCAAAAAGGCATTCAAGTGCTAGGGACACAGGATGATGTGTGCTCCCCGGCTCCGACACCCCGAGAGGTTGGTGCCTGTCATCGTACGCTCCCATCTGATGATGTAAGGCGGGATGTGTGCTCCCCGGCTCCGACACCCCGAGAGGTTGGTGCCTGTCATCGTACGCTCCCATCTGATGATGTAAGGCGGGACCACTGCGTAACGAATGTGTGCGCCCCCCTGAATGACTCCAATGTTCTCCACCCTGTATACCGGGGCGGGCTTTGCTGCGGGACCCAACACCGGCATTCTTACCACTATTCCCATGATAGTATGATTCGAACGTCCGCAGTCCACTGGGACTGGGTACGCTTCTGCAGCTAGTCTGAGCTGGCACGGGCTTAATGCATTCTCAAAAGGGTGGAGCGCTTGCAAGTGCTTGTTGCTGATCCAGGACGGGACCAAACCCTGTTTTAAATCCTCAAGATTACTGCGGCCCTCGCCCAGTAACCACGCCCCGTATAGCACACAGGCCTCGTTTTGCGCAGCTTGATCGGACGCATTCCGATCCTCCTTAATGAGCGCATTTACCGTTCTCGCGTGTTTCTCCAGCTCAGCTATTATTTCCTTAAAGTGTAGTGTCATGGCCTGGTCCTCATGTAACTCAGAACCCACTACCTTATTTTCGTCTGTCAGTATGTTCCTTAACTGGGCTTTTAAACCGTTGATCTGTGTCTGCAGCTCCACGTTATCTAGAGCATTGACGACAGATGTCCCGGTATTAAAAGCAGTGAATATGTCATTTACTGTACCCCTTCTTTGCCTCCCGACTTGATCCAAAACTTCTGGTGGTGTGGTGTATAATTTGTCTTTGTCGATGTCGGCAAAGTCAAACTCGTAAAACTGTCTAAACATTTGGGTTAACAGGACCTGGTATAATTGTTCCGTTTCTTTGGGACACCACTCCGGCAATCGTACCTCAGTGAGGTTTAAAATCACTGAGGCCACCACGTAGTGTACCCCTTGGTACAGCAGCTGACCGGTGGGTACCAATACTAAACCGTTCCCGGGTCCCTTGGTGGTGGTTGGGCACCCTTCCTTCTGGGCTAGTGCTATCGGAGGCGTGGGCAGGGGCTTGCGTGGGCGGGTGATGAGTTCAGTGGCGTTTACCGGAATAGGTGAGTATGGGGCTCCGCACGCTCGAGTGCTGACATCCCATCTCATCCCCTTTCCTTCATCCTGCCACTGCCTCTGGAAGAAGATGGATACGCCCTTGGGGCAAACGCGTTTTGAACCCCACATACAGACATATATTCCTTCATCTGGTTCCCACCATTTGTCCCAACACACACATAATTGTCCGTGAGTCCCCGTAATAGTCCGATGGGTATTATTACCCAGTCGCTCCCACTCGACTGTAGAGTTCCTCATGTCCTTTCCCAGCTTTCGCAGCCACCACCATCGCCTTAGTGGTACGTTCCCATTACACACCAGACAGATCCTCTTTCCCACAGTAACGCTGACTCTGGGTGCAAGGATCCTCACCCGAGGGCACGTTAACGAAGTCTCTTGGTAGGCAAAACCGAAATTGCTGGAGTATTCCGTAGAATTCGTCCCCAGCCAACCTGGCCATCTCCCCTGGTGGAAGTAGGTGGCGGTTTCCTCAACCTCTCGCTCCCCTGTCCCATCCGTTGCGATGGGGGCCGTGTCCCCGGAACACCCGAAGATGATGACGTCCTTGGTGCGGCCTCGGTAGGCCCACCCGCACCCGATCGCCACGAACGCGATGAGAATCTTTTTCATCATATCCCAGGTTTCTGTAACCAATAAAATGATGTAGCCAGGCTCCCAATAGGTGCTGGCCTAAATTATTTGGACGCACGGGTTCCTGGACCCCGCTCCCAAACAAGCACACATACCGGGCAGACTTCAAAATTGTACTCTTAACATTTCTTAACACCGTAAGCTTTATATTCCTTAAACTATCATCATAATTACCTAACTTAACTTATGTACAGCGCCGCCCTCCGCCGGGCGGCCTACTGAATCCCTGTGAGGGCTGCAGTGTGCCACACCCTGCGGTGGGGCTGCACTGGCCTTCGGCTTTGATCCCCCGCAGCCTGTCGCTGTTGAACGGGAACCATGCCTTGCTGGGGCTGCTCTAAACCGAGGTTGGGAAAAATGGGGAGAATCTGGCCAAAACTTTCTGGGCTGGGGCGCTCGAGTCGACCTACGAGGGGTTGCTTTGGGTGGGGCTCCCGGGGCTGATGGACCGGGGGTTGGGACTGTCACCGTCACAGCCTGTGGTTCCACCACAGCTGCCGGCTCCAGCTCCCCTCCCTCAGGCTCCGCCCCCCCGGGGCCAGGATTTGTGGCTTCCGACTCCACCTCACCTGTCCCTACAGGTAGTGAGTCTCCGCCCCCATTCCCTACCTCCCCCAAGCTTGAGTCGAGGGCGGGATCGTCGTCCTCTGACTCTTCCTCCTCCGTGATTGGGTCTAAGGCGAGGTCGAGCTGTTCGGGCTCTTCCTCGTCCGAATCCCAAATTAGAGGGGAGACCTCCCACTCCGATGGGGTGGCCCCTCCCTTCACGCAGGCTACTGTTCCAGCCTGTGTGGTCTGTGACTCTGTTACAGGCTGAGGATCTTTGTTCTCAGACCTGGTCCCTTTTGTTGGCCCTTGTGCACCCGATTTAAACAGTTTACACTGGTTAATGTGAAACCATTTGGTACGTCGGGGCACCTTCACTGCATAAACCATGGGGCTGGCCTTGTCTACAATGCTGTAAGGCCCCATGTACAATGGTTCAAAACTCCCTACCCTGGCGTAGTTTCAGACCATGACCTGGTCTCCGACTACCCACTCTTGTTGCTTACGAGGTTCCAGTAACAGTCGATTTCCCTGGTGCTGTCTTCCCATGTTCCCAGCCGCCTGCCCATAAATCTGTTTCAGGTGCTCCAAAAGGGTTTGGATGAATTTGTCTCGTTTCACCCCTCGGAGCTGGCCCTCAGTGAGCACCGGGGCTAGTACATGGGTGGGTGTTCGCATGATCCTTCCAGTCATTAATTCGTGCGGGGAATACCCCGTACTTTTGGACTGGCTGGCTCGGATCCCCATGAGGACTAAAGGCAGGACCTCCGCCCATTTCTGGGGCGAGCCCATTTTCTCTTTCCTCAGCTTTTCCTTGAGGGTCCGATTCATGCGTTCAACAATCCCGGGTGACTGGGGATTGTATGCTACGTGCCACTTCCCCTCAATGCCCAAGAGCATGAGGGCGTTCTGCATTACTTGACCGGTGAACTGACTCCCTTGGTCGGACTCTACAAAACGGGGGAGTCCCCACCGTGAGAACACTTCCCGAATCAAGATCTTAGCAGTGCCCAGTGCCGTAGCTGTTCTGCACGGGAAAGCTTCTACCCATTTGGTGAACACATCTACCAGGACAAGGCAGTACTTATATCCTCCCTGGGCGGCGGGCAGGGGCCCTATGTAGTCGACCTGAATCGACTGCCATGGTCCCTCTACCTTCCTGATGTGCCCCATGGGCACCTTCCTTTTGTGGGGGTCTGGGTTGTTTGCAGCGCACACAAGACAGCTTGTGCAGAATTTGCGGACATCGTCCCGAAGTCCCGGCCACCATCCCGCCTGCTCTACCCGCTGCCAGGTAACCTCAGGCCCGGGGTGTCCCGCCCCTGGACCCTCGTGGGCCAGTTGCAGGAATTCCCTCCGGTGCTGCTGCGGCACAACCCACTGCTCCTCTCGGAACAGCATGCCTTCTTTGACTGAGAGGGCTGCCGTACTGTACGGACCCTCTACCTGCTTGCCTTCTGTGATGGCTTTTAGGACTGTTTTTAGGGCGGGATCCAGGGTTTGGACGGTCTTTAGGTCTGGGGGCGGTGTCACCCCTGTGTTCCCTGGAATTCCCTCCCTGCCTTGGATCGCCGCCACGGGTCCGGGTTCATAGGGGTCCCAGAGAATGCCGTTGCGGGCACCCTCCCTGGCTAGCGCATCCGCCTGCTGGTTGCCCTGACTGCGGGGTTCTGTGGTGGAATGAGCCTTCACCTTATGGATGAACACCTCCCCTTCCTCTCCCACAGCTGCCAGGATCTTTTCCAGCAAGGGCTTAACTGTTAAAGGCCGCCCGTCCGCGGAGGTATATCCGCGGCGGGACCAGATGGCGAGGTACTCCGTACACGAATTGCATGTGAACATGCTGTCTGAGCAAATCGTGTATGGGGTTGGGAAAATCTCGGGGTGGGTAACCACGTACGCCACCGCGGACAGTTCAGCCTGCTGTGCGCTCATAGTGCTGGGGAGCTTAATTGCCAGGGCAATGTTTGCCGCAGGGTCATAAACTCCACACCCTGTGAGTCGTTCGCCAGCAGATACAGTGCTAGAACCGTCTACGTAGATTTCGCTGCCTGTGGGGTGTATCCCGGCACGTAAACCTATGTTGACCTCCCATACCCCTTCTACGGAACACCGATGGGCTGTTCCGGGATATACCATGTTGGCTGCGAGCTTTGGCGCGCAGAGGCCTTTAACTTTGAGATTCTTCTGGGAAAGGAGGAGGGTCCAGCGCGCAATCTGAGCGCTGCTTACGGTCCCATCCTTAATCCTTCCATCCAGAAGCATCTTTGTGGGGGTGTGATGGGTGAGGAGCGTGATGGGAGAGGTTCCTGTGAAGATCACTGATCTGTTCACAGCCCAATGCGTGGCCAGGAGATGCCGTTCGCAATTGGAGAAACTCCTCTCTACATCCGTGAGCACCCTGGAGGAATAAACTACCGGTCTCAGCTTGCCGTGCCGCTCCTGGAGCAACACGGCGCTCAGGCTGTCCCCACTAGCGGCTACCTCCAGGAAGAACTCCTCTCCCCCATCTATGGCCCCTAGGGCTGGCGCGGTCTGCAGATCTCTTTTCAACTTCTCGAATGCTGCCTGGCACCCCTCATCCCAAGACCACTCGACTCCCTTGTGTAAGAGTCGGAGTAGCGGGGCTGCTGTGGCAGCATAGTCCTCGATGAAATCTCTGCAGTACCCGGTCAATCCCAAAAAGGACCTTACACCCGTTACTGTGTTGGGGATCGGCAGATCTTGTACTGATTCCCTTCTGGCCTTATCTATGGCTCTTTCTCCAGCACGGATGGCCAGACCCAGGAATTTGACTTCCTGCTGGCCGATCTGTGCTTTCTTTGGGTTTACTTTGAAACCCTTCCTTTCTAACAGTTCCAATAATTCGGCTAATAGTGGGCCGTGCTCCTCCCTTGTGTCCGTGAACAGGAGTAGGTCGTCCACATACTGTACTATCTGGTTGGGCTGGCTAAACTCTTTTAAACTCCCCGCCATGCATTGATGGAAAATGCTGGGGCTGTTGTGAAAACCCTGTGGCAAGCAGTTCCAAGTGTACTGTTGCCCTTTGAAAGTAAAGGCAAACTTGTACTGATCCTCCCGCCGCAGCGGAATGGACCAGAAACCGTTCGAGATGTCCAGCACCGTGAACGTGGTCGCCGATGCTGGAATACTCCCTATTAGGTCTGAAACTGCTGCTACCGTGGGCGCGCAGGCTGGGATGTTACTATTGAGGACTCTGTAGTCCACCGTGGCTCTCCACGAATTGTCCGGCTTCTTTACCGGCCATAAGGGGGAGTTCACGTGAGTGGCTATTGGTCTCAATACGCCCTGCTGCACCAATGAAGATATTGCGGTCTCCATGTCGGGTTCTGCCTCCTTGGGGAAATTATACTGCTTTTGGGGTCGGATCATGGGGTCCCCGTCTACGCTGACTTCAAACCCAGTGACTCTCCCACAGTCGTGCTTGTGGGTGGCAAACGCGGTCAGATTTTCCGACACACACGCCTGCAAGTCCGTTGGGACGTTCGCTACCATGAGCTCGAGATCGTAACCTCCTGACGGCTTCATGGTGCACAGGGCCCCCTTTTCTTCCCTCCCTGGGATTACGACTACCTTACCTAAACCGCTCTCGGCTCCCCAGAGACAGTGATTTCTCAGGTCCACGAGGATCCCGTGTTCCACCAAGAAATCAGCCCCGAGGATGCCTTTTCCACCCCCCTCACTCCACTTCAATAGGATACACGTCCATGTGGTGTGGAGTGCTCCCAAATGAATGGAGAGCGGGATGGAGTACGCGCCAGCCTGTTCTCTGCCTGTGAAACCCGCTACTAAGAATGGAGCCTGGGTGGACAGAGGTGAGGCAAAAGGTCTAGCTGTGTGGATCACGGTACACGAAGCTCCCGTATCCAACAGGTAACTACCCTTTTCCCTTTCCACCTCCATTTCCACCACAGGTCTTCTCCAGGCGTCATAGCGGAGCAGACACAAGTAGACGGGCTGCACAGGCGTCAGTCATTTAGGTGCTTCGGTTGGGGTCTCGGGAGCGATAGGGCTGTTGGCGACCGCTACCTTCCCCTGCGAGGTCATTAGAGACCGCATAGTCTCCAAGATTGACGCAATCGTAGCGGGATCCACAACCGCACCACCCCCTGTTGTTGGGGCAGGGGCTACGGTTGGGTTCTGGGCTGGTGCTGGGGCAGCGGTCTGGGCTTGGGCTTGGACTTGGGCTTGGGCTCGGGCTTGGGCTGCGGCAAACATTCTCTCTCTCTTATCCTTCCATGGATTTCTACAGTCCTTGCGCCAATGACCCTCCTTCCCACACCCGTAACAATTGCTGTTGGCTTGGGGAGGGCGATTTCCCTCCTGATGCCATTCCTTTTTAGCAGAAGCTGCGGGCCTTGCCTCATGTACCTTTCCTTTTAAAACAGGCGTTTTCCTACCCTTGTTGTTCCTGTAACTGATCGTGAGCTGATCAAGTACTAGTTCCTCCGTGGAGCGGGCGTTAGTGGGGTCAAACCATGCTTTGGCCTGCTCCCTCACTATTGGCAAGCAACCTGCTACCAGGCACCGGAGCCAATGAGCCCTTTGTTCATCGTTTAGCGCGTTCCGTTCCGGTCCTCCCGGGCAGCTGCGCCGATACACGGGCCACAACCTTCCGGCGAAAACCCGTGGGGGTTCTCCCTCTAGCTGCACTGTCTTTTCTAAACGGAGGAACGGAGTTCCGTCACTCTCTCCTATAATCTCCAGGATCTCGTCCCGTAACAACTCATATTCCCTGTGCCCTCTCTTGATCTCGTCAGGGAGACACTGGAGGAGCGAGCTGTCCAGGGAGAACAGCAGCATTTTGGACTGTTCAACCCCGTCGCAGTCATTAACTGCTGCGGTCTGCTCCACGTCCCTAAAATGGACGGAGGGATCTCCTGACTCGGAGAGTTTTGGGATGTGACTTATCATTGCCCTCAGCTGTTGTGCGCTGTGAGGCATTATGATCTGATTCACAAGGGGTCCGTCCTCGCCATTGTCTTCATTCGGACCGAGCCTCCGGTGTCGAGTTGGACACATCGGCGCCGGCCCCGACTCTACTATCTGGTGTTGCTCTACCTCAAGAATCTCTTCATCTACCGTCTCCGTTTCCTTCCCCGGAGTCCAAGACTCATCATAAGCAGGAGGCGCAGAGGGTTCGGGGGTTGGTTCCTGAACTATCTCTTGTGGAATCGGTCTTTTGGATTCCTTGGCTCGCAATAGCTGGCTCGCTGGTGGGTTTATGAGACACACCAACCCGTTTGCCTTGGCTCGGGCCGTTCTCAGGTTCTCTTGCTCCCGGCGGCAAGCGCTGTGGTCGGTGCTCTCAGATCTATCCTCCATGGCCATCTTATATGCTGCCCTGGCTCCCAGAAGTTTTCCTCTTGGGTCTCTATTTGCTTAGCTAGACGGAAACACCTGTCTCTCATCCTACCTTCACTGGCCTTGGCCTCAATGACCTGACATTTTAAATACTCTACCCGGGTTTCGTGGCAGCGAGTTGTGGAGTGGCGTTCCTGATTCAGCGCGTTAAGCGATTCAATCAGTTTTTGACCTCCCGCAACCTTTTCCTCTACGTCTGTAAGCAACCCTTTGATCTGGGCTGTTTGTGCTGCAACGACTTGGTCCAAAATCTGGACTTGCTTCTTGTAGCACATCAGCCAGACCGCCTTTTCTACAGATCTTTTGCGCTCTTTGCTTTCTGTCCACTTGATGGCTACGTCTAGCGGGCGCCTATCCCTTAATAGGTCAGATATCCATTGTTTTGTGAGGTTGACTTTTCCAAAAACATAATCCGCTATTCTTTCATCCATCACATTTCGTTTATTCAGACCTTGATCTAACACACTACTTTCCTGCTGCCAAGGTCCTGCCGTGGTCGCCATTTCTGTAGGGGGTTTCTCTTGCTCGTTCTGCTCTCCTGCCAGGCTTTGTGCAATAATTACCCTTGAGTGGTTCGACCCACTCTCCCCTACGGTTCTAGACCTTGGACTTAGATGCAGAGAACTGTAGTGCAGAGAAAGGACTCAATAGACCAGGTTGAATAGCACGAAATGGATGCTTTTAGTTTTAAACAGTTTGAAGCATTACAAAATACATGTCATAGGCACAGATTAAAGTAACTACAATCATGCACAAATTTATGAACTTGACTCTATGGAAATGGGGAACACACGGCACATCGTAAAAGGGAAAACACATTACGATTACCCTTAACTCCCTCCCCTATACCTAAACTAAGTTTCGACCTGAGGAACTCGGGATCATGCTCACCACTCTCAAAATCACGAAAAAGGGGTTCGCAGCCTTTTGGCACAGCTTTCCGTCGTCACGTGGATCTGGAAACTTCTGTCGCAGTCGATATTCTCTCTCTCTCTCTCTCTCGAGGCGGCGGGGTAGACACAGCCTCGATGAGCGCTCATCAAGGTTGAGATCCACTAGGTCTGTTGTCGATTTGGGTTCATGGAACAGAACAACAACCCGATGGGATGTTGAGGCACGGAAGTGTCAGGCCCGGAATGTCCTTTCTCTCCGGCCTGGATTGTCGGTTTTCCTGAGGGTGTCTTCTCCTTCGGCCTGGGTCGTCGATGATCTCCCGACAACAGCACCCGGGCCACCCTCGTCGTCTTCCCGTCGTGGCCGAGCCTTGTCTGGCTGAACACCGACCACATTGTCTTTTCACCGAAATTGTCCGTCCGAAGCGTCTTCAAAAAGAAGAAGCGTCTTGATCGATTCCGAAGCTACCGAGGTAGAAGAGGCGCGCCGATGGACTTTTCAAAATCCATATTTATACCCTTTTGGGACAGTCTTATCTCCCGCCAAATCATAGTCCTGTCTTTGTATTAATTTTGGTGGGCAGAAATCTCTGCAGGGGCGCTTTGTCTTGTAACGGGAGCCGGTGATAACTTAACTGGCCTTCCTGGCCGATAATGTCTTTTAATGTCTTTTACATTGTCACCGTGACTCGGTTCGCATATTGATCGGTCTGGAGATTTCCCTTGATGGCTGTTAAATGGTTTCTCCTTTGTACATTAAATGGGTATAAGTGTTTATGCATTGTCCGCCCATATCTTGATGGGCCCCATCCTGTACTTAGAATCCATTGAATATGTATGCTGTTTCCCTGAGTTTCGGTTTCCCGATACTGGCTTTCGCGGGCTTACTGTCTTCAATCCACTAGCCTGTCTGGCTTGCAGTAACAGAAATCAAATGGTCCAGAAAACTGATCACGAGGCCCGGCGGCCATTTTGTATGCCCTTTTATCAAAGGTTTTTCTGTGCAAGCTTACTTTGGTCAATAAACTGTCTTATTTTATCCTGTTTTCTTGCGTGATTATTGCTGAAAATTTCGAATCTTACATGACCCGCTGTCAAAAAAAAACATTTTCCCACCCGACCCACCACCGATCGAGCCCGCTGACCCCCCGCAAAATTCCCCCTGACACACTCCTGGGAACCTCTGCAAATACTGACACATTCCTGAGGAGCTCTCAAAATACTGACACGCTCCGAGGTATTCCCTGGGATTTTATTTATATGGACTTCCAGAAGGCATTTGATAAAGTCCCACATAAGAGACTGCTAACTAAGGTCGACGCCCATGGAATTGTAGGCAAGTTATTTACCTGGTTAGGAAATTGGCTGAGCGGCAGGAGACAGGCAGTAGGGATAATGGGTAGGTACTCTAATTGGCAGGATGTGACTGGTGGTGTCCCACACGGATCTGTGTTGGGGCCTCAACTATTCACAGTATTTATTAATGACTTAGATGATGGCATAGAATGCCACATACCTAAATTTGCCGATGACACAAAGACAGGCGGCATTGTAGGTAGTGTAGATGAAAGCATAAAATTGCAAAGGGCTATCGATAGATTAAGTGAATGAGCAAAACTGTGGCAAATAGATCACAATGTAGGCAAATGTGAGGTCATCCACTTTGGACCTAAAATGGATAGAACAGGGTACTTTCTAAATGATGAAAAGCTAAAAACAGTGGAGGTCCAAAGAGACTTGGGGGTCCAGGTACATAGATCAATAAAATGTCATGAACAGATACAGGAAATAATTAAAAAGGCTAATGGAATGCTGGCCTTTATATCTAGAGGACAACAATACTAGAGGTTAGAAGTTATGCTGCAGCTATACAAAGCCCTGGTTAGACCACACCTGGAGTACTGTGAGCAGTTCTGGGCACCACACCTTAGGAAGGATATATTGGCCTTGGAAGGAGTGCAGCGTAGGTTTACCAGAATGATATCAGGACTCCAAGGATTAAATTACGAGGACAGATTACACAAATTAGGTTTGTATTCCCTAGAATTTAGAAGTTAAGGGATAATCTGATCAAAGTTTTCAAGATATTAAGGGGAACAGATAGGTTAGATAGAGAGAAACTATTTCTGCTGGTTGGGGAGTCTAGGACTCGGGGGCATATTATAAAAATTAGAGCCAGACCTTTCAGGAGTGAAATTAGGAAACACTTCTACACACAAAGGATGGTAGAAGTTTGGAACTCTCTTTGGCAAACGGCAATTGATGCGAGATCAATTGTTAATTTTAAATCTGAGATTGATACATTTTTGTTAACCAAAGGTAATGGGCCAAAGGCAGGTATCTGGAGTTAGGTTGCAGATCAGCCATGATCTCATTGAATGGCAGAACAGGCTCGAGGGGCTCAATGGCCTACTCCTGTTCCTATGCTCCTATGTTCCTGCAAATACTGACAGGCTCCTGGGTAATCCCTGCAAATACTGACATTCCCGAGGAGCTCTGCAAATACTGACAGGCTCCTGGGTAATCCCTGCAAATACTGACATTCCCGAGGAGCTCTGCAAATACTGACAGGCTCCTGGGTAATCCCTGCAAATACTGACATTCCCAGGGAACTCTGCAAATACTGACAGGCTCCTGGGTATTCTCTGCAAATACTGGCACGCTCAAGGGTAATGTTCCCTTTAAGCTGCGTGCCCGTGCAGCGCTCCAGGGAACACACGCAGCTGGCTTTTGAATGTAAAAACCGTGCAGGGCCAAAAGAATTACAGGGACTATTGCTCCTGGGTATTCCCTGCAAATGCCGGCATGCTCCTGCATATTCCCTGCCTTAACTTTGAAAAGGCACTGCCAATTATCCAAAGTAAAATAGTATTACCATTGTGATTAAGTGAGTGGCAGATGGATTTCAAGCTAGGCAAGTGTGAGGTCATCCATTGCGGACCAAAAAAGGATAGATCAGAGTATTACTTATATGGTGAAAAACTAGGAACAGTGGAGGTCCAAGGATCTTTTTGAATGACGGAGCCATGATCTTATTGAATGGCGGAGCAGGCTCGAGGGGCCATATGACCTACTCCTGCACTTATTTCTTACGTTCTTAAATTTAGGCCTCCATATACATATCACTAAAATGTAGTAGTCAGGTACAAAAAATAATCAAAAAGGCTAATGGAATGTTAGCATTTATATCTAAAGGGCTAGAATATAAAGGGAATGAAGTTTTGCTACAGTTCTACAAAGTCCCAGTTAGACCACATCTGGAGTACTCTGTACAGCTTTGGGCACCGCACCTTAGAAAGGATATATTGGCCTTGGAAGGAGTGCAGCGTAGATTCAACAGAAAGTTACCAGGGCTCCAAGGAGAGATTACATAAACTAGGCTTGTATTCCCTGGAATATAGTAGGTTAGGGGGTAATTTGATTGAGGTTTTTAAGATTTTGAAAGGAATTGATAGGGTAGAGAGAGAAAAACTTTTTCTGCTGGTGGGGGAATCTGGGACATAAAAATATAGAAGATAGGAGCAGGAGTAGGCCATTCGGCCCCTCGAGCCTGGTCTGCCATTCAATACGATCATGGCTAATCTTCCAAATTCAGTACCCTGTCCCTGCTGTCACAGAATCACAGAAACCTCACAGTACAGATAGAGGCCATTTTGGCCCATCGAGCCTGCACCGACACATATCCCACCCGATCCCTGTAACCCCTACACCAACACATATCCCACCCTATCCCCGTAACCCCACGTATTTAATCCCCCTAACACTAAGGGTCAATTTTTATCATAGCCAATCAACCTAACCCGCACATCTTTGGACTGTGGGAGGAAACCGGAGCACCCGGAGAAAACCCACGCAAACACGGGGAGAATGTGCAAACTCCACACAGACAGTCACCCGAGGCCGGATTCGAACCCGGGTCCCTGGCGCTGTGAGGCAACAGTGCTAACCATTATGCCACCGTGCTGTCGCCCCATATCCCGTGATCCCTTTAGCCTTAAGAAATATATCTAACTCCTTCTTGAATATATTTAATGAATTGGCCTCAACTGTCTTCTGTGGTAGAGAATTCCACAGATTCACTACTCTCTGGGTGAAGAAATTCCTCCTCATCTCAGTCCTAAATGGCTTACCCCTTATCTTTAGACTGTGATCCCTGGTTCTGGACTCCCCCGCCATCGGGAACATCCTTCCTGCATCTAGTCTGTCTCGTCCTGTTAGAATTTTATCAGTTTCAATGAGATCCCCTCTCATTCTTCTAAACTCTAGCGAATATAAGCCTAATCGACCCAATCTCTCTTCATACATCATTCCTGCCATCCCAGGTATCAGTCTGGTGAATCTTCGCTGCACTCCCTCCATGGCAAGAACATCCTTCCTCAGATAAGGCGACCAAAACAGCACACAATACTCAAGGTGTGGTCTCACCAAAGCCCTGTACAACTGCAGCAAGACATCCTTGCTCCTGTACTCGAAACCTCTCGCTATGAAGGCCAGCATACCATTTGCCTTCTTAACTGCCTGCTGCACCTGCATGCTTACCTTCAGCGACTGGTGCACAAGGACACCCAGGTCTCGTTGCACTTCCCCTTTTCCCAATCTATTGCCGTTCAGATAATAATCTGCCTTCCTGTTTTTGCCACCAAAGTGGATAACCTCGCATTTATCCACATTACACTGCATCTGCCATGCATCTGCCCAATTGCCCAACCTGTCCAAATCGTACTGGAGTTTCTCTGCATCCTCCTCACAGCACACACGCCCACCCAGCTTTGTGTCATCTGCAAACTTGGAGATATTACATATAGTTCCCTCGTCTAGATCATTAATATATATTGTGAATAACTGGGGTCCCAGCACCGATCCCTGCGGTACCCCACTAGTCACTGCCTTCCACTCGGAAAAAGACCCATTTATTCCAACTCTTTGCTCCCTGTCTGCCAACCAGTTTTCTATCCAAGTCAGTACCTTACCCCCAATCCCATGTGCTTTAACTTTGCACGCTAGTCTCTTATGCGTGACCTTATCGAAAGGGACAAAGGGACATAGCCTTAAAATCAGAGCCAGGCCATTCAGGATAGAAGTTAGGAAACACTTTTTCACGCAAAGGGTGATAGAAGTGTGGAACACTCTCACAAAAAGCAGTAGATGTTAGCACAATTAATAATCTTAAATCTGAGATCAATAGATTTTTGCTAGCCAAGGGTATAAAAAGATATAAAGCCAAGGCATGTGGATGGAGATAAGATACAGATCAGCCATGATGTCATTGAATGGTGGAACAGGCTGAAGGGGTTGAATGGCTGAATCCTGTTCCCATATAGGAAAATTAATATGCAGAAATAACCACCCAGAAAATCAACAAATATAGAAACACGTAGAAATCGAATGACCTTATGACCCTTTGGGATCTCCTCATGCACTTCCTCTCACCAGGGTTCGGGAACTCACATTGTAAACCTATTATGCAGAGCATTTGCTTTTTTCTGTAATGATGACCAAATAATTAAAATAATGCACAAGCCTTCGATTTGTGACAAATGTATCTTTGTAATGCAATTTTATATAGTGTGTCTAACTGATATGGTGCAAAATATCATAAATTAGAAACATTTTAAGGAATTCTGCAAAAAATTCCATTGTGACTCCATAATTTATGATGGAGTTGGATATAAACCTTCACCTCCTCCTCCTCCTTTTCCACCAGGAATGATTGCTTCGGACTATGGATTCCTTTGAATTTCCACAATATCAGCTCCATGTTACAAACCAACAATACTTTCTTTGTTCATAGGGCGTCCATCTTTTCAGGTCACATCAAAGGATGGAACAGGCGCACTTTGGTGTTGGAGTTGCTGCTGTATAAAGTTGAGATAAATGGAAAATATCTGCATATGTATTTAAATACCACATAAATCACAAAAAGACCTCCCTCACAGGGCTGTCAATCTCACAATGAAATGCTGTTATAACTAAAGTGTTCATAATTTTCTGGTTAAAAGGCAAAATGTATCTAACAAAAGAACCCTTTTCTGTGACTTTAAATGTACATTAGAGACACTTGACAATGCATGGGGAGTAATGGTATGCGGAACTAAAAATACATCTGATTACATTTGCTCATCAAAATTCTTTTCAAGTGATGTTTTCCATCCTTCTTCCAGAATCAGATTGCAATGGTTTAAATGTTTCAGTGACGGTTACACGTCTAAGCTTAACTGTCAAACTGGCCGAATGAAAATAAACAGTCCCAGTTATACAGGAATAGTGAGTGTCTTTTTAAATCTATTGAGACCAGTTCTTTTTTTTTGTCAACCTAGACTATCAAGTCATTGAGGAGCTACTTAACAAGCTTTTTTTCAAGCTTGCGAAATAGTGTTTGTGGTTACCATAGTAACTACATCCAGAGCTGTGAGGATGACAAGTGTTTCAATCTTACACTACAACTTGCCAAATGATTTTGCTAAATTTAGATTATATTCAACCTTATGTTGCGGCTGAGAAACATATAAATAAAATGTCATGGAGCCTTTTGATAGACTGCAGTTTTAATGTATAAATACTATGATACTAAGGTTGATTTCTCCAGGCACGCAGGTACAAATCACACATGTGCAAAGGGTATTTGCATTCATAGAGTCATAGAGTCATAGAGTAATACAGCACGGATAGAGGCCCTTCGGCCCATCGTGTCCATGCCGGCCATCAAGCCCTGTCTAATCTAATCCCATATTCCAGCATTTGGCCCGTAGCCTTGTATGCTATGGCATTTCAAATGCTCATCCAAATGCTTCTTAAATGTTGTGAGGGTTTCTGCCTCCACAACCCTTTCAGGCAGTGAGTTCCAGACTCCAACCACCCTCTGGGTGAAAAAGTTCTTTCTCAAATCCCCTCTAAACCTCCCGCCCTTTACCTTGAATCTATGCCCCCTAGTTATTGACCCCTCTACTAAGGGGAAAAGCTCCTCAGCATCCATCCTATCTATGCCCCTCACAATTTTGTACACCTCAATCATGTCCCCCCTCAGCCTCCTCTGCTCCAAGGAAAACAAACCCAATCTGCCCAGTCTCTCTTCATAGCTGAAGCGCTCCAGCCCTGGTAACATCTTGGTGAACCTCCTCTGCACCCTCTCTAACGCGATCACATCTTTCCTGTAGTGTGGCGACCAGAACTGCACACAGTATTCCAGCTGTGGCCTAACCAGTGTTTTATACAGCTCCATCATAACCTCCTTGCTCTTATATTCAATGCCTCGGCTAATGAAGGCAAGTATCCCATATGCCTTTTTTACCACCTTATCCACCTGTTCCGCCGCCTTCAGGGATCTGTGTACCTGCACACCCAGATCCCTCTGACCCTCCGTCTTGCCTAGGGTCTTTCCCTTCATTGTGTATTCCCTTGCCTTGTTAGACCCCCCAAAGTGCATCACCTCGCACTTTTCCGGGTTAAATTCCATTTGCCACTGTTCCGCCCATCTGACCAACCCATCTATATCGTTCTGCAGACTGAGGCTACCCTCCTCGCTATTTACCACCCTACCAATTTTAGTATCATCCGCGAATTTACTGATCATACCCTTTACATTCATATCCAAGTCATTAATGTAGACCACAAACAGCAAGGGACCCAGCACCGATCCCTGTGGTACCCCACTGGCCACAGGTTTCCAGTCACAAAAACAACCTTCGACCATCACCCTCTGCCTTCTGCCACTAAGCCAGTTTTGTATCCAATGTGCCAAGGCACCCTGGATTCCATGGGCTCTTACCTTCTTGACCAGTCTCCTGTGCGGGACTTTATCGAAGGCCTTACTGAAATCCATGTATACCACATCCACTGCGTTACCCTCATCCACACACCTAGTCACCCCCTCAAAAAATTCAATCAAATTAGTTAGACATGATCTTCCCTTGACAAAGCCATGTTGACTATCCCTGATTAATCCTTGCCTCTCCAAGTGGAGACAAATTTTGTCCCTCAGGATTTTTTCCAGTAATTTTGCATTCATTGATAGAATGCAAACCGTTTTTGTGCTGCCCTCTCAATTCTCCCCTCATGTGCTTCCAGTTAAAAACAATCTACTGCTAAGGCTTCGGAAAGAGATAATGGGGGTAATTTTTCCCAATTTTTATTTCCATTGATGTAAAATGGGCTGCCGATTCTCTATCACCCATTTTACACTATTGCACAAAGTCAAAATTACCCCAATCTCCTAGAACTTACGTCCAATTTTCTCCTGCTGTATAGCAGAGCTAATTACGGCAGAGGTAAATCCAGATGAAAACTGCCCTCACCTCTGCTCTGATGGATATCACAAAAGTCATTAAGATAAGTTTAGATGAGGGAGGCCGTTTGGCCCATTTTGCTCAACCATCCATACAAACCCATGTTTTCCTCATCACAACATGTAACTGTCTCTTGAATGACTCCAGAGTTTTCCCCTCTACTACCCTACATGGAAGATCTTCCCAGGTAGTAATTACCCTTTATGTGAAGAAGTGCTTCCTAATATCAGTCTTGAATTTATACCTATGTCTTATGGTCCTGTAGTTGTGGTTTAACTTATAGTGCTCTGAATTTATCTTTTCCATTCTGCTTATAACAACACAGATCAGTCATGTGATCCTTCACTCTGCTATGTTCAGGGTGTGTCTCCCATTTTTCTTGGAATATCTAATATTTACACTTATCCAACAACTTAATGCCTTTAACATAATAAAACGTCCCAAGGTGCTTCACAGGGGTGTTAACAAAAAAAAAAAATCTGACACCGAACCATACAAGGAGATGTTAGGGCAGATGACCAAAAGCTTGGTCGAAGAGATAGGTTTTAAGAAGCGTCTTAAAGGAGGAAAGAGAGGCAAAGAGGCGGAGAGATTTATGGAGGGAATTCCAGAGCTTAGGATCTAGGCACGAACACCAATGGTGGAACATTTAAAATCTGGGATGTTCAAAAGGCCAGAATAGGCAGAGCGCAAAGGTCTAGGGAGATTATAGGGCTGGAGGAGATTACTGGGATAAGGAAGGGCAAGGCCATGAAGGGATTTGAAAACAAGGATGAGAATTTTAAAATCAAGACATTGCTTAACTGGGAGCCAATGTAGGTCAGCAAGCACAGGGGAGAGGGGTTAGCTGGACTTGGTGCGAGTTAGCACACGGGCGGCAGAGTTTTGGATGACCTCAAGTTTATGGAGGGTAAAACTCAGGAGACTGGCCAGGAGTGCATTGGAATAGTCAAGTCTAGAGGTGATAAAGGCATGGATGAGGGTTTTGGCAGCAGGTAAGTTGAGGTAAGGGAGGAGACGGGCGATATTATGAAGGTGGAAATGGGCAGTCTTAGTGATATGAGGTAGGAAGCTCAATTTGTGATCAAATATGACACCAAGGTTGCAAATAGATTTGGTCAGCCTTATACAGTTGCCGGGGAGAGAGATTGAATCAGTGGAAAGGGAACGGAGTTTGTGGTGTGAACCGGAGACAATGGCTTTGGTCTTCCCGATATTTAATTGGCGGAAATTTCTACTCATCCAGTGCTGGATGTCGGACAAGCAGTCTGACAGTATAAAAACACTCCAATAAGTACATCTCGCCAGTCCAAAATCACTCTCCTAACTAGAACCCATAACTTCTGACTTTTAGCAAATTCCTTTCCCCCCTCCCTGATCACACTGTTGCTCTGACTCTGGAATCTTGTGCAACCTTGCCTCACTTTGCCCACCACTGGCAGCCATGCTTCAACTGCCTAGCCCCAGTGCTCTGGAATTCCTTCACTAAACCCTTCGTTAAGACCTTCCTTCAATCCCACTCAAGCTTTTGGTCACTGGGATTAGCGTAAACAGCTCCGGTTGAAGAGGTGGCGCTGCAATGGGCTGAAAGGTCTCCTTTGGCTCTTATATGGCCCTTGAGCACAGTAGATACCAATACAAATCCATGCAAAAATCAAAAATAGCTAGTGAGGTAAACGGCGTCCACCCCGATAACAATAAGTGTTAGTTGAAAGCACTCCCAGATAAGGTACAGCTTCGACTAGAAGTGGGATAAAGCTTTTGCTGCTCAAACATTTTTGAAACTTAGCCTCCGAACACTGCACTATTACACCAGTCTGATATTTCCATTTCTCACGTTAGCTAACCTACATCTCTGACTGAGATACCAGTTTGATGCTGTGGAGATGCACCCACTGGGTTGAGTCTACCAAAATCAACCAATAACATTGCAGCTATTGGGGAGAGGAAGCTCATCCTGTCAATATCTATGTTGAAACTCAGCTTTGAGAGCTGAGATGACCTACTCTGATGCTCAGTATCTTGCCTATGCAAGTAAGTGCTTTCAAGTTTTCTTTGGCTATAAGCTCATTTAATTTATGTTGGCCCACGTCATTACTTGTCATGGTACACTGAAATGCTAACCGCAACTTCAACCAATTCTAGAGTTCCCCCAAGTACTGACATGTTAGAAATTAGTTTCACAACAAGAACAAAATAGCATTACAATTTTGCATGTTCTGAAAGGCAAACTACATTAAACAGGAACAGATATATATCATTACTGTAAAAACACTCACTGCAGATTCCCACCCCCCTAGCTCAGATTTGTATTTTACTTTTAGCTGTTGAATAACCTTTGCTTACACAGTTCATTCCTCCACAGAGTTCTGTAGTCAGCCATTTCCTTCACTGGCTTGAAGCATTACATAGGATTACATAGGATATACGGCACAGAAACAGGCCATTCGGCCCAACCAGTCCATGAAGGCATTTGTGCTCCACTCGAACCACCTCCCGTCTTTCCTCATCTAAACCTATCAGCGTAACCCTCTATTCCCTTCTCCCTCATATTCCCATATCCCTTGTCCAGCCTCCCCTTAAATGCATCTATACTATTCGCTTCAACCACTCCCTGTGGTAGTGAGTTCCACCACCCTCTAGGTAAAGAAGTTTCTTCTGAATTCCCTTTTGGATTTCTTGGTGACTATCTTATATTGATAGCCTCTAGTTATGCTCTTCCCCACAAGTGGAAACATTCTCTCTGTATCCATTCATTCAAAACCTCTCATAATTTTAAAGACCTCTATTAGATCACCCCTCAACCTACTTTTTTCAAGAGAAAAGAGACCCAGCCTGTTCATCCTTTCCTGATATGTATACCCTCGCATTTCTGGTATCATCCTTGTAAATCTTCACTGCACCCTCTCCAGTGCCTCTATATCTTATTATAATATGGCGACCAGAACTGCACGCTGTACTCCAAGTGTGGTCTAACCAAGGTTCGATACAGGTAGCATAACTTCCCTACTTTTCAATTCGATCCTTCTAGAAATAAACCCTAGTGTTTGGTTTGCTTTTTTTTATGGCCTTGCTAACCTGTGGCGCAACTTTTAGTGATTTATATGTTTGTACTGCGAGATCCCTTTGTTCCTCTGCCCCACCTAGACTCGCACCCTCCAAGTGATAAGTGACATCCCTATTCTTCCTACCAAAATATAATACCTCACATTTATCTGTGTTGAACTTCATTTGCCAATTATTTGCCCATTCTGCAAGTTTATTAATGTCCTCCTGCAATTTGTTGCAGCCCTCCTCAGTATTGACTATCCCCCCCAATTTGGTATCATCCACAAAATTAGAAATTGTGTTTTTGATTCCTAAGTCTAAGTCATTAATGTAAATTGTGAACATGGGTACACCAGGGAGTGATGTTGGGGAACAGGATTCCTGTTAGTGTGCCCACTTCGCTGAATGGGGATTTCTGTTTACCAGACATTGACTAAGCAGCGGCTTTTGTGCTTGCTTTCATATACCATTCTGCAAGGTCAAAATGACTGGTGGCTTAGCAAGTTCCTCTTTGCTATTTTAACAGAGGCAATAATCTTACATGGGTTAAAATCTTTGTAAAAACAGCAACTAAAGGAAGTTGGTATGAGCTTCTTAGGCATTTGCAGGATAATATTGCCAACAGTAATTTCTACACTTATGAGACTAACACAGGTCCTTACCGTGTGGAGATGATGGGGATGATTTTCAACTGCCGATTTATTGCCTGAGAAACAGGCGTCCAGCAGTTGAAAAATCTAAGAAGTTGGCCAATTCGACTTCCACCCTCCCCCCCAATTGAAGTCTGATGCAATTTTCAGGGGGGGCCAGTAAATGGGGAAACCAGCACTCCTACCTGCTTCCAGCGAGAGGCCTACTTAAACATGTAAATCAGGGTCCTTCCTACGTGTCATATGCTCCGCCCATCTGTACCTGGGCCCCTCAGGAACAGGCCCAAACATTTCTTTGGGGATGTTTTGCAGGGCCAGCAGCAGTGCTTCTTCTGGCTCCATAAAAGTATTGTGTCCCACTGCAGGTCCGTGTGCACCCCTTTCTGGGATTCAATACCCCCCCCCGCCCCACCCTACCCCAGGCCTGATCTGCCGGCTGGTTCAGTGTGGGAGCCGGCCGATTTCCTGCCTTCCTACAACTGTCAAGCTGCAACGGGGCTCTCCCACTTGATGCCCGCAACTCAAACCCTCGATTCTTTTAAATTTGCTTATGGGATCTGGGCGTCGCTGGCAAGGCCAGCATTTATTGCCCATCCCTAATTGCCCTTGAGAAGGAGGTGGTGAGCCTCCTTCTTGAACCACTGCAGTCCGTGCGGTGAAGGTACTCCCACAGTGCTGTTAGGTAGGAAGTTCCAGGATTTTGACCCAGTGACGATGAAGGATCGGCGATATACTTCTAAGTCAGGATAATGTGTGACTTGGAGGGGAACTTGGAGGTGGTGGTGTTCCCATGCGCCTGCTGCCCTCGTCCTTCTAGATGGAAGAGGTCACGGGAAGTGCTATCGAAGAAGCATTAGCAAGTTTCTGCAGTGCATCTTGTAGACGGTACACACTGCAGCCACGGTGCACCGGTGGTGGAGGGAGTGAATGTTTAAGGTGGTGGATGGGGTGCCAATCAAACGGGCTGCATTGTCCTGGATGGTGTCAAGCTTTTTGTTTATGTTGTCGAGATTGTGTCTACGTTGTCAAACACATGGGGGGTGATTTTCATTCAGAAGTCGGGACTACAACTTTCGGGGTTGTAGTCCCGCCTCCATCGAGATGCGGCCAATCCACGCTATTTTAACTTGATTGACCTTGTTGAGCCCGCCCAGCGGGCTCAGCAGGCCAATTAAGAGCCACCCGGCAACAGGTGATGTCACAGACTGAAATTTCATCTGTCAAGACGTGCTGACAGATGAAATATCAGTGTTTCACAGCTGCTTGAAACTGTCAAACACTGACAGTCTTACTTCTAACCTGAGTCCTTCTACGCAGACTCAGTTAGAAATCTCACCGGCACTGAAAGCTGCAGGCTGTCACTTTTGACAGATCGCAGCCATTCTGCTTTCTGTGCCGGCTGAATGATGGACTCCCGAAACCTAGAGGAAGGAAGGCTGTAAAGGTAAGTACAGGTAATTTAAACTTCTTTACACACTTTAGACACACCAAACACACTTACCTTTGCACTCATGCACCCATCACTCACCTGAACATAGACATCTCGACCCCTCCAAGTCCTTCAACTCGACGGCCCGACTCCTCTAACTTGGCGTGGTTTGGACACGTCGGGAATCTCACACGACAACCTTCAAAATAGGGATTAGGCTAAAAACTGCCTGTTAACTACCTGTTAACAGGCAGTTAATTGGCACTAATCCCTTCCCGCCTCGGGTTGGCGGGTCCCAGTGCGGGGCGGGTACCCGCCTCCTCTGAAACTTACATGGAGGCGGGTTTTGAGCGGGATGGTGTCGGGACCCCCGAATTCGGGAATTTAACCCCCCGCACGCCTCCAATCCCGACTCCAAGGCACACTGAAAATCGACCCCATGTTGTCTTGGATGAGTCGCAATTTCCTCCATTGGGAAGAGAAAAGCCATTGTCTTTGGGATTCCATCCTCTTGTCTCAGACTCAAACTGTCCACAACCTCGATGTCCCATTCAACCGCGAGCCGAGCTTCCAACCCCACATCCTCTCCATCGCAAAGACTGCCTACTTCTACCATCATAACATTGCTTGCCTCCACCCAGGCCTCAGCCCATGTGCTGCTGAAATCCTCAACCATAGCTTTAGTCACCTGCCAGACCCAACTATTTCAATGCTCTCCTGGCTATATCCTATTCCAAACCAAGTCCTACTCACCCATCACCACTGTCGTTGCTCCACGAACCCAATGGGCTGGAGTTTGTGAATGGAGGCGAGTTGGAGGCGGGACAGCTGCTTGTCGTTTCAATGTCCCGCCTTCATCCTTGCCTGACCAACCAGAGGGATTTCCCCCTGATTGAGCTTGTTAAGCCCACCCTGTGGGCTCAGCAGGCCAATTAGGGAGGAAGTCACTGACAGATCACGTCAACGTCAGACGTGCTATCTGTCAAGACTTCTTGAAAGAAGAAATGTCAGCATTTGACAGCTCCGTGAAGCTGTCAAACACTGACATTCTCTTTAGTTTGATGAGCCCTTGTGTTGAGGACTCATCAAACCTTTCAAATTTGTAAATTTCACATGACTGTAGGAATGGAGGTTCCAACAGCCTTTCTGTGAAATTGACAAGCAGGATGTCGGCTCTCCCGATCCACCGCGGCTAAAGGCTGTATGAAGAAAACAAGGTAAGTGAACATTTTTTAAACTTATCACTCACCTTGTATACTTACCACTCCACATTTGCACCCACCACTCACCTCTACACCTTATTCCAGGTGCCTCCGACCTTTGCAGACCTCCTCCACATCTCCTCCAACCCGGTGGGGTTCTCCGAGGTCGGGAAGCCTTCACCTGTGAAGGCAAAATGGCTTGCAGTACAAAATAGTGAATAATTAATCACAGCAATCAAAGGTGTGAATGGTGTCCAAACAGGTCAGTCAGGAAAACATTACATCAAAGAACAATGAGGTGGGGTCACAAGGGGTCAAATGTTGCAGATGCTGGGGTCTGTATGAAAAACAGAAAAAACCCAAAAATACTTTGCTGGAAATCACAGCAGGTCCGGCCGCATCTGTGCAGAGAGAACAAGCCAACGACGACTCGAGTCTGGATGACTCTACGTCAGGTGGGGTTACATGTAGCGTGACATGAACCCAAGATCCCAGTTGAGGCCATCCTCATGAGTGCGGATTTTGGCTATCAGTTTCTGCTCGACGATTTTGCGTTGTCATGTGTCTCGAAGGCCGCCTTGGAGAATGCTTACCCGAAGATCGGAGGCTGAATGTCCTTGACTGCTGAAGTGTTCCCCGACTGGGAGGGAACACTCCTGCCTGGCGATTGTTGTGTGGTGTCCGTTCATCTGTTGTCGCAGTGTCTGCATGGTCTCACCAATGTACCATGCTCCGGAGCATCCTTTCCTGCAACGTCTGAGGTAGACAACGTTGGCCGAGTCACATGAGTATGTACCATGTACCTGGTGGGTGGTGTCCTCACGTGTGATGATGGTATCTGTATTGATGATCTGGCATGTCTTGCAGAGGTTGCCGTGGCAGGGTTCTGTGGTGGCGTGGTCGCTGTTCTCCTGAAAGCTGGGTAATTTGCTGCGAATGATGGTCTGTTTGAGGTTAGGCGGCTGTTTGAAGGCAAGTAGTGGGGGCGTGGGGATGACCTCAGCGAGGTGTTCATCGTCGTCGATGACATGTTGAAGGCTGCGGAGAACATGGCGTAGTTTCTCCGCTCCGGTGAAGTACTGGACGACAAAGGGTACTCTGTTGGTTGTGTCCCGTGTTTGTCTTCTGAGGAGGTCTATGTGATTTTTTGCTGTGGTCCGTTGGAACTGTCGATCGACTAGTCGAGCGTCATATCCCATTCTTACAAGGGCGTCTTTCAGCGTCTGTAGGTGTCCATCGCATTCCTCCTCATCTGAGCAGATCCTGTGTATCCGCAGGGCTTGTCCATAGGGAATGGCTCCTTTAACGTGGTTAGGGTGGAAGCTGGAGAAGTGGAGCATCCTGAGGTTGTCCGTGGGCTTGCGGTAGAGTGAAGTGCTGAGGTGCCCGTCTTTGATGGAGATTCGTGTGTCCAAGAATGAAACCGATTCTGAGGAGTAGTCCATGGTGAGTCTGATGGTGGGATGGAACTTGTTGATGTCATCATGTAGTCTTTTCAGTGATTCTTCGCCGTGGGTCCATAGGAAGAAAATGTCGTCGATGTATCTGGTGTATAGCGTTGGTTGGAGGTCCTGTGCAGCGAAGAAGTCTTGCTCGAACTTGTGCATGAAGATGTTGGCATATTGAGGTGCGAATTTGGTCCCCATGGCTGTTCCGTGTGTTTGGGTAAAGAACTGGTTGTCGAAGGTGAAGACATTGTGGTCAAGGATGAAGCGGATGAGTTGTAGGATGGCGTCTGGAGATTGGCTGTTGTTGGTGTTGAGTACTGAGGCTGTCGCAGCGATGCCGTCATCGTGGGGATACTGGTGTAGAGTGCCGAGATGTCCATCATGGCGAGGAGTGTTCCTGGTTCAACTGATCCGTGGGTGCTGAGTTTCTGTAAGAAGTCTGTAGTGTCGCGACAGAAGCTGGGGGTTCCCTGTACGATGGGTTTCAGGATGCCCTCGATGTATCCAGAGAGGTTCTCACACAGGGTTCTGTTGCCTGATACGATAGGACGTTCGGGTGTGTTGGCTTTGTGTATCTTTGGGAGGCAGTAGAAGTCTCCCACGTGGGGAGTACGTGGGATGAGAGCGCGTAGGATGCTCTGAAGGTCTGGATCGAAGGTCTTGATCAGTCTGTTGAGTTGGCGGATGTGTTCTTTGGTCGGATCTGCAGGTAACTGTCTGTAGTGTTCCTGGTTGTCCAGTTGTCGGTATGCTTCTTTGCAATAGTCCATTCTGTTCTGTATGACGATGGCTCCTCCTTTGTCTGCTGGTTTGATGATGATGTTGCGGTTGGTCTTGAGAGCGTGGATGGCATTGCGTTGTGCTCGGGTGACATTCTGGACTGTCTTGTGAGTGCGGCTGATGAATCTGGCGTTGAAGCATCTCCTGACAGCTTGAGCATACATGTCAAGCTTAGGGCAGCGGCCCTCTGGAGGGGTCCAATTTGACTCTTTCTTCTTCAGTTGCTGCACCGCGGATCCCTCTGTCTGCTGTTCCAGATCATTGATTGTCTCATTGGGTTCGCTGCTGACATCTTGGGATTTGTGGAAGAATTCCTGGAGCCTCATTCTCCTGATGAATTCCTCTGTGTCTGCCGTGAGGCCGATGGGGTCCATTTTGGTGGTGGGGCAGAAATTGAGCCCTCAGCTGAGAACTTCGATTTCGTCTGGTTGAAGGGTGTGGTTGGACAAGTTGATGATGGACTTCCCTGTGGTTCCAACCGTGGTACCGGGGGAGGCTTGGTTGCTGCTGGTGGTGATGCTGAGTTTCTCAAGCTTCCTGTTCTTGGTGTGCATGTAGGCAGTGTAGTTCCATTGCCTCGTCTGCTTGGCGGTGTCTCGTAGCTGGTCTGCTGTGTCCTGAGCACAAGCTGAGAACAAGCTGAGAACATGGACTCTATCTTGGTTTCGAGGTTGCGGCGTCTGCTGTAGAGCTGGTGTACGAGATGGTTGAGGAGTGTGCGAGAGGTACGACAGCAGAGTCTCTCAGCGTAGTCTGTGTTGTAGGTCGATTTGAGTGGGTTCGTGATCTGTAGTCCTTTCGGGATTTTGTCTGCTTTCTTGCATCTCTGTAAAAACTTGATGTCTGCGTCTATATGCGCGATCTTCTTGGAGATCCTCTCCACTTTGAGCCGGCAGTTTGTGGTGTCGATAGTAGCCATGATGTGGAGATGCCGGTGTTGGACTGGGGTGGGCAAATGTAGGAAGTCACACAACACCAGGTTATAGTCCAACAGCTTTATTTACCTGTAATCATCTGGCAGTTTTCTCTGACTATATATGCTGTGCCTGTATGCTTCTCTTCACTTCACCTGACGAAGGAGCAGCGCTCCGAAAGCTTGTGATTTCAAATAAAGCTGTTGGACTATAACCTGGTGTTGTGTGACTTCGTACAACTTGTTTTACTGGTGGTCAAGGGAGTTTATTTCTCCATCAACACATCACACAACAAATGTTGTTTTAAAGGTTCTGAATTTGAATCCAAACATTAATCCCAGTTGGCATTGAAGCCATGTTGAAATGAAGCTCAAAAATTTCTTTTTCAAATTACATTAAGTTGGCTAACTCAGACATTGTTATGAAATAACGTGGCATTGGACTAAAGGGTTAGAAATGTTAACGACTACTGTGTTGCTCTGTATAGTAGCTGCTCATCTTTTGTGCTTTATTATGTCTGTGAGCTGCTCTTGGCCAAGAGCCCATTGTAAACAAGCTATCAACTTTAATTGCATAACTACCTTTATTAAATAAATAGAGCTAAAGAGGTGACTGAATTATCTATGTTTATAAAAAAAACCTTTTCCCTCTTTACAAGATGGCATTAATTCTACTTGTCCTGAAAAGAAAAGGGGCGATTTGTCTTTGAGATGCGATTTTAGTCTCTGAGTGACATTATTGTGCTGTCTAACTACAGGGTGTTGACAATGTACTGATCTAATTAGCAAACAGTTCTGTGTGCACTAGTATGAATGGTAAACACTGGCCTTTCATAGATTTTTACCAGTTCTTTATCTACCGTATGAAGTCAGACAGCAAAAAACGAACAGCCGATGTTATCAGCAGCCAGGAACTGCATTTCCAAGTTCTGTGTCATCACATTTAGTAGGTCAAAGTATTTTTGTTGCCAGTGAGAATTAATCCTTTTCTTTCAGTTTTTTTTTGTTGCACTTTTTTGTCCATATATGACATGGAAGACCTCAGTAACAATGTAGATTCCAGCTGCCGTTTGAAATGCCTTCCAGTCTTCAGATAAATCATGTACTGTTCTTTAAGCATTCCGATGACGTAGTCACAAGTTAAAAACATCTGTCCAGGATGACTGTATTCTGAATACATTCCTCCATGACAGAATGTTATCGTTTCACATTCCCATGAACCTAAATTACTAGACGGTCCATTCATTTTAATATTTCTCCGTATTTAATTTGATTTTTGAAAGTAGTTTTCTAGTCACAACCACAATAATAAACACAAGATATATCAGGCTCCCATGGAGTATGAGAATTATTTAATGCTGCCCTACATATATCCTACGTTTTTCCTATCTTTGAACTAATTACATGCAAAAAAAATTTACAAAACTGGGCTTTTAACACTTGGTTGTTCTCAAGTTCTGTTGAAATAAGTAGAGACAAAAGGTTACACTATGGAGCAATGTAATAACATCACTGACCTGTTGAAATCACATTCCAGTAACATGCTTCATGGCATACATTGCTGGAAGCAGTATTGCCAGACCCTTTGCTGCAACTTTGAGGTGTAAATTACCTGAACCTAATGAGTTGCCTGTTTGCAGAGTACTGACTTGTGGCTCAAATCTATATCTGAAGATGAACACACATGCACGGACCCTTAGAGTTGTGCGATGGGCTAATCTTTGTCACTGCATGTTCCACGTTCTCCCCAGACAAGGTACTGTAATAGGATATGAAACCCAATCTATCTCAAGTATAACCCTTATACATCGGTTGAAGCCATACCAGTTTGGGGCCAAGCACATTTGCAGTCTGGAGCCAATACAAAATAACTTGGATAGTATTGTTTAGTAGGTGGAGTGGGTTTTAATAACACAAAGGCATTCCACTGTGTGCGCCGTTCAATACCTGTCTGCCCTCAAGTCCCTGCTGTGTGGAGGAGGCAGCTCCTTAGTGGCAGTGGTTCTTAAACTAGGATAATGCATTATCAAAGCCCTATAATCTGGATAACCTTACAAAAAGTGTGATTTGAATACTTGATCTACTTTGTGTTTTTTCAAAAGATCAAAGTGTTTGCATCACCTTTCCAAAGAGTCATCTTCTACACCATTTTCAAAGCAAAAAAGGAGAAAATCAAGCAATGTCATACTAATTGACAAATTTGAACTGAGTTATATTTCTTAATGTATGATAAGATACCTGTAACACTGGCAAATGAATGGCAGTTCTCTATATTCGGGAACAGAGTGTGCCGTGGGTTAAAATGCTTTCCTTTCTGCTGTCTTCAATGGCTACTTCGAGTTGTCAATGGGGCAATAGCCTAAAGGTAGGTCAAAAATGAGGCCTTGTTGATACCCGCAGCAGCAGTGATACCCGCCCTGCTGTATGCCTCAGAGACATGGACCATGTACAGCAGGCACCTCAAAGCACTGGAGAGGTACCACCAACGCTGCCTCCGCAAGATCCTGCAAATCCATTGGCAGGATAGGCGCACCAACGTCAGTGTTCTTGCTCAGGCCAACATCCCCAGCATTGAAGCTTTCACCACGCTCGATCAGCTCCGATGGACGGGTCACATTGTCCGCATGCCCGATACGAGACTCCCAAAACAAGTGCTCTACTCGGAGCTCCGGCACGGCAAGAGTGCCCCAGGTGGGCAGTGAAAACGCTTCAACGACACCCTCAAAGCCTCCTTGAAAAAGTGTAACATCCTCACCGACACCTGGGAATCCCTGGCCCAAGACCGCACAAAGTGGAGGAGAAGCATCCGGGAAGGCGCCAAACACCTTGAGTCTCTTCGCCGGGAGCAAGCGGAAGCCAAGCACAGGCAGTGCAAGGAGTGCACCCAAGCACCCCACCCACCCGCCCCTTCAACCATTGTCTGCCCCACCTGTGACAGAGACTGTAGGTCCCGCATTGGACTCATCAGTCACCTGAGAACTCATTTTTAATGTGGAAGCAAGTCATCCTCGGTTCCGAGGGACCGCCTAATGGGAAGAAGAAGGTCAATAATGCCACTGGAGTGAATTCATTTTCATTGTGATGTAAGTGAACTGCTGTGAAGGCGGCGAAGGCATAGCTTCATGCAGGCATTCTGTTTGTCTGCACAACAACAGTCACTGCATTTCAAAAAAGATTTTACAATGTAAAGTGCTTAGAGACTTATGGCCTGAACAGTACTGCTCATGCTGCATAACTCGCACCAAGTCCTGTTCACCCATCACCCCTGTTGGCTCCTGGTCTGGCAATGCCTCGATTTTAAAATTCTCATCCTTGTTTTCAAATCCCTCCTTGACCTCGCCCCTTCCTATCTCGGTAATCCCTCCAACCCTACCATCCTCCGAGCTCTCTGCGCTCATCCAATTCTGCCCTCTTGCGTATCCCTGATTTTCATCGCTCCATCTTTGGTGGCCGTGCCTTCTGTGCCCTAAGCACTGGAATTCCCTCCCTAAACCTCTCTGGCTCTCGACCTCTCTCCCCTCCTTTAAGATGCTACTTAAAATCTACATCTTTGACCAAGGTTTTGGTCACCTGTCCTAATATCTCCTTATATGTGGCTCGGTGTCAAATTCTTGTTTGATAACGCTCCTGTAAAGCGCCTTGGGACGTTTTACTACATTAAAAGGTGCTATATAAATGCAAGTTGTTGTTATACTACCTAAATGCAATTATTATTGTTATACTCAAACGCACGGAGCGTAAGAGTCATTTTTTTAACACATCAAATGAGTCGACAAGATAGCCAGCTCTCTTCATTCATTAAAATGTGAATGGCAGAACAATACAGTTTCACAAAGCTGCCTTTATTCTGCAATCGATGCAGATCATTATTGGTGCTGACCATATCCTGCAGCTGGTTTTACTGTTACCACATTGGTGCACATTTGCTTATTCTCTGCTATATTTTTTGGATTAAGGTCAACAGCACAGTACAAGAACAGCAAAAGAAAGGCAGTTTGGAGAATGGATGAGCAATACAGCTGCAGGGACCGGGGGTGGTAATTCCTTTTCTGAAGTTGGGAATTAATGGATTTGCTGGTGACTGCTGATCTAGCGTACTATCCCCCACTCAAAGCCGCTCTTTAATAATGAATGACCTGACCTCCGGAGACCCAACAGCATCAAGGGCCCAAATTTTCACAAGCAGCAGTTGAATATTTAGTTAAAGCTAGATTCCCTCTCTTGCACCAATGGGGATTGCAGATTTCCAAGATCGACTAACAGCAGTGTCAGGAAGTAAAGTTAATATGGAAGAATAGCGCATGGAGGTCATGCGTCTTTGTTTGAATGCTGCTTCCCTGACACAACTCTATATGACATAAGATATTAATGGTATTTTCATAATGGTGGCAGCAAATTTGCAACTGACTCGCATATGAAATCTAATTCAGTGATCACACCAGCTATACCCACAGCTGGATAATCAGATCCATAAATCTGCAAAATTTGCAGTCCCAACATTTGTGTGCCAGAAAAGCCTGCTGAAAGTTGTAAACTACACAAGGTGTTTTATTGCAACTGCTTCTTGATCAATGTAACTTTCATGATCTGATGGCAGAATCTAGTTTATTCTGTATGTATTTGCTAGTTTTAGTTTGACTACTGTTGACATTGCTGAGAATGATAGTAAATAAACCAGTTTAATTCATCTTCCAGGAGACACCATGATAGAACGTATTCGCCCAAGAAGGTTATCGGTAACTGCGTCCTTGACTTTAAACATTGGAATGTTAGGCTCTTCCTAGTTTATAAAGAGCAAAGCAATGAGAATTCTTTTAAAGCTGTGTTTACACAAGGTTCCACCAATGACTGTGTGGGTGACTGCAGTCCTCAGTCAGCTGTACAATTAGGAGCATTCTGGCTTCAATTCTTTGTCTGAACTGAGTTAGATGGTGGCAGCAGAGGGAATTCCATAACTGGCATGATCATCCTTGAGGTAGGAGGGGGAAAACATGTTCCTAATCGTTTTCCAGTGGCCTCAACTTGAACGTGCATCTGTGTCGATACCCAACGAGAACAGAATCGAGCCTCCCGGAAATGGCGAGGAGGTAAGACATTTAGGGAAAAACAAATACAGATATGCATGCCATCACTTTTTATGCTTCAGTGAAAAGATTGCATAGTCGTCACTTGTTTTGCAGGTTGTATTAGGCACTATTCATTGAGTGCAAAAAGACAAAATCCCAAATTATCCGATATCCCAGTGTTTATCAGCTTCTATTGCCAAACCAAATGTCACCTTAAAATGAGTTGGTAAACTATCAAATATTTGAAACCAAAATAGACAAATGAATCATCAGATATTACAACAGGCTAGTACAATTCCATTTTAGGTTTCTGCCCTGAGCTTAAATCCAATTTAAACATTTAGCTTGCTCTATAGAATCCTACATGTAATGAGTTTTGGGAAGTCTCAAGCCTGTTGCAGTTGGCCACAGTTCTACTCGCATTTCAACACAAATTGGCAGTTCCTATTATGAGTATGGCTGGTATAGGAAATTAAAGTGGTTGTTTGCCCTTGTGAGGTTGGGGACAGAGACAGATTGTTTGGACACAACTGAGGGAGCTTTACTCTGTAGCTTATATTCTTTTCAACGTTCTGGGAGCGCTTGATGGTGACAATTAGTGCCTGAAGTAGGAAGTGTTCCATTTTCATACTTGACGTTCCTTGTATTGATGAACAAGAAAAAATCCACCAAGTGTAGTTCCTTGTTCAATGCTGTAAAGGGGTCAATGAGGATGAGGAGGGATGAAGCGAAGCCGTCACAGTCACAGAGTATGTCGTTCCCGATTTTGGTAAGGGCTGTTTTGGTGCCATGGGAAGGGAAAAAACTGGACAAGAGGGTTTCAAACAAGGAGTTGCAGGAGAGATGGGTCTGAATACTGCAGCAGTTCTAGAAGATCCAACACCACCTTCTCAAGGAAATTAGGAATGGGCAATAAATGCAGCCCACATCCTGAAAAAAACAAAAACTGGGGGCAATGACACAATCAAGGACCTCGGAGGAAAAGGTATGAAAATATTGGGCCCAATTTTCATGATATTTTCCCCCGACCATAGGCATAGGCCCAGGATTCCAATGGCAATGGGGTGGGGGTGGGGGGTGGGGGTAATGTTCCCTCTAAGCTGCGTGGCTACGCGGCCGCCCACCGATCACGTGATCCTGCGCAAGCCGCTCAGCAGCGCTGCCGCTGGAAGAGATACAGTGCATGCGGCCGCGCACCAAACTTAAAGGGCCCATGCAGGGGGGAAAAAATGAGAGGGTACATTGGTGGGGGACCACTCCCAGACCTCTCGTTCCAATTTTCTATGCTTGAGGCTAAAGAGTGGCGAGATGCTGAAGCACCCACAAAGCGTTGGTGCTGGGCCTTGCATTTGGACCCTCCTCAGATCAGGATCTGAAAAAGCCCGGCAGCAAAGCTGGACGATAGGTGGGCAGTTTTTTTAAAGCAGTATTTTGTCGATTTTAGGGCCCAGAAATCTGAAACTGTGTTCCTGTTTCCCAATGCCAGGCCCTGCTGGGGGACATGGCTGCACCGGATGTATGACCGGGCCATGTTCATGGCCTAGCCCACCAAATTGGGGCACAATTCAGTCAGGACAGGGTGCAGTGCACTTTGGGTTGGCTGTGCATGTTCAATGCCTGGGCTGCGGGGTGGGTGGCTCGAGAAAATTAACCCTATTAATTTCGACCGGCAAGAACCAATAAAGTGCCTCCCACAGAGTTCCAGTATTGTTGTTTCATGGCTGCTTGCGTAATGATTTTAATTACAGAATGACTCTGGATTATTTAGGTCAATGTTGGAGCTAACTCCTTTAGAAACTCATAAATCACTTCAGAATAAAAATAGCTTGATAATTGAATGAAGCCACTGTCATAAACTCCCTCCGCCAATCATTCAAAAATTCAAGCCTTAATGAGCTGATCTCATGCAATATTGTCGAACAACTCAATTCAATCATATCAAGAATCTCACTTTGCCCCGGCTCAGGCATCTTCTTGTAAAGTCCATGCATCAGTGCAGTGTAAACCCATCACAACAAGGAGCTAACGTCAGAAAGAGTGTGGAATGATATTGTTTCATTCATGTAAATTAGGTGTTCAACAGCAAGATCAAGGGGTACTAGCAGTCAAAGAAAAACCGCAACTGATAAAAGGCATCTGACAACAACAGTGAAAACAATAACACCTTTATGTCAGTCCCATCACTCATTCAACATTACTGCCAAGTCTAACAGCATATGGAACCAAATCAATGCAAATTAAACTGAGTACAGAGCAAGACAGAATATAATCCAAGCTACCTGGCTGTAAATGGCGCGTGTCAGAAATTTTCAGCGGAACACAAGAGGAAGAAGTTATTGAGACCTGGAACAGATTTCCATAATTATTAAAGAACTGGCACGGGCAGGCAGAATATTCTCATGGGCAATTAGGGATGGGCAATAAATGCTGGCCTTGCCAGCGACGCCCACATCCCATGAACGAATAAAATAAATTCTCCAGTTAGTCAGGATCCACATAATCGCACTCTTCAAACACTGTACGGTCAATAATTATTTGTAATAGTCTGTAAACTGAAAGACCTTGGCCGCTTTCAAAATACAGCTCTCTTTTCCTTTATACAGCTGCAAATATGACTTCCTGTAATTTTGTAATGATAAACATTATAGATAATAAGGAATGTGCAGATCCAGAAGGAATTTTTTTAATTCAAGATACTTAATTCTTGTACAGTATTTTTTTAAAAATTTATTTTGTCACTGAATACTACTCCAGCCCCAAGGGAAAATTACTGTTTGACTTCAATACACTTTATAGTGACAGGCTTAATTAATTAATAAGGTCATAAATGTGTGGCAATGCATCTGTGCGGTGTGCTGTCTAAATCAATTCAATGCCATACAATAAAAGGGATAACTCAACTCAATTTGCTTTATTGAACATTTTACCTGACAATCTGCGACAACAGTAGAGAAACTAATATCTTTGAAAGATATTTTACAATCCTCCAGCCATAGCGGTGTCCTTTCAGAAGCAGCTGCATTCGCAAATTGAGATCCATTCTCTTGAGGCTGGGGGAAGGGTAACGGTCTTCCCGTGTCACAGCATCACTCTCTTAACAAACATCAGAGACAGAATGACCTTGAGCTTTTTCTTAGACATATGGAGTATAGTGGAGGGGGAATAGTCATCCAGTAAAATCAAAACTGGGTCTCTGGCGGCTAGAAATTAAATTTCTCTTGAGACAAATTTGATACATTCATTCTAAACGTGGATAAAAATTGCTGAGGTGCTATTCAAAGATCTATCTTTCTTCTACCTCTCATTCTCTATACAATTAATTCCCTGAATGTTTTGCCTTGACTAACGTTAACTATTGAGTTATAGCACGTTTAGTGTGGGATTTAAAAGACTACTTGTAATTTGGGATATTTGCATCAGCAATGGCAGACCTGAGACAATTTCCAATAGTAGCACATTGTTTAGCTGTTGCATGCCATGAGGTAAATCCTTCTTCTTCTTCTTAGGCAGTCCCTCCGAGCCGAGGATGACTTGCTTCCACATTAAAAATGAGTTCTCAGGTGACTGATGAGTCCAATGTGGGACCTACAGTCTCTGTCACAGGTGGGACAGATGGTGGTTGAAGGAGTGGGTGGGTGCGGTCCTTGCGCTGCCTGTGCTTGGCTTCCGCTTGCTCCTGACGAAGAGACTCAAGGTGTTCGGCGCCTTCCTGGATGCTTCTCCTCCACTTTGTACAGTCCTGGGCCAGGGATTCCCAGGTGTCGGTGAGGATGTTGCACTTTTTCAAGGGGGCTTTGAGGGTGTCCTTGAAGCGTTTCCTCTGCTCACCTGGGGCTCTCTTGCCGTGCCGGAGCTCCGAGTAGTGCGCTTGTTTTGGGAGTCTCATATCAGGCTTGCGGACAATGTGACCCGTCCATCGGAGCTGATTGAGTGTGGTCAGAGCTTCGATGCTGGGGATGTTGGCCTGAGCAAGAATACTGACATTGGTGCGCCTATCCTGCCACACAGTCACAAACATACACAAACAAATCTTCTTCTTCTTCTTAGGCAGTCCCTCGGAACCGAGGATGACTTGCTTCCACATTAAAAATGAGTTCTCAGGTGACTAATGAGTCCAATGCGGGGCCTACAGTCTCTGTCAAAGGTGGGGCAGACAGTGGTTGAAGGGACAGGTGGGCGGGATGCTTGAGTTGATGTGCGCTCCTTGCGCTGCCTGCGCTTGACTTCCGCTTGCTCCCGGCAAAGAGACTCGAGGTGTTCGGTGCCATCCCGGATGCTTCTCCTCCACTTTGTGCGGTCTTAGGCCAAGGATTCCCAGGTGTCGATGGTGATGTTACACTTTCAAATACACAAACAGTCAGCAGGATTACATCAATATCACAATACTAGCCGGTTTACTAACTGGGAGTAAAAGGTGTGAGCCTTGGAAACAAATTAACTTGGTACACAAGGGTCTTCTTCTTAGGCAGTCCCTCGGAACCGAGGATGACTTGCTTTCACATTAAAAATGAGTTTGCAGGTGACTGATTAGTTCAATGCGGGACCTACAGTCTCTGTCGCAGGTGGGGCAGATGGTGGTTGAAGGAGCGGGTGGGTGAGGTGCTTGGGTTGACGTGCGCTCCTTGCGCTGCCTGCGCTTGGCTTCCGCTTGCTCCCGGTGAAGAGACTCAAGGTGTTCGGCGCCTTCCCGGATGCTTCTCCTCCACTTTGTGATGTCTTGGGCCAGGGATTCCCAGGTGTCGGTGAGGATGTTACACTTTTTCAAGGAGGCTTTGAGGGTGTCCTTGAAGCGTTTCCTCTGCCCACCTGGGGCTCTCTTGCCGTGCCGGAGCTCCGAGTAGAGCGCTTGTTTTGGAAGTCTCGTAGCGGGCATGCGGACAATGTGACTCGTCCATCGGAGCTGATTGAGCATGGTCAGAGCTTCGATGCTGGGGATGTTGGCCTGAGCAAGAACACTGACGTTGGTGCGCCTATCCTGCCAATGGATTTGCAGGATCTTGCGGAGGCAGCGTTGGTGGTACCTCTCCTGTGCTTTGAGGTGCCTGCTGTACATGGTCCATGTCTCTGAGGCATACAGCAGGGTGGGTATCACTGCTGCTCTGTAGACCATGAGCTTAGTGCCGGGTTTGAGTTCCTGGTCTTCAAACATTCTCTTCCTCAGGCGACCGAAGGCTGCACTGGCACACTGAAGGCAGTGTTGGACTTCGTCGTCGACGTCTGCCCTTGTTGACAGTAGACTCCCGAGGTATGGAAAGTGATCCACGTTGTCCAAGGCCTTGTCGTGGATTTTGATAATCGGGGGGCAGCACTGTGTGGCGGGGGCAGGTTGGTAGAGGACCTGTAGGTAAGGAAGCTGTAGGTAAGGAAGCCGTTCTTCAGACTCTTTTCCGTGGCATACACTGTAGTGTGTCCTTTGTACTTGGATGCTGGAGCTAGCAATGCAGGAAGCATAAGTTCACGGAAGATGAGTGCACTGGTGATTATGTAGGCCAATACGTGACAGATATTGTCTAAGTCAATCCTCACATAACCATGTTCCTGGGGTCTTTTCCTGTTGATCTTTCTGATGTTGTTGATCCTTCTGTCTCTTGTGTTTTGTCCCCACACTAGCACTAGTCTTGTAGCTCAAAATCCTTCACTGCTTCACTCGCTTCAGCATGCCATTGCTGTCGGTGGCCAGGGTTTCCTAATAGTTAACGGCCATGTTGCATTGCTACAAGTGAATCTTTAATGTATCTTTGTAGTGCCTTTGTTGTCCACCCTGCTTTCAGCCATGTCAGCTGTGGCTCAGTGGATCGCACTCTCACCTCTGAGTCAGAAGGTTGTGAGTTCAATTTGCACTCCAGAGACTGAGCACAAAAATCGAGGCAGACACCCCAGTGCTGCACTGTCGGAGGTGTCGTCTTTCAGATGAGACGTTAAACTGAGGCTCCGTCTGCTCTCTCAGGTGGACATAAAAGATCCCATAGCACTATTTCAAAGAAGAGCAGGGGAGTTATCCCTGGTGTCCTGGCCAATATTTGTCCCTCAATCAACGTCAATTAAAAAAAGATTATCTGGTCATTATCACATTGTTGTTTGTGGGAGCTTGCTGTGTGCAAATTGGCTGCCACGTTTCCCACATTACAACAGTGACTACACTTCAAAAGTACTTCATTGGCTGTAAAGCACTTTGGGACAGCTGGTGGTCGTGAAAGGCGCTATATAAATGCAAGTCTTTCTTTCCTTCATCTGTCATCCACCAATTCTCCATAAAGCACCTGCTTCAATAACCATACGTTGTCCAGCAGGGCTGAACATTGATCATCAGAGTCTCAATGCTGATGCCGTCAACACATTCCAATATTATGTCGTTAGTGATCTTGTCCTGCCATTTAATACAAAGTGAGGTGTGAAGGCGTCTTTGGTGAAACCTTTTGAGCTGTTGAGTGTGCCTTCTTTAGAATGTCCCTATTTCGCATTCATACAGGGATTGGTAAGGATGATCGTATTATAAACCTCCAGTTTAGTGACAACCTTGAGACTGTGCTGATTTCAAACACGTCTACCGAAGGCCACGCATGCTTCTCTGTACACGAGCCTTTAATTCCTTATTGATCCTTACATCATCAGATAATACACTTCCAAGATCGGTGAACACGTCCACGTCCAATTCAGCTTCGCCAATACTAATCAATGGTCTAACTTACAGCTTCCCAGGAGCTGGTTGATATATTACTTCAGTTTTCTTCAGGCTATTAGTAAGCCCATAGCTACTGGCAGAAGCTACAAATCTATCTATCATCAGCTGATTTACAAGTTTCGATGTAAAGCTCTTACTGAGCACTGGCACACGCTGTTCTGCTTATTCTGAAACATAGAAACATAGAAACATAGAAGATAGTAGCAGGAGTAGGCCATTCGGCCCCTCGAGCCTGTTCTGCCATTTAATGAGATCATGGCTGATCATCCAAATTCAATACCCTGTCCCTGCTTTCTCCCCATATCCCTTTAGCCTTAAGAAATATATCTAACTCTTTCTTGAATATATTTAATAAGTTGGCCTCAACTGCCTTCTGTGGTAGAGAATTCCACAGGTTCACCGCTCTCTGGGTGAAGAAATTCCTCCTCATCTCAGTCCTAAATGGCTTACCCCTTATCCTTAGACTGTGACCCCTGGTTCTGGACTCCCCCGCCATCAGGAACATCCTTCCTGCATCTAGTCTGTCTAGTCCTGTTAGAATTTTATAAGTTTCAATGAGATCCCCTTTCATTCTTCTAAACTCTAGCAAATATAAGCCTAATCGACCCAACCTCTCTTCATACATCATTCCTGCCATCCCAGGTATCAGTCTGGTGAATCTTCGCTGCACTCCATGGCAAGAACATCCTTCCTCAGATAAGGCGACCAAAACTGCACACAATACTCAAGGTGTGGTCTCACCAAGGCCTTGTACAACTGCAGCAAGATATTCTTGAGGAGAGGAGAAGGTACAATCATCAGTAAGGTATACAAGAACACTGGAGCAAAGTAACTATTGGGGATTCTCACTTCTATCTATAGCGAGTCGGATTCTTTTCAATCGCCTGCTTCCGAATATAGTGGACAGGAGGCATCTGGAATTGCAACACGGCTTCAGGGCTATCTGAGGGATGACTGCCATGATCTTCATT
The DNA here is from genome assembly GCF_052327205.1 of Somniosus microcephalus. Taxonomy (NCBI): domain Eukaryota; kingdom Metazoa; phylum Chordata; class Chondrichthyes; order Squaliformes; family Somniosidae; genus Somniosus; species Somniosus microcephalus. The sequence goes on along the minus strand of NC_140991.1, from coordinate 50,927,512 downwards.
GATTGTCAGCAGAAATGCAGGAAGCAAAATCAAGATCTACATACGTCATTTGTTGAGTTAACTAAAGCCTTGGATACTGTCAGAGAACCCAGACTTTGGAGACTTATGAGGAAATATGGTTGTCCGGAGAAGTTCTTGTCTTCTGAAACAACTGCGCGATGTGATGCATGGCAGAGTGTGCATTGATGGCACTCTGTACAAACCATTCCCCCTTTAGAACAGTATGCTGCTAGGAAGTGTACTGGGCCCTGCTCTATTCGCACTCTTTTATGCGGCTATGCTGGACGATGCAATGAGGGACCTTCAGTTAGGAGTTGGGATACGAATCTGCACAATGGGGAAAATTGTTCAATCTATCAAGACTGCGAGCATCGACTAAAGTCTCCAAACAAATTATACAAGAACTTTTGTATGCTGGTAACTGCGCCCTTGTGGCATATTTCCGAAGAATCATAGATTCATGGAATCATAGAAATTTACGGCACATAAGGAGGCCATTTGGCCCATTGTGTCTGTGCCTGCCGAAAAAGAGCTCTCCACCCTAATCCTACTTTCCAACTATTGGTCTGTAGCCTTGGAGGTTACAGCACTTCAAGTGCATATCCAAGTACTTTTTAAATGTGATGAGGGTTTCTGCCTCTACCACCCTTTCAGGCAGTGCATTCCAGACCCCCTCCACCCTCTGGGTGAAAATATTTCTTCTCAAATCTCCTCTAATCCTTCTACCAATTACTTTAAATCTATTCCCATTGGTTACTGACCTCTCTGCTAGGGAAAATAGGTCCTTCCTATCCACTCTGTCTAGGCCACTCATAATTTTATACAACTCAAGTAAGTCTCCCCTCAACCATCTCTGTTCAAAGAAAGCAACCCCAGCCTATCCAATCTTTCCTCATAGCTAAAATTCTTCAGTCCTGGCAACATCCTCGTAAATCTCCTCTGTACCCTCTCTAGTACATCATGTCTCTCCTATAATGTGGTGACCAGAACTGTACGCAGTATTCTAGCTGTGGCCTAACTAGTGTTTTATACAGTTCTAGCATAACCTCCCTGTTCTTATATTCTATGCTTCAGCTAATAAAGGCAAGTATCCCGTATGCCATCTTAATCACCTTACCTACCTGTCCTGCTACCTTCAGGGATCTATGGACATGCACTCCAAGGTCCCTCTGTTCCTCTACACTTCTCAGTGTCCTACCATTTATTGTGTATTCACTTGTCTTGTTAGCCCTCCCTAAACGCATTACCTCAAACTTCTCTAGATTGAATTCCGTTTGCCACTTTCCTGCCCACCTGACCAGTCCATTGATATCTTCCTGCAGTCTACAGGTATCTTCCTCACTATCAACCACACGGCCAATTTTTGTATCATCTGCAAACTTCTTAATCATGCCCCCTAAATTGAAGTCTAAATCATTGATATATACCACAAAAAGCAAGGATCTAGTACTGAGCCTTACGGAACCCCACTGGAAAATGCCTTCCAGCCACAAAAACGCCCGTCAGCCATTACAATTTGCTTCCTGCCACTGAGCCAATTTTGGATCCAACTTGCCACTTTCCCATGGATCCAATGGGCTTTTACTTTTTTGGCCAACCTGCCATGTGGGACCTTGTCAAAGGCCTTGCTAAAATCCATGTAGACCTCATCAAATGCGCTACCTTCATCGACCCCTCTCGTTCCCTCCTCAAAAAATTCAATCAATTTAGTCAGACACGAACTTCCCTTAACGAATCCATGCTGACTGTCCTTGATTAATCCGTCCCTTTCTAAATGATGATTTGTACAGTCCCTCAGAGTTTTTTCCAATAATTTGCCCACTACTGGGGTTAGGCTGACTGAATAAACAAGAAGAATACACAAATTGAAGGGTTGAGGCCCCTTTCCCATATTAATTTAACTGACTCCTCACACAATTTTCAGCTCTAATTCAAGAAACCCCTCCTACAATGGTCAGCCTTCTAAAATCCAAGACTAGTGTCAGCTAATCACTACTTCCTTATTTGGCTCATATTGGGACTGAAATTCTGTGGGGCAACTGACCAACCGGGAATCCCCTAAGACAGTTGGGACCAGCCATTCGAACAGCGGTTAGTGAGTTGTGTAAGGGTGCACGTGGGATCCACCGGTGGACTCCAGACCAAGCAAGCAGATTGGGCCCCAAAACCAGTGTCAGTTTTGTTTTAGGCTTCTTTGATCAAACAAGTGCCAAGGTTAGCAAGGGCAACCGCCTCCCCCGAACAGGTGGAGGCTGATGTTTCCATGGGCATGGAGCAGCCGGGTGCCAGAGAAGCATCAAAAGTGGCGCATGCATCCACCTGCTCCATGGTAATGAATCATAAGGATCATAAAACTTACAGCACAGAAGGAGGCCATTTGGTCTGTCGTGCCTGTGCTTGCTCTTGGAAAGTGCAGTCATGCTTATTCCCACACCATGCTTTTTGTCCATTACCCTGCAAGTTCCTCATCCTCAAGCACCAGTCCAATGAAGTGCTCCCCACTGATCCTCTTCCACCCTGACAAACTCCAGCAGGGTCAGCCTAACTGCTGGGATCTTTTTTTTAAATTCGTTCATGGGATGTCGGTGTCACTGGCAAGGCCAGCATTTATTGCCCATTCCTAGTTGCCCTTGAGAAGGTGGTGGTGAGCTGCCATCTTGAACCGCAACAGTCTGTGTGGTGAAGGTACTCCCACCGTGCTGTTAGGGAGGGAGTTCCAGGATTTTGACCCAGTGACGATGAAGGAATGGCGATATACTTCCAAGTCAGGATGGTATGTTTCTGGTCAATGGTGACCCCCAGGATATTGATGGTGGGGGATTCGGCAATGGTAATGCCGTTGATTGTCAAAGGGCGGTGGTTAGACTCTCGCTTGTTGGAGATAGTCATTGCCTGGCACTTGTGTGGCACGAATGTTACCTGCCACTTATCAGCCCAAGCCTGAATGTCATTCAGGTCCTGCTGCATGCGGGCATGGACTGCTTCATTATCTGGGGAGTTGCAAATGGCACTGAACAATGTGCAGTCATCAGCGAACATCCCCACTTCTGACCTTATGATGGAGAGAAGGTCATTGATGAAGCAGCTGAAGATAATTGGGCCTAGGACACTGCCCTGAGGAACTCCTGCAGTGATGTCCTGTGGCTGTGATTGACCTTCAACCACCACAACCATCTTCCTTTGTGCTAGGTATACCTCCAGCCAGTGGAGCGTTTCCCCCCCTATTCCCATTGACTTCAGTTTTACTAGGGCTCCTTGATGCCACACTCAGTCAAATGCTGCCTTGATGTCAAGGGCAGTCACTTTCATCTCAACTCTGGAATTCAGCTCTTTTGTCCATGTTTGGACCAAGGCTGTAATGAGGTCTAGAGCTGAGTGGTCCTGGTGGAACCCAAACTGGGCATCAGTGAGCAGGTTATTGGTGAGTAAGTGCTGCTTGATAGCACTATCGACAACACCTTCCATCACTTTGCTGATGATTGAGAGTATTCGACTGATGGTAATTGGCCGGATTGGATTGGTCCTGCTTTTTGTGGACAGGACATACCTGGGCAGTTTTCCACACTGTCAGATAGATGCTAGTGTTGTAGCTGTACTGGAAGAGCTTGGTTAGAGGCGTGGCTAGTTCTGGAGCACAAGTCTTCAGCACGACAGCCGGGATGTTGTCGGGGGCCATAGCCTTTGCTGTAACCAGTGCGCTCAGTCATTTCTTGATATCACATTGCCATCCGAGGAATGTGAGACATTTTCTTTTACACTTCTAAGTCCCGGCGGCATTTTGCGCTATAGAAATTGGCTCTTCACCTTTGGTTTCTCAATTAAAACAGGATTCCAAACAATCGAGCAAGTTCTGCTGATAAAAGTGAGGAAACAAATGTTTGGGAATCTTGATGAAGCTGCTGAAGGCCCAACCATCCTCATCTTCCCTGGGCTTTTTGCCTCTCCTATAAGATTACATTGCTGCGGGTGGTAAGTGTCCAGTCATGATGCTCCAGCCATCATGGTGTGTGGGTCAGGCTTAATGGACCAGCTGATATTTTCCTGCCTATCAATTTTGTATGTTCATATGTATCTGCTTCATCATTGACCTTCCATCCATCATAAGGTCATTTGCTGATGATTCAACAGTATTCAGCTCCATTCACAACTCCTCTAATAATAAAGCAGCCCATGGCAGTCTACAGCAGGACCTGAATAACATCCACACTTGAACTGAGAAATTGCAAGTAGCGACCATCTCTCACAAGGGAAAGCCACTTTTCTTCCTTCAATGACACCACAATTGCTGGAGTCTTACACAGTCAACATCCTGGAGGTCATCTTTGACCAGAAACTTAACTGGACCAGCCATATAAAAACTATGGCTATAAGAGCAGAGCAAATGCTGGGTACTCTGTGACAAGCGGCTCACCTTCTGACTCTTGAAGCCTATACACCATATATAAAGTTCAAGTCAGGACTGTGATGAAATACTCACCACTGGCCTTGATGGGTGCAGCCTCAACAACATGCAAGAAGCTTAACTTCATCCAGGACAGAACAGTTTGCTTGATTGGTGGACCGGCTACTGGAATCAATTTCTACCTCCTCCATCACCAGTGCACTGTGGCTGCAGCATGTATAATCAACAGGATCAATGTCAATCGGAATGTAGAAACATAGAAACATAGAAGATAGGAGCAGGAGTAGGCCATTCAGCCCCTCGAGCCTGCTCCATCATCCCTTGCCAGCAACGCCCACATCCCATAAAAACGAATTAAAAAAAAATTCCCCAGTTTCATCCTCTAAAGGACCAATGTTTACTTTAGCTACTCTCTTCCTTTTTATATACCTGTAGAAGCTCTTACTATCTGTTTTTATATTTCTTGCTAGTTTACTCTCATAATCCATCTTCTCTCTCATTTGCATTTATATAGTACCTTTCACGACCACCGGAAGTTTCAAAGCGCTTTACAGACAATGAAGTACTTTTGGAGTGTAGTCACTGTTGTAATGTAATGTAATAGAGTGGCTAGGAAGGCCTTATTCCCCTTAACAAAAGGGTCAATAACCAGGGGGCATAGATTTAAAGTAATTGGTCAGAGGATTAGAGGGGATTTGAAGAGAAATGTCTTCACCCAGAGAGCGGTGGGGGTCTGGAACTCACTGCCTGAAAGGGTGGTAGAGGCAGAGACCCTCATCACATTTAAAAAGTACTTGGATATGCACTTGAAGGGCCATAACCTACAAGGCTGCTGGAAAGTGGGATTAGGGTGGATAGCTCTTTGTTGGCTGGCACAGACAAGATGGGCTGAATGGCCTCCTTCTGTGCTGTAAATTTCGATGAATCAATGAGATCATGGCTGATCATCCAAATTCAGTACCCTGTTCCTGCCTTCTCTCCATATCCCTTGATCCCTTTAGCCTTAAGAAATATATTCAACTCCTTCTTGAATATATTTAATGAATTGGCCTCTACTGCCTTCTTTGGTAGAGAATTCCACAGGTTCACCACTCTCTGGGTGAAGAAATTCCTCCTCATCTCTGTCCTAAATGGCTTACTCCTTACCCTTAGACTGTGACCCCTGGTTCTGGACTCCCCGACCATCGGGAACATCCTTCCAGCATGTAGTCTGTCTAGTCCTGTTAGAATTTTATAAGTTTCGATGAGATCCCCTCTCATTCTTCTAAACTCCAGCGAGCACAAGCCCAATCGACCCAATCTCTCCTTGTATGTCATTCCTGCCATCCCAGGTATCAGCCTGGTGAATCTTCGCTGCACTCCTTCCATGGCAAGAACATCCTTCCTCAGATAAGGCGACCAAAACTGCACACAATACTCAAGATGTGGTCTCACCAAGGCCCTGTACAACTGCAGCACAACATCCTTGTTCCTGTACTCAAACCCTCTCGCTACGAAGGCCAACATACCATTTGCCTTCTTAACCGCCTGCTGCACCTGCATGCTTACTTTCAGCGACTGGTGCACAAGGATGCCCAGGTCTCGTTGCACTTCCCCTTCTCCCAATCTATTGCCATTCAGATAATACTCTGCCTTCCTGCTTTTGACACCAAAGTGGACAACCTCGCATTTATCCACGTTATATTGCATCTGCCATGTTTCTGCCCAATCACCCAACCTGTCCAAATCATACTGAAGTTTCTCGGCATCCTCCTCACAGCACACACGCCCACCCAGCTTTGTGTCATCTGCAAACTTGGAGATATTACATCTAGTTCCCTCGTCCAGATCATTAATATATATTGTGAATAACTGGGGTCCAAGGACCGATCCCTGCGGTACCCCACTAGTCACTGCCTGCCACTCGGAAAAAGCGCCGTTTATTCCAACTCTTTGCTTTCTGTCTGCCAACCAGTTCTCTATCCAAGTCAATACCTTGCCCCAAATCCCATGTGCCTTAATTTTACACGCTAATCTCTTATGTGGGACCTTATCGAAAGCCTTTTGAAAATCCAAATACACCACATCCACTGGTTCTCCCTTATGTATTTTACCAGTTACATCCTCAATAAATTCCAGTAGATTAGTCAAGCATGATTTACCTTTGGTGAATCCATGTTGACTTTGTCCGATCCGGTCACTTTTTTCCAAGTGTTCTGCTATTACATCCTTTATAATGTACTCTAGCATTTTCCTCACTATCGATATCAGGCTTACCGGTCTATAATTCCCCGTTTTCTCTCTACCACCCTTTTTGAACAGTGGGGTATCATTAGCTACCCATCAATCCATGGGTACTGTTCCAGAGTCTATCGAATTTTGGAAGATGACCAGCAATGCATCTACTATTTCTAGGGCCACCTCCTTAAGTACCCTAGGGTGTAACTTATCAGACCCTGGGGATTTATCGGCCCTCAATCTAATCAATTTCCCTAACACGATTTCCCTACAAATATTGATTTCTATCAGTTCCTCCCTGTCATTAGACCCTATGTTCCCCGACATCTCTGGGAGGTTATTTGTGTCCTCCTTTGTGGAGCCAGTACCAAAATATGTATTTAATTGGTCTGCCATTTCTTTGTTCTCCATTATAAATTCCCCTGATTCTGACTGCAAGGGACCTACGCTTGACTTCACCAATCTTTTTCTCTTTACATATCTATAGAAGCTTTTACAGTCAGTTTTTATGTTCCCTGCAGGCTTACTCTCATACTCTATTTTCCCCCTCCTAATTAATCCCTTTGTCCTCCTTTGCTGAATCCTAAACTGCTCCCAATCCTCAGGTTTACTGCTTTTTCTGGCCAATTTATATGTCCTCTCCTTGGATCTTATGCTATCCCTAATTTCCCTTGTTAGCCACGGTTGAGTCACCTTTTTTGTTTTATTTTTATGCCAAAATGGGATGAACAAATTCTGTAGTACCATCCATGCGATCTTTGAATGTTTGCCATTGCCCATCCACCATCAACCCTTTGAGTGATATTCCCCAATCAATCCTACCCAACTCGCACCTCATACCATCGTAGTCTCCTTTATTTAAATTCAGGATCCTAGTCTTTGAGTCAACTATTTCACTCTCCATCTTAATAAAGAATTCTATCATATTATGATCGCTCTGACCCAAGGGGTCTCGCACAAGATTGCTAATTAATCCTTTCTCATTACATAATACCCAGTCTAAGATGGCCTGATCTCCAGTTGGTTCCTCGACATATTTGTCAAGGAAACCATCCCGTATACACTCCAGGAATTCCTCCTCCACAGTATTGTTACTAATTTGGTTAGCCCAATCTATATCTAGATTAAAGTCACCCATGATAACTGCTGTGCCCTTATCGCACGCATCTCTAATTTCCCGTTTAATGCCACTCCCGACATCCGCATGACTGTTTGGAGGTATATATACCACTCCCACTAACATTTTCTGCCCCTTGGTATTTTTCAGTTCTACCCATACAGATTCCACATCATCAGAGCTAATATCCTTTCTTTCAATTGTGTTAATCCCCTCTTTAACCAGCAATGCTACCCCACCTCCTTTTCCTTTTTGCCTATCTTTCCTGAATATTGAATACCCCTGGATGTTGAGTTCCCAGCCTTGGACACCCTGGAGCCATATTTCCGTAATCCCAATCATATCATATTCGTTTACCTCTATTTGTGCAACTAATTCATCCACCTTATTACGAATGCTCCTCGCATTAAGACACAAGGCCTTCAGGCTTGTTTTTTTAATGCTCTTAGATCTTTTAGAATTATTATTTACTGTGGCCATGTTTGATTTAAACCCTTGATTTCTCTGCCTGCCACTTTTGTTTTTCTCCTTCCTGTCATTTGCTTTTATCCTTGTTTCCCTTTCCTCTGTCTCCCTGCTCAGGTTCCCAACCCCCTGCCATTTTAGTTTAAACCCTCCCCCAGAGCATTAGCAAACACTCCCCCTAGGACGTCGGTCCTGGCCCTGCCCAGGTGCAAACCATCCTTTTTGTACTGGTCCCACCTCCCCCAGAACCGGTTCCAATGTCCCAAGAATTTGAATCCCTCCCCCTTGCATCATTCCTCTAGCCATGTATTCATCTGAAATATCTTTCTATTTCTACTCTGACTAGCACGTGGCACTGGTAGCAATCCTGAGATTACTACCTTTGAGGTCCTATTTTTTAACTTACCTCCTAACTCCCTATATTCAGCTTTTAGGACCTCATCCCAGTTTTTACCTATATCGTTGGTACCTATATGCACCATGACACCTGGCTGTTCACCCTCCCCTTCCAAAATGTTCTGCAGCCGCTCTGATACATCCTTGACCCTTGCACCAGGGAGGCAACACACTATCCTGGAGTCTCGTTTGCGGCCGCAGAAACGCCTATCTATTCCCCTTACAATAGAATCCCCTATTACTATAGCTCTCCCCCTCTTTTTCCTCCCATCCTGGGCAGCAGAACCACCCCTGGTGCCAGGAAGTTGGCTGCTGCTGCCTGGTAAGCCATCCCCCCCATCAGTATCCAAAGCGGTATATCTGTTTGAGAGGGGGATGGCCACAGGGGACCCCTGCACTACCTGCCTGCACCTACTACTCTGCTTTTTGGTCACCCGTTCCTTTTCTGCCTGTGCCACCTTTACCTGCGGTGTGACCAACTGATTAAACGTGCTATTCACGACGTCCTCAGCATGTATCCAATCACTGCTCCAGCGCCGCAATGCGGTCTGTCAGTAGCTGCAGCTGGACAGACTTCCTGCACACATGGTTGTCAGGGACACAGGAAGTGTCCCTGAGTTCCCACATATCACCATCTCCAAGTTCTCCTCCAAGTTACACACCATCCTGACATAAATCGCCGTGGTGAATAAGGTTGGTGAGCTACAAGCACAATTAGCCATGTGGCAATATGATGTGGCAATAACGGAAACGTGGCTTAAAAATGGTGAGGACTGGGCGCATAATATTCAAGGGTACAAAGTGTTCAGAAAAGATAGGGAAGGGAAAAAAGGGAGGTGGGGTGGCAGTGCTGATTAAGGAAGACATTGTAGTGCTGGAAAGGGAGGATGTTCTTGAGGGGACCAGGACAGAATCCCTTTGGTTAGAGTTGAGGAGCAAAAAGGGTATGATCACACTTTTGGGTATGATACTCTACAGGCCTCCAAATAGTGAGAGGGAGGTAGAGGAGTAAATCTGCAGGGAAATCGCAGAGATATGCAAGAGCCATAGAGTGGTGATACTGGGGGACTTTAATTATCCAAATATCGATTGGGATAATGTTACAGTAAAGGGAAAGCAGGGGGAGGAATTTCTGAAATGTGTTCAGGAGAATTTCCTTGTCCAGTATGTTCTTGGCCCAACTAGGTAGGAGGCATTGCTGGATCTGGTGCTGGGGAATAAATTGGGCCAGGTCGACCAAGTGCCTGTGGGAGAGCACTTGGGTACGAGTGATCATCATATCATAAGATTTAGATTAGCAATGGAGAGGAGCAAGGAACAATCTAGAGTGAAACTTCTAAACTGGAATAGGGCTAACTTCAATGGGATGTGAAAGGGTCTAACCAGAGTAAAATGGAACCAAAGACTGACAGAAAAAACTGTAACGGAACAGTGGATGATCTTTAAGGAGGAGATGTTCCAAGTACAGGCTAGCTACATTCCAACAAGCGGGAAGGGTAAGGGAACCAAAGCAAGGGCTCCTTGGATGACGAGAAAGATTGCGAAGATGATGAAACAAAAAAAGAGGGTGTATGATGAATGTCAGGTGAATTCTTCAAGGGAGAACCAGACTAAATACAATGGCCCAGAAATTAGGTTCGGGGGCTTGCCGCACGTGCAAGCCCCCGGTGTGCACTTACCCGGCGCGCCGACAGCTGAAGCCTGGGCCTGCTTGGAATTCCTGTCACTGGCCCGGTTCAGCTGTCGGCGCGCTGTGCTTGCCTGATCCAGCAGCGTAGTTAGTGCGATGTGCCGGCTGGGATCAGGTGAGCACTGGGCAGCCAATCAGGGGAGGGAAAACATCATTCATGAGTTTGATAGTAAGAACTGTCAAACTCATGAAAACTACGGGCGCCCAAAACACTACTTAAACTTTAAATAAAATTTTAAAAAACATCCCACTAATTAAATGAACTATAAATAACTTAAAAAAACTATTTTAAACAATTAATCAAATTTTTGAAAAAAATAATTTTTTAAGAAATCGGGTCTAAAAATAAACTTACCTTACTGTAAAGTCCTTAAAAACAATAAAGCTGTGGAAAAAATGTTATAATTTTACATAATAGACCACTTACCTTAAAGAATCAAGTCCTTACGTCTCCTTTTTACATTTCTAAAAAGTTGAGGCCCTTACACACGGGCAAACCTGTCAAAAAGAAGGAAGTTCAACGCGTGCGCGCAGAGTCCCTTGGAGGAAATGCCGGTTTCCCGCGCATGCGCTGTGCATGCTGATATCCGGCACTTCCAATGGGCCCACGCGTGAGTACCCCATCCGTACTCACGCGTTGGGACCGGAATTACTGGGCCATTAAGTTGAGAGGGGAAGTGAAGATGAAAATAAGATTGGCAAAGAGAGAATATGAGAGTAGAATGTCGGTTAACATAAAAGAGAACCCAAAAATCTTCTACCGGCATGTAAACAGAAAGCGGGTAGTAAGAGGCGGGGTAGGGCCAATTAGGGACAAAGAAGATGATATGCTTAGAGGCACAGGGCAAGACTAGAATACTCAATGAGTATTTGTATCAATGTTTACTAAGGAGGTGGATGCTGACAAAATATCGGTAGAAGTGGAAAAGGTAGAAGCAATGGAAGGGGTGAAACTTGATAGACAGGATGTACTAGAAAAGCTGGGTATGCTTAGAGTGGATAAATGTAAGAAGTCACACGACACCAGGTTATAGTCCAACAGCTTTATTTGAAATCACAAGCTTTCGGAGCGCTGCTCCTTCTTCACCTGAAGAAGGAGCAGCGCTCCGAAAGCTTGTGATTTCAAATAAAGCTGTTGGACTATAACCTGGTGTCGTGTGACTTCTTACATTTGTCCACCCCAGTCCAACTCTGGCATCTCCACACCATAGAGTGGATAAGACACCGGGTCTAGATGGCTTGCATCACAGGTTGTTGAGGGAATTAGGGGAGGAGATAGGGAAAGGGCTTGCCATAATTTTCCAATCTTCCCTAGATGTGGGGGAGGTGCCTGAGGATTGGAAAGTGACAAATGTGACACCATTGTTCAAGAAAGGGTATAAGGACAATCCTAGTAACTATAGGCTGGTCAGTTTAACATCAGTGGTGGGTAAAGTTTTAGAAACAATAATCAAGGAAAAAATTAATTGACACTTGGAGAGGTTTTAGCTAATTAAGGAGAGCCAACACAGATTTGTAAAAGGCAGATCATGTTTGACTAATCTAATTGAATTTTTTGATGGAGTAACAGGGAGGATTGATGAAGGGAATGCAATGGATGTTGTCTACATCGATTTTAGGAAGACATTTGACAAAGTACCACATAGAAGACTGGTTAACAAAATTGAAGCTGTGAGGATACCGATAAACTCCAGTATGATCTGGACAGGTTGGGTGATTGGGCAGAAGCATGGCAGATGCAATATAATGTGGATAAATGCGAGGTTATCCACTTTGGTGTCAAAAACAAGAAGGCAGATTATTATCTGAATGGCAATAGATTGGGAGAAGGGGAAGTGCAACGAGACCTGGGCGTCCTTGTGCACCAGTCGCTGAAAGTGAGCATGCAGGTGCAGCAGGCAGTTAAGAAGGCAAACAGTATGTTGGCCTTCGTAGCGAGAGGGTTTGCATACAGGAACAAGGATGTCTTGCTGGAGTTGTACAGGGCCTTGGTGAGACCACATCTGGAGTATTGTGTGCAGTTTTGGTTGCCTTCTGAGGAAGGATGTTCTTGCCATGGAAGGAGTGCAGCGAAGATTCACCAGACTGATACCTGGGATGGCAGGAATGACGTATGAGGAGCGATTGGGTCGATTGGGCTTGTACTCGCTGGAGTTTAGAAGAATGAGAGGGGATCTCATCGAAACTTATAAAATTCTAACAGGACTAGACAGACTAGATGCAGGAAGGATGTTCCCGATGGCGGGGGAGTTCAGAACCAGGGGTCACAGTCTAAGGATAAAGGGTAAGCCATTTAGGACAGAGATGAGGAGGAATTTCTTCACCCAGAGAGTGGTGAACCTATGGAATTCTCTACCACAGAAGGCAGTGGAGGCCAATTCATTAAATATATTCAAGAAGGAGTTGGATATATTTCTTAAGGCTAAAGGGATCAAGGGATATGGAGAGAAGGCAGGAATAGGGTACTGAATTTGGACGATCAGCCATGATCTCATTGAATGGCGGAGCAGGCTCGAAGGGCCGAATGGCCTACTCCTGCACCTATCTCCTATGTTTCTATGAAGCTCATGGAATAGATGGGTCAGTGGCAGCTTGGATAAGGAATTGGCTTAAGAAAAGAAAACAGCGAGTTGTGGTAAGTGGCTGATTTTCAGGCTGGAGGATGGTAGATAGTGGTGTTCCCCATGGGTCAGTGCTGGGGCTGTAAAGGAAATAGCCATATTCCAAGAAATACACCATCCTATGAACAGATTTCTGATATTATTAATGCATGACATACTGGGTTTAAAAGTCTGGAAAGCCTCGACGACACAGGCTACAAACAGTACACAGGCTTTCGAGATAAGATGAAGTGTTAACATAAAAGTTGTAAACACCACACAAGCTTTTGAAATGGGAATTGATTGTTAATACTAAGACAATGGCCCTATTGAAACAGCAGGCTGGAGGTTCCTCTATGTCTGAACTTTGGAACCAACACAATAGCAATGCCCAAGTAAAGTGTTAAAAACTAACACTTTGAACAGGAAAACAGAATATTAAAAAACCATGTGCCTTCGTAAAAGTAACATCAAATGAGAAACAAGAAACCCAATTATATATGCAGCCAATTGCAGTAGCTAAGAAATGCATGGAACACCCTGGTTGAAGTGGTTTTGATTTACATATTGTAAAAGGTACACAAACAGAAGACTTTGTAGATATGACTTCAATAGATGCACCAAGCAATCACATTGTGTTTGTTGTAAACTTGGAACACATAGGAGTCACGACATCTGCTTCCAAACAGCAGAAGTGATTTTAGAATTGAATGGAAAGCCTTCAATAAGAAAGACATAAAATAAATACTGCTGTCATTTTGTTTTTTATGATAAGTTTTGAAACACCTATACAGCAGACAGGATTCTGAGAGTCAACAGCTAAATTGACAGTAAGAATAGAAAAGAATTCGACAGAAGATGACTGGAGATAATTAGCTTACATCAGCAGAAACTTCAAAGGTTAAACCACTAAAAAAAGGTGTAAAAATAGCACTTTTCAGATGGAAAGTCAGAAGTCGCTGGAAAGGGCAAGCGATTCTCAACTTCAGAGGCACGCTCTGTAAGTTTTTAATTCTTTGAGGCTCGGGTTCAAAAAGGTACTCTTATTTGATTTTGGTGGATATTCTGGGTTAAAAAAAGAAATGTAAAAATGTACAAAGTTAAGATTTGAGAATAAGGATCGCTGAGAATAAGAAATGTAAGCTATTTGTATTTTGAACTGTTAAAGTCATGATTTAGTCACAAGCTGTTAACTGTATGTCGGCTCTTAAATAAATCTATATATTTTTAGAATTGTCTCAAATAGTATTTCTGTATCAAACTTGCGAACTCAATTTCTGTACACTCTTTTGTAAGGAGTTGCAGAATTCTGTGGGGGTTTTCCGGACCCTCATAATATCTGGAAGGTTACAGTCTAGTTAAACTTATTAAAAGTGCTATCTAGAGGACGGTAACATCTTTACGTCGTTCCTTTCCTTTAGAGAGAGATAGCCTGGACCTTTAGACCCAATTAAGCATCTTATAGAATTCGGCTATCTCTAACTTTAGTTGAAGGTGAATATCTGGGGAATACGCCTGATCCGGGGTAGCTCAAAAAGGGCTAGGACTAGTAATTATCCCTTCAGGGCCACTGCTTTTTTTGATGTATATAAATGACCTGGATATTGGAATCCAGAGTAGAATTTCTAAATTTTCCAATGACACCAAACTTGGGGGTGTGGCAAACAGTGAGAAGGATACCAATCGACTGCAACAGGACATAGAAAGGCTAACAGAATGGGCAGACAAGTGGCAGATGGAATTTAATACAGAGAAGTGTGAGGTGATGCATTTTGGCAGAAGGAACAGGGAGAGGCAATGTACACTTAATGGCACAGTTTACAAGTGTGTGTAGGGACAGAGGGACCTGGGAGTTAATGTGCATAGGTCCCTGAAGGTGGCGGGACATATTGAGAGAGTGGTTAACAAAGCATATGGGATCTTGGGCTTCATAAATAGAGGTATTGAGTAAAAAACCTTTATAAAGCGCTGGTTAGGCCACAACTGGAGTATTGCGTCCAGTTCTGATCATCACACTTTAGGAAGGATGTGAAGGCACTTGAGAGGGTGCAGAGGAGATTTACTAGCATGGTTCCGGGGATAGGGGGTCTTAGCTACAAGGACAGGTTGGAGAAGCTGGATTTGTTTTCATTAGAGCAAAGGAGGTTGAGGGGTGATTTGATAGAGGTGTACAAGATTATGACAGGTTTGGATAGGCTAGAAGTTGCTGTTCCCAGTAGTTGATGGTACAAGGACTAGGGGGCACAGATTCAAGATTTTGGGCAAGAGATACAGGGGGGACGTGAGGAAAATCTTTTTTACGCAGTGAGTGGTGAGGACAGGAAGTGGTGGAAGCAGAGACATTGGCCCAGAAATTCGGGTCCCAACGCATGAGTAAGCACGGAGTACTCACGCGTGGACCCGATGGAAGTGCCGGTTTCTTGCATGCACTACGCATGCGCGGGAAACCGGCATTTCCGATCCTCTGAATGAAGGGGTTCAGAGGTCGAACGCGTGCGCGCGGGAGTCTGCGCGTGCGCGTTGAACTTCCTTTTTTTTTTACAGGTTTTTCCGTGCGTGGAGGCCTCTACATTTTACACATTTAAAAACCAGGCGTAAGGACTTCATTTTAAAAGGTAAGCGGTCAATTAATTCAAATTAGATCATTTTTTCCACAGGTTTATTATTTTTAAATACTTTAAAGTAAGGTAAGTGTATTTTTAGCCCCGTTTTTTTATAAAATTATTTTTTTCAAAAATTTTAATTATTGTTTAAAATAGTTATTTAATGTTATTTATCGTTTATTTAAAAAGTGTGATTTTTAAAAAATATTTATTTGAAGGGTAAGTACTGTTTTGGGGGCCGGAGTTTTCATTAGTTTGACAGTTCTTTCTGTCAATCTCATGAATGGGCTTTTCCCTCCTCCGATTGGTTGCCCATGGCTCACGTGATCCCAGCGGACGCATCGCACTAACTACGCCACTGGGTCATGCAAGCACAGCGCACCGGGAGCTGGACCGGGCCACAGAGAGGAAATCCACGCAGGCCCAGGCCTCAACTGCCGGCGCGCTAGGTAAGTGTAGGTCGGGGGCTTGCACCCGCGGGAAGCCCCCGACACGAATTTCTGGGCCAACGTTTTCAAGGGGAGACTGGATAGGCATTTGAGGGAAATAAACTTGCAGGGCTACGGGGATAGAGCGAGGGAATGGGACTGACTGAATTGCTCTACAGAGAGCTGGCACGGACTCGATGGGCCGAATGGCCTCCTTTTGTGCCATTATGACTCGGACTCTACATTATCGTTGGGTCAAAATCCTGGAACTTCCTACCTTACACCATAGTGGGAGCATTGTTGCCACACTGTTCAAGAAGAAGGCCCACCACCTTCTCAGTGCAACTAGGGATGGGCAATAGATGCAGTCTTAGCAGCATTATCCACATCCCAAGAACAAATTTAAAAAAAATTGCAGATCAGGTCAGTACACAAACTGAATGAAAATTTTGCTTGCATTATTTTAATCCCATATATATATATATGATGTTATAACTACAAGGCTAATTTACATTAAGAGACAGATGCACTATAATAGACATTTTGGCTTCAGATTATTGAGATATAATTAGAAAGCTTTTATGTTGCTGCTTAAAAAGCTAGCAAATCTTGGGATGGCTTTATGAACATAACCTAATAGTGAATTGACAGAAAACCACCTCTCAGTGTTACTTTGGAAAATAGAATATGACATGGAGTAAATTAACCTCATTTGGCTTGGATCCTCTGAAGACATTTAATGAGTACAGTAGCATAATGGTTATGTTACTGTATGAGTAATCCAGAGGCCTGGACTAATAATCTAGAGACATGAGTTCAAATCCTACCATGTGGAATTTAAATTCAGTTAATTCAATAAATCAGGAATAAAAAGCTAGTATCAGTAATGGTGACCATGAAACTACTGGATTGTTATAAAAACCCATCTGGTTCACTAATGTCCTTTAGGGAAGGAAATTTGCCCGGTCTGGCCTATATGTGACCTCAGACCCACAGCAATGTGGTTAACTCTTAACTGCCCTCTGAAATGGCCACTGGCAAGGCACTCTGTCGTATCAAAAAAACCTGTTACGATGGACTGCAGTGGCTCAAGAAGGCGGCTCATCACCACCTTCTCAAGAGCAATTAGGGATGGGCAATAAATGCTGGCCTTGCCAGCGACACCCACATCCCAGGAACGAATAAAAAGAAATATCCAGTGAGTAGCTAATAAGCGCACAGGCTGAGGCATTAAATCAAGGCCCCATCTGCCTGCTCAGGCGGACGTTAAGGATCCTATGGTATTATTGAAAGTAAAGTAGGGAGTTCTCCTGGTCAGCATTTATCCCTCAACCATCACCGCTAACAACAGATTAACTGATCACTTGTCTCATTCACTGTTTGTGGGACAAATTGGCTGCTTCATTTGTCTGTACAGTGACTGCACTTCAAAAGTAATTCAATGGCTGTGAACTAATTTAGGTGATCCTGAGACGTTATATAAATGCACGTTCTTTCTTTCAGTGAGTTGTTGAATGTGTTTAAAGCTACAATGAATCTAGTTAGTTATTCCTTCATCATTTGTTTCTTGGTTCTTCAGTACCCTAGAAACAAGATCTAAATATAAGAATAGCATATAGTGGAAGATGTGTTCTGGCCACTGTCAGTAGCAACACTGTATATACCTTCATGAAGATTTCCTCTAGTCTTGATTCTTGTTGAAAGCAGAGAAAATCATCACAAGTATAGTTACGATGTTCCCACACACAGCAACCAGAGCAATTCTTCTCCATAGTGTTAGAAGAGCTAAATGACTAAATTAAAGTGAAGACTAACAGTAGGTAACGGGGGAAAAAAAGAGAGCCTCGTGCAGTCAGAGATATTGGGGCAGTAATTCCTCCCCAAACGCGTGAGTACGGAAGGGGTACTCACGCATCTGGCCGGAGGAAATGCCGGTTTTCAGCATGCACAGTGCATGCGCTGAAAACCGGCATTTCCTCTCCTCTAACCCAAGAGGTGAAGAGGCTAGCGCATGCGCTGTAGGGGGCAGCGCGTGCGTCTTGGATTTCCTCTGTTTTGGGGGATTTGCGCATGTGTAAAGGCCTCCGGTCTTTACGCTTGTAAAAAGCACACGTAAGTATTTATTTTTACAGGTAAGTGGTGTTTTAGTGCAATTTAGAATTTTTTTTTCCACAGGTTTATTATTTTAAAGAATCTACAATAAGGTAAGTTTAGTTTTAGACCCTTTTTATTAAAAAAATATTTTTTTCAAAAAAAAATTATTGTTTAAATTATTATTTTTAACTTATTTATACTTAATTTAATGATTGGGATGTTTTTAAAAATTTTATTTAAAGTTTAAGTAGTGTTTTGGGGTGCAGTACTTTTCATGAGTTTGACAGTTCTTACTCAAACTTATGAATGAAATTTCCCCTCCCCTGATTGGCTGAACAGTGCTCACCTGATCCCAGCCGGCACATCGCACTAACTACGCCGCTGGGTCAGGTTAGCACAGCGCGCCGACATCAGAACCGGGCCACTGACAGGAAATCCACTGCGGGCCAGGTTTCAGATGTCGGTGCGCAGGGTGAGTGCACATCGGGGGCTTGCACGCGTGGCAAGCCCCCGACACCAAGTTCTGGGCCATTAAAATGGATACATCGCAACCTCTACCTAACCTTCGGGCAATGGGAAATCTTGCAGCAAATTGCAAAAGGTTTAAACATCCTCAAACTCATTGATGAAGACTACAAACAAGAGGCCCAAGCATGTATAGAACTCTGCATAGGCATTGTCATAAGAAAGATAATCATTTATTTACATCAACCCTGTGACTTCCTCTTTTGAGCGCGTTACATTCAATTCAACAGTTCACCAGATATTCAACTAGAACCCACCTTACAAAATGGATAAAATCTCAAACGCTTTTCAAGTGATCTTTGATAACTAAAACAAAATTATATTTCAGTCCTCTTTAGGATTCATTTGATTGTTTTTATTTGTTCTTGGGATCTGGGCAGCATTGGCAAGGCAGCATTTATTACCCACCTTTAGTTGCTCAGAGGATATGAGTCAACATGCAGACAGACCAGGTAAGGTTGTTCGGTTCCCTTCCCTGAAGGACATTGAGTTGGGTTTTTTACAACAATTCAGTGGGTGTCATCATTATTCATCTGATGCCAGCCAACAAATTATCAGATTTATTGAAATCAATTGCACAATTTGCCAGGGTGGAATTGAAACTTAGAATGGAGTTGATGTACAGATCAGCCATGATCTAATAGAATAGCAAAACAGGCTCGAGGAGCTGAATGAATTATTCCTGTTCCTATGATCCCAATGTTAATGGTGGGAGGAGGCTGGAGCGGTGTATACGAGCCCTGAAGGGGGCAGTGCACCCAGACATAACTGAGAGGTCGCGATCTGACTGATTTGAATGGCCAGGCCTTATTTCCATAAACTTTCTCTGACTCCCACCCGAAACTAACCAGATCCACTACCTGGCGGGAGCAGGAATTTGGTGGCAGGAGGCCACAGCCAGTGACTCACAGGAATGGTCCTCGGTAGTCATATAAGTGGTGCGGGGGTGGGACTCTGGACCCGATATCGGGCGGGTACAGCCCAGGGGAGGTCCGACACTTCCTTGTGCGGCCTGCTGGAGCACTTCTGTTCCTCCTGGCCCACAAGGAAACCAAAGATAAAATTTTGAAACTTACCTGCCTGGACCTAATTTCTGGCCCGCAATCTACATCCCGGCTGGAACCCGGCTTGACGGGGAAGCCGTCAGTGCTCCCGTTGCTCAGGCCGCCAATTAAAATCGCAGATCGGGTCCCGATTATGTCATCGGGACCCAAACTGCTTATTTAAAGCAGGATCCCATTGACTTCCTGTGGGCGTCCCTGCAGGTTAACACCAGGACACAGCGGGATGGCAGCAGGAATCAGAAGGGTTAAGTCACTAGCCTCATTTTAATTGACTCCCCGCTCGGTTTCTGCCAAGGGGGTGAGTTAAAATTGGTCCTATTACCTTTGGGTTGCTAGTCCAATACCATAACCATTACACAACCATACCCCAATAAAACAGCTGTCGGTGAATGAAAGTTAATTAACCATAAAAAAGCTCTTACTTTGTAATTGGCATGCAACATTTTTCCCTCCAGTGTTCTCCTTTTCACCATCTTATCCTGAAGGCAGCGACTTGGTTTGTAATATGATACCCACAGATCATAATAATGGACACCTGATTGTTTGCCCAAGTGCCCATTCGCCTTATGTGAACCTGGAGAGTGAGTGTTGGTGCGAACTTAATTGTGGGACCATCACAACCATGATCCCGTCTTCACTCAGCAGTTGTTGGCACAGTTTCCCAACTGAGGTCACTGGAGTGAAAGCGAGGACAACCACAGTACTCCCAGGCAAGGAACATTTAAAAAATAATTCAACTATGGAACAGATGTTGTTATGCAACTCACTGAGCCTTCAGTAAACTAAATCAGATGGCCTTTGTAGAATCAGTCAAGTCTGCTTTATGTATATAGCTGAAGATGTTTACAATTCATTTCTTGACTGCATTTTGTCGCTGAAGTAGCCCCGGGTTTAGGAATTCCTGGGACATTCCAAGTTGCAGTACTCCAGAAAACAATCTGTGTCCTATAAAACTTCAAATGTAATTAGAAAGGCCTTTCAGCACAAATACTATCAAAACCCTTTATTAAAATTGATTGTTAGAAAAGTTGTAATTTGTAGATTCTGACAACATTTTCTCCTCGCTTCTAGCTAAAGCTCCATTAACAGCTATGGTATTTGATCCTTGATAAGATAAACTCTTTCATAATAGAATAGTTGTTTATAACATACAGATTAGCAGGTCCCAGAGCACAACCTATTATTTTAGCTCTGTTACAACAAACGTTCCAGCTGTAAATGTTTAACATTCACAGGAAGTGCTTATTCCCAGGAAAATTTCACAGAAGCGATTCCAACTCATGCAACAGCATGGAAAACAAAAGGGGTGGGGGTGGGGGTGGGGGGGAGAGCAGCAGGGATTTTTTAATAGTCAGAGGGAAAGGCGTAATGTTATGCAGGAACTTGAATGTCAACCTCAATAAAGATGAGGTCGAACATTCAAAAGCTTCTGGATTTGGCATGAACCAAAAATGAACTTTCAAATCGGAAGAGCGTCTTCTGGACTGATTTGCATATTGCCAAACCTCAGATAAAGTTTCCCTCTTCTAGCAATGGATTAGACTTAGAAGGGGAACCAACACCAGATTCCCATGGATCAGATCCAAAGCTCCTTCAACCCCAGCCAGACTTGCAGGAACGCAACCTTAATAGCAGGTGCTGCAGATGTCCATCCGCCCCTCTCCAAAAAAAACCATTAGACACTAGGCACTACACTATATCTGAAAGACACCAGGGATTAAGCCAGAAATTAATAAGGTTTTTTTTAAAGATCATCTCACTTTTTCTATAATTCTAAATATAGATGCGAGTTGCTAGCTGTATGGAAGGAACATTTCTGGGAGCACACTGCCTATGATTGAGAAGGGTCTTTTATTCCTCGGCACTTAGGCACGGGGGAGGAAGCAACATCACAATTACAGAAGAACCATTTGCCTGTGTATGTGCAACATCATTTATTTTTAAAAGAGCATGCTATCATAAGTGGATCCTCAATTTAAATTATACAAAGTTGGATTTACAAGTTCATCTGAAAGGGGCCAAAATTCGAACAATTTGGATGGACCTTACTGCCTGACTCTCTTATAAGACGCCAAACCCTGGAATGTAACTTTTATTCCACGTAACATAACAATGAGGTTCGACTGTGCTCTCACCTTTTAAAATGCTGAACATTATTCTGGTTAAATCCTGAGTGGAACAATTGTTCAGTATTCTGATTTTAAAAGGAGTTTTGTGAAATTGTAATGGGATCTTACGTTACTCTGTGTATTTAGTCCTGGGGAAGGTCAAAAGATTGTGGGGAATTCTCGTGCATGGGCTGTTTAATAACACTGAAACAAGCCTGGGAAAAAAAACCTCTCAATCTATGCAGTAGGTGTGTTTTTATTGTATGAACTGGCAATGCACAGTCCACCAATCATTTGCATACAATAGTTCAGCCCTTACATGTGTGAAAAGCAGCGAACACTGTAAGTACACTTTCACTATGACTTCACATGGAAACAGTCCAATACTTTTATTTTTCACAATTACAAATACAAGACCAGTCTAGTAAGTGAATAATGGAGAAGGGTGGCAAGTTTTAACAGCACCTAACAAACTTTACTATGAGATACTTATCGCAAATATCACTTGTGAGGCCTGTAGCGACTTTATTGAGAGAACATCATATTTCCTTTCATGCATTGAATAATATTTCATTATTTGAATGCTGTATTGAAATAGAACCCAATGAAACATAGTTCTAACTCATATGCCGTGGGAATTCAAAGGATTTGAAAGGTTTATGACAAGATTTCACTTATAAACTAATGACTGTCACATCATCTATATCCACCTAGAAAAGCAGCAAATGTTAACCAACAAATGCAAAAATAACTGACAGCCGCCACCCCCCCCCGCCACCCCCCAACAAAAAAAAGAAGACTGACAACTCTTAAACAGTCTTGAAGATAGACCTATGATCAGGGCAATTGCTTTACGGTGACTTGAATAAGTTAAATTCCATTGTTATGTAGCATTCCAGGATTTTTACCAATGTTTTGAGGATTGCGTTCTGCAATTCAGTCTGTTTTTCCCTGCAACCTAAAATCGAAAGGCATCGTCAATGAAATGTGAAAACAAGTAGTTACACTGAGAGTGCAGCGCGACGCAAGCTTGTCAGAACGTAAACTGCAGGTATGCCCAATATTGCAGAGCAAAACTAAAGTACAAAAAAGTAAATTTATTGAAGAGGGGCATGAGCAATGAATATGTGAGATTTATTTTCGGGGGTGGTGGGTCTTGTCCACCTGGGAAATCTTGATTTTTGATTGCTAGTGCATTTTCAAGAACTGCGGATCTTGGAAAAAGAAAAGAAAGACTAGCATTTATATAGCACCTATCACAACCTCAGGACGTCCCAAAAGCACTTTACAGCCAATGAAGTACATTTTTGAAGTGTAGTCACTGTTGTAATGTAGGAAAGCATAGAAGCATAGAAGATAGGAGCAGGAGTAGGCCATTCGGCCCTTCGAGCCTGCTCCGCCATTCAATGAGATCATGGCTGATCATCCAAATTCAGTACCCTGTCCCTGCCTTCTCCCCATATCCCTTGATCCCTTTAGCCTTAAGAAATATATCTAACTCCTTCTTGAATATATTTAATGAACTGGCCTCCACCGCCCTCTGTGGCAGAGAATTCCACAGGTTCACCACTCTCTGGGTGAAGAAATTCCTCCTCATTTCAGTCCTAAATGGCTTACCCCTTATCATTAGACTATGACCCCTGGTTCTGGTACACAGTAGCCAATTTGTGCACAGCAAGCTCCCACAAACAGCAATGTGATAATGACAAGATAATCTGCTTTATCGTGAAGTTGATTGAGGGATAAATATTGGCCAGGACACCAGGAATAACTCTTGTGTTCTTCTTCAAAATAGTGCCATGGGATCTTTTACATCCACCTGAGAGAGACAGACGGAGCCTTGGTTTAATGTCCTCAATTGAGTCTGAACATTTAGCACTCAACCAATCAGAACCCTATACAGGATATGTCTCAGAAATCATCATCGGAGCAGGCTGAGGAGTTGACAATCTGTTATATTTTGAAGTAAAATCTTTGCTTTTACATAGGACGTATTAGGGGGTAGCCAGTCAAAATTCTCATACCCAAACCTCTTCTAGCCACACATTAGACTTGCTGATGGAATAATATAACTTCCTGAAGATGTAGGATGCTAACATATATTAATGAAGGAATTCAAGATTGTCTGATCGCATTAAGACCATCCTGGTGTTTAATTTCATAGACGGTTACAGGCCATTTATTTGTGCGGGTAAATTCCTCCACATGAGCCATCTAGTCTAATGCCACTGTCCTGCTGGATTTCAAAATTCTCATCCTTTTTTTCAAATCCCTCCATGACCTCGCCCCTCCCTATCTATGTAACCTTCTCCAGCACTACAACCCTCCGTGATCTCTGTGCTCCTCTTGTGTATCCCTGATTTTCATTGCTCCATCATGGGCGGCTGTGCCAACAGCTGCCTCAGCCCCAAGCTCTGGAATTCCCTCCCCAAACTTCTCCTCCGCCTCCCTCCACCTATAAGACTATCAAATCCGCTTCCACCACCCTTTCATGCAATGTATGGAAGGTGCTTCTTAAAACCTATCTCTTTGACCAAGCTTTCGGTCACCTACCCTAATATCTCCTTATGTGGCTTGGTGTCAAAATTTGTTTGAGAACACTTCTGTGACGCGTCTTGGGGCGTTTTACTAAGTTAAAGGTGCTATAGGAATGCAAGTTGTTGTTGTTGTTGTAGCCAATGCACTCCTAAATTCAAAATCACTTCAGGAGTGAGACCTAGATCTCAGGTAATTAAGTTCAGATGCACGGGGTAATTTAGTATTCTAAAAGGATGCCGGGTTCAAAAAGTTAGCATGCAAACCCAACACCTTTTGCAGTACACGACACAACATAAACCAGCAGCATGCAAGAATATCCCAGTGCGCTTTGCGTAGAAAAATCATAAACACATTTATAAAGGACATGCTTACAACATAGATGTAGACAGCCTGGTGAAATGGGCAGACACATGGCAGATGCAATTTAACGCAGAGAAGTGTGAAGCGATGTCTTTTGGTAGGAAGAATGAGGAGAGATAATATGAGCTAAATGCGACAATTTTAAAGGGGATGCAGGAACAGAGAGACCTGGCGATGTATGTACATAAATCTTTGAAGGTGGCAGGACAAGTTGAGAAGGCTGTTAAAAAAGCATACGGGATCATTGGTTTTATATACAGAGGCATAGAGTACAAAAGCAAGGAAAATATGTTAAACATTTTATAAATCACAAGGGTAATAATCTCTGGATTACTACCTGAGCCACAAGCAAATTTGGCTAGGGTAAATAAAATCAGAGAGGTAAATGCGTGGCTCAAAGACTGGTGTGGGAGAAATGGGTTTTGCTTCTTGGGACACTGGCACCAATACTGGGACAGGAGAGAGCTGTTCCATTGGGACGGACTTCACTTGGCCAGTGCTGGGACTAGAATCCTGGTGAATTGAATAACTAGGGCTTTAGTAGAGAGGGCTTTAAACTAATTAGTGGGGGGGAGGTTTCAAGAGAGCGAAAAATAAAAATGTCAGCGGAGAAGGCAATAGAGCAAGGTAGCAGTGGGGGAATTAAAAACCAGAGCGTGTCAGGAAGGGACAGAATATATAAAGATATAAAGGTAAAGTAGTAAAGGGGGTAAAAGCAGGAATAAATTGTCACAAAACATATTTAAAAGTTCTTTATCTGAATGCACGCAGCATTCGTAACAAAATAGACACGTTGACGGTACAAATAACTACACATGGGTATGATCTGGTGGCCATTACGGAGACATGGCTGCAGGGTGACCATGACTGGGAACTAAACATCCAGGGGTATTTGACTATTAGGAAGGACAGGCAGGAAGGAAAGGGAGGTGGGGTGGCTGTGTTAATAAAGGATGGAATCACTGCAATAGTGAGAAATGATATTGGGTCAAAGGATCAGGATAGTGAAACGGTTTGGGTGGAGATAAGGAATAATAAGGGGAAAAAGTCACTAGTGGGCGTAGTCTATAGGCCTCCTAACAGTTGCAGCTCTATTGGTCGGAGTATAAATCAGGAAATAGTTGGGGCTTGTAATAAGGGAACAGCTATAATCATGGGAGATTTTAACTTTCATATTGACTGGACAAATCAAATTGGGCAGGGCAGCCTTGAGGAAGAGTTCATAGAGTGCATTAGGGATGGGTTCCTTGAGCAGTATGTTACTGAACCAACCAGGGGGCAGGCAATCTTAGATCTGGTCCTGTGTAATGAGACAGGATTAATAAAAAATGTCCTACTAAAGGATCCCCTTGGAATGAGTGACCATAACATGGTTGAATTGCAAATTCAGTTGGAGGGTGAGAGAGTTGGATCTCAAACCAGCGTACTAAGCTTAAATTAAGGAGACTATGAAGGTATGAGAGCAGAGTTGACTAAAGTGGACTGGGAAAATAGATTAAGGTGTAAGACGGTACATGAGCAGTGGTGTACATTCAAGGAGATATTTCACAACTTTCAAGAAAAAAATATTCCACTGAGGAAAAAGGGGTGTAAAAGAAAAGACAGCCATCCGTGGCTAAGTAAAGTAATAAAGGATAGTATCCGACTGAAAACAAGGGCATATAAAGTAGCCAAATCTAGTGGGAGGATAGTAGATTGGGAAGCATTTAAAAGCCAGCAAAGAATAACTAAAAGATTAATTAAGAAAGGGAAGATAGATTATGAAAGTAAACTAGCAAAAAATATAAAAACAGATAGCAAGAGTTTCTACAGTTATATAAAAAGAAAAAGGGTGGCTAAAGTGAATGTTGGTCCCTTAGAGGACGAGACCGGGAAATTAGTAGTGGGGAACATGGAGATGGCAAAAACGCTGAACAAATATTTTGTATCAGTCCTTACAGTAGAGGACACTAAAAATATCCCAACACTGGACAAACAGGGGGCTATAGGGGGGGAGGAGCTAAAGACGATTAAAATCACTAAGGAGATGGTACTTGGTAAGATAATGGGACTTAAGGCGGATAAATCCCCTGGACCTGATGGCTTACTTCCTAGGGTCTTGAGAAAAGTAGCGGTAGGGATTGTGGATGCATTGGTGGTAATTTTCCAAAACTCCCTGGATTCAGGTAAGGTCCCAGCAGATTGGAAAACTGCTAATGTAATGCCCTTATTTAAAAAGGGAGGTAGACAAAAGGCTGGAAACTATAGACCAGTTAGCCTAACATCTGTGGTTGGTAAAATGTTGGAGTCCATTATTAAGGAAGCAGTAACAGGACATTTGGATAAGCATAATTTAATCGGACAGAGTCAACATGGTTTTATGAAGGGGAAGTCATGTTTGACAAATTTGCTCGAATTCTTTGAGGATGTAACAAACAGGGTGGATAAAGGGGAACCAGTGGATGTGGTGTATTTGGACTTCCAAAAGGCATTTGACAAGGTGCCACACAAAAGATTACTGCACAAGATAAAAAAATCACGGGATTGGGGGTGATATACTGGCATGGGTGGAAGATTGGCTATCTAACAGAAAACAGAGAGTTGGGATAAATGGTTCATTCTCGGGTTGGCAATCAGTAACTAGTGGTGTTCCGCAGGGGTCAGTGCTGGGACCCCCAACTCTTTACAATCTATATTAACGATTTGGAGGAGGGGACCAAGTGCAACATATCCAAGTTTGCCAATGATACAAAGATGGCAGGGAAAGCAGTGAGTGAGGAGGACATAAAAAACCTGCAAAAGGACATAGACAGGCTAAGTGAGTGGGCAGAAATTTGGCAGATGGAATATAATGTTGGAAAGTGTGAGGTTATGCACTTTGGCAGAAAAAATCAAAGAGCAAGTTATTATCTAAATGGAGAGAAACTGCAAAGTGCTACAGTACAAAGGGATCTGGGGGTCCTGGTGCATGAAACACAGAAGGTTAGTATGCAGGTACAGCAGGTGATCAGGAAGGCCAATGGAATCTTGGCTTTTATTGCAAGGGGGATGGAGTATAAAAGCAGGGAAGTCTTGCTTCAGTTATACAGGGTACTGGTGAGGCCACACCTGGAATACTGCGTACACTTTTGGCTTCCATATTTTAGAAAAGATATACTTGCTCTCGAGGCAGTTCAGAGAAGGTTCACTCGGTTGATTCCGGAGATGAGGGGGTTGACTTATGAGGAAAGGTTGAGTAGGTTGGGCCTCTACTCATTGGAATTCAGAAGAATGAGAGGCGATCTTATCGAAACATATAAGATTGTGAGGGGGCTTGATCGGGTTGATGCGGGGAGGATGTTTCCACTGATGGGTGAGAGTAGAACTAGGGGGCATAATCTAAGAATAAGGGGCTGCCCTTTCAAAACTGAGATGAGGAGAAACTTCTTCACTCAGAGGGTGGTAAATCCATGGAATTTGCTACCTCAGAGAGCTGTGGAAGCTGTGACATTAAATAAATTTAAAACAGAGATAGACAGTTTCCTAGCTGATAAGGGAATTAGGGGTTACGGGGAGCGGGCAGGGAAGTGGACACGAGTCTAGGATCGGATCAGCCATGATCCTATTGAATGGCGGAGCAGGCCCGAGGGGCCGTATGGCCTACTCCTGCTCCTACTTCTTATGTTCTTATGTTTATTATGGCCGAGAAATTCATTGTAGCCACTTTTGGGGCGGTAAAGTCGGGCGGCCGCTAAAGTTTGCGCCCGCCGCCAAATCGAGGCCACTTCTCCGATATTCATTAGCTTCGCCCTAAGAGTTTGCTCGAGCGCTAAAACTGGCGCTGGACACCTCTCTTTAGGCGCTAAGCCGGAGGTGCTGAGCGAGAGCGCCGAGGCCGGGCGCAGCGCAGGTGCGGCCATCTCGTGATTCACAGCAGACACCCTGGCGCCGGCCAGCTCTTAAGGGGGAAGGGTCGACTTGGTCTGCTGCCACGCCTTGGATAGTGGAGCCCTCCAGCTAGGCCTGAACACTGCTGCTGGACCCAAATAGCGCCTGAAGCCATGCAGAAGGCCCGTGAACGAGCGCAGCGCTTCTCAGAGCGTGATCTGAGTGTGCTGGTTGGTGGTGTGGAGAAGAGGCGCCATATTTTGTACCCGGACAATGGCAGGAAGGCGCCGGTCCGCGCCTACCGGAGAGCCTGGAGGCATGTCGCCAGCAAGGTGTCAGCCAACAGCGAGGTCCCCAGGACCGGTGTCCAATGCCGCAAAAAGTTTAATGACCTCACGCGGATTGTCAGGGTGAGTACCCTTTCCAGTGACCTCCTCATCCTTGCATGTGCACCTCACATTATGGGCAAAGGGACCTGAAAGCTCTAATGGCCAGCCCTCATCCAGCAGCTATGGGACAGGCATGAACATCAATTGCACGTTCTGCACTTAACACACTGGCCAAGCTATTCCACCATGGGAGACAGTGCACACAAGATCAGGGCGACACACTGGCCAGGCTATTCCACCATGGGAGGCAGCGCACACAAGATCAGGGCGACACACTGGCCAGGCTATTCCACCATGGGAGGCAGTGCACACAAGATCAGGGTGACACACTGGCCAGGCTATTCCACCATGGGAGGCAGTGCACACAAGATCAGGGCTACACACTGTACTTGGAGGCCATCCTTTCTCTTGCAGGCCAAGCTGGCCAATAATAGGAAGAGCCGGACTGCAACCGGGGGAGGCCGACCCCAGGTCCAGCCGCTCACCGAGCTGCAACATTGCGTGGAGCGCATCATTGGTGGCCGGGTGATTGGCCCCGTTGCATGTGGAGATGCCGACCCTGTTCTGGGCACCAATGGTAAGGACATCAACGTTTGGACCTCTCTCGTCCCACTTGCGCATCAGATCTACATCCTTTGCCACTGTCCGACCAATGCGCTGAATGCCACCACTCATGCATCCCTCGCTGATGCCCTCTCCTCACTCTAAAGCTACTCTTGTGCCTTCCTGCTTTCAGATGGTGAGGAGGAGGTCCCTGAACTTGCCAGTGACAGCCCCTCAGAAGAGGAGGAGGAGGAGGAGCAAGAGGAAGGCGGCCCATCAGGGGAACCCTCAGCCGTGGCAACCCATGCGAATGTAGGGGACACGTCTTCCCTGGAGGGGAGCGTGGCGGAAGTGTCGGAGGGGAGGGGAGCTCATGGGACCTGCGGCCTGCAGAAACGTGGGAGGGGGGTGCCAGCTCGGCGGCCTTCTCCCCAGAGGGGGGAAGGGTCGGAGGGGAGTCCAATTGCTGGGCCCAGCGGCGTCCAGCAACGCAGGAAGGGTCGGCCAGCTCGGCGGCCTTCTCCCCAGAGGGAGAGTCCGGCCTCCAGTCCGGAGATGGTCTTCGCCGAGGAGATGGAACGCCTCGAGGACTTGTCCGCGGACTCGGAGCGCCGGCACACGGAGCTCATGGGGGTAGTGGCACGGTTGCCTGAGGCCATCGAGTCCCTCTCTCGGAGTGTCAGCTGATCAGTGGTGCCGTGCAGTCACTGGGGGCTCTGATGAGGTCACTGAACAGGTCAACACGGGCACTCACTGCTGCCACACTCGCTGTGTCAGCCAGGCATCGCCAGGGCACGCGGCGCGATGCAGCAGCACAGCGGTCTGTCCCTCGGCAGATTGGTGAGCATGCTGCAGTGCTGGCCCGGGCGAGTGCTAGTGTCTCAGGCGACCAGCGAGCGCCTGCCATCCGCCAGCTTGCCCCCATTCCTCCAGCCGCCACTGCCACTCCCCCAGTGGAGCTGCCAGGAGCTGCTGCAGCGACTGATGCTGGCCAGCCACAGCTGCAGCATTCAACAGCCGCCCGCTCGACGGCCAGACCTCGACTAGGCCGTCACGACATGTGCCCCTCTGGAGCCTGTCCCCAGCCTTGCAGCAGCCAATGGCCTTACTTTGAGGAGGAGCAGCAGGGTGGGCAGGGGCCACACAAAGATGGCCAAGGCATCGCCCTAGCGGGCCAAAAAGTCGAATGTGTGGCCAGTTGTGTTTGTTTTTTGAGGTCGAGAATTGGATGTTTGTTTTTTGAGGCCGAGAATTGGATGCTTGTTTTTTACGAAGGCCGAGGATGACGGCCACTTTAGTTGCACTGTTTTGTTAATCCTCTCCAGGTTGCGGGAGCGAGTAATGTGTTTGAGTGTTTTTTGGGGGTTTCGTCTGTTTTTGGTTTTCATGTGGGAAGGGCCCTGAGTTTGTACAATAAAGCATTTTATTTATTAACATTGTCCATGTTTGATCTTTGAAGTGTTTGTTGCCTTAACCGGCTGAGGGCTTGCGGAGCGGCTGCAATCATGTTCTTTCATTGGCACAAGCCATTCCCTGACAGGGGGCCTAGAAGTGACGTTCAATAAGCCGCCGACGGGCGGCCCTTGGACCTTGTGCCTCCCTCCTGGGCTGGTACTCCTCGTCCTCCTCCTCCTCATGCTCCTCCTGCTCCTCCTCCTGAGGTGGGGGTCCAACGTGAGGTGGCAGTGCCTGAGTCCTGCGGATAGCCAGGTTGTGCAGCATGCAGCAAACGACGACGAATTGGGAGACTCGCTCCTGCGAATACTGGAGGGCTCCCCCGGAGCGATCGAGACAGCGGAACCGTTGCTTGAGGCCGCCGAATGTTTGTCCTATGATGTTCCTAGTCGCTTGATGGCTCTCGTTGTATGCCTCTTCAGCAGGGGTCGTGGGTGCGCGGAGCGGGGTCATGAGCCAGGTACACAAAGGATAGCCTTTGTCCCCGATAAGCCATCCTCTTGGGGGAGGCTGTGCCTGGAACATGTCAGCCACAGTTGTCTGTCGCAGGATAAAGGCATCGTGGCTGCTGCCTGGAAAGCGGGCATTGACAGCTAGGATGCACTGCCTGTGGTCACACACCAGCTGTACGTTGAGGGAATGGTAGCCCTTCCGGTTGCGGTAATCCTCGGCATGCTCCAGAGGTGCCCGCAAAGCCACATGCGTGCAGTCAATGGCGCCCTGCACCATGGGGAAGCCCGCTATTCTTGCAAATCCCACTGCACGCTGCTGCTGCTTGTCCAGGGTCATGGGGAAGGAGATGAATTGATGTCTCCTTCTGAAAAGGGCTTCGGTCACCTGGCGGATGCAGCAATGCACGGCGAACTGGGAGATGTTAGCGATGTCCCCAGCAGCGGATTGGAAGGAGCCGGTGGCATAGAAGTTGAGAGCCACCGTCACCTTCACTGCCACCGACAGAGACGTCCTGCGCATCAGCTGTGGCTGCAGATCTCTCTGAAGCAGCTGGCAGATGTCTGCAACCACCTCCCTTCTGAATCGCAGCCTCCTTACACACATCGCGGCAGACATGGTCAGATAGGAGGACTGCTGGCGGTATACCCTGGGTGGGTAAGGCCTCAGTTGGCGACGCCTGTTGCCCCCTCTGCGCCTAGCCAGGGCTGCCACTCTCTCACGGCGTCTGTAAGCCCTTCTGGCATAAGGCTGAAAGTCAGCATTGGCACCCAATGCAGCCCCCATTATATGCTGGCAAACACTGAGCTCTCAATGAAGCCAATGATAATTGCTAAGCTCTGGCCTGAGCCAAAAATACCTGTCCTAGTGTTGGTCCAAACCAGTAAGCTCTCCTCCTTGGTCTCTCTCCAAAAAACCGTTGCACAAGAGTGAATGCTGCAAAATGGCTGGCCTTTATTGTGCAGGGTAAGTGCCCTTTAATTAGCGCTCCCCGCGGCCCGCCTCGGCTGTGTACCGTTCCACTTCACAGTCGTTAGGGCCGCCCAGCGCACAATGGCCCGGCGCGAGTGAAGTTCCGGTTCGGGGCGCACAAAGGGCGTTGCACTAGTAAATGACGTCATGATCTGCGCGCGCAGCAGGGCACGCGCTAAGACTTTGTGCCAGCGCTAAATGTGTACTGAAGTTGGGGCGAGTCGCAGATCGCGCTGTGCCCGGACGCTAAGCGCCTAGCGCTCGAGATCTACTCCTCCTAAGGCGCTAACGGCTGGCGCGCCCAACTGAATTTCTAGGCCTATGTGTTTAGGCCCCAGCTGGAGTATTGCATTCAATTCTGGGCACCACACTTTAGAAAGGATGTCAAGGAGATTTACTACAATGATACCAGGGATGCGGGACTTCAATAATGTGGAGATACAAGAGAAGCTGGCATTGTTCTCCTTAGAGCAGACGAGGTTAAGGAGGGATTTAATAAAGGTGTATAAAATCATGAAGGCTTTTTGTAGAGTGAATAAGGAGAAACATTTTCCAGTGGCAGAGGGTTCGATAACCAGAGGACAGTTTTTTTTTTAACGCAGCGACTTGTTATGATCTGGAATGCACTGCCTGACAGGCTGGTGGGAGCTAATCCAATAATAACTTTCGAAAGGAAATTGGATAAATACTTGAAGGAGAAACGGCAGGGGAATGGGACGAACTGGATTTCAAAGAGACGGTACAGGCACAATGGGCCGAATAGCCTCCTTCTGTGCTGTATCATTCTATGATTCTATAAGATTGCTACGCCTGGTGCATGGAGGATCTCTTCCACTCCCCCGTGTCTGTAGCGGGTGGTGTTGTGGGGTGGCGCGTGCGCCCAGTCAGTTATGCCTCTGACTGTTTGTGAACGGTTTGAATCGCTCCCACGCCCCTGGGTTCTAGGCACCGGACTTAGGTACAAGGCGGCGGTACAGAGAAGACTCGAGTAGACGGGTGATTGGATGTAAACAAGAACCAAGATTTTATTGAAGAGGAAAAATTGATACAATCTTATGGAAAATTACTAGTATACACTTCTACAGGCAACAATACAAAAGAATAACTATACTTATACAGGGAATGGGGAACACACAGCACATCGAGGGAAAACAACTATCTTAACAATCCCCTTATCCTTATCCCACCCCCTATACCTAACTAGGTTATGCTATGAGGGGTCAGAACTTCATGCTCACCAATCAAAAGGGTTTGTTGGACTCAAAACAGCGGTGGGGTTCGGGGTTCGCTCTTGGTGCTCTCTGAAGCCTGCCGTCGTCACGTGGTCTCCGGGCGCTGCAAGGGCGTTGTCCAGGTTCGAGTACCCCAAAGTTAAAGTCTTTGTTTGGGTACTTTATCTTGCAGGGATGATTCTTCGTCGTCAGCCGACAGTTTGATTTGGTGTGCAGATATTCGCGGGTCGGCTGAGGCTGAAGGCCCGATAATTCGAAGCCTCCCCTCAGTTCGTCTCCTCAGTTGATCTTCTTCAGGTGGTCTTCCCTCCTCCCCTCGTCACGTCCCGCCTGGCCTGGCCTGAATTGTCCGTGTCCACCCGATGGAGTGGCAAAAAGCACGGGCAAAGGCCAGGGGGTATGCACGGGACGGGGCAAGAGCGACAGCCACAAGGGCGAGGGACCGAAGAGCGGAGAGAGAAGAGAAGAAGAGCGATTGCTACCCGGGGGCCTTCAATTATACTCCTTTCGAAAACCCTTATCTGCGCGCCAAATCAGGTTAGTTCTTTGTCTTAATCTTGGTGGGCCACTTTAAATAATGGTAGCAATCCATACTAACTGTTTTTAGATGGCCGGTAATCGCATTTACCGGCCCGATAATTGACTTGTATTGTCATGAATGTTCCTTGATGGGCCTGTCCAGCCCCGATGGCTCTCTTAATCTGTTTCCGATTATATATGTAGACTGCTTGATGGCCTTAGCTATAGGCCTAAACTGAATTTAGATTTGTCTCCAATTCGGCCTAATACATAATTCAGAGTCCTGTCTGGTTTCAAAACACAAAGGCCTAGAAATTCATTGTAGCCACTTTTGGGGTGGTAAAGTCGGGCGGCCGCTAAAGTTTGCGCCCGCCGCCAAATCGAGGCCACTTCTCCGATATTCATTAGCTTCGCCCTAAGAGTTTGCTCGAGCGCTAAAACTGGCGATGCACGCCTCTCTTTAGGCGCTAAGCCGGAGGTGCTGAGCGAGCGCGCCGAGGCCGGGCGCAGCGCAGGTGCGGCCATCTCGTGATTCACAGCAGACACCCTGGCGCCAGCCAGCTCTTAAGGGGGAAGGGTCGACTTGGTCTGCTGCCACGCCCTGGATAGTGGAGCCCTCCAGCTAGGCCTGAACACTGCTGCTGGACCCAAATAGCGCCTGAAGCCATGCAGAAGGCCCGTGAACGAGCGCAGCGCTTCTCAGAGCGTGATCTGAGTGTGCTGGTTGGTGGTGTGGAGAAGAGGCACCATCTTTTGTACCCGGACAATGGCAGGAAGGCGCCGGTCCGTGTCTACTGGAGAGCCTGGAGGCATGTCGCCAGCAAGGTGTCAGCCAACAGCGAGGTCCCCAGGACCGGTGTCCAATGCCGCAAAAAGTTTAATGACCTCACTCGGATTGTCAGGGTGAGTACCCTTTCCAGTGTCCTCCTCATCCTTGCATGTGCACCTCACATTATGTGCAAAGGGACCTGAAAGCCGTAATGGCCAGCCCTCATCCAGCAGCTATGGGACAGGCATGAACATCAATTGCACAGCGGTCTGTCCCTCGGCAGATTGGTGCGCATGCTGCAGTGCTGGCCCGGGCGAGTGCCAGTGTCTCAGGCGACCAGCGAGCGCCTGCCATCCGCCAGCTTGCCCCCATTCCTCCAGCCGCCACTGCCACTCCCCCAGTGGAGCTGCCAGGAGCTGCTGCAGCGACTGATGCTGGCCAGCCACAGCTGCAGCATTCAACAGCCGCCCGCTCGACGGCCAGACCTCGACTAGGCCGACCCCCAAGGGCATCTGCCGTCATGACATGTGCCCCTCTGGAGCCTGCCCCCAGCCTTGCAGCAGCCAATGGCCTTACTTTGAGGAGGAGCAGCAGGGCGGGCAGGGGCCACACAAAGATGGCCAAGGCATCGCCCTAGCGGGCCAAAAAGTCGAATGTGTGGCCAGTTGTGTTTGTTTTTTGAGGCCGAGAATTGGATGTTTGTTTTTTGAGGCCGAGAATTGGATGCTTGTTTTTTACGAAGGCCGAGGATGACGGCCACTTTAGTTGCACTGTTTTGTTAATCCTCTCCAGGTTGTGGGAGCGAGTAATGTGTTTGAGTGTTTTTTGGGGGTTTCGTCTGTTTTTGGTTTTCATGTGGGAAGGGCCCTGAGTTTGTACAATAAAGCATTTTATTTATTAACATTGTCCATGTTTGATCTTTGAAGTGTTTGTTGCCTTAACCGGCTGAGGGCTTGCGGAGCGGCTGCAATCATGTTCTTTCATTGGCACAAGCCATTCCCTGACAGGGGGCCTAGAAGTGACGTTCAATAAGCCGCCGACGGGCGGCCCTTGGACCTTGTGCCTCCCTCCTGGGCTGGTACTCCTCGTCCTCCTCCTCCTCATGCTCCTCCTGCTCCTCCTCCTGAGGTGGGGGTCCAACGTGAGGTGGCAGTGCCTGAGTCCTGCGGATAGCCAGGTTGTGCAGCATGCAGCAAACGACGACGAATTGGGAGACTCGCTCCTGCGAATACTGGAGGGCTCCCCCGGAGCGATCGAGACAGCGGAACCGTTGCTTGAGGACGCCGATTGTTTGTTCTATGATGTTCCTAGTCGCTTGATGGCTCTCGTTGTATGCCTCTTCAGCAGGGGTCGTGGGCGCGCGGAGCGGGGTCATGAGCCAGGTACACAAAGGATAGCCTTTGTCCCCGATAAGCCATCCTCTTGGGGGAGGCTGTGCCTGGAACATGTCAGCCACAGTTGTCTGTCGCAGGATAAAGGCATCGTGGCTGCTGCCTGGAAAGCGGCCATTGACAGCTAGGATGCGCTGCCTGTGGTCACACACCAGCTGTACGTTGAGGGAATGGTAGCCCTTCCGGTTGCGGTAATCCTCGGCATGCTCCAGAGGTGCCCGCAAAGCCACATGCGTGCAGTCAATGGCGCCCTGCACCATGGGGAAGCCCGCTATTCTTGCAAATCCCACTGCACGCTGCTGCTGCTTGTCCAGGGTCATGGGGAAGGAGATGAATTGATGTCTCCTTCTGAAAAGGGCTTTGGTCACCTGGCGGATGCAGCAATGCACGGTGAACTGGGAGATGTTAGCGATGTCCCCAGCAGCGGATTGGAAGGAGCCGGTGGCATAGAAGTTGAGAGCCACCGTCACCTTCACTGCCACCGACAGAATGTTCCTTGATGTGCCTGTCCAGCCCCGATGGCTCTCTTAATCTGTTTCCGATTATATATGTCGACTGCTTGATGGCCTTAGCTATAGGCCTAAACTGAATTTAGATTTGTCTCCAATTCGGTCTAATACATAATTCAGAGTCCTGTCTGGTTTCAAAACACAAAGGGCTGGATTTTGCTAGGGCCGGGGAGGCGGGATAGGAGGCGTGTGGGGGATAAAAATCGCAAAACTGGCGTGCGGGCCCAAACCCGCCTCCATCCCGCCTCCACGCAATTTTCCTAAATTCGTGTCTGCTGGTCCCGACTCCATCCCGCCTCCAGGAGGCGGGATAGGCCCTTAAGGCCCTTAACAAGCCCTCAATTGGCTCTATAATCCCAATTTCCTAACCAGTTGCAAGTTTAATCGTTGTCCCACGTGAAACACGCCTGGTGGGAAACACACATCTGAAACGTGACGGGAGCACAACTGGCTTGCGGAGTAGCAGCTGCAGCTCAACCATTAAATGGCAGATTTGAACAGGCTTTAATTGCAGGTGGCATAACTTTGCTCTCTCAGGTCTGGGGGATCTTTCAAAAGGCATACCCACAGCTCTGGAAGTTTGCAGCCTGACAACCATCTCCAGTGTGACCTCCTGGGAAACCCCTCTCGCCACCTTCACTGAGCGCTTCCTCAACTGAGGCATCTACCAGAAGCATGGGAGCCATTTTTGTCCTGCCCTTCTGGATATTACATGAGGCCGCCCAACAGCAGCAGCAACAACAGTTGCGCCAAGCTGCTGCTGCCCCACCTGAGGATGCACAGGCCAGAAGGGGCCAGCGCATGGAAGGCCGTCGGCGCAGGAGATACCCCCCAAACAGGGTCTACAGACGCAGGGTCAGCTACCTCAACATGTCTGAGCAGCAGTGCCAAAGGCGGCTCCGACTTTCGCGAGAGATAGTGGCTGACATCTGCGCAATGCTGCAGCAAGACCTGGAGCCCAGAGGAGCAGCTGGACACCCCTTATCAGTGGCCGTCAAAGTCACCATCGCACTCAACTTTTTTGCCTCAGGCTCATTCCAGGGATCAGCGGCAGACATCAGCGGCATCTCCCAGGCGGCCGCACACACCTGCATCAAGCGGGTAACCGATGCCCTCTTTGCCATCGCGCACAATCACATCCATTTCACCAAGGATCGAGCAAGTGTCATGGCGAGAGCGGTTGGATTTGCTAATCTTGCAGGCTTTCCAAGGGTGCAGGGCATCGTTGATGGCACACATGTGGCCCTTAAGGCTCCCCATCGCAATCCTGGAATTTTTGTCAACCACAAGGGCTTCCACTCCCTCAACGTTCAGCTGGTGTGTGACCACAAGAAGGAAATTTTGCATGTTTGTGCCAAGTACCCTGGCAGTTGCCATGACTCCTTCATACTGCGCCAGTCTACTGTGCCTCCGCTATTCAGTCCACCAGACCAACTTAACGGATGGCTACTTGGAGACAAGGGCTATCCCTTGAGGACGTGGCTATTGACGCCGCTGAGGAGGCCAGCCAACGCAGCTGAGGAGAACTACAACTCCAGCCACCTTTCCACCAGAGCCATGATCGAGCAGACCATTGGTCTGCTGAAGATGCGCTTCAGATGCCTGGATAGATCAGGTGGAGCCCTGCAATACTCAGCAGCCAGGGTCTCCAGAATCGTTGTGGTTTGCTGTGTGCTTCACAACATGGCACAGCGTCGTGGCTTGCAGATGGCCGAGGACCAAGTGGCTCCTGACATATCCTCCTCAGATGAGGAGGAGGAGGAGAGCGAAGACGAACATCTTGCAGAGGCTCATCAACCAGCGGCAGCAGTGCGCGAGAACATTGGTGGCCGGCATGCAAGGAACGCGCTCATATTGGGCAGATTTGCTGAGCCTCGCCCATGAGGGACTATTGCCTCGCATCCTTTTACCTGAGCACTGACAATAGCCAGGAACCAGCTGACTTCTAGCGATGTGACCACCATACTGACCTCAAAGTGAAAGTCCCATTCGCGAAATGACACACGCCACAACTACAGCAGTAGCCAACAGATGATTTATTACCATTATTCTGATGGCTTTCAACCATAACACATTAAATTCCACCCAAGTGACTACCCTTGTGACTATTTGTGCAGTTTCTTTCTCTTACGCGTGCTCCTACGTAGTGGTTCCCCAGTGGCATCAGCAGATGTGGAGGCCCCTTGCTCACTTCCTTGCTGCTCCTGTCTGGACACCTTTGGCGGGCGTCCTCTGGGGTTGCGAGCCTGTAAGGGCTGCGCAACAGTCTGCTGCTCCTGCGGCTGTGCAGGGGTTGAGACGCCGATCTCACTTGGCTGCTGACTCAGGTGGGGCTCTGACCGAGGACTTGTCAGTGGCATGGAAGTTTGAGCGCTTGGAGAGGAGCCCCCACCTCCTTGTTCTCTGCCACCATCATCCCTCTCATGGGTCAGGTCCCCCTCAGCGCTTGCAAGTGGCGAGAGAGCACCTTGCTGCACATCAGGGGAGCCATGGGGACCCGTGTCGGGACTGGCAGTCCTTCTCAGAGGGACTGCCATGAAGGTCTGGTTTCTCTGTTCAATAGCTGCCCATCGCTCCTCCAGAGATGTCAGTCTAGTCTGAACACTCACCATGTTTTCAACACTCGCGCGACTTATCTCCTCCATGGCCGTAGCCAGCCTTTCCACGGAGGTTGCCATCCTTTCCGTGGTAATGCGTTGATGCGCCAATGACTCCACAAAGGCTCTGCTCATGTTAGCGACGGACTCCTCCATTCGCTCCACACTCGCAGCAACCCTGGAGACAAAACCTGCCAGAGGCTCCTGCATATTTTCCTGGAGTGCCATCACCGCTGATACTGTGGATGGACCCAGAGGCAGAGGGTCGACATGCAGCTGAGCCGAGCTGGGAGAGTGCTGTGCCCTCCGACTAGGACTCTCCACTGCTGTCCCTGTCTCCACCATCTGCTGAGGCTCACTTGTGAGCTGTGATACACCAGGTGACAACACTACTCTATGTCCCGAAGGTCCCACCGAGGTGTGAGTGTCTGCGCTGGTGCTGGGTGCGTTGCCTTCTGCTGACGCTGCACCCTCAGATGTTGCAGCTTCCTCTGAGAAGTCTGGATGCTGAGGCTGAACCTCCTCCTGCATCCTGGAGATGGGAGCTTGCGATGGTCCTGTGGGGGAGTAAAGGAAAGTGTCAGAGATGAGAGGCCAGGGTTACCTGCACAGTACTTATTGCAGATGATCAGAGGTCCATCTGCTAGAGCTTCCAAGTCATTATCAGCGAGTCATGCAATGCAATTGAGAGAGTTGGAAAACTCTTCTGTCACCAGCTTGCTCTGCTGCACCGGTCTCTCCGTCCCCCACTTGTGTGTCGTCCTGGATGCCGATGATCTCCAGGATCGCCTCCTCCCATGGGGTCAGCTGGGCTAAGGAGGCTGCCCCTCCCCCTGTCCTGGCTCGCTCTCTTCGGTTGTGAGCTCTCTTTTCCTGCAATGGGGGAGACAAGTGGAGTTTGAGCGAGAATGAAGGAGTGAGTGTAGAGAATCGATGGCATAGATGCTTAGAAGGAGAGAAAGATGGAGTGAGATGGCAAGACCAAGGGCCCTCCCTATGTGATGTAAGTTGTTTTCATAGCATGACAGTGATAGGGAGTGTGAGGGCTGCATAGTCCATTAGTTAGGTGAATGTGACCATAGAGAGAGAGGGAGTGGGAAAGGGTGCATGGATGTCAGTGTCAAGTGGGATGTGGAGGAAGAGATTGGTAAAGCTGAGAGCTGGTGAGGAAAGGCAATGGGGATCAGATTAAGAGTGATGGGAACATCATACTCACTTTTCCAGTGCGCAGAAGGTCATGGAAGCGTTTCCGACACTGGATCCATGTTCTGCTGGTATTCGAGCTGGCGTTCACCTGCTCTGCCACCCTCAGCCACACAGCCTTGGTTTGCTGGGGTGGCTTCTTCCTCCCCGAGGAGGGGAAGAGCACCTCCCTGCTCTCTGTCGCTCCCTCCACCAATGCCTGGAGGGCTGCCTCGTCAAATCTGGGGGATGCCTTACTCCGATGTGTCGCCATGATTGATGATGGTAGCAGCAGCTGCCAGGGCCAGAAGCTTGGCAGTCTGCTGAAGTGAGCAAGGCTTGTGGAAGCCCTTAAATGAAGCAGCAGTGATGATGTCATCGGAGGCGAGCTTCCCACCTGAAAAGCTCACTGGCTAGGGGTTCCCACACGTGGGGAATCAATTGGGCTATAAAATCAAAATTGCATCAATTTCCCACATCGTTCAGGATTCGTGTGGGAAACACGAAATGTGGGGAACACGACCCCAACCCGCCCCCGTAGCAAAATCCAGCCCGAAATGTGGGGAACACGACCCCAACCCGCCCCCGTAGCAAAATCCAGCCCAAAGTTTCTCTTCACAGACACTGCAGCTTGGTTTCGATCCACAAGCTGTCCACGTTGCAGAGTCCATTTTAAAATACCACAGGCTTTCTGCCATGAGGCACGGATGCCATCTTGGGTACCCTTTTTGATTTAAAATGTCCACACAGGGTCTTGTTTATTAATAACAGCCTTCGGGGAAATGCAGAAATGTTGCAAATCTTACACGTGAGTTGCAGAACATTATCGGCAGAGTTAGTCACCGGGCAGCAAGAGCGACTCAACACGAGGTCGCAAAAGGTAGCAAAGCAAGGTGCCAAAAAAATCAAGAAGTAGGACTTATGACTCAACGATCAGTTTAAATTGTGAAGTGGCAGAGCATGCACTTCTGCACCAGATCTGTTATTTTTACACCCGCTATCCAGATGCAATCGCTGCAAGCCAGTGTGGTAGGAAGTGCTGCCCTCTTCCCCCTGTTATGTGATTGGTTCTGGGGCAGAGGTGTTTAGCACAGAAGCTATTGTGTCATTGGATTTGGTCTTAAACAACCTCAGAATGCAGTGAATAAACTGTAAAAAAGGAAATAGTTCACTGCAGGATGCTTTCTATTGACAGAATTTTCACAAGGCTGCTTTATATTTTGAGTCACAGCCCTTTGAAGAGACAGCTCATTTTTTTTTTGCATGAAAATTCTTGTCACTTTCATAATTTATTAAATAAACTACGCATTAGGAATATCTAGAATTATGTGATACAGTTCTCAGCGAATTAATATTGCAGCAAAGTGTATTAAAAGGCCATTAACGTCACATTTGGAAGTTTTCAGGCCAAATCTGAATTAATCTGCTTCAAGAACTCAGCTGAATATCTATCTCAGTTGCTATGGGAAATATGCACAGCAGCGGTTGCTGTATGTACAATAGAGTGTATTTTTACACTTCCCAAGCCACATAAGGAGATATTAGGACAGGTGAACAAGAGCTTGGTCAGAGGGGTAGGTTTTGAGGAGTGTCTTAAAGGAGGAGAGTGAGGTAGAGAGTTGGAGACATTTAGGGAGGGAATTCCAGAGCTTAGGGCCTTGGCAGCTGAAGGCACAGCTGCCAGTGAAGAAGACTGGGGATGTGCAAGAGGCCAGAATTGGAGGAGCGCAGAGATCTGGGAGGGTTGTAGGCAGCGTTCCCTCTAATTTGTGGTCTAAGTGCGTGGTTCCTTTAAATTTGCTGCATGGGATCTTCCAGCAGCAGCTGCTTGTGAGCGGCCTGTGCGGGACCTCGTGATTGGTGCACGGCCGTGCACCTTAGAGAGAGCATTGCCTGTAGGGCTGGAGGTGGTTAGAGAGATAGGGAGGGTTGAGGACATGAAGGGATTTGAAAACAAGGCGGAGAATTTCAAAATCGAAGTTGTGCCGGACCGGGAGCCAATGTAGGTCAGCAAGCACAGGGGTGATGGGTGAACG
Organism: Somniosus microcephalus; assembly: GCF_052327205.1. Taxonomy (NCBI): domain Eukaryota; kingdom Metazoa; phylum Chordata; class Chondrichthyes; order Squaliformes; family Somniosidae; genus Somniosus; species Somniosus microcephalus. Next base: position 50,885,015 of record NC_140991.1, on the reverse strand, counting down.
GGACTTGGTACGAGTTAAGATGCGGGCAACAGATTTTTACTGATCATTATCCAGTAATGTGTGTGTGTGGATGTCAGGTGAGGACAGGGCCAAGTTTGGTTGTTGTGTCCCTCAAAGATTGAATAACCCACTACAATCATTGTCTAGGCTCACAGGTGAAGAATAGGCAACGGACCAATGGGCAGCCACCCACCTGTAGACATGCGCCGCAGCAAGAGTCTTCAGGAAAGAGGAGGAGAAGATTGGGAACAAAATAAATAACTTTGCTTTATGGGTGACGCCTGTCTAAGTGCAATTCAGGTGACTTCATACCCGTATGACATTATACAGCTTGTGTCGATGCAAACTTAAAACTGCCTCACATGACTTAAAGTGTGAAGTACAACTGGCCCGTAAGAGAGAGCAGCCCTGCCTCCCAAGCCCCATTACATCAGTGTGGCTTTTTCCACTTCCCGTTATGGTCTGTCAGAATAGGAGTAACCAATTAGTGCCAACTTGAAAGCACATTTAGGCTATGAGCCGACATCCCATTAAGAGCCAAATTATGTCAGGTTGACATTACTTCACAAAGGATGCTTAATATCACAGAGAGGAGGAATGCATCCCATCAGTCAAGGTTAAATTCAAACCCAGTTCCCAGATATAAAAGAAGCATGTTCTAACACACAGAAACAGTCAGTCCTATACTTAATATTCTCTCTGTGGTGTTCGCTGCATTTTCTTTTCAACAATTCTAACTGTTAAAAGCAGATTATATTAATACTAGTTCTATGGTAAAATATTTTAATCACATTAGGCCTTTTACATGAAATCAATGGCCTACAAATTCGATTGCTTCTGAAAACCAGCACGCAGGGGGCTGTACACATCTTTTCAGGACACTGCTCTGCTTTTCAGTCGCTTCAAGTCTTATGCTGCAGAATTCTTTTGTCAAATTGGTTTCCGATCTCCTGGACTTCTCTGGACATCTAGACTATGTTTCTGCTTTGAACTACACTGGATTACATTACGTTTCTGCACTGGACTACACTGGATTACACTGTAAGACTTACCTGCTGTGTCTCTATCTCTGCTGCTAAAAGACTTTTTGGGGGAGAAATTCGGTTGTTAGCGCCACCGATTAACGCCTAAAGAGGCCGAGAAGTGGGGCGCTAGCCAATTTCCGGGCGGGCGCAGGGCGCCTAGCGCCTCGCCCCATATTGAGCATGCATTTAGCGCCGGCGCTAAACCTTAGCGCCCGCTCATGGGCGCAGGCTGATTATGACGTCATTTGAGTGTGCAATGCCTTTTGGGCGCCCTGGACCGGAAATTCAGTGGCGACCCCCTCCGTAGCGCCTGGCACTAATAGTGACAGCTTACCTGGAACCTTACCAAGTCGCTCTCGGGCTGGGGGAGCGTTATTTAAAGGGGACTGGTGTGGTTTAAAAGCGGCAGCCATTTTTGGAGCACAACTTCCTTGAGAGCTACAAAGAGTTGCTGAGCTGCACACTGAGAGCCATTTGACCACTGAGCCAGCGCAGGCAGATGATCTTCAGCCTTCAGACCATCACCTTGCTGTTGGTGAGCCTTGACAACGGGGAACCTTCCTGTGGGCACTTATTATGGGGGCTGCATTGGAGGGGAACGTCCTGCTGCTGAATCATCTGGAAAGGGCACTGAGACGCTGGGAGAAGGGGGCGGGCATGGCCAGACGGAGGAGGGCCAACAGATGTCGCCACAGCAGACCTTACGCTGGCAGGGTTTTCCGACAGCAGTTTTCCTACATGAACATGCCGGAGGAGCAGTGCATCAGAAGGCTGCGATTTAGAAAGGAGGTGGTGACTAAGCTGTACCAGCTGCTTCAGCCAGATCTGCAGCCTCAGATAAGGTGCAGGACATCTCTGTCGATGGCTGAGAAGATGCCTGCTGGCCTGAACTTCTACGTGAGCGGCTCTTCTCAGGCTGCGCGTCAGAGGCTGATCAGAAGTAGCTTCTAGACCCCTCTCACGGAATACTTGCTGCCATTCCAAGAACAGGAATGGAACCGGTCTGATACCCCCAAGCCTGTGAAGGGCAAGATGCATGTAAATAGCAGGCATGGCCATTGTAAATGAAGAAAGTGTTTCATTACACAAAATGTGGTTCCTTCAAACATGAGAAAGCTATGGCAACAGAAAGCAAAACTAATACACTGACACATAACTGCTTCTCACACCCGGGAGACTGTCCAAAACATAAATCACATTCCGACCATCTTCCTTGGCCTTGATTCCACTGTGCCAACCAAAGCATCCAATGCCCCATCAGTGAGGCGTTCCGCCCTCTGCCTCACCCTTTCCATGTCTTGCTAGGCTGGTGCACCACAGGTAGGCTCCCACCGCTTTGAAGGCCTACAAGGCAGTGAGTGTGTCTGGTGATGCCAATTGACCTGCCCCTTTAAGAGCTGGCCGGCGCCAGTGTGTCTCAGGGAAAGTGATTATTGACAGCACCTGCGCTGCGCCCCGCCACCGCTAAATTGGGTTGCGCCGCCGGGTTAACGCCTTAAGAGTAGCGTGCAGCGCCTGATTTAGCGCCGCAATCACCTTTAGGGGCGCTGCAACCCAATATCGCGCTAGGTGGCGCTAAATTGCGCCTGGCGCTAAACTTTGCGCATCGCCAGGACTAGCGCCCCAAACGCGGCTATACCGAATTTCTAGGCCTTTACCTTTAAACTGCGGCTGTGTCTCTGCTGAGCTGGTGCTACTGGCTTTTCAGCTCTGCTGGTTTCTCGCTAGCAGCTGCTGCTCCACTTGCTGTCCGGTGACTCGTTCTACCGGTTTTCAGCTCTGCTGGTCGCTGGCTTGTGGTTTTACTTTTCTCCGCCGCTTTGATCTATGGTGACCTCCAACTTGCGTCAATTTCACCATCATCTTTCTGCACCACCACCGACTCTCATTCCTACGGCAACAACCTCCATCCTCGAACTCTCTACCCTTCAAATAGCTTCTGGACGTCACTCACCTGCTTTGGACAGCGGCTCGTCGATGCTCCGTGCCGGCCCCACCCTGCTTACATTGGCTTGTCCTTCCATGGGACCTCTGACTGTGACCCTGGTCTTCCGACTATTGTCCCCAACCTATTCCCTGCTACCAGGAAATATGTATTCCATTAATTATTACATTTAAACAGGCCTATGTACTGTAACATGAACTTTTCCCGTGTTCATTCGTGTGTGCACTTCGGCTACCACTTCGAACCCGAGCCATTCAATACTCTTACACTTTTTCTCCCCCTTTCCTTTTCTCTCTATCCCTCCCTGACTGCTCTCTCCTGTTGTCACGCCTCCTTTCATCTCTCCTCTCTCAGATACACTGCCCTCCCAAATCCCTACCCCAATCCTTCATTACTCTTCGACCTTCCTACTCTCCTGCCACCGTCTCAGGCTTGACTCCCTCTTAGATAAACCCACAGCTTCCCTCTGTGCCTCTGGGCACTCGTCGCCACCTCCTTACGAGCAGCAACCCTAACTGTCCCATCCTACTCTCTCGCCGACTTTCCCACCCAGCGCGCCCACTGGGGGCTAATCTTGCCAATCTCCTCCCCATCCAACTCATCCCCCCCAGCGGTGACCTTGTGGACGCTGGCAGTGGGGCCGCCATCACCGACACTCTCCGCATCTCCCTCCAGAATGTCCGTTCACTTGCGAACAAGGCTTTGCCATCCATGAGCTTATTGTGGATGATTGTATCGACATCATGGCCCTGACGGAAATTTGGTTGAGGGGTGATGACACCTTACCCTTAAATAAAGCCTCCCCGCCTGGCTATACCTTCCACCACTTGCCCCGCTCAGACCGCTGTGGTGGCGGTGTGGCTCTCATCACCAAATGACACCTTGGTCTGTCCCCCTACTCCTCCGGCACGTTCTCCTCCTTTGAACATCTCACCTTGTTCAACCCCTCTCACCTCTCATTTAAAATTCTCATTCTCTACTGCCCACCCAAGTACCATAAAAATTTTATTACCGAGAAATCTTCACTGCTTTCCTCCCTCAGCCTCTGCACCAAACGACTTCTCATCCCCGGTGATTTCAACCTCCATCTCAATTCATCATGCTCTCTCTCCTCTCAGTTCACTAGCCTCCTATCCTCCCTTAATCTCACCCTCCAAGTAAACTCCCCAACCCATATTCACGGCCACCCCCTTGACCTTGCTATCTCTTGTGGCCTCGCTACTCCCATCGTGTCAGTCGCAGATAAGGCCAAACAGTTACCCTCTCTCACCCTGGCCATTCCCCCTGGTACATCTTCACTTCCTTAAATCCAAGGGATGCAGACTTGAACGGATATGGCGGACAACTGGTTTAGCCATTCAGCACCAGATCTGTCTGGACCACAAAGCATTATCGGGTCCTGCTCTCGCCTGCCAAAATTGCTCACTATTCCAGAATCATTCTGGAATGCAAAGATAAACCCCGGCTTCTATTCTCCACTGCTAAACCCCCCTCCCCTGTCTCCTCCACCGTCACCTCCGACAACAAGTGTGAGGAGCTCATGGACTTCTTTGTCTCTAAGATTGAGACCATCAATTCAGCTGCCTCTGCCACTTCCCTTCCTTGTCCTAGCCCACCAGGCGAAACTTTCTCTAAGGTTCCCCCCTGCCCTAGCCCTGAACTCATATCTTTCTCCAATTTCTCTCTGATCTCCCCTCATGACCACTCCGTGCTCATCTTGTCCATGAGACCCACTTCCAGCTACCTCGACCCTATTCCCACCAAACTGCTGACCACCCAACTTCCTTTTCTGGCCCCCATGTTAGCTGACATTGTTAATGGTTCTCTCTCCTCAGGTACTGTCCCTCTCTCCCTCAAATCTGCTGTCATCACCTCACCTCAAAAAGCCAACCCTTGACCCCTCCATCCTGGCAAACTACCGCCCCATCTCCAACCTCCTTTTCCTCTCAAAAGTCCTTGAACGTGTTGTCGCCTCCCAAATCCATGCCCATCTTTCCCGCAACTCCAAGTTTGAATCCCTCCAATCAGGTTTCTGACCCTGCCACAGTACTGAAACGGCCCTCATCAAAGTCACAAGTGACATCCTTTGTGACTGTGACAAAGGTAAACTATCCCTCCTCGTCCTTCTTGACTTGTCTGCAGCCTTTGACATGGGTGACTGCTCCATCCTTCTCCAACGCCTCTCCACCGTCGTCCAGCTGGGTGGGACTGCACTCACCTGATTCCATTCTTATCTATCTAATCGTAGCCAGAGAATCACCTGCAATGGCTTCTCTTCCTGTTCCTGCATCGTTACCTCTGGTGTCCCCCAAGGATTTATTCTTGGCCCCCTCCTATTTCTCATCTACATGCTGCCCCTTGGTGACATCATCCGAAAACACAGCGTCAGTTTCCACATGTACGCTAATGACACCCAACTCTACTTCACTACCACTTCTCCCCTCCACGGTCTCTAAATTGTCAGTCTGCTTGTCTGACATCCAGTTCTGGAGGAGCAAAAATCTTCTCTAATTAAATATTGGGAAGACCGATGCCTTTGTTTTCAGTCCCTGCCACAAACTCCGTTCCCTAGCCACTGACTCCATCCCTCTCCCTAACATCTCTCTGAGGCTGAACCACGCTGTTCGCAACCTTGGTGTCATACTTGACCCTGAAATGAGCTTCTGACCACATATCCGCGGCATAACTAGGACCGCCTATTTCCACCTCTGTAACATCGTCCATCTCCGCCCTTGCCTCAGCTCATCTGCTGCTGAAACCCTCGTCCATGCCTTTATTACCTCTAGATTTGACTATTTCAAAGCATTCCTGGCTGGCCTCCCACATTCTACCCTACGTAAACTTGAGGTCATCCAAAACTCGGCCGCCCGTGTCCTAACTCACACCAAGTCCTGCTCACCCATCACCCCTGTGCTCGCTGACTTACACTGGCTCCCAGTTAAGCAAAACCTCAATTTCAAAATTCTCAAATCCCTCCATGGCCTCTCCCCTTCCTATCTCTGCAATCTCCTTCAGGTCCACAACCAACCCCGCCCCCCGGACCCCGAGATATCTGCTCTCCTCTAATTCTGCCTTCTTGAGCATCCCTGATTATAATCGCTCAACCATTGGTGACCGTGCCTTCAGCTGCCCAGGCCCTAAGCTCTGGAATTCCCTGCCTAAACCTCTCCTCCTCTCTACCTCTCTTTCCTCCTTTAAGACACTCATTAAAACGTACCTCTTTGACCAAGCTTTTGGTCACCTGTCCTAATTTCTCCATATGTGGCTCGGTGTCAAATTTTTTTGTCTCGATGGCATACAATGTAGAATAAAGAAAAAAAGGGAAGCTTATGACAGATACCGAGGACTCAATACTGCAGAAAGCCGAGAGGAGTATAGAAAGTACAGGGGTGAATTTAAAAAGGAAATTAGGAAAGCAAAGAGACGGCATGAAAATTTATTGGCAAGTAAAATCAAGGAAAGCCCAAAGATGTTTCATAAATACATTAAGAGCAAGAGGATAACTAAAGTAAGATTAGGACCTATTAGGGACCATAAAGGTTACCTGTGTGTGGAAGCGGAAGACATGGGTATGGTTCTTAATGAATACTTTGCGTCTGTTTTCACAAAAGAGAGGGATGATGCAGACATTGCAATCAGGGAGGAGTGTGAGATATTAGATGAAATAAACATAGTTAAAGAGGAAGTATTAAGGGGGTTAGCATCTTTGAAAGTGGATAAATCTCCAGGCCTGGATGAAATGTATCCCAGGCTGTTAAGAGAAGTAAGAGAGGAAACAGCAAAGGCTCTGACCATCATTTTCCAATCCTCTCTGGCTACAGGTGTGGTGACAGAGGACTAAAGGACTGCTAACGTTGTACCGTTGTTTAAAAAGAGAGAAAGGAATAGACCGAGTAATTACAGACCAGTGGTGGTGGGAAAATTATTGGAAAAAATTCTGAGGGACAGGATAAATCTTCATTTAGAAAGACACAGATTAATCAGGGACATTCAGCATGGATTTGTTAAGGGACGACCGTGTCTGACTAACTTGATTGAATTTTTGGGGGAGGTAACAAGGAGGGTCGATGAGGGTAGTGCATTTGATTTGGTCTATATGGATTTTAGCAAGGCTTTTGATAAGGTCAGGTGACGAAGGAGAAACGTTCTGAAAGCTTGTGATTTCAAATAAAGCTGTTGGACTATAACCTGGTGTTGTGTGATTTCTTACATTTGTCCACCCCAGTCCAACACCGGCATCTCCACACCATATAATATAAGAGCAGGGAGGTTATGCTCAAACTGTATTAAACACTAATTAGGCCGCAGCTAGAATACTATGTGCAGTTCTGGTCACCACATTACAGGAAGGATGTGATTGCTCTAGAGGGAGTGCAGAGGAGATTTGCGAGGATGTTGCCTGGGCTGGGGAATTTTAGTTATGAGGAAAGATTGGATAGGCTGGGGCTGTTTTCTTTGGAACAGAGGAGGCTGAGGGGAGACCTAATTGAGGTGTATAAAATTATGAGGGGCCTGGATAGAGTGGATAGAAAGGACCTAGTTCCCATTAGCAGAAGGGCCAATAACCAGGGGGTATAGATTTAAAATAATTGGTCATAGGTTTAGAGGGGATTTGAGGAGAAATTTTTTCACCCAGAGGGTGGTAGGAGTCTGGAACTCACTACCTGAGAGGGTGGTAGAGGCAGAGACCCTCATCACATTTAAAAAGTCCTTGGATATGCACTTGAAGTGCCATAACCTACAAGGCTACGGACCAAGTGCTGGAAAGTGGGATTAGGGTCGGTCGGAACAGACAAGATGGGCCGAATGGCCTCCTTCTGTGCTGTAAGAACATAAGAACATAAGAAATAGGAGCAGGAGTAGGCCATTCAGCCCTTCGATCCTGCTCCGCCATTCAATGAGATCATGGCTGACCTTCTGCCTTAACTCCATTCACCAGCCCTATCGCCATATCCCTTGATGCCCTTACTAGTCAGAAATCTATCGACTTCTGTTTTGAATATACACAATGACTGAGCCTCCACAGCCCTCTGGGGTAGCGAATGCCAAAGATTCACCACCCTCTGTGTGAAGAAATGTCTTCTCATCTCAGTCCTGAATGGCCTACCCTTTATCTTGAGGATGTGGCCCCTGGTTCTAGACTCCCCAGCTAAGGGAAACATTCTCCCAGCATCCATCCTATCAAGCCCTGTAATAATTTTGTATACTTCAATGAGATCCCCTCTCATTCTTCTGAATTCAAGAGAATACAGATCTAGTTTACTCAATCTCTTCTCATACGACAGTCACGCCATCCCAGGAATCAACCTCGTGAACCTTTGTTGCACTCCCTCTATGGCAAGTATATCCTTCCTTAGGTAAGGAGACCAGAATTGTACACAGTACTCCAGGTGTGGTCTCACCAAGGCTCTATATAATTGGAGTAAGACTTCTTTACTCCTGTACTCAAATCCTCTTGTAATGAAGGCCAGCATACTATTTGCCTTCCTAATGGCTTGCTGCACCTGCATATTCACTTTCAGTGACTCATGTACGAGAACACCCAGGTCACGTTGAGCATCTGCGTTCCCCAATCTTTCACCATTTAGGAAATACTCTGCCTTTCTGTTTTTTCTACCAAAGTGGATAACTTCACATTTATCCACATTATATTCCATCTGCCATGTTCTCGCCCACTCACTGAGCCTGTCGAGATCCCCTTGAAGCCTATTCACATCTTTGTAACTGACACTGCCACCTAGCTTTGTATCATCAGCAAATTTGGAAATGTTACATTTAGTCCCCTCATCCAAATCATTGATATAGATTGTGAATAGCTGGGGCCCAAGCACCGATCCTTGCGGTACCCCACTAGTCACAGCCTGCCATCCTAAAAAAGACCCGTTTATCCCTACTCTTTGTTTTCTGTCTGTTAATCAATTCTCAATCCATGCTAGTATATTATCCCCAATTCCATGTGCCCTAATTTTGTTCACCAACCTCTTGTGTGGGACCTTATCAAAGGCCTTCTGAAAATCCAGATACACCACATCTACCGGTTCCCCTTTGTCTACTCCACTAGTTACATTCTCAAAGAACTCCAATAGGTTTGTCAAACAGGATTTCCCTTTCATAAATCCACATTGACTCTGCCCAATCTTACTATTAGTTTATAAGTGCCCAATTATTGCATCCTTTATAATAGATTCCAGCATTTTCCCAACTACTGATGTGAGGCTAACAGGTCTGTAGTTCCCCATTTTCTCTCTCCCTCCTTTCTTAAATAGCGGGGTTACATTTGCTATCCTCCAATCTGCAGGAACCATTCCAGAATCTATTGAATCTTGGAAGATGACAACCAATGCGTCCACTATTCCAATGGCCACCTCTTTCAAAACCCTAGGATGTAGGTCATCCAGTCCTTGGGATTTGTCAACCTTTAGTCCCATTAATTTTGCTAGTACTTTTTTTTACTAATAATAATTTCTTTAAGTTCCTCATTCTCGTCACACCCTTGGTTTGCTCATATTTCTGGGAGGTTTTTGTGTCTTCCTCCGTGAAGACAGAAACAAAGTATTTATTTAATTTCTCAGCCATTTCCTCATTCCCCATTATAAATTCTCCCATCTCTGACTGTAAAGGACCTACATTTACCTTCGCCAGTCTTTTCCTTTTCACATACCTATAGAAGCTTTTACAATGTGTTTTTATATTTTTCACTAGTTTGTGGTCATATTCCATTTTCCCTTTCTTCATCAATTTCTTGGTCACCCTTTGTTGATTTCTAAAAAGATCTCAATCCTCAGGCTGACCACTTTTTCTGGCAACTTTATAAGCTTCCTCCTTTGACTTAATACTAGCTTTAATTTCTTTTGTTAGCCATGGTTGGATCACTTTTCCTTTTGGCTTTTTATGCCCTAGAGGAATATATGTTTGTTGTAAATTATGCATTATTTCCTTGAATGTTAGCCATTGTATGTCCACCTTCATACCTTTTAGTGTAGTCTCCCAATCTACCATGGCCAACTTGTCCCTCAGACCCTTGTAGTTTCCTCTGTTTAGATTGAAGACATTAGTTTCAGATTGGACTACATCACTCTCAAACTTAATGTAAAATTCAATAATATTATGGTCACTTGTCCCTAAAGGCCCCTTTACCACAAGATTATTGATTAGCCCTTTCTCATTACACAGTACCAGATCCAAAATAGCCTGTTCCCTGGTTGGATCCTCCACATACTGATCCAGGAAACCATCTTGCATGCATTCCAAAAATTTGTCCTCCACACCATTAGTGGTAATTTGATTTGCCCAGTCAATATGTAGATTAAAGTCGCCATGATTACTATATTGCCCTTGTTACATGCACTTCTAATCTCTTGATTGATACTGTGCCCTACATTACCATTACTGTTTGGTGGCCTATACACAACTCCCACCAATGTTTTCCGCCCTTTGCTGTTTCTTAGCTCCACCCAAACTGATTCCAGTTCTACATCACGATCTGCCAAGCCAAGATCTTTTATCTCTACCGTACCGACCTCATCCCCTATTAACAGCGCTATGCCACCTCCTTTTCCTTTTTGTATGTCCTTCCTAAATGTTGAGTACCCTGGAACATTTAGTTCCCAGCTTTGGTTACCCTGCAACCATGGGGTAGATTTTTCCGAACCTGTTGGGAAGAAGGCGGGACTTCCCCTTTCGGGTTTTTGACCCGCCTACTTCGACTTCCGGACAATCCGCGCGATTTTCCCTTGATTGACCTTGTTGAGCCCGCCCAGCGGGCTCAGCAGGCCAATTAAGGGCCATCGGCAACAGGTGACATCACAGACTGCAATTTCATCTGTCAAGAGTTTTTGACAGATGAAATATCAGTGTTTCACAGCTGTTTGAAGCTGTCAAACACTGACAGCCCGAGTTCTTACATGAGTCCTTCTACGTAGACTCAGTTAGAACTCTCACCGGCACTCAAAGCTGAAGGCTGTCACTTTTGACAGATCGCAGCCGTTCAGCTTTCAGTTCCGGCTGAGTGATGCGCTCCCGACGGCTACAGGAAGAAAGGCTGTGAAGGTAAGTACAGGTAAGTAAAAGTTCTTTACACACTTTAGACACACCAAACACACTTGCCTTTACACTCATGCACCCATCACTCACCTGAGCACCGACATCGCGACCCCTCCAACTCCTTCAACCCGACGGCCCGCCTGCTCTAACCTGGCGTGGTTTGGAGCCGTCGGGAAACCCACACGAAACCCCTCAAAATAGGGATTAGGCTAAAATCTGCCTGCCAGTTAATTGGCACTAATCCCTTCCTGCCTGGTTTCGGCGGGTCCCAGTGCGGGGCGGGTACCCGCCGCACCTGAAACTTACGTGGGGCGGGGTTTTGGGCGGGATGGTGTCGGGACCCCCAAATTCGGGATTTCCCCCCCCCCCACATGCCTGAAACCCCGCCTAATGGCTCCACAAAAATCTAGCCCCATGTCTCTGTAATGGCAATTACATCATACCCATTTACTTCTATTAGTGCCATTAATTCATCCACCTTGTTGCAAATGCTACGTGCATTTAGATAAAGTTCCTTCAACTTTGCCTGTTTAATATTTTTCTGCACTTTGACCCTCTTTACTGTTGGCCTTTGTTTTTGCTGACTACTTTTCTAACTTGCACTTCCAGCTTTGTTTCTCTCCATTCTGGGCCCACACTTAGGTTCCCAGCCCCCTGAAAACTAGTTTAAATCTTTCCCAACAGCACTAGCAAACCCCCCCTGCGAGGATGTTGGTCCTGTTTCTGCCGAGGTGTAACCCGTCCAGCTTGTACAGGTCCCACCCTCCCCAGAATCGGTCCCAATGCCTCAGGAATTGAAATCCCTCCCTCCTACACCATCTCTCCAGCCACGCATTCATCTGGTCTATTGTAGGAACGGAGGTTCCTAACTAAATAATTCAGCTCAACTCGATGGATTAAAAGACTGGAATTTAATAACAATGAAGTTTGCTGGATGTTACAAGGAGGAAATCAAAACACGTTCGTTCAAGATGCCAGGTAGTCGAAGACTGCTGGAAAGTTCTCTAAGCTGACATCATGACGTCCCCACGTTCTTCGCGCCAATGGCGGTCACGTGATCGGCGTCATGACATCACCACGCAGGACAAAGGCAAACACACATTGTAAAGGTAACAATCAGTTTAAAGGTGCAGTCCCCGGCTGCACTATAATACAATTAAGGGTATTATACTAAAGTACACTGAGCCTCTTGTGGCTCCTCCACAGGCGCCCCCCCAGAATCCCCGTTAATGGCCAGTGTCAAACGAACAGGGGGCTTGATGGTTCTCTCCGAGCGTCGACGACCCTCAGGCGGCGGACGTGGAACGTCGGGAGAAAGCATGGAGCCTGGCTGTGGTTGTTGCGGCGTGTCAGGTGCAGCGAACGCAGTGTCTGACTGCGAAAACGACGGTGAGGCATCTGTAGGCGGTTCAACGGCTGGCTGTTGTAATGATGAATCAGCGTGCAACGGCGGTCGTCCTCGGCAAGGTGGCACTATTGTTTCAGTGCAATCGAGGTGAGCGGCCTTCAGACGGTCGATGGAGATGGTCTGCCGCCTACGTTGATGGTGAAATATTTCTCACCGGCAGATATGACACGAAATGGGCCGGCGTATGGTGGTTTAAGTGGGTCTCTGTGCGCGTCGTGCCTGATGAAGACATAATCGACAGACATGAGGTCCGCAGGAATGTGAGGCCTCTGTAAGCCATGATGCGAGGTCAGAATGGGCAGGAAGTTCTTGGCCGCCTCGCGATGCAGGATAAGCTGCTGAGTTGCAGACCACGGTTCTGTATGCGGAGGCAGGAAGTCACCAGGGACCCTCAAGGTTTGCCCGTAAACTAACTCAGCTGATGAAGACTGAAGGTCTTCCTTGGGAGCCGTCCTTAGCCCCAGCATCACCCAAGGCAATCTGTCTACCCAGTTGGATCCACGCAGGCTGGCACGAAGGGATGCCTTAGGTGACCGATGGAACCTTTCGCACAGGCCATTCACCTGCGGATGGTAGGCGGTGGTACGGTGTAGCTTGGTACCTAAGCTGTGTGCAACGGCGTTCCATAATTCGGAAGTGAATTGTGGACCTCGGTCCGATGATATGTCGGATGGGACGCCGAAGTGAGCCACCCACGACGACAGGAATGCCCTGGCAATATCAGCTGTAGTGGTAGCGACCAACGGAATCACCTCTGGCCACCTGGTGGTGCGGTCCACTATTGTGAGGAGATGCGTGAAATCCCGTGAACCGGGGAGAGGATCCACTAGATCCACGTGTACGTGGTCAAACCGTCGCTTTGGCACTGGAAACTCAGCCTAAGGGGCTTTAACATGCCGGTTGACTTTCGCTTTTTGACAATCAATACAATTGTATGTCCAATCTCGGACATCTAAGTGCATGCCCTTCCACACGAACTTGCGGGACATGAGACATTGCGAAGCTCGCATCCCTGGGTGTGACAACCCATGTATCGCCTGAAAGACTTTCTTGCGCCACTCGACCGGCACTATGGGACGAGGCACGCCCATGGTCATGTCGCACAAAAGGGTGGTTCCTGCTGAGTGGAACTGAACATCAGCGACTTGCCAACTGGAAGGTGTGGTCCGGTACGCTTGAACTTCGGGGGTCAGCCAACTGCTCTTCCGCTAATCCAGCGAAATCGACGCCCAGGTTAACTGCCAGGACAGGAGCGCGGGAGAGGCAATCGGCCACGAGATTGTCCTTGCCCGAGACGTGTCGTAGATTGGTGGTGAATTCCGAAATGAAGGTGAAGTGGCGCTGTTGCCGCGCTGACCAAGGTTCAGACGTTTTGGCCATGGCAAACGTGAGTGGTTTGTGGTCCACAAACGCGGTGAACGGGCGTCCTTCTAACAGAAAGCGAAAATGTCGAATAGCCAAAAACAGGGCGAGCAACTCCCTATCGAACGTGCTGTACTTGCGTTCGTTCTTGCGTAGTTGGCGGCTGAAAAAGGCCAGCGGCTGCCAAGTCCCATCTACCCACTGCTCCTGCACCGCTCCAATGGCGTAGTCCGAAGCATCCGTCGTGAGAGCGATGGTTGCACCTGGAATAGGGTGTGACAGCATGGTTGCATCTGCCAGTGCTGCTTTGGTATCTAGGAAGGCCTGGTCCATCTGGGGAGTCCAGTTGATCAGGTCTTTGCCAGATTTCCCTTTCAGTGCTTCATACAGCGGTTGCATCAACTGCGCTGCCTTGGGGACAAAACGATGGTAAAAATTAACCATCCCCAGGAATTCCTGCAAGAACTTAACAGCGAGGGGACGTGGAAAAGCTGTAACAGCCTCGACCTTGGTGGCTAGTGGAACGTCGCAGTCCAATGTAATCCTGTGCCCCAGGAAATCGATGCTGGTGAGACCGAATTGGCATTTGGCCGGGTTGACAATGAGGCCATGTTGGCTTAACCGAGTGAAGAGCTGGCGTAGATGTAACAAGTGTTCCTTGGGGTTCTTGCTAGCGACGAGTATATCGTCCAGATATACGAAAGGGAAAGGCAAATCCCGTAAAACAGAGTCCATGAGCCGCTGGAAAGCCTGCGCTGCATTTTTTAACCCGAAAGGCATTCTGAGAAATTCGAAAAGGCCAAAAGGTGTGATGACCGCCGTCTTGGGAACATCTTGGGGGTGCACCGGAACCTGGTGATACCCGCGGAGGAGATCCACCTTTGAAAATATTGAGTTTCCAGCCAAATGTGCTGAGAAATCCTGGATATGAGGTATGGGATACCTGTCAGGAGTCATGGCATCGTTTAGTCGTCTGTAGTCACCGCAAGGCCGCCACCCTCCACCTGGTTTGGGGACGATATGCAGTGGAGAGGACCAAGGACTGTCGGAGCGTTGGACGATCCCGAGGTGCTCCATTGTTTGGAATTCAGCTTTAGCCGCCGCGAGTTTGCTGGGTTCTAACCTGCGCGCCCAGGCATAAACCGGTGATCCATTCGTGGTGATATGGTGTGCCACACCATGTTTCATGACTGCTGCCGAGAAGGTAGGCCGGGTGAGCTCTGGAAAATCGCTGAGTAGGCGTGTAAACCCGTCTTGAACTGGTACCGCACAGGCGACCGACCAGGACACGGCAGTTCTGCGGTGGCAGGGCACCGCGTGGTAAGTGGACGCGTGAATAAGGCGGCAGTTTTTGACGTCGACTAGAAAACCATTTGCACAAAAGAAGTCGGCTCCTAGTATGGCCTGTGACACTGTGGCAGTGATAAATTGCCAGAGGAACTGCTGACCGCCGAAAGTAACAGTAACCGTCCGTTTCCCAAAAGTGCGAATCGCCGCGCCATTGGCTGCCTCGAGTGCCGGGCCGCGGCCACCGGATTGTAGATCCAGCCTGGAAGCTGGCAAAATGCTGCACTGGGACCCAGTGTCGCAGAGGAATCGCCTCCCCGTTGTGGAATCCGTAACATAAAGTAATTTCCCCGTTTAACCGGCCGCCATGGTAAATTGAACACGCTTTTCAGGGCTTGTCGTCCTTTTCGAAGGGCGATGGCTTGTTGAAGGATTTTTTTGGGGGGAGAAACTGCAGGGAGGCTTGCAGCATCGAGCTTTGGCGCCAAAACGGGCGTGGTACACGCACCAGCCTGCTGGAGGAGAAGGGTGCCTCATGGCTGCACAGCACTGCTGTGAGACTGCAAAAATTTTGTCTGCCTCTGCCGCGAGCTTAACACAATCAGTGGTCTCAAAGCTGGCCAAGGCTGTCTGCACCGTGTCAGGTAGCTGGCAGAGGAAAAGTTCTCGGAATAAAAAACATTGGTCTTCCGAACCAAGTAGGGTGAGCATTTGGCTCATTAATTCCGAAGGCTTTGAGTCCCCGATGCCTGGCATAGCAATGAGCCTGCGTGCGCGCTCTGATTTGTTAAGGCCAAATATTTGCAGTAAACGAGCTTAGAGAGCCTCATACTTGCCCTCGTCTGGTGGACTGCTCAGTAGGCTGACGACCCTCGAGGCCGTGGCGCTGTCGAGAGCGGAGACCACGTAAAAATAACGGGTCGAATCCGCTACGATCTCCCGCAGGTGAAACTGTGCTTCCGTCTGTAGGAACCAAGCTTCTGGTTGCTGCTCCCAGAACTGAGGCAATTTGAGGGCGACAGCATTTGTGCTCATGTTGAATTCTCTTCGAAGTTTGTTCGACGAGATCGGGGTCACCAATATAGGAACGGAGGTTCCTAACTAAATAATTCAGCTCAACTCGATGGATTAATAGACTGGAATTTAATAACAACGAAGTTTGCTGGATGTTACAAGGAGGAAATCAAAACACGTTCGTTCAAGATGCCAGGTAGTCGAAGACTGCTGGAAAGTTCTCTAAGCTGACGTCATGACGTCCCCACGTTCTTCGCGCCACTGGCGGCCACGTGATCGGTGTCATGACGTCACCACGCAGGATAAAGACAAACACACACTGTAAAGGTAACAATCAGTTTAAAGGTGCAGTCCCCGGCTGCACTATAATACAATTAAGGGGATTATATTAAAGTACACTGAGTCTCTTGTGGCTCCTCCACACTATTCCCCTATTTCTGCTCTCACTATCACGTGGCACTGGGAGTAATCCTGAGATTACTATCTTTGAGATCCTGCTTTTTAATTTATTTCCTAGCTCCCTATATTCTGCTTGCAGGACCTCGTCCCTCTTTCTACCTATGTCGTTGGTACCGATATGGACGACGACCTCTGGCTGTTCACCCTCCCCCTTCAGAATGTCTTGCAGCCGCTCAGTGACATCCTTGACCCTGGCACCAGGAAGGCAACATACCATCCTGGAGTCACGTCTGCGGCCACAGAAACGTCTATCTGTTCCCCTTACGATAGAATCCCCTATCACTATTGCTCTCCCACTCTTTTTCCTCCCCTCCTGTGCAGCTGAGCCACTTGTAGTGCCACGGACTTGGCTCTTGCTGCATTCACCTGAGAAACCATCTCCCCCAGCAGTATCCAAAATGGAAAATCTGTTGGAGAGGGAGATGGACCCAAGGGATCCTGCACTACCTTCCTAGTTCTTTTACTCTGTCTGGCGGTCACTCATTCCCTGTTTGCCTGTGCACTCTTTATCTGCGGTGTGACCACCTCGTTAAACATGCTATCCACGAAGGTCTCAGCCTCGCGGATGCTCCACAGTGACTCCAGTCGCAGCTCCAGCTCTGAAACGTGGATTTTGAGTAGCTGCAGCTGGAGACACTTCCTGCACATGTATTCGCCCTGGACACCGAAAGTGTCCCTGACTTCCCACATAGCACAGGAGGAGCACTCCATGCTGCTGAGCTGCCCTGACCTGCCCTTAATTTACTCCCTTTACTTCCTTTAAATTAAAGAATATTAAATACAATAGGGACCTTACTTCACTTTAAACACTGCTTACTCTAAACTAGAGACCTTACTTTTACTTTAACAACTGGACTGTAGAAATACTCACCAGGTCCTACTTACCAATCAGTCCCTTCCCTTGTGCCGACGTCACTTTTAATCTCTGACGTCACTTTCGAATGTTGCCTGTTTTAGTCCGCTCTCACTGCTGCTCCCAATAGCTCGGTCTGGGCCTTGAGCCTCGGGCTTTATTTCCTCGCTCCTCCTTTGCCTGTTCCCTCACAGGTCAGCCCGGTCTCGCTGCTGCTCCCAATTTCTATGATTCTTTTAATACTCCTGTGAAGCACCTTGGGACATTTTACTACATTAAAGGCACTATATAAATATGAGTTGTTGTTGTTGTTAATCCCAGGGAAAGTGGTGCTGGGGGAGGGGGGCTCAGGAAATCGGGCCTCTCTATTGTCACTTAAAGGAAGCCAGCACTTCTTAAAGGGGAGGTGCTGAAGACAGCAGGAAACGTTATTGAAGGGAACTAGATATGTACTTCAAACTGAGAACATTGCTGGGCTGTGGGGAAAGAGCAGGGGAGTGGGATGAATTGGATAACTCTTCAAAGAGCCGGCACAGACATGATGGGCTGAATGGCTTCCTTCTGTACTATATGAGTGTATGATTCTCGATGTGAAATGGCTGGAAGAGGTCCAGAGAGGGCACCCAGGCTCTCCGATGCAGCGTCGTAGGCCCTGGTCCAGGTTGTTAGCAGGAGATGGGGGATGCTCTTGTCCCCACCCCCGAGTTGGGCAGCAAGCCCGACAGGCAACACCTCAGAAGAAAGTGGGAAGAGGTGTCTGAAGAGTTGAGAGCAAGAAGGTAAGTCAAGATAAGGATCCTTCCTCCCACCTCAAATACTCTGTCCTTACAACTGTGAACACTCCCATCCCCCTGCTTCCCATCATTTTCCTAGAATCACTGCACCACACTTTACTTAACATTCTTCTCCTCCTACTAACACACTCTGCACATCCTAATTTCACCACTATTGCAACCCTCATTTCCCCACATCTCAGATCATTCACACAACATCTACACTCTTTGACCATGGCCGACACATTCTCAAAACAGCTCACAACTCACAAAGCTGCCACTCGCACACTCCCTTCTTTTTTGCAGGAGACATTCGTATACCACGAGGTAGCAGACTGCGACTGGAGAAGCCGGAGGCCATCTGCCCACCCTCACCCCACTCGAAGAGGATATTCTGAACATTTCGGGCAGGGAGAGAGTCATGGCTGTGGTGAGTGGCACCGCTGGAGGAGACATCAGCCGTGATTTTCTTCCTGGAGGCGGGTTTGCGTCGGGAATGGTAGTGGGTGGGTCCCGTCCCGCTACTGGCTCCTGTCGGCCTGCTAACAATTTTTTGTTGATTGGCCTAGTTAAGCCCGCCGTGTGGGTTACCTGCCCTGATCACAAGGTGTGGGTCTGGTCAGCTGATATGCTGACGCGATTGCAGCCGTTGCATTTAAGGGAGCCATTTCCCCATTAGATCTCAGGTCGTTTCTGGTGCTTCTGACTGCTGCTTCTCACCACGATGTCTGCAGAGAAACAAAAGGCAGCTCCTCACTTCAATGAGGACACCCTCCATGTTCTTGTGGAGGGAGTCACAGGACATCGGGAGGTCCTGTACCCATCTAATGGAAGAAGTGCACAATGGGATGTGTCTGCAATCTACATATCACGTCTAACCCATGTCTTTACTCTCCCACAGGACCATCAAGAGCCCCCCTTCCCTATTGCCCAGCAGAAAGAGCCAGAGGACTCCTCAGAGGATGGTGCATCCTCTGAGGGAGCAGCATCGGCAGAAATGATCGCACCCAGCACCAGCGCAATGAAGTACACCTTGGTGAGTCACTCGCGAGATAGAGTAGTGTTGTCACCTGGTGTATCACAACGCACGAGTGAGCAAGAGCAGATGGTGGAGACAGGGACAGCAGTGAAGAGCCCTCATCGGAGGCCACAGGACGCTCCCAGCTCTGCTCAGCTGCATGTAGACGCTGAGCCTCGGGGGCCATCCAGAAAGAGAGCGGTGCTGGAGTTTCAGGATCAAGTGCAGGAGGCTCTGACTGGCTTTGCAACCACGGTGACTGCGAGTGTGCAGAGAATGGAGGAGTCCATCTGAAACATGAGCAATGCCGACGTACACGCAATGGTGAAAGTAGGTCCCGCTATGGAAAGGATGGCAACCACCATGGAGGACATAAATCGCCAGACTCAAATGAACATGGTGACTCTTCTAAATAGATGGTCAGCTATGGAGGATAGATGGGCATCTATCGTGGAAAGGAACCTGAGATACATGGGCACCCCCATTATGATGACTGTCGGAACAGAAACGGGTCCTCATGGCCCTACTGATATGCAGCAAGGTGCTCTCCAGCTACTTGCTAGCAGCAAAGTGCGGGCGGCCCATGAGAGGGATGATGGTGGGAGGCAACATGCAAGTGGGGGCTCCTCTCCAAGCGCTCCAACTTCCATCCCCTTGCCAACCCCTCGGTCAGAGCCCCAGATGACTGCCGGAGCAGTGATGGCCAAGTCTGCCCCTGTGCAGCCGGAGGAGAAGCAGCCTTTGGTGGGGCCTTCAAAGGCTCCAAAACCTAGAGGACAACCGCCAAAGGCATCTACGCAGGCACAGCAGGGAAGTGAGCAGGCTATCTCTACATCTGCTGAAGCCACAGGGATAGCACAACGTAAAAGCATGCGTAAGAGAAAGCTGACACATAAATGATCGCAAGGGTACTCACTTGGGTGTTCTGATAGAATTCAATGTTAAGTTTCTATTCTTTTCTTATGTTGGAATAAATTAATCTTGTATGAACGTTTGACATCGTTGCCATTTGTGTGATCCCAATTTGAGGTGGCACAGTGAAGGGTGAGGGTGCCTTTTATGTCCAGCAATGCAGGTGACAGTGTATATAGAGTTAACAACAGACACTTACAGCCTCAAGACAGTATCCCAAATCATGAAATCAGCAACCTCTTGACATTTGAAATTGAGCAGATTTGAGAGTGCAGCTTTTAGATTGCAGTTGCAGCTGTGAAGTTTCCAGCTCATTGGTCTTCCCGACACACTTACCTGGCGTGATCTCTGAACGTCGTGAAACCCGATTCAAATATTGGAAAATTGCAAAAGGCTCTCAAAATAGCACCTAACAAGCACCCGCCGCTTGGTGTCGGGTCTGTTGAAACTCACAGAGGCGGATTCGCGGTGGGTTTCTGACCCGCCGTCAATCTTTACGAGTTTAACACCTGACCCGCCTCCGAACCTGCCCTGTGTGCGCCGGCAAAATCGCGGCCATCGTGTAGGTTTCTTCACACCTTACCCTATTTTTCCCTTCTTACTTCTATCTCACCCTACACATTCTGCATGACAAACTATAGCTGCTTTCAGCTGTCGCTCAGGCCGCTCTTCTCACCCTTCACATTAAAAGCTGACCCTTGTCCTTCGCTTTCATTTCAGGTGCTGAACATGTCAAGGCCCCTGTGCCAGTACAGGAAGGTGAAGGCAGTCTTCCTGAAGATGCAGCTTACACTCGATCTGACCCTAGTCAGAGACTGAAATCATACGTAGGCTAGAGGAGTGGTCTTCACGTGGTGACTTACTGGGCACAAGTGTGTCGGAGTTAGGGTAGGAGGATAGGATGCATTCTTTCTTTCTTCAAAATTCCCCCACTATCATGATTAAATTGCAAAACCTTCCACTTGCAAAGCATCACACATGCGGTCAATGCCAGCAGTGATTACCTAAAGAGGGCTACCATTCATCACATACAGAAAAATATAATGGCAATTGTGTTCTGATATCTATAATTATGGCTGGAGATATGTCTATCGTCTTGTCGTATCTGAGACTGTTTGGCGATCACTGGACAATTTGTGCCAGATTTTGAAAGAATCTTACTGTCATCACTGACAACATCAACTCACAAAGCAAAGAGGAACATTCCCACGAGTAGCTCTGCTGGTGCTTTAGTGAGTAAATGCAATACCTAGAGCGATACTGATCCTTGCAGACCAAGACCATTCTGGATTCAACCCTGATCTGTGTTGAGTAGCTGATCTGAGCCAAGGCAGGAAAAGCATGCTGCAATTGGTTGAAGTGACCCTGGGCTAGGGAAGGAAAACCAGCCCTGGCTCCCATTTCACTCGTCAGTGATTTCTACTGGCAAGTTTGTGTGTACACTCAGACATTAGGATAAATTCAATGATCCCCACACCCTGAAGGGAGCAGAGGTCAAACCATTAGCCTTAGTGTTGTACAATTTTAAACTCTAAAGTAGTTTGTGAGCTTTGATTGCTCGAGCATTAACGTATTCTTGGCCTTAGTTTTGACGCCCTTTAAAGTTGCGGGCAATTTCTTCCCCATTTTTCCCGCTACCAGCAACTGTGTTTCCCTTTAGGCATGGCTCCCCACTGGGAACACAGGATTGGTGAATTTGCCCTGTTAGGTGAGGGCCGCACCAGATTTGGCCATTGTGGCCTCTCACTTTCAAATAAGCCCATTTGGCGATCATTGTCCAGGCTCATTTGTGAAAAGTGTCGACTTGGCGGGCTACTGGCACCTGCATGAGTCAATGCATTCATGAGAGAAAGGGAGAAAATCGGATAAGTCGTAAACCACCAGCAAGCGAGAGAATGAGTTTGAGAATCACTCAAGCATCACTTTCATTGTTTAGACGGTTATCTAAAACTTTGAGTAAATGATAGGCTTATGACTAGCTCATTACTGTCTCATTTTCTAAGCTATACGACCTGGCCTGGAGTTTCCAGCTACATTGCGTTGTTTTTTTTCGGCGCAGTTCCCTCGCTATCAGCATAACCGACGCAAAAGATCGCGGGATTTTAAGCGCAAACTGCATTCAGCGCAAATCGAGTTTCCACGATCTTTTGCGCTAGTTTTAAAAACATTATGCTAGAAGCAGGCCCCGCCCTCAAAACAGGCCATGCCTCCAGGGTGAATGAATCGCCATTGGGAGCTTCCGTTAATTGTGCTCGTTTGCAGGCCTTCGAGGAGGCTCTTAAAATTAAGCTGGATCTTTTGGTTGCAAGGACACCAATAGGTAGGTTTTGAATGATTTTTTAAAAATGTATTAAGGCACTCAGTACTGAACCCCAAATCTAACTAGAAAATAGTTCTGTGTATTATTTAAAAGTCATTTCCAGTCATTTAAAATCGGGTTACTCACAGGTGGCGGCAGATTGACACTGTGATTTTAAATGCTTATTTTTTGTGATAAACCCATTTTCAGCTGTATTAATCAAACCTTACTAAGTTACCCCTTTTAAATATATCTAGCAATACTTTTTAAAGCAAATTGTTTTTTTAAGTGACGTTTTAAAACCCTGCCCGATTGCGCTGGTTCAGGGCAGATTTTGCGTTTGGCGATATGCAAATGAGTTTGAGCGGAAACTCGGGGGTAAAAAAATACTTTTCAAAATGGGCGCAATTTGCGCCAGAATCGCCGATTGCGCCCAAAGTGGAAACCCTACCCCTCTATGTCTGATAATGCAAAGTTGAATTTAGCACTAAAAAATTATTCAATCATTCAAATTAAGCAACATAAATAACACAGCAAAGTGCAAATGTGGCACTTAAAACTTCAATTAGCAGCTAATTCAAATTAAGCACCTTCGATTGAAGAGGAGTAGGACGTACGCTAGATTACTTAACATGCTCCCTCTGTTTCCTCTTTGCCTATAGTGAGCAATCTTAAGTTTCCATATTTGAAGTCTGTAGTATTTTATTTATAAACATTCCACTATAGCTGCTGAGAATCTGGGAGCGATTATTACCTCCAAACCACTCAATGGTAGGATTTACTGTTTTGCAATATATAGAACATGGTTATTTCACACTTATTCATTACATTTAAATTCTGCCAGCATTACTAAATCACAAATCTAATCATTCATTGAGGATGCCATCAAGCATCAACTAAATCTCGTTGTCAATATTGGCAATGGTACCCATGCCCACCACTGAATAACAGATTCACGGTGTTCCAGAGCTGTATTTCTATCCACAGGAATCCTAGCGAGCCTGAAAACTACCACAAAATCTTTCTGATATCAGTGACTTTTAAAGGGGTTCCTCAGGTTGTCATAGTACACACATCAGATGCTTTGGAGTCTCACAGAGTAGTCAAAAAAAAACTGGAATTTGCTCTCAAAGCCCACTTGCATAGCTTTCATCAATTTCCAAAAGGCTTTCAAAGTTATGGGAATACATTGCCAAATCCTGGATTTTTATTTTTGAGATGTTTATTGTAGCTCCAAAATCTGAGTAAAGGTAAATGAGCATCTCACAGAACTTATTTTTCACGAAAGAGGAGTAAGGCAAGATTTTCCACGATCACCCTTCCTATTTAATGCCTTCATCGAAGATGTGTTGGATGGCATTGTAGAAAATTGCTGTACTCCCTTTCACAAAAGTTATTGTGTTGTTGACTGACTAATCTGGATATCTAGTACTCACTACTCACCATCTTGAACAGTGGACCAACCAGTCAGATATAGTGTTGGGTGCTTCCAAATGCAAATTATGGCTATGCAGTTCTAGACAAGATCTCAAAAAGTATTGACTGGAAGATATAAGAGGCATTTGTTACAACTGTTGATTCTTATCAGACCCTGTGGGTCTTGGTGGCGGAGGTTCAATACAAAGCCAACACTCTGACAGATCTGGTAATCCACTACCGAAATTGGGTATTTTAGGTAAATTAGGTATGTTTCTCTCTGCTGGAAACACTCAGCTGGTCAGGCAGCATCTATGAAGAAAGAAACATAGCTGGAACATCACCCCTGTGTTTCTCTCTCAACAGACGTTGCCTGACCTGCTGAGTGCTTCCAGCATTTTCTGTTTTTATTTCAAATTTCCAGCATCTACAGTATTTTAGCTAAATTACAACAATAATAACAACATGCATTTATATAGCACCTTTAACATAGTAAAAGGCCCTTCACAGGAGTGTCATCAAACAAAGACACCGAGCCACATAAGGAGATATTCGGACAGGTGACCAAAAGCTTGGTCAAAGAGATAGGTTTTAAGAAGCATCTTCCGTACATTGCATGAAAGGGTGGCGGAAGCGGATTCAATAGTAACTTACGAAAGGGAATTAGATATCCTTGAAAAGAAGAAATTTGCAGGGCTATGGGGAAAGAGCAGGGGAGCAATGTTCCCCACTAATTTTAAATTTGGCTGCGCGGTCCCTTTAACGGGCTGTGTGGCTCAAAGTTTCACGCATGCACAAAATTTCACATTGGAAAAGCCGGTCCCAGGCTGTGCAGGACTGGCAGACAGTTGTGCAGCTTAGAGGGAACGTTTCAGGAGAGTGGGACTAATTGGGATAGCTCTTTCAAAGAGCCGGCGCAGGCAGAATGGGCCGAATGGATTCCTCTGTGGTGTATGGTTCTATTCTACAACTTACCCACTGAGTCATTGGAAATCCAAGTAGCTATTATCCTCTATTCAATATGCACTATTTTAATTTAATGGAATTATTTTATTCAGTTTTGATCAATTTTCTTTGCCACTATCAAACGTCATTGCAGACAGTGACAGCCAGTGCACTCGACACTGTTGTTCTCTAATGAAAGATTAAAGACTACAAAAGCATTGCTTCTCGTTTATTAAAAAGTAAATTGCTATTGACTTTGGGGAAATGTTATGGCGTTCAGTATATGTGATATACCTTTGATTTTAATTGGACAAAACATTGAGAATAATAAATGTTAATTTATTAAAAGTAGGCATATTGTAATTGGCACAGCGCGCAACTAGTACAACTGAAGTTAACATATGCAATGGGCTCTAATAACTGGACAAAGCATACTTTGAATATTAAGTATTAATTTAAAAAACTAAAGTAAATATCTTAGCATGACAATGGTAGCAAGTAGAATAAACAGAGCATCTCTAATAGCCCAGTACTGTACCAGTAAATACCAATATAATCCACTTGTCTGTGACTCATCTCTGGCCAACTTGCCAAAGTCCTTTAACCAAACAAACAAGGAAACAAACAAAGTCGTTGTCATTGACGTCAACAACAACACCACCACCACCACCTTGCATTTACATAGCAACCAAAACGTCCCAGGGCGCTTCACAGGAGCGTTATAAAACAAAATTTGGCATGAGACAAGGAGGTATTAGGAAAGGTTTTAAGAAGCGTCTTGGTGGAGAGAGAGGTAGAGAGGCAGAGAGCTTTCAGGAAGGAAATTCCAGAGCTTAAGGCCTAGGCTGCTGCAGGCACAGCCACCAATGGTGGCGTGATGTAAATCGGGGATGCGCAAGAGGCCAAAATTGGAGGAGCGTAGAGATCTCGAAGGGTTGATTCACCAGGCACAAACACAGTATAGGTCATTTTCATTCTAAAATAACGAAACACATAAATCCCTTTTGGACTTAATCCCAAATCAGTTGAGTAGAAGTGGCCTTATCAAGATCAAATTCCAACGTCATTTCCCAGCTCTTCTCATTTTTTTGTTTTTAACAATAGAATTCTACAGTTTCTCACAGAATATTTTTTTTTTTAATGTCAATGCTTGACTCGTGCTATTCTTGCCCCACAAGCGGAACCCCGCCTGTGGGGCGTTGATAACATGTAATACTCAGTAACTTTGGTTCCGTAACAATAATTTTTTTTTATCAGGCTAGTACGTGCATTATTCTCAGCACCTCAAATCAAACCACTTTATCAGTAGCTGCCATATTGTTCACGTTACTTCATTTGAAATGTCTTTGCAGATCTTCAGTTAAACTACAGTAAGGACTGGTTTCAACTGACAGCAAAACGGTACCTAATTCTTGGCTGGGATGCAACAGAGTATGAAAAAGATAGGTGCAATATTGGATGCACACAAATCTCATTGCTACTTCTCCACATTGGATGTATGAGCTATTGTCACTTTATGTTAACTGCACCGAGTGGGCCTGTGGTATGGAAATTGTGAAATAAAAGCCGGAAAATATTAATCTGACTAACTTTCTCTCAGGGTTTCAGAAATAAAACTATTCTAATTATGTAAGTTCAATTTTAGAATATGAAAGAAATGAGAGATGTGGACAAGATTGGTCTATAAAATAGTGTCAGTTTAATGTAGAATAGATTCTTGTGAAATGGATTTCATCAAAGCTATCACTTGTGTTCCAAAGCATATCCTTAGTGAGAATGTACAAATCTCCAGAGGTTTGATTCACTGAATCCATGTTGCCAGCATAGTACTGTTTGGCATGCATGTATGTCTGGTATGTAGAGCAGAGAGAGAGAGAGAGAAGAGAGTTAGAGTGTCGGAAAGCACTAAATTAGAAACACACCTCACTGAGCACTTCAGCAACTTACTTGTGCCAGGAGCAAGTTAGGTCAGCCACTTAGCAAAAATGTTTCATTTTTAGACAACAGCACTTTCCTGTTGTGTCTGTGTGTTGATAGAGACACTGAAGACAGGAGTTGGTTTCATAGGTGTTTACTAAACAAAGTCTGGAGGGGAACTAACGGATACAACACAATATACAGGCTTATATAGCCCGAGTGGCCATTACCGGCATTACAGTACACATGGGGCTCTTAAAGGCACATACACTACAATTCCTCCCCTTTTAGCTAACCAGTGCATAATATTTTAAGTAATTATTAATTACATGTTACAAGAAAAATAATATACACATTGCTGCAGTTAATTAATTATAAGTCAGTCTCTCTGGAGGCTTTCTGACTCGGTCCGGATAACGCCTCGGTGGTGTAGTAGTTTCTGGTGGTGTAGTAGGTTCTTTTGGCAAGGCTGATTCGGCTTGAATGCCAGTGTCGGGTTCATCGGGTTCCAGTATCACCGGATCGGAGGTAGATATGGGTATCTCTACTTCATCGTTAGGTGTATAGAGTTGTGGTGTAGGTTGTCCCTTTTCGGATGACTCTATGATTTGGTCAGCATGGCGCCTTATTATGCTTTCTCCGATGTCCACGGTATACATCAGCGGTCCTAGTCGTGTGCAGATAGTTCCAGGCTGCCATTTCTCGGTACGGTAGTCCCGGGCCAAAACTTGTTGACCTATCTGGAAGGTTCTAGTTGGCCTTTCATTCATGCCTTGAAATTGCCGGTTCTCCACGTCCCTTCTGATGTTGGGCTTGATCAAATCCAGCTGGCATCTTAGGCTTCTATTGAAGAACATCATGGCGGGAGTTTGGTTTGTAACCATATGTGTTGCATTTCTGTATGCGAACAAGAAGTTATCCACCTTGTGCTGAAGTTTTATGTCTTCATTACCCATGGCCTTTATGGCCTTCTTGAAGGTCTGGACAAACCTTTCAGCCAATCCATTGGTGGCGGGATGGTATGGGGCGGATGTGTAGTGCTTAACCCCATTGTTTTTTAAGAACTTCCTAAATTCTTCGGACACAAATTGCGGTCCATTATCAGAACAGATCTGTTCCGGCAGCCCATTCCTGGCAAATATGGTCCTTAATACTGTGATGGATTTTTCCGTGGTGGTGGAGGACATCTTTATTACCTCTGGCCACTTGGAGTGTGCATCAACCGCGATTAAGAACATTGAGTCCATAAATGGACCAGCAAAGTCGATGTGTACCCTTTGCCAGGGAGATGAGGGCCACTCCCATGGATGTAGAGGGGCTTGGGGTGGAGCGTTTTGGACCTTCTGGCATCCTAGGCAGCTCTTGGTCATTTCTTCGATGTCTCCATCGATACCTGGCCACCATACAAACGCTCTGGCTAGGTTCTTCATTTTCACTCCACCCAGATGCCCCTCGTGAAGCTCCTTTAGCACTTTATCCTGGAGTTTGGGTGGAATCACCACTCTGGATCCACACATCAAGGTTCCTCGGCATACTGACAGCTGTTCTCTTCTTTGCGAGAATGCTGGCAACAGTGGTTCGCCATGTGCTGGCCATCCCTTCACCATTAAGTCGTAGACTCGTGAGAGAGTCGGGTCATTTCTCGTTTCCTTTTCAATGGCAGAATTTGTTACTGGTAGACATTCCACTATGGTTGAGTGGAACATCTCCACTGGGTCTACTGTAGGTGCCCCTTCTACCGTTGGCAATGGTAGGCGTGATAAACCGTCAGCATTCCCATGCTGTTTTGATCCTTTGTATTCTATGTTGTATTGGTGTGCCCCTAGAAAAAGGGACCACCTCTGTAGCCTTTGCGCTGTCATAATGGGAACACCCTTTTTAGGGTTGAATATGGAGATGAGGGGTTGATGGTCAGTCAACAAGGTAAATTTTTGTCCGTGTAGGTAATGGTTGAATTTCTTCACTCCCCATACCAGGCTGAGTGCTTCCCTGTCGATTTGGGCATAGTTACGCTCAGCTGAGTTCAATGAGCGTGACGCAAAAGCTATCGGTCGTTCCGAGCCATCAGGGAATTTATGCGATAATACTGCTCCTATGCCGTAAGGGGATGCATCGCACGCCAGTCTGATTAGCAGTGATGGGTTGTAATGAGCCAAAACTTCTTTGGACGTGATTAAGTCTTTGCATTTATGGAAGGCACGTTTACAGTCTTCGCTCCATTTCCAAATTACTCCTGTTTGTAGCAGTTCAGTAAGAGGGTGTAGGAGAGTTGATAAGTTCAGTAAAAATTTATGATTGTAATTTATTAATCCCAGGAACGATCTTAATTGTGAAACATTTTCAGGTGCTGGGGCTTTTATGACCGCTTCAATTTTTTTCAGGTGACTTATGCAACCCTTCCTTATTAATTATGTGGCCACAATATGATATTTGATTTTGGAAAAATTCGCACTTGGGGCGATTTGCTCGTAGGCCCCGTTCTCTCAGCCTAGTGAGCACCTGCTCCAAATTGGCAAGGTGCTCGTTGTCGTTTTCTCCTGTTACAAGGATGTCGTCTAGGTAGCATTGAGTCCCCGGAATCCCTTGGAGGACTTGCTCCATAGCTTTTTGCCAGATAGCTGGAGCGGATGCTACTCCGAAAACCAGTCGATTGTACTGGTACAGACCTTTGTGTGTATTTATCGTGAGATATTTTTTAGAGGCCTCTTCAACCTCCATTTGTAGATATGCCTGTGCCAAGTCAATTTTGGTGAAACGTTTCCCTCCGGACAGTGAGGCAAAAATATCTTCTATCCTCGGAAGAGGATACTGTACCGTGTGAAGGATTGGGTTTATCGTCACCTTGAAGTCTCCACAGATGCGAATTTTTCTCTGTTCTTCAGATTTATCATTATTCAATGCTTTCTTCATGACTAGAACGATGGGTGTTGCCCACTCGCTCCAATCTATTTTGGATA
The DNA here is from genome assembly GCF_052327205.1 of Somniosus microcephalus. Classification (NCBI taxonomy): domain Eukaryota; kingdom Metazoa; phylum Chordata; class Chondrichthyes; order Squaliformes; family Somniosidae; genus Somniosus; species Somniosus microcephalus. The sequence goes on along the minus strand of NC_140991.1, from coordinate 50,855,382 downwards.
ATACGCCTGCATTTTCCACTTTTATTGAGGCGGTGATGCCTTTCAAGGTTCCTAGTTTCTCTTGAAACACTTCTTTGGCGTTGGCCAAGGTGTCTTTTAATCGTTCAGGTATGACGTCATCATCGTTTTTTTTCTTACTGGTCACCGTCAGTGCCTGAATGGAGTGCCAGTCTAAACGTATTTTCCTGATCCATTCACGTCCCAACAGCGGTGGGCCACCATCTTGTAGAATGTATAAATACAACTTTTGTATTTCCTTGCCGTTGTATACAACAGGCACCCTTATTTTTCCTTTGGGGTATACTTTCTGCCCCATATATGTTTTCAAGATAACGGATGTGTCTTTTAAAGGTATATGCGGAAATAGCCGCTCGTAATCCCGTCGATTTATGACGGTCAGAGCTGATCCTGTATCTAGCTCCATTTTAACTGGGGACCCTGCTATCGTGAGGGTAACCCAAATGGTCTGGTAATCATCTTTGGCAATTACATTATGTAATTTGAGACAGCTTAGTCTCTTGTTTTCGGAGTCGCTATCGCTCTTCTGTTCATCGGAGCTACTGTCCGTCATCATTTGTACCTTTCTGTACTTTTCTTTATTGATTTTTTTTTCCTGTCTGTGGATTTATTTTGTCCAGATCGGCATACCCGTGCAATGTGTCCAATCTTTCCGCATTGCCTGCATGCTTTGTCCTTGAACCAGCAGTCCCTCTGGTCATGGGTGGATCTGCTGCAGCGATAACATCTCTCGAAACCCTGTGTCATTTCATGGGTGCCGAAGTCCTGTGTCTTTTGTTGTATCTCTGCAGCTCCTCTTGCGGCTGCTTCATATGATACAGCCATACTGAAAGCCTTGTCCAGTGTTAAATCTTTTTCAGAAAGCAGCCTTTTCTGTGTTCCTTCACTTAAGAGACCGCAGACGAATTTGTCTCGAAGATAATCTGCTAGTCCTGCCCAGAATTGGCAGTGTTTTGATAGCTTTCTTAATTCGGTGAGGTAATCAGCGTTACTTTCATTCTTGTGTTGATTTCTCTTGAAGAATTTGAATCGTTCCGCTATCAGCAGCGGTGTTGGGTTTAAGTGCCCCTGTAGGGTATCAACAATTTCTTTAAAATTCTTGTCCTTTGGTTTGGCTGGAGTGATTAAATTTCGTAACAGCCCGTATATCTTTGAGCCCCTTAGATTTAGCAGTACTGAAGCTTTTTTTTCATCTTCTATTCCATTTGCGGTGCAATATACCTCCACTCTTTCCACATATGTGGTCCAATCCTCTATCTCGTTATCAAAAGCATCAATATTGCCAGACTTAGGCATCTTAGAAAAGATATGGTGCTTCCCGCGCTTTTCTTTCTTTTCTGCAGAAAAGATATGGCGCTTCCCGCGCTTTCCCGCCGCTGCTGCCGATGACAATGCTGTTTCCCGTGGTTTCCGTTCCTTTTTAAAATTTATTTATTTACAGTTGGAGACTCGTTCCCGCCGGACTTTCCAGGTCTGAACGCCGACCTGCTTGCAGCGCCGGCCGTCTCCCGAGTGCTCCCTCCCCGTCTGTTGCTGTTTGCCTCCACTTTCGCTGCTTGGCCCAGCCGCTGGAGCCCCAGCCTGATGCCCAGGAAGGATTAGCGCAGTACCTGCCACCAGCTTGGCCAGCTGGTGAAACCACAGCTTCTTTCACTTTCTTGATTCTTCTGGACGCAAGAGGAATCGATGTCCTTGAGGTGCTGCCGATTTGCAGGTGAGTCCGTTTCCACTTCGTCGCCACTGTTGTGTCTGTGTGTTGATAGAGACACTGAAGACAGGAGTTGGTTTCATAGGTGTTTACTAAACAAAGTCTGGAGGGGAACTAACGGATACAACACAATATACAGACTTATATAGCCCGAGTGGCCATTACCGGCATTACAGTACACATGGGGCTCTTAAAGGCACATACGCTACATTTCCATTATTTTATCCTGTATTCGCTCAATTGTGAGTAGCATTTTACTCTCCTATTTCTTTCCCTTTTCTCCCCAGAATAATTCCACCTTCCAGTATCTCACCCAAGTGGCTATTTTTAAACATGTGGGCTCTGAATGGCTAGCAGGCCAACTGCAAGGGGGCATTAGAGCCAAGCTCGATCCTGTCCTCACTTGATGTCTGCAGATATGCACTTCCACCATGGGTTGCTGGATCAGGAGCAGGAACTCTGGCCGACTTCCTCCTCCTTAATACAGACGTACTGTGGCCAATTGTAGCATCCCTATTTCTGTCCTTGCTGAGATCAGCCAACACAGCACAGAGCAGGGATCAAACCCCCAAACCTTCCTGATCAGTATGGCTCAGCTGCTCAGAGATTAAAGACATTTGCAGATCTACACATTTTTAACATGGATATATTGGGGTTGAAAATCCATGGCCCTTCTGACCCAATCCTGTCATATCTCTGGTGGGATTGCAGTGGAAAGGCTGCAAATTAAGCCGGGACTCAGATACATAAGAACATAAGAACATAAGTTTTAGGAGCAGGAGTCAGCCATTTGACCCTTCGGGCCTGCTCCGCCATTCAATAAGATCATGGCTGATCTTCTACCTCATCTCCACCTTCCCACCCTATCCCCATATCCCTTGATTCCCTTAGATCCTAAAAATTTATCGATCTCTGCCTTGAATATACTCAACGACTGAGCCTCCACAGCCCTCTGGGGTATAGAATTCCAAAGATTCACCACCCTCTGAGTGAAGAAATTTCTCCTCATCTCAGTCCTAAATGGTCGACCCCTTATCCTGAGACTTTGACCCCGTGTTCTAGATTCCCCAGCCAGGGGAAACATTTTCCCAGCATTAACCCCGTCAAGCCCCTTAAGAATTTTATATGTTCCAATTAGATCACCTCTGATTCTTCTAAACTCTAAGGAATGTCGGCCTAGTCTACTCAATCTCTCCTCATAGGGCAATCCCCTCATCCAAGGAACCAGTCTGGTGAACCTTTGTTGCACTCCCTCTAAGGCAATGATGCATATACATAACTCAGCAGGTTATATTACAACTTACTCCAGTGAGGCTGTGCTCTCAAGACAAATATCACTTCCCCAACCCTCCTTATGTATTTTTAATGGAAAGATTAATACTACATTTAACTGCATTTTGGCAAAAGCCTATTTTTCCATTTCAACCATCCAGGGGCTGTAATTCTACTCTCAACCACAACATGGTAATTTTGTACTGATGTCACTTCATGCTGCAGTTTAATGTGTTTATATTTACATTACACTATTTAAAGAACCCCCCCTCCAATCTTCAGTAAAAAGTTCAGAGACCCCCTCCCCTTCCACATCTTAACTTGAACCTCAGATTGCAGCTCTCTGAACTCTGTGCCACGCACTAATACACAGAGTTCCACTCTTCCCTGGGAGATTCTGAATTATGTTGCAAGGAGTGGAAGCATGGCCTGCCCCACACAAGGCCACTGGATGCAAGAGGGGGACGAGGCCAGGGGCAGGAAGTTCCAAGCCAGGAGTTCCTGTGTATCTGACGAGAGTGGAGCATTGGTGGTATGGTACACCAAGTGAGACCAGGCTTCAATGGCTGTCCGATGGTGGAAGTGGACCCACTTGGATGTCCAAGCCTGGATCGTGGCCTGGACCCTGAAAAAAGAAGAGGAATGTAAATTGCATTTCTGCTCCCATAAAAAGGGACACTCACCACTTCTTTCTGGGGTGGGGGTTGGGGGGCAGCATTGCCTGCCCAGAACCAGGACGCTCCATTGCAGCTTGTGACCTCTTTGGGCAGGTAGGTGCCCACCTGAGCTATAAAAATGAAGGGACCGCCCCAACCCTGTGAACTTTGGTGGGTCAGTTTTGGGGGTACCAGGTAGACACATCTGGCACTTACACTGGGGTGTTGGCCCCTTGGGTTCTTGGCCCCATTAGTTATTAGCCTTTTAGCAGATATTTTCAGAGGAAGCAAGGTGATCTCAGATTGCAAGGTTGCAGTGTCAGTAGTGATTTTCTAGAGGTATAAACTAAGTATAAAATGCAACACCTTTTGTGTAAATTGACACTACAATAATTGTCACTTAATGCTGTGCCCACCTCGCTGACGCTTCCTGTTCAAGTCCCTCCACTTTGTTTTTCATCCCACCCACAGCACTAAAAGCATTCTCACCAAAGTCACCAAAGATGTCCTATCTAACTGTAGCTGTTGTGCACTGTCCTTCTAGATCTCTCTGTGGTCTTTGATATGATAAATAATTTCATTCTCTTCTACAACCTTTCCTCTATGGCCCACCTCTGTGCTACCACCCGATCTGGGTTCTATTCCTATATGCCCTAACATAGTCTGTTCATCTTCTCCAATGGTTTCTTCTCCTGTGCCCACATTATCACCTCCAGTGTACTGCATGGCTCCATCATTCGGCCCTTTCTATACCTTATCTATAGGACTCTCACCAGGAACCTAGCACCTAAGGTGCAATGCCATTGCCTCCCCAACTCCAAATCTCTCCTCCCCAGCTCCATCCTACAAAATCTCCAACTTACTCAGAACTACGCAATCCGTATCTTATCCCATTCAAAGTCACATGCATCCCCTTCTCACCATCCTCCACTGGCACTCAGCGCAACCATTTTAAAACCTTGCCCTGGTTTTCAAATCCACCTTCATTTCACTTGTACAATTTGTGCATCCCTACAGACCAGGTCACATTCTTTGCTCCTCCAACTCTGGTCCACTACCACCACCGCCGTCACCGCCGCCGACATCCTGTTTGGCTTTCTCTCTTGGCCGTTTGGACTTCTTCATTTTGCTACATCTCTTCCCCACTCTGAATAACCGTCTAAATATCCATCTTGTTGGTCAGCCTCCTCAACCTTTCTCTCATAACTTGCTCCTCAGTGCCCGTTACAATCTGTGTAAAGAGCCTCGACATGCTTGGTTGTGTGAAAGGTGCTCTGTAAATGTAACTTTTGGTTGCAATCAAAAAAAAATAAAACACATTAGCTGCATGTGAAGTTTTCTCACAGAAAATAACTCCTTTCCCGAACAATCTGCTTTATGGGAGGGCATGCAGTCCCTGTGTTGTATAAGACATTTGCACCTTTTTTCTTGTATTGGTGCAACATTTTGCACATTTTAGGGATGTAGGTGATATATGCTGGCAGTTGTCTAGTTGAAATACACACAAACTGAAGCAAATGGCTATGGCTACTCTAGCAATGAACCTTATATAGGAATTACAAAGAATAAAATACTCCTGTCTAATATGTACTTTTGCCGTAGCAGCACTCATAAATTGTTAGAATCAAAAACATAAGTTTTGAAATATTTTCAGGATTCATTTCATCATTTTATAAGAAGAATCTTGGCCTAGAAATGATGGCCTGTGTTGGGTGCAAAATCATCATAATCTGGGTTTGGGGTGGGGGGGAGAGGGGGGCAGTGATTTGGAGCAGAACGTGGTTCCACCGAGTTTCTGGTTCCTTCATTGAGGAATTTTAACAAAGTGGTGGGAAGCAGAGCCTTCTTCTATATGCACCCCTTCCCGCCCCTCCCCGGTGTGACATTACATTTGGAGGCAGGATGTTGCCATTAGTGGGCCCCCACAATGCGAGATCCCAAAGGCAATTGATTTCAGGAGGGAGCATGTACCATTTAAAAATGAGACCTTTCAACACTTAGACCCAATCAGTCCATGCAAGCAGTTGCTCTGAAATTCTGGTATCCACTCTGGCCAGGCACTCTAATCATGCCATAAATTACATATGTCATCATAAGGTCAGAAGTGGGGATGTTCGCTGATGATTGCACAGTGTTCAGTTCCATTCCCAACTCCTCAGATAATGAAGCAGTCTATGCCTGCATGCAGCAAGACCTGAATGACATTCAGGCTTGGGAAGATATGTGGCAGGTAACATTCGCGTCACGCAAGTGCCAGGCAATGACTATCTCCAACAAGTGAGAGTCTAACCACCGCCCCTTGACATTCAACGGCATTACCATCACAGAATCCCCCACCATCAATATCCTGGGAGTCACCATTGACCAGACACTTAACTGGACCAGCCACATAAATACTGTGGAGACAAGAGCAGGTCAGAGGCTGGGTATTCTGCGGCGAGTGTCTCACTTCCTTACTCCCCAAAGCCTTTCCACCATCTACAAGGCACAAATCAGGAGTGTGATAGAACACACTCCATTTGCCTGGATGAACATAAGAACATAAGAACATAAGAAATAGGAGCAGGAATAGGCCAGTCGGCCCCTCGAGCCTGCTCCACCATTCAATAAGATCATGGCTGATCTGATCCTAACCTCAAAACTTCTATCACTCTCCATCCCACCCGAACCCATGTGATCTCCCGGGAGTGGCGAAAAACCAGATAAAAAACCCAATGGCCAATTTGGGAGAAAAAATCTGGGAAATTCCTCTCCGACCGATCGAAACTCGTCCAGGAGATCACTCTGTCCCTATATTTTCTACAGTACTTACCTTCTGTAAAGGCGATCTCCACCCCAGCCAGGAACAGGAATAAAACCATCTCCTGAAATCTAACACAGAATTAGAACACAAGAAGTAGGAGCAGAACCAGGCTACACAGCCCCTGGGCCCGCTCCACTACCCACAGGGCCATGACCATTCCGAACCTAGACTCATGTCCAATTTCCTGCCCGCTCCCCGTAACCCTTAATTCCCTTTACTTCTAGGAAACTATCTATTTCTGTTTTAAATTTATTTAATGATATAGCTTCCACAGCTTTCTGGGGCAGCAAATTCCACAAGCCTACCACCCTCTGAGTGAAGAAGTTTCTCCTCATCTCAGTTTTGAAAGAGCAGCCCCTTATTCTAAAATTATGCCCCCTAGTTCTAGTTTCACCCATCATTGGGAACATCCTCACCGCATCCACCCGATCAAGCCCCTTCATAATCTTATATGTTTCATTAAGATCGCCTCTCATTCTTCAGAACTCCAATGAGTAGAGTCCCAATCTACTCAACCACTCCTCATATGACCACCCCCTCATCCCCGGGATTAACCGAGTGAACCTTCTTTGTACTGACTCGAGAGCAAGTATGTCTTTTCTTAAGTATGGACACCCAAACTGTATGCAGTATTCCAGGTACGGTCTCACCAATACCTTGTACAACTGCAGCAATACCTCCCTGTTTTTATATTCTATCCCCCTAGCAATAAAAACCAACATTCCATTGGCCTTCTCGATCACTTGCTGCACCTGCATACTAACTTTTTGAGTTTCGTGCACCAGGACCCCCAGATCCCTTTGTACTACAGTACTTTCCAGTTTCTTGCCATTAAGATAATAACTTGCTCTATGATTTTTCCTGCCAAAGTGCATAACCTCACACTTTCCAGTATTGTATTCCATCTGCCAAATCTCTGCCCACTTACTTAGCCTGTCTATGTCCCTTTGCAGGTTTGTTATGTCCTCCTCACTCACTACTTTCCGTCCCATCTTTGTATCATCTGCAAACTTTGATATGTTACACTCGGTCCCCTCCTCCAAATCGTTAATATAGATTGTAAAGAGTTGGGGACCCAGCACTGACCCCTGCGGAACACCACTAGTTACTGGTTGCCAGTCTGAGAACGAACCATTTATCCCAACTCTCTGCTTTCTGTTAGAGAGCCAATCCTCCACCCATGCCAGAATATTACCCCCAATCCCGTGATTTTTTATCTTGAGCAATAATCTTTTGTGTGGCACCTTGTCAAATGCCTTTTGAAAGTCTAAATACACTACGTCCACTGGTTCCCCTTCATCCACCCTGTATGTTACTTCCTCAAAAAACTCAAGCAAATTTGTCAAACATGACTTCCCCTTCATGAAACCATGCTGAGTTTGTCCTATTAAATTATGTTTATCCAAATGTCCCGTTACTGTCTCCTTAATAATGGACTCTAACATTTTACCAACCACAGATGTTAGGCTAACAGGTCTATAGTTTCCAGCCTTCTGCCTACTACCCTTTTTAAATAAGGGTGTTACATTAGCAGTTTTCCAATCTGCCGGGACCTTTGCTGAGTCCAGGGAGTTTTGGAAAATTATTACCAATGCATCCACAATCCCTACCGCCACTTCCCTCAAGACCCTAGGATGCAAGCCATCAGGTCCAGGGGATTTATCCGCCTTGAGTCCCATTATTTTACCAAGTACCACTTCCTTAGTGATTTTAATCGTATTTAGCTCCCCCCCACCTAGGGCCCCCTGTTTGTCCAGTGTTGGGATATTCTTAGTGTCCTCTACCGTAAAGACTGATACAAAATAATTGTTCAGCGTTTTTGCCATCTCCATGTTTCCCACCATTAATTTCCCGGTCTCATCCTCTAAGGGACCAACATTTACTTTAGCCACCCTTTTTCTTTTCATATAACTATAGAAACTTTTGCTGTCTGTTTTTATATTTTTTGCTAATTTACTTTCATAATCTATCTTCCCTTTCTTAATCAATCTTTTAGTTATTTTTTGCTGTCTTTTAAAGACTTCCCAATCTTCTATCCTCCCATTAGATTTGGCTACCTTATATGCCCTTGTTTTTAGTCAGATACTATCCTTAATTACTTTACTTAGCCACGGATGGCTATCTTTTCTTTTACACTCTTTTTTGCTCAGTGGAATATATATTTTTTGGAAGTTGTAAAATAACTCCTTAAATGTACACCACTGATCATGTACCGTCTTACCCTTTAATCTATTTTCCCAGTCCACTCTAATCAATTCTGCTTTCATACCTTCATAGTCTCCTTTATTCAAGCTCAGCACGCTTGTTTGAGATCCAACCTTCTCACCCTCTAATTGAATGTGGAATTCAACCATGTTATGGTCACTCATTCCAAGGGGATCCTTTACTAGGACATTTTTAATTAATCCTGTCTCATTACACAGGACCAAATCTAAGGTTGCTTGCCCCCTGGTCGGTTCAGTTACATACTGCTCAAGAAACCCATCCCTAATACACTCAATGAACTCATCCTCAAGGCTGCTCTGCCCAATTTGATTTGTCCAGTTAATATGATAATTAAAATCCCCCATAATTATAGCTGTTCCCTTATTACAAGCCTCAACTATTTCCTGATTAATACTCCATCCAACAGAGTTGCAACTGTTCGGAGGCCTATAGACTACACCCACTAGTGTTTTTTTCCCCTTATTATTCCTTATCTCCACCCAAACTGTTTCACTATCCTGCTCCTTTGACCCAATATCATTTCTCTGTATTATAGTGATTCCTTCCTTTATTAACATAGCCACCCCACCTCCCCGCTCCCGCCCTCACAGGGAGTAAGAACCTCAATCCTGCTTGACAAGAGCAAGGGCTGCGTCTCCTTTGCCACTACATCCTGGATCCCTGTACCTTCCTCACTCGTAGTCACACCGTCCTGTCCCTGACCACAGACTACATCTGCAGTAATTAATTTCATAGGTGTGACCACCTCCTGCAACATAGAGTCCAGGAACTTCTCCCCCTCCCTGATGTGTCGCAGTGTCTGAAGCTTGGTCTCAAGCTCTTTAACATGGAGGTTGAGTTCCTCTAGCAGCAAACACTTATCGCAAATGTAATCACCATGAGCCTCAATGGGGTCCACCAGCTCCCACATTTCGCAACAGTGACACATCACCTGTTCACCCATATCTATGTAATTAATTAAATTTATTATTATTAGTTATGAAGACCCTCTGCCCCGATGTAGATGATACTATTACACCACTATTCAATAGGACTTACCAACTCAATGCACAGCACTCCGTGCACAAGCAATAGTCCCACCCCTTTTATACCCGGATTCTACTTCCGGTTTAAACTCCCCAACAGTTTAATATACACTTAAAAATTAAACACACTTCAAATAATTAACTTTTTAACACACTAAAATTCACAAAATACACTTAAATGAGTTTTCTCCCTCTTACCAAACTCTAGCAGCACTCAATGCACAGCACTCCATGTACAAGCACTAGTCCCGCCCCTTTTATACTCGGATTCTACTTCCGGTTTAAACTCCCCAACAGTTTAATATACACTTAAAAATTAAACACACTTCAAATAATTAACTTTTTAACACACTAAAATTCACAAAATACACTTAAATGACTTTTCTCCCTCTTACCAAACTCTAGCAGCACTCAATGCACAGCACTCCATGCACAAGCTCCATGAGTGCAGCTCCAAAAACACTCAAGAAGCTCGACACCATCCAAGACAAAGCAGCCCACTTGATTGGCACGCCATCCACCACCTTAAACATTCACTCCCTCCACCACTGGTGTACCGTGGCTGCAGTGTGTACCATCTACAAGATGCACTGCAGTAACTTGCCAAGGCTTCTTCAACAGCACTTCCCAAACCCGTGGCCTCTACCACCTAGAAGGACAAGGGCAGCAGGCACATGGGAACGCCATCACTTGCAAGTTCCCCTCCAAGTCACACACCATCCTGACTTGGAAATATATCACTGTTCCTTCATTGTCGCTGGGTCAAAATCCTGGAACTCCCTCCCTAACAGCACTGTGGGAGTACCTTCACCACACAGGCTGCAGCGGTTCAATGTGGCGGCTCAACACCACCTCCTCAAGGGCAATTAGGGATGGGCAATAAATGCTGGCCTTGCCAGTGATGTCCACATCCCATGAACGAATAAAAGAAAAATGTGCCCACCCCGTTATACAAATGACCTTGCCGTTAGTACTTAGGATGCGGGGTTTGGTGGGGGGGGGGGCAGATCAAGGCAGATGGTGGGTGGTGAACCTGCCCCATCACATTTCTTGCAATGCAGCAGGACTTTATCTTGAATTTTCCAATTTCCCCCTGAAGGCTATGACGCATGCTGTGGTACCATTCCTTGGGTGCTGACAGCTCACTTGAAAGAGTCCATTTTTCATCTGGATGCTTAGATATCGAGTGTCAGATTACTAGTTGGTAACACAGTTGAACCCAATTCTGTCCACACATGAATATTTTCCAGAGGAATCACCGAATGGTGATCTGGAGTACAGCCTCGCATCGATTATTTCTTTCTCCTTAGGCAGAGACACTAAGGAGAATTTTAGTTTTCTCAAAATTACCCTAGTTGTAATTTACTAAATGAGCACACAAGGGATTCAACCCAGGACCCTCTTTGTCTGTATGGCACAGTACTACACCAAGGGATGTATTTATCTGCTAAGCCATTGAAAAATCATATATATTTCTGATTTAAAATAGGGTTCTGCATGTAGGGAAGCCATTCTAAACTGTTAATGTCATAAAAGAAATTCCTGCCAGAACCTGCTTTGTTGTTGTACTTGTGATGCAGGAAACCCCTGTAAGTCAATGAGACATATTTGAAAAGTTTTACTTAGGCTATTACCATAAGCTCCCTTCACATTACACAAAAATTACTGACATCCTTAGGTAAAATTGAAATATTGCCTCAGGACATTAGGAGAGCAATTTATAGTATGAGCACAGCAGTTGCCAAGGTTCCCAGTGAAAATCCAATAAGCTGTACAGACACATGAATGAAAGTCTCTATTAAACTGTACCTTATTTTAAAACCCTTGATTCTTCATGTATGAATCTAGACAATGCTTGTTGGAAGGCTATTCTGCTGTGAGGGATATAACAGCCAAAACTTAGTGCAATCTTCTTCACCTGACATCCAACATGTACACCCTCCAGAGGAGTCACTGGCAATGTGCCCTGTAAGCTGCGCTTTGTTGTGCGCGGTCCCTTTAAATTTCTGCGCCTGCGCGGTATGTACAATGTAAAAGCTGGTGAGCGGCCTGCGCAGGACCTTTCAGGTTAATGCGGGCCATGCGCGTGCACACACACACCTTAGCGGGAGCATTGGTCACTGGATAGTGATCAAAGATTGGTAACCCGGACCAATTTTTCCCTCCTTCGCCCAGGGTCATTGAAGCTAACTGTAAAAAATAAAATGCAGATAGGAAATCATAGAATCATAGAAAGTTACAGCACGAAAGGAGGCCATTTCAGCCCATCGTGTCCGCGCTGGCCAACAAAGAGCTATCCAGCCTAATCCCACATCCCAGATCTTGGTCCGTATCCCTGCAGGTTAGAGCATCCCAAGTGCACATCCAAGTACTTTTTAAATGTGGTTAGGGTTCCTGCCTCTACCTCCCTTTCAGGCAGTGAGTTCCAGACCCCCACAACCCTCTGGGCGAAGAAATTTCCCCTCAAATATCCTCTGAACCTTCCACCAATTACTTTAAATCTGTGCCCCCTGGTATTTGACCCCTCTGCTAAGGGAAATAGGTCCTCTTTATCCACTTTATCTATGCCCCTCATAATTTTATACACCTCAATAAGGTCTCCCCTCAGCCTTCTCTGTTCCAAGGAAAACAGACCCAGCCTATCCAGTCTTTCCTCATAGCTAAGGTTCTCTACTCCCAGCAACATCCTTGTAAATCTCCTCTGTACCCGCTCTAGTGCAATCACATCTTTCCTGTAATGTGGTGACCAGAACTGCACGCAGTACTCTAGCTGAGGCCTAACTAGTGTTTTATACAGTTGAAGCATAACCCCCTGCTTTTGTATTCTATGCCACGGCTAATAAAGGCAAGCATTCCGTATGCCTTCTTAACCACCTTATCTACCTGGCCTGCTACCTTTAAGGATCTATGGACATGCACTCCAAGGTCCCTTTGTTCCTCTACAGCACTCAGTGTCCTACCATTTAATGTGTATTCCCTTTCCTTGTTAGCCCTCCTCAAATGCATTACCTCACACTTCTCCGGATTGAATTCCATTTGCCACTGTTCTGCCCACCTGACCAATTTATTGATGTCTTCCTGCAGTCCACAGCTTCCTTCTTCAATATCAACCACACAGCCAATTTTAGTATCATCTGCAAACTTCTTAATCATACCCCCTATATTCAAGTCTAGATCATTGATATATACCACAAAAAGCAAGGGACCTAGTACTGAGCCCTGCGGAACCCCACTGGAAACAACCTTCCAGTCACAAAAACACCCATCAACCATTACCCTCTGCTTCCTGTGTCCGAGCCAGTTTTGAATCCAACTTGACACTTTGCCTTGGATCCCATGGGCTTTTAACTTCGTGACCAGTCTGCCATGTGGAACCTTATCAGAAGCCTTGCTAAAGTCCATATACACTACATCAAATGCACTACCCTCATCTACCCTCCTTGTTACCTCCTCAAAAATTCAATCAAGTTTGTCAGACACGACCTTCCCTTAACAAATCCGTGCTGACTATCCTTGATTAATCCATGTCTTTCTAAATGAAGATTTATCCTGTTCTTCATAATTCTTTCCAATTATTTTCCCACCACCGAGGTTAGGCTGACTGGCCTGTAATTACTCGATCTATTCTTTTTCTCCCTTTTTAAACAAGGGTACCACATTAGCAGTCCTCCAGTCCTCCGGCACCACACCTGAAGCCAGAGAGGATTGAAAAATGATGGTCAGAGCCTCTGCAATCATAAGAAATAAGAGTAGGAGTAGGTCATACGGCCCCTCGAGCCTGCTCTGCCATTCAATAAGATCATGGCTGATCTTCAACCTCAACTCCACTTTCCTGCCTGATCCCCCAAAAAAATCCAAATTTTTTTTTTGGTAGCAAGAAGGAGGATGAGAGTTTGTGTATGTTTTGTCCCTTTAACTTATTTTGGTTTCTACATAAGGAAGGAAAGAAAGAAGGGGAGAGAGAGAGAGAGAGAGAGAGACTGACTTACATTTATATAGCACCCTTCTTGACCTCCCAAAGCACTTTACGTTCAATGGTCTCTGTTCACCATTACTCCCTGAAGATGCATTTGACATCAAGGTCTATTGCCAAGGGTTTGCAGGATCAGACTTGTTCTCTTACATGGTGTTACATGTTTGGGATTGATTGTATGCCTAAGAAAATCTTTTTAAAACCTCCCACAATAAGATGCTGCTTTGCTTGCTACTGTAATCATATCAATGCTCTTTATTCCTAAAGTTTGTATTGCCCCAATAAATGTTTTCATAACCTGTGAGTCCATCATAGTGTCAGGATTTTTTTTTAGCAGTTACCAGGCTTTAAACTGGAGGGTTTCATTTGCAGCATGAACCTGATTATTGCCAGAGTTATGTGAAAGAATATTTTGAATAATCTCATACTTCAATAAATTTTATTCATGTAAGTGCAATATTCCTGTTATGGGACTTGAACATGTTTGAAATGCACATTCTTACCGCTGTGAACTTAGGCCACCTTAAAGGCTTCAAAAACATTTCTTTGCCAAACTGAATTTGACTCTTGAAAGCACTGCAATGTAGCCATTCAGGCAGCCGGAGGCTAATATCTGTAGCCTGCCATTCACTTAGACTACCTGATACCCTACTGACATCTGTCAATCAGCCTCAGTTGGGGTCTCTTGTTCCATGGTATCACTAGTGGTGCTACACACTGTGAGGAGATGTAAACAGGGCCATTGTGAGTGATTTATCTACTGTACCTGAAGTGACTGCAATGAACTCATCACAAACGTATCGAGCAAGTGAACTGCGATAGTGAAACCTTTCTTCATAGGTCATTGAGTATATCCAGAAGAGAAATACCTCTTAACATACATTTTCTTATCAATAAAGAAAAAATATAGTGAAAGACTGCTGCATTGTAATCATCCTCTGCAGGCAGTTTCTATTGCATTTGACCCAAATGACCTCCGTTTCAAGCAGAACACTCAAAATTGTGGAGAGAAAGTTGATAATAGATAGGACCACCGCTCATTGATTTTTATTTTGGAGATAAAATTAAAATTCAATCCGCACCTCGTTAAAATTGGATCGAGAAATCAATTTTTTTTAAAATAAAATTTGTTACAAAGCAAACTGTTATATTCCTTCAAATCTTTGCAAAAATTAACTGCTTAATAAAACTGCAATATATCAATTGCTATGCCTTATCCCATTATTTTTACACATGCATTTTACTGAGCAAAACTTTAAAAAGAACATTATATGAACTCTGATTCAGTGACCTAGGCTAATTCAACATAGCCTGCAACTTTTTATATCACAGATAAAAGGGGTGTTCATTATTTTTTTTTCAAATATCGAATATCTTTTGTCTCTGCATTAAATGACTGAGACTGGAGTGTCGTTTAATGGGTGTTGGAAATTGGAATCCGTGTTAATGACAGTGTGAAGTTAAAAGTGTGCTTTTCCCCCTCCCCTTACATCAGTCAGTGCAGGTCATCACAAATACTGAAATTGGTATCCAGATGAAAGTGTTTTCAAAAGCTAAAAATTTCAACCTTGAAAGAGCTGGTTTATTTGAATCATAATTACTTATTTGATAGAATCCCAACTTCAGTAAGAATCAAAAGAAGTACAATACAATCCCACTTATGGACAATGTACTTCACTCTTTGTTTTAAAAGAAAAGATCCAACTGGGATATTTTTGGAGAATTATTTTAATGAACAGCAACAACTTGAATTTATATAGCACCTTTAAGGTAGTAAAACATCCTAAGGCACTTCACAGGAGCGTTATCAGTCAAATAAAAGAGATATTAGGATAAGTGACCAAAAGTTTGGTCAAAGAGGTAGGTTTTAAGGAACAACTTAAAGGAGGAGAGAGGTAGAGAGGCAGAGAGGTTTAGGGAGGGAAGTCCAGAACTTAGGGCCTAGGAAACTGAAGGCACATCTGCCAATGGTGAGGCGATGGAAATCAGGGATGCACAAGAGGCCAGAATTGGAGGAGTGCACAGATCTCGGAGGGCTGTAGGGCTACAGGAGGTGAGAGATAGGGAGGGCTGAGGCCATGGAGGAATTTGAACACAATGATGAGAATTTTAAATTCAAGGCGTTACCAGACCGGACCAATGTAGGTCAGTGGGGAAATGGATGAACGGGCCTTTGTGCAAGTTAGGATAAAGGTAGCAGACTTTTGGATGAACTCAAGTATATGGAGGGTGCAAGGTGAGAGACCAGGTAGAAGATCATTGGAATAGTCGAGTTTGGAGGTAAAAAAAGACATGGATGAGGATTTCAGCAGCAAATGAGCTGAGGCAGGGGCAGAGAGGGGCGATATTACGGAGGTGGAATTAGGCGGCCTTGGTGATGAGAGGATATGGGGTTGGAAGCTCAGCTCAGGGTCAAATAGGGCACCGAGGTGGCAGTCAGTCTGGTTCAGCATCAGACAGTGGCTGTGGGAGGGGGGAGGTGTTGGTGACTAGGGAACGGAGTTTGTGGCGGGGGCCAAAGACAATGACTTCTATCTACCCAATATTTAATTGGGGGAAATTTCTGCTCACCCAATACTGGACAAGCAGTGTGACAAATCAAAGGCAGTAGAGGGGTCAAGAGAGGTGGTGGTGAGGTGAAGCTGGTGTCGTAAGTGTACACGTGGAACCTGACATTGTGTTTTTGGAGGATATCCTTGAGATGAGAAATAGGAGGGTGCCAAGGATAGATCCTTATGGACTCCAGAGGTAATGGTGCAAGAGCGGGAAGAGAAGCCATTGCAGGAGATCCTTTGGCCACGACTGGTCAGATAGGAATGAAACCAGGCAAGGGCAGTCCCACCAAGCTGGACAACGGAGGAGAGGTGTTGGTGGTGGATGGTGTGGTGGGCAGAGGAAATGCTGCAAATCCATTGGCAGGATAGGCGCACCAACGTCAGTGTTCTTGCTCAGGCCAACATCCCCAGCATTGAAGCTTTGACCACGCTCGATCAGCTCCGATGGATGGGTCACATTGTCCGCATGCCCGATACGAGACTCCCAAAACAAGCGCTCTACTCGGAGCTCCGGCACGGCAAGAGAGCCCCAGCTGGGCAGAGGAAACGCTTCAAGGACACCCTCAAAGCCTCCTTGAAAAAGTGCAACATCCCCACCGACACCTGGGAATCCCTGGCCCAGGACTGCACAAAGTGGAGGAGAAGCATCCGGGAAGGCGCCGAATACCTCGAGTCTCTTTGCCGGGAGCAAGCGGAAGCCAAGCGCAGGCAGCGCAAGGAGCACACGTCAACCCAAGCACCCCACCCACCCGCCCCTTCAACCACCATCTGCTCCACCTGTGACAGAGACTGTAGGTCTCGCATTGGACTCATCAGTCACCTGAGAACTCATTTTTAATGTGGAAGCAAGTCATCCTCGGTTCCGAGGGACTGCCTAAGAAGAAGAGAGAAGGGTCAATGGCGTCAAATGCTGCAGGCAGGTGGGGAAGGATAGGGCACCATGGTCACAGTCGCATAGGATGTTATTTTTGACCTTGAAAAGGGCCGTTTCAGTGCTGTGGCAGGAGCGGAAACTTGGTTGGCGAGGTACAAACATGGAGTTGCGGGAAAGATGGGCACGGATTTGGGAGGCGACAACACGTTCAAGGACTTGAGAGTAATTCTAGATAATCTACACTGATGTGCTGCCCTAAAAAAAAGACTTTGCCTGATTCTACTCAAAGTTTTACAGATAATGATGGTGTATACCTTTGGGTCCAGTGTTATAATCAGAAGTACTGTCCTCTGTCCTGAGCCCCCAGAGGTTTAATTTTATAACTGGGTTCACCACATATACCAGTGCTGGAAACACTCAGTTTCAAACAGTCCTTAAAAAGATGCATTGTAAACAAAGGCATTGATTAATGATTTTCACAAAAAAATAGAACCACAGAAATTCATTCTCAAAATAATTAGCAAAAATCTTGGATACAGATCTAATAATAATTCAGCTACCATAACCAATGGCCCTAATTACAAATGGATGAAATCATATGTAATAAAAATAGAATTTGACTTATTCAGCCATTATAAATGAGTGGCTCTGATTATAAAATAATAAATTTAGCTATTTTCATTTGAGAAGGCAACATAGCACCTTTTAAAGCTACCATTGAATTTCGGGATTCTGCTGAAGTTCATGGATTTCTATATTTATTCACAATCTTCCCAGATTGTATAGTTCAGGATGCTACCTCCAAAACAATGTGATCCCGGTGACAGCATAACGTTACTAGACCTTTCAACACAAACTGACAATTGCAAGTCATAGAAATTACAGCACGAGGAAGACATTCGGCCCGTTGTGTCTT
This sequence comes from Somniosus microcephalus, assembly GCF_052327205.1. Classification (NCBI taxonomy): domain Eukaryota; kingdom Metazoa; phylum Chordata; class Chondrichthyes; order Squaliformes; family Somniosidae; genus Somniosus; species Somniosus microcephalus. The sequence goes on along the minus strand of NC_140991.1, from coordinate 50,837,356 downwards.
TGTCAGCTCTTCAACTCTAATCTCATTGCTCTGCTGTTTCAATTTATCCTTTAACAAATTCTTCCTTTTCAAATACTTATCCCGTTCCCTTTTAAAAGATGTTACAATCTCTGCCTCATTAGCTAATTTTGGTGCAGCATTGCATGCTCTAATAATGTTGTCAAAATCATTTTTCTAACTCATCCCTTCTTTCCTCTCGTGATAATCCTGAATCGATATGCCCTTGATCGCAATTTCCCAACCAGTGGAATTAATCCTTCACTATTTTCTCTCTTATAACTTTTGAACAACTTACATATATATAGTACCTTTAAAAATAGAAAAATGTCCTAAGGAGCACAATCAGACAAAAATCGACAACGAACCACAGAAGGAGATATTAGGAGGGGTGACTAAAAGCTTTAAGGAAGGTCTTAAAGAAGGAGAGGAAGATGAAGAGGCAGAGAGGTAGGAACAAAAATCCAGAGTTTAGGGCCTAGACAGCTGAAGGCATGGCCGCCGATGGTGGAGGGGATTTCAGAATGTACAAGAGGCCAAATTTGGAGGAACAGAGAGTCCTTGGAGGGCTGCAGTTGAAAGTTAGAGAGCTAAGGAGGACTATTGTCTTCGGCCCCGCCACAAGCTCATACATCATATGACATTATCCCATCATTTGTACTCCATTATAATACGCATCCCACATTTGGATGGACATAGTAATGCTCAACATCACTTCCAACAGAAAACCCTAGAAGTAGGGTGAGCTGGCTGGGAGCTGGTGGAATGGCTCCCCCTCTGGCCCAGCTTACACTGCCCACATAGCTCAACAGCTTTATTTTCTTGGCCATTTAAGGAGGAAGTGGAGAACAGATGCACATTACGTTAGTCACAATAATGGTTTCATAACAGAATTTGCTTAATGCTTTGCAGGTTTTTCAAAAACAGGAAAAAAAACTTGATCAGTATTTTTTTCATGATTCCCAAATCGTAATCTAAATGGACTTCTTTTTGTAGTATTTCTGTGCTAAAACTTCACAGGATTAACACTTCCAAACCCCAAAACACGTATATATTTGATCAATTTAGCTTTATTTTGTTCGAGTAAAACAGTGGTTGTAGTAATCACAATTATATCCAATATTGACAACATATCAAGTGTCAACCATTTTGGACTCATGAAAAAAGGCATTGACTTCTAAATGTAAACCCACTTCTTATTCAAAAAGAATTTGTGATTGCATTATTCACTTCTAACTCTTGAGATTAGAGTCTGAAAAAAGTTTTTAGAAAACAAATTTAGCGAGAACCCAGCAGTTAGATAGTTAAAATAAACCGCCAAAGCGGCCACCAAAACAAGGCTGCTGTATATTTTCAAAAAGTGGAGAGCTTTGGGCGCTCGCAGTGCTGAAGCGGCTGCAAAAAAAATTCCACCAGCTTACAGCGCTACCACCCTGCAACACAGCGCAACTGAGCGCTACAACAAGCTACTCCGGGCAAGGCGCTCGCCTTATATACCCTGCTAAAAATAGCCGGCCCCGGTCAGCACCAATCAGACGGGAGCAAAGGGGCGGGATAGCCAATGAGGGACGCCGTGACATTCGGCAGCCGGGGCTGCCGCTGGGGGGCCGCTGCGGTCCGCGCGGCAGCATGCGTCGAGCCTTGCCATTGGGCGCTCATGACATCATGGACGTGGCGGTGAGTGGGGGCGGCGTGATTGGCTGTGTGGCGGAGCCGGACGGGGAGGGGCGGGGCTTGCGGCGTGCGGATGATCACGTGGGGTGGGCTGTCTCGGCTCCGCTGGGCTCTGCTCTCAATAGGGAAGTGAAGCGGCGCTGCGCTGACGGTGTGTACATGTATATGAGTGAGTGAGAGAGAAGGGGGGCTCTCACTCTATCTCTTCCTGCCTCATTCTGCACAGGGCTCTGACTGACGGGTCGCCCGGGATACCTTCTGCATCTCTGTGCAATTGCACCTTTTGTTTGCTGAGATATTTGGGAGCAAGCAATACTTTTCGCTTTTTTTAAAAAAAAAAGAAAAATCTATAAATACAAGTACAGCCATAGCCAGACAGTATGGATGTTCTACCGAGATGCAGCATTTTCCAAGAGCTTCAGATTGTGCACGATACTGGCTACTTTTCAGGTTTGGCATCACTTGAAGAATACTGGCAGCAGGTGAATATTATTGTTATTTTGAAGCTGCTTGTTTGTGTCGTGCACAGTGACATGCATTGGTGCAACTCAAGTGCCGATTCTCTTTTGGAAATTGAAGTGAGCCCACTTCACACTCTCTAATACTCAACCTTATTTGTTTTATTGCATGTAAAGTACTGTTGAATTTGGGGAAGGGGGGGCAGAGAGGATTTGGCTACACTGTTCTGCGGGAAGCAAATATGTACTAGAGTGCTTGGAGCAAACTCCAGTCCTCTGACTCAAATTTGCCAGTTGCAGCAGCTGTCAAATTGCCAAGTGTAAAAACTTTAGAACTGTATTGGCTATTGTCAAGTCGCCGAGCTTCCCAAACAGAAGTTAGAGCCTTGCTAAACGAGCGATTAGCAATTTCTGCTGGATTACACTTTTTAAAAAATATATCCTAATCAGGAGACTTGCCAGACATGTCTTGGTGGTTTTCTTATTTACAAACGTAATTGAAAGGAATGTTGTTTGAAGTAGCTTGCAATAATGTTTCCCTCGAGATAACACAAATTACCATAAGAATGGCAAAAGATAAACCCAGTTGAAATGCTCATCGTATTTGTTGAGGACCAGGGACGGCTTGAACAGCGTTGAAATGCATGCAAACAGTTTGTTTAAAGCTCCTGCGTTGTATAATTGCATGCGTTTTTTTTCCTCCCTGTTCTTCAAAAGAAGCTGAAACATTCAGTACGTGATTGAAATTGATCCAAGTAGTTTCCTTCAGGCATTTGGGATTGGGCAGACGGCCAAGCCCGTCCTCGCTTAGCCTTGAGAGGCATTTTTACTACAACAATCTACAGTTCGGTCTTGTTGCTAATGTGTTTACTGGAAGGTTTGGAGGAGGAGATAGGAACGTCGAACACGACTTCTCATGTGTCAATCAGTGGAAGTGTGCTTTCTGAAAAGAAATCTAATATGAACATGTTCATGAGCTAGTTCTTTTTATAAAAAAAAAATCAGGAACAGTCGACTGTAATGAACTTTCTTACTCTGTAGATGTAATGGCAATTTATGTCCTATTGAATATTGGCTCAAGTATTGTGAAATACTAAATGAGGAACATAAATGATCGCAATAGCAAAATAAACCCAGTTCAAATAAAAAATACTCTTTAATATCACACTTGGCTGTAGTCTACTAGTAATTTAAAGTCATTTTTGTACAAAAGAATTAATTCTCCAGTAATTTAAATTAAACCGCATAGCCAGCAAAGTGGGAATGTAGTGCTAAAAATTGAATGATCAAATAATTTGAATGCAGCAACTTTTAATGAAGAGTGCACTAAGTGATAGTTTCCATCTGTAGTCTCACTGTTGGAAGGCACAATTACAAATGCAAAACATATCTTGTGTTTATTTGATTTCTGTTTCTTTAAGAGCTTCCTGTATTGATTCATTCGCTCTTGTGTGCACGGTTGCTAAATGCTGAGCCAAGCAAGTTGTGGTAAAGGCGAATAAAAAAAAAAAAAGAGGATATCGTTGCTCACGCCATCCTGGCCGTACAGTTTTTTTTGTAGGAGAGGAACTCATGTGCAGATGGTAGAAACGTAAAGGAAGTATCCTCTGGGCTGAAGAAATAGCACGCTGACTCACATAGCTTTCCCTCATAGTATTATTGGCCAAAGATACCGAGGGAGAGAGAAAAAAATGTTTTGCACTCTGCACTATGGGACTTCCCAAGAGCATTCCAGAGTAATTTCCTCTCCTGCATCCTGTTGAGCTGCACTTTCCTACAGCTTTTTTCTTTTCTAATTGACGTTTTAGTCAACACACAATGAAGGTGAACCAGGCCAAGGATTCTCAGTTTGACTAGCGAGATCCACTCCTTGCACTGAGCTTGAAATTCTTTGAAATAGCTGATAGATTACGTTTCCACACATACAGGAAGCTGTGGTTCTCTGGTAGCCTCACTAGCATGCCTGTCCTTTTGAATCCAGTACAGTCTGCGAGTCAGCCTTACTAAATATGGCTTTCTGTTGTCAGTTGCACCAGGCAGCAGAAAGCTGGCTCAGGCAATTTTTTTAACCAAAAAAATATTTGATCTGCAGTCACTTGCATTGGATCAGGATAACATGGCGAAAAATGTTCTTTTTAAAGACATACGTATATATTGAAAGAACAGGGGATTTTTCTTCATGACAAGATAGATGCCACAAAGAGGGACATCCCCAGACCTTTTGGCACAATAATTTAAATTGGTAGGCTAGTGAGACCCCATTGCGGCTGTAATAGCACAATTGTAGATTGTACATTGTAACTGAATAGGTTTCAGAGCTGCTGTAAACAATGGAAATTAACACGTGTGTTTTTAAAAAAAAAATATATATATATATAATGCCATATATCTTTTAATATTTTCAAGTGCCTTAGGGTGTTTTATTATGTTGAAGGTGCTATAGAAATGCAAGTTGTTAAAATGATTATGTAAATAAAATTGGCATGAGAACAGTCGTAGGTAATCCGATGGCTACGGTTATTGTTCCAAAATTGACAACAGAGATCTGGGGACAGTCCTTCGAGAAACCAATGACCCCTTTAGTAACCTTCATTTGTTTCTTTCTTGCAGACTTGTCTGGAGTTGGAGCGGTACCTTCAAAGTGAACCCTATGTCTCGGCATCTGACTTTAGATTTGACGGACAGGATGACCTCTTGAGCAAAATCATTATGGTCTGTGGGGACAAGGATGAAGCTGACAAGAAGAGTGTGAGCTTATTGGAAGAGGAGACCCAGGAAAGTCAGAACCTGGAGACCAACAGCATGAGCTCTGATGTGAGCAGCGAGTCCCTGGACAGTTCAGAGGAGCTTTCACCTACGGTAAACTATACCTCAAACCCCTTAAATACTGTCCTGGTAAACTCTGGAAATGTAAACTCCCCGGTTCTTTCCACTCCACCCTCCTCTCCAGAACTAACCAAGGAGTCTTCTCCGCAGCTGTGGAACAACCTGCAAGCAAACATTCCTGAGCTGAATACACCAGTTAAAAATCGTGGTGGAAATGCTACGAAACCATTGGAAAAATCTAGTCCTGTAAACGGAGAAGCATCACCTGATGGAAGGAGAAGAATCCATCGGTGTAATTTTAATGGATGTAGGAAAGTTTACACCAAAAGTTCACATCTAAAAGCACATCAGCGTACTCATACAGGTTAGTAGATGATTGCATAAGGATCCAGAAGAATGCAATGAATGATGTAGCCTTCCATTTTTAAACTTGCCATGTCACCTTTTACTTCAGGAGTGCAAGCTCAGTGGATCGCATTAAAATGCTAGTCATATTTAAGGCCTGACGCATAAGCTGTTCACAATGTTAATAAGCATGTTCAGTATATGGTTTGTGAAATATTTGCAGGGCTATGTGGCAAGAGCAGGGGAGTGGGATTATTTTGGCAGCTCTTTTAAAGAGGTCGCACAGGCATGATGGGCCGAATGGCCTCCTTCTGTGCTGTATGATTCTACGATTCTTCTGCATTTAAAAAAAAAAATGCTGTAAAATGTCAAAATGTGAGTGAGCGCTTCATCTGAGCAGCAGTTTCTATTCTGGTTAGAGGTATAAATGATTATTTTGTGATGAGGGATTCTATCGGATCCTTTGGGCAGTTTTGCTACACGCACTAAATTAAATCTCAGCCTGTTGGATCCCAACCAATTCAGAGCAATGTCGAGCCTCCTTAACATGATCAAATCTTGATTTTGATATTGTGTTGCTTTGCACGTGCGTTTAAATGGCAAGAATCAACAGTCTAGTAGGCGTACCATTGAAGTGCTGGACTGTCAACTAAAGGACCCACGTCTGAATTCCAGCCTCCATTGACATTCAGACTTGGCAATCCTCTTTCTAGGGAGAATGTCAAGCAGTTCAGTGGTGCACCCTTCAGCCACAGAGCCTTTCACTTGGCTGGTGGGCGAGGGGGAATAAAACAGCTGTCACCACACCTCCTTTCAGCCATTCATAGACGGGGCAAATTATTTGATAGTGCTCAGATCTACTCCAACCCGCAATCTCATTGTATCTGAGACTTGTGTAAAAAGCGCTGTTCTCTGGCAGCAATTGCACTAGACGCAGCGAATGCATGGGCTGTTGCACCTTGCCAAATTATTTGCCGTAGTCATAGATTGTGAGCTGAGAGAGCACTCGGCCGAAAGCCCTGCCTCCCTGCAGAGTGAGAAAGCGTGGCAGCATGGGATCTGGGAAAAAAGGGGAGGAGAGTATAGGTAAACATCTGAAGCACATTTGCCACACAGCCAAATAACATGTCAGAGCTACACTTCACCCAAACATTCGGGCCAGCTTTCAAGCCATTTGTGACAACATGTGCTGTAAATCAGCCTAGTGTCATTTTTATTTTTGCTCCAAAGACGGTACTGCTTAAAAGGGCTAGAGTTTTTTTTTTGGCAGTGGGGGGAGGGTGGGTGGTGGTGCGGGATGATGAAGCAGTCACTCTACCATCAAATCTATTGCTGATCTGATTCGGTAATCCATACCCCAGATGCTCCCTGTCATTAGTGGATCGATTAGGGTGACCATCCGTCTGGTTTAGGACTTGCCCATTTCAAAAGATCAACTGTAAAAAAAAGTACGTTTCGAGTGGGGAGAGAAATCTTGGGGATTTTTTAGGTGTGTGGCATGAATAAAGCCTAAATCAATTTGTGCTATTGGTTTCTGCTACCAGAAACCGATTGTTTAATGTTTTGCTAGCTGCACATGAACAGTCGACAGCGTGTGAGCAGAGGTTTTTCCCCGCCTCCCCCCCCCCCCCCCACAAAAAAATAACCAAAGTAGTGATGCCCATTCTTAAGATCTGGCTAACACGGATGTACTCAGAAACCCGTGTATAATTTGCCTCTGAATACTTGACGGTAACAGCATGCATATAAATGAACAAAGTCCTGCCCCGAACTCTGCCCACTATCCAGTGTCCGACCAGGCAAAATTCATTTTTAAGATTGACCTGCCCGAGAGCATAAATTGTGGATTTTGTCTAGCTGTCATTCCAGCAGTTCAGCAGGCACGGGGGCGAGAGCCTTGCTTGAAAAGAAAGCCTTATTCACATCATAAACATACAACATAAATGTAAGAATGAGTCATACAGATACAACTGCCTGAAAACTGATACTTATCCATTGAAGGTAATGTAAACCTAAACTTAGACAATCCACACAGAAAGATGCAGCACTGTTGAGGGCAATTTTCAAAGATTCAAACTAAGGGAAAGAGGGGCTGAGTTCTGGTTTCTGTAAGATCTGCCCAGACGCAGGCATATATCAGGACTAAATAGTCCGAGCAGTTGGAAATATTGTGACAGATCTCAAATGCTGTACTCCGGATTTCTCATGAAACTCGGCGGTAGGACGTTTGAGATGATGATAGTTAAGATTGCAGTGCCAAGCCAATTACAGCATTACTGCACACAGTCCCAATGGCTCTGGGCTGATTGATTTTTCTTTTTGTGTAATTTCTTTCCTTGGAAATGGGTTTAATTAATGTTTCATTCTTAATATGTAGTGTAATTGCCAGATTTTGAAACAATGTTATTGCATAGCTTATTAAATAAAAGACCGGCATCTACTTGCCTCTCTCTGGCTCTCTAACAGTCGCACAGTGCCATAGGAGAACCGCCCTCTGTTTAACATTATGAGAAAGCAAAGCAGTCAGTTTTGTTGCTGCCAATGGTTTGCTATGTTGCTAGAATCATAAACTGGGCATGCTTATTAACATTCTGTGAATAGCTTGAGTGTCGGGCCTTAAATATGAATAGCATTTTACAGTAATGTGATTGCCTGTCCTTTGCATTCTTGAAGTAAAAGGTGAAATGGCAAATATTGTGTCAATCAAATGTTCCTGTGATTTACAGAGTATCATAAAAAAACAAGTGCAGCCAACAAGATTATTTGCATGACGAGATCCAAATCAGTAAACCCAGTGACCTTTTCACTTCTTGCTTTGTCTCTCTCACCGTCTCCCTATGTGCGTGTGTGTGTCTCTCTCTCTCTTTCTTCCCGTCTCTCTCACTCTCTCTCTCTCTCTCTTCCCATCTCTTCTCTCTCTCTCTTTCTCTCAGCCTACAGATGGAAAAAAGAACCAATGTTAAGGGACTTGATAATTATTGCCCAGCTGATTGCTGGAACACCTTCCAGATATCAAGTATTAATTGCCAACCAAAATCTCACAATATATTGGACTTCAGCTGGCTGATATTTGAGACCTAGCATCTCCTGTGCTTTGTCAAATGGCAAGGTATCATATTAATTAAATACATGTATTCAAAGAGTGGAAGGGTGCACGTTTTGAAATGCCAGTAGGGATTCTGTTTTGAAAAGATTGCTTTTGTTTGATGCTGCAAGTGGTGCAGTTTCTCCTTGCGCAGATTTGAATTGCATTCTGCTGCATAACATGCCCTTATTTTATCTCCGCAGGTGAAAAGCCTTACAGGTGTTCGTGGGAGGGCTGCGAATGGCGATTTGCACGAAGTGATGAGCTTACAAGGCACTTCAGGAAACACACTGGGGCAAAACCATTTAAATGCTCTCATTGTGACAGGTATGGAAATATTGCAACTCATCAAAGAAAGTAGGCTCGCTCAACCCCCTCTTTTAATGGCTAATTTTGTTGCATTTCATAGCGCAACAGGGATTCAACACTCTGTGCCACACAACAAGAAGGGTCACATTTGTCCATGTGATTCCCTGTGCATTGAGTTCACAATTTCTTAGGAGAGGTGCTGATATGGAGACTGGGGGGTGCTTCATAAGAGCGAGCAAAGAAGGGAAGGCTGCATTGCACAAAGGACCCTTAAAGTGGGCGGCAGGGGGGTGGGGAGTGGTTGAGAGAATAGACAATATAAAAGAACTTGGAAACAAATTGCTAGTTTTCTTGCCAATCAACACAATAAAAAAAACTGACACAAATGTACAGAAGAGCCATTGTACACCATGTATTCCCAGGCAAAGCCCATTCTTCTTCACTCACAATCTTCTCAGCATCATTGCAAATGTCAGAGGTAACGTTGTTGCAGCAATGTCAGCCACTTTTTAAATCACGCTGCTACACTTAGATGAACAAAACATTGAAATTGAAAGTCCGATAAGTTTTAAGTTGTTGTACTATTTCTAATGACAAAATAATTAAGTCCTTTACTGGTAAATACTGCTTTTATTTAAAACTAATTAGAATCATGAAAAAAGAGTGAAACTAAGCCACGTGGTAAAATGTGTTTATCTATTTAATACTCATTCTATTGACCAGAGCACTCTTTGCTCACTTGTTTAGGCCTAATCTGTTGTTCTTAAGGATTGTGGGTAAACAATGTCATTGGACACAATAATCCTTGACCATATTGACCCATCATTTTTTAAAAGCAAAAGGATGTCTTGGTGACTTTGGGGGCCTATATATATGAGTTTGGCCTAATCTGATTACTCAATTAGGAAAGCAGAAAATACCATGGCAATGAGAGAAATGTGAAGCAGTCTTGTAGCAAGAAGAATGATTTAATGCCTTGTGGTCAGTTCTCCATTTATTCTTCAACCTAATGGTGTTGAATGGTATGGGCTGGCATTGTGTAATATGGCTGCCCTACTTTTCTTCAATACCCAGGTAGCCTCTTTCAGCTAGGATTGCAGTAGCCATTGAGGCTGCAACCTCCTGTTTGGCCAAAGAAGAGCTTAAAATGGGATGAATCAAGCAGCATCTGTTTTTGTTTGCCCTCACTGAGGGGGAATGCTTGACCATTGTAAGGCATATCTCACATTGGGGGCTGGCCAATTTGAGTGACGAGCAGCCTGAGATTGAAACGTTCTTTTATGTTAAACTAATGAATGGTCTTTTTAAAAAAAAAAAAAAAAAAAAAAAAAAAATCAAGGTTCTTGGAATGGAGCCACTATATGCTGAACAAATTCTGAATTTGAACCTGAACCAATCATAGTACAGGAGCCATATATGTTCTGTCAGGTAGATGGGTCTTTTAGTGTCGTCTCTCTTTTGGGAACAAGAGTGGGAGGATTCACAGGCTGATTAACCATCTGACTGGCCGCGTTGACGCTCCTTCCGTGGCCGTAATCATCTTTACACCAGCTGATAGGGTGGTCAGTCCTGTACGGCAGGAGGGTTTTACATGTTCCCACAACTCATATGATGATGAGAGGGGGGTGTGGGGGGGGGGGCAACCAAATCCACACCCACCGGACGCAAGTAGACACAGAATTCAAAGCCGGAGCACCGACTCCACTCGCTGGGAATGTCTGGAGTGGGGGTTCGAGCCCTGCATCTTCTGGTCCAGAGGTGGGAATGCTACCAAAGGTTCACTCCCACGAAAGAACGATACTGGGCTTTTTAAGTATATTGTATGGGTGCCCATAGAGGAAAGTTAGAACCCTTACCAAAGTTATATGATTCAAGCTAATTTCAGTTTACACTAATCTAAGCTGATATTCTTGAAGCAACACACTTGGTTCCCGTAAGAACATCTACTACAGTTCACATCCATTCAGTTTGATTATAATTCAGTTTTAGTCACTAACACACTTCAGGAAAAAAAAATGTATATAATTTCAGCGTTTGAAGTTCTGTGTTTATCAAATGTAATTTCCTTTTTTGTTTCTTTTGCTCCTTGTTTCCCCAACCCAGGTGTTTCTCCAGGTCTGACCACTTGGCCCTTCACATGAAGAGACACATCTGAAAGTGTCCACAGTAAAAGTCGGTTGGCGATTCAGCTTCACAATTGAACTGCCATACGAGGAGGAACGTATGCTCCAGCCAAAGCATGCCATTTTGCACCCTACCCAGTAGCCTCCAGGACCTTTTTTGTCAGGGTGTTCTCAGAGACTGTTAGTGTGAGACGCAGCATAGCAACGGTGGTGCATGGTGTCTGGGATATTTCCTGGGCGCATACACTGATACCTAACCTTATGAGTGGCTGCCAGGCCCCTGCTGTGAGCATGTGCACTGAGAACATTGTTGACTAGGTTGACTGTATGATGAGGAACCAATGATTTTTTCCTGTGGTGAGGTAAGATTGCTTTAAAATGGGCTGGATGAGTGTGTGTGAGAGCGAACGAAAGAGAAAATAGAGAGAGGGACGAACCTGGAGATGGGATAACCGCCAAATGTCTTCGTTGTTCCATGCCTTAAGGAAGGCGCTGAACCTGGACAGGAGACTGACCCCTTTCCCGTGTGAGAGGAGCTTTTGGTGTCTGGTGCAGCTGATAAATGTGCAATGTGTCGAGTAGCCTTGTTCACTTGCTACAAAAAAAAGCTAATTTGTAATCCATTGTATAAGCTGTGTATTAAGGATATAACACAACTATAACTTTCATAATAAATAGAAAGGTGTTGCATGATTCTGGGGATTGTACACTTTTCATTCTTTGTAATTGGGGACTGCAACTTGATTCCAATTATGTGCAGTTTAAAAAAAAAAAAGGTCTAGTTGGGCAAATGTTACATAACGTACCAGAAGCCTGGACTTTTTTGGTTGGATACCACTATAGCTTAGCAACTGATTTACTTAAGCAGCTAATTTGGGTCTTTTTTATTTATGCCTGAGGACTAATTTCTGGTTTCTAAATGTTAATGCACTGTTGACATGAAATAATGGTGCCTTATGAAAGTGACCTTGCTACATTTACTGTAGCAATCTCATGTGGGTCACCACACGGGGGTATGGGTGACTTGGGCTCCATTAAGGCTCCCTAATCACATGATCTTGTACTCTGTCTCTTTCTGTCTTTGACATGGAAACAATAAAAAAAAAGCTTTTCTTTAATCTTCTGAGTACTAAATGCCAATTTTTGTCTACCCAAGTATTAAATATTAGTTCTTTTATTTTTTTATTTTGACAGAATATAATGTATTAAAATGATCTATTGAATATAGTAATTCCATTAAAGGTGTTTTTTTTATATTATAAAATTATATTGATGTGCTGTTAATGGTAACACATTCCTAGTACTCTAAGCATAAAAGATGACCATGACAAATTGCTTGGCTGTAAAGCACTGTTAATTCTGAAAAAGCATTTTCACTATAACCCTAATGTAGTAAAACGGAAGATTTATAATGGTTAACAGTGACATTGGAAAGGCTCTACCATGGGATGAATCAGATAAAGTGGCTTGCTGGGGCCTTTGCTAGCACTAATTTCCTTTTGTTAGCCTGCTGATTCGGCACATTAGATATTGAGCTGTCTAGAGTGCAATATCTTAATTTGAGCCATCAATGGATGGCCTGAGATGCATTTCAGCAGACAAGTGAAACGCGATTGCTCGGGCTGCGAACATGGTCAGAAAGCCATTGTATGTCACAGTCGCGAAGGCCGACTAGAGTCACTTACTGAATTTTAATCATCTGGGTATTTTAAAAACGCACAAAAAATAAATCCTTGAACATCAGGAACTGCTGCTGATTAAATTGTCGGACTCGGTGTGGGCTGGGGGATGGTGGTGGACAGGAATGCGGTTGGATGGTATAATGTTTACACAAACACATGGTTTTGAGGGCAGAGACAAACACACCTTCCCTTCTATGCATTTTTATTTGCCAAAACCATAGAGGCAGCTGCTTTTTGAAGACAATTTACGGCATTTTGTAAACTCTGCATGTGTATGCTATGCTCTACCTAGTCATAAAAAGCCACTAAATAAGGATGCCAATGACAGAAAGTAAAAACTTGAATCAGCTTGTGCTTTTTAATGCAATATATAAAAAAAAATGGTTGAATTCACTGGAAGAAAAGGTTAGGCCATGTACTATTTTTCTATTAACTTGCCAATGAGCAGTACTCGTACTGTTCTGTGGATAATGGAGCCTTAATGAAACCGTATGACCTTGGCTTGCAATTAAAATTGTTCTTATTATTGATGTTTCACATTTCTTTTTAAAAGCCCTGTTTATCTCCAAACCTCTTTGTAAAATTTTGTTATTTGAAATCTTTTTACAAGGTTTTATTTGAAATCGTTTTTTGCAAGATTGTTATATTTCTGTATGAATGTATTTTTTATTGTAAAACAATGGAAAATTCTTATCAGAATTCGTCTCTTTTGTTTCATTTCTTCCTGGTCTCCTTGAAGTTACTTCACTGTCTTGAGCTTTATTTCTCCATATTTATTTTAACTTGAGTCACTTTTCAGTGACCACCGACCAGCTTGATGCCAGTATTGCTTGATAACCCAATGTAGAGAGGGCCACACTCCCAAGTAATGTCTTACTCATGGAGCACTGGTGGAATCACAGAATCACAGAAACCCCACAGTGCAGATAGAGGCCATTTTGGCCCATCGAGCCTGCACCGACACATATCCCACCCGATCCCCGTAACCCCTACACCAACACATATCCCACCCTATCCCCGTAACCCCATGTATTTAATCCCCCTAACACTAAGGGTCAATTTATCATAGCCAATCAACCTAACCCGCACATCTTTGGACTGTGGGAGGAAACCGGAGCACCCGGAGAAAACCCACGCAAACACGGGGGGAATGTGCAAACTCCACACAGACAGTCGCCCGAGGCCGGATTCGAACCCGGGTCCCTGCTGCTGTGAGGCAACAGTGCTAACCAGCACCATGGAGCGATGGGATGTGGGTTTGTGTCCATGATTCCTCACCATAGTGAATGTTTGATCTCAATCAGATTACTGAGAGTTACTGTGACGATGACTAGAATTTCACTAGTGGAGGTCAGGCACTGAGTTCCACAGGAAGTGGAAAAAACAAGTTTAGGGCAATTTATTCTAATTTACCATGGCTGTTTCACTTGTTGAATGGAAGCTGGGATAATTTCCTGTCTTCTCTTGCTGGAGAACAAGGAAAGAAGTGGGAACAGCTCTAAATTCCAGCTCCGTCAACAACCCGCATCCGGGCAGGCCTTGACTGGTGGTGTGTGAAACAGCAAGTTTGCCGAGGGCCACCGGTGAAAGGAGGTAGGCTCTAAATGCCTCGCAGGCCGTATTATGAATGCTGCTGCTTTATGCTGATGCATTTGAATCTGAGAATTCCACCCACAATATATGCAATTCACTTAATGAAAAAGCAAATACGGCCAGAACGAATCAGCACTTCTGAAGCCTAATTGTATGTGATGTTTTAATGCTGGCAGAGTTTTTACTTCAGTGTGATTCTATAGTAGTCAGGATGCATTTGGTTATACTTTTCATTGCTGACTTGCTCTGAGATATTTTGGTTGTTTCAGCAACTTGGTTTTAAGTGCCCACATAATGCATTCTTGATAGATTTGTGTAATGAAACAAAAGATGGACAAAAAGGAGAATCCAAGGGATAAGGCTGAGACCAGCATGTCTGGTTTAAACTCATCTATTTTTTTTATTCGTTCATGGGATATGGGCATTGCTGGCAAAGCCAGCATTTATTGCCCATCCCTAATTGCCCTTGAGAAGGTGGTGGTGAACCGCCACAGTCCGTGTGGTGAAGGTACTCCCACAGTACTGTTAGGGAGGGAGTTCCAGGATTTTGACCCGGCGATGATGAAAGATCGGCGATATAATTCCAAGTCAGGATGGTGTGTGACCTGGAGGTCCCCACGCGCCTACTGCCCTTGTCCTAGGTGGTAGAGGTCGCGAGTTTGGGAGGTGCTGCAGTGCATCTTGTAAATGGTACACACTTCTCCCTTTGGTATTCACCTGCCTTGTTCTGTGTCAACACTCAACAATAAAACCTGTGGTGGAATAAAGGGTTTAAAGATTATTATTAATTAATTGTAACATTAACTTTTCTCAACCGTAAAAACTTTAATCCATGAAAATGTAATTCAAAAAGGGAATACATTACAATGTGATGAGGGACTTAAAAAAAAAAACTAGGGTTGTATTCACTGCAGCAGAGAAGATGAAGGGGAAATCTGATGGAAATGTTTAAAATTATTGTAAGGGTTTGACAGGTAAATAAATAGAGGGGAAAAAAAATATTTCCACTGCTCAGTAACAAGGGGACAGAAACTGAAAGATTAGTACTAGAAGCAGAAAAAGGAAGTTTCAAAGAATTTTTCACAATGTTATGCAAATGTGGAAAACATTACTGCAAGTGGCTGTTAGCCACAACATATGTGAAAGGGTAGTGGAAGCAAATTCAATAGTAACTTTTAAAAAAGGAATTGGATATGTACTTGAAGGGGAAAAGTTTGTAGGGCTATGGGGAAAGAGCAGGGGAGTGGGGCTAACTGGATAGCGCTTTCAAAGAGCCGGCACAGGCACGATGGGCCGAACGGCCTCCTTCTGTGCTGTATGATTCTACGATATCAGAAGGAATTAGATAAACACATAAAGTGGAAATATATTAAAGGCTAGGGCCAAGAACTGGGAAATAGAATCAGAGTAGAGAGCTCCGATGTCGTCTAGCACAGGGACATGGGCCAAATGGTTTTCCTTCTGTGCTGAAATCCCTGATTCAACAAATACAACTTGGGTTGGGAAAGAGCTACAACAGTTCATGAAATATTGGATGTAGTAAGAAAGAGAGGAAATAAACCGTGAAGATTGGTCACGGAGGGCAAACGTTAATGTTCTTTACAACATTTTTCATTTTTCTTTTCAAGGTGTAAGGTATCTTGCTTCTGGCTGGAATTTATTTTGTGACCGGAACATAATTTGAATTTCAGGATTATTATATGTAGTTACAAAATGTATGAATTTATAGCAGCAGACTATGAGTAAAAGTATTCTTAATGTGGCTTCTTATCCACAGTGCTCCATGCCATTTATTCTATATATCACAAACACAGGTACAATGCTGTGAATTGAATTTTTTGTCCTTGCTAAATGGATTTTCAATGGAGCAAGATGTGTCCGATGAGAGGCAAATCGCATGCCTTACTAACAACAACAACAACAGCTTGTAGTTATATAGTGCCTTTAACATAGTAAAACTTCCCAAGGCGCTGCACAGGAGTATTACAAGACAAAAAATTGACAGCGATCCACATAAGGAGAAATTAGGGCAGGTGGCCAAAAGCTTGGTCAAAGAGGTAGGCTTTAAGGAGCGTCTTAAAGGAGGAAAGAGAGTTAGCGAGGCGGACAGGTTTAGGCAGGGAATTCCGGAGCTTAGGATCTCGGCAACAGAAGGCACGGCCACCAAAGGTTGAGCGATTATAATCAGGGATCCTCAAGAGGGCAGAATTAGAGGAGCGCAGATACGAACAAGAAGGTCCTCATTAGAGCTAGATTTATTTAGAAAATCGCAAGAACCTACAAACGCTTAGAAAGTCACTGCCACTGGGCCCAACCAGTCCATCCACTCTCAGCCCATCCTTAAATCCCTTCTCTCTCCAGACTTTCATCTGTTAATATCTCCAAATGGTCAGAGCCTCTTCTGATTCTGTTTAACAGCAGAAATGATCTATCAGAGAAGCCACCTTTTCTCTCACCATTGAGAGCTATTCAGACTGTCATGAAAATGACCTCATAAGAACATAAGAAGTAGGAGCATAACTAGGCCACTCGGCTCCTCGAGCCTGCTCCACCATTCAGTAAGATCATGGCTGATCTTAGGCTCAAAGCCACTTCCCAGCCCACTCCCCATAACCCTTCGCTCCCTTATCTTGCAAAAATCTGTCTATCTCCACCTTAAATGTATTTAATGACCCAGCCTCCACAGCTCTCTGGGGTAGAGAATTCCACAGATTTACAATCCTGAGAAGAAGTTCCTCCTCATCTCAGTTCTAAAAGGGCGACCCTTTATTCTGAGACTGTGCCCCCGAGATCTAGATTTCCCCATGAGGGGAAACATCCTCTCTGCATCTACCCTGTCGAGCCCCCTCAGTATCTTATATGTTTCGATAAGATCACCTCTCATTCTTCACATCAGAAAGTATGAAAATGATATTTTCCTGTTCAGAACAATGCACAGCGCTGAGTTCCACAATACTCAGGAGTTATTCACTACCAGTATTATAGAGCTCTTGCTGGTTCAGGTTAATGTTCATTTGGCTCCCATCTGAATGTACCAGTAAGCCAACTTGGACTTGACCCCAATCTAGAATGGGTCTGCGTGGACACTTCTGAGAAACAGGAATGGTAATGCTCCCCTGACCCCTGTTTGAAATGCTCAGCTTGTTGCATAAGACTCTCCTTTGTAATATAGTACTTGAAGGAGTTCACTAGCCTGTAATTAGAACCTCCTTGTAGAAATCTTAGTCAGCTTTCCAACACTTTACTGGAAATGATGAAAGGAGTCTTGGAAACAACACTGGAAGTCCTAGCAGACATAAGAATGCTATTTGCTCTATACTGAGTAAAGCGAAGTTTTGGAGCTGATATTTCCCTTTGTCTGTTGTAATGCAATAAGTTAAGAAATCTCTGGAAAAAATTCAACTGAACTTGAAACAAATGTTATACCCTATTATTTAATCCTATTTTAAAGATTTGTTTTAGGTGTTATCATTCCAACTTCAAACCAATTGTGATTTTGCTATGAAATCAGACTAAGCAAGTCTTTTGATTGTATGATAATAACAGCCACCCTACTCTTGGCCATTTAAAAATTGCCATTTAGCTTAGTATCTCAGAGCAACATAGCAAAGTATGGAATAACAACCTAATCTAGAGCCCTCTTTTGTCTCCACTAGTCCTATCATCATCTTGTCTCGTTTTGAATACCTCTTAATGTCTCTTCACTTCTTTTGTTCTCTCCCAGCCCTGCCTTTCGATCTATTTCATTTCCTTTCCAGTTTTGAAAAAGGGTTAGACCCGAAACGTCGACTCTATTTTCACTCCATGGATGTTGCCTGGCCTGCTGAGTTTTTCCAGCATTTTCTGTTGTTATTTCAGATTTCCAGCATCTGCAGTATTTTGCTATTGTAATAGCAAAGTATGGGACTAGATAAGACTCTGCAGTTCAAATGGCCAGTCCCAAAAACTAATACCACTCAATCACCCACTCTCTCAAATATATATCCAACCCCCTTAAAAAATGCCCACACTACCTGCTTCCCTGGACAACCAATCCACGCATTCACCACCCTCTATGCAAAGTAGTTAAATCAAAACTGTCTGTGGGAAACCTCTTCTAAGCTTGAGCCTGAATCCCCAGTTTGAGAATTTTTAGCAATCTCAAGTTATTATCAGGGTCTGATTTATCTATTCCCTTAAGAATTTTAAACACATGACTAATATCTCCCCTAAACCTTTTCTTTTCAAGAGTAAACAATCCCAATCTATTCAATGTTTCCTTATAGCTCAGATGCCTTAAGATAGGTATCCTTTTTCTTCACAGCCTTTAATGTCTGGATATTTATGCTGTCGTACTGTGGTCTGCTTTGTACACAATGGCCCAGAAATTTGGGTCCCCACGCATGAGTACGCACGGGGTACACACATGTAGGCCCAACAAAAGTGCTAGTTTCGTGCATGCACTGCGCATGTGCGGGAAACCGGCACTTCCGTTCCCCTGAAAGAAGGGGTTCAGTGGTCGAACGCGTGCGCCGGAGAGGCAGCGCGTGCGCATCGAACTTACGTTTTTTTTGCAGGTTTCTCCAGGAGGGTAAGTCTCTAGCAGTTACACTTTTAAAAAGCAGGCACAAGGCCTGCTTTTAACAAGGTAAGTGGTGAATTAATTAAAATTAAAACATTTTTTCCACAGGTTTATTATTTTTAAATACTTTAAAGAAAGGTAAGTTTATTTTTAGCCCCGTTAGAAAATGTAATTAATTTTTTCAAAAATTTAAATTATTGTTTAAAATAGTTATTTCATGTAATTTATAGTTATTTTAAAAATGTGATTTAAATTTTTTTTTATTTGAAGTGTTAGTGATGTTTTGGGGCTTATAGTATTTATAGGTTTGACAGCTCTTCCTGTCAAACTTATGAATGAAGCATTCCCTGCTACCATTGTCTCTCCATGGCCCACGTGATCCCAGAGGACGCATCGAACTAACTGTACCCCTGGGATACGCAGGCACTGCGCGCTGGCAGTTGGAGGAGGCCCAGGATCGGAATCCCACGCGGGCCCACAGCTCAACGGCCGGCACGCTAGGTAAGTGCAGGTCGGGGGCTTGCACCCGCGGGAAGACCCGACCCGAATTTCTGGGCCAATATTCCAGGTGTACCAGTGCCTTGTACAGACTATCACCTCCTAGGATTTCTGCTATGCGTCCCTCTGACTATATAGCGACAAGATTTGGCTGGCTTTCTTTACTGTTGTCACACATTGTGCTATCCACCGATACACCCAGAGGACCACTACACAAGGTTGTGTTCTGTAGCCTAGAGCCATTTACTTTACATTCCCACTATTTATTTCCCTTCCCAAATTCATTACCTTGCATTAGTCCACGTTAAATGCCATGTGTCACTCATCAGTCTACTGTCCCAACCTAGGTGTCAGCCATGGCTCAGTGGTAGTGTGCTTGCCACTGAGTCAGAGGGCTGTGGGTTCAAACTCCCACTCAAGAGACTTGCGCACATAATCCAGGTTAACACTGAGGGAATGCTGCACTGTTAGAGATGCTGGGGGAGAAATTGGGTGGAGCCGCAAACGGGGCGCCAAGCTCGCCTGGGCGCCAGATTTTGTGTTGCGATCGGAGCAGCAGCGATCGCTGGAAATTCAGCTTGAGCGCCCCAAGAGGGACACGGGGCGAGGCTCGAGGCACTCTGCGTCCCTCTTAGGGCGCTGAAACTGAATATCACAGCGCAACGTGCCACAGCGCCACACGCTGCGGCACGGCGCGCTGTGGTACTGCAGGCCTTCCTCCCATTCTTAAGGGGGA
Organism: Somniosus microcephalus; assembly: GCF_052327205.1. Classification (NCBI taxonomy): domain Eukaryota; kingdom Metazoa; phylum Chordata; class Chondrichthyes; order Squaliformes; family Somniosidae; genus Somniosus; species Somniosus microcephalus. Next base: position 50,817,469 of record NC_140991.1, on the reverse strand, counting down.
GGGGCCTGCACCAGTGCGATGAGCGATCGCGAGTGTCGGCAAAAGAGCCCGGCACCGAGGAGAAGTGCCGGGCTCTCGGAAAACAGCCGGCAATGCCGCGGGGGGAGAACAGGAGGCCGGGGACGGAGGTGCCGCCCCGCACCTCCACCTTAATTTGCGCCACTGCCGCCACAGGTAGGCCCCGTGAACCGGGCGCGATTAGCGAGAGGCGCTAAAGAGGCGGTCGCTGCCAAATATCGCGATCGGGACGGTAGCGGGGCGCTGCGCACACCGATGATGTCATCGGTGGTGGCGCAGCGCAACAGGCTAACGCCGCCATTAGCGCCCCAGCTAAGTATCGCGGGAGGCGTGGCCAGTGGCGCTAAAGCCACTGAGTGCCCTCTTTAGGCACTAACTGGTGGCGCAGCCCACCGAATTTCTCCCCTGCTGTCTTTTGGATCAAATGTTAAACTGGGATTCCCATCTATCCTCTCTTTAAGAAAGAATTGTGTCTCTTTGTTCTGTATTTTATATTCTATAGAGGTAGTGCTGAGCTCGGAGAGGATAGGAAACAAGGTATAGTGCAGTCTCCTTACTACAATCTGAAAACCTGCCGTGTTCACTCTACAAATAACTTAACATTTCTTAACATATGGTTAGCAATATTTCATCAGGCGGGTCATTCTCTCTTTGAGCGTTTGGATGCTGCCTGGGCTCTAAAGGAATGAAAGTTTCATTTAGAATGAAAATGACTACAAACCTTTTCCTTGGCCTCGTACGAAGCCTAAATTAAATCTAAAGACATTAACTGTGGAATTCTTTAATTATTTAATCTTGGTGGAATTATTGCATTGTGTTGAAGCAAGTTCATACTGAATAATGGGTGGTTAGAGGTATATTATGAAGGGGTCTGCAATTATGAAATATTTGTAGTGAATTCATTTTTTAACTATATATATGTTTTTTATGAGTGTTGCCCAATATTGAAAGCTTGGCATAGTTAAACGTACCCTATACAGTCTACGTTTAACTTTTTGTTAAAAATAAACTCCTGGGCCTAAATATCTGTGGTGGTTTGGCTAGTTTTGTTGTAACACTGGCGAGAAATAGGCAGAACCCATCAGAACGTGGCAAGGAGCCAGATCTCTGCTGCTTCTGGGATTTTCCTGCATGGCTTGTCAAGGGCAGGACCTCTATCCACCCCTTACAAGGTAAGTGGCAGGAATGTGGAGCCAAGTGTGGTAGCTCCCTACACATGAAAGTTCTCATTTCCTTGGCTCTTTCCGGATTGTTGAGTTTGTTGAGGCACACTGGCCTCCATATGGGTGGTAGTGGGCCCTATTGAGGTGGAATCATAGAATTATAGAATCATACAGCACAGAAGGAGGCCCTTCGGTCCATCGTGCCAGTGCCGGCTCTTTGAAAGAGCTATCCAATTATTCCCACTCCCCTGCTCTTTCCCCATAGCCCTGCAAATTTTCCATTTTCAAGAATATATCCGATTCCCTTTTCAAAGTTACTATTAAATCTGCTTCCACCTCCCTTTGTGCATTCCAGATCATAACAACTCGCTGCATAAAATAATTTCTCCTCATCTCCCCTCTGGTTCTTTTGCCAATTGCATTACCTTGGAGGGGGAGTTCAAGCTAAGGAAACAGCTTGGTTTCCTGATGAATGCTCTGAATATTTTAAAATCAAGATTGTTTGTCTTACACATGGTTGAGGGGAGGGTGCAGTGCTAATTGAACATCTACAAGGGGTCTGTGGAGTAGGTGGGAAAACACCACCTCTGAAAAGTGTCCTGGTGCCATATTTTCCAGCTACTGGCACTAGAGCCGCCCCCATATGCCCAATACAAAATAGGTACCCCCCCTCCCCCCATTGATCCCACAATCTCGAGTGAGGTCAGCACGGGCAGGCGTCATACAATGTAACCAGCCAGATGTTGTCCTGTGGATTTTCGGGGACCCTCTGTCATTCTCACCAGGGGCCAATTCCGTGCTCTCAATGGAGAGGGTGATCAGGAGACAATTCTCAGTCTGATTTTTCCTAGAGATAACAGCTTCCATATTGTTCCCTCTCCCTTTCTCACAGCGTCATGCCTAAGGTTAGGAACTCAGTGAGGTAGAAAGACTGAACCCTTATCAACAAATTGCACCAGTGCCTCAAAAATACTATTTCACCTCAACTTTCTTAAATAATATCTAACAGTGCATTACACGCGGGTAATTTGTTCAGCTACGGATGTGCAATTACAGACTTTCAAAGATACAGTCAAGAGCATTTCAGACTATAATTCAATATGTAGTATATTGCAGCTGTCTACTTAGCAGTATCTCTACCGCTCCAAAGTCAGACCAAGTACAAAGAGATGACTGGCTGGATGATTTTAAATTCATGGAAGTGACCTAAAATTGTCAAGGAGATTGGTTGGAAGGGAAGGCCGCATTAAATGAATATATACCGTACATGAATCAAACTTTCCTCGCACTCCACAAACATGACAATCTGCACAAAGGTGCAGCTACAGAGTTTCCCAGATACATCTTCTGGAAATTAAATAAGAGTGGTGATCCAATCGGGAAAGCAGGATTCCGCTGTTTAGAAAACAGCAGTTGGATGAAAATAATGAAGTGCAAGTCTAATTTCATTTACTCAGTTGTCCCGTACTGTCCCTGTTAACGGGAATTCTTCGAATAGTCAGGCAATCCATCGTACTTGCTAAACAGTGGGAAGGATGAATGTACCACTGACTGGAAACATTTGAATTCATGCCATTGAAGTAATCAGCCAAGACTGACAGCAGCATTAATCCAAGCACTGCATGCTCGAAGCTGTAAAAGGATCTGTACTCTTGGTTGTGACTGTAGCCTCCTCTGCATTTGCCAGATACTTGGGATATAAATTAATTATATCGAACATAGAGCTCTCTCGATGGATTAGCTGATGCAAGTACTGTTTATTGTGGAACTGGACCATACAGAGGTTCCATTTCCGATCAGCATTATGTGCAGAATTAGGCCAGGGTGGCAGTTGGGCACTGAAATGAGTCTGGATGCATTGGGCTAGGGATCAGACGGCGAAAGAATATCAGCCAGCGTTCCTGGTCCTGATCACATTTTAGTGATCTCTGCTGGAAAGTATCAATGTATATCAATGTGTGGAGTTTAAGTGAGCACAGTGATGGCCCTGATGGCCGAACTGCTTGCAGGTGTCCAGTCTTAGGTTTGCACATGAAGAATGAGAAGCGACCAGTGCCCATGGAACTGTATCCCAGTATGAGTCACGGCAGAAGAAGAGGAAACTGGAGGCAACAAGAAATTAGTCATTTTGAATGCTTTTCCGGCACATTTAGATCATTTTATTCAACCAGCTTTTAAATATAAATGCTGTTTGTGCACTTTGTACTCGGGTCAGATCATTCTACCCCATCATACCTCTCCACAGCAGCTGTCAAAGCCACAATAGGTTCAGCTGAAACAAGTTGTGCCCTTGTTGGATGAGACTAGCCTTGCCTGATGACTTGAAGTACAGCTGAGTCAACAAGCAGGAACACTCACCGGGGGAAGGCCAATGGAAGCTGGGGACTGAATGAATGCATCCCTCCTCCCCTCGACTGCCAAATCTAGTCCAAAAGTGTGTTAACAACATGTCCAATCCCTTTCCCTCTGGTCTTCTGGCCTTCCGTGCATCCGCCTCCACCCTCCAGCCCTAGTGGCAGAGCCTTTAGTCGTCTCGCACCTGCTCTTCGGAGATCCCTCCCTAAACCCCTGCACTTCTGTATTTCTTGCCATGCCTTTAAAAGCCTCCTTAAAACTCACCCCTTCGACCAAGCTTTCCGCCATTTCTCTTAACTCCCCACGGGCTCGGCCTCAAACCTGCTCTTTTTTTGTGAAGCATCTTGGAATTTTGTTCTCTGTTAAAAGCAAATTGTTGTTATTTTTAACTGGGGTTCCACCCCATGCACGTTTTCAGCTGGCTTTTGGCTTTCTATTTTATGGGCGCCGAATGTCATAATTGGCGCTGACAGTGGGAGGTTTTCTGATATAATGACCCTCACATTCTACCATGTAAATATGTGATTTAATAAAACAACAATTTGCATTTACATAGCACCTTTCATGTAAAAAAAAGTTCCAAGGCACTTCACTGAGGTGTCGTCAGACACAAATGAACCCCATGCCAAAGAAGTAGTTATTCGGAGAGGTGACCAAAAGCTTGGTCAAAGAGGTGGGTTTTTAAGAAAGGTCCTAAAGGAGGTGAGGGAAGTGGAGAGGTGAAAGGAAAGAATTCCAGATCTAAGGGCCTAGATGGCTGCCAGTGGTGGGGCGGGTGCGCAAAAGGCCAGAATGAGAAGATTGGAGAGTTTGGGTAGGTTGTTGGACTGGAGGGGTTTGCAGAGATGGGGAGGAAGCAAGGTCATTAAGAGATTTAAACACAAGGATGAGAATTTTAAATTGAAGGTGTCGGTGAACTGGGAGCTAAAGTCAGCAGAAGCAAATCAGGGTGGGGGGGGTGGGGTAGGTGCTGCCCAATGCCTCTTTGAAGCCCCTTGGATTGGATTGGGTTGGGTATGACTGCAGAATGTGCCCTGTAAGCTGCGGTCTGTTTCATCAGGCGCTCAGCGATCCTTAAATGGGCTGTCACAGGAAAGGGAAGTTTTTAACTTTTGTACTTACTTTACTGTAGAGCGAAGGATGGGGCAGGAGTGATCCTCCCAGCTCCACGTTAAATCCACAGGCCTATGCCAGCCACGGCCCACATCTACCCCACTCCACCGGAAGCCCCTCCCTCTCCGATCCTGCTGTCCCCCTCCCCCACAACCGGCAAGCTGCCTCTCGGGCCGCGAATGCCACCTGCAGCTCGCCGGTACTGTACTGATGAGGCTGGCGGACCAATTTGCCGCGGTCCTGGCGTCGACCTTATAAGGCGCGAGCAGCCTGCGCGACACTAGGATTATGCACCGATATGAGTGTGCTTCAATTTCTAGACCGCTAAGTCTTTGAAAGATCTGTTATGCGGAGAGTATTTAAAACTTGAGTGACTTGAGGTCCAAGTTGCTGTGCGTGTAATGTTTAAAAAAAATAACTGGGGAGGTTTATGATGACAGTTTATAAACGACTTTAATTTCACAGCACAAAATATACTCCCATTATGGACCTTGCTACTTCAAGTGTGTCCTTGCTAGAAACCTATGCATATTTAAACCCTATTACTGAATTAAGCAATCACCATTTTAAATTTGAAGCACCTAATCAGACGGTTGCATTTTTGCTCCTCGCCGCTTGATTGGATAATAAAATCTATACTATCCAATCAGATGTCTGGGCCTTGACACACCCACTGCCTGTTTAAAGTTATGGCATAAAATAAAACAAAGAACCCATAAAACAATCTAAAAGGGATGTGTGTCAGAATTGTTAGATTGAAATTAAGTTAATGTGAAAGCGTTCCTGTCATATATCAATCTCCTGTGTTGTTTCTAAAGCATTTGAGTTGAAAGTATAGTTAATTTTTTTTAATGTTCGCTCACAGGATGTGGGCGTCACTGGCAAGGCCAGCAATTATTGCTCATCCCTAATTGCCCTTGAGAAGGTGCTGGTGAGCCGCCTTCTTGAACTACTGAAGTCCGTATGGTGAAGGTACTCCCACAGTGCTCACAAATTAAAGCTACTCAAGTCATACTGAGGTCAAGCCTATAATGTACAGGCAGTGCTTACATTAGCTTTCTGACTAAGAGTCTGCACTCTGAGGTGACTGCCACAGCTTTTAATTTTTCATAGAATACTGTGCTTTTGACACCTAACTAGTGTTTCGTTAATAGTTGAGTGCACACCTCAATCATTACTATTCCATAATAATAATCAGTGAAGACAAAATTAGATCACAACTGTATAATTAGGATTTTTTTTTATTCGTTTACAGGATCTGGGTGTCGCTGGCAAAGCCAGCATTTATTGCCCATCCCTAGTTGCTCTTGAGAAGGTGGTGGTGAGCCGCCTTCTTGAACCGCTGCAGTCCGTGTGGTGAAGGTTCTCCCTCAGTGCTGTTAGGGAGGGAGTTCCAGGATTTTGACCCAGCGACGATGAAGGATCGGCGATATACTTCTAAGTCAGGCTGGTGTGTGATTGCAGAGGAACTTGTAGATGGTGGTGTTCCCATGCGCCTGCTGCCCTTTTCCTTCTAGGTGGAAGAGTTTTGGGAGGTGCTGCCGAAGAAGCCTTGGCGAGTTGCTGCAGTGCCTCTTGTAGATGCAGCCACTGTACGCCAGTAATGGAGGGAGTAAATGTTTAAGGTGGTGGATGGGGTGCCAATCAAGCGGGCTGCTTTGTCCTGGATGGTGTCAAGCTTTTTGAGTGTTGTTGGAGCTGCACTCATCCAAGCAAGTGGAGAGTATTCCATCTCACTCCTCACTTGTGCCTTGTAGATGGTGGAAAGACTTTGGGGAGTCAGGAAGTGAGGCACATGCCGCAGAATACCTAGCCTCTGACCTGCTCTTGTTGCCACAGTATTTATGTGGCTGGTCCAGTTAAGTTTCTGATCAATGGTGACCCCCAGGATGTTGATGATGGGGGATTCGGCGATGGTAATGCTGTTGAATGTCATGGGGAGGTGTTTAGACTCTCGCTTGTTGAAGATAGTCATTGCCTGCCACTTCTGTGGCGCGAATGTTACCTGCTACTTATCAGCCCAAGCCTGAACGTCATCCAGGTCTTGTTGCATGCGGGCATGGACTGCTGCATTAACTGAGGAGTTGTGAATGGCGCTGAATACTGTGCAGTCATCAGCGAACATTCCCATTTCTGACCTTATGTTGGAGGGAAGGTCATTGATGAAGCAGCTGAAGATGGTTGGGCCTAGGACACTGGCCAGAGGAACTCCTGCAGTGATGTCCTGGGGCTGTGATGGTTGACCTTCAACCACCAAAACCATCTTCCTTTGTGCTAGGTATGACTCTAGCCAGTGGAGAGTTCCCCCCCCCCCGATTCCCATTGATTTCAGTTTTACTAGGGTTCCTTGATGCCATACTCGGTCAAATGCTGCCTTGATGTCAAGGGCAGTAACTCTCACCTCACCTCTGAAATTCAGCTCCTTTGTCCATGTTTGGATCAAGGCTGTAATGAGGTCAGGAGCCGAATTGTCTTGGCACAACCCAAACTGAGCATCAGTGAGCAGGTTATTGTGTTTCATAGCAGTTTTTTACAACTGAGTGGCTTGTTAGGCCATTTCAGAGGGCAGTTAAGCATCAACCACATTGCTGTGGGTCTGGAGTCACACATAGGCCAGACCAGGTAAAGAAGGCCTAAAGGACATTAGTGAACCAGATGGGTTTTTACAACAATCCAGTAGTTTCATGGCTACCATTACTGATATTAGCTTTTTATTCCATATTTATTTAATTAACTGAATTTAAATTCCCCAGCTGCCATGGTGGGATTGTGAACTCATGCCTCTGGATTACTAGCCCAGTGACATTATCACTATGCTACTGTTGCCTTGCATTCATTCCCTTTTGAAATAATAAACAATATTCCCACTTCTTCTTCCTCATGCTGGTATCTCCACTTCCTTCCTCTTTTTGTTATGAGTTCAAGGCAAAAACTGCACAGTTTTTTTTGAAAACCAGCACAATAGCCTTGCACGATTTGCAGCTATAATGTGATGCTGAAGAGCGATAGATTCACAAAAAAAAAAAATTGCACTGGTCAGGTTTCTCTTCCTGCATCTCAGTTCAAAGCATCAACCTATGCCTGTTGAATTAATCTGTAATATTCTATACATGGACTCATTAATCAATTCCTCTGTCTTTAATAAATTGCCTCTTAGTGGTACATGATAGTTGAATGCTCAGATAGTTGAATGCCACGGGTGTTCCACTCATTAAAATCTGTACAGGAAGAAGCAATAGCCCTAAAAGCTGAGTTTTAAACTTACCTTTTCTCCTTCTGCCCCCATAAGTAAAGTCTAGGCCTCTGCGGCCCTTGGCTCCCTCCACCGACGAGTTCCTGTTGAACTCCCCCCACCCCTCAATTTAGGCAGCCTGATTTTCGCCAGTCAGCAGCCGACCGTCTGCCACTTTACACCTGTTTCAGGCAAGTAGTTGGCCAGCAGGATGTAACTATCGGCCAGGCCGACCACGGAGACGATCATCCATTGTCAGAACGAAAGGTCATCGGCCTGAAATGTTAACTCTGTTTCTCTCTCCGCAGATGCTGCCTGGCCTGCTGAGCATTTCCAGCATTTTCTGTTTATATTAGGGAAAATAAATATAATAAAATAAGCATGTTTGCGGAAACTGGAAAGAAAGTCACTGCTGGGCCCACTGCTGCCTGCAACAGGCTTATCCTCCGGCCTAGACACTTATCCTGGCCTTCTCTTCTGGTCCATCTTACAATTAGCAGTGAAACAGAGGGAAGAAGCCTTTAAAGAAAAAAAATATCTGTGTCTGAACGAAGAACCTTTGCACACTCCAGCAACGTGTTGGTGCATGCTCAGAGTGAAATATATAACCTGCATGTTTTTCCCCTTTCATTTTTCAAAAAATAAGCTAGAAAAAAGATAAGTTGAGGTAGGAACAGTGAAAACATTAAGGAAGAGTGCAAGACCATTGTAGGAGGGTGCGAGGGGGCGGCCATGTTGTTTTGTAACTACTCGGTATTCTGCATCTGGAACCAGGAAAGTCTATAATGATGGAGATTTCAGATTTAGTCCTTTTGGAATGGGTAGCTTCAACAGAAATGTTGAGTTTAATTTGAATGAATTCAACTTGCAATTTTTACAGTCACAACTGGAACCAAACCACTTGGGCTGGAATTTGTGAATGGAGATAAGATGGAGGCGAGACTGCTGCTTGTTGGGTCTATGTCCCGCCTCCATCATCTTCTGGCCAACCAGTGGGATTTTCCCCTGATTGACCTTGTTAAGCCCACCCTGAGGGCTCAGCAGGCCAATTAAGGGGAAGTCACTGACAGAGCAGGTCAATGTTTGACGTGCCATCTGTCAAGACTTCTTGAAAGAAGAAATGTCAGTGTTTGACAGCTCTGTGAAGCTGTCAAACACTGACATTCTGTGTAGTTTGATGAGTCCTTGTGTTCAGGACACATCAAACTTTTCAACTTTGTAGATTTCAGATGACTGTTGGTTCGGAGGATCCAACAGCCAGTCTGTGAAATCTACAAGGAAGATTTGGGGACTCCCAATCCAGAGCGGATGAAGGCTGTAGGCAGAAACCAAGGTAAGTTAACATTTTTTAACACTTAACACTCACCTTACATACTTACCACTCCACACTTGCACCCATCACTCACCTCTACATCTTACTTTCAGGCCCCTCCAACCCCCGCAGACCTCCTACTCGACTTCTCCAACCCGGCGGGGTTCTCCGAGGTCGGGAAGCCTTCACCTGAAAAGGTAAAATGGGACTAATCCTTTTTTCTGCCTGTTAACTACCTGTTAACAGGCAGTTAAAAGGATTTAATCCCTTTCCCGCCTCCAGGAGACGGGACCCGAAGCAGCACAGCTTCCCGCCTCCTGGCAAAAGGGCATGGAGGCGGGATGGGGGTGGATTTGCCATCCACCCCCCACTTTCTGCAACTTTACCGGCAGTCCCACCTCCATACCCGCCTCCTCGGGGCTGAGAAAATCCAGCCCAACGACTTTGTTTTCCCCAGTTCACCTTGAACAAACTCTCTGCAAAAGCAGCTGAGACTGAGATGATTCACGCATTTAAAATGATAACTAGGCAGTGGGGGATGGGAATGGTGATTATAGGCTGAGGTGATCAAATTCTCTAATGGGATACAATAGTCCCTGTGCTACTGGGACTGAGGGTGAATGTGATCGGGAGAGCAGCAGGACGGGAATGGATGGATGAATATTGTAGAGTTTCACTTGGGTATCTTTGGGGATCAGACAGTATTTAGTTAGAACATCAATGACCTTTGATAAGAGTAGGCTATTCTGTGGCTTCTTATAGTTTCACATTTACAACCATAAATATGACAGAAAACTACCTGTACAATTCCAGCATTGTATCACACCCAAACTGGGACCCAGTAATAAGTATATAGATTCACCCAAGAAAGCAATCTGTGAGCATTAATTTATGCCGAAAGCTTCCACCGGCATTCAAAGGCGATCCAGGGCAAACTGCTTACACCACCAACTCAGAAACAGCTTGGTTTGGTGCCATTAACCGTAAAAATGTACAGCCTGCATTTTGTGTAAATTGCTTTTTCCTTTCCCTCAATTACTTGGCCATATCCATCTATCGATAATGAATGCCTAGCATGTTTTATTCTGGGACAGGCAACCTTGAGAACAGCTTAAAGCAAGCAGTGGAACTCTAAGTCCCCCATTCCAACATAAAACATGCTACAATATTTATTACTCACCACTTTAAGTGCAGTTCCCCCCCCCCCCCCGATAGGATTACACGAAGAAATGACTACTTGAATTGAAGTTTACTATATTTGGAAAAAAATAGAGACATTTGACGAATTGTCCGGTGAAAGCTGAATGCTAAAAACATTTCAGGTACATCTTGAAATAAGAAAATAGCTGCCAAACCTATTGAAAGCCATTTACATTTCGGCTTGCAAAGCTTTCTCAAGGAAAACTGTTTGCGTTCAACCTAAACCGGTTCACACCAGCCACCCAGTACCCTTGAACTAGCTTTAACATGTGCATGCAGATGTTACCCCTTTACGTAACGAATTTATAATTAAACACATTAAAGATTGACTCTCATATTTAAAGCTCAATCATTTGTAAAGAATTGTAATTAAATCTAACATCCTTTTTTCCTTTTACATCCATTTTGACCATGTTCTTAAATAGAGTGCTGCTGCCCTCATACATTGAGGAAACATGTTGTGATGACAGGAGGAGAGAGATGAATCAATTAATTAATAAAGTATACAATAAGTAAAGGTTCAAACAGTTTTGAAGTACTGAATGGCCACACTATTCCTTTTACCATTACAAAGAATACATGTGGACTGTGAAAAATGTATCCTGATTCTTTAAAATCCTCATCGGGATTGGGAAATGATGCAACAGAAGCAAACTCCAGCCAACATTTCCTCATTGCCTCAAAGTGTGGAAGATGTTTAACTTCACAAAACAGTTATAGGCCTGAAAAGGGTTAGCCTGTGGAGGCTTGGGGAAGATCTCCTCTAAGTACGGGCTGTGGTGAAATTATGAATCTGTTTATAAAGGACACATTTAAGATTTTGCTGCTTCTAACACACCAACAAGAATAGCTGGAAATACTCAGCAGGTCAGGCAGCATCTGTGGAGAGAGAAACAGAGTTAACGGGCAGGATTTTCATTGGGCCGTGGAGGCGGGATTGGAGGTGTGTGGGGGGTTAAAATCTCGAAATCGGGGGGCACGAACCCATCCCGCCCCCAACCCACCTCCATGCCAATTTCAAAGGAGGCGGATACCCGACCTGTGCTGGGAGCCGCCTCCCCGAGGCGGGAAGGGGATTAGTGCCAACTAACTGCCTGTTAACAGGTAGTTTTTGGCCTAATCCCTATTTTTATTCCTGAAGTGTGGGATTCCCAACGGCTCCAAACCACGCCAAGTTAGCGAGGCGGACCGTCGGGCTGAAGGACTTGGAGGGTTCGAGATGTCCAGTGTTCAGGTGAGTGATGGGTGCATGAGTGCAGAGGTAAGTGTGTTTGGTGTGTGTAAAGTGTTTAAAGAAGTTTAATTACCTTTACAGCCTTCCTTCCTTCAGGTCTCGGGAGACCCTCATCTCACCGGCACAGAAAGCAGAATGGCCTCGATCTGTCAAAAGTTGCAGCATTCAGCTTTCTGTTCTGGAGAGATCTCTAAATCAGCCTGAAAGGAACGAATTAACTTAGTGTACAGATTGTCAGTGTTTGACAGCTTCAAAGAGCTGTCAAATGCTGATATTTCATCTGTCAAAATCTCTTAACAGATGAAATATCAATCTGTGACGTCACCTGTTGCCGGGTGGCCCTTAATTGGCCTGCTGAGCCCGCTGGGCGGGCTCAACAAGGTCAATCAAGTGAAAATCGCGTGGGTTGGCTACAACTCGATGGAGGCGGGACTACAACCCCAAAAGTTGTAGTCCCGCCTCCTACACGCCTCCAGTATCAAAATCCAGCCCTAGGTTTCAGGTCGATGACCCTTCGTCAGAACTGGAAAAATCTGGAGATGGAACAGGTTTTTAAGTCAGTGCAGGGGCAGGGAAAGGGGAGAGGGGAGGAAAGAACAAAAGGGAAGGTCTGTTATAGGATGGAAGACAGGAGAGATTAAGAGACAAAAGGGATGATGGTGCAAGGCAAAAGGCGATGGTAATGGGACAAGTTAAGAAACAGAAAATGGCTCTAGCCCCTGCACTGGCTTAAGACCCTGTTCCATCTCCAGCTTTTTCCAGTTCTGACGAAGGGTCATCGACCTGAAACGTTAACTCTTTTTCTCTCTCCACAGATGCTGCCTGACCTGCTGAGTATTTCCAGCATTTTCTGTTTTTATTTCAGATTTCCAGCATCCGCAGTATTTTGCTTTTGAACAAGAATAGCTTCCCCTATTATTCCCAGATGTCCTGCATATTAGTATGCTGAACGAAAAGTATTGACATTTTACAATGACTTTTGCCAAGGTTAAGTAATTTGTCACAAAATGCAATGTATCAAACATCTAAACAATCCTATTTTGTCAAGCAAATGGTAACTAGATTTTTGGAGGGTGCAGCAGTGTAAGGTGACAACACCTTGCCCCATACCAAAGCCTCCAGTATGGCAATACTTCCCACCACCATCCAAACTGCAGTGGTGGTGAAGTGGCCTCGATCACCAAGTCACACTTTGGTCTTTCCCCCTAATCATCTGGCACCTTCTCGTCCTTCAATCGCCTCACCCTGTTCCACCCCTATCGCCTCTTTAAAATCCTCATTGTCTACGAACCAACCCTGCCCAAGCCCATCCTGAGTTTCTTCTCCCAGATATCTTGCCTCCTTTCCTTCCTCAGCCTCTCTACTGAGCAGATCATCATCCTCAGTGATTTTCATCACCATCTAAGCACCCCTTTCCCACTCTTTTCTGAAATTCTCCACCACCAGTCCTTCCTAAACCTCTCCGACCCTATATAAACTCTCCTACTCCTATTCATGGAAACCCCCTCACCCTCAGGATAAGGGGTCGACCATTTAGGACTGAGATGAGGAGGCATTTCTTCACTCAGAGGGTGGTGAATCCATGGAATTCTCTACCCCAAAGGGCTGTGGGTGCTGAGTTGTTGAGCATATTCAAGGCTGAGACAGATAGATTTTTGGACTCTAGGGGAATCCAGGCATATGGAGATTGGGCAGAAAAGTTGAGTTGAGGGCAAAGATCAGCCATGATCTTGTTGAATGGTGGAGCAGACTCGAGGGGCCGTCTGGCCTACTCCTGCTCCTAATTCTTATGTTCTTATGTTCTCATCATCTCCCATGGCCTCCTTAGTTACATGGGTTTTGTTATAAATCTCATCATCATCGAGAAACTACTCATGAAATAACGCTGGACGGCCAGCTGGTGGCGCCGTCCAAGGAGTATAAATACTCGGGCGTGGGCCCAGCTTACCAGGGACATTTTGTAAGACAAGGAACTAGTGAAGTACAACTAGACCTCCATGTTCTGATACATGTTGATTAAAGCCTTGCTTTATGCTCAAACCAAGTGCGGAGTGAGTTTTATTACATCGGGTTTTATCATTGGCAAGGCCATTTTCAACCACTTCCTTGTAACCCTTACCACCCAAATCCTCTCAGTGCTTCCCAACCCACTTCCTTCTGCGACTGCCTCTGGGGAAAGTACTCCCCAAGTTACGTATAAATTTACTTTCAAACGGAGACCTGGCTCAAAAAGGGCAGGAATGGGTACTAAACATTCCTGGATATAAGGAGGGCGATTTTGCCAGCCCTGGGGAGGTGGGTTTGTAGGTGGGACTGCCGGGAAAATGGCAGAATCTGGAGGCGGGTTCCCATCACGCCCCCAATCCGCCTCCGTGCCATCTTCCCAGGAGGTGGGTAGCCGACTCGCGCTGGGTCCCGTCTCCTGGAGGTGGGAAAGGGATTACAGCCACTTAACTGCCTGTTAACAGGTCGTTAACAGGCAGTTAAGAGGATTATCCCCATTTTTCCACCAGAGGTGTGGGCTTCCCGACATTGGGAAACCCTGCCAGAGTCACCGAGGCAAGCAGTGGGTCTGCGGGGGTCTGCAGGGTGCAAAAGTGCACTGTGGAGGTGAGTGATGGGTGCAAGTGTGGAGAGGTAAGTATGTGAGGTGAGTGAAAAGTGACAGAAAATGTTCAGTTACCTTTGTTTCTTCCTGCAGGCTTGGGGAACTGGAGACTCCCGCATCTCACTGGCAGAGATGACAGAATGGCTGCTGCATTCTCCGATGCAACAGCCATCTGATTTCTGCTCAGCAGATAGATTTGATGCGTCTTAAATACAAGGACCCATCAAACAACAGAGAATGTCAGTGTTTGACAGCTTCACAGAGCTGTCAAACGATGACAATTCATCTGTCAAAAATTTTTGACCGATGGAACATCATATGCTGACATTCGCTGTAACCAGCTTCCCCTTAATTGGCCTGCTGAGCCCGCTGGGCGGGCTTAACAAGGTCAATCAAGGGAAAATAGCGTGGGTTGACCACAAGTCAATGGAGGCGGGACTAAAACCCGACAAACAGCTGTCCCGCCTCCAACACGCCCCCATTGGCAAAATCACCCCCAAGGTGTTCAGGAAAGATAGGGAAGGAAAGAAACGAGGTGGGGTGGCAGTATAGATTAAGGAAAATATTACAGTGCTGGAGAGAGAGGATGTCCTGGAGGGGTCAAGGACAGAATCTACTTGGTTAGAGTTGAGAAATAATAGAGGTGACATTGCACTACTCGGTGTATTCTATAGGCTGCCAACCAGTGGGAAGGATATAGAGGAGCAAATTTGCAGGGAAATTATAGTGAGGTGCAAAAACTATAGAGTAGTGATAATGGGGGACTTCAACTATCCTAATATAGACTGGGATAGTAATAGTGTAAAGGGAAGTGAAGGGGAAAACTTTCTGAAGTGTGTTCAGGAGAACATTTAGGGAACAGTGATCACAGCATTATAAGGTTTAGATTAGCTATGGGAAAGGACAGGCAATCTAGAGTAAAAATGCTTAATTGGAGGAAGACCATTAAAGAGGAGATTTGATCAGCCATCATTTGCAGATGGCAGGGATAGTGGTCTCAGGTCTGGGGGAACTTTTACAAGGCTTAACCACACCTGTGGAAGGTTGGAGCCTCACAACCATCTCCAGTGTGGCCTCCTGGGAAACCCCTCTTGCCACCCTCACTCAGCGCTTCCTCAACAGAGGCATATACCAGAAGTATGGGAGCCATTTATTTCCTTCCCATCTGGGCATTAGAGGAGCTCGAGCACCAGCCGCGGCAGCAGCAGAACCAGGAACAACAGCAGCACCAGCAACAGCAGCAGGAGCGCCAGACTACTGCTCACCCACCTGAGGCTGCACAGGCCCGAAGGGGCCAGCGCCTGGAAGCCCATCGGTGCAGGAGATACCCCCCAAACAGGGTCTACAGATGCAGGGTCACCTATCTCAACATGTCTGAGCAGCAGTGCCAAAGGCGGCTCCGACTTTCGCGAGAGGTAGTGACTGACATCTGCGCAATGCTACAGCAAGACCTGCTGCCCAGAGGACCAGGTGGACAAGCATTACCAGTGGCCATCAAAGTCACCAACGCAATCAACTTTTTTGCCTCAGGCTCATTCCAGGGATCAGCAGCAGACATCAGCGGCATCTCCCAGGCGGCCGCACACACTTGCATCACGCAGGCAACCGATGCCCTCTTTGCCCTCGCGCACAATCACATCCATTTCGCCAAGGATCGAGCAAGTGTCATGGCGCGAGCGGTTGGATTAGCTCACCTGGCAGGCTTTCCAAGGGTGCAGGGCATCGTTGACTGCACACATGTGGTCCTTAGGGCACCCCATCACAATCAAGGTATTTTTGTCAACCGCAAGGGCTTCCACTTCCTCAATGTTCAGCTGGTGTGTGACCACAAGAAGGAGATTTTGCATGTTTGTGCCAAGTACCCTGGCAGTTGCCATGATTCCTTCATACTGCGCCAGTCTAGTGTGCCTCTGCTATTCAGTCCACCAGACCAACTTAACGGATGGCTACTTGGAGACAAGGGCTATCCCCTGAGGACGTGGCTAATGACGCCGTTGAGGAGGCCAGCCAACGAATCTAAGGAGCGCTACTACTCCAGCCACATTTCCTCCAGATCCATTATCGAGCAAACCATCGGTTTGCTGAAGATGCGCTTCAGATGCCTGGATAGATCAGGTGGAGCCCTACAGTACTCAGCAGCTAGGGTCTCCAGAATCGTCGTGGTTTGCTGTGCACTTCACAACATGGCACAGCGTCGTGGCTTGCAGATTCCTGAGGACGAAGTGACTCCTCACATATCCTCCTCAGATGAGGAGGAGGAGGAGGAGAGCGAAAACGAACATCCTGCAGAGGCCCATCAACCAACGGCAGCATTACGCGAGAACATTGCTGCCCGGAATGCAAGGAACGCACTCATCCTGGCCAGATTTGCTTAGCCTAGTCAATCAAACACTTTTGCCTCGCTGCTTCTTACCAGAGCTTTGACAATGGCCAAGAACCAGAGGATTCCTAGCACTCTGACCACCATACTGACAGTTGCAAGTATTCCTAAAGGCTCAATGTGGAAGTCCCAATAGCGAAATGACAGATGCCACAACTGCAACATTTGCCATCAGAATTTTTATGCACAATTACGGCGTGATGGCATTTTTACACTAAACATAAAATTCCACACAAGTGACTACCCTTGTGACTACTTGTGCTTTATCTTCCTCTTACGTGTGCTCCTACATAGTGCTTCCCCTGTGACTTCAGCAGATGTGGAGGCCCCTTGCTCACTTTGCTGCTGCTCCTGTCCCGACACCTTTGGTGGACGTCCTCTGGGGTGGCGAGCCTGTGAGGGCTCATCAACAGTCTGCTGCTCCTACGGCTGTGCAGGGGCTGAGACGCCTATCTCACTTGGGTGTGGACTCCGGTGGGGCTCTGACCGAGGGCTCTGCAATGGCATGGAAGTGTGAGCGCTTGGAGAGGAGCCCCTACTTCCTTGAGGTCTGCCACCAACCTCCCTCTCATGGGTCAGGTCCCCCTCAGTGCCTGCAAGTAGCTGGACAGCACCTTGCTGCACATCAGGGGGGCCATGGGGACCCGTACCTGCAATGGCAGTCCTACTCAGAAGGACTTCCATGAAGGTCTGGTTTCTCTGTTCATTGACTAATGCCTGCAGTGCCGCCTCGTCAAACTGAGGAGCTGCTCTTGCCCTCCCGCTTGTCATCTTTCCTGCAGGTCCCTTTGACACCAAATGGAGAAAGCTTGGAAGCCTGCAGAAGAAGCAAGGCTTGCTGTGGACCTTAAATGCAGCAGCAATGATGATGTCATCGGAGGGGACTTTCAGTCATGAGAAATCCTTTTGCAGAGGCTTCCCACATGTTGGAAATCAATTGGCCACTTAAGTTAAAATTGCAACAATCTCCCACATCCATTTAGATTCGTGTGGGAAACACGAAATTCGGATAACACAACACCATCCCCGCACCTGAGTAAAAATCGCCCCCATGGTGAAAGAGGAGGTAGTTGAGATACTAGATGGGATAAAAATTGATAAACAGTAGGTACTAGAAAGGCTGACTGTACTTAAAGTAGATAAGTCACCAGGACTGGATGGGATGCATCCTAGGATACTGAGGAAAGTAAAGGTGGAAATTGCGGTGGTACTGGCCATAATCTTCTAAACCCCCTTGGATATGGGGGTGGTGCCAGAGGACTGAAGAATTGCAAATGTTACACCCTTGTTCAAAAAAGGGTGTAAGGATAAACCCAGCAACTACAGGCCAGTCAGTTTAACCTCGGTAGTGGGGAAGCTTTTAGAAACGATAATCCGGGATAAAATTAACAGTCACTTGGACAAGTGTGGATTAATTAAGGAAGGCCAACACGGATTTGTTAAAGGCAAATCATGTTTAACTAACTTGATTGAGTTTTTTGATGAGGTAACAGACAGGGTTGATGAGGGAAATGTGGTTAATGTGGCGTACATGGACTTCCAAAAGGTATTTGATAAAGTGCCACATACTAGGCTTGCCAGCAAAGTTGAAGCCCTTGGAATAAAAGGGACAGTGGCAGCATGGATATGAAATTGGCTAAGCAACAGGAAACAGAGAGTAGTGGTGAACGGTTGTTTTTCAGATTGGAGGAAGGTATGCAGTGGTGTTCCCCAGGGTTCAGTACTAGGATCACTGTTTTCTTGATCTATATTAATGACTTGGACTTAGGTGTACAGGGCACAATTTCAAAATTTGCAGAGGACACAAAACTTGGAAGTATAGTGAACATTGAGGAGGAGAGTGATAGACTTCAGGAGGACATAGACAGGCTGGTGTATTGGGCGGATATGTGGCAGATGAAATTTAACGCAGAAAAGTGCGAAGTGATACATTTTGGTAGGAAGAACGAGGAGAGGCAATATAAACTAAAGGGTACAATTCTAAAGGGGGTGCATGAACAGAGAGACCTGGGGGTATGTGTGCACAAATCGTTGAAGGTGGCAGGGCAGGTTGAGAAAGCGGTTAAAAAAGCATACAGGCTCCTGGGCTTCATAAATAGTGGCATAAAGTACTAAAGCAAAGAAGTTATGTTGAACCTTTATAAAACACTGGTTCGGCCTCAACTGGAGTATTGTGCCCAATTCTGGGCACCACACTTTAGGAAGGATGTGAAGGCCTGAGAAAGGGTGCAGAAAAAATTTCCGAGAATTATTCCAGGGATGAGGGACTTCAGTTACGTGGATAGACTGGAGAAACTGGGGTTGTTCTCCTTAGAGCAGAGAAAGTTGAGAGGAGATTTGACAGAGGTTTTAAAAATCATTAGGGGTCTAAACAGAGAGAAACTGTTCCCATTGGTAGAAGGGTCGAGAACCAGAGGTCACAGATTTAAGGTGATTGGCAAAAGAACCAAAAGTAACATCAGGAAAAACTTTTTTACGCAGCGAGTGGTTAAGATCTGGAATGCACTGCCTGAAAGGGTGGTGGAGGCAGATTCAATCATGGCTTTCAAAAGAGAATTGGATAAGTACCTAAAGGAAAAAAAATGCAGGGCTACGGGGAAAGGGCGGGGGAGTGAGACTAGCTGAAGTGCTCTTGCAGAGAGCCGGCACAGACTCGAAAGGCCAAATGGCCTCCTTCTGTGCTGTAACCATTTTATGATTCGATGAAACACTCCATTGCTTTGGCTTTGGCCCTCCATTCAGCACAAAACCTCTGCAGCTGTTGGTTTGCTCAATTACTTTCTCACCTTCACATTTGATTCCCTTTTCCCTAGCAAAATTTTCATTGTCTCCCATCTTGGCTGTTCCCTATGGTATGGTCCCTCACTTCGTGCCCATAAGTTCAAGGGTTGAGTGTGTCAGTGCACACCTGGCTTCGTCATCCATCACTAGAGCTGGCTGGACCATCACAAGCTCTACTGGTCCACGCCTTCCTCTGCCAAAACCACTCACTACTCCAGGATCGTCCCGAAGAACAAAGATAAACATTTTTTTTCTCACTGTTTAAACCCTCCCCCCCACTCTTGCCCCTCCACCCTCACCTCTAATGTGTGATGGAGCTCATGACTTCTTTGTCACGAAAATTGAGACCATGGGCAGGAATTTAACTCAGGAGACGGGTTGGAGGCGGGACTACAACTTTCGGGGTTATAGTCCCGCCTCCATCGAGATGCAGCCAATCCACGCGATTTTAACTTGATTGACCTTGTTGAGCCCACCCAACAGGTGATGTCACAGACTGAAATTTCATCTGTCAAGACGTTTTGACAGATGAAATATCAGCGTTTCACAGCTGTTTGAAGCTGTCAAATACTGACAGTCTTACTTCTAACCTGAGTCCTTCTCCACAGACTCAGTTAGAAATCTCTCCTGCACAGTGAGCTGCAGGCTGTCACTTTTGACAGTTTGCAGCCATTCTGCTTTCTGTGCCGGTGAGATGAGGGACTCCCGGAACCTAAAGGAAGGAAGGCTGAAAAGGTAAGAAAAGGTATGTAAAACTTATTTAATCACTTTTGACACACCAAACACACTTACCTTTGCACTCATGCACACATCACTCACCTGAACACCGACATCTCGACCCCTCAAAGTCCTTCAACCCGATGGCCCGACTCCTCTAACTTGGCGTGGTTTGGAGCTGTCGGGAATCCCACACTTCAACATCAAAAATAGGGATTAGGCTAAAAACTGCCTGTTAACTACCTGTTAACAGGGAGTTAATTGGCACTAATCCCTTCCCGCCTCAGGTAGGCGGGTCCCAGTGTGGGGCGGGTACCCGCCTCCTCTGAAACTGGCATGGAGGCGGGTTTGGGTGCAGGAAGGGGTCGGGACCCCTGATTTCGGGATTTTAACCGCCCCCCCAACGCCTCCAATCCCGACTCCACGGCACAATGAAAATCCTGCCCCATCTGTTCAGCTGCCTCCAAAGCTTCTCCCCTTCCCTTTGTTTCCCAAGCTAAATCTCCCCAGAGCTCCCCCGACCCTAGCCCTATATAGTTTCTCTCCCATTTACAGCCACGCTATCTCCAAGCTCATCTTATCCAGGAGATCCACCTTCCGCTCCTTTGACCCCATTTCCACTAAACTGCTGGCCTCCCAACTTTCCTTCCTGACCACCCCCCCCCCCCCCGCCATGCTAGCTAACATTGTAAATGGATTCCTCTACTTAGGCATTGTCACCCCTCCACAAAAAGCCCACCGTTGTCTTTTATTCCACAACCTAAATAAGCAGTAAAAGTTTATTATGAGGCCCACTCTTGCTGCATTGTACTGGCTGGAGGAAGAGGAGGAGGAAGAAGAGCAGCACCAGCAATAGTAGCAGCAAAGGCCTCAACACCCAGGAAAAGCAGCACGTGGGTCTCTGACAATGCAGCAGGTGAGAGGAAAGTCTTACCCACTAAACAGGGTCTATAGTCCAAGGGTAACCTTTCTAGGTATGTCTGAGGAGCAGTGCACGAGGAAGCTGAGCTTCTAGAGGCAGATTGTTGCTGCCCTCTGCAGCCCCCTGGAAGAAATTTGCTGTGCCAAGGGGCCATGTCATGCCAGTGGCAGTAAAGGTGGCCACAGTCCTGGAGTCCTGTCATTCTAAGCTTCTACTGGGGGCATCTCAGGCATCTCACAGTGGGCAGTCTGCAACTGTATCAAGGAGGTGACCAATGCACTATTAGCCAGAGCGGACCAATAGTCCAAATGAGAGAGCCTTGGGGTTCACAGCAATGGATGGCTTCCCTTGAGTGCATGAGGGCACCAAAAGACCAAGCAGGAGTTTTCATAAGCTGCACAGGGTTTCACTCAATTAATGTGCAGCTTGTAGTTGATCACAATAAAAGAATCATGCAGTCTGTGCCAGGTTCCCAGGCAGCTGTCGGCAATACATTCACCCTGCAGCAATCACACGTCCCCCCCATTTATTCAACGTGCCAGGAATGTTCAAAGATGGCTGCTTAGGGACAAGGGTGACTCCCTTCTAACATGGCTCATGACACCCCCTCGCACCCCCACCATGCCTGAACGGCTCAGGTATAACGAGAGCCATGGCACCACAAGGAGGGTCATCAAGCTCACTATTGGGCTCCTAAAGCAAATGTTCAGGTGCCTGGATAAGTTTGGCAGCTCCCTGCAATATGTTCTGGAGACACTCTTTGCATTATTGTGGCCTGCTGTGTCCAGGATATTACAATCCAAAGAGGAGGCACAAGGGCAAGAAGACTCTTCATCTGATAAGGAACAGTTGGGCGAAGGTAAGGAAGAAGGGCTACCACATTGCCTTGCAGTCAGAGATGCAAGGGGTGATTTACTTTCTCAACACTTCAGGTGAACTGCTCAATCCCCTGCTCTAACAGTCTGCATTAACAATCCTGGTAACCTCAGTCATCACTTCCTTAATCCTTCATTGTATAACACTGAAACCATTCAGACAATTTTTATATCAATGACCTACTGATAAGGCAGACTCATAAGCTGCTGTACACACTGCAGTCCAAAGTGACAGAAGTGATGAAGCTTTTAACCAAACACAATCAGTTGCTTCAAATCACTAATCACCCAATTGTAAACCCATAATGCTTTTTTATTTAAAGAGAAGGTTTCCTCCGTCTGTTACTTGTATAAATCTTAGAGATGCTGGTAGGCTGCTGTGGATGATGTTGGGAACTTGGGACCCCTGAGATGCTCATGGCTGGTGACCTTTGGGAGTTCAAGCCTGTGAGGGCACGCTGCAGACTAGAGCTCGTCAGCTGCTGCCAGGACAGTCTGGTCCAGCCGGCTTTCAGGCACCCTGGTGGGTATTGGTTGGTGCCTTCTGGAGAGAGGGCTACACTTGCTTGTCGCATGGAGCCACCGTCTCTCCCTCAGGGCTGCGGTTTATCACTCCCACTGATCTGATGGAGAACAGACTGCAGGCCCTGCTAGCTCGCTATCTATTCCACCTGGGGTGCCATTCTTTTTACTTGTGCTTGGGAGGGATGGAGCGCCTGACTGTGCCTACTCAGGAGGGCTGTCCTCCTCCGAGGTGTCTTCTTCAGGAGCATATTGAGGAAGTTCTTGCTACTGAGAAGGACCTAGAGGAAAGAGGAATGGGACGAGAGATAGGTTGGCAATGAGAATTGGGACAGTAGCATGTGAAAAACTTGACCATACTAGTTGAGGTTTTGAAGTTAGCTGAAGGTACAATTGCTTGTGGTACATGAAGGGGTACAAGTGATCAGTGATGACCTGCTGAGAGAAACTGCCATGCTCACCATCTCTAATGCTGTTTGCTCTTGCTGTTACACTGATTTCTGCCTCCTGCTCCACCTGGATGAGGGTCATCATGTCGGACGCTCCTCCCCTGTCTTAATTGTTTCCCTGGTGTTGTGTGCTTTCTTCTGCAAAAGAAGAAGTAGAGAGTCATGAGTGGCTACTGAGAAGGCAAGTGCACATGTGTGGGGCTTCTGCATGTAGTGCAGAAGCAGAGAAGGAGAAGGCGAAAGACACCAGGAGAATGGGGAGGTATTGAGTGGTATTATGTCCGTGTATAATTGAGACATGGACTGCAGGAGTTGGTTATAACAGGTCTTTACTGAATGGAGGCAACCTGGAACTACTATGCAAATGTTACTACATAGACTTATGTACAGGGGTGGTCACTACTGGTACTGCAGTATACAGGGGCTGCAGAATATAGTTCATTCTGCAAAGTACATACACTACAATTCCTCCACTTTTAGCTAAACAGTACATAACATTCAATTAACAATGAAATAACATATTTACAATTACAGTTGCTAGATACATTAGTTGAAGTTAAGCAATTATAAGTTCAGTCTTTGAGGAGGCTTCCTGATTCTGTCTGGATAACGCCTCTTTGGGGTATCAGGTTCTTCTGGCAACGTTGAGTCGGGATCAACGTCGTTGTTTGGTTCGTCTGCTTCCAATATCACCGATCCTGAGATAGATGCAATTGGTACTTCGGTTTCATCGCCAGGTGTATCAGATCGTGGTGTGGAGTTGACGTTTCCCAGTGACTCTAGAATCTGGTCAGCATGGCGTCTTACAATGCTCTCTCCAACGTCCATGGTATACATTAGAGGTCCTTGCCGTGTACAGATTGTTCCTGGCTGCCATTTCTCTGTGCGGTAGTCCCGGGCCAAAACTGGTTGACCTATCTTAAAGCTCCTGGTCGGCCTTTCATTCATATTCTGAAACTGCCTGTTCGCCACATCTCTTCTGATGTTTGGCTTAACCAAATCCAAGTGGCATCGTAGTCTTCGATTGAAGAACATCATGGCTGGAGTTTGGTTGGTAACCGCATGTGTCGCATTCTGGTAGGCAAACAAGAAGTTATCCACCTTGTGCTGTAGGGGTATATCTTCATTACACATTGCCTTGATAGCCTTCTTGAATGTTTGAACGAACCTCTCGGCCAATCCATTAGTGGCCGGATGATATGGGGCGGATGTGTAATGCTTAACACCATTGTTCTTTAAGAACCTCCGGAACTCTTCAGACACAAACTGTGGTCCATTGTCGGAGCAAATCTGTTCAGGCAGCCCATTCCTGGCGAATATGGTTCGTAAGACTGTGATAGTTTTTTCTGTGGTGGTTGAGGACATTTTTATTACCTCTGGCCACTTTGAATGTGCATCCACCGCAATTAAAAACATCGAGTCCATAAAGGGACCAGCAAAATCAATGTGCACCCTTTGCCATGGAGATGAGGGCCACTCCCATGGATGTAGAGGGGCTTGTGGTGGGGCGTTTTGGACCTTCTGGCATCCTGTACAGCTCTTGGTCATCTCTTCGATTTCTCTATCGATTCCCGGCCACCACACAAACGCTCTGGCTAAGTTTTTCATTTTTACCCCTCCCAGATGACCCTCTGATGCACTATCAATTGCTACAAAAGACTGGAGATTGAGTAAGTAATAAACAGGCTTTTATTACCAAAGAACAGAGCATGCCTCTTGTGGTTGCCTGGTATCCAAAAGGGCCGGAGGCTTCTGAGCAGCGACCTTTATACCCAGCCATGAGGGTGGAGCCAGGGGCGGAGTCAGCCGAGGCATGCACAGACAAGTACAACAATATGCAAGAGTGAACAACAGTACTAACAGTGAACAACAATACTAACAACAGTGGTTTACCACATTCACCCCTTGTTTAGAATTGAGTCCGGCGGGGTGAAGTGCACTAAAAACTCGTGTACTGAAGTCTATCAGGAGGCCTTGTAAGCCGTCCTGAGCGTCGCAGCAGCGGCGGTGATGGTGCAGCATCCAACGGTGAACCCGGTGTCTCGTTCAGAGGAGGTGTAGCAGGTGGCGGACCCTGGGGCTGCTGCATGCCGTCTACAGGGGTCAGAGCATGGGTAATGGGAGGTAGCGATGGTGGTCTCTCAGAGGCACCCGAAGGTGCGAGGTCTCGTGCGGGGACTATGTCCTGGGGGTAGGCAGGAGTAGCGGTGGGTGGCGAAGAGGGTGTTTCAGGAGCACCTGCAGGTGCGAGGTCTCGAATGGAGACTGTGTCCTCCCGCCCGTCCGGGTACACCACGTAAGCATACTGCGGGTTGGCGTGGAGGAGGCTCACCCTCTCGACCAGGGGGTCCGCCTTATGGGTCCTCACGTGCTTCCGCAGTAGGACGGGACCTGGAGAAGTCAGCCATGTTGGTAGCGAAATCCCCGACGTGGACTTCCTGGGGAAGGAGAACATTCTCTCGTGAGGAGTGGCATTGGTGGGTGTACAGAGCAGCGACCGAATGGAATGGAGCGCCGCAGGGAGGACCTCCTGCCAGCGGGAGGTCGGAAGGCCCTTAGATTTTAAGTTTAAAAGGACTGCCTTCCAGACTGTCGCATTCTCCCTTTCCACCTGGCCGTTACCCCGGGGGTTGTAGCTGGTGGTCCTGCTTGTAGCAATGCCTCTCGCGAGCAGGTACTGCCGAAGTTCGTCGCTCATAAAAGATGAGCCCCTGTCGCTATGGATATAGCTAGGGAAACCGAACAAGGCGAAGAGGTCATTCAGACATTTAATGACCGTGGTACTGGTCATGTCCGAGCAAGGGATGGCAAACGGGAAACGGGAGTACTCATCAATTATATTGAGGAAGTACACATTGCGGTCAGAGGAGGGGAGGGGCCCTTTAAAATCGATGCTCAGCCGCTCGAAGGGGCGCGTGGCTTTGATCAGGCTCGCTCTGTCTGGCCTATAAAAATGCGGCTTGCACTCGGCACAGATCTGGCAGTTCCTGGTCATGGTCCTGACCTCCTCGATGGAGTAGGGCAGGTTACGGGATTTGATAAAATGGAAGAACCTGGTGACCCCCGGGTGGCAGAGGTCATTGTGGAGGGTCTGTAGCCTATCAACCTGCGCGTTGGCGCACGTACCACGTGATAGGGCATCTGGGGGCTCATTGAGTTTCCCGGGCCGGTACAAGATATCGTAATTGTAGGTGGAGAGTTCGATTCTCCACCTTAAGATCTTGTCATTCTTGATTTTGCCCCGCTGCTTATTATGAAACATAAAAGCCACTGAACGCTGGTCAGTGAGCAGGGTAAATCGTTTTCCGGCCAGGTAATGCCGCCAATGTCGCACGGCTTCCACAATGGCCTGGGCCTCCTTTTCGACAGAGGAGTGTCGAATCTCGGGGCCCTGGAGGGTCCTTGAGAAAAAGGCCACGGGTCTCCCCGCCTGGTTAAGGGTTGCAGCTAGGGCAAAGTCGGATGCGTCGCTCTCCACTTGAAAAGGAAGGGACTCATCCACAGCGTGCATTGTGGCCTTCGCAATGTCTCCTTTTATGAGAGTGAAGGCTGCACAGGCCTCTGCTGTCAGGGGGAAGGAGGCGGACTTGATGAGGGGTCGGGCTTTATCCGCATAGTTGGGCACCCACTGCGCATAGTAAGAGAAAAACCCCAGGCATCTCTTCAGTGCTTTCTGGCAGTGGGGGAGGGGGAGCTCCATAAGGGGGCGCATTCTATCGGGGTCTGGGCCGATGACTCCGTTCTCCACTACGCAGCCAAGAATAGCAAGGCGCGTAGTACGAAACATACATTTGTCTTTGTTGTATGTGAGATTCAGCCGCTGGGCCGTCCGGAGGAATTTCTCTAGATTAACGTCGTGGTCCTGCTGGTCGTGGCCGCAGATGGTGACGTTGTCTAGATATGGGAAAGTGGCCTGGAGCGCGTTCTGGTCAACCATCCGGTCCATCTCCCGTTGGAAGACAGAAACTCCGTTGGTGACGCCGAAGGGAACTCTGAGAAAGTGATAGAGCCGACCGTCAGCTTCAAAAGCTGTGTACTGGCGGTCCTCAGCCCTGATGGGGAGCTGGTGGTATGCCGACTTCAGATCAATCGTCGAGAACACCCGGTATTGTGCTATCTGATTGACCATGTCAGATATGCGGGGGAGTGGGTATGCATCTAGTTGGGTGTAGCGATTGATCGTCTGGCTGTAGTCAATAACTAGGCGCTGTTTTTCGCCAGTCTTCACTACCACCACTTGTGCTCGCCATGGGCTGGTGCTACTTTCAATAATCCCTTCCTTCAGGAGTCTCGCTACCTCGGATTTAATGAAGCTCCTATCCCCAACACTGTAACGCCTGCTTTTGGTAGCGATGGGCTTACAGTCGCGGGTGAGGTTAGCGAACAAGGAGGGGGGGGGAACTTTAAGGGTGGAGAGGCTGCAAATGGTGCACGGCGGGCGATTTAAAAGCTGCTGGCTGCAGACTGTGAGTGGGGGGAGGGGTCCGTCATACGCTAATGTGACACTCTTAAGGTGGCACTGAAAATCCAACCCCAGTAGAACGGCAGCGCAGAGATGGGGCAGGACCAGAAGTTTAAAATTTTTGTATTCTGTGCCCCTTACTGAAAGGGTCACT
The DNA here is from genome assembly GCF_052327205.1 of Somniosus microcephalus. Classification (NCBI taxonomy): domain Eukaryota; kingdom Metazoa; phylum Chordata; class Chondrichthyes; order Squaliformes; family Somniosidae; genus Somniosus; species Somniosus microcephalus. The sequence goes on along the minus strand of NC_140991.1, from coordinate 50,789,972 downwards.
ACACAGTAGCCACCGACGTCCGCTGACTGGGCTTTGGAAGCCAAAGAGATCCGATGGCGCGTCGGCAGGACCGGGAGAGAGTAACTGCGCACCGTGTCGGGGTGGATAAAGCTCTCCGTGCTCCCGCTGTCAAAAAGGCAGGTAGTGGCGCGGCCGTTTACCGTAATATCCATCATGGACCTGGACAGTTGATGAGGGAGAGATTGGTCCAGCGTCACGGAGGCCAGCGTATGGTCGAGCGAGTCGATGTGGTCGTCAGATGAGGCGGTGGTTGAGTCCGGGTCCCCCGTGGTTGAAGTCGGAGGCGTCCAAGATGGCGGACAAAATGGCGGCGCCCACGGTCCCGATCCCCACGCGGCTGGGGGAGCCCAAGATGGCGGACAAGATGGCTGCGCCCACGGTTCGCACGCAGCGCTGCTGGCGTTAGCGGTCTTCCCTTTGCAGGCGCTAACGTAGTGACCTTTCTTCCCGCAGCCGGAGCAGGTAGCATTCTTCGCGGGGCAGCGTGCTCTAGGGTGTTTAGCTTGGCCACAAAAATAGCATTTTTGTGCCTTGGACATCGCTGCAGCAGTCGGAGGTGGCGGTCCCATGGCCCAAGATTGCGGCGTCCACGGCGCGGGGCGATGAGGGGAGAAAGCGTCCATATTTCTGTGGGCCGCGTCGAGCGAGAGCGCGAGGGACACTGCCTTTGTCAGGTCTATTTCACCCTTCTCCAGCAGCCTCTGCCGGGAGTAGTCGGACCTTAGACCCGCAACGAAAGCGTCTCGTATCAGTCCCTCCGCATGTGCCGCGGCCGATACTTCCTTGCAGTCGCAGCCGCGTCCGAGTACCCGCAGTGCCCGTAGGAAGGCTTCCACCGATTCCCCGGGCTGCTGTCTGCGAGATCTTAAAAGGTGCCTGGCATAGACCGTGTTAACCGGGCGTGCATACTGCCCTTTCAGTAGGTCGATAGCCGCCGCGTAGGTCGTCGCATCTTGGATTAAAGTATAGACTTGGTGGCTCACCTTCGAGGCCAGGATTTTCAGTTTATTTTCATCAAGAGTCACGGTCGAGGCTTCCAGATACGCCTCAAAGCAACGCAGCCATTGTGCGAATTTAGTCGACGAACCCGCTTCTTGGGGGTCTAGGTCCAGGCATGTTGGTCTGAGGGCTCGCAGCAGCGCCTGCTGCTCAGCGTTTTGCGCCATCGGTTGATCAGCATCCGCAGCCAACATTTAACTTTGGTAATAAAATTGATGCACTATCAATTGCTACAAAAGACTGGAGATTGAGTAAGTAATAAACAGGCTTTTATTACCAAAGAACAGAGCATGCCTCTTGTGGTTGCCTGGTATCCAAAAGGGCCGGAGGCTTCTGAGCAGCGACCTTTATACCCAGCCATGAGGGTGGAGCCAGGGGCGGAGTCAGCCGAGGCATGCACAGACAAGTACAACAATATGCAAGAGTGAACAACAGTACTAACAGTGAACAACAATACTAACAACAGTGGTTTACCACACCCTCATGAAGCTCATTGAGCACTCTATCCTTCAATTTGGGTGGAATTACTACTCTGGATCCACACATCAAGGTTCCTCGGCACACTGACAGCTGTTCTCTTCTTGGCGAGAATGCTGGCAGCAGTGGTTTGCCATGTGCTGGCCATCCCTTCACCGTTAAATCATAGACCCAGGAGAGTGTTGGGTCATTTCATGTTTCCTTTTCTATGTTTGCATTCGTCACAGGGAGACATTCGACTATAGTTGAGTGGAATAACTCCACTGGATCCACTGCAAGTTCTTCTTCCACCGTCGGCAACGGTAGGTGCGACAATCCATCAGCATTCCCATGCTGTTTAGTTCCTTTGTACTCGATGTCATATTAATAATAATAATAATAATTCAACTTTATTGTCATTGTACAATGCACAAGTACATGAACAACGAAATGTGATCTTGCAAGCTCCCATGAGTCCAGTACAAATAACATTAACATTAACGTAAATAGCACCGTCCTGGGAGAAGCAAAGCCGCTGCGTCTGTGCGTGCCGCCATTCCATTTCCTCCATTCCTCCTGTCCGACAATCTTCAGCCCAACACCCGGGCCTGCTCACCAGCCACCCCTCCGGGGCTCCATCCGTGTGCCCCTAGGTAAAGGGACCACCTCTGTAGCCGTTGTGCTGTCATTATCGGTACGCCCTTCTGAGGGTTGAAAATGGAGACAAGAAGTTGATGATCAGTAAGTAGAGTAAATTTCTGACCGTGCAGTTAGTGATTGAACTTCTTCACCCCCCACACCAGGCTGAGGGCCTCTCTGTCAATCTGGGCGTAGTTACGCTCAGCTGAAGTTAACGAGCGTGATGCAAAAGCTATCGGCCTCTCTGAACCATCAAGGAATTTATGTGACAGTACCGCCCCAATGCCGTAGGGAGACGCATCACACGCCAGTCTTATCGGTAGTGATGGGTTGTAGTGAGCCAATACTTCTCTTGAAGTGATTAGGTCCTTACTCTTCTGAAAGGCCCGCCTACATTCATCGCTCCATTTCTATGCTACTCCCGTTTGTAGTAGGGCACTCAGTGGGTGCAGAATTGTGGACAAATTTGGCAAAAACTTATGGTAGTAATTCACCAATCTGAGGTATGACCTCAGTTGCGACACATTTTCAGGCGCTGGAGCCTTAACTACCGCTTCAATTTTGTCAGGGGACTTATGTAACCCCTCTTCATCAATCACGTGGCCACAATACGATATCTGTTTCTTAAAAAACTCACACTTGGGGCGATTGGCCCGTAGCCCATGTTCACGTAGTCTAGTGAGCACCTGCTCTAGGTTGGCAAGGTGTTCACTGTCATCTTCACCTGTCACTAGGATGTCACCAAGTAACACTGAGTCCCCGGAATTCCTTGCAGGACTTGTTCCATCGCTCTTTGCCATATCGCCGGAGCTGATGCTACTCCGAATACCAGTCGATTATACTGGTAAAGACCTTTGTGAGTGTTTATCGTGAGATACTTCCTAGAGGATTCTTCAACCTCCATCTGCAAATATGCTTGTGCTAGGTCAGTTTTTGTAAAACGCTTCCCTCCAGATAGTGAGGCGAAGATATCTTCTATCCTTGGAAGAGGATATTGTACTGTGTGAAGGACTGGGTTCACCGTCACCTTGAAGTCCCCACAGATGTGAACCTTCCTTGGCTCCTCAGACTTATTGTTTAACGTTTTCTTCATGACAGGAACGATGGGTGTCGCCCACTCGCTCCAGTCTACCTTTGATAACACGCCTGCATTCTCCAGATTCTCCAGCTCTGCCTCGACGGCTGGGCGAATTGCATATGGTACCGGTCTTGCTTTGAAAAACTTGGGAATTGCATTCTCTTCTATTTTTATTGAGGCGGTTACGCCTTTAAGAGTTCCCAGTTCTTGTTGAAGTACCTCTTTGGCGTTAGCTAAGATTGTTGACAATCGTCCAGGAGTGACGTCGTCATCCTTTTTACCAGCCACCGTCAGTGCCTGAATGGAGTGCCAGTCTAAACTTATCTTTCTGATCGATTCACGTCCCAATAACGGCGGTCCACCATCTTGCAGTATGTACAGATACAATTTCTGTCTTTCCTTGCCGTTGTATTCGACAGGCACCCTTATTTTTCCTCTGGGGTATACTTTTTGCCCCGTATACGTCCTCAAGACAATGGATGTCTCTCTCAAGGGTATGTTTGAGAATAGCCGCTCGTAGTCTCGTCGATTCATGATGGTTAGAGCTGATCCTGTATCCAATTCCATTTTGACTTGGGACCCTGCTATCATGAGGGTGACCCAAATGGTTCGGTGATCCTCTTTTGCGATTACATTGTGAAGTTTGAGACAGCTTAGTCTCTTGTTCTCGGATTCACTATCGCTCATCTGGTCTTCGGAACTACTGTCCGTCATCTTTTGTACTTTCCTGTACGGTTCCTTAGTAGCCTTTTTGTTGTCCTTGGTCTTCTTCCCAGACCTGCAAACTCATGCAATGTGTCCCATCTTTCCGCATTGCCTGCATATTTTGTCCTTGGACCAGCAGTCCTTCTGGTCATGGTTTGTTCTGCCACAGCGATAACATTTTGCAAATTCCCGTGTCATTTCGTGGGTGCCGTATTCCTGTGGCTTTTACTGTATTTCCGCAGCTCCCTTTGCTGCTGCTTCATATGATACTGCCACGCTGAAAGCCTTATCTAGCGTCAGGTCTTTCTCTGAGGGTAACCTCTTCTGGGTTCCTTCACTCAGGAGTCCACAGACAAATTTGTCCCGTAAGATATCTGCCAGTCCTGCTCTGAACTGGCAGTGCTTTGATAGCTTGCGTAGTTCCGTAAGGTGATCAGCATTGCTCTCATCTTTATGCTGATTTCTCCTGTGGAATTTAAATATTTCTGCTATCAGCAGTGGTGTAGGATTTAGGTGTTCCTGTAGGATAGCAACAATTTCGTTAAAACTCTTCACCTTCGGTTTGGCTGGAGTAATCAGGTCCCGCAATAGGCCGTACGTTCTTGCGCCCATTAAGTTTAGCAGTACCGATGCCTTTTTCTCATCGGCTACTTCGTTTGCCTCGCAATATACCTCGACTCTTTCCACATACATGGTCCAGTCTTCTATTGCATTATCGAAGGCAGTGATATTGCCAGTCTTCGGCATCTTGGAAATCTAAGATGGCGCCTCCCTCGCTTTGCCTTTTTCCCCGATTTAACAAAATGGCGCCTCCCGCGCTTTGCCTTCTTCCCCGCTGGATTAAGATGGTGCCTCCCGCGCTTTCTGTCTTCTCCGCTGTTGCTATCGCTTTATGCCTTGATGGCGACGCCCTATGGTATTCGCGCACTTCCCCCCCGCGCTGCTGCTAACGCCGCTCTCCGCAGTTCCCGTGGCAAACTGCAGCTCCTCGCGGCTTTCTGCGTGTTTAATTTTTATTATTTCCCCGTCGTCGGAACAACCCTGCGGGACTCTTGCCTCCCTCTTCTCGGGTCTGTACGCTGCCCGGCTTCGTAGCACCGGCCGCACCCTGTGTGCTCCACCCTCTCAATCTCTCTCCTCTTCCCGACAACGCTGCTCGGCCCCGTTGCAAAGCCACCCGCTCGAGCTCTAGACTGCCGCAGCCCAGGAAGGATCAGTGTACTACCTGCCACCAGCCCGATTAGCTGAAGCACCATCGACAGGATATCCAAGCCCCACTCTCGACAGCCTCTCCTGCAAATCTTCAACTCTGCTGACTCAGAAGCAGATGCCCACGGTCGACGCCCATTTCTTCTGTTTCTTTCTTCCTTCTGGCCTCGACCTCTGATAACTTCGCTTCAGGGATGGATCCCCATGAGGTGGTGCAGACTGTAGGTAAGTTCATATCTGCTCATCGCCAGTATTATGTCCGTGTATAATTGAGACACGGACTGCAGGAGTTGGTTATAACAGGTCTTTACTGAATGGAGGCAACCTGGAACTACTATGCAAATGTTACTACACAGGCTTATATACAGGGGTGGTCACTACTGGTACTGCAGTATACAGGGGCTGCAGAATATAGTTCCTTCTGCGAAGTACATACACTACAAGTGGGAAGCAAGTGGCTTCAGTGTGAATTGAGGAATGGGTCATGAGAGGAGGTGCAGGTTCTGCAATTGACACCTAGTGAGGAAAGCATGCTATTAGTGGAGGCGGTGATGCAGAAAGCAGCAGGTGAGTGCGTGTTAGGACTGAGAATGAGAAGTGGTATAGTGATTGGTGGTGAGGGATGTTATGCAGGGGTGGTAATTGCACTGAATCCTGGAGGAGGGAGGAGAGCGACTGTGACCAGGCGCAATGCAAGAGATGGGGGCACTAGGAGCTGTACTTGCTTTTGCTGACTTTGTGAGGTCATTGAATCTGTTCCTGCACTGGCTCCAGGTCCTTGGGGTAATGATCCTGCAACTCGCTTCACCTGCCACCTCTATCTTAGTCTTTCTTAGTGTGGCCGTTGGGTTTCTTCTTCCCGCTTTGTGGAAAAAGCACATCCCTCCCAGCCCTGGCCTCTTCCAATAACACCACCAGAGTGGCATCCGAAAACCTGGGAGGGGGATGCCTTTCCAGGTCTTTCCAGCCATCTCCAACATGCAGCAGAATCAAAACCACAACTGAATACAGTGTTTAGATTCTGAGAACGCAACCTCCCTTTAAGAGGTGCATTCACCCTTTAAATATGCAGCCTCAGAACCTCCACCCAAAATTGCGCAAAGAAAGGTGGGCGAGTGTCATGCTGATGATGCAATTGGCCAGTCAGCCCGCCAATCACATTATAATGAGGTCCAGCCATTAAAGTAATCTGGGCCTCACGCCAATTTTATCGTTTGGGTGCACCATCAATGCACCTCCGTCCCCCTCAATGCACTGATGCCGCTTTCTGTTAAAAGTGACCTCTCTGTCTCTCTCTCTTTCTGTGTCTCACAATGTCAGTAATTAGAGAACCCCAAATTCCCACTATGTCTTCAGCAGATGTATGCTGGAATGACAAGAAATGAGGCTGGGACCCAGATACACGAGGCCCAAATTTTAGAGCAAATTTTCCAGGATGCTCTTGTTGAGGCAGAGCCTCCAACCGCCCCTTTACAAGATCGTCATTATCATAAGCGGGCTGGGACTAGAGACAGGAACTCCCTACATCAGGAGTTCTCACACCTCAGGGCCTCAGAAGGATCCAGTGCATAGTCGGTAGGTCAGACCAGACAGACGAGACATACTCCTCAACCAGCGGTGAATGCATTGTCTAGCCGGGGGTCCAGGCCAGGATTGCGCCTGATCCCCAAAAATCCGGCAACAAATATTTTTTGTTCATTTTTAAAGTGGCCCCATTTTAAAGTGGACCGTGGGTAGCAATTACAAATTTCTTCCATGGGGAATCCCGACATGTCCCTTAGCCTGGGCCACATAGCAACTGAATTGCCTTTTTAAAATTTAGGGGCCTTATAGTTGTCAGAAGAAGAGAGTTTCATTTTATTAGTCTTCAAATCCAGATTCAAAGTAATATACCAAAATATTGATCTGGTCATACATCCTACATTATATATCGTAAATCAGCTGCCTACCTTGGCATGATAGGAACCATGATATTCCACACACAATTCCATCTATCACTACTTATCCTTCACCTTTAATCAGACACAATACTCATCCAGTTTTTTAAAAGGTGCTTATCGACATAGCATTAACAGTTTTACCCACTGCTCTCTGGAAAAAAATGATATCTCTGATCTCTAGTCTTGCTTGCACCTAATAAGATTTCATTTAAAAATGATTCCACATATAATTTACAGCATAACAGGATTTTTAGACAGGGCTTTACACTGGATAAAACATGAGGAAAAGAGTCACTAGATGGATTTTAAGTCACTGTACTGTATACTTTATCCACTGTAGGTATAAAAAACATACTAATCCAATGAAAGGCTGAAACAGTACAACAACATATTGCTACTTTGATATTTGTCAACTATGGAGCAGTTTCATATAACTGTAGATTTATGACCCCAATCTGATTGAATGCAAGTCAATCAAACATTCTGGAGGTAAATAATACTTACCTTGGTGTCATATTTGACCGTGAAATGAGCTTCTAACCACATACCCGTGGCATAACTGAGATCGTCTATTTTCACCTCTGTAACATCGCCCGTCTCTGCCCTTGCCTCATCCATGCTTTTGTTACCTTTAGACTTGACTATTCCAACGTACTCCTGGCTGGCCTCCCACATTCTACCCTACGTAAACTTGAGGTGATCCAAAACTCGGCTGCCTGTGTCCTCACTCGCACCAAGTCCCATTCGCCCATCACCCCTGTGCTCGCTGACCTACATTGGCTCCCGGTTAAGCAACGCCTCGATTTCAAAATTCTCATCCTTGTTTTCAAATCCCTCCATGGCCTCGCCCCTCCCTATCTCTGTAATCTCCTTCAGCCCTACAACTCCCCGAGATACCTGCGCTCCTCTAATTCTGCCCTCCCTGATTATAATCGCTCCACCGTTGGTGGCCATGCCTTCTGTTGCCTAGGCCCTAAGCTCTGGAATTCCCTGCCTAAACCTCTCCGCCTCTCTACTTCTCTTTCCTCCTTTAAGACGCTCCTTAAAACCTACCTCTTTGACCAAGCTTTTGGTCACCTGTCCTAACTTCTCCTTATGTGGCTCAGTGTCAAATTTTTTGTCTTATAATACTCCTGTGAAGCGCCTTGGGATGTTTTACTATGTTAAAGGCGCTATACAAATACAAGTTGTTGTTGCTGTTGTTGTTACCATGTTATTCTTTTAAAAATTATTTTCAGCTTTTATGAATGCAACAGAATTAGAAACAGCTAGCCTAGAATTTCTGAGTTATGCCGTCCAATTTTTCAAAGTCACTTCCACCCACTGCTGGAATTGGTTGCCCTAAATTGGCAGTCATACTTAAATGAGATGGTAAAGTACCTCATTAGCATAATATGATTACAAAGGGTGTCCAGCTTGCAAGGCAGTGAAGAAAAGGTGGAGGTTGAATTCAAAGCTGAGCAGGTGCTATAAAAAGAGTCAAAGAAAGTTACCCCCCCCCCCAACTATCAGCTGATTTTTGTCATTTTTTTCTTTTGCTGTTGATAAGAGCTTTACCATCTACCTTTGTGTCTTCCATGTATCAAATTTACCCTCACGCCATACCAATTCTGAAGAGATAACAATAGGTTTTCAATCGGGAAAAGGCCTGTACTTTTTTGGAGGAAGAGGAGAGTAGGCTGGTCAGGAAGTACAGGGGCATGTTGCACCTAACACAGATACCAACAAACCAGAATGTGCAGACCAGGGAAATCCTACTTTCACTTTACTGAGGAATAAGGCTTGAGGAGGCTACACTTCACAACTACAACTTGCCTTTAACAAACATCCCAAACATAGAAGCGTAATTGGACAAAATGGATGCCTGGACAGAACAGATGCCAAGCCAAAGAAGGAGATATTACAAAGGTGACCAAAAGTATGGTTAAAGAGGTGGGTTTTAAGGAGAGTCTTGAAGGAGGTGAAGAGGCAGAGCGGTTTAGGGATGAAATTCCAGCGGGTAGGGCCGAGATGATGAAGTCAAGGCTGCCAATGGTGGAGTGAAGGGAGTGGGGGACATATGAGGCCAGATTTCTCCGAGAGTTATAGAGCTGGAGAAGGTTACTGAGATATAGGGAAGGCTAATGCCATGGGAAGAAGAAATAACAGGGAAAGGATGGTATATGCCCTCAAACTGGTGGAGGGAGCCCTCCGGCTTCACCCTCTCCAATCCTCTATTCTCTATAATTTCAACAGCTGCCCCCTTCAAAGATATTCCAAAATAAAATTGACCACTTGTCCTTTGTGCACTTCGCTCTGTTATCTGCTGACTTGTGCTGCAAGTAGTGAAGTAGAGCTGAGATACTGGAAGCCTTAAGAGCATGTACAGTGACATCTAAGTGCCCATCCAGCATCTCAGCTTGCGTGTGAGGAAATGAACACGCGCCATGCAGCTATGTTATGTTGGAAGATTGTTTTCAGGGAACACTTTAAAGTAAAGTATGACAAGATTACCAGTATCATTTGCAGGTACTTTGCTGCTGCAGCATAGGCATGCATATTAAACAGCAAAAGAGAGATACAATCACTAAGAACTTTATATGCAGCCACAGCCACAGTCAATGTGCAACAGGTTGAGAGGAACTCTGCGGTATGCACCCTTTACCCATCTACTTGATCTAGAGATAGTAGAGAAATACCGTGGCAGATTTTTTGACACGCAAAATCTTCTTGTGCATCTGCCTCCATATGTGCTGCATGGAGTGATTGGCATTCACAGTGCCACCTCCTCCTCGCAGGCGCGCTGCACTCCTCTCCTGGGGAGAGAGTGCCCGTGACTGTTGAACAACACAACCCTCCTTTGGTGCACCTCTTTGTCAGCAGTAGTTCCATTTCTGAATTTGTAAACTGTCATTTTCCCTTGACATGGTGCCATCACAGTTTCGCTTTAAAAGTTGTGGCCTGTACTTCCTCTAGCTTGTGAACTTAACTTTTAAATTCATGGTACAGCTGTATAAAATGCTGCACCTCTGCAGGAAATTCAGTGATACCAATTGGCGAGATGCCAGTGTTTAGACCCATCATTATAAATACCTAATGAGCCCAACCTGGACATCGGGGCTCAATGGGATATACCTAAAATTGAGCAGACCTAAATTGTGCACTGCCCTATTCTTTCAGTCTCCCCGACCGTAGTAACATCCTACCACGGCATCCAGGCCACAAGGTTTTTTTTTCCCCTTTGTGGTTTATGAGCTCATAATTTTGATTTAATGACACACAGTAAACCTGTGGCAAGGTTGTAGTGTCATAAGGCCCCTGGAGAAGGATGCAGCATAACCCCCATTGATGTAGACAACATATCGCAGGTCATACAGGCAGCATTCTAGGCATATATAATCCCTGTTTACAGATAGCTATTTATCCCAGAATCCAGTATAGATTGAGGCCTATAGAGAACTAAATGGAAGCCCCCAGAGTCACAAGAAGAAACGTCAAACAACATATCTTGTTTGTGATTATGTGTTTATAGTTCTTTTAATCAGCCATGCAGGACCAACATCAATATAATCATTTAGTTCTAGAAATTAAAGTCTTAACTTTTTGCAAGTGGTAGTCCATCTTTTTATTAACTTACAGTACAAGGACAACATGAATATTTGCAGCTACAGTAATATGTTTTAATTTCATGCTTCATGCTCGGATTTTGATCTGTAGACATAGTGACATTGATTTTAACATCTCTTTTTTTCCTCTCCAAGTCTCAGTCTTGCACATTCCCCGCTAGATGAAGAAAAATCACACTACCACGGGCAAGGATTTTAAAAGCTTACCTGTGTTAAACGTTCGGTGAACAATCTCAGGGCTGCAGGGGGATAATCCCATTCTTTCCGTTTCTCAATCTGGGCTTCAGTAATTGTTCAATTAATCAACCAGTAACCAATGAGCCGTCACTGTCAACCAGAATTGTTAGGTTCAATTAACTAAGCATCAGAATAATTGCCCATTTGACTTCAAAATTCCCAGTTCCCAAAGTATCATCTCAGTGATCAGCCATCTCACATGGGTCATTGATATTAAGTGCGCCTGGCCATAAATGGGAACAGTAATCTTTTCACATCATTTACACCAGGAACTACGGCAGAACAGGAGGTACTTTAGAGAGAAAGAAGCAATATCTAAAATGTTGTGAAATGTTTGAAAATCAATTGTCAGTATTATAATTTCTGTGATTTTATTTTTGCTATTTAGAGCAAGGACTTTGAGCAGAGCTGATTCAACTATGTTTTAAGCACCCATGTTATGGTTATTACTTTGTACTTTATTTTACGACCGCTGCTGTAAACTCTGATGTGTCACACCCGATCAATGGGACTTTATTGTTGTTGGTAAAATGTATTATTTTTATTTGTTCAGTGCGAGAGTGCCGAGTTATGGAAAGGCCAACTGTAAAAAAAAAAAAAAAATTGAAACTATCCGTTTCTGGAATTGAATAATGAATCTAGACATTGTTAAAAAAAATCTTTCTTTCTGTCTGCTTTCAAGGCATATTGGCCTATGTTTTCTGTCATGTTCCACCTGGTTTTCTGTGGTAATTGAGCAGGCGAGGGTAGGGAACAGACAGGGATCCATTACACCTGACCCTTCCCACCTTTGCACCCTGCCTCACCCTTTGTCATTTCCAGCGGACAGTGGGAGTGTCTAGCCGGTTTTGGATAGTCACCCGCAATTGAGCTGAGAATAACATGATAATGTCTGTGTTCCATTTTCCATCATTTCTGCCTCTTTTATGCTGTGTTAATCATACCAGTAAAAAAAACAACTGGCTTGAAGGGTTACCAATAGTCTACCTTCAAGTCAGTATAAAGGACAAGCTGATGCAGGCCCTGTGAAAATCGTAATACTGTGTCATTTTGTTTTTTGCTGTTGCATCTAATTTTCTCTCTGTCTTTGTGTTATTTGTTGAAAGACAGCCATTACACTCCTTTTTAGACAGAACGCGATGGGTTGTCCTTTAGGAATTCCCCCATCTTTGCTTCTTGGAGGAAGAAGAAGATAAGCAAAATAGAGAAGCTAAGAGCTGCCATTAGAGCAGCCATTTACACTCCTTTTCAGTCAGTGGATACAAACATCCAGAGCCCAAATGGGATGGCGATAGCTGGAAACAACTGTTTGAGACTGCTGTCTCTATGGACAGCAATACATGCTAGGCCTTTAGCCTTGCCCCCTCAAAGCACCATGCCTGTTGAATATAGGTCATGCTAAATTGCCTAGGACAAGGTCCAGAGATGCAGCCAGCAAAGGCTTCTTCCCAGGGGCATGATGCCATGAGAGGAAGGCCACCTCAATTCCATGATGTTTTGGGAGAACATGAGTCACCATTGACCTCTTGCGATACTGGCTTCAGGTTGCACCTAGAAGAAACAGTAGACTAGGCACATTTAGCCACTTGGGAGAAGCACAGTGTTAGGAAAAAGTAGGTTGGCTCTGTTTACTTTGGACTTTGTTGTATTAAAGTAGAATGTGCACTTATGTCATGCTTTGTTATTCATGGCTTTTAGAGTCATATGAGAAAGCACTTACTTGATGCTGATTTATTCAGTCAGGTGATTAACATAGAAACATAGAAGATAGGAGCAGGAGTAGGCCATTCGGCCCCTCGAGCCTGCTCCAGCATTCAATGAGATCATGGCTGATCATCCAAATTCAGTACCCTGTCCCTGCCTTCTCCCCATATCCCTTGATCCTTTTAGCCTTAAGAAATATATCCAACTCCTTCTTGAATATATTTAATGATTTAATGAACTGGCCTCCACTGCCCTCTGTGGCAGAGAATTCCACAGGGTAACCACTCTCTGGGTGAAGAAATTCCTCCTCATTTCAGTCCTAAATGGTTTACCCCTTATCCTTAGAATATGACCCCTGGTTCTGGACTCCCCGGCCATCGGAAACATCCTTCCTGCATCTAGTCTGTCCAAGCCTGACTGAATTTTATAGGTTTCGATGAGATCCCCTCTCAATCTTCTAAACTCCAGTGAGTATAAGCCGAATCGGCACAATCTCTCCTCATACGTCATTCCTGCCATCCCAGGTATCAGCCTGGTGAATCTTCGCTGCACTCCTTCCATGGCAAGAACGTCCTTCCTCAGATAAGGCGACCAAAGCTGCACACAATACTCAAGGTGCGGTCTCACCAAGGCCCTGTACAACTGCAGCAAGACATCCTTGTTCCTGTACTCAAACCCTCTTCCTACGAAGGCCAACATACCATTTACCTTCTTAACTGCCTGCTGCACCTGCATGCTTATCTTTAGTGACTGGTGCACAAGAACACCTAGGTCTCTTTGCACTTCCCCTTCTCCCAATCTATTGCCATTCAAATAATAGCCTGCCTTCCTGTTTTTGCCACCAAAGTGGATAACCTCACATTTATCCACATTATAGTGCATTTGCCATGTTTCTGCCCAATCACCCAACCTGTCCAAATCATACTGGAGTTTCACGACATCCTCCTCACAGCATACCCTCCCACCCAGCTTTGTGTCGTCTGCAAATTTGGAGATATTACATCCAATTCCCTCGTCTAGATCATTAATATATATTGTGAATAGCTGGGGTCCTAGGACCGATCCCTGCGGTACCCCACTGGTCACTGCCTGCCACTCGGAAAAAGAGCTGTTTATTCCAACTCTTTGCTTCCTGCCTGCCAGCCAGTTCTCTATCCAAGTCAGTACCTTGCCCCAAATCCCATGTGCCTTAACTTTACACGTTAATCTCTTATGTGGGACCTTATCGAAAGCCTTCTGAAAGTCCAAATACACCACATCCACTGGTTCTCCCTTATCTATTCTACCAGTTACATCCTCAAAAAATTCCAGTAGATTAGTCAAGCACGATTTACCTTTTGTAAATCCATGTTGACTTTGTCCGATCCTGTCACTATTTTCCAAGTGCTCTGCTATTACATCTTTTATAATGGACTCTAGCATTTTCCCCACTACCGGTGTCAGGCTTACCGGTCTATAATTCCCCGCTTTTTCTCTACCACCTTTTTTGAATAGTGGGGTAACTTTAGCTACCTTCCAATCCATGGGTTCTGTTCCAGAGTCTATCGAGTTCTGGAAGATGACCAGCAATGCATCTACTATTTCTAGGGCCACTTCCTTAAGTACCCTAGTATGTAGATTATCAGGCCCTGGGGATTTATCGGCCTTCAGTCCCATCAATTTTCCTAATACCATTTCCCTACAAATCCTGATTTCTTTCAGGTCCACCCTTTCATCAGACCCTATGTTCCCCGACATCTCTGGGAGGTTATTTGTGTCCTCCTTTGTGAAGACAGAACCAAAATATGTATTTAGTTGGTCTGCCATTTCTTTGTTCCCCATCATAAATTCCCCTGACTCTGACTGCAAGGGACCTACGCTTGACTTCACCAATCTTTTTTTCTTCTCATATCTATAAAAGCTTTTACAGTCAGTTTTTACGTTCCCTGAAAGCTTACTCTCATATTCTATTTTCCCCTTCTTAATTAATCCCTTTGTCCTCCTTTGCTGAATCCTAAACTGCTCCCAATCCTCAGGATTATTGCTTTTTCTGGCCAATTTATATGTCCTCTCCTTGGATCTTATGCTATCCCTAATTTCCCTTGTTAGCCACGGTTGAGTCACCTTTTTTTTTTCTTATTGACATGGTCATGTAGGGGCAGAGAAACATAGAAGATAGGAGCAGGAGTAGGCCATTCGGCCCCTCGAGCCTGCTCTGCCATTCAATGAGATCATGGCTGATCATCCAAACTCACTAACCTGTCCCTGCCTTCTCCCCATAATCCTTGATCCCTTTAGCCTTAAGAAATATATCTAACTCCTTGTTGAATATATTTAATGAATTGGCCTCAACTGCCTTCTGTGGTAGAGAATTCCACAGGTTCACCACTCTCTGGGTGAAGAAATTCCTCCTCATCTCTGTCCAAAATGGCTTACCCCTTATCTTTAGACTGTGACCCCTGGTTCTGGATGCCCCCACCATCGGGAACATCCTTCCTGCATCTAGTCTGTCTAGTCCCGATAGAATTTTATAAGTTTCAATGAGATCCCCTCTCATTCTTCTAAACTCCAGCGAGTATAAGCCCAATCGGCCCAATCTCTCCTCATACATCATTCCTGCCATCCCAGGTATCAGTCTGGTGAATCTTCGCTACACTCCCTCCATGGCAAGAACATCCTTCCTCAGATAAGGCAACCAAAACTGCACACAATACTCAAGGTGTGGTCTCACCAAGGCCCTGTACAACTGCAGCAAGACATCCTTGTTCCTGTACTTGAATCCTCTCACTACGAAGCCTGCTGCACCTGCATGTTTGCCTTCAGCGACTGGTGCACAAGGACACCCAGGTCTCGTTGCACTTCCCCTTCTCCCAATCTATTGCTGTTCAGATAATAATCTGCCTTCCTGTTTTGCCACCAAAGTGGATAACCTCGCATTCATCCGCATTATTCTGCATCTGCCATACTTCTGCCCAATCACCCAACCTGTCCAAATCATGCTGGAGTTTCTCAGCATCCTCCTCACAGCACACACGCCCACCCAGCTTTGTGTCATCTGCAAACCTGGAGATATTACATCTGGCTCCCTCGTCTAGATCATTAATATATATTGTGAATAGCTGGGGTCCTAGGACCGATCGCTGCGTACCCCACTAGTCACTGCCTGCCACTCAGAAAAAGAGCTGTTTATTCCAACTCTTTGCTTCCTGTCTGCCAGCCAGTTCTCTATCCAAGTCAGTACCTTGCCCCCAATCTCATGTGCCTTAACTTTACACGTTAATCTCTTATGCGGGACCTTATCGAAAGCCTTCTGAAAGACCAAATACACCACATCCACCGGTTCTCCCTTATCTATTCTATCAGTTACATCCTCAAAAAATTCCAGTAGATTAGTCATGCATGATTTACCTTTTGTAAATCCATGTTGACTTTGTCCGATCCTGTCACTGTTTTCCAAGTGCTCTGCTATTACATCCTTTATAATGGACTCTAGCATTTTACCCACTACCAATGTCAGGCTTACCGGTCTATAATTCCCCGTTTTCTCTCTACCACCTTTTTTGAATAGTGGGGTAACATTAGCTACACTAGTGAGGAGGAGGCCGCAGTGAAGAGGAGGATGGAGCGGCTGAGGGACATCGTGCTCCCACTGCCACGGGAAGCCATTGTATTGACTCTGAACGCGGCACTGTATGTATAGCTGACGCGTCCCTACGGGGAACAAGCATTCCATTGTACTTGTTACATATGGCAAATAAATCTAATCTGAATCTGAATCTGAATCCATGGGAACAGTTCCAGAATCTATAGAATTTTGGAAGATGACCAGCAATGCATCTACTATTTCTAGGGCCACTTCCTTAAGTACCCTAGGATGTAGATTATCAGGCCCTGGGGATTTATCGGCCTTCAATCCCGTCAATTTCCTTAACACCATTTCCCTACAAGAACTGATTTCATTCAGTTACTCCCTCTCTTTAGACCTTATGTTCTCCGACATCTCTGGAAGTTTATTTGTGTCATCATTTGTGAAGACAGAACCAAAGTATGTATTTAACTGGTCTGCCATTTCTTTGTTCCCCATTATAAATTCCCCTGATTCTGACTGCAAGGGACCTACACTTGACTTCACCAATCCTTTTCTCTTCACATGTCTATAGAAGCTTTTACAGTCAGTTTTTATGTTCCCTGCAAGCTTACTCCCATACTTTATTTCCACCTCTTAATTAATCCCGTTGTCCCCCTTTGCTGAATCCTAAACTGCTCCCAATCCTCAGGTTTGCTGCTTTTTCTGGCCAATTTATATGTCCTCTCCTTGGATCTTATGCTATCCCTAATTTCCCTTGTTAGCCACGGTTGAGTCACCTTTTTTGTTTTATTTTTATGCCAAACACGGATGAACAAATTCTGTAGTTCATCCATGCGATCTTTAAATGTTTGCCATTGCCTATCCACCATCAACCCTTTAAGTAATATTCCCCAATCCATCCTACCCAACTCGCGCCTCATACCATCGTAGTTTCCTTTATTTAAATTCAGGACCCTAGTCTCTGAGTCAAATACTTCACTCTCCATCTTAATGAAGAATTCTATCATACTATGATCACTCCGCCCCAAGGGGCCTCGCACAACAAGATTGCTAATTAATCCTTTCTCATTAGATAATACCCACTCTAAGATGGCCTGATCTCTATTTGGTTCCTCAATATATTGGTCCAGGAAACCATCCCGTATACACTCCAGGAATTCCTCCTCCACAGTATTGTTACTAATTTGGTTAGCCCAATCTATATGTAGATTAAAGTCACCCATGATAACTGCTGTGCCCTTACGAGTCTCTAATTTTCCAGTTAATGCCATCCTCAATCTCGGCGTTACTGTTTGGGGGTCTGGATACAACTCCCACTAATGTTTTCTGCCCCTTGGTATTTCTCAGCTCTACCCATACAGATTCCACATCATCAGAGCTAATATCCTTCCTTACTATTGTGTTAATCTCCTCTTTAACCAGCAATGCTACCCCACCTCCTTTTCCTTTTTGCCTGTCTTTCCTGAATATTGAATACCTCTGGATGTTGATTTCCCAGCATTGGTCACCCTGGAGCCATGTTTCCATAATCCCAATAATATCATATCCATTTACATCTATTTGCGCAGCTAATTCATCCACCTTATTATAAATGCTCCTTGCATTAAGACACAAAGCCTTCAGGCTTTTTTTATTAACACTCTTAGACCATTTAGAACTGTTATTTACTGTGGCCATGTTTGATTTAAATCCTTGACTTCTCTGCCTGCCACTTTTGCTTTTCTCCTTCCTGTCTTTTGCTTCTATCCTTGTTTCCCATTCCTCTGTCTCCCTGCACAGGTTCCCAACCCCCTGCCATTTTAGTTTAAACCCTCCCCAACAGCACTAGCAACCAATCCCCCTAGGACATCGATCCCGGTCCTGCCCAGGTGCAAACCGTCCAGTTTGTACTGGTCCCACCTCCCCCAGAACTGGTCCCAATGTCCCAGGAATTTGAATCCCTCCCCCTTGCACCATTCCTCTAGCCACAGTCATCTGAAATATCCTTCTATTTCTACACTGACTAACACGTGGCACTGGTAGCAATCCTGAGATTACTACCTTTGAGGTCCTATTTTTTAATTTCCCTCCTAACTCCCTATATTCAGCTTTTAGCACCTCCTCCCGGTTTTTACCTATAGCGTTGGTACCTATATGCACCATGACAACTGGCTGCTCCCCCTCCCCCTCCAGAATGCTCTGCAGCTGCTCCGATACATCCTTGACTCTTGCACCAGGGAGGCAACATACCATCCTGGAGTCCCGTTTGTGGCCTCAGAAACGCCTATCTATTCCCCTTACAATAGAATCCCCTATTACTATAGCTCTCCCACTCTTTTTCCTCCTGTCCTGTGCAGCAGAACCACCCACAGTGCCAGGAAGTTGGCTGCTGCTGTCTTCCCCCGATAAGCCACCTCCCCCAACAATATCCAAAGCGGTATATCTGTTTGAGAGGGGGATGGCCACAGGGGACCCCTGCACTACCTGCCTGCGGCTACTACTCTGCCTGGCGGTCACCCATTCCCTTCCTGCCTATGCAGCCTTTACCTGCGGTGTAACCAACTCTCTAAACATGCTTTCCACGATGTCCTCAGCATTGCGAATGTTCCAGTATGTATCCATTCGCAGCTCCAGTGCCGCAATGCGGTCTGCCAGTAGCTGCAGCTGGATACACTTCCCGCACACATGGTTGTCAGAGACACAGGAAGTGTCCCTGATTTCCCACATAGTGCAGTAGGAGCATACCACGGCACCGAGCTGTCCTGCCTTGACTTACCCTTCAATTAATTTAAATTAACTTAAATCAAATCAATACCACCAATTACACTACCATTAAATGATATACTCAAGGGCCCTTGGTTACTAGCACTAGAAACTATAACGACAAAAAAATTAAGACCTTCTAAACTTTATAAACTATGAACCTTAACTGTCAAACTATAGAGTAGTATAAGTACTCCTTGGCCATACTCACCAAATCAGCTGCTCCCTCCTGCCCGCGTCACATTTTGAATCGTGACCTGGCTCTGGAACTCCGCCGCTGGTCTGCGAGTTTGGTAAGAAAGCCCGCGAAAGTGAGTTTAAATAATCACTGTGTCTCCGGTCTCACCGGTCCCGACACCAGCCTCTGCAAAGAAAGCCTGCGAAAGTGAGTTTAAATACTCACTGGGTCTCCGGTCTCACTGCTCCTGACACCAGCCTTGTAAGAATTAAACAAGCGGGTTTGGGGTTATGGTTATTGTCTCTGGCCAGTAAGAAGCCACTGAGCTGCTCCAGGGAACCCCGTGCGGTTTCGAAGCGTTCCCCTATTCCTGGTTCTGACCGCCAGACTTATTCGGTAGCGATGTAGACAGAAAAACGTGACTCGTGGTTCGGATGCAAAACAGACCAGTATTTATTGAAACAAAAGAAAGAAACTTAAAAATAATTGATACAACACACCTATGCTTGGTACAACACTTTTGCTTAACACGGTTCACTTATCGTTTACTGCAGCACTCTTTTGCTTCGTGAATTTACTTAAATACAGCACCTTTAACTAGTGCAACACACTTTTAATACAGTACAATTTGCTCACTGCAGCACCTCTGCTTAGTGGCTTTTACTTAAATACAGCACTTTAATGCAGCTGCTTAGTGTCCACTGAAGCACCTTTCTGCTTAGCGCAACACTGTTACTCAAATACAGCACTTTACTTCTTACAAATCACTTAATGTTCACAGCAGCACTTCCCTGCTTAGTGCAACACTTTTATTTAAATACAGCACTGTTAATACAGAACTCAGTGTTCACTACAGCACTTCTCTGCTTGTGCAACACGGTTACTTAAATACAACACTTTACTTCTTACAAATCACTTCATGTTCACTACAACACTTCCCTGCTTAGTGCAACACTTTTATTTAAATACAGCACTTTTATTACAGAACTCAGTGTTCACTACAGCACTTCTCTGCTAGTGCAACACTGTTACTTAAATAGGGGAGGAGAGAACGGACACAAGGGAAAATCGACTAAAATTACAGTTCTAACAAAATTCCCCTTAATTTCCACCCCTATACCTCTTCTAAGTTGCCTTGTAATGGGCCAGAAAAGGTATGCTCACCAATGAAAATGCCTGCTCCGTGCCCCCTGCGGTCTATGATCTTCACTGCCCCAAAGTAAAGAATACCCCAGTATTTAAAAGTAAACTGCTGGTATTCCACTCCTTTAGGCAGGCTTCTGAGCTGTTCTTCTGTAGGCAGAGCACGGAGGCGAGGCAACAGAGAGAGAGATGGTTTCTTGAGAAGCTATCTTATACCCCAATTGGGGCCAGAACCTTCCCGCCCAAATCCAGGTGCATCTGGGCTGAACAAAAGGGATCCAAACTGTCCCCATTGTCTGTGATGGGTTTGGATGAATTACCCATTGATCGTGATGGGTTTCTGAATGTATTCCCATTCATCATACTGAGTTTCAATGGAGCTGTCTTGGTTTGAAAAAAAAGCATGTCTTTCTATAATTGCTGAGTAAACAGCTTTGGAAGTTAGTGTAAACAAAAGTCATTGTCCTGTGGTCAAACTGAAACTGCAGTCTCAAGTGGTTAATCCTTTGTGTAAACATAGTAGCAGTTTCTGTCGATTGTCTCTGCAGGGAGGGGAACTCCCTGAACTGCATTTGATTGACAGTTTAGTCAGCCATCTTTGATCTCCCCTTTTCATATGTCCACAGCCTGTGTCCTGACACGAGGTCGGGCAGCCATCTTTGATTACCCCTTTTTCACAGACACACACAAGCTGCCTTTTCAATGTCTTTTGTCTTCTGCCACGAGGCCTAACGGCCATTCTGATCCCTGGATTTTTAAAGGTATACCCAGGTATTCTTTAATCAAAAAATCAGTCTTCGGAACTGTAGGAAATTTCAAAATTATTGCAAAATCCTTACAGTCCCCCATCGGATACTAAAACTTGCTTGTAGTATCCTGTCCAAAAGTGAGCAATAATTTCTGACCCCCCACAAACAACCTTCCCTTAATACTTATCTAAATCTATCTATGATCCCCAACACCTCCATCTCCCCTGCCCAGAGAGAATCGCAGTACGGTAGGCATCTATCAACAGAAAACAAGATTAATTAAATAATCAATACACGGCGGGGTCCAATGCCCCTGCACCACTTATTTTCACAATAAGTCAAGCATGGAGGGGGTCTGATGCCCCTGCACCACTTGTAACATAATTTTAACATGATACAACATCTTTAATGGGATTGTCACCCAGCCAACATATCTGCTAAAAATACACATGGAAGAGAATGAGCTTCCCCTTTTTTTTATTACAATGCAATTGCCTGGCACTTTATTAAATGGCACTATTCTTGAGCCATAAATGTATTTTAAATGTTCACAATGCAAACATAACAATTCATAGGCATATGCAATTCGTTCCCTTAACTCCAAACAAGCAGTAAAATAATTAACAAGTTTTGTAAATTCTTAGGGCCTAGAAATTCAGTGGCCTGCGCCACCAGTTTGCGTCCAAAGAGGGCTTTTGCGCCACTGTGCAAACCTACCGCGATATTTAGCGGGGCGCTAATGGCGGCGTTAGCCAGTAGCGCTGCGCCACCACCGATGATGTCATCGGTGTGCGCAGCGCCCCGCTATCGCCCCACTGGCCATATTTGGTTGCTGCCACCTCCCCCGCGCCGGCCGCAAACAGCGACCGGTACACGGGGCCTACCTGTGCCGGTAGTGGGGCGAGTTAAGGTGGAGGTGCGGCTGGCCGCTTTTTCGGCGGCCGCCTGCCCGCACCTCCTTCCCCGGCCTCCTACACCCCCCCCCCGCGGCATTGCCGGCTGTTTCCAGAGAGCCCGGCACTTCTCCTTGGTGCCGGGCTCATGTGCCGGCACTCGCGAGCGGGGATCGCGCTGTTGCAGGCACCTCCCCCTTAAGAGTGAGAGGAAGGCCTGCAGTACCGCAGGCTGCCGTGCCGCAGCGGGTGGCGCTGCGGCACTTTACACGCCGATATTCAGTTTCAGCGCCCCAAGCAGGGCGCCGAAACCCTTGTTTAGCGGCCGGCTTCCACTTGGGGCGCTGAAACTGAATTTCCCGCTGGCGCAAGTGGCTCCGCGCGCAGCGGTAATTCTGGCACCCAGGCGAGCTGGGCGCCCCAAATTGAATTTCTAGGCCTTAGTCTTAAATTGAATTTCCAGTCTTAACCTTAAATTGAATTTCCAGTAACAGTTTAAATGTTGTGGGCATCCGCCTCCTGCAGACCCCTTCCTTCGCGGACTGGGAGTGCTCCTTCCTTGACCACTCATCGACACGCTGGTCCTCTGTGCCTTCCGGAACTCTGAAAAAGACTAAAAAATAACCATCACGCCAGGTCCCCCGGCTCGAGGGGGTGTAATCAGGTCCCGCGACCTCAATTCACACTACAATTCTGGAACGGTACCATACTTAAAACTTATACACTAATAATATCACTACTGAATTACAATTCAAAAAATTAAAATTAACACATTCTACCTTAATCCTTATACACATTACTTGAATAAAGCTATATAGAAGCGCTGCCCATCTCCGGGCGGCCAGCCTAATCCCTGGTTGGGCTGCCACAGGCTGCTCCCTGTGGCATGGCTGGACTGATTCCAGCTTCTTGTCCCTCGCAGCTTATGGCTGCTGGTTGGGGACCTCTGCCTTTTGGCCTCTCCCTGACTCGGGAGACCGCCCTACTCCACTGGAAAGTGGGTGACCATACTTTCTTGGGCTGGGGTACCCGAAGAGATCGCCTAGGGAGTGTCGCTGGTGGGGCTACCCCGGCGACCAGACCCTTGGCTCGGGTCACACTCCCTGCTGGCTGGGGACCTCCTCCTTCGGGTCCCTCCCTTCCCAAACCTGGGCTGGGGACAGGCAATCCCTTGCCACCGGCTGCCAGTGGCTGAGAGCCTTCCCCTTCAGGTCTAAAACCTGGATCAGGCTCCTCCCCGGAGTCCCACAAGAGAGGGGGAATCGCTCGGGCCAAGTGCTGGGGGATTTCTCCTCTCATACACCTGACTGCGCCTGCGTGTGCAGTCTGTGTGTGCATACTCGCTGCAGGCTGGGGATTTCTAACCTCAGGTACAATCCCAGCTGCCTGTTTCCCTGCCCCTTGCTTAAACAAACCGCATTGTTTGATATAACTGGCTGCCTGCCAGTAATCCTGTTCAGAATCCATTTCTCTTACCAGGGTGGCCTTAAAGGTGGAGTCTGGGGCTTGGACTTGCTTTTGGTCCGGGGCCAAAACTATCCCTTGTGTGCCTCCCTTGTCCTGGATTTCTGCAACTGGACCTGCTCTACAGGGGTCCCAGAACTCTCCTTCCCTGTTCCCCTGCTTGAATAACTTACTCTGGTCATGAATGGCTCCTCCCCTAACACAAGCCACAGCGCCTGCCTGTGCAGCCTGTGAGCTTGTACCTGCTGTAGGCTGAGGATTTCTGACCTTGGGTTCACTCCCAGCTGCCTGTTTCCCTGTGGGTCCCATTAAGCTAGATGGGACCTCATTAGACCGGGGTGAATTGGTCAGGTCTTCTGAGTGGACCACCATGCTGGAGGCTCCAGTGTCCACCGAATATCTCCCCTGCACCATCTCCACCCCCATCTCAACATAGGGCCTGCTCCCCTCAGCATTTTCGCGGGCACACAGGTCAACAGGCTGCGCTGGCTCTAGTCATTGCTGGGAGTGAGGTGGGGCAGATGGGGTCAAAGCACCTGTGGTGGTTGCTACTCTCCCCTGGCCAGTCAGAAGAGACCGTAGGGACTGTAATAATGACTCAATTGCTGCGGGAGGGAGGTCTGGCCCTGCCTTTTGGGCTGGGGCTGTGGGGTTCTTTTCCTTGTCCTTCCAAGGATTTTTACAGTCTTTTCTCCAGTGACCATCTTTCCTGCACCCGTAACAATTTAACATAGCCTGAGAGGGCCAGTTCCCCTCCTGGTGCCACTCTTTCTTACTCTGGCTTCCAGGTTTAACCTCATGGAATTTTCCCTTGGGGTGGGGCGTCTCGATACCCCTCCTGTTTCTCGGAGCTGTGGGTGGCAGTCGTGGGACCTCTGATTCCCTGACCAACCTTTCCCTGGGTGTTGCCTGTGGGACGGTTTTACTTGGGCTGCCAGTAAAATCCGACTGACCTGCCTTCAAGCTTATCAGACATATCATCCCCTTTGCTCTTTTTAAAGCCATATTCAAGCTTACTATCTCTGCTCTACAGGGGCCATGATCTGCTTCCTCAAACCCTTGCTCGCAGGCCAGCTTATATGCTGCCTTTACCTCCCTAACCTTTTCCTCCTGCTCTTTTATTTCTTGTATGAGGCATGCGTTCTCCTCCCGCACCCTCATCTCATTGTTCTTGGCCTCTGCAACTAGGCACTTCAGGTACTCTGACTCATGCCTCGTGTGGCTTTTGCCCTCACTAAACTGAACCACCAGGCGCTCTATCTTGGCCTGATATTCTTCAACCTCCCTTTCCCTCTCCCAACTCTCTGCTCTGGCTTCCCGAAGCCTACGGGTGACTTCCCCAAGCCTGCGGGAACCTAACCACAAACAAACCAGTGGGATAAAAAGAAACCCAATAACTGCTGCTCTTTCCAGACCCAAACCACTGTCTGCCACATCGCACAACGTTGCCGATGGTCCTGCCGCAGTCGCCATTTTGTAGGAATTAATACAAGCGGGGTTGGGGTTATGGTTATTGTCTCTGGCCAGTCAGAAGCCTCTGAGCTGCTCCAGGGACCCCCGTGTGGTTTCGAAGCACTCCCCTGTTCCTGGTTCTGACCGCCGGACTTATTTGGTAGCGATGTAGACAGAAAAACATGACTCGTGGTTCGGATGCAAAACAGACCAGTATTTATTGAAACAAAAGAAACAACTTAAAAATAATTGATACAACACACCTATGCCTGGCACAGCACTTTTGCTTAACACAGTTCAATTATCGTTTACTGCAGCACTCTTTTGCTTAGTGGCTTTACTTAAATACAGCACCTTTAACTAGTGCAACACACCTTTAATACAGTACAATTTGCTCAATACAGCACCTCTGCTTAGTGGCTTTTACTTAAATACAGCACTTTAATGCAGCTGCTTAGTGTCCACTGAAGCACCTTTCTGCTTAGCGCAACACTGTTACTCAAATACAGCACTTTACTTCTTACAAATCACTTCATGTTCACTACAGCACTTCCCTGCTTAGTGCAACACTTTTATTTAAATACAGCACTTTTATTACAGAACTCAGTGTTCACTACAGCACTTCTCTGCTAGTGCAACACTGTTACTTAAATGGGGAGGAGAGAACGGACACGAGGGAAAATCGACTAAAATTACAGTTCTAACAAAATTCCCCTTAATTCCCACCCCTATACCTATTCTAAGTTGCCTTGTAATGGGCCAGAAAAGGTATGCTCACCAATGAAAATGCCTGCTCCATGCCCCCTGCGGTCTATGATCTTCACTGCCCCGAAGTAAAGAATACCCCAGTATTTAAAAGTAAACTGCTGGTATTCCACTCCTTTAGGCAGGCTTCTGAGCTGTTCTTCTGTAGGCAGAGCATGGAGGCGAGGTGGCAGAGAGAGAGAGAGAGAGATGGCTGCTTTAGAGTCATAGAGTCATAGAGTTATACAGCACAGAAAGAGGCCCTTCGGCCCATCGTGTCTGCGCCGCCCATCCATCCCTGTCCAGTCTAATCCCATTTTCCAGCATTTGGTCCATAGCCTTGTATGCAATGGCATTTCAAGTGCTCATCCAAATGCTTCTTGAATGTTGTGAGGGTTCCTGCCTCCACCACCCTTTCAGGTATTGAGTTCCACATTCCAACCACCCTCTGGGTGAAAAAGTTCCTCCTCAAATCCCCTCTAAATCTCCTGCCCCTTACCCTGAATCTATGCCCCCTTGTTATTGACCCCCCCACTAAGGGGAAAAGTTCCTCTTTATCTACCCTATCTATGCCCCTCATTATTTTGTACACCTCAATCAGGTCCCCCCTCAGCCTTCTCTGCTCCAAGGAAAACAACTCCAGCCTGTCCAGCCTCTCTTCATAGCTGAGGCGCTCCATCCCAGGTAACATCCTGGTGAATCTTCTCTGCACCCTCTCCAAAGCAATCACATCCTTCCTATAGTGAGGCGACCAGAACTGCACACAGTACTCCAGCTGTGGCCTCACCAGCGTTTTGTACAGCTCCATCATAACCTCCCTGCTCTTATATTCTATGCCTCGGCTAATGAAGGCAAGTATCCCATATGCCTTTTTAACCACCTTATCTACCTGCTCCGCTGCCTTCAGGGATCTATGTACATGTACACCAAGGTCCCTCTGACCCTCTGTACTTCCTAGGGTCCTACCACTCATTGTGTATTCCCTTGCCTTATTTGTCCGTCCAAAATGCATCACCTCGCACTTTTCAGGGTTAAATTCCATTTGCCACTTTTCCGCCCATCTGACCAACCCGTTTATATCGTCCTGTAGCCGGAGGCTTTCCTCCTGGCAATTTACCACCCCAACAATTTTCGTGTCATCTGCGAACTTACTGATCATACCTTTTACATTTTCATCCAAATCATTTATGTAGATCACAAACAATAAGGGGCCCAGCGCCGATCCCTGAGGTACCCCACTGGACACAGGCTTCCAGTCACAAAAGCAACCTTCGACCATCACCCTCTGCCTCCTGCCACTCAGCCAGTTTAGGATCCAACGCGCCAAGGCACCCTGGATCCCATGGGCTCTTACCTTCTTGACCAGTCGCCTATGCGGGACTTTGTCAAAAGCTTTACTGAAGTCCATGTACACAACATCCACAGCATTTCCCTCATCCACCCCAATAGTCACCCCCTCGAAAAATTCGATCAGATTTGTTAGACATGATTTACCCTTAACAAAGCCATGCTGACTATCCCCGATTAATCCTTGCCTCTCCAAGTGCAGATTAATTTTGTCCCTCAGAATTTTTTCCAATAATTTCCCCACCACAGATGTTAGACTCACTGGCCTGTAATTCCCTGGTTTATCCCTGCTACCCTTCTTGAATAATGGTACTACGTTAGCTGTTCTCCAGTCCTCTGGTACATCCCCTGTGGCCAGAGAGGTTCTGAAAATTAGTGTCAGAGCCCCTGCAATCTCCTCCCTTGCCTCCCACAGCAGCCTGGGATACATCTCGTCCGGGCCTGGGGATTTATCCACTTTTTGGCCCGCTAAAACCGCTAGCACCTCCTCCCTCTCGATGCTAATATGTTCAAGTATGTCACAGTCCCCTTGCCCGATTTCTATGTCTGCATCGTCTTTCTCCATAGTGAACACAGATGCAAAAAATTCATTTAAAACCCCGCCTACATCCTCTGGCTCTACACACAGATTGCCACTTTGGTCCCTAATGGGCCCTACCCTTTCCCTGGTTATCCTCTTGCCCTTAATATACTTATAAAACATCTTAGGATTTTCCTTTATTTTGCTCACCAGTGTTATTTCATGGCCCCTCCTCGCCCTCCTAAATTCTTTTTTAAGTATGCCCCTGCACTTTTTATACTCCTCTAGGGCTTCTTCTGTCTTTAGTCTTTTGTAACTGCCAAAAGCCCCCCTCTTATTTCTAATGCATTTTTGTATATCCCTTGTCATCCAAGGTTCCCTTTGCTTGTTGGTCCCACCCTTGACCTTTACAGGAACATGTTGGCGTTGTACTCTCTCTATTTCCCTTCTGAAAGTCTCCCACTGTTTTGATGTGGATTTTCCTATAAGCAGCTGCTCCCAGTCCACTTTGGCCAGATCCTGCCTTATCATATTAAAATCGGCCTTCCCCCAATTTAGAACCCTTATTTCCGGGCCGTCTTTGTCTTTTTCCATGACCACCTTAAATCTCACCGAATTATGGTCACTGTCGCCAAAATGCTCTCCTACTGACACTTCCACCACTTGCCCGGCTACATTCCCCAGAATTAGGTCCAGTACCGCCCCCTCTCTTGTAGGACTTTCTACATGTTGGCTCAAAAAGCTCTCCTGGATGCACTTTAAGAATTCTGCACCCTCTAAGCCTTTCACACTCTGACTGTCCCAATTTATATTGGGGAAGTTGAAATCCCCCACTATTATTACCCTATTATTTTCGCACTTCTCTGAGATTTGCCTACATATCTGTTCCTCTATCTCCCCCTGACTGTTTGGGGGCCTATAGTACACTCCCAGCAAAGTGCTTGCCCCCTTTTTGTTTTTAAGTTCTACCCATATGGCCTCATTAGAGGAACCCGCTAATATATCATCTTTAGAAGCTATCTTATACCCCAATTGGGGCCAAAACCTTCCCACCCAAATCCAGGTGCATCTGGGCTGAACAAAAGGGATCCAAACTGTCCCCATTGTCTGTGATGGGTTTGGATGAATTACCCATTTATATTGATGGGTTTCTGAATGTATTCCCATTCATCGTACTGAGTTTGAATGGAGCTGTCTTGGTTTGAAAAAAAAGCATGTCTTTCTATAATTGCTGAGTAAACAGCTTTGGAAGTTACTGTAAACAAATGTCATTGTCCTGTGGTCAAACTGAAACCGCAGTCTCAAGTGTTTAATCCTTTGTGTAAACATAGTAGCAGTTTCTGTCGATTGTCTCTGCAGGGAGGGGAACTCCCTGAACTGCCTTTGATTGGCAGTTTAGTCAGCCATCTTTGATCTTCCCTTTTCATATGTCCAGTCTGTGTCCTGACACGAGGTCGGGCAGCCATCTTTGATTACCCCTTTTTCACAGACACACACAAGCTGCCTTTTCAATGTCTTTTGTCTTCTGCCACGAGGTCTGACGGCCATTCTGATCCCTGGATTTTTAAAGGTATATTACCCAGGTATTCTTTAATCAAAATATCAATCTTCGGAACTCTAGGAAATTTCAAAATTATTGCGAAATCCTTACAGCCTCTGCAATGAAAGCCTGCGAAAGTGAGTTTAAATACTCACTGGGTCTCCGGTCTCACTGCTCCCGACACCAGCCTCTGCAATGAAAGCCCGCGAAAGTGAATTTAAATACTCACTGGGTCTCCGGTCTCACTGCTCCCGACACCAGCCTCTGCAAAGAAAGCCCACGAAAGTGAGTTTAAATACTCACTGGGTCTCGGTCTCATTGCTCCCGACACCAGCCTGTGCAAAGAAAGCCCGCAAAAGTGAGTTTAAATACTCACTGGGTCTCCGGTCTCACTGCTCCCGACACCAGCCTCTGCAAAGAAAGCCCACGAAAGTGAGTTTAAATACTCACTGGGTCTTCTTATCAACATTTAAGAATAGGTTAGAAATGTGGTTGAAGGCAAGGGGAATAAAGGGATATGGGAACAAAGCGGGCACATGGGGTAAGGACTAGTACTCATGTGGAGGATAAACACCAACATGGACTAGTTGAGCCAAAGAGCCTGTTTCTGTGCTATCATTTCTATGTTGTCCAAGGCCAGTTGAAAGGAGCTAAGGGCATAAAAGTTTCAAAGCAGTAATGATTTTCACCACCACAGGCAGAACCGTGCCAGTCACAGTGGAGGTTTGGACATCCAGCAGCAGGGGACAGCAAAGTACCCCAACTGCCTCCGTGGTGAAGCGTAAGCAGCAAAGACACAGCTCCTCTGGCATGTCCAAGTAACTGCATTATGGTCGATACACGTGGCTCCTTGCATATGCGCTGACCCACTGAGCACCAACGGAGGTACACATTACCTGCTCCAGCTCCCTCAGCCTCCAGCTCCTTGAGGACAAGAGGAATTCCCAAAGGGAATGGCCATTCCTTTGCAATAGGGATTGCACAGGGAAACTCCCCTGATCGATAGCTGGTAAAGAAACACAGGTAAAAGGAGAAATCAAGCTGCAAAACACCAAAAAAAAAACAACTAGAGTTATAAAACTCAAGTAACATAAAAATGACCAGAAAAAAATGGGCCCTGAATTTCCATTCCATTTTCGGTGCACATTCGTCATAGAATTACGACATTGCCTTTCTTTTTCTCAGTAATATGGGTGGTACCTGTTTCTGCCAGTTTTCCACTTCAAAGTGTTTCTGTGATTCTGTGAAAGTCAATCCCCATAAATTCCCCTGTTTCTTTTGGCCCTTCCAACAATCTGCCCTCCAAGTCCTGAGTGAGCTCATTGTAATATATGTAAATGAGAGCCAGTGGCTCTGCAGTCTCAAATTTCCTGGCTTTCTCCTCCCAACACACAAGGTATGAGTTGGGATGAGAGATACAAGGCACAGCTGTAGACAGGTTGACTAGCGATTTCTCAGGGCGACGGATGGGAGGCAATCAGGGAGAGCATTAGAGTAACTGAATTGGGAGGTGGCAAAGGCACGTATAAGTGTTGCAGTGGCACAGGGTTGAGGTAGGGGTAGAGGCATGCAATATTGCAGAGTAAGCAGGCTTAGTAATGGATGTGGTGTTTAAAGCTCATTAACATTACAGAAGAACAGATTCTGGGATGTGGGCATCGCTGGCAAGGTCAGCATTTATTGCCCATCCCTAATTGCCCTTGAGAAGGTGGTGGTGAGCTGCCTTCTTGAACCGCTGCAGTCCGTGTGGTGAAGATACTCCCACAGTGCTGTTGGGAGTGAGTTCCAGGATTTTGACCCAGCGACGATGATGGAACGCAAATAATTCCAAGTCAGGATGGTGTGCGACTTGGAGGGGAGCTGTTGGTGTTCCCATGTGGCTGCTGCCCCTGTCCTTCTAGGTGGAAGAGGTCGCGGGTTTTGGAGATGCTTTCGAAGAAGCCTTGGCGAGTTGCTGCAGTGCATCTTGTAGTTGGTACACACTGCAGCCACGGTACACTGGTGGTGGAGGGAGTGAATGTTTAAGGTGGTGGATGGGGTGCCCATCAAGTGGTTTACTTTGTCCTGGGTGGTGTCGAGCTTCTTGAGTGTTGTTGGAGCTGTACTCATCCAGGCAAGTGGAGAGTATTCCATCAAACTCCTGACTTGTGCCTTGTAGATGATGGAAAGGCTTTGGGAAGTCAGGAGGTGAGACACTCGCTGCAGAATACCTAGCCTCTGACCTGCTCTTGTAGCCACAGTATTTATGCAACTGGTCCAGTTAAGTTTATGGTTAATGGTGACCCACAGGATATTGTTGGAGGGGTACTCGGCGATGGTAATACCGTTGAATGTCAAAGGGCGGTGGTTAAACTCTCTCTTGTTGGAGATGGTCATTGCCTGGCACTTGTGTGGCACGAATATTACTTGCCATTTATCAGCCCAAGCCTGAATGTCATCCAGTTCTTGTTGCATGCAGGCATGGACTGCTTCATCATCTGAGGAGTTGCGAATGGAACTGAACACTGTGCAATCATCAGCGAACATCGCACTTCTGACCTTATGATGGAGGGAAGATCATTGATGAAGCAGCTGAAGATGGTTGGGCCTAGGACTCGGCCCTGAGGAACTCCTGCAGCAATGTCCTGGGGATGAGATGATTGACTTCCAACAACCACAACCATCTTTCTTTGTGCTAGGTATGACTCCAGCTAGTGGAGAGTTTTCCCCCGATTCCCATTGACTTCAATTTTACCAGGATTCATTGGTGCCATACTCGGTCAAGGGCAGTCACTCTCACCTCACCTCTGGAATTCAGCTCTTTTGTCCATGTTTGGACCAAGGCTGTAATGAGGTCTGGAGCCAAGTGGTCCTGGCGGAACCCAAACTGAGCATCGGTGAGCAGGTTATTGGTGATTAAGTGCTGCTTGATAGCACTGTCGACGACACCTTCCATCACTTTGCTGATGATTGAGAATAGACTGATGGGGCGGTAATTGGCCGGATTGGATTTGTCCTGCTTTTTGTCGATAGGACATACCTGGGCAGTTTTCCACATTGTCGGGTAGATGCCAGTGTTGTAGCTGTACTGGAACAGCTTGGCTAGAGGTGTGGCTAGTTCTGGAGCACAAATCTTCAGCACTACAGCCCGGATGTTTTCGGGGCCCATAGCCTTTGCTGTATCCAGTGCGCCCAGCCATTTCTTGATATGACGTGGCTGAAGATTGTCTTCTGTGATGGTGGGGACCTCAGGAGGAGGCCGAGATGGATCATCCACTCAGTACTTCTGGCTGATAATGATTGCAAACGCTTCAGCCTTGTCTTTTGCACTCACGTGTTGGCTCCAAATCATTGAGGATGGGGATATTCATGGAGCCTCCTCTTCCTGTTAGTTGTTTATTTGTCCACCACCATTCATGACTGGATGTGACAGGACTACAGAGCTTTGATCTGATCCATTGGTTGTGGGATCGCTTAGCTCTTTCTATAGCATGCTGCTTTTGCTGTTTTGCATGCATGTAGTCCTGTGTTGCAGCTTCCTCAAGTTCACACCTCATTTTTAGGTTCACCTGGTGCTGCTCCTGGCATGCTCTTTTGCACTCCTCATTGAACCACAGTTGGACCCCTGGCTTGATGGTAATGGTAGAGTGAGGGATACGCCGGGCCATGAGGTTACAGATTGTGGTGAAGTACAATTCTGCTGCTGATGGCCCACAGCACCTCATGAATGCCCAGTTTTGAGCTGCCAGATCTGTTCCGAATCTATCCCATTTAGCATGTTGGTAGTGCCATACAATACAACAGAGGGTGTCCTTCAGGGTTCGGCCAGCTCAGTCAGTAGTGGTGCTACCGAGCCACTCTTGGTGATGGACATTGAAGTCCCCCACCCAGAGTACATTCTGTGCCCTTGCTACCCTCAGTGCTTCTTCCAAGTGGTTTTCAACATGGAGGAGTACAGATTCATCAGCTGATGGAGGGCAGTAGGTGGTATTCAGCAGGAGGTTTCCTTGCCCATGCTTGACCTAAAGCCATGAGACTTCATGGGGTCCGGAGTCAATGTTGAGGACCCCCAGGGCCACTCCCTCCCGACTGTATACCACTGTACTGCCACCCCGGTGGGACAGGACATACCCAGGGATGGTGATGGGGGAGTTTGGGACATTGGCTGAAAGGTATGATTCTGTGAGTATGACTGTGTCAGGCTGTTGCTTGCATAGTCTGTGGGACAGCTCTCCCAATTTTGGCACAAGTCCCCAGATGTTAGTGAGGAGGATTTTGCAGGGTCGACCTAGCTGGGTGTCCCATTGTCGTGTCCAAAGCAAGTGCAAAAAAAGCCATTGACCTGGAACAGAGGGACTTACAAGTTCCCCTCAATATTCATCTCAGGTCATCGCCTAAAGTGGCAGTTGCAGTTTTCTATAATGAAAAGAGCATAGTGCTCATTCAGTTCCATTCTTATAACTTTTCCAATGTCGAAAGGAGGTACATTAAAAAAGAAAGGGTCATGACTATGGTAGTCCAATGCCTCATCAAGGCATGAACCCTTCAAGGGAAATACCCCATTACCATCTATACTGAGATTCCCGATTTAAGATCAGTATTAAGGATGGCCTCTGATGAAAAAAGAGCCATCCAGATCCGATATGATAAATGGGCATTGTTCTTGAATGATCCTACACGCATTTTTAAATTCCTCTCCCCGGAAATGATACGGAGGAGGAAATCAGACAAATACCTATGAGACCGCTTACAGAGCACCATCAAGTCATTTACTGTGATGGATTTCGATGGCGTTTAAAAAAGGGACATCCCAACAATCCTCAGCTGGGATGGGGATAGTAGTAGGGACCTTTTGAGATTCCTATTCTTTTTATCCAGAAGAATTACTGTCCATACCCCTTGGCCATAAGATAGCGCAATATGCTGAAACCGCAGCAGTACGGTATGCTTTAGAAAACCCTATTAAACCCACATTAATCTGTACGGATAGTGACTATTGTAAAAGAGGATATAACTAAGATCTAGTTTTCTGGGAACAAACAAATTTTACCAATCATAAGGGTAAACCCATAAAACATAAGTCATTGTGGGAAGACATTCTCCGTTCGAGAATGGAGAAACAGAATTGTCAGCTGATTCATGTAAATGGGCATACCACTGGGACAGTACACTCAAAAGGAAATTCTGTCAGGCCTGGACAGACTAGATGCAGGAAGGATGTTTCTGATGGCTGGGGAGTCCAGAACCGGGGGTCATAGTCTAAGGATAAGGGGTAAGCCATTTAGGACTGAAATGAGGAGGAATTTCTTCACCCAGAGAGTGGTGAACCTGTGGAATTCTCTGCCACAGAGGGCGGTGGAGGCCAGTTCAATAAATATATTCAAGAAAGAGTTGGATATATTTCTTAAGGCTAAAGGGATCAAGGGATATGGGGAGAAGGCAGGGACAGGGTACTGAATTTGGATGATCAGCCATGATCTCATTGAATGGCGGAGCAGGCTCGAGGGGCCGAATGGCCTACTCCTGCTCCTATCTTCTATGTTTCTATGTTTCAGATGAACAAGCGAAACGTTCGGTCTGCATGACACCCCCTCGAGAGGGGCCTGCCAATATTCATGTAATCACTAGGGCAGAACGGGCAGCTAATCAGGATGAGGAACTGATTCAGCTATTAGATCCAACAAAAGAGAATCCACCAGGATATCCACCAAAGTACTTTTACTCGGAAACCCCTACGGGTATTGTGCTAGTTAAGTTGCCCAAGGGAAACCGAGAAGTACCCCCGAGACACAAACAAGAACAGCTTGTAATAGAAGCTCACGGGGGCATAGGTCAAGCACATTGTGGTGCCAGAACAACATTCTGCAAATTGACCCCCTTATATTGGTGGCCAGGCATGCTTAAGGCCTGTAACACATACGTGGCAAATTGTGAGCCATGCTATTTAACCAATAAGTCATCACTAATTAAGCTACCACCTGTGAAAGCTGATGAGCCAATGGGAAAATTCTTTATTGACTTTATTGGACCACTTCCCCCGTCTTTGGGATACAGACATGTTCTCATTTGTGTAGATGGATGCAATTCCTTCTGCTGGCTGGTCCCCACAAAAACTGTTTTGGAAAACGCACTCGCCAGGGCTATTACTGACATAATGACTGCAGCTGGTGCACCCAAAATCTTACACACCGATCAAGGCGGAGCCTTTGTATCCCAGGCCTTCAAAGACTACTGCGAACAAAGGGGGATTGGGTTAGAGCACAGCACACCACGTCATCCGCAATCAGCGGGGCTGGTGGAACGTAAAAACCAGGAAGTAAAAAAGCTGTTGGTCAAACTGTTGAGAATCAGGGGGAATAAGTGGACCACCATCATTCCGGAGGTGCAGCTATCACTTAATAATGTGCCCGCATCTACATCAGGAACAGTGTCCCCTAAAACTCCATATTATCTGATGTATGGGATTGAGATGCATACACCGCTTACCCATAGTTCTTTTATTGCCTCTACACTCTCTGAGTCCTTGACCCAACAGCGACAGTTAGATTTAAAAAAGTAACAGAGGAGATTCATCAAATTGATCAGAGGATAAGGGAGGCAAATAGGCAGAAAAAATTGACAATCAAAGCATGGCAACCCCTAGTAGGAGAATGGGTACAGGAAAAGAAGTTCGAGCAAAAACCTGGTTTAAGACCGAAGTGGAAAAAACCTGTTCAAATACATTCTGTTATTAACGAAAGAACAGGTTAAAATACATATTAATCAGCCGAATGGCAAGCATATTCTTAAAATGTCTCCATAGACAATCTCAAATGATGTCCTGCGGGATACCGAAAAGGAGGAACAATACAAGGTGCAGTCATACACTGTCTTTCAAGACCCAGCTTGGAGCACGATACAGGAAATGGATGCGATCGAATTACTGACGACAGTCAGTCAGACGGTGTCGCTGGCTCCTCCACACGATGCTTGGCAACGCCTCAGGAATTGGATTCACGGAAAGCAACAACCAAAACAAGGAAAGATGAATGAGTTACTTCAATGAAGGAGGAAGACACCGTGGATGACGACAGAATCAACTGAGAACCTGAGGGAGCCGATGTCCTCGGGGTAATATTTTCTAGGGCGGTTCGGGAGGATTTAAACTAATTTGGCAGGGGGATGGGAACCTAGGTAGTGGAAAAGAGGGAAGTCATATGAAGTCAGAAATAGATGGTAGAAAGGTGAGAAGCAATAAGCAAAGGAGAGAAACACAAAGGGCCAAACTAATTCATAATGAGAGTGTGAAAAAAGCAAGCCTGAAGGCTTTGTATCTTAATGCTAGAAGCATTAGGAACAAGGTGGATGAATTAGTTGTGGAAATAGAGGTAAACAAGTATGATTTGATTGGGATTACAGAAACGTGGCTGCAGGGTGGGCAAGGCTGGGAACTTAACATCCAGGGATATACAATATTTAGGAAGGATCGGCAAAAAGGTAGGGGAGGTGGGGTAGCATTGCTGGTAAAGGAGGGGATTAATGCAATGGAAAGGAAGGATATTAACTCGGATGAAACGGAATCTGTATGGGTAGAAATGAGAAATAGCAAGGGGAGGAAAACGTTAGTGGGTGTGATATATAGGCCTCCAAATAGTAATATGGAGGTGAGGGAAGGCATAAAAAGGGAAATTAGAGAAGCGTGCGATAAGAGCACAGCTGTCATCATGGGTGACTTTAATTTACATATTGATTGGACTACCCAAATTAGTAAAAATTCTGAGGAGGAGGAATTCCTGGAATGTTTTCGGGACGGTTATCTGGACCAATATGTCGAGGAGCCGACTCGAGATCAGGCCATTTTAGACTGGGTATTGTGCAATGAGAAGGGACTTATCAGCAATCTTCTTGTACGAGGCCCCTTGGGTCAGAGCGATCATAATATGATCGAGCTCTCAGTCGAGATGGAGAGTGAGGAAATTGAATCAGAGACTAAGGTCCAGAACTTAAATAAAGGGAATTACGAGGGTATGAGACGGGAATTGGGTAAGATTGATTGGGTGGTGTTTCTGGGGGGATTGACAGTGGATAGACAATGGCAAGCATTCAAAGATAGAATGGAAGAATTCCAGAACATGTTTATACCGGTTTGGCATAAAAATAAACCTAAAAAGGTGACTCAACCGTGGATAACGAGGGAAATTAGGGACAGCATAAAATCAAAAAAAAGGGCATATCAACTGGCAAAAAAAAGCACCAGACCGGAAGATTGGGGGCAGTACAGGATACAGCAAAAGAGGACAAAGGGATTAATCAGGAAGGGGAAAATAGAATACGAAAGTAAACTTGCAGCAAACATAAAGACAGACTGCAAAAGCTTTTATCGGTATATCAGGAGGAAAAGACTGGTAAAATCCCAAGTCGGTCCCTTGCAGTCTGATTCGGGAGAATATATAATGGAGAATAAGGAAATGGCAGACCAATTAAACTCATACTTTGGTTCTGTATTCACAAAGGAGGACACAAATAACCTCCCAGGAATATCGGCAAACATAGGGACTAATGAGAGGGAGGAGCTGACAGAAATTAGTATCTCTAGGGATATGGTGTTGGGTAAGTTGAGGGGACTGAAGGCCGACAAATCCCCAGGGCCTGATAAACTACATCCTAGGGTACTTAAGGAGGTGGCCCTGGAGATAGCAGATGCTCTAAGGATCATCTTCCGGAACTCCATTGACTCGGGAACAGTACCCGTGGATTGGAGGGTAGCTAATGTTACCCCAATATTTAAAAAGGGGGGTAGAGAGAAAGCAGGGAATTATAGACCAGTAAGCCTTACATCGGTTGTGGGCAAAATGCTAGAGTCCATTATTAAGGATAAAATAGCGGAGCACTTGACAAATGGGGAAAGGATCGGACAGAGTCAACATGGATTTACAAAGGGTAAATCGTGTTTGACTAATCTGCTGGAATTTTTTGAGGAGGTAACTGGTAGAATAGATGGGGGAGAGCCAGTGGATGTGGTGTACCTTGACTTCCAGAAAGCCTTCGATAAGGTTCCACACAAAAGATTATCATGCAAAATTAAGGCTCATGGGATTGGGGGCAAAGTATTAACGTGGATAGAGAACTGGCTGGCGGATAGAAAACAGAGAGTTGGAATAAACGGCTCGTTTTCGGAGTGGCAGGCAGTGACCAGCGGGGTGCCGCAAGGATCTGTCCTGGGACCCCAGCTGTTCACAATATATATAAATGATCTGGATCAGGGAATTGGATGCAATATTTCCAAATTCGCTGACGACACTAAACTAGGAGGAGGGGTGGGCTCTGATGAGGATGTCAGGAGGCTACAGTGTGATTTGGACAGGTTGGGGGAATGGGCGGATACGTGGCAGATGCACTATAATGTGGATAAATGCGAGGTTATCCACTTTGGGGGTAAAAACAGGAGGGTAGATTATTATCTAAATGGCAATAGATTGGGAGATGGGGAAGTGCAGAGGGACCTGGGTGTTCTTGTGCACCAGTCACTGAAGGAGAGCATGCAGGTGCAACAGGCGATTAAGAAGGCAAATGGTATGTTGGCCTTCATATCAAGGGGGTTCGAGTATAGGAATAGGGATACCTTACTACAGCTGTACAAGGTGCTGGTGAGACCGCATCTGGAGTATTGTGTACAGTTTTGGTCGCCCTATCTGCGGAAGGATGTTCTTGCCATGGAAAGAGTGCAACGGCGATTCACCAGGCTGATACCTGGAATGGCGGGAATGACCTACGAAGAGAGATTAAATAGTTTGGGCTTGTACTCACTGGAGTTTAGAAGATTGAGAGGGGATCTCATCGAAACATATAAAATTATGGCAGGCCTGGACAGGCTGAATTCAGAGAGAATGTTTCCAATGGCCGGGGAGCACAGAACCAGGGGCCACAGTCTAAAAATAGCGGGCAAATCATTTAAAACAGAGATGAGGAAGAATTTCTTCACTCAAAGAGTGGTGAGCCTGTGGAATTCCCTGCCACAGAGGGCTGTGAAGGCTAATTCAATAAATATTTTCAAGAGAGAATTGGATATATTTCTGAAGGCTAAGGGGATTAAGGGTTACGGAGAAAAGGCGGGGACGGGGTACTGAACTGGTAAGATCAGCTATGATCTCAGACGAAGATCAGCCATGATCTCATTGAATGGCGGAGCAGGCTCGAAGGGCCGAATGGCCTACTCCTGTTCCTATCTCTATGTATCTATGTAGACACCGTGGATGACGACAGAATCAACTGAGAACCTGGCAAGGCCTTTACGAAAACAAGAATCAGTCTACACGCCGGATCGAAGGAACAGCGTGTCAAGCTTCAGCTAGTTCCAAATGACGTCTCCTTGACTCATATGCATAACTCACCTCTACGGAACGTACATCTACCAATTGGACATTCTAAGTACATGTTGTTTCGCTAATTGCATGACAATATACCTATCATCCTTTGAAATTGTGTTCAATTTAAAATAAGGCAAAACATTGTCCTAGGATGACTTAAAAGGAATTTTCATGTAGCACATGATTGTGAATCTCGTGAAATTAATGTGCTATTGTGCTTATCAGTAACATTGACCAAACTCTGTCTAGATGCTCCAGTTCATTTTTTGGTCAAGAGGGGGGTGTGAAGGAATAAGCAATATACCTATTCAGAAAAATACACCATCCTATGAAATAATTTTGACTTTATTAAAACATGACATACTGGGCTTGAAAAATCTAAAAACCTAACAATGGAAAAGCCGTAAACAGCATACAGGATATTGAGATAAGATAAGTTGTTGACACTGAATCAATAGCCTTATTGAAGCAGAAAGTTAGAGGTTCCAGAAAGTCTGAAGCCTTGGAAAGAACACAATGGTATACCCTGTTTAAGTGTCTTAAACCAACACTTTGGAAAGAATCACATAAAATGAAAGAAACATATGCCCTCGTAAAAATAACATCAAATGAAACACGGAGACACAAACCAGTGTTACAAACAGTTGAGGTAACTAAGAAGATAATGGTGCATCCAGTTGAGGTGTTTTTAATTTACACATTGTAAAAAGATACAAACAGAAGACTTTGGTAAGAATGACATCAAATAGATGCATCAGCCATCACATTGTTTTTATGATGAGCTTCGAACACCTAGGGTAGAGACACAAGTCTGCATTGCTACCAGCTGAACTGACTGTAAGAATAGCAGAAGTCAACAGAAAAATGACTAGAGATAATTAGCTTACATCAGCAGAAAACTTCAAAGGAAATACCACTGAGAAAGAGTATAAAAATTGAACTTTCAAATGGGAAGACAGATTTGCTGTAAAGGGGCAGAGTGATTCTCAGCTTCAGAGGTAAGCTCTGTAAGTCTACAACTCTTTGAGTCTCGGGGATCAAAGGTATTTGATTTTGGTGGATATCCTGGAATAAGACTAAGAAATGTAAAAAAGTAACAAAGTTAAGATTTGAGAATAAGGATCTCTGATAATAAAATTGTAAAAGCTTTTGTATTTGGAACTGTTAATGTTGTGATAGAATCACCAACTGTAATTATATGTCAGTTCTTTAATAAATCTATATATTTTTTAGAATTGTCTCACATAGTACTTCTGTATCAAACTCGTGAACTCAATCTCTGTACACTCTTTGGTGAGGAGTTGCAGAATTATGGGGAAGTTTTTCGGACCCTCATAATATCCGGAAGGTTACAGTCTAGCTAAACTTATTAAAAGTGCTATCTGGAGGATGGTAACATCTTTAGGCTGTTCCTTTCCTTTAGGGAGAGATAGTTTGGACCTTTAGACCCAATTAAGCATCTTTAGGATTCGGCTACCTCAAACTTTAGTTGAAAGTGAACGTCTGGGGAATACGCCTGATCCGGGGTAGCCCCAAAGGGGCTAGGACTAGTAATAATCCTTTCAGTGGGTGGTAATGTGAAATTGATGAAATGAAAATCAGGCATGTTCCGTAATGAGTGTACCATCTACCCTGTCAGATTACTGCCTGTGCGACAAAGGCAAAAATCTACCCCTATGTGTCCAAAGTGTTATCTGGTTTCTGAATATCAAAGTGCGGAGTGAAGTTCCAAACTGTGGAAAACTGCACAGTGCAAGGAGGCACTTTAATATAATCATGCTTACCTCAATCCAAAACATCTTTAGGAAGATTTTCAAAAACAGCAAACTACTTCCAGAAGTGCTGAGCTACATGTTAACCAGTGAAAAGTGTGGCTAATTCTGATACACTAATGTCGACTGAGGTTATGTAATCAGTTAAACTGTGAATCCCACAAGACTTTTATTACATTTTACAGAAGCCAATAAAATGCCATGGTTCTTCCAACTTCTGGAGGGTGTTTAATGAAGGTTAGAAATGGGCTGTATAGGATAGCGTTTCAGTCTTATCTTACAGCGTACAAGGGTGGTTAGAGAGATAAGCATCTGTCTAAGTAGCAGAGCAAGAACCAATTCTTATTATAACCACCTCAACTGTGCCACAGCAGCTGAGTCTTTCAATAAAAGAGGCTTCAATCTGCGAATCAACCATGCCCTGAGATAGTCGGCAATGAAACCTTTCAAGCAGAATGGAATGTATAAACTTCTTGCATTTTTTTCACAAGGTTGAATATCAACAATCCTCTTCACAATACAAACAATTTCTTTCAGGGCAAATTTCATACAGAGCAATAGGACCCCAAAAATCCATGGGGCCACTTACGCACGTGTTGTGCCCCAGAGGCGGTACTTCCACCCGCTGATCCTCCCAGCATTAATCATAGGAACATGAGTAGGCCATTCAGTCCCTCGAGTCTGCTCCGCCATTTAATTAGATTATGGATGATCTGCATCTCAAATTCATTTACCCACCTTTGCTCCATATACTTCTCCTTCTTAGGCAGTCCCTCGGAACCGAGGATGACTTGCTTCCATATTAAAAATGAGTTCTCCGGTGACTGATGAGTCCAATGCAGGACCTACACTCTCTGTCACAGGTGGGGCAGACGGTGGTTGAAGGGGCGGGTGGGTGGGGTGCTTGGGTTGACGTGTGCTCCTTGCGCTGCTTGCGCTTGGCTTTCGCTTGCTCCCGGCAAAGAGACTCGAGGTGTTCGGCGCCTTCTCAGATGCTTCTCCTCCACTTTGTGTGGTCTTGGGCCAGGGATTCCCAGGTGTCCGTGGGGATGTTGCACTTTTTCAAGGAGGCTTTGAGGGTGTCCTTGATGCATTTCCTCTGCCCACCTGGGGCTCCCTTGCCATGCCGGAGCTCCAAGTAGAGCACTTTTTTGAAGGTCTCGTATTGGGCATGCGGATGATGTGACCCGTCCATCGGAGCTGATCGAGTGTGGTCAAAGCTTCGATGCTGGGGATGTTGGCTTGAGCGAGAATACTGACGTTGGTGCGCATATCCTGCCAATGAATTTGGAGGTTCTTGCGGAGGCAGCGTTGGTGGTTCCTCTCCAGTGCTTTGAGGTGCCTGCTGAACATGGTCCATGTCTCTGAGGTATACAGCAGGGTGGGTATCACTGCTGCTCTGTAGACCATGAGCTTAGTGCCGGGTTTGAGGTCCTGGTCTTCAAACACTCTCTTCCTCAGGCGACCAAAGGCTGCACTGGCACACTGAAGGCGGTGTTGGACTTCATCATCGACGTCTGCCCTTGTTGACAGTAGGCTTCCGAGGTACGGAAAGTGGTCCACATTGTCCAAGGCCTTGTCGTGGATTTTGATAATCGGGGGGCAGTACTGTGTGGTGGGGCAGGTTGGTAGA
Source organism: Somniosus microcephalus (assembly GCF_052327205.1). Classification (NCBI taxonomy): domain Eukaryota; kingdom Metazoa; phylum Chordata; class Chondrichthyes; order Squaliformes; family Somniosidae; genus Somniosus; species Somniosus microcephalus. The sequence goes on along the minus strand of NC_140991.1, from coordinate 50,747,309 downwards.
GGACCTTTGTCTTACGGATGTTTAGTGTAAGGCCCATGCTCTCATACGCTTTGGTGAAGGTGTTGACGGTTTGGAGTTCGACCTCAGAGTGTGCGCAGACGCAAGCGTCCTCTGCATACTGTAATTCGATGACAGAGGATGGGACGACCTTGAATCTGGACTGGCGGCGACGGAGGTTGAACAGTTTCCTGTTTGTTCTGTAAATTAGCTCCACTCCAGCGGGGAGCTTACTAAGGGTGAGATGGAGCATTGCAGCAAGGAAGATCGAGAAGAGCGTTGGTGTGATGACACAGCCTTGCTTGACCCCGGTTCATATGTGAAGTGGGTCTGTGGTGGAATCGTTGGTCAGGATCATGGCTTGCATGTCATCGTGAAGCAGGCGGAGGATGGTGGCAAACTTTTGAGGGCAGCCAAATTTGAGGAGGACACTCCATAATCCCTCACGGTTGACAGTGTCGAAGGCCTTTGTGAGATCAAAGGCGGCCATGTACAGTGGTTGGTTCTGCTCCCTGCATTTCTCTTGTAATTGACATGCGATGAAGATCATGTCCATTGTGCCCCTTAGTGGGCGGAATTCACATTTGCTCCATATCCATGGATACCCTTACCTAACAAAAATCTATTGATCGTAGTGTCAGCTCATTTAACAATGCACTGGCTCTGGTGGAGTACAACTCCTGTGTAACATACAAACATACGAATTAGGAGCAGGAGTAGGCCACTCGTCCCCTCGAGCCTGCTCCGCCATTCAATAAGATCGTGGCTGATCTGGTTACTCCACATTCCCGCCTACCCCCGATAACCTTTCACCCCCTTGCTTATCAAGAATCTATCTACCTCTGCCTTAAAAATATTCAAAGACTCTGCTTCCGCTGCCCCCTGAGGAAGAGAGTGCCAAAGACTCTCGACCCTCTGTGGGAAAAAAATTCTCCTCATCTCTGTCTTAAATAGGCGACCCCTTATTTTTAAACGTGGGAGTACTGCATTGGGGAGAATGGAAATTGCAGGTGCAGCCTTTTAAGTGCCTAGGGTGGTTGCAGGTTTCAGCAGCAGGCTGTGGGACACCAGCAGATAAGGGGCGAGCATTTTGCCAGGCTGAGGTAAGTCAGGTATGTGTAGTAGATGGCTCATGTGAGTCTTTGAAGCAATGGAGGATCTCACAGAGGCTTCCAAAGAATGGAGCAGGGCATTGGAAGGAGGCAGAAAAACTTTTCAGGAGGTCGACTTACAAACTCTCCTGAAGGAAATGCAGCAAAGGAAAGAGAGTGCGTTCGGTGTCAGTGGGAGGTAGCCACTAAAAAAGATGTCTTATGTGCCATGTGGAGAGAGATAGCAGTGGCTCTGAGCACTAAACCTTCTCCCCACCCCCCCAAAAAAAAGGTTCAAAGACTGAACGACAGGGGAAGGCAATGCACCGGCACACTCTGCCTTTTCTTTCTTGAGCACATGAGCACCAATACATTGTTCACCCTCTAAAATAACTAGCTGCATAAGTCGATCTTCATACTGCACTGTGATTAATGGATCTTACAATATACATGTCTTGATCTCCCCTATCAGCAATAACTTGCATGCAGAACTTAAAAAGCCTTTCGTCCACTTTAACAGGGTGATACTAGTAAATCTATTATGTCTGATGCCACTTAGCAGACAGCCTTCAGTTGCTGGCCTTCACTTAATTCCCTCAATCATCTCCTGAGAGAAACTTGTGTGCAATGCTCATGAAAGGCAGAGCATTTAAGGAAGGGGGAGGCATTCCAGGCATCAGAGAGTTGACCTTCAATGATGAGCATGTCATAAAACTGCTGGGGAAGCACTCAGCTCTCGCCATGGGTGATGGCAAGGTGAGACAGTGCATGTGGTAGGTTAGTGGATGCACATTTAGACAGTTGTCATGGCATCCCTCTCAAGTGGCACAAAGCCAAAGGTTTTTGTACTCTCTATGCCTCCTTAATCTTGTAAAGGAAACTCTTTTTTATCCGGCACCGACGGGACCGGCGTGGTGCCGGTTTATCAAAAAGTCCACATTACAGAGGCATAGTAAAAGGTACGAGAGCTCCGTACACAGCAACAAATCCAGGCTTCCCTGTTGCTTAGCAACAGGTGCAGGAACCCCGGCCACAAGATCCAGACGTCCCTGTTGCTTAGCAACAGGTGCAGGAACCCCGGTTACACAGCCACAGATCCAGGAACGGCCACTAATATGAAGTAAAACTTACCTGAACGTACTCCTGAATTTTGCCGGTTAACAGAGATTTCCGGTTATTTAGGTGCCGGTAAATCGAGAGTTTCCTGTACTTGGTTCCACTCTTACCTTTCCCATCTTAGCCAGAACATCTCCAGTAATGGGTTATTTTCTCAGCTCTGCACTGGTCATTATCACGTTGCTGTTTGTGGGAGCTTGCTGTGCGCAATTGGCTGCCGCGTTTCCTACATTACAACACTTCAAAAGTACTTAATTGGCTGTAAAGGTGCTGGATGAATGCAAGTCTTTCTTCTTTTACTTCTCCTAATATCTCGATCTTTGGCTTGACATTCATTTTTATACTTCTAATGGAAAGATACTGAAAGATGTGGAAGAACGGAGACACCAAGGGGTTTAAATGCAGGTTAATAAAGTCATAAGAAAGCAAATAGAATCTGGGGTTTTATAATTAGGGGCAGAAAGTACAAGAGTAAAGAAGTAATGATGTATTTATACAATACATCGGTTAGGCCACAGTTTTGGGTGCCCCATTATAGACAAACCCTTAAAACCATAAAATGTACAATGTAGATTCACCAGGATGGTGCCTAGGATAGAAACTATGGGCTGGATTCTTCCAACCTCGGCGGGTCCGTGGCGGGCCATGCCCGTGGCGTGTGGGAACCTCGCATCTGTCTCGATCCCGGCCTCCAACAAGGTTTTACATAAATAGGGCTTCTTAAGCCTGCCCTGCAAGGTTTCCGGCCAATTAATAGGAAGCAGGTCTGATGACGTCATTTGATGACGCGTCATCAGCCGGTTTCCTTAAAGGGGCCATGCCCAAAATGATTTTGACAGTTGTGCTGTCATTGTTCTACAGCATTGAGATGCTGCGAACACTAACAAGCACTGCACAAAGGTACACGACTGCACCCAGGCTCTCCCATGGCTCCCTCCATATACTTATGGAGGGAGTCACAGCATGCAGGGAGGTTCTCTTCCCTTCCAATGGGCGGAAGAGACCTCCCCAGGACACCACGCAGCCTGGTTGCACATTGCACAGGAGGACACAAGCAGGGATGTCATCAGGAGGACCAGGCTGCAGTGGTGCAAACCTTTCAATGATCTCAGTAGATCACAAAACGTTACTGTCAAGCCACACTCAACCTCATCCTGCTGTGCCACTCATCACATCCCTATCACTCTGCCTTCCCTACCCTACTCCTGCACATCCTTACTCACACCAACTTACCTTGCACCTCCACCCATCCCTCTCTAGCTACATTACCACTTCCCCATCTCACTAGCCAACCCTCACACTCACCCTCATCCTTGTCCAATTATACCAGCTAACAACAGACAAGCATAGGCACTTGGGTGTTTTAGCCAATGTTCGTGTAAACTTTCTGTTAATATGTTGTCACCACTTTGCCTTCTTGGACAGATTTGTGTGCACTTTTGAAAATGTGTTAGTGAGTTCCAGTGAATGGTAAGACATAATGTTCCCCCCCCACCTCCAATGGTGATGAGTGTGAAAGGAATGGCTTGGACATTGTAGGAATGCTTTATGGTGTTGGTGTGGGGTGGTGCCAACCTGGTGTAACATGTGGCAGCCAGGGTGTACCATATTAAGTGAAGCAAATCTGGACATGGTGAAGCCATCGCTGACGTCCCGGGCAGCAACATATATGGAGGGAGTCATGGGAGGGCCTGGGTGCAGCCGTGCACCTTTGTGCAGTGCTTGTTAGTGTTCGCAGCACCCCAACGGGTGATGATGCCCTGTGTCCAGTGTAGCATCAGTTGATTGCGGAGAAGGCTGATATGGATGTTAGTGCTGCTGGTGTGCCCAGTGATGCTGGTGTTGGGGCTGATCGTGTTGGGATTCTGAAGACCAAGATGAGATTTTTCAAGGGCACCGATGCTGATGGAATAAATGGCAGGTGAGGCTGAGATGACAGAAGTAATCTGTCAATGTTGAGATAGGTTGTTCCAAGGAGGTGACAATGGATAGAGAGATTACTCCAAACACTTCAAAAGTGCATAAAACGAAAAGTGATTTTGACAGCAGACCCACCTCCAAACCCACACTCTGAGCATCGGCAAAATTCAGCCCTATAGTTCTGAAGAAATATTGCGACTATTAGAGAGAAGGTTATGAGGAGATTTTCAAAATTATGAAGGATTTTGATAGAGTGAATAAGGATCATCAATTTCAAATTGTCACTAAGAGAGTGAAGAAAGCAATTGGGAGAAATTTCTTTACACAGAAGAGAGACTTGCATTTATATAGCACCTTTCATAATCTCAGGACGTCCCAAAATGCTTTACTGACAACAAAGTAGTTTTGAAGAGTTGTCACTGTTGTAATGTCAGAAAATCGGCAGCCAATTTGCGCACAGCAAGCTCCCACAAACGGCCACTTGATGATCAGATAATCTGTTTTAGTGATGTTGGCTTGTGGATAAATATTGGCCAGGACACTGGGAAGAACTCTCCAGCTCTTCTTTGAAATAGTGCCATGGGATCTTTTACGTTCACCTGAGAGAGGACTGGTTTAACCTCTCATCTGAAAGACAGCTCCTCTAACAATGCAGCAGTCCCTCAGTACTGCGCTGGAGTGTCAGCCCAGATTTTGTGGGCAGGTCTCTGGAGTGAGAACCTACAATCCTCTGATTCAGAGGCGGGAATGCTTCCACTGATCCACGGCTGACATTTTTAGTTCAGAAAAATAATCGAACAGTTTCAAAGGATTATGCTTATCGCTAATATCTTTTTATTTTGTTCTGACAACAGTGCTACCTTAAGTAGCCACTGTAACAGAGGGACTTCTTCCCCAGCAGATTATAGCAATTGGCAAATAATTGAAAATCCCCCTGTACTTAACCGCTACGATTCAAATCCACTCCTGATGCGTTTATCAAGCCCAACATAAAAAAATTTCTCCCACAGGTGAGCCCTCTTTCATTGTGAGCCGAAACATGACCTTATGTGTGAATTAATCTGGGTTGGCGTGCTCGGGGTGAACAATGGAACTTTTTAATGTTACCAGATAACATACAAATTCCGCTGCATCGCACCTCGCTTCAGAAGATGGTTAATGTCAGCCACAACAGGCAATTTTGTAACAAGGAAAACTTTTCAATGGGTCTAGTCATGAATAGAGTTATTTACAGAAGGAAGCAGTGAAAGCAAGATATTGAAATCAGTCCAATAAAACAGTGGTCTGGAGCCAGTTCATGAAAGGTTAAAGAGACAATCCAGCAGGGTGAAGTCCTTTGATAACTGCCTTCTGGAATTTGGAATTAAATGAATATTTTTCAAAGAGAGGTAATAATGTGATGCTGAAATGAACAATAGGATGCAGTCTTTGCAGGATTTACACAGACATGCAACTACAGAGTCACGTTTTGTCTCTGCACCTCACCTTTGGACAGAATAGAGCTACCTAAAAAGCTGGCAGCACCAAAAGATTTATACACAAGATTCCTCTTTGATCTAAAACATTCTCGGCATTCTGTTCGATGAGGTTTACAGAGTGAATATACTGTTTACCAAAACATTTCAACAGTCTGTACCAGATCCCAATCATTTGAATGGCAATGAGAAAATGTTCCAGCAAGATGTCAGCACTGAAACAACTTTGCGATAAAAATATTTTAGCATTTTAAGGTTTCCTTTGGCCTAGAAATTTCTGGGCGTAAGGGAGGCGCGTGGATCAATCCCTGCAGCTAAATGGTGAGGCTCGAGGTTCACCTGACATTGGGCCTCGGCGAGCTGCCAACAGTAATATTTAGCAAAGTGTGGTTGAAGATTGGGCCAGTGTGATGCCAGCAACAGGCCTCAGGTAAGTGATGAAGGGGGTGGGGGGGGGGGGTGCACGGCCGGGAAGTGGGGGCGACTAGAAAGGGAGGCGACTGGAAAGGTGGGAAATCAGGTTGGGAAAGTGGTGGCCAGGGGGAATGAAGCGGTCGGGGGGGGGGGGGGCGCGGTGGGTGGATGAGGTAGCAATGACAATCACAGGAGCATTGACTGGCAGCACCCCGCGCCCTGATAATGTGGGGTTGGGAGGAGCAGGAGTGCTCCATCTAGCTCCACATTCAGGTAAGTGACGTAAGAAAGCTACTAGGCACTTGGTCTAAGCATTAAACAAAGCTTTAATCAACTGTTTTACAACATGGAGGTCTAGTTGTGTCCTTCACTAGTTCCTGTTAAGAATGTCCCGCGCAAGCTGGGCCCATGCCCGAGTATTTATACTCTCCCTGGACAGCGCCACCCGCAGGCTGCTCAGTTGATTCATGTCAGTAAGTATATTTTAAAATCATACCTTGTTGGTTGTAGCCAAACAGGTAATCCCTTTAAGGACTGCCTGTTAGGCCGCATGTAGGCCTGGCTTTCCTGAGTACAGCTGGTGCCGGCTGCCACAGAAAAACCAATCTTGCAGTGAGGGCCTCAAATCGGTATTAGGCCCTTATTTGCATATGTCTGTTTCAGGTATGGACACTGCATGCCGATTTTTTGGCCTTTACCAATATGGCGCGCGACGCACTTCCGGCTCGTAATGAACGTGCGCTTTCTGCCCACCATGCTGGAGGCCTTGGAGGCTATTTAGCACCTGAATGTGCGGCTGAATTTCGAGGCCCTTGTTTTTTGAAATGGTTGCAGTAGCTCTCTTAAACCAAAAGTTTGGCTTTGTAATGAAGGTACAATTTCCATTTTGAGTGTGGTAACTTAAAAATCTATTCAAACCAACAGACACAGTAAAGGAAAAGCAAATCATGGACAAAATATGAAATGTTTTGTCACATCCCTCTGTGTTTTTTCTGTCATGTGGAGGGTTATTTTACACGTCTGCACTGCCAATGGGGAGCCTTGTCCCCCAACAGTGCAAATGAGAAATTCTGAACATACGGTGCCCCTGATTCTCTAAAATGAATGCTCAGAAAATTGTGAGCAGTGCGCGCCTGAATTTCCGATTCTGCTTTTCCCATTGGTTGGGGATTTTGACATGCCTTAGCCAACTGGTGATTGGATTCTGTTACATCTCGCACCTCATTGGCTGACTGACTGTCAGTGACTGTCACTTGGCCATTGAAATCTGAGAAAATTGACACACAGTGCCGTAAAACTTTTCTTTTATTAAATGGATTAATGATCTGTTCAGATTGGATGAAACGTTCTATTCCAGACATCAGTATTAGTGATTTACATTTACAGTTATAATAGCTCCTTGTGTTTCATTTTAAAGCCTCATTCGATAGTTGTTCTGCAAACATTTTATTCAGTTCTCGACAGCTACCACAACTGGTATAAATCAATCAAAGTCTGTGTAAAATTATTTATTCAAATAAAGTAGCACAGACTCGCCATAGAAAAATGCAAGCAGATAAAGGCTGCAGTATTTTTTATCAAGTGACAAAGTTCTAAGAAATGGCTGATACTTTTGTTCAATACAAAACACAGCCAAGTTGTTACCACGGACAGATTTATGTTATTTTTTGTGATTATGAAAGAAAGTGGCAATAATAGTTATGTTAAATAGCCCACTTATTATGGTGATAAATCGGAGAGTACATAAGCTAGTAAAATGCATCTCAAATGAGGAAGTTGTGTGCCAATCTACGAGATTGCAAATTTCTATGTTTATATTTCTTTCTACCAGGTACTGGACAAATCCACCCCCCCCAAAAAACAAACTTCTAAAAGATTCCGTGACGACTGGTTGAATTAGATATCAAAGATGAGATTTACATATTTACAGATTAATAACTCTTTCTTGTGGGAAACTTGAATTTTTGTTTCAACACAATAATGCTGCCATGTACATGCCACTAGATGAAAGGGGGGTCTCAATCATGGATTTCTCTACATTTATCTCAATCCCACTCCAGAGTTACCTAACAGGAGCTATGTTTGAAGCTACATTAACCAGTTGCGGCACATCTTCCCTTCCTTCCGCTCCCCACCGAAGAAAGAGCGTTTCACAGTAACATGCTCTATTTGCAGACCCAGTGACACCTTCCCCAGAGAATTGGTAGATACGTTCAAATAATGGCCCTGAATTTCCGATCGGAGGCTTCCTGCGGGCGGATATCTCTGATCAGAACCTACCTGAGATACCGAGGCTTCTGATCCTGAGCCTCTCCTCTTCGAAATGCGCAGAGGCGCAGGTATCCCAGGGGCGCATGCGGTTCGCAAACGCCCCTGGAATCACGTGGGCCAGCTCAGCCAATGGAAGAAGGGAATCGCCCTTCATACTTTTGACAGCTCCATACGCACAGAACTGTCAAAAGTATGAATGGAGATGACTGCAAAAATTTACCAACACACTGAAATAAATAAATAAAAACCATTACATATATAAAATTAATTAAAATGGCATATGTTAAACAAAAATTAAATTTTTTGAATTATTTTTAAATATGTTTTAACGGGGCTTAATATAACCTTACCTTATTGGACAGGGTGTTTAATTTATAAGTGAGTGATAAAATCTTATTTTTCAATTTTTTAAACTCCTATGCTATTAAAAGCAGGCCTTACGTCTGCTTTTACCACACGTAAGAATTCTATGGCCTTTCAGCAGGCGGAAGTTGAGCAAATAGCGCAACTCTCCACCCGCAGAGGCACTTTTCTTGCAATTCTTGACAGATCACAAGTTCCGGGTTTCAGCACATGCGCTTCACATGCCTGAACCCGGAACTTGCGCGGCCCCTATGGGCGCATGCACGCCTCGTACGCACCCCTGGGGGTCAGAAATTCAGGGCCAATATGTAAAAAGGAAAAGAGGACTTGCATTTAAGGAGCGTCTTTCATGACTTCAAGACATCCTACAGCAGTCATAGAGTTATACAGCACAGAAAGAGGCCCTTCGGCCCATCGCGTCCGCGCCGGCCATCAGGCCGTGTCTAATCTAATCCCATTTTCCAGCATTTGGTCCGTAGCCTTGTATGCTATGACATTTCAAGTGCTCATCCAAATGCTTCTTGAATGTTGTGAGGGTTCCTGCCTCTACCACCCTTTCAGGCAGTGAGTTCCAGATTCCAACCACCCTCTGGGTGAAAAAGTTCTTCCTCAAATCCCCTCTAAACCTCCTGCCCCTTACCTTAAATCTATGCCCCCTTGTTATTGACCCCTCTACTAAGGGGAAAAGTTCCTCTTTATCTACCCTATCTATGCCCCTCATAATTTTGTACACCTCAATCAGGTCCCCCCTCAGCCTTCTCTGCTCCAAGGAAAACAACCCCAGCCTGTCCAGTCTTTCTTCATAGCTGAAGCGCTCCAGCCCAGGTAACATCCTGCTGAATCTCCTCTGCACCCTCTCCAAAGCAATCACATCCTTCCTATAGTGTGGCGACCAGAACTGCACACAGTATTCCAGCTGTGGCCTAACCAGGGTTTTGTACAGCTCCATCATAACCTGCCTGCTCTTATATTCTATGCCTCGGCTAATGAAAGCAAGTATCCCATATGCCTTTTTAACCACCTTATCCACCTGTTCTGCTGCCTTCAGGGATCTATGTACATGCACACCAAGGTCCCTCTGATCCTTTGTCTTTCCTAGGGTCTTACCATTCATTGTGTATTCCCTTGCCTTATTAGTCCCTCCAAAATGCATCACCTCACACTTTTCAGGGTTAAATTCCATTTGCCACTGTTGCGCCCATCTGACCAACCCATCTATGTCATCCTGCAGACTGAGGCTACCCTCCTCGCTATTTACCACCCCACCAATTTCCGTGTCATCTGCGAACTTACTGATCATACCTTTTACATTCACATCCAAAACATTAATGTAGACCACAAACAGCAAGGGGCCCAGCACCGATCCCTGCGGTACCCCACTGGACACAGGTTTCCAGTCACAAAAACAACCTTCGACCATCACCCTCTGCCTTCTGCCACTAAGCCAGTTTTGGATCCAATGTGCCAAGGCACCCTGGATCCCATGGGCTCTTACCTTCTTGACCAGTCTCCTATGCGGGACTTTATCAAAAGCCTTATTGAAATCCATGTATACCACATCCACTGCACTACCCTCATCCACACACCTAGTCACCCCCTCGAAAAATTCAATCAAATTAGTCAGACATGATCTTCCCTTGACAAAGCCATGCTGACTATCCCTGATTAATTCTTGCCTCTCCAAGTGGAGACTAATTCTGTCCCTCAGAATTTTTTCCAATAATTTCCCTACCTCTGATGTTAGGCTCGCTGGCCTGTAATTCCCTGGTTTATCCCTACTACCCTTCTTGAATAATGGTACTACGTTAGCTGTTCGCTAGTCCTCTGGCACATCCCCTGTGGCCAGAGAGGTTTTGAAAATTTGTGTCAGAGCCCCTGCAATCTCCTCCTTTGCCTCACACAGCAGCCTGGGATACATCTTGTCTGGGCCTGGGGATTTATCCACTTTTAAGCCTGCTAAAACCGCTAGTACCTCCTCCCTCTCGATGCTAAAATGTTCAAGTATATCACAGTCCCCATGCCCGATTTCTATGTCTACATCGTCCTTCTCCATAGTGAACACAGATGCAAAAAAATCATTTAAAACTCCACCTACATCTTCTGGCTCCACACACAGATTGCCACTTTGGTCCCTAATGGGCCCTATTCTTTCCCTAGTTATCCTCTTGCCCTTAATATACTTATAAAACACCTTAGGATTTTTCTTTATTTTGCTCACCAGTGTTATTTCATGTCCCCTCCTCGCTCTCCTAATTTCTTTTTTAATTATCCCCCTGCACTTTTTATATTCCTCTAGGGCTTCCTCTGTCTTTAGTCCTTTGTATCTGCCAAAAGCCCCCCTTTTTTTCCTAATCCATTCTCGTATATCCCTTGACATCCAAGGTTCCCTGGGCTTGTTGGTCCCACCCTTGACCTTTACGGGAACATGTTACCATTGTACTCCCTCAATTTCCTTTCTGAAAGACTCCCATTGCTCCGATGTGGATTTTCCTACAAGTAGCTGATCCCAGTCCACTTTGGCCAGATCCTGCCTTATCATATTAAAATCGGCCTTCCCCCAATTTAGAACCTTTATTTCCGGTCCATCTCTGTCCTTTTCCATGACTACCTTAAATCTCACCGAATTATGGTCACTGTCACCAAAGTGCTCACCTACTAACACTTCTACCACTTGCCCGGCCACATTCCCTAGAATTAGGTCCAGTACTGCCCCCTCTCTTGTAGGACTTTCTACATGCTGGCTCAAAAAGCTCTCCTGGATGCACTTTAAGAATTCTGCACCCTCTAAGCCTTTCACACTCTGACTATCCCAGTTAATATTGGAGAAGTTGAAATCCCCCACTATTATTAACCTATTATTTGCACATTTCTCTGAGATTTGCCTACATATCGGTTCCTCTATCTCCCCCTGACTGTTTCGGGGCCTATAGTACACTCCCAGCAAAGTGCTTGCCCCCTTTTTGTTTTTAAGTTCTACCCATGTGGCCTCATTAGAGGAACCTGTTAATATATCATCCCTCCTTACAGCAGTAATTGACTCCTTAATTAATATTGCGACACCCCCTCCTCTTTTACCACCCCCCCCCTGCGTCTCGCCTGAAGATTCTATACCCCGGAATATTGAGCTGCCAGTCTTGCCCCTCCCTCAACCATGTCTCCGTGATAGCAACAATATCATACTCCCATGTGTTCATCAACACCTTCAGTTCATCCACCTTATTCGCAAGACTCCTTGCATTAAAATAAATGCCATCCAGCCTTGCCCTACTCCCTTGTGCCGTTACATATTTGCTCTGCCTTCCAAGCTGACTTGTTTTTTCCTCTATATTTGGCTGTACATCACCCCCTATTATAGCTCCACTCTGTATCCCATCCCCCTGCCAAGTTATTTTAAACCCCCCCCCGCAAGGATATTTGTCCCGTTCTGGTTCAGGTGCAACCCGTCCGACTTGTACAAGCCCCACCTTCCCCAGAAGCAGACCCAGTGATCCAGGAAACTAAAGCCCTCCCTCCTGCACCAACTCTTTAGCCACGCATTCATCTGCTCTATCCTCCTATTCCTATACTCACTAGCACGTGGCACCGGGAGTAATCCAGAGATTACAACCTTTGAGGTCCTGCTCTTTAATCTGCTACTTAACTCCCTAAATTCTTGCTGCAGGACCTCATCCCTCTTCCTACCCATGTTGTTGGTCCCAATGTGAACCACGACCTGTGACTGTTCACCCTCCCCCTTCAGAATGCCCTGCAGCCATTCAGTGACATCCTTGACCCTGGCACTAGGGAGGCAACAAACCATCCTGGAGTCACATCTATGGCCACAGAAACGCCTATCTGTTCCCCTTACGATAGAATCCCCTACCACTATTGCTCTCCCACTCTTTTTCCTCCCTTCCTGAGCAGCAGAAGCACCCCTGGTGCCAGGAAGTTGGCTGCTGCTGCCTTCCCTGGTAAGTCATCCCCCTCAACAGTATCCAAATCGGTATACCTGTTTGAGAGGGGGATGGCCACAGGGGTCCCCTGCACTACCTGCCTGCTTCTACTGCTCTGCCTGATGGTCACCCATTTCCCTTCTGCCTGTGCAGCCCTTACCTGCGGTGTGACCAACTCACTAAATGTGCTATCCACGACCCTCTCAGCATCGCGAATGCTCCAAAACTCATCCATCAGCAGCTCCAGCACCTCAATACGGTCTGCTAGTAGCTGCAGCTGGATACATTTCTGGCACACATGGTCGTCAGGGACACCGGCAGCATCCCTGAATTCCCACATAGCGCAGGTGGAGTATAACATGGGGCTGGGCTGTCCTGACATGACTTACCCTTTAATTAATTTAAATTAATTCAATACCACCAATTAAAGATATACTCTAGGGCGCTTGTATGGCAGAAGTCCCCGCTACACCAGAGAGACCCTAGAAAATATAAACTGCAGAATTGAAGTTACTTTACAGCCAAATGATATATTTAAGGGCTCTGGTTTACAAACAAACTATAAACCACCGAGTTTAATTTTAAAAAGAGAGAAATACTTGCCACCCAATCACTTACCTGCTTTCTGGTGATGTCACACTGTAAGAAAGCCCGCGAAAGTGAGGTTTTATACTCACCCGGGCCTCGGCTCACTGGTCCCTCCGCTCCCGACTCCAAGCACTGTAAGAAAGCCCATGAAAGTGAGGTTTTATACTCACCCGGGCCTCGGCTCACTGGTCCCTCCGCTCCCGATACCATTGCCCAATGGGGAGGGGGTAAGTACGCACAACAATCTGATGCAAAGTTTGAAGGAATTTAGTTCAGAATTTATTCATCACATCCATCCAGCATCATGGAATCTTTTAAGAGTTGATCTGAGATTTAACCCGTGTCTGGTGGAAAGGAGAAACTGGGAGTAAAATTGTTTCCAGCCATATTATAACAATTGTGTTAGAACACTTGTATGAAATTCATCTATGCACTGTTTTAAGGCATTTATTATGTTATATAGTTATGTTGGGACTACATTGTACAAGCGTACTAACACTCAAATCAAGTGTAGCAGCACGGCGATGCTTGGAAAGTAGTGCGCAGGCACTGCACAGCACTTGGAAAATATCACTCCGCACCATGCGGCAGGCAGCCATTACAACACAGATAAAACAGTAGTTATAATTACAAACTACCGAGTCCAGAGTCGTCTTTACAAAGCACTACGCGTGCTAGAAGACATAACATATTAACTAATTTAAATGGATTGAGGAACACGTTAAACCAGCACACGAGGAATGTTCTACAATTGCATTAACGCATTTGGTACAAATACTGCTGAAAAGAATTTCACCTCCTTAAAACCTTTAAGCTTAAATTTGCTGTGTGCCCATAGTGTATAAGACAACACTGAATTGTTTCTGTATTAAATAAGATTACTTTTAAGCAGTGGAAATTTTTAGCGAGGCTCACAAAAACAGATCTAAACATTTTATTATCAGAGATGGATATGGACCAGAGGCCATAGGAATGTAAAGAAAAGGTTAAATAAATTGTACCTGTGGCATGTGTTATTCCTCACACACCATTGACAAGCAATAGTTGTACTGATAACATCTATGGACAAACCCTCCTTCAGCACTTCAGATAGTTTATTGATCCCTTGTGAATCACCTTAGCTCCTGGGTGTAATTTGAGGAGTGAGCTGAAAAAAGTGGACACCAAACCAAACGTGATGTTTGGAGAGATGACCAAAAGCTTGGTCAAAGAGGTGGGCTTTAAGGAAAGTCATAAAGGAGGAGAGGGAGCTGGAGAGTCTGAGGGTTTTAGGGAAGGAATTCTAGAGCATAGGACCAAGACGGCTGATGGCATGACCTTTAATGATGGGGGCGAAAGGAGTGTACACAAGAGACCAGAGTTAGTGAAACTGAGGCCCTGATCTTGACGGGGTGTGGGGGGTGGGGGGGTGGGGCGTTTCCGAGTGGTGAGGAGGCATTGTGCTCGGCCCCACATGCCCACAGGATGTATCTTTAAAAAAAAAATAGGTTCCCCACCCATAAGCCAGCCTGATTGACAGGCTTGGCTTCCTGTTGGGCAGGAAAGGCTCTGGAGGATGTCGCAGCCCAGGAGCAGGTAGGAAGCCAGCTGCTGGGCTAGTGATAGCATGGGGCGGGGGGTGGGGGGTGGTGGCAGGGTCTGAATCTTGGTGGGGTGGTCCAATGCTGGTGGTGGTTGGGGGTTGGGGGCGGGTAATGTCAGCGATCCTGGAGGGAGGGGTGGGGATCCAATCACGGGGGTCCAATCCTGGAGAGGGAGCAGGTCGGCTTCAGGGGCGGTGGGGGGTGGGGGTGGGGGGTTGGGTGGAGTGGACTGATTACCTGACCATGGTAAAGGATAACAAACTGAGAAGAACCTTGACAAGGTACAGACTTAGCGAACATAGCCTAGCGATCGAAAAAGGCAGACACAGGCAGACCAGGCTGCCAAGAGAGGACAGGATATGCTCTCACTGCAGTCAGGGAGTGGTGGAGACAGAGATGCACTTCCTCACAGCTTGTGGAAAATATCAGGGCATCAGGGAGAATTTCTACCAAAAATTCTCACAAATATGCCCTGATTTCAGAAATCTGAATGACAACCAAAAACTCCCATTCCTACTGGGAGAGGAGAGAAGCTGTATAACACTGGCGGCACACTATGTTACAGCTTGCCATGAACAGAGGGACAACCAGTAAACTAAGAAAAGAATATATATAAACAATGCGAATGTATATTTATACACTCAGGGATATACCTGTTTATACACTGTATGAATAGAACTGCGTTTATGTGCTAAACCATAAATGTATTTTGATGCTTTGGCAACATAAGATGTAACTTATCATGCCAATAAAGCGATTTGAATTGTGAATTGTGAATTGGGGGGAAGCACTCCTGCTTCTCCTGGCCCACAGACTGTGCAAGAAAAGCACTTACCTCTTCCTCGCAGAAGTCCTCGCCTCCCTTTATCTGCCATGTTTCTCGAGGCCTGGGAAATCCAGCCAGCCAGGGTTAAACCTGGAAGACAGATAAAATCTGAGGCACGCAGCCTGATAATTACATTTAAATGACCAACTCCCCTCCTTGGAGTGGGTTGATTGCCCGCACCCCCGTCCCGCTTTCATTAAAACTGGAAGGTGGCAGGTTGGAGGCGGGTTGGGATCTGGTTGGAGATGTAAAAAATGTTCACATGCCACCTGACCAAAACCCACCTGTTTTTGGGGGTTAAAATTCCCCCCAGAAAGGTTGAGAGTGTTGTAGCGCTGGAAGAGGTTACAGAAGTAGGATGAGGTAAACTAAGACCCTACCCACCCCAGCCACAGTTTGTTCACCCCCCTGCCATCTGGGAGATGCTACAGATGCATTCGCACCCGAACGACCAGATTTAGGAACAGCTTCTTTCCCAGGGCTGTCATCCTATTGAACTCTGCAAATAAACTCTAAAGCCTGCACATCTGCCAATGCACTTTATTATGTTTATGTTTATGTTACAAGCCAAATGTATGTTAAATGTCTTAATCAAAATGTACACTCTCGGGAGCCGCAAGCTTACATTTCGTTGTACTGCACTTGTGCACTAACAATGACAATAAAGTTGATTATTATTATTATTATTATTATTTAAATACAATGATGAAAATTTAAAATTTGAGACACTGTGGGACCAGCAGCCAATGTAGTTCAGCAGGGCCAGGGGTGGTGAGAGAGCAAGAGTTGCTATTGGATAGGATATCGGGAGTAGAGTTCTGGATGAGCTAAAGTTTAAAGAGCATGGAGGATTGGAGGCTTCCCAAAAGAGCATTGAAATAGTTGAGTCTGGAGGTGACAAAGACATGGAATGAAGGTTTCAGCAAGAGATACGAACAACGATGGACAGGAAAAGACCCTCTGGTTCACCTAGCCCGTCCCAGAAAAATGTTGATGCCTTGTGCATCACAATGTATACAATCCCCACCCCACCCATGGGAGTGCCAGAAACCTGATTGGAGAGATTTAATCAGGGGGTTGCTTCCCAGGTTTTCCAGGTCACTGTTGGGGAAACCCTTTTAAGAACTCCTACCAGACAATCCACCCCCACTGCAACTATAATGTGGTCATGTCCGGGCAGGGGATAGCGAACGGGAACCGGGAGTACTCGTCAATGATGTTGAGGATGCACATGCACTATAATGTGGATAAATGCGAGGTTATCCACTTTGGGGGTAAAAACAGGAGGGTAGATTATTATCTAAATGGCAATAGATTGGGAGATGGGGAAGTGCAGAGGGACCTGGGTGTTCTTGTGCACCAGTCACTGAAGGAGAGCATGCAGGTGCAACAGGCGATTAAGAAGGCAAATGGTATGTTGGCCTTCATATCAAGGGGGTTCGAGTATAGGAATAGGGATACCTTACTACAGCTGTACAAGGTGCTGGTGAGACCGCATCTGGAGTATTGTGTACAGTTTTGGTCGCCCCATCTGCGGAAGGATGTTCTTGCCATGGAAAGAGTGCAGCGGCGATTCACCAGGCTGATACCTGGAATGGCGGGAATGACCTACGAGGAGAGATTGAATAGTTTGGGCTTGTACTCACTGGAGTTTAGAAGATTGAGAGGGGATCTCATCGAAACATATAAAATTATGGCAGGCCTGGACAGGCTGAATTCAGAGAGAATGTTTCCAATGGCAGGGGAGCACAGAACCAGGGGCCACAGTCTAAAAATAGCGGGCAAATCATTTAAAACAGAGATGAGGAAGAATTTCTTCACTCAAAGAGTGGTGAGCCTGTGGAATTCCCTGCCACAGAGGGCTGTGAAGGCTAATTCAATAAATATTTTCAAGAGAGAATTGGATATATTTCTGAAGGCTAAGGGGATTAAGGGTTACGGAGAAAAGGCGGGGACGGGGTACTGAACTGGTAAGATCAGCTAAGATCTCAGACGAAGATCAGCCATGATCTCATTGAATGGCGGAGCAGGCTCGAAGGGCCGAATGGCCTACTCCTGTTCCTATCTCTATGTTTCTATGTTTCTATGTTTCAACCAGAACCCCCAACCTGAGCATTTGTATCTTCCCTCCTTCCCCATTCCTGGTTGTTGCCACTCCTATCCCCTGCCCCCCAATGCATTTTCCACTTCAGGCACCCATTGTCAGCACCAATTACATCTAGGTCAGGTACAGCATCACTAGATGCAGAGTAATATGAGAGCACCATACTGGGCCATTGTGGCATGTTTTCATTGCCCATGCCATCCATGTCTAAATCATATTGCCAATTAGTGCCCACAAGTAACTGGATTATGACTGCCCAAACTAATGTTTGATAGTGTTTGATAGGGTAGACGTAGAGAAGGTGTTTCCACTTGTGGGGGAGACCAAAACGAGGGGCCATAAATATAAGATAGTCACTAATAAATCCAATAGGGAATTAGGGGAGAAACGTCGCTAACCAGAGAGTGGTTAGAATGTGGAACTCGCTAACACAAGGAGTATTTGAGGTGACTAGCATAGATGCATTTAAGGGAAAGCTAGATAAGCACATGAGGGAGAAAGGAATAGATGGATATAGAATCATAGACATTTATGGCACAGCAGGAGGCCATTCGGCCCATCGTGTCTGTGCTTCTCCAATATCTCCACATAACTGAAGTCTCTCATCCCTGGTACCATTCTAGTAAATCTCCTCTGCACCCTCTCTAAGGCCTTGACATCCTTCCTAGGGTATGGTGCCCAGAATTGGACACCCTCCTCCAGCTGGGGCCTAACCAGTGATTTATAAAGGCTTAGCATAACTAGCTTGCTTTTTGTACTCTATTCCTCTATTTATAAAGCCAAGGATCCCGAATGTTTTTTTTAACAGCCTTCTCAACTTGTCCTGCCAGCTTCAAAGATTTGTGTACCTACACCCCCGGGTTTCTCTGTTCCTGCACCCCCTTTTAGTTTATATCACCTCTCCTCATTCAATGCATCACTTCACAGTTCTCTGCATTAAATGTCATTTGCCATGTGTTTGCCCATTTCACCAGTTTGTCTATGTCCTCCTGAAGTCTGTAACTATCCTCCTCATTGTTTACTACTTTTCTGAGTTTCATGTCATCAGCAAATTTTGAAATTATGCCCTGTATACCCAAGTCCAAGTCATTGATATATATCAAAAAGAGCAGTGGTCCTAATACCAACACCTGGGGAACACCACTGTATATTTCCCTCCAGTCTGAAAAACAACTCATAGGGTGAGATGAAGAGGGGTGGAAGGAGGCTCGTATGGAGCACAAACACCGACATGGATCAGTTGGGCCAAATGGGCTGCTTCTGTGCTGTAGATTCTATGTAATTCTATGTAATGTCACATAGGATCCTTACAACCACCAGAGAAGACCTCCATCCAAGCAGCCTGGGCTAGATCTCAATCTAGGTCCTCGAGGTAAAAGGCCCGTGTTTAACCCACTGCACAAGCCAGTTAACCACTTACAAATTTTATTATACCTGTGAGTTTAGTTTGGCAACTAAAAAAAACCAGACCAGAGCAGCACATATACCACAGCACTATTACATGTACTAAGCAGTAGCCTATCTACTAGCGTTGTGGTCTTTATGGATTTAGAAGGAAGTGATACAAGGTAAAGAAGGGGGTTGAAGAAGAATGGACGGAAGATGGAATTGGCGTGGGAACAGCGGGTACAGAGCAGGGAACCATCATCCAGCTGTCCATTTGGACATCTTGACCTGAAGTGGTTAGTCTTCCTTCATACCTCAAAAGATGTTCATATACTAATATCAGCACAGAATATCCTCGAATGAAATAACTGGCAAGTTTCTACACTGATCTCGCCGAAAATTCTGGCCAATGTCACTGGTTACGCTGATTTTTGCTTGTTTACCCCGGTTTTAATATTCCAATCAGGGCTCGAGGAAAGCACAGAACTTACCCCACATTCCTGCTTTAAGTCCCTCTTTATGTATGAAAATTAAAGTTTGAAGTCATCAGACCATGATTTATGCATTTTAGGTGCAGCATGTTTAAGAAAATACAATCGTGGAAGCTTTTCAATTTTTAATGTAACTCATTCTGATTCGATAAAAATGGATTAAAAGATATAGAAAATACAGTGTCGGCCTCTGAGGAGAAATTTAAAAAAAAATTTAAATCCCCATGAAACACCAGAAATGTGACTTTGAATCCTGCTGTGCCTATAATTTTGGGCTTACATTTACAGCCTGTTCAGAACTAGTGTAAATGCAGGAAACCTGTGTCTGATGGTCTTCTGCATAGAGTGAGAGAGGCAGAGAGTTTTGGTGGAGGTTTCCCTGAATTGGTGCAAAAGATCGAGGAAACTTGGGCATAGAGTAGAAACCGGTGTAAGTCACTTACAGGAGAATTTCCTTGATCTTTTGCACTGAAGATCAGCATTAAAACATGCTTTCAGGAAATTCAGGACCATTGTGTTGATGTGCTAGCATTGCAGAGCACATTTTCATCCCACCAGACTTCTGCTGTAGTAAAGGTGGATAATGCCCTTTATTGGATTATTGGCCCACAGTTCTGGGAAATTGGATAACCAACTCGTATTAATAGCTGCTTTTTAAAAAATAACAGCCAAGTTTTAATAGACATCCTGCTCATGCTGAAATGTCTTACTTTTATGACTGTGAGCTGTGCCACAAAACCAACAATGAAATCATTGTTTTAAAAATAGCTATCTTTCCCATCATCCCAGGTGTCTTTCCAATCAAGCCTAGGAATTTTCTCATCATTCTGTCACCCCATTTATCTTTCCCCTCATCTCCGGTATCCTCCACACCATTCCATCTTATAACCCAACAAAGGGAGGCTATATCTTCACATTAATTAGATATGTTCATTAAAATAGCCCTTCCAGATACTTAAGTATTGCTTCCAGACACACTCAGAACAACCTAACAAAGAGTCTGTCAATTGTGAGGCCGGTGTAGCTTTGTCATGGCATCATCAGTCACTGTGCTGCAGGCAAACTTTAATTGAATGGGCGGGATGCTTCTACCATGTCACAACATGCAGACTGTACAAGCTTTGTCTGCAGGGTGATTGATGTGGTTGTTAAAAAGACAATGGCAAAAATTGTAATGATTTAATATTTCAGCATAGGTGGTGATTGGTTTGTTGCACAATTACAGAGAAACAGATGCACACATACACGCTGAAAAATAAGGTCATTTTGGCTTGTTCAGTTTAAGTGCACTCATAAAAATGATGAAAACTTAGTAAAATCCAGCATGTTAAATGGTTTTGTGTTACATTATTTAATATAAACCACTAATGCAGGCTAATGCATTGAAGCCTGAATGGGAAGCAAGGATATATTCATGTCATGTTATATTAATTCTTCGACAGTCTATGAGCTTGTTTTTCTCCCACCTCTCCTGAAGGCACTGATTCATGCTGAGCCAATGTATATAGACACACTGGACCTAAAAATCTACATGGTGGGGAGCGGTGGGGGGGGGGGGGGGGGGGGAGGGAGTGGGAAGGTCAGCTGGGTGGCATCAACGCTGGTAAAGCTTGCTGGATCAGGGCACAGATCCAGCAGAAGCAGGCCTTTGGAGTTGAGTGAATGGATCGAAGTTTTCAAGATATTAAGGGGAACTAGATAGATAGAGAGAAACTGTTTCTGCTGGTTGGGGAGTCTAGGACTAGGGGGCATAGTCTAAAAATTAGAGCCAGGCCTTTCAGGAGCGAAATTAGGAAACACTTTTACACACAAAGGGCGGTAGAAGTTTGGAACTCTCCTCCGCAAATGGCAGTTGATGCGAGGTTAATTGTTAATTTTAAATCTGAGATTGATAGATTTTTGTTAAACAAAGGTATTGAGGGATATGGGGCAAAGGCGGGTATATGGAGTTAGGTCACAGTTCAGCCAAGATCCCAATGAATGTTACAACAGGTTTGAGCGGCTAAATGGCCTATTCCTGTTCATATGTTCCTATCTGGGGAGGGGAGGGGTACGGGGTGGGGGGCACAGCTGAGACACCGCCAACTGAGGAGACCACATACAGTGATATAACTGGCCAGCTGGTGAGAGATCCTGCCCCCAAAACAAGTATATCATGCTCCCCCTTTGTAAGGGGCGAGAAAAAAATGGAGTCCTCCTCTTCAGGGGTCAAGCTGCAATCCTCGTCTGGACCTCCAGGTGGGTCCCACTTCTACTAGGTGGTCATGCAGGTACACTTGGTGAGGCCAGGCACACCTCTGCCGATGATGCGTGCAGTTCGGATTGACGGTCATGGCAAGGGAACTCCAGCCTTCCAGAGTTCCTGCCCCAGGTCCACCCAACAATCTCGCTGGTCTTGAGAGGGGGCGTGTGGAAGCTCCACCCCTACTAGACCACCTCAGAATCTCCAGGAACTGGCCTATGCAGATACTGGCCGAGATTACAGCCATTCTAGCACAGGTCACTGGATAACAATAAAAAAGTGGAAATGCCGGCTGATTTTTCCACTAACTAGCCCAGAGGTACAAAGGCCAATTACAGTTCCACCATTGCTGCTCTGACTGAGAGCGGCTAACTCAACACCGGTCAGTGATTGAGCCTGAGACCTGGGTCCTGAAAGTCGGTGGTGTTCTCCCGGTCCCCTGCTGCAACTTGGAATTAGGGAATGCCGCAGCCAAGTTCGACTTGATTAAAGTATTTTTTTTATTAGTTTGTGACTAAAAGAACATCTAGAATATCAATCATATTGACTGAACCTACAAGGTTTTTTTTTTTAACAAAGTCTGAAGTATCGTGTGCTCAGTGAGAAGAGAAGTTCAATTTGCGGCCTGCTTAGATTTTTGTTACAAAACTAAACAAAAAGGTGCGCGGCCTCTTTAAATATTTTATCCGGCAATCAATCGCAAGCTGAACGATGGTTCAATACTGTTGGAGATCTGTCAAAAATCTGAAATATTTTCAGATAGCCTTGCATTCCTGTGTGCAAATTTGTCTTCCCAAGGTCATGATGAGAATCAGGATCATGGTAAGTAGTGTTAAAGAGTAAATTAATTTGCCAGTCATTACACAGATTTCCTAATCTGATTTCTATCAGTCTAGACACTGTAATTTATGTGGCAAGGTACAAGCTCACCAAAGTCCTCTTAAATGAATGTCATCCTCATTTATTGTTCACTTTTAACTATTTCCTTTATATCTGCCTTGATGTCTTTGGTTTAGTGAAAGAGAGAAATGATTAAATTTGCAGTCAGTCAGAGGGACTAATCTACTGTCTTTCAGCAAACTGGATGGATGATGTTGAGGGTAATTAGGCTAATGATCACTGTATCCATTTCCCAGTAATGCTTCCACCTAAGCCAGTCAGCCGATCCCTTCCCTGAATCTATGTAATATTCCTGGAAACACTGCAGCAGATGGACTGTTAATGTGGCTCATTTTCATTTCTAGTTTCAAGTCACCTTCTATACTGTATGATTGGATATCCCAGCCATCACTCTTAGGTATAGCAACAATCTTGATGGTATGGGTTTTCGTCAATACCTGGTCCCCAGAGGATAGAAATCAGTGCGATAAGTGTCTCTTAGCAACATGCACACTGAATTCCACAGCTGAACGTGCTCTGCACCATTAATCACCAACAGCAAAAAGAGGTAACTGGAGGAGTCCAATTTTCTCTGCGCATCCAACTCAATGCACATGGTAATTGTGCTTGAATGGAAAGTAATTTTGTCATTTGGCATTCATTGATTAGATATTTGCCCATGTTCCTGAACTTGCTTCTGTGAGTAAATTGGGCAGATTTTCTCCTCTATGGGCACCCAGTGGGCAACTGACCGGTGGAGCAGGTGCCTTGTGCCGGAGAGAAGACAACTGCTCACATCTTTCTTTCCCTGAGCCATTCCGGCAGCTTTGCACCTGGACATCCAGAGGAAATCAGCCCAAAACTGTTGGCTTCTGAGATGGGAGGAGGCTTCTAGGGACTGATGAAGATGAGCAGCCAGAAGGCCCTGAGTTTGAAAATCATCCTGAGGTGGGGGGGGGGGGTGGCGGAGGTAGATGTGGATCTTGGAATTAATGTTGTCACTTGCCTGCATGTTCTTCAGCCTGGCCCACGAGTCTCCCACAGACCTTCCTTTCAGTATCTTAATCGGTACTAGTGCATTTCCTCAAAGTAGAAAAGTCACCCGCTCCGGATGGGATGCACCCTATGTTACTGAAGGAAGTAAGGGTGGAGATTGCGGAGGCTCCGGCCACAATCTTCCAATCCTCATTGGATATGGAGGTGGTGCCAGAGGAATGGAGGATTGCAAATGTTATACCCCTGTTTAAAAAAGTAAGAGAGGGATAAACCCGGCAACTGCAGGCTAGTCAGCCTAACATCAATAGTGGGGAAACCTTTAGAAACAATAATCCGGAACAAAATGAATTGGCATTTGGAAAAATATGGGCTAATAAATTAAAGTCAGCATAGATTTTTTAATGGCAAATTGTGTTTGACTGACTTGATTGAGTTCTTTGATGAAGTAATGGAGAGGGTTGATGACAGTAGTGTGGTTGATATTGTGTATATGGACTCTCAAAAGGCGTTTGACAAAGTACTACATAATAGACTTATTAGCAATATTAAAGACCATGGCCTAAAAATTCGGTTGCTGTGCGCCTCCCATTAGCGCCCTAAGAGGGCGCTAACGGGGCACAAAGTAACTAGCACCTGGGCACGGCGCCGCCAACGCCTCCCGCGAAATTCAGCAGGAGGTTAGCGGCGGTGCTAATCGATAGCGCCCTGTGGTGCTGCGCCGCCGGCGATGACGTCCTTGCCATGCACAGCGCCCCGCTTGCACCCTGCTTGCGCCCCAGCCGTGCTCTTCAGTAGCGCCCCCTGACTTACCGCCGGATGCTATATCCGACGGGGTCAGGGGGGCCTACCTGCGGCCGGGGCAGCACAAATTAAAAGTGTCGGACGGCCATTTTTGTTGCTGGCCGCCTGCCAGCACCTGCCCCCTCTGCCATCCCCGGCCTCCTCTGCAGCACCCCCCCCCGCACAGAGTGCCGGCTGCGCTCCGTGAGCCTGGCACTTCTCGAGTGCCGGGCTCGTTTGCCAGCACTCCGTTCCCTTGTGGCCCAGCTGAACCCCGGGTCACGCTGCACTCGGCCTCTCCCCTTTAAGAAGGGGAGGAAGGCCTGCAGTACCACAGTATGACGTGCTGCGATGTTCGCTCGCAACGCCCAAGAGGGAGGCGGGGCACTTTCTGTAGTACCCCGCTTCCCTCTTGGGGTGCTACTGGTGAATTTCAGCTGTGGGGGGTGCTAAAAGTAGCGCCCTGGCGAAGTTAGCGCCCCAAAGCGGGCGCGACTCAATTTTTCCCCCCATGGAATTAAAGGGACAGTGGCAGCATGAATACAAAATTGGCTAAGAGATAGAAACAGAGAATAATGGTGAACGGTTGTTTTTCAGCCTGGAGGGAAGTATACAGTGGTGTTCCCCAGCGATCAGTATTAGGACCGCTGCTCTTTTTAAATATATATTGATGACTTCAATATATATATTAATAATTTCAAAGTTTGCAGATGGTACGAAACTCGGAAATGTAGTAAACAATAAGGAGGATAGTAACAGACTTCAGGAGGACATCGACAGACTAGTAAAATGGGCAGACATATGGCAGATGAAATTTTACGCAGGGAAGTGTGAAATGATACATTTTGGTAGGAAGAATGAGGAGAGGAAATATTAACTAAATGGTACAATTTTAAAGGGGCTGCAGGAACAGAGATTTGGGGTGTATGTACATAAATCTTTGAAGATGACAAGACAAGTTCAGAAGGCTGTTAAAAAAGCATATGGGATTCTTGGTTTTATTAATAGAGGAATAGCGTGCAAAAGCAAGGAAGTTAAGTTAAACCTTTATAAAACACTGGCTAGGCCTCATCTGGAGTACTGTGTTCAGTTCTGGGCAACACACTTTTGGAGAGGGTGCAGAAGAGATGTACTAGAATGGTACCAGGGATGATGGACTTCAGTTATGTGGAGGGACTGGAGAAGCTGGGATTGTTCTCCTGAGAGCAAAGTAGGTTAAAATGGTTTTGATAGAGTAAATAAGGAGAAACTTGTTTCCAGTGGCAGAAGGGTCAGTAACCAGAGGACACAGATTTAAGCATTGTCGGGTCCTACTCTTGTCTGCCAAAACTGCTCACTATTCCAGGATCATTCTGGAATGCAAAGATAAACCCCGGCTTCTATTTTCTACTGCTAACCATCTTCTTAAATCCCTCTCCCCTGTCTCCTTCACCCTCATCTCCAACAACAAGTGCGAGGAGCTCATGGACTTCTTGGTCTCTAAGATTGAGACCATCCGATCAGCTGCCGCTGCCACTTCCCTTCCTTCCCCTAGCCCACCAGGCCAAACTTCCTCTAAGGTTCACCCCTGCCCTAGCCCTGAACTTGCATCTTTCTCCAGTTTCTCTCTGATTTCCCCTCTTGACCTCTCCACGCTCATCCTGTCCATAAGACCCACTTCCTGCTCCCTCGACCCTATTCCCACTAAACTGCTGACCACCCAACTTCCTTTTCTGGCTCCCATGTTAGCTGACATTGTTAACGGTTCGGTCTCCTCAGGTACTGTCCCCCTCTCCTTCAAATCTGCTGTCATCACACCTCTCCTCAAAAAAACAACCCTTGGTCCCTCCGTCCTTGCAAACTACCATCCCATCTCCAACCTCCCTTTCCTCTCCAAAGTCCTTGAATGTGTTGTCGCCTCCCAAATCCGTGCCCATCTTTCCTGAAACTCCATGTTTGAATCCCTCCAATCCGGTTTCTGCCCCTGCCACAGTACCGAAACGGCTCTCATCAAAGTCACAAATGACATCCTTTGTGACTGTGATAAAGGTAAGCTATCCCTCCTCGTCCTTCTCGACCTGCCTGCAGCCTTTGACACTCCATCCTCCTCCAACGCCTCTCCACCTTTGTCCAGCTGGGTGGGACTGCACTCGCCTGGTTCCATTTTTATCTATCTAATCTTAGCCAAAAAATCACCTGCAATGGCTGCTCTTCCCACTCCCGCATCGTTACCTCTGGGGTCGCCCAAGGATTTATCCTTGGCCCTCCTCCTATTTCTCATCTACATGCTGCCCCTTGGCGACATCATCCGAAAACACAGCGTCAGTTTCCACATGTATGCTGACGGCACCCAGCTCTACCTCAGCACCACGTCACTCGACCCCTCCACGGTCTCCAAATTGACACATGACTTGTCCGACATCCAGTACTGGATGAGCAGAAATTTTCTCCAATTAAATATTGAGCAGACCGAAACCATTGTCTTCAGGCCCCGCTACAAACTCCGTTCCCTAGCCACCGACTCCATCCCTCTCCCTAGCCTGTGTCTGAGCCTGAACCAGACTGTTCGCAACCTTAGTGACATATTTGACCCTGAAATGAACTTCCGACTAGATATCCGTGGCATAAGTAAGACCGCCTATTTCCACCTGCATAACATCGCCCGTCTCCACCCTTGCCTCAGCTCATTTGCTGCTGAAACCCTCATCCATGCCTTTGTTCTAGACTTGACTATTCTAATGCACTCCTGGCCGGCCTCCCACATTCCACCCTACGTAAACTTGAGGTGATCCAAAACTCGGCTGCACGTGTCCTAACTCGCACCAAGTTCCGTTCGCCCATCACCCCTGTGCTCGCTGACCTACATTGGCTCCCGGTTAAGAAGTGCCTCGATTTCAAAATTCTCATCCTTGTTTTCAAATCCGTCCATGACCTCGCCCCTCCCTATCTCTGTAATCTCCTCCAGCCCCACAACCCCCAGAGATATCTGCACTCCTCAAATTCTGCCCTCTTGAGCATCCCTGATTATAATCGCTCAACCACCGGTGGCCGTGCCTTCAGCTGCCTAGGCCTTAAGCTCTGGAACTCCTTCCCTAAGCCTCTCTACTTCTCTTTCCTCCTTTAAGACGCTCCTTAAAACCTACCTCTTTCAGCAAGCGTTTGGTCATCTGCCCTAATTTCTTATGTGGCTTGTGTCAATTTTTTGCCTTTTAACACTTCTGTGAAGCGCCTTAGGATGTTTTACTACGTTAAAGGTGCTATATAAGTACAAGTTGTTGTTGTTGTGATCAACAAAAGAACCAGAGGCGACATGAGGAAAGATTTTTTTTTACACAGCGAGTTGTTGTGATCTGGAATGCATCGCCTGAAAGGTTGGTGGAAGCAGATTCAATAGCAACATTCAAAAGAGAATTGGATAAATGCGTGAAGGGAAAAAATTTACAGGGCTGTGGGGAAAGAGCAGGGAAGTGGAATTAATTGGATAGCTCTACCAGAGAGCCGACAGAGGCACAATGGGGCGACTGGCCTCCTTATGTGCTGTATCATTCTGTGATTCTATGTTGCTGACTGCTAAGCCAGAAGACAGGGGGGTAGATTTTTGTCATTACTGTCTGGTCGCTAAGCATCGCCTGGAGAAAGTTGGGTTGGGGGGATAGAATGGCCCTAACAGAACCCGCCTGATTTTCCTTCCATTGAAATTAATGGAAGATAGGTCTGGTGGGTTCTGTACCAGGCATGCCACCTTCTCGCCGTATTGTTCTCTCTGCATTCGCACCAGGCAATGCTTAACACCCAGGCGGTGAAGACGGAATTCTCCCCCACGCTGTTTTATTGTGCCAGGAGTGGTGGGCCGGTGCTACATCTAAAACAACTTTCTTTGTTCTGGGCAGCAATACATAGATCCCTGAGGAGGCCAGGTCAGAGGTCACACGGCCCACGCAGGAGAGTTGCACGGAGACATAATTTCCGATTAAAATTAAAAATGACTGTCTAAGTAACGTTACAATTTTTGAACAGCAGTAAAATAAAACACTGACAGCACGATATAAAACGACAGTTTTGCAAAGCAGGGCATCTGTGCATGTTTGGAACGTGTCCAGCATTTCGGACTCAATCTCAAAAGCAAAAAGGAAATTCTCAAAAAAGCAAGCCATGGAAAAACAAAAAGAAAAACAACTCTACTAATAATAATTAATGATAGTGTAAAACAGACATTATTTAATTACAAAGGAGCCGCTCATGTCTTAAAGGTGTCCGTGTTCGGCTGATGCCATGCATCCAGCCCAATGTGAGGTGGCAAAAAGAGAAAAAAAAATCAGCTAAAAATTTCAGCTAAAAATTATTTGTCTCAAAGGAAGGAAAACAATAAAATTACTGTAAAATATTGGGACCAGGCCATGCATGAACGCTGGGGCCCTACTTCAAGGGAAATAATGGATAACAAAGCCAAGCTCAACAATTAAAAGGGAAAGAATAATAGTTGAGTCCCTGAGACAGAATTAGGCCTCTGGAGGGAAGGAATCATGTGGAACAACTGAAAGGGTAAGTTGAACGGGTTTTGTATGATTTATTCATCTTATGATGTGTTATATAACAAGTATTATTTATTCACACATGTACTTGGAGATGAGCCAGAAATCAAGATGACTGCTGAAACCCGAGAGATTTAATTTATTGGTTTATACTTGCTGATTGGTAGCTTTGAAAACAATTAACAATTTGACTGGCTGGTTTTGTCGTGCTTGCTGGTTCCTGACTGGTAGCTGTCTAGTAAATGGAAGTAGCTTTTGCATTTAGTCAGTGGGATATTTGAGCTAATCAATACCATTAACTTAGCAGACAGAGATTATTTGAGTCAGTCACTATTTTTTGCCCTATATGCACTTTGAGGTTTAACACACACTTTGAGGGTGACCTCCATTTTGAGGGTGGCCTCCATTTTGAGGTATGATGGACACACTAGAGGTACGGTGAATTGCAAACTAATACGATACGGGGCTGATAATGCAGTCCCACTGTAGTGACAGTGGGGAGCACTGCATGTGCCAGCAGTGAAGTTAGTTGACCTTGTGTTATAATGCATGGTTAGCTTATTTAAATGTTAGTGTTCACAGTAAGCACCACACTGGGAGTGCAGAAGGCCAGGGGACAGGATTGCACGAGGAGTAGCTCTTCTAGGGCTACTCAAAATGAAAAAGGGGAGAAATAGTGGCAACACTCCCCACATAATGTGACCAAGGGGAAGTGACAAGGGCATCCAATCTGCACACACCTAATGCTGTACTGTGTGTTAACAGTTGTTTTGCTATGAGTCGGCTAAAGGCAATTGGTGAGAAATTTTATGGTTTTCACAGGTCCTGTAGTAAATCGGGGGACAATGGGGGATGATGTTTTATTTAGCTTGGAGTCTAGGCACATGTGGGAATGACTGTTGTGCTTTAGCTGTGCCATGCAATTAACTGAAAGTGTCTTCTCGTATAGTCTGGCTTATCACTCTAGCTGATTGTTTGTGTAGACACGTCTACTGGTTTTTGGCCAGGGTCATCCTCTGCAAATGGTTGAAGCTGCATATCTTCTACAGCTTGTTTGATGATTAAAACCCCTCTGCAGGACAGAGTTGTGTAAATACAGAAGGCTGCAAACATCTTGGAAACATTTTCTAGCCTCTACTGCGTCTGAACCTTTGTTTAAAGTTGTCAATGGCACGTTAGACCAAAACTCTATTTGCTGCATGTTTTATACTGATTTTCACCTCATGTATTTGGATTCCTCCAAGGGGTAAGCAGCCATCGCTACAATGGCTACTCATGGTCCACCAACAGTTAGTCACCCAGCCTTTACAGGCATTCACATAATGCCGGAACCGTGAATTCACCATAAAATGAATCAGCCATTGCAACTCCTAGGGAAGTAGGCACTAATGTGCATGATTCAATCCCTGTGGGCACAGACCAGCTGCACGTTAAAGGAGTGGAACCGCTCTCTGTTCATGTGGGCAATAGTGATGAAAGGGGCCAATATGACCACATGTAAATCATCAATAATACTCTGCACTATCCTCTATGGGGATGTTTTAATGAATTGAGATGTCTGGGTAAACAAGGCATCTATCACCTGTACCATGCAACTTTGTACTGCAGGTTTGTGATTTTGGCAGATATCTCTTGCTGTAGAAAAGTTTGGAGCTACAGTCACCTTGACAACCTCTGCTGTTGAAGTAATTTACAAGTCTGGCTGCCAGAGTGTGCAAAGCTCAGTGATGGCCTCCTTGGGGAATCGTCGTCTGCAGCTGCAGGTTTCATCTGACATATCCACGTCCGTATATCTAAACTTGTAACATGGCTGGCATCATAAGGATATCATTGATCTCCTGAGGAGCAAACACACCTGTCTGGCATGCTATGTCCTCCTCCTCAAGACCCTGCAAATAGAGAGGGATGTTTAGTGGGATGTCCATAGCAGCTCTCAGAGAGACGCACAATGATGGTTCCCTGGAGAAACAGGAATGAATAAAAAGATGCAGGCCCTGATATTTGTGAGGAAGGAGCGGGGCTGACTGTCAGCGGGTGAGGGACCCGGAAATATGGGAAAGGCAGAGGTCCTGTCAAATTTAATGGCAGGACCTCATTTGAATTTTATTACTCTGTTTCCCCCACCACAGCCAGGCAGATTGAAAGGCTGGCTGGCTGCCGGGCCTGAAAGCCTGATGTTCAAGGCCGCAGCGGGGGACCAGGGAGGAGGGCGAGATGGAGGGAGAGATCGCGGGGCCCAGAGTGTGGTGGGGGGGGAGGTTAGACATCTAATTGCGGGGCGGGAGGGTGTCTGGTGATCACGGGGAGGGAGGGCAGGTTAGCTTGAGAGGCTGGGCAAAACACTCCTGCTCTTCCTGGCCCACAAGCAGTGCTGGGAAAAGCACTTACCTGCTGGATCCGGCAGTTCTCACCTCCCTTCAGCAGCAGCCACGTTTCCCGAGCCCTGGGAAAGCTGTCCCGCAGCTGTTAAATCCAAATGGCTGCTAGAATCTGAGGCAAGCAGCTGTATTTAAATAGTAGTAATAAACTACTGTCCTGCCTCTCGCGAGCCGGTTACTCACCCGACCCCCAACCTGCCCTGATTAAGCCGGAAGGAAGCACATCCGTGGTGGGTTGGGGTCGGGTTTCCCTTTTTTAACAACTTAAAACCCCCATCCCCGTCCCTGCCCCTCTCCCACCCATCCTGGAAGGGTTAAAATCCCCCCCCCTCCCCACCCCGCTGTGTCACTTTAAGAAAATTTCAGTCAGGCTCTAATAATTTTCACTAACTTCTTTTCTTCCATATCAGCAAAACAGCACAGAAGCAGCGAATAACAAACAGCTACAAATCAACAAAGCACAGATACATCTTTGGCAACAGATTCAACTAGAGAGAAAAGGCACGGCACTGGCTGTCCATTTTATATGAGTGCTGAGCATGCGGAGCACTGTTTGAGCAACCTGATTGCATTACGAGGCTTAGCCCTCCACATTTGCTTTGGGCTTTACTGAGCATGGTGTACAGCACGTCCGCAGGCACAGAGTGCTACAGAGGTTTGAAGAACGTATCGCTTGCTGTGCATGCAGGATGCTGAGTAGGCCACAGGCCTGGGCTTGATGCGAGGAGCGGGTACCCAATGCTCGGCGTCACTAATGCCGCCGGTGGCCATATTATCAGTCCAAAAGCAAGGCTTTTATATTTGGCCCTGCCCTATCTTCACAAAAAATCTAGCAGCAACACCTCCATTTGAATCATTGAAACTTATAAAATTCTAACAGGACTAGACAGACTAGATGCAGGAAGGATGTTCCCGATGGCAGGGGAGCCCAGAACCAGGGGTCACAGTCTAAGGATAAGGGGTAAGCCATTTAGGACTGAGATGAGGAGGAAATTCTTCACCCAGAGAGTGGTGAACCTGTGGAATTCTCTGCCACAGAAGGTAGTTGAGGCCAATTCATTAAATATATTCAAGAAGGAGTTAGATATATTTCTTAAGGCTAAAGGGATCAAGGGATATGGGGAGAAAGCAGGGACTGGGTACTGAGTTTGGATGATCAGCCATGGTCTCATTAAATGGCGGAACAGGCTCGGGGGGCCGAATGGCCTACTCCTGCTCCTATCTTCTATGTTTCTATGTTTCTATAATGCTGATTAGAAAATGTGATTTAGTATTTAATCGACTCCACCTTCAGGTCACTTAAGAGGTGGCCCAATTTTCAAATTTGAACCATTGCTGCTGATGTGCTTTGCGTGGAGAAAAACAACAACCAGCTTTTTATGTGAGAAGCTGCTCGAGAGATTCAGTAAGTGAAGCATTCGGGATCGTGCAGGCAACTGCTTAAAGCCTGTTCTATTATTTCAAACAAACAACCAATCAAAAGATGAAGGCCCATGCTGTGTGCTCTGTGGGAGTAGTCAGTGTTATATTGCTAAAAGCCCTTTAAATTAAACACTTATTGATCTGTTTAACATTAGGGAAGGGTTGGGTGTATGTTTTTTACTTGCACTGTTTACTTGCTGTAAATTCATTCTCGAGTAATATTTCCAGCTTGTTTGCAAGGTGGCGATGAAATGCTCTTTAGAACCTGGAAGGACAACACAATCAGCTCCTCTGTGCCTCCCAGATCACAGTATGGAATTCCTAAATGCAAAATGACTTCTAATTAACTTCCTATTTACTCAGAGAGTGGTTAGAATGTGGAACTCGCCACCACAAGGAGCAGTTGAGGTGACTCACATAGATGCATTTAAGGGGAAGTTAAACACACGAGGGAGAAAGGAATAGAAGGTTATGCTGATGGGGTGAGATGAAGTAAGGTGGGAGGAGGCTGGTGTGGAACATTAACACCGGCATGGACCAGTTGGGCCGAATGGGCTGTTTCTGTGCTGTAATATTTTGTGTTAATACTATGTGTGTCATTGTATAGAATTCCTCATGTAACCAGGATGATTAAATGCAAAAGTCCCAATCCAGCCACAATATATTTCCCCCAGCTATTGATCGATTGCTCATTGCATTTTAGTAATTTCTCTCACTACCACATGTATTCAAAAGACAATGGCAAAAATGTAGCCGTATAATCAGTTCCACGTAAAAGGTGTTTCCGTCAACTAGCTCCCATTGGTGTGGCTTAATCTGAATTGCTAAACAGTTGAATAAATACACTGTTGTATAAAGATTTATGAAGCAGTTTATAGAAAATCAGATCGACTCCAGCCCTAGTCCAAGGATAACATTTTCCTGGCCAGCCATTGATGCATTTATCTGGATTGAACCGCGCTTCATGTCGCATTCATTCATTTGGAAATGCTTGGCCCTGATGCACAGCTGAGGTGCCACATCACATTCCCAGTGTGGTGCTGGTAGAGGCACAGGGTCATTCACAGAAGCACAGATACATTACAGTCATATTAGTACAGCTAGGCTTAAAACAAAAGACAGCCAGAGTCGGATCAAATTGTAACAGCACCACAATGTGGAAGCCCTCCTATGCTTATCAAGTGACATGCACAAAAGTTGACATCAAAAATATTCAAATAGAATTAAACACATCTGGGCTGGATTTTGTGAATGGAGGCGAGTTGGAGGCGGGACTGCTGCTTGTCATGTCAATGTCCCGCCTCCATCCTCGTCTGACCAACCAGAGGGATTTTCCCCTGATTGACCTTGTTAAGCCCGCCCTGCGGGCGCGGCAGGCCAATTAGGGAGGAAGTCACTGACAGAGCACCTCAACACCAGACGTGCTATCTGTCAAAACTTCTTGAAAGAAGAAATGTCTGCATTTGACAGCTCTGTGAAGCTGTCAAACACTGACTTTCTCTGTAGTTTGATGAGTCCTTGCGTTCAGGACTCATCAAACCTTTCAACTTTGTAAATTTCACATGGCTGTTGGTTCAGAGGATCCAACAGCCAGTCTGTGAAATCGACAAGGAGGATGTCGGGCCTCCTGATCCAGTGCGGCTGAAGGCTGTAGGAAGAAAACAAGGTAAGTGAACATTTTTTAAAACTTATCACTCACCTTACATACTTACCACTCTACACTTGCACCCATCACTCACCTCTACACCTTACTTCCAGGTGCCTCCGACCACCGCAGACCTCCTTCATGTCTCCTCCAACCCGACGGTGTTCTCCGAGGTCGGGAAGCCTTCACCTGTGAAGGTAAAATTGCACTAATCCTTTTTTCTGCCTGTTACAGTTAAAAGGATTAAATGCCTTTCCCGCCTCTAGGAGACGGGGCCCGAAGCTGCACATCTTCCCACTTCCTGGCAAAAGGGCACGGAGGCGGGATGGGGCGGGTTTGCCATCCGCCCCCACTTTCTGCAACTTTACTGGCTGTCCCGCCTCCATGCTCGCCTCCTCGGGGCTGAGAAAATCCAGCCCAGAGTGTGTACAGCATAGATTCATCAGAGTGATGCCAGAAATTGGGACCCTGTAGTTATGAGGAGATAGTTGAAATACTGGGATTATTTCCACTGATAATGACCTGATAATCAGTTTTCATGATGTTGGTTGAAGGATTAACATTAGCCAGTAAACTGGGAAGAACTCTTCTGTTCTTCTTTGAAATAGTGCCATGGATCTATTACATCCACTTGCGAGGGCAGATGATGCCTTGGTTTAACACCTCATCCAAGAAATTTTATAAAATTCCTCTCCCAGGATGACAGCATGTCTGCTCCTCCACCACCCACTCCACCAGTGCCCTTGTTAGTGCCACACTGGG
The DNA here is from genome assembly GCF_052327205.1 of Somniosus microcephalus. Taxonomy (NCBI): domain Eukaryota; kingdom Metazoa; phylum Chordata; class Chondrichthyes; order Squaliformes; family Somniosidae; genus Somniosus; species Somniosus microcephalus. The sequence continues at coordinate 50,712,137 of NC_140991.1, read as the reverse complement.
CTGGGTCAGCCTGTCCCAGCCCACGCCGAGAAGCTGCAGTCTGCAGTTGGGCCCTCAAGGCCCAGAGCTGCTCAAGGGCACCCACCACTTCCATCTGAAGTGTCCTCAATTGAAGCTCAGCAGCTTTCCACCTCCCAAGCTTGCACATGCCTACTTTCTGCTTGATAACATCAATGGTGGCAGCATGGCTCTCGTTGTAGGCAGCCCCTGCAGCTGCGCCCGGGTTCCTGACAGGAGTCATGGACTATGTCTGAAGGGGATAGCCCTTGTCGCCCAGTAGTCAGCCTATGATTTGTTGGCCTGCTTGGAATAAGGCTGGCACAGGATGAATGCATCAGGATTGTTGCCAGGAAACCAGGCACAGAATTGCACGATGCGCTACCTGTGGTCGCAAACAAGTTGGATATTGAGGGAGTTGTATCCCTTTCTATTCAGAAAGATGGCAGGATGGTGATGGGGAGCATGCAAGGCAATATGGGTGCAGCCTGTGGCACGTTGCACATTGGGGAAGCCTGTAATGTGGGTGAAGACTAGTGATCTCTCGTCCTACTTCACTCTGTCCATGGGGAAAGAGATGTAGGGGCTCCTCCTGGTGTAGAGAGCCTTGGTGACCTCCCTGGTACAGCAATAGACTGCAAACTGGGAGATGACGCTGATGTCACCTGCTGCACCCTGGAAGGAGCTTGTTGTATTGAGGGCCACTGTTACTTTGACAGCCACATGCGGTGCTATCCAGGCCCTAGTTCCAGGCTCCTTTGTGGCTGCAGCAGGTGACATAGCTCAGTGAGAGCCTCCTTGGTGAATCAAAGGCACCTGAGACATTGCTCCTGAGGAAAGTTAATGTAGGAGCAGTGCTCCCTGTTGGAATGGCATCCTGCGCAGTGCCCTCCCCCTCTTCTGGCAGCTGCTCCTGCTCTGTGGTGTCTTCCTTGCTGCTCCCACTCATCCTCCAACCCCGAAGACAACCCTACGAGACCACCCGTGACTGCAGGCCTGAACTATGCCTGAGGGAGCCTGAAATGATAAACCAGCAACTAACCTGTAACTACAACAATAACAACAACGACTTGTATTTATATAGCGCTTCACAGGAGTATTACAGGAAACTTTCTGGTATCCAGCACGGACGGGACCGACGTATTGCCGGTTCATCAACAATTCCGGATAACCGAACGCTATAGTAAAAGATACGGAGCTCAGAGCTCCGTATAAAGCAACAAACCTGTTGCTGCTTCAAAACAATCGGCACAAATTGCAAGCGTCTCTGTAGCTTAGCAACAGCTTCAGCTACACCCTTGCACAGCAACAAATCAATTAAAAAAAGTAACTAAAAGTAAAAAAAGTTACCTGAACCGACTCCTGAATTTTGCCGGTGGATAGAGCGTTCTGGTTATTTAGGGGCTGGTTAATCAAAAGTTTCCTGTATAAGACAAAAAATTTGACACCGAGCCATATAAGGAGAAATTAGGGCAGATGACCAAAAGCTTGGTCAAAGAGGTAGGTTTTAAGGCGCGTCTTAAAGGAGGAACATAAGAAATAGGGGCAGGAGTAGGCCATTGACCCCTCAAGCCTGCTCCGCCATTCAATAAGATCATGGCTGATCTTCTACCTCATCTCCACTTTCCTGCACTATCCCCATATCCCTTGTTTCCCTTAATATTCAAAAATCTATCGATCTCGGTCTTGAATATACTCAACGACTGAGCCTCCACAGCCCTCTGGGGTAGAGAATTCGAAAGATTCACCACCCTCTGAGTGAAGAAATTTCTCCTCAACTCAGTCCTAAATGGCTGACCCCTTATTCTGAGACTGTGACTCCTGGTTCTAGACTCCCCAGCCAGGGGAAACATCCTCCCTGCATCTACCCTGTCAAGCCCTGTAAGAATTTTGTATGTTTCAATGAAATCACCTCTCATTCTTCTAAACTCCAGAGAATATAGGCCTAGTCTACTCAATCTGTCCTCATAGGAAAGAGAGGTAGAGAGGTTTAGGGAGGGAATTCCAGAGCTTAGGGCCTAGGCAACAGAAGGCACTGTTGATCTGCATGATCCCTTTAAATATCAGAAAATTGGGCATTCAAAGCGCAGGACCCTAATTGAATAAATTATTTCCTCCTGTAAATGTTCCCGACGTTTACTACTGATGACAGTGCAACGACCTGCATCAATACAGCAGGCCCTGCACTTTCGGTCAGAAATGCACGCGCACTTCCTGCCCGCCATATTGGGACGGTAGTAAGCCGGTTAGTGCCTGAAAAACGAGTGCTGCATGGTTAAAAAAATAAGGTAACTTTTTTACCTTCACCACTTGGCCAGTAAAGCAGCGGAGCAGATTGCCTGCCCAGTATTGAACCCGCCCAATTTTTAATTCCATTCACTTGCGTGAAAATGCAAATCAGGTGGGACCTAAGGTGGGCGGGCGGGCGACCTACTCCGCCGGTTTATTGGCCAAGTGGTGAAGGTGAAAATGACCCCCTATGGTTTTCTAGATTTTATAAAGAGAGTGGTTAAAATGTTGAACTTGCTACCTCATGGAGTAGTTGAGGCAAATACCATAGATGCATTTAAGGAGAAGCTAGATAAGTGCATGAAGGAGAAAGGAATAGAAGGAAATATTGATAGGGAGAGATGAAGTAGAATTACATGGAATATACAGCACAGAACAGGCCATTCGGCCCATCTAGTCTATGCTGGTGTCTATACTCCACACGAGTCTCCTCCTATTGCAGCGACCTCATCTCAGCCTCTCAGCATATCTTTCTATTTAATTTTCTCTCGTACTTGTCTAGTTTCCTTTTGAAAGTATCTACGCAATTTGCCTCAACCACTTCCTGCGGTAGCGAGTTCCACATTCTAACCATTCTTTGAGGTATTGGAGGGCATGCCCCATCAAGGAGTTGAGGAGGAAAGTAGAATTTTGGCAGGAGAAGGAGGAAGAAAGACATTGATTAAAGTCTTGCTGGCTAATATTTTTTGAACAAAATTTCTCTTGATGGAGGAAATATTTTGATTCTAAAATATTCCCCCAGACAAACTAGGAAACATAAATCATTTAAAATTGGTCAGGATTCATGATCGCTAACCAGAGACCCATATTGAAAGAGAATGTTTGTAGGTTTGTATGCCCCAGAAGATAGAAGGTTAAGGGGCGATTTGATTGAGGTTTTTAGGATTTTTGAAGGGCATTGATAGGGTAGATAGAGCAAAACATTTTCCGCTGCTGTGGGATTCTAGGACAAGGGGTCATGACCTTAAATTCAGAGTCAGGCCATTCAGGAGAGAAGTTAGGAAACACTTCTTCATGCAAAGGGTGGTAGAAGTGTGGAATTCTCTCCCACAAAAGCAGTAGATGCTATTTAAAAATGTTTAAATCTGAGAGCGATAGATTTGTGCTAGCCATGAGTATTAAGGGATATGGAGCCAAGGCCGGTGGGTGGAGTTGGGATACAGGTCAGCCATGATCTCATTGAATGGTGGAACAGGCTCGAGGGGCTGAATGGCCCACTCCCGTTCCTATGTCCCTATGTCAGGTAAGGACTGGCTCGAGCTCCTATGTGGAAATGTTCCACTTGCGCTTATTAAAAAACAGCCTTGTGGAAGCGTACCTATTCAAGTTTTCCAGTTCATGAATGCTCAATCGGTGGGAATGCCTTCGACTGGCTGTTGTTGCAACATGTGAATTTATAATTCTGAGCCTAAATAATTATCATAAGAACACAAGTGCAGGAGGAGAAACGACCGTTCAGCACATCAAAGCTGATCCCTTGATCCTGAAACAGATCCCTGGCAGAACAGGTACAAACAAGTTTAATATTGGAGAAAAAATTGCAGGGATATGGGGAAAGAGCAGGGGAGTGGGACTAACTGGATTGCTTTTTGAACGAGCCGGCACAGACTTGATGGCCGAATGGCCTCCTTCTATTGTGTACTATTCTATGATTGTATAATTCTAAAGAAATGTCTCCATTTTTCCCTATTGGATTTATTAGTAACTATCTTGTACATAAGAACATAAGAAATAGGAGCAGGAATAGGCCACTTGGCCCCTCAAGCCTGCTCCGCCATTCAATAAGGTCATGGCTGATCTTGGGCTCAAAGCCACTTCCCCGCCCGCTCCCCATAACCCTTCGCTCCCTTATCTTGCAAAAATTTGTCTATCTCCACCTTAAATGTATTTAATGACCCAGCCTCCACAGCTCTCTGGGGCAGAGAATTCCACAGATTTATGACCCTCTGAGAGAAGAAATTCCTCCTCATCTCAGTTCTAAAAGGGCGATTCTTTATTCTAAAACTGTGCCTCCGCGTTCTAGATTTCCCCACCTCTCTGCATCTACCCTGTCGAGCCCCCTCAGTATCTTATATGTTTCAAAAAGATCACCTCTCATTCTTCTAAATTCCAATGAGTATAGGCCCAGCCTGCTCAACCTTTCCTCATAAGTCAACTCCTTATGGCCCCGGGTTTTGGATCCTCCCACAAGTGGAAACATTCTCTCCACATCTACCCTGTCCAACCCATTCATAATTTAAAGACCTCTATTGGATCTTCTCTAAGTCTTCTCTTTTCCAAAGAGAAAAAGCCCCAACCTGTTCAATCTTTCCCAGTAGTTGTAATCTCTCAGTTCTGGCACCTCTCAGTCTTCTCTTTCTGTAGAAAAGAGCCCCAGACTTGTTCAGTGTTTCTTGATAGTTGTGCCTTTTTTGTTCTACTTTCATCCCTGTAAATTTTTTAGCACTTTCTCCAGTGCTGCTATGTCCTTTTTATAGTATGGAGTAAGGTGGGAGGAGGCTTGTGTGGAGCATAAACATCGGCAGAGATCTGTTGGGCTGAATAGCCTGATTCTGTGCTGTAAATACAATGTAATGCGATGTAATGCGATGTAATACTGTGTAAATAAGGCCAAAGATTACAAAAACAAAGAGCCTATACAAATCATTGGTTAAAATACTGTGTCCAGTTTTTTTTCCCTATTTTAGGAAAGATGTGAAGACGACGAAGAGGTATAAAAGATATTTATCAAGATGATGCCAGGGGTGAAAGGAATTAGTATGACGAGAGACAAGAGAAATGGGGCAGTTTCTTTTTCTTAGAACAGAGTAAGTTAAGAGGAGATCTGATAGAAGTGTTCAAAATGATGAAGGGCTACAATGGAGAAGAGCTCTTTCCACTGGACAGTACCTGGAGGACTTAAATTTAAGCTCATCACAAAAGAACAAAGCGAGAGATTAGGAGAAATGTTTTGATGCAGACGGTTGTTAGGACAGCACTATCAGAAACACTAATGGAAGCAGAATCCATAATGTCTTTCAAAAGAGAGATAGATAAATATTTGAAAAAGTAAAACTTAAAAGGGTATAGGGGATGGGCAGAGAAATGGGACTAAGTGGATAGCTCTTTCAGAGAGCGGCAGCGGTGCAACGGTCTGATTTTATAACCAAGAGAGGAAAAGTCAGATTTGAAAGAAAGAAAGAAGCCTTGCATTTATATAACACTTTAGCACGTCTCTCGGGACAATTTGTATGGATGGCAGATATTATTTGTCTTTAAAAGCACACTATAAATTGGTTATAGAACTGATAAAAGTCCAAAAGCACAGACAATACTTTAGAGGGTGGAGGGTAGGGAGAGCAATCTGAGCTGAACTCTTGCCTTTCATGCTCTGTGGCAATAACACGCTCAATAAATAGTGCTGTGATTTTCAGGCGTTTTGTGACTGATTAAAATGTGTATAATATGCTATTGTGAATAACATTAAAATACAGCCTGGGCAGCTGAAGTAAAAGCCTAATCTCATTAGCTGCCACCAAAAAGCATACACATTTCACAGCTCACTGGCTTGTCATGTAGGTGTATGCTTCACCTATTACTCACACCATTAGTGGAAATGGCATGTGACCTGGAGGTATAACAGAATCCTGCAAGTCGAGAAAACAGAGAAACAAGCTTTAAAGTTTACTCAGAGGAGCAACAAGTTCCGAGGCTTTAGTACAAAGGGACAACTCCTTTGTCGATCTTTTACGTTTTCAAATTTATTCGGTTTGGGTCCTCAAGGTGCCACTTCTGGACGTGGTTGAGGCCCTTTCTGTCGCCTCAAATGCTTCAAACTACAAGTGTTGGCATGGACTCAAAATGCCAGGAGGAATTGCTGTATGATATAAAGGGAACTCACAATTCCAAGAACGCAAATCAACCCATCTGGCACAACGCTCCTGCTCCCACAGCCAGTTGTAGTATAACTTTTGTCTGAAAAAGTGTACGGGGGAATGTAATAAATAACCGGCCGCACATAAACAATGGTCTTTTCAAGCTGTGATTACAGAACAAACCCTTGTGAAAGTAAAAATAAAACAGAAATACAGTAAACAAATGCAAATGACTCAAATAAAATCTTGTCTGTGCTGGGTTTCATTTTCTTGTGTCCTTCTCAGGGTATGGTAGCTTATGAGAAATGAGCATCAGAAATAAGGGATCTGAAAAACTGGGCTAAAACCAAAGGAATAGAGATCACAAGGTATGTGGAAAATGTTTCCAAATGAATGCTCCACTAATACATTTCATCAGCAAAATACAACCAATGGCTTCTAATGCTCAGTGGCTAGGATTGGGGTGAAGAACTAGCTTAGAACATATCTGGAATCGATTTATAGTCTTCTACTTCATTAATATTTCTACATTGACCTTCTCTGCTTGAATGACATTTTCACCCACTGGAGCTGAAGTAAATGCTCACTGTGAAGGTCAAGTAGGCAAAGAAAGATTTTAAAAACTGCCACTGTAAGTTTGTCATGCTGTTAATACGTCTTCCTTCCAGTGGGGCTTCCCTGGTAGGTTTGGCCACGAGGGCCTCGCGCGTTATCGGGTAATAATGGCGTCGTCATCAGGCTTCAGCATATTATGCAAGCCCCCACCTGCCTGGGGATGACGGCCTTCCCATGTTTGAAATGCCCCGGATTAAAATGGCAGCAGGTGGGAACACGTCTGGTATGCGGCACAAACCCCCCATTTACACCGGGTGGTCTAGGTTAAAATCAGGGCTCAGATTTTTAAAAAATTATTTCCGGGGATGTGAACATTGCTGGCAAGGCCAGCATTTATTGCCCATCCCTAATTGCCCTTGAGAAGGTGGTGGTGAGCTGGTTTCTTGAACTGCTGCAGTCCGTGTGGTGAAGGTACTCACACAGTGCTGTTAGGGAGGGAGTTCCAGGATTTGACCCAGCGACGATCAAGGAACGGCGATATACTTCTAAGTCAGGATGGTGTGTGACTTGGAGGGACCCTGCAGGTGGTGGTGTTCCCATGCACCTGCTGCCCTTGTGTGTCTAGGTGGTAGAGGTCACGGGTTTGGGAGGTGCTGGCAAAGAAGCCTTGGCGAGTTGCTGCAGTGTATCTTGTAGATGATACACACTGCAGCCAAGGTGTGCCGGTGTTAGAGGGAGTGAATGTTTAAGGTGGTGGATGGGGTGCCAATCAAGCGGGCTGCTTTGTCCTGGATGGTGTTGAGCTTCTTGAATATTGTTGGAGCTGCACTCATCAGGCCAGTGGAGAGTATTCCATCACACTCCTGACTTGTGCCTTGTAGATGATGGAAAGGCTTTGGGGAGTCAGGAGGTGAGACACTCATCACAGAATACCCAGCCTCTTACCTGCTCTTGTAGCCACAATATTTATATGGCTGGTCCAATTAGGTTTCTGGTCAATGGTGATCCCCAGGATGTTGCTGGTGGGGGTTCGGCAATGGTAATGCTGTTAAATGTCAGGGGGCAGTGGTTAGACTCTCTCTTGTTGGAGATGGTCATTGCCCGGCACTTGTGTGGCACAAATGTTACTTGCCACTTATCAGCCCAAACCTGAATGTCATCCAGGTCTGGTTGCATGCAGGCATGGACTGCTTCATTATCTGAGGAGTTGTGAATGGCACTGAACACTGTGCAATCATCAGCAAACATTCCCACTTCTGACCTTATGATGGTGGGAAGGTCATTGGTGAAACAGCTGAAGATGGTTGGGCCCAGGACACTGACCTGAGGAACTCCTGCAGCGATGTCCTGGGACTGAGATGTTTGGCCTCCAACAACTACAACCATCTTCCTTTGTGCTAGGTCTGACTCCAGCTAGTTTCCCCCTGATTCCCATTGACTTCAATTTTACTAGGTCTCCTTGATGCCACACTCGGTCAAATGCTGCCTTGATGTCAAGGGCAGGCACTCTCACCTCACCTCTGGAATTCAGCTCTTTTGTCCAAGTTTGGACCAAGACTATAATGAGGTCTGGAGCTGAGTGGTCCTGGCGGAACCCAACCTGAGCATCAGTGAGCAGGTTATTGGTGAGTAAGTGCCGCTTGATAGCACTGTCGATGACACTTTCCATCACTTTGCTGATGATTGAGAGTAGATTGATGGGGCGGTAATTGGCCAGATTGGATTTGTCCTGCTTTTTGTGGAGGAACATCCCTGAGCAATTTCTCCACATTGTCAGGTAGATGCCAGTGTTGTAGCTGTACTGGAACAGCTTGGCTAGAGGCACGGCTAGTTCTGGAGCACAAGTCTTCAGCACTACAGCAGGATGTTGTCGGGGCCCATAGCCTTTGCTGTATCCAGTGCGCTCAGCTACTTCTTGATATCACGTGGAATGAATCGAATTGGCTGTGATGGTAGTTACCTCTGCATGATAGCACTGTCGACGACACTTTCCATCACTTTGCTGATGATTGAGAGTAGACTGATGGGACGATAATTGGCTGGATTGGATTTGTCCTGCTTTTTGTGGACAGTACATACCTGGGCAGTTTTTAATATATTATTATATAGGAGTAAATTGTCTGTGATGTTGCTTATGGTCACTCGATGGATATAAGTTTTATTTTGTATATAAAATAGCAATGGAGTTGGGAGAGAGTCTGCAAAGAAGCTACCACCTGTTTTAGGCATGGGTAAAGGATGCCTCTTGTTTGTCCTTACCCAATATGGTGGGCGACGCCATATTCCTGCCCGTTATATTGGGACCTTAGTAGTCCGAGCAGCATCCGAGCAGCAAACAACGGGCATTGTGTGGACCAATTTCTAGGTCCACATTTGTTAAAGCAGACAATTTCATCAATAGCAAATCAAGCACAGCACAATCAGCCTTAGCAACAAACACACACTGTCCGAATGTAAGCTTTTTCCACTTCCCACACCAGCCATCTTACAGCCTCCCCAAATGAGGGTAGCATTAGAATTTTGGTGCCAACATCAGGGCAGTTGTGGATCACCAGGCGCTGGCTGCCCAAACTCATTTCACATCGGGTCCTCACAGCTGACAGAGAGGGAAGACTTTCATTCAAAACATACGAAAATGATGGGCAGGAAAAGACCAGCTGGTGCATCAAGCCTGCCCCACACTCCTGATGGCCAAGGGGATCTTATTGAAACATGTAAGATTCTGAAGGGGCTTGACAGGGTAGATGCAGAGAGAATGTTCCCCCGCGTGGGGGAATGTAGAACTAGGGGGCATAATTTCAGAATAAGGGGGCACCCTTTTAAATCGGAAATAAGAAGGAATTTTTTCTCTCAGAGGGTCGCGATACTTTGGAATTCTCTTCCCCAGAGAGCTGTGGAGGCTGGGTCATTGGATATATTTAAGGTGGAGATAGACAGATTTTTGAATGATAAGGGAGTCAAGGGTTATGGGGAGCGGGCAGGGAAGTGGAGTTGAGGCCAAGATCAGATCAGCCATGATCTTATTGAATGGCGGAGCAGGCTCGAGGGGCCAAATGACCTACTCCTGCTCCTACGTCTTATGTTCTTATGTATCATGATAGTCACTTCCTAACGCCTCCACCCCCAGCCCCGCTGCATCCCAAAGCCATGCAACCTCATGAGAGAGGTTGTTTTGTTTTCTTTTTGGGTTCAATAAAGACTCATTTCTGAAAGAGAATGTTGTTTAATCTAAAGTCTTGTTCAAGACTTTCTACAGCTTTTTACAGAACACCTTATGCTGTGATGCATCTAGAATGAAACTGAAAGTAAAACTCCTCTGGACTGCTTGTCTCTCACATGACCTCTGCTGGTCAGGCACAAGTAATCAAAAACACAGACAAATATGCTGTAAGGCATAAGTAATCAAACACAGACAAATATCATCACTATTTGCTGATATCATTACATCTCCCTTTCTTAAAACAAAAGTATTTTACTTTTAACTAACAACATTTAATGAACTTACATTATCATTATCATGATCAAGGTTTTTTACCCTTGCTTTGTGTGTTCACATGAAATATGTCAATACACTAGAACTTGAAGAAAGAATAAGATAACATTACTTCCTTCTTTAACAATAGTCCTTAAATTTGCTCAATGAGTCTCTCAGGAGGCTTCACGTGTCTTGAGGATTTTCTGATTGATTGTCCTTGAATCTGAGTTGTTGCCTCAGATGATTGGTTCTCAGCTGTGTGATCAGGTTGTTCACCAGTATCAGTCTCTTGACCTGCTGTGGCTGGTCCCATGAGAAGATCTCGACGATTTCTTCTCAGAACAGCACCCTCATCTGTCTGAATGGTGTATGATCTTGGTTGAACTTCACTCAGGACAGTTCCCTTCTGAGTCCATGTGTTTGTTTTGTCTTTCAACCTTACTTGGTCACCAGTGTGGAGTTCAGGTAGGTTTTGTGTTCCTCTGTCATAGTAGTACTTTTGCTTTTCTTTCTGTTGCTCTTTGAACTTCCTCACTTTCTCCCCCTCTTTTGTTTTCAGGAGGTTCTCCGGGATGGGTAGGTTTGACCTTAGCTGACGTCCCATCAGGAGTTGGGCTGGTGACATACCACACTCGAGCGGCGTTGTGCGGTATACAAGCATGCTTTGGTAGAAGTCAGTTCCACTGTCTTTTGCCTTGTACTTCAGTCTTTTCACTGTGTTTGCGGGCTCTCCTGGGTCAACAGTTCTGGACAACGTGTCTGCTGTATACATCAGCTTACCCAGTGTGTACGCAACATTCAGTTCATCATAGACTGTCTCTCTTTCACTTTCCACAACGAGGAGTCTCTTTACCAGGTTCAGTCTCTCACAGGCTTTTAAACCTAGTATGGCTTGCACATCCTTTGGCACCACGATTAATGCTAGCGTGTGCTCTCTGTCCTTGTGTGTTACTTTGACAATGCATTTTCCTTTCACTGGTATATCAGTACCTGAGTATCCGGTCACTTTCACTTGCATTCCATGTAACTTTGGTCTGGGTCTAATTCTCTTAAAATCGGTCTCTGATATCACATTAACTTGTGCTCCAGTATCCAATTTAAATGGAATGTGTATGTCATTCACTTTTAGTGTCAACATCCAGTCTCTTTCTTTTTTGTTTTCAGGCACAACATCTACATTGAATTCCTCTATCTCGCTTTCATCTACTGTATGGACCTTGCTTTGTTGCGCTTGGTTCTTACAGCAACGGGCATAATGGTTGTTTTTGTTGCATCTATTGCATGTTTTACCATATGCTGGACACTTTCTTGGTGGATGCTGTGTATCGCATCGACTACATGACTTCCGATTGTCTCTTTCATTTTCGTTTGCTGGCCACGTCTCTTTTTTCACATTGGCGCTCTCTTTGTTAAACGGTTTGTATCCGTTCTTTCTCACTGCATCCACATTGCAGCTACTGTCACTGAACAGTTCCTTTGCCTGCAACTTCACAGTCTCTGTAACCCTACACAGTGCTATGGCTTTTCCCAGGTCTAGATCTTGCTCTCTTAGCAGTCTTTCCCTTAGACCATTATCTCGAATACCACACACCAGTCTGTCTTTTATCAGCGAGTCTGTGAGTCCCCCAAATTCACACGATTTGCTCCGGTTTCTCAGTTCAGTCACATACTGATCAATAGTCTCACCGATTTTCTGTACACATGTGAAAAATTTGTGCCTCTCAAAGGTCACATTGCGTTTAGGTATGCAGTAGGCCTCAAACTGTTCCATTATTTTATCTAGCTTCATTTTGTCTCCATCAACAGCGAATGTGAAGTTATTATACACCTCCAGCACTTCATCACCCACGACATGCAAGAACAGTGACAATTTCTGTTTATTACTTTTCTTGTCAGCTCCGATTGCCGCTAAATACAACTCTAAACGTTGTTTGAACCTTCTCCAATTTTCAGCCACATTACCTGTTAATTGAAGCGTCGCCGGTGGGAGTAAACCTTCCATTTTTTCACTTCGTTAGCTATTCTCTAATGGTAAGCAACGATGTTCTCTTCTGGCTTGCTAATATGTGGAGAGCTGATTTCGCTTACTTGCCACAACTGCTTTTACTGTCCCATCAAGTTGCTAACTTCAGATTTTTTCTCTTTCAGCCACTTCTGACATCATGTTTTGATTTCTTTGTGGGCTCAATAAGTACTCATTTCTGAAAGAGAATGTTGTTTAATCTAAAGTCTTGTTCAAGACTTTCTACAGCTTTTTACAGAACACTTTATGCTGTGATGCATCTAGAATGAAACTGAAAGTAAAACTCCTCTGGACTGCTTGTCTCTCACATGACCTCTGCTGGTCAGGCACAAGTAATCAAAAACACAGACAAATATGCTGTAAGGCATAAGTAATCAAACACAGTCAAATATCATCACTATTTGCTGATATCATTGCAGAGGTAAAATACCAGAGAAAAACCAAAGCCAATAAGGGGACAGATGCTCTGTAGAAATTCCTCTCTGATCCCCTCAGGCATCAAAACCAGTCCAGGAGATCACATGGACCATGTGTTACCTGTTAATCTACTTACCTTCTATATGATGCAATCTCTGCCCCAGGCAAGAACCGGTCCAGCTCTTTCCATTTGTGCTGGATTAATTTAGATAACCTAGAGCTGGTCCATATTATAAAGGCACTGACATCTAAGTAGAGTAAATCTATAAAATATTAAATGTATCAAATGTAGTTCAGACATGTAATGGCAGTAGGGCTGTTGCCAGCAAATGATGATATATAGAATTCCAATACTGCCAGACTTTATTGTGTTATCTGTTTAAAAATGCAGGGAGTAACATTTCAAATGTGCGTGCAGTATTCAATGAGTATTCCACACGGCGACGGTTGGGGGGGGGTTGGGTGGTAGGGGGAAGGAGGGGAAGCTTTGATAGCAGAATACTGCTTTTCTGTGCTTTATTTTCTGTTAGCCTGGCTCTCAGCAAAGCAATTCATGTGCCAGGGAGCTGACTTGGAAGGTACGGATGGTTGATGCTGCCAAAAAAGACTCGATAATTAGGATCCTGGCAATTGACAAAAGGAAAAAGAATTGGCAAGGCAAAAGGGAGTCGGGTTTAGTATTCTCCTTGTTTATGCGTTTATTTGATGCTGAGCACAAACCGTTTTACAGATCTCCAAAAACATCCAGATGTTTTGTTCATTCAGCGCCAAATTCAGCAGAGGGAAACAAGAAGCCCCATCCAAATACATTGTCCATGAAGTATTTTGGGAACAAAATCTTTCGGAGGTGCTAGAGCCTTTTCAGGTAAAATGCGAGCCTTGTTTTTCTTTTAGTTTCTTTTTTTGTTGCATCCGCATGAAAATATCTTCAATAAATGAACCCCCGCCCTCCCCCCCCCTGGTGTCATTATTATTGTGTCCCCTTTTTACGGAATTGTGGGAACCAGCGTGCAGGAAGGAAGCCTTTTGCAGGTGTGTTATACAATTACTGTTTCAGAACAATAGAGGAACTCCCTGAATTAATCCATTTACTGCGACTGTTTACTTCCCTGGCTCTGAAGCTGGTTGCTATTGGCAGGCATCAGTTAATTCGTTTCCAGAGCAAATCACTTCATGGATTTTAATTTTTCTCTTTGGAGTATCAAATAATTTACAGAGAAAGAAAGAAAGAAAGACTTGCATTTATATAGCCCCTTTCACCACCACCAGACATCTCAAAGCGCTTTACAGCCAATGAAGTACTTTTGAAGTGTAGTCACTGTTGTAATGTGGGAAATGTGGCAGTGAATTTGTGCACAGCAAGCTCCCACAAACAGCAATGTGATAATGACCAGATGAACTGTTTTTGTTATGTTGATTGAGGGATAAATATTGACCAGGACGCCTTCCCTACTCTTCTTCGAAATAGTGCAGTGGAATCTTTTACGTCCACCTGAGAGAGCAGGCGGGGCCTCAGTTTAACGTCTCGTCCGAAAGACGAAAGAGAACACGATGGGCTGGATTTTCATTGGACCGTAGAGTTGGGATTGGAGGCGTGTGGGGGTTTAAAATCCCGAAATTGGGGGTCCTGACCCCATCCTGCCCCCAACCCACCTCCATGCCAGTTTCAAAGGAGGCGGGTACCCACCCCGCACTGGGAGCCGCCTCCCTGATGTGGGAAGGGGATTAGTGCCAATTAACTGCCTGTTAACAGGTAGTTAACAGGCAGTTTTTAGCCTAATTCCTATTTTTAATGTTGAAGTGTGGGATTCCCGACAGCTCCAAACCACGCCAAGTTAGAGAGGCGGGCCGTCGGGATGAAGGGCTTGGAGGGGTCGAGATGTCCGGTGTTCAGGTGAGTGATGGGTGCATGAGTGCAGAGGTAAGTGTGTTTGGCGTGTGTAAAGTGTTTAAAGAAGTTCTACTAACCTTTACTTACCTTTACAGCCTTCCTTCCTTCAGGTCTCGGGAGTCCCTCATCTCACCGGCACAGAAAGCAGAATGGCCGCCAGCTGTCAAAATCTGCAGCCTCTGCTTTCTGTTCCGGGGAGATCTCTAAATCATCCTGAGAGGAAGGAATTAACCTGGAGTACAGATTGTCAGTGTTTGACAGCTTCAAACAGCTGTCAAACACTGATATTTCATCTGTCAAAGGGTCTTGACAGATGAGATTTCAATCTGTGATGTCACCTGTTGCCAGGTGGCCCTTAATTGGCCTGCTGAGCCTCCTACCCGACTCCTCAATGAAAATCCAGCCCGATGTATTTAAAAACGGGCATTGGGAAAAGAAATTCAGTGCAACATAGGTACAGATTTTAAAAAAGTATATAGTAAATGAAATGAAAACATTAAATCTGGCACTGTACAGCATCTGAAAAGGGAAAAGACAGGTTACCTAATGAATGGTTCTACCCGAACTGTGACCGAACTATCAGCTTGACTCAGTGGTAGCAGCCTTACCTCTAAGTTCTAGGTTCTAACCCCCACATGTAGGACTTGAGTACCTAATATAGGTTGATACTTCAGCACAGTACGAGGGAACGCTGTTTTGTCAGAGCTACTGACTTTTGATTGAGATGTTAAATTGAGGTGTTGTCTGCCTATTCAGGTGGATGTAAAAGATCCCACGGGCACCATTCAAAGGAGAGCAATGGAGTTCTCCTGATGTCCTGGCCAACATTTATCTTTCTACCAAATGCCGTGAAAAACAGCTTAACTGGTCATTCATCTTATTTCAATTATAGGATTTTGTTGGGTGCAAATTGGCTGCTGCATTTGCCTGCTTAACAACAGTGAATACACTTCAAAGTAATTCATTGGCTGTGAAACACATTGGGACATCCCGGGGACATGAACGATACAATATAAATGCAAATTCTTTCTATCTGTTCTCTTTTCAGATGCTGAAAGACTTGCCGAATATTTCCAGCACTTTGGCTTTTATTGCAGTCGAGATACAGCAGCTCTGAAATCTCGATGTGGAAATCTCGGGTTGCTCCCACCTGCAGAATAGGTACCCCAATGTGGGTATCAAGGCGAATAGCCATGCTCAGAATGGAAATCTAGCTATAAGAATCAATTGCAGGAGTCACTAATCACTGTCTCACTAATTCGCCCATTTTATGTGGCATGGGGAGTGCCAGGGTGGCTTGGGGACTCATTAACATTGCTCCTGCTTTGCAAGAGAAAGAAAAAAAAAGACTTGCCTTTGGCATTCTCAGGATCTCCCAAAGAACTTTACAGCCATTGAAGTACTTTTGAATTTGCGTACAGCAATGTGATAATAACCAAATAATCTGTTTTAATCATGTTGGATGAGGGCTTACTATTGACCAGGACATTAGGGAGAACTTCCCTGCTCTTTTTAAAAAACATACTGCCATGGGATCTTTTTATGTCTACCTGAGAGAGCAGATGGGGCCTCAGTTTAACGTCTCACCTGAAGGACAGCACCTCCGACAGTGCAGCACTCCCTCAGTACAGCACCAGAGAGACAGCCTAGATATTGTCTCTGGAGTGAGATTTGAACCTTCTGACAGAGATGAGAGTGCTACCAGTGAGCCACAGCTGACACCAAGACTGATAATGAGTGCCAGTGCAGCTTCCCTTTGTCTCACTGATTTCCCTCCTCCCTGAATTAAGAACATAAGAACATAAGAAATAGGAGCAGGAGTAGGCCATTCGGCCCCGCGAACCTGCCCCGCCATTCAATAAGATCATGGTGAAGTCTTTGAAGACCTGGGATACAAAGGCTCCGCCTTGATCAGAGTATAAGATTTTGGGTGCACCAGCTACAGTAATTATGTCAGTAATAGCATTGCGAGTGCGTTTTCCGAAACAGTTTTTGTGTGGACCAGCCAGCAGAAGGAAGTGCATCCATCTACACAAACGAGAACATGTCTGTATCCCAAAGACGGGGGAAGTGGTCCAATGAAGTCAATAAAGAATTTTCCCATTGGTTCATCAGCTTTCACAGGAGCCAATGGTGGTGGCTTAATTAGTGATGACTTATTGGTCAAATTGCATGGCTCACAATTTGCCATGTATGTTTTACAGGCCTTAAGCATGCCTGGCCAACAATATAAGGGAGTCAATTTGCAGAAAGTTGTTCTGGCACCACAATGTGCTTGACCTATGCCCTCGTGAGCTTCTTTTACAAGCTGTTCTCGTTTGTGTCTCGGGGGTACCTCTCGGTTTCCCTTGGGCAACTTAACTAGCACAATACCAGTAGGGGTTTCTGAGTAAAAGTACTTTGATGGATATCCTGGTGGATTCTCTTTTGTTGGGTGTAATAGCTGAATCAGTTCCTCATCCTGATTAGCTGCCCGTTCTGCCCTAGTGATAACATTAATATTGGCAAACCCTTTTCGAGGGGGTGTCATGCAGACCAAACATTTCGCTTGTTCATCTGCAAGACTGTTTCCTTTTGAGTGTACTGTCCCAGTGGTATGCCTGTTTACATGAATCAGCTGACAATTCTGTTTCTCCATCCTCGAACAGAGAATGTCTTCCCACAATGACTTATGTTTTATGGATTTATCCTTATGATTGGTAAAGTTTGTTTGTTCCCAGAAAACTAGACCTTGGTTATATCCTCTTTTACAATAGTCACTATCTGTACAGATTAATGTGGGTTTAATAGAGTCTGCCTTTTCTAAAGCATACCGTAGTGCTGCGGCTTCACCATATTGCGCTGTCTTATGGCCAAGGAGTATAGACAGTAATTCTTCTGGATAAAAAGAATAGGAATCTCAAAAAGTCCCTGCTACTACCCCATCCCAGCTGAGGATTGTTGGGGTGTCCCTTTTTTAATCATAATTTTTCCCTTGTGGTCTTGAATAGGTCACTGTTTTTTAGGTTTGTGCCAGCCATAATCAAGTGGGTAGGGTTTGATGTCTATCTTTCCACATTGATTTGGATGGCATTGTAGATAAGGGTAGTATCTATTAATGAGTTGCTCCAGGAGGTCTTTGTCTCCCCCCTCTAGGCAAGTTCGATTAAGCTGTGTCCGAACATGTTTTTCCCTGTCATCCTGGTCTGTGGATGCTTCTACAGGTCTGGTTGAGATTTTAAGGTAATGTTTCATGTCTGGTTGTCCTATAATGAGGGAACAGGCCAATTGTGGTACTAATCCTACATCTAGGGTCACTGTGATTCCGTATATAGTAATAGGTATTTTGTAAAAATTAATTATTTGGGTTTTATCTTGTGTGAATTCCCCTAATGGTCTTTTACAAATTGGGCTCCCCAAATCTGTCCACTTAGTTTTTATAATTGCAGGATCTATTGCAGTGTAATCAGTTCCCGTATCAAACAGGACCTTCACTTGTGTGTTTGTGGGCAAGGTTGCCAGGGCATAGGGGAATTCAAGGGGGCCCTGGCTGGGTGCCAGGTCTTCAATCCTGAGATTATTCATCCTCAGAACCCTGAGTTTCATTTGCTGCCTTGTCTTTGATCATTTTAACTGTTTTTTGTTCCTCCCTCTTCAGGGTATCATGTTTTCCAGCTCCCTTAGGGGGTCTGTCGGACTGTTTATTATCTTGACAATCCTTTCGTTGGGGTGGACGTTGGTTCTGTCGGGAATCTTTTTGATCCCTATTTCGGTTTTCCCGGTATCCTCCCATGGCTCTCTGATAGTTTAGGCCAGTGTAAAAGCTGTCCCCATAAGGAGTCCACTGTCCTTCACTTTCCTTTCGAGGTCTAGCCCCTGGTCTATCCCATCTTTCCAGGGAGAAATCTTTCTCGTGTTGTGGGCGAGTTGGGGGATGTAAACCTTCTGGAATACCCTCCTGGGGGTCCCGAGCCACGAGTTTGTGTCTGGGCGGGGTGGACTTGAGACTTGGGTCTATGCGATCCTTGTTTCTGAGTACTAAAGGTACCTTCTCCAGTACTTTTATCCCTAGTTTCTGGTCTCATTATAGGTTTAGTTTGGGGTAGACCTAAGAGGTCATGATTTAATTGGATAATGCGATTGACATTATCCCATCTTTGTTGGTTATCTCGATGATCGTTTAGAGCACCCTCACAGGCAAGTTTGAGGGCTGTATTTTGGTATTGATTGGCCAGGCAACCGTGGACAATGTCCCAGTTATCCTGTGTGAGTACCTTGCCTAATCTGTAGGCAGCTACCAGCCCTTCAGCTGTGGCTGTATTAGTGAGTATTTCCTTGATGGAACCCATTAAATGCCCTCCCTGAGTTGCCGTGAGAACATAGGTGTATATTTGAACCCAGTTGTTACACTGGTTTAATAGGGGGTCGTTCGGCCCGATTGCCTGACTCTCTTCCGCGGCCATTTTCACACCGGGTGGCCCTGGAGATGGAGCACGCGGTGTCCGCTGGCACGCTTGAGGCCTTCCGCGACCGGTGGGCGCCATGGGGACTGGAGTGCATCATCACCCCAGCCAATCAAATTTTAATTTAATTTGTTAAGTTTTATTTAATGTTTTAGTAAGTTAGAGACTATTTGTTTAATCACCCAACCAGAAGAGTACACTGGTTTAATGGGGGAATTAAGTCTGAACTTAGCATCATAGAAACATAGAAACATAGAAGATAGGAGCAGGAGTAGGGCATTCGGCCCTTCGAGCCTGCTCCGCCATTCAATGAGATCATGGCTGATCACTCGATTCAGTACCCTGTCCCTGCCTTCTCCCCATATCTCTTGATCCCTTTAGCCTCAAGAAATATATCCAACCCTTTCTTGAATATATTTAATGAACTGGCCTCCACCGCCCTCTGTGGCAGAGAATTCCACAGGTTCACCACTCTCTGGGTGAAGAAATTCCTCCTCATTTCAGTCCTAAATGGCTTACCCCTTATCCTTAGACTATGACCCCTGGTTCTGGACTCCCCGGCCATCAGAAACATCCTTCCTGCATCTAGTCTGCCCAGACCTGACAGAATTTTATAGGTTTCGATGAGATCCCCTCTCAATCTTCTAAACTCCAGTGAGTATAATCCCAATCAACACAATCTCTCCTCATACGTCATTCCTGCCATCCCAGGTATCAGCCTGGTGAATCTTTGCTGCACTCCCTCCATGGCAAGAATGTCCTTCCTCAGGTAAGGTGACCAAAACTGCACACAATACTCAAGGTGCGGTCTCACCAAGGCCCTGTACAACTGTAGCAAGACATCCTTGTTCCTGTACTCGAACCCTCTTGCTACGAAGGCCAACATACCATTTGCCTTCTTAACCGCCTGCTGCACCTGCATGCTTACCTTCAGTGACTGGTGCACAATAACACCCAGGTCTCTTTGCACTTCCCCTTCTCCCAATCTATTGCCATTCAAATAATAATCTGCCTTCCTGTTTTTGCCACCAAAGTGGATAACCTCACATTTATCCACATTATAGTGCATTTGCCATGTTTCTGCCCAATCACCCAACCTGTCCAAATCGTACTGGAGTTTCACGACATCCTCCTCATTTGTAGTAGTTGCCTCAGGTGTTGGGCATTCCAATCTTGACAACAGGTTTCCAATTTATCAAGGTTAGTTAGAATCTAGCAGGTTTTTTCCTGGCTGGTGTTTCCCAGTCTACCACACATTGTGTAGATAGAGCTCAGGTTTACTTGACCTAGGGGTGCAATGTGTGGTTGCTGGAGTTGGCTTACTGGACCAGCAATTCGTGCGCCTCCAGCATTGAGATAAGATTGAGCTAATGTCTGTCGGCATTGATTATAATGGATTCTAAGCTGTCTATAGTCTTCTCGAAGATTCTGGTCATTTATTTCATCATGAGCTTGCCACCTTAACCGGAATCCATGGCCCCCAGGAACATAGGCTGCTCTGGGTCCTACTATTCGGCCATGGTTGCCACCACCTTGTTGGGCACCTTTCACTAGGCCTCCCAATTGTGCAGGTGTGCACCTTATCATTAAGGAATTTAGTGGGTTTGGAGTATTGGTTTGATTATCCCACTGGATATTCTGTATCCCCTGGTTCTGCGGAACAACAGCAATCATACCATGCGTTCTAACGGCTCCATTGGCATCAAAGCCTTCTATTTCAAAAGTTATTACTTGGTCTTGTGGAGGTACAGGGATAGGATTATTTCCCCTAATAAAGCAATCGTTTGAATTTCCTAATAAAAAGACTTGGCCAATTCCAACAGGGTTTGCCATTTCATCAGGACCTAACCTCAGTTAGGATTTAATATGAACTTTTTATGAAATTTCTAGTCCTCAATGGTATATTGAGGGAGTTTTGATTTAAGTTCTACAAGGCCCGATCAGGGACTTGTCATCTCTAGAGACTTAAATCTGGGTTTTAGTACCACTGTCAGTAAAACACTCTTTCTACACTTAACAATCTACGAGATGGATTTAGATATAAATATAAGTATAGGGTTCTATATCAACTCATTAACACACACGTTGGTCGCCAACTGAAGGGATATTTACTAGTCCTAGCCCCGTTAGGGCTACCCCGGATCAGGCGTATTTCTCAGACGTTCACTTTCAACTGAAGTTTCAGGTAGTCGAATCCTAAAGATGCTTAATTGGGTCTAAAGGTCCAGGCTATCTCTCCCTAAAGGAAAGGAACAACCCGAGAATGTTACCATCCTCCAGATAGCGCTTTTAATAAGTTTAACTAGACTGTAACGTCCCGGATATTATGAGGGTCTGGAAAACTCCCTCAGAATTCTGCAACTCTTCACCAAAGAGTGTACAGAGATTGAGTTTGCAAGTTTTTGATACAGAAGACTTATGTGAGTCAATTCTAAAAATATATAGACATTTATTAATGAACCGACATGCAATTTACAGTTGGTGAATCAGTCAATCGCAACATTAACAGTTCTAAAAAGAGAAAACATACTTTAACAGAGAATCTTACTTTTAAATCTTAACTTTGCTAAAGTATTACAGTTCTTAAAGTTCTCTTTACAGGATATCCATCAATATCAAATACCTTTGATCCCCGAGGTACAAAGAGTGATAGACTACAGAGCCGCCTCTGAAGCTGAGAATCGCTTTGCCTGATTAAAGCGAGTCTCATATCCCATTTGAGAGTTCAATATTTATATCCTTTTCCAGTGGTATTTCCTTTAAGGATTTCTGCTGATGCATGTTAATTATCTCTGTTCATCTTTCTGCTGGCCTCTGCAACTCTTACTGCCACATCAGCCAGAATCTTGTCTCATCTCCAGGTGTTCTAGGGTCACCATATAAAATGGTGTGAACGGCAGGTGTTCCTTATTTTATGTCATCTTTACGAGGGCAGATGTTCCTTATCTTATGTGCCATCTTTACGGAGTTTAAATTAGAACACCTTATCCAGGGTGAACCATTGTTTTGTTTCCAAAAGGTCAGCTTGTCACCTACCTTTTAGACCAAGTTTTTTGGTCATCTGTTTCAATAAGGTTACTTATTCAGGATCAACAACTGTCTTATCTCAATAGCCAGAATGCTTTCATAACTGTTTCATAGTTAGGTTTCTAAATTTCCAAACCCAGTTTGTCATGTTTTAATAAGGCCAGAACTCCTTCATTTTTCTGAATAGGTTATATGGCTTATTCCTTCACAATGACTGATCTGATCTTGGCCTCAACGCCACTTTCCCACCCGCTCCCATAACCCTTGACTCCCCTGTAACTCAAATATATGTCTATATAATATATTCAATGACTCTGCCTCCTTGTGGCGCACAGCATCTTGGAAGCCAACCTGTATACGTCCAAAATCCCAACCCTGCAGCAAGGCCTTGTGCCGACAGCTCAGCCCGGCAATTTTGGGGTTAATGTTACACTGGTTATTAGTAAGTCTCATTTGGCCTGTTTCTTAAAAATAAAATTCTTATGCATTGCTGCTTTTTATCGCTCCAGCTTTGGCGGCAGTGCCTTCAGCTGCCTAGGCTCTAAGAAGCACTGAAATTCCCTCGCTAAACCTCTCAGCCTCTCTACCTCTCTCCTCCTTTAAGATGCTCCTTAAAACCTACCTTTTAGACCAAGTTTTTTGGTCATCTGCCCTAATACTTCCTTATGTGGCTCAGTGTCAAATTTTGTTTGATAACGTTCCTGTGAAACA
This sequence comes from Somniosus microcephalus, assembly GCF_052327205.1. Classification (NCBI taxonomy): domain Eukaryota; kingdom Metazoa; phylum Chordata; class Chondrichthyes; order Squaliformes; family Somniosidae; genus Somniosus; species Somniosus microcephalus. The sequence goes on along the minus strand of NC_140991.1, from coordinate 50,689,456 downwards.
ACTTGGGGTGTTTTACTACATTAAAGGCGCTATATAAATGCAAGTTGTTATTGTGGTAGATTAGTACCCAGGAGGTCAAGAGGTCATAATTCCACCAAGACAAATTGTGAAACTGAACTCAATAAATCTGGTCATTTCTGGGTTAACATCAGATAAATGGCCATGAAAATTGCTGATTGTCATAGAAACCTAAATGGTTCACCACTGTCCTTCAGAGATCCTGGCTTGGTCTACGTATGACTCACCACACTGTGTCGTCATCTCAGGGCAAACAGGGATGGACAATAAATGCTGCCTTGTTCAGTGTCACCCAAATTGCAAGAATAAAAAAAAATCTGTCTTTTATTTCTAAGTATTTGACATTCTGCAGTTTCGGCAATGTACCGAAAATAGCAGTGCTGCTTAATGTGTGGGATTCTTCTACGCTGCGACAGGAACTTCTGAACATGATCCAGAGGAAAGCACAGCTTACAAAGAAAATTGGCTCTCTGTGCTTGTTTAAATGAATGTGGGAATCCCCTCTCTTCTCAACAAACAATCCTTTCAGAAAAAAATGATGATTTCCCCATTATAACAAACTTGGAAAGCCTGTATTATTTTGTTTAGTTTTAATGAATCAAGATTGAGGTGTAAATGAGTGAGATTTGGTCTGTTCATTATTTAACCTGTTGATACTTTTCTGTTACCCAATGACTTCCCTAATGTAAGAATGGCAAAAAGTAAGATACTGTGGCAGTGTTATTCATTAACATTTTTGTCTGCTGTTAGCCCCCTCCTCCCATCCCGAAAGGTGTAGATTGCTGATACTGCAGGGCTCAGTTGGAAACTATCCCAGCAAGCTCTCTACTGGTAATTAGAATGCCAGATAGCAAGATACCCACCAGCATTTTGCTAAGTTGATCACGTTATGCTCGAGTGCTGTGTTCTTGTTTTGTGTTTTACCCGTATGGTGAGCTCATGATATCATTCATGTCGTTGTGGCATTCTCAAGTGGAAACTAAGAACTTCCCCAAAGGAATAGAGGGGGAAAAAAATTATAGAACCAATAATTCTATTAAATGCGTCTATTTAAATAGGGCTTTTTCACTTGCTATATGGCAGCTGAGACTAACTTGCCTCCTAAAAGCAATACCACTAAAAACAGAACCAGAGTAACTGCTCAGTCCTCTTTCTTTATAGCCATCTCATCACTGTTTGTGGGATCTTGCTGTGCATAAAACAGCTGCTGCATTAGTCCATATGACAACAGTCACTGCTCTTCAAAGGACATTTGAGTATTCTGAGAGATGGGATAACACCTTATATAAATGCAAGTCTTTCTCTCTTCTCTGAATTGGGTATGATCTGTTAGCCGCGACGGCCACCTCTGGATACCATTGAGCAGCAAGTCTCGCGAGGGCCACAAATAGCAACTGGGCCATTTTAAATGCCACTGTTCTGTGGTGACAGTTTCAAGGTTAGCTAGAAACTGAAAGTGACACTGTTGTTAACTTTTGCTAACTTTCTCTGGCTAGTGAATAAGTGACAGGAATTTAACAGTTTCATGGCTGTCATGTGGTATTTGTGTCTCCGTTTGTGTCACCTGACAGAACAACAATGGCATTGGAATTTTGACAGCTACTTCACCCCTTTCCTCTCTGAGGAGTAACAATAATGAGAACGTTTCTGAAATAGAAAGGAAGATAATTTGAAGAAATGGAAAATGGAGATAAAAATAAATTTCATTTTGCTGGTCCCCAGTGAAGAAAAAGTGTCCACCTTCCTGCATTTTACAATAAGCATTGTTATTTTTTTGAGGAGTCTCAATAATAAGATCTTCATCAGAGTGTATTGTTTAACAATATTTATACAGGATATCCCAGTGAAGCTTGTTTACAATGGGCTCCCTCCCATTGAAAAGTAATAGACTCGACTTCAGCCCAGTCACGTTCATCCAAAATTCTGTTTTTTGCAAAATAATGCCAGACTCAAAAACTCTGCTGCCATCATGACTATGGATCAGGAAATTTGTAGCAGTTCACCCTAGCAATGATTCCAGGATCGCGCCTGCCACTGATCTCTGCCACCGACCCCTAAAGTTTTCAGGATCAGGGGGCGGCCTCCAGGGGTGAACCTTTCCCATTGGGAGTAGAGTTGCACTTCCCTCCCCCGCCTGCCCCCCCCCTCACTGAAGTCCCCGGAAATTCAATTCAATTTTGAATTTAATTCAATTTTATTGGTCACATAACTAAATACAAGAAGTGTAATCTAGTCAGTGAAATGCTTTTCTCTTGACGAGCTGAGAGCACCAAGCAGCAAGAACACTTAGCTGCCTGGTACGCACGGAGCTCGCAAGGACGGCAGCCATCTTCATCGGCGCCATCACAAAAAAACACATACCAACATATACACGCATACATACTTTAAATATAAATAAAGCAGACATAAAATAAATAAAAGACATAAAAAGACAGCACATTAAATGAACAAGCAATAATGTAAAAAAGTAATTTCTACAGTAATTACATTGATATTTCTACCCAGGCTTCTAGAATAATCTCTGGTTACAGGGTGGCCGCACTGGGAGAGCATCGTGAGGAACTCACAACTTATAATTAAATAAATGTAATTAATTAATTAATACATTAATAAAATTAAATAAATAAAGTGCCCCCTCAGTCTTTCTCGATGTTTCCATCTTGGTCTCTCTCGATGTTTCCCCTCTCTCTCTCTTGATGTTTCCTCTGTCTTTCTCGATGTTTCCTCTCAGTTTTTCTCGATGTTTCCCCTCGGTTTCTTCCACACACCTGGCCTGCACATTACCCCTGGCTGTCCAACTTGGCGTCCTGGTAACCGGGTTCCGTTCCAGCTCTCGACCTTCAAACTGCTCTCTCCAGCTCTCGACCTTCAAACTGCTCTCTCCAGCTCTCGACATTCAAACTGTCTCTCCAGCTCTCGACCTTCAAACTGTCTCTCCAGCTCTCGACCTTCAAACTGTCACTCCAGCTCTCGACCTTCAAACTGTCTCTCCAGCTCTCGACCTTCAAACTGTCTCTCCAGCTCTCGACCTTCAAAAATGTAGGTGGAAGGTGGTCAGCTCAAGCAGGTGCTGAATGCCTCCACCTCCCACTGCAGGAAGCTGTGGATCATTGTCCCAGCAGGGCCTACATCAGCCCATCAATTATGCCTGATCCCTTTGAGGCTGAGGATCCTGAATCCCTGCACTCAGCACCACCCCCTTCCACATCAGTGGCCATGTTTGGGCAGGAGGAGGCTCTGTTGCCAACCAAGGCCACAGGGAACTCCATTGCAATGAAAGAACCTTGCTTGTATGGGTTCCAACAGAGTTTGCAGCCATTCTGCCAAACTCCCACCAGAGTTAAGGCTGGAGTTTGCTGGAACACTTTCTCCAATACTAGTGAAATATTGTTGGGGGGGCAGGGCGCAGAATGTATCGATTATGCATAGAAAGACTGGAATTTTGGGCAGTACCTGGATCCACAGGGTTTGTGCCCCAGGAATACTGCATCCCAAATTTTGCTGGTGGGAGAAGGGGGGCTGGCTGATGAATCTTTCACCCACACCCCCTTCTGTCTGCAGTCTGCTTTGGAGATGTGTTTCAGGGCATTCCTGCATTATCCTAGGAATTCCACCAAGTATGCCCTCAATAAACCCATCAGAAGCCGGTGTGGGATTAATAAATGCTCGAAAAACAGTAATGGACAAAGGTAATCGATCCCAGGGGAATCGACTATCTTTTTAATGCTTCCCTTTGGATGTTCCAGCAGGGTGTTGCTCCAATTTCGAGGCATTTCTTCAGGGCGGGCGCCACTGTGGCACCTGCTCTGATAATTTAAATGAATCTGTTGCTAGGATTTGGGACGAGGTCACCATTGTGGGCAGTTGCCAGCCAGGAGTCCTGCCCTGCTGCACTTCCAGTGGTGGAGCAGGTACCCCTGAAACTTGAACATGTTGTTATCTTAAGTTTATGTTTTCCAAATAAGCAGCCAATGAAAGGCTGGTTAAAAAAAAACAGAAAAGAAAGTCAACATAATTGCAGGGCTTAAGGAAAGAACCAATTCCTCAATCATCACTGCATCTTGTGTTGTCGGACTTGCCTCTCCCAGTTCCTTATCATCCTTATCCACCACAACCTCTACCTCCCTCTTCTGTACCATGGTTTGTTTCTGCTGCTCTTCCCTAAACAGACATATTCTTTTTCTATAATTATGTTGGACACATGCAGGCAGTCAAGCCCAGCAAAGGCTGCAAGGTCTGTCAGGTTTTTAAATAGAAAACTGCGAGGGCAAGCTTTTGCTCGACTCAGAAGTTTAGCATGCAGGAGGGTAGTTAGGAATTACTTTGCTGCAGTCAAGTAAGACGACTCACTGATGTGGGGAAGTGTCGTGCAGTCCTCTGGGGAACACCACTGTATACTTCCCTCCAGTCTGAAAAAACAACCGTCCACCACTACTCTCTGCTTTCTGTCCCTTAGGCAATTTTGTATCCATGCAGCTATTGTCCCTTTAATCCCACGGTCTTTAATTTGCTGTGGCTTAGTTGGTAGCACACTTGCCTCCGAGTCAGACAGTTGGCTGACACTCCCAGTGCAGTGCTGAGGGAGCGCTGCACTGTCAGAGGTGCCGTCTTTCGGATGAGATATTAAACCGAGGCCCCGTCTGCTCTCTCAACTGGACGTAAAAGGTCCCACGGCGCTATTTTAAAGAAGAGCAGGGGAGTTATCCCCGGTGTCCTGGCCAATATTTATCCCTCAACCAACATGGGACCTTGGCTGCCGCGTTTCCCACATTACAACAGTGACTCCACTTCAAAAGTACTCCATTGGCTGTAAAGTGATTTGAGACGTCCAGTGGTCGTGAAAGGCGCTATATAAATGCAAGTCTTTCTTTCTGTAACATTTCTATTACAGTATGTGGTTTATGGTTGCCAGTCTGGTCCCAGTACAAAGAATAATTGCCTACTTAACACCAGTTAATGCACTCCATGGGGTCAATTTTGACTTTAAGGTAACTGACAGGCAGAGCATGCCAACTGGGCACCCGTACCCATTGTGAAAAGGATGCCATGATTTTGATGGCACTAACCTCATTTACATCGGGCAGGCGAGCTGTAGGGCACCAAATGGCTGTCCCGATATGGCTTGTTGGATTGAGGCCTACCAACATCGGGGAACCCCCGACTGCCAGCAAAACAAGAGCGAGTGGATGGGGCCGCGATCGCGGAGGGTGGAGGTCCTTGGTGCAGCAGAGGCCCACATTATAGTTCCCAACTTACCTTTGCTGAGCATCTTCGGCTCCATTGCATGTGAATGTCCAGCTGTTCTGAACTAAAATGGCAATCGGGATCCGAGGACCTGGATTTGCATTTTAAAAAGGGCCTACCGCATGTAACTTAAGGAATAGAAACCCTACGGGAACAATGGCCCAACTGTGGCTAAAAAGAGAAGTTAAAGATAGTATTAGTTTAAAGGCTTATAATGTTGCCAAAAAGAATAGTAAGCCTGAGGATTGGGAAGGTTTTAGAATTCAGTAAAGGATGACCAAGAAATTGATAAAGAGAGAGAAATTAGAATATGGGAGTAAACTAGCAAGAGACATAAAAAGATTGTAAAAGCTTCTATAGGCATGTAAAAAGGAAGAGATTAGCAAAAGTAAACATGGGTCCCTTACAGGCAGAGACAGGAGAATTTATAATGGGGAATAAGGAAATGGCAGAGACATTAAACAAATATCTGTCTTCATGGAAGAAGACACAAAAAACATTCCGGAAATAATGGGGAACCAAAGATCCAGTGAGAATGAGGAACTTAAATAAATTAGGATTAGTAAAGAAATAGTACTGTAGAAATTAATGGGACTAAAAGTCGACAAATGCCCTGGACCTGATGGCCTACATGCTAGGGTTATAAAAGAGGTGGCTACAGAGATAGTGGATGCATTGGTTTTAATCTTCTAGAATTCCTTAGATTCTAGAACAGTCCCCGCGGATTGGAAAGTAGCAAATGTAAACCCGTTATTCAAGAAAGGAGGGAGAGAGAAAACAGGGAACTATAGACCAGTTAGCCTGACATCAGTAGTAGGTAAAATGCTAGAATCTATTATTAGGAACAAGATAACAGAGCACTTAGAAAATTATAATATGGTTCGGCAGAGTCAACACGGATTTATGAAAGGGAAATCATGTTTGAAAAATCTGCTAGAATTGTTTGAGGTTGTAACTAGCAGGATAGATAAGGGGAAACCAGTGGATATAGTGTATTTGGATTTTCAAAAAGCATTCAACAATGTGCCACACAAGAGGTTGTTACACAAAATTAGGTAATATAGTAGCATGGATTGAGGATTGGTTAGCGGACAGAAAACATAGATTGGAATAAATGGGTCATTTTCGGGTTGGCAGGCTGTAACTAGTGGGGTACCACAAGGATCAATGCTTGGGCCTCAGCTATTCACAATCTACATCAATGATTTGAATGAGGGGACCGAGTGTAATGCATCCAAGTTTGCTGACAATGCAAAGCTAGGTGGGAAAGTAAGTTGTGAGGAGGACACAAAGAGACTGCAAAGGGATATAGACAGGTTAAGTGAGTGGTCAAGAACATGGCAAATGGAGTATAATGTGAAGTTATCCACTTTGGTAGGAAAAACAGAAAAGCAGAGTATTTTTTAAATGGTGAGAGATTGGGAAATGTTGGTGTTCAGAGGGACCTGGGTGTCCACATGAATCACTGAAAGTTAACTTGCAGGTGCAGCAAGTAATTAGGAAAGCAAATGGAATGTCAGCCTTTATTACAAAAGGATTGGAGTATAAGAGTAAAAAAATCTTACTGCAATTATATAGGGCCCTGGTGAGATCACACCTGGACTGTACTGTGTACAGTTTTGCTCTCCTTTCCTAAGGAAGGATATACTTGCCTTAGAGGGAGTGCAACGAAAGTTCACCAGACTGATTCCTGGGATGGAGGGATTGTTCTATGAGGAGAGATTGAGTAGACTAGGCCTATATTCCCTAGTGTTTAGAAGAATGAGAGGTGATCTCATTGAAACATACAAACTTCTTAAGGTGCTTGAGAGGTAGATGCAGGGGGGATGCTTTCCCTGGCTGGGGAGTCTAGAACTAGGGTTCACTGTCTCAAAATAAGGGGTCAGTCATTTAGGATTGAAATGAGGAGAAATTTCATCACTCAGAGGGCTGTGGATGCTCAGTAGTTGAATATATTCAAGATAGAGATCAATAGATTTTTGGACACTTAGGGAACTGAGGGATATGGGGATAGTGTGGGAAGGTGGAGATGAGGTAGAAGATCAGCCATGATCTTGCTGAATGGCAGAACACTCTTGAAGGGCCGAATGACCAATCCTGCTCCTATTCCTTATGTTCTTATGTTTATCAATCACTATCAATTAGTTAATAGCAGACCCAAAGTTGAGCTGAAGAAAGCACTTAGCTTGTGCATTAGCTTTAACAGAAATAGAAATTTCACCACTCAGTCACAGTGTTTTGGAATTAGTGTCTCAATTTCATTGAATATATTCTAACTCTCCTTGATCTCGTTATTAAAATTTCTAAATGGTGCATCAATTTGCACAGCTTTTTTTAAAAAAAATTATATTTTCTTTTTATTATTTTGAAGGCGTATAAAATTCAGGAAACTTACAATAGAAATTGACACCTGAAATGTACAGCAATTTATTTTCAAGGCGCCTGTCATTTGATGGCCTTTTTCTGTGGTGAGGAGGAAAAGGAGGGTGTTGAAGTGCAATTTGTCTTGCTCAGTAATCGCAATTAAATTAATCTCTGGAATCTGCAATTCTGTATCTGACTCAGGGAAAGTACTTTGGAATGAAAACAAAAAATGTTCAGAATGCACAGCAGGTTGAGCAAGAAAGGTTCATATCATGGTTAGCATTTGCAGTTTCTCTTTTCAACTCTGCTGAACCTACCTTGGAAACAAACAAAAGCTATGGGCTGAATTTTGCCGGCGCTCAGAGGGTGGGTGTAGAGCCAGATCCACTGTCAAAATCGAAATGATTGACAACGGGTTGGAAACCCGCTCCGAACCCGCCTCCGTGTAAGTTTCCAAAATGTCGGGTCTGCAATTTCAGAACAGACCTGACACCAAATGGCAGGGGAGGCATTTAAGATACTTGGGGGGGCAAAATTCAGTTGATTGGCGCATCCCGTTAGCGCCCTAAGAGAGCACTAACGGGGTGTAAATCAACTAGCGCCTGGGCGTGGTGGCACTAATAACTCCCGTGAAATTCAGTGGGAGCTTAGCAGCGGCACTCATCATTAGCGTTGTGCGGCGCTGCGCCGCCGTCGATGGCATCATTGCCGTGCACAGCGCTCCGCTCATGCCCCGACTGTAATATTGGGTACCGCTGGACGCTATGTCCGCCGGGGTCAGGGGTGCCTACCTGCGGCCTTGGCAGCACTAGTTAAAGGGGAGGTGGCGGGCGGCCATTTTTGTTGCTGGCCGACTGCCAGCACCTGCCCCCGTTGCTGTCCCCGGCCCCCATGAAGCTCCCCCGCAGAGTGTCGGCTGTTCTCCATGAGCCCAGCACTCCTCTTGAGTGCCGGGCGCGTTTGCTGGCACTCCCGAACCCTGGTGGCCCAGCTGGGCACTGGGATGCGCTGTGCCAGGCCCCTCCCCTTTAAGAAGGGGAGGAAGGCCTGCAGTACTGCGGCACGTAGCGCATGGTTTTGACTCGCAGCTGCCCAAGAGGGAGGCGGGGCACTTCCAGTAGCGCCCCTCCTCCCTCTCGGGGCGCTACCTGGGAAAATCGGCCGCGGGGGCGCTAACTTTTTCTGGATGCTTAAATTTTTACCCCTTAAATTCTTGTTAAATGCCTGTTAACTAGTATTTTGCCAGCCCATTTCTATTTTATCACTTTTTTAACGGGGTGCACGTCATTCGGAGATCACGTCAGGTAAGTAGGTCAGGTTCTCTATGTCTCCCCATTGCTGTGAATAGGTGACAACTGCAAAAGTGGTATGAAAGCTACCATTTCACAGCTGGTCACTTTCCAATGTCAGAAGCTTGAGCCTTCAGGACTTGGAAGACACTTTTAAGCTTTATGCAATTTGGAAGTGTTTGGAGTAAACTCTCTATCCACTGTCACCTCCTTGGAGCAAACTCTCTCACCATTGACAGATTGCTTCTGTCATCTCAACTTCAACTGCCATCTATTCCAACAACATCGGTGCCCTAGAAAAATCTCACCTTGGTCCTCAGAATCCCTCCACGATCAGCCCCAACACTAGCATCACCAGGTACACCAACATCACCAACAACAATACCAACCTTCTCCGCAATCACCTGATGCTGCACAGGACATAGAAACATAGAAGATAGGAGCAGGAGCCCCTCGAGCCTGTTCCACCATTTAATGAGATCATGGCTGATCATCCAAATTCAGTACCCTGTCCCTGCTTTCTCCCCATATCCCTTGATCCCTTTTGCCTTAAGAAATATATCTAACTCCTTCTTGAATATATTTAATAAGTTGGCCTCAACTGTCTTCTGTGGTAGAGAATTCCACAGGTTCACCACTCTCTGGGTGAAGAAATTCCTCCTCATCTCAGTCCTAAATGGCTTACCCCTTATCCTTAGACTGTGACCCCTGATACAAGGCATCAGCACCCGACAACATTGCTGCCCGGGAGGCCAGCGATGGCCTCACCATGGTCAGATTTACTTCACTTGACACTGTGTCAACCTGCCACATGATGCGCCAGGTTGACACCATCCCATACCAACAACATAAAGCATCCCTACAATTTCCAAGCTATTCCTTTCACACTCATCACAATTGGCGGGGGCAGGGGTGGGGGGGGAGTTATGTCTCACCATTCACTAGAACTCACTAAGACACTTCCAAAGGTGAGCACAGATCTGTCCAATAAGGTAAAGTCTTGAAAATATAGATTTCAATGTTTGACAACACCTAAGTAGAGGGACAGAGGAAGGGGAAACAAGGATAAAAGAAAAAGATAGGAAGGAGAAAAACAAAAGTGGCAGTCAGAGAAATCAACAGTTTAAATCAAACATGAAAATCAAATTGAGAAATACTAAGGGGCAGAAAACGTTAGTGGGAGTGGTATATAGACCTCCAAACCGTAATGCGAAGGTTGGGGATGGCATTAAAAGGGAAATTAGAGAAGCATGCAATAAGGACACAGCAGTCATCATGGGTGACTTTAATCTACATATAGATTGGGCTAACCAAATTAGTAACAATATTGTGGAGGAGGAATTCCTGGAGTGTTTACGGGATGGTTTCCTGAACCAATATGTCGAGGAACCAACCAGAGCTCAGGCCATCTTAGACTGGGTATTATGTAACGGGAAAGGATTAATTAACAATCTTGTTGTACGAGGCCCCTTGGGTCGGAGCAATCATAATATGATAGAATTCTTCATTAAGATGGAGAATGAAGTTGTTGACTCAGAGACTAGGGTCCTGAATTTAAATAAAGGAAACTACGATGGTCTGAGGCGCGCGTTGGGTAGGATTGATTGGGGAATGTCACTCAAAGGGTTGACGGTGGATAGGCAATGGCAAACATTCAAAGACCGCATGGATGAACTCTAGAATTTGTTCATCCCAGTTTAGCATAAAAATAAAACAAAAAAGGTGACTCAACCGTGGCTAACAAGGGAAATTAGAGATAGCATAAGATCCAAGGAGAGGACATATAAAATGGCCAGAAAAAACAGTAAACCTGAGGATTGGGAGCAGTTTAGGATTCAACAAAGGAGGACAAAGGGATTAATTAAGAAGGGGAAAATAGAATATGAGAGTAAGCTTGCGAGGAACATAAAAACTGACTGTAAAAGCTTTTATAGATATGTGAAGAGAAAATGATTGGTGAAGTCAAGCGTAGGTCCCTTGCAGTCAGAATCAGGGGAATTTATAATGGGGAACAAAGAAATGGCGGACCAATTAAATATATATTTTGGTTCTGTCTTCACAAAGGAGGACACAAATAACCTCCCAGAGATGTCGGGGAACATAGGGTCTGATGAAAGGGAGGAACTGAAAGAAATCAGTATTTGTAGGGAAATGGTGTTAAGGAAATTGATGGGATTGAAGGCCCATAAATCCCCAAGGCCTGATAATCTACATCCTAGGGTACTTAAGGAAGTGGCCCTAGAAATAGTAGATGCATTGCTGATCATCTTCCAACATTTGATGTAATCTGGAACAGTACCCATGGATTGGAGGGTAGCTAATGTTACCCCACTATTCAAAAAAGGTGGTAGAGAGAAAACGGGGAATTACAGACCGGTAAGCCTGACATCGGTAGTGGGGAAAATGCTAGAGTCCATTATAAAAGATGTAATAGCAGAGCACTTGGAAAACAGTGACAGGATCGGACAAAGTCAACATGGATTTACAAAGGGTAAATCGTGCTTGACTAATCTACTGGAATTTTTTGAGGATGTAACTGGTAAAATAGATAAGGGAGAACCAGTGGATGTGATGTATTTGGACTTTCAGAAGGCTTTAGATAAGGTCCCGCATAAGAGATTGGCGTGCAAGGATAAAGCACACGGGATTGGGGGCAAGGTATTGACTTGGATAGAGAACTGGTTGGCAGACAGAAAGCAAAGAGTTGGAATAAACGGCTCTTTTTCCGAGTGGCAGGCAGTGACTAGTGGGGTACCGCAGGGATCGGTGCTAGGACCCCAGCTATTCACAATATATATTAATGATCTAGACAAGGGAACTAGATCTAATATCTCCAAATTTGCAGGCGACACAAAGCTGGGTGGGCGTGTGTGCTGTGAGGAGGATGCCAAGAAACTCCAGGATGATTTGGACAGGTTAGGTGATTGGGCAGAAGCATGGCAGATGTAATATAACGTGGATAAATGTGAGGTTATCCACTTTGGTACCAAAAACAGGAAGGCAGTTTATTATCTGAATGGCAATAGATTGGGAGAAGGGGAAGTGCAATGAGACCTGGGTGTCCTTGTGCACCAGTCGCTGAAGGTAAGCATGCAGGTGCAGCAGGCGGTTAAGAAGGCAAATGGTATGTTGGCCTTCGTAGCGAGAGGGTTTGAATACAGGAACAAGGTTGTCTTGCTGCAGTTGTACAGGGCGTTTGTGAGACCACATCTTGAGTATTGTGTGCAGTTTTGGTTGCCTTATCTGAGGAAGGATGTTCTTGCCATGGAAGGAGTTCAGCGAAGATTCACCAGGCTGATACCTGGGATGGCAGGAATGATGTATGAGGAGAGATTGGATCGATTGGGCTTGTACTCGCTGGAGTTTAGAAGAATGAGAGGGGATCTCATCGAAACTTATAAAATTCTAACAGGACTAGGCAGACTAGATGCTGGAAGGATGTTCCCGATGGTCGGGGAGTCCAGAACCAGTGGTCACAGCCTAAGGATAAGGGGTAGGCCATTTAGGACAGAAATGAGGAGGAATTTCTTCACCCAGAGAGTGGTGAACTTGTGGAATTCTCTACCACAGAAGACAGTAGAGGCCAATTCATTAAATATATTCAAGAAGAAGTTGAATATATTTCTCAAGGCTAAAGGGATCAAAGGGTATGGGGAGAAAGCAGGGACCGGGTACTGAATTTGGATGATCAGCCATGATCGCATTGAATGGCGGAGCAGGCTCGAGGGGCCGAATGGCCTACTCCTGCTCCTATCTTCTATGTTTCTATGTTTCTATGTAACACATTAACAGAAACCTCACATGAGCATTGGCCAAACCACCCAAGTGCCTACCCTTGTGTGTTTTTAGTTCATATGCTTGCAGTAGGATGAGGATGAGTGTGAGGGGGTGCTAGTGAGATGGGAAGTGATAATGTAGATAGAGAGGGATGGATGGAGGTGCAAGATAAGTTGGTGTGAGTAAGTATGTGCAGGAGTAGGGTAGGGAAGGCAGAGTGATGGGGATGCGATGAGTGGCACAGCAGGATGAGGTTGAATGTGGCTTGGCAGTAACGTTTCGTGATCTACTGAGATCATTAAAAGGTTTGCGCCACTGCAGCCTGGTCTCCTGATGACATCCCTGCTTTTGCCCTCCTGTGCAATGTGCAACCAGGCTGCGTTGGTGTCCTAGGGAGGTCTCTTTCGCCCTTGGAAGGGAAGAGAATCTCCCTGTGTGCTGTAAGCATATGGAGGGTGTCATGGGAGAGTCTGGGTCCTGCCCTGCACCTCTGTGCAGTGCTTGTCAGTGTTTGCAGCACCTCAATGCTGTAGAACACGGACAGCACAAATGTCAAAATAAAGTTGGGCTTGGCCCCTTTAAGGAAACCGGCTGATGGCGCATCATCAAATGACGTCATCAGACTCGCTTCTGCTTATTTGGCCGGGAACCTCGCAGGGCGGGCTTAATAAGCCCAATCTACGTAAAATCACTCAGAGAGAGCGGGCTGGTGCCGGGAGTGGGCTGGGACCGCGACACCGACCCGGGCCGCCCCAGACCCGCCTCAGTCGGTAAAATCGCGGCCTATATCTTCATTACTTTCAAAGTTAGCATGTAATCAGCACTGCTATTCTTTGCATATTGCCTTTCTCCCTTCTAGGACAACTAGGCCTAGAAATTAAGTATAGCCACGTTTGGGGCACTACAGCCGGGCGGCCGCTAAAGTTTGCGCCCGGCGCAACTTCGCGCCACCTTCGCCGATATTCAGTGGCATCGCCCCAAGAGGTTGCTGCTACGCTAAAACAGGCGATGCACGACTATCATTAGGCGCTAAGCCGGCGGCCCGGGGCGATACCCCCGAGGGCGGGCGCAGCGCAGGTTCGGCGAGTTGCTGATTGACGGCAGACACTCTGGCGCCGGTGAGCTCTTAAAGGGGGAGGGTGGATTTGTTTGCCTGCCACGCCCTGCACACTGCAGCCCTGAAGCAAGGCCTGACCACTGCTGCTTGATCTGTACAACGCCCAGGACTATGGAGAAGGCCAACGTTTGCACCCATTGCAGCCCCCATTATATGTTTCCAATCAATGCTATGGCTCTGAAGTTAAAAACAAGTGCAAAGCTGTGGCCTGAAGCCACAAGTACCTGTGCGAGTGTTGAGCCAAACCAGAAAGCTCTCTACCTTTGTCTCTCTGCAAAGATCCGTCTCTCACAAAGAAGGAGTGTTGCAAAATGGCTGCCATTTCTACTGCAGGAGGAGTGCCCTTTAATTTGCGCCCCCCTCGCCCCGCAGTGACTGGGAACCGTTCCCCTCTACCAGTCGCTAGGGGTGCCAGGCGCACAATAGGCCGGCGCCACTGAATTTCCGGTTTGGGGCGCACAAAGGGCGTTGCACGATGAAATGACGTCAGGATCTGCGCACGCAGCTGAGCACGCGCAAAGGCTTTGCGCCGCCGCTAAATCTTTACTGAAGTTGGGGAGAGGCGCAGATCGCGCTGCGCCCGGCCGCTAGCCGCCTAGCGCCCCACATCTCCTCCTCCTAAGGCGCTAGCGGCTGGCGCAAACAACTGAATTTCTAGGCCCTAGTTTAATTAAAATTAATATTTCCATAACCACATCAGCCATGTTAGCAGTCAGCCTTGGCTCAGTGGTAGCACTCTCACATCTGAGTCAAAGGGTCATCGGTTCAAGCTCTACTCCAGAGACTTGAGCACATGATGTACATTGACACTTCAGTGCAGTACTGAGGGAGTGCCGCGCTGTCAGATGTGCCATCTCTCCAATGAGACGTTAGACCGAGGCCCTGTCTGCCCTCTCAGGTGGGCGGAAAAGATCCATTGGCACTTTTCAAAGAAGAGCAGGGGAGTTCTCCCAGTGTCCTGGATAACATTTGTCTCTCAAGCAACATCACTAAAACAGATTTTTTTTAAATTCGTTCATGGGATGTGGGCATCGCTGGCAAGGCCAGTATTTACTGTCCATCCTTAATTGCCCTTGAGAAGGTGGTGGTGAGCTGCCTTCTTGAACCGCTGCAGTCCGTTTGGTGATGGTACTCCCACAGTGCTGTTAGGGAGAGAGTTCCAGGATTTTGACCCAGCGATGACGAAGGAATGGCGATATACTTCTAAGTCAGGATGGTGTGTGACTTGGAGGGGAACTTGGAGGTGGTGATGTTCTCATGCACCTGCTGTCCTTGTTCTTCTAGGTGGAAGAGGTCGCGGGTTTGGGAGGTGCTGCCGAAGAAGCCTTGGCGAGTTGCTGCAGTGCATCTTGTAGCTGGTACACACTGCAGCCACGGTACGCCAGTGGTGGAGGGAGTGAATGTTTAAGGTGGTGCATGGGGTGGCAAACAAGCGGACTGCTTTGTCCTGTTTGGTGTCGCGCTTCTTGAGTGTTGTTGGAGCTGCACTCATCCAGGCAAGTGGAGAGTATTCCATCACACTCCTG
Organism: Somniosus microcephalus; assembly: GCF_052327205.1. Lineage (NCBI taxonomy): Eukaryota > Metazoa > Chordata > Chondrichthyes > Squaliformes > Somniosidae > Somniosus > Somniosus microcephalus. The sequence goes on along the minus strand of NC_140991.1, from coordinate 50,674,121 downwards.
ACTTGTGCCTTGTAGATGGTGGAAAGTTTTTGGGGAGTCAGGAGGTGAGACACTCGCCGCAGAATACCTGGCCTCTGACCTGCTCTTGTTGCCACAGTATTTATGTGGCTGGTCCAGTTAAGTTTCTGGTCAATGGTGACCCTCAGGATGTTGATGGTGGGGGATTTGACGATGGTAATACCATTGAATGTCAAGGGGAGGTGGTCAGACTCTCGCTTGTTGGAGATAGTCATTGCCTGGCACTTCTGTGGCGCAAATGTTATCTGCCATTTATCAGCCCAAGCCTGAACGTCATCCAGGTCTTGTTGCATGCGAGCATGGACTGCTTCATTATCCGAGGAGTTGTGGATGGCGCTGAACACTGTGCAGTCATCAGCGAACATCCCTATTTCTGACCTTATGTTGGAAGGAAGGTTATTGATAAAGCAGCTGAAGATGGTTGGGCCTAGGACACTGCCCTGAGGAACTCCTGCAGCGATTTTCTGGGGCTGTGAAGATTGACCTTCAACCACCACAACCATCTTCTTTTGTGCTAGGTAGGACTCCAGCCAGTGGAGCGTTTTCCCCCCGATTCCCATTGACTTCAGTTTTACTAGGGCTCCTTGATGCCACACTCGGTCAAATGCTGCCTTGATGTCAAGGTCAGTCACTCTCACCTCACCGCTGGAATCCAGCTCATTTGTCCATGTTTGGACCAAGGCTGTAATGAGATCGGGAGCCAAGTGGTCTTGGTGGAACTCAAACTGGGCATCAGTGAGCAGGTTATTGGTGAGTAAGTGCCGCTTGATAGCACTGTCGACGACACCTTTCATCACTTTGCTGATGATTGAGAGTAGACTGATGTGGCGGTAATTGGCCGGGTTACTCTCAGTGCTGCTTCCAAGTGGTGTTCAACATGGAGCAGTACAGATTCATCACCTGAGGGAGGGCTGTAGGTGGTAATCAGCAGGAGGTTTCCTTGTCCATGCTTGACCTGAAGCCATGAGACGTCATGGGGTCTGGAGTCAATGTTAAGGACTCCCAGGGCCACTCCTTCCTGACTGTATACCACTGTGCCGCCATCCCTGGTGGGTCTGTTCTGCCGGTGGGACAGGACACACCCAGGGATGGTGATGGAGGAGTTTGGGACATTATCTGAAAGTTATGATTCTGTGAGTATGACTATGTCAGGCTTGACTAGTCTGTGGGGCAGCTCTCCCAATTTTGGCACAAGTCCCCAGATGTTGGTGAGGAGGACTTTGCAGGGTTGACTGGGCTGGGTGTGCCATTGCCATGTCCGTAGCCGGTTCCGAGGTCGATGCCGGGTGATCCGTCAGGTTTCATTCTTATTATTGTGTTTCATAGCGGTTAGTTACAACTGAGTGACTTGCTAGGCCATTTCAGAGGGCAGTTAAGTGTCAACCACATTGCTGTGGGTCTGGAGTCACATATAGGCCAGACCTGGTCATTATCTTACTGCTGTTTATGGGACCTTGCTGTGCGCAAATTGTCTGCAGCGTTTCCTACATTACAGCAGTGACTACACTTCAAAGAAAGTACTTCATTGGCATTCTGAGGTAGTGAAAGGCACTATATAAATGCAAGTTCTTCCTTTCTTTCAACCATCTCAGCAACATCAGATTCATGGAGCTGCCTGCACCAGTTTTAGTGATGCCAGCGATGGACACTTTTCATTCTGTTTTCCACCTCAGTTTGGTGAAACCCTACGAAACAAATCTCCTTTACTGAAACAATTAGAAAGTCGACTACATTTACTTTTGAGTTACCACCCATTTCAGATGGCTTTGGGGAGTAAAAAGGAGCGATCAGAGCTATTGCCTCAACTCCACCCATAAAAAAGTGCACCAGAATTGTTTTTAAAAAAAGCACCATTACCCTTTAATGCCCAACTAATGCCCAATTTGGGCCCACCCAGCTGCATCTAAATGGGGTCAAGTGGGCTTGGTCAAACTTCCCACTCCATTTCCCCCAATTTCATCCAAAACCTGACCCTAAGTTATAGCACCACTATATAAGTGACAGTGTGAGCAACATCTGGGGTGCCACAGCACTGTCACCCTCTTCCACTCCCAAGTCCTCATGCTCACTTGTGGTCAATGCTTCACCAAGTGAAAACCTTCTGACTCACTAATATTGGTGTCTCTGGGCAGGTGCTGGAGCCGATGAAAAATCATAACGAGTTGTTGAGTACCTAGCAGCTGCAGATCTGCAAATGCCTGGGTGGTCATCTGAGTGGCTAGCCTCTTTTTCCAAGGCACCCCCATGATGTAAAACACCATGAGCTTCATTAGCTGTGCCTACAGTGACATTACCCTTGAAGAAATAGTGATTGAGTGTAAGGAAATTGCAAACAAAACCGAGAGTATGAACAATGAGCCTTCCCCAGCCTTTGCGAACCTTCTCTTCCCGCCTTGCCTGCAACCTCAGGATTTCTCTTAGCATTCAGTCTGCCTGCCTATTATCTGCAGAGCTTCCTGTTTTACATAGGATATACGGCACAGAAACAAGCCATTTGGCCCAACCAGCTTATCTTGCACTCGAGCCTCCTTCCGTCTTTCCTCATCCAACTCTATCAGCATAACTCTCTATACTCTCTTTCCCTCATATGCTTGTCTAGCCTCCCCTTAAATGCAGCTATACTATTCACCTAACCACTCCCTGTGGTAGCGAATTCCACATTCTTACCAATAGAGAATTCAGGAGAAACTTCTTTACCCAAGATGTGGAACTCGCTACCACAAGGAGTAGTTGAGGCGAATAGCATAGCTATATTTAAGGGGAAGCTAGATAGGCACACGAGGGAGAAAGGAATAGGATATGCTGATGGGGTGAGATGAAGAGGGATGCGAGGAGGCTTGTGTGGAGCATAAACGTTGACACAGACCAGTTGGGCCGAATGACCTGTTTCTGTGCTGCAGATTCTATGTAAAAAAAAGAGACCAGCCTGTTCATCCTTCCTGATATGTATACCCTCGCATTTCTGGTATCATCTTTATAGTAATTTGGGATGTAATGTTTAAGTTATCCACCAGATGGAGCCAAATATTAAGGGTTCACATTCACCAGTATTTAAGGTAATGGGGTCATGTATTCAATGTCCTGGTACACCAGTTAATACGGTAATGTGGCATTGCATTATGGGTATGACTCAGAGGTGGATCCTCCATCTTGTGCTCGTGCAATAAGAATTGTGTGCCTTGCCTCCAGCTTGTAAGAGATATGTTTCTCTGCTACACCGTGTAAATAAACAGTTGGGTTTTGTTCCTAATATCTCGCTTCTCTCAGTTTCTGACCTTACCACTCGGATATCACATATTGGTGATGAGGATAAACAGATCACATCTTGATGAAGAAAAAAAAAGAAAAGAAACACTGAATAACGGATCATGGCTGCTACATAAGAACATAAGAAATAGGAGCAGGAGTAGGCCAATTGGCCCCTCGAGCCTGCTCCGCCATTCAGTAAGATCATGGCTGATCTGATCCTAACCGCCAATCCACTATGACAGGACTATCTCCTGAATCTAACAGAATTAGACACACGAAACAGGAGCAGGATCAAGCTACACGGCCCCTGGGCCCGCTCCGCTACCCACAGGGCCATGACCGATCCGAACCTAGACTCATGTCCAAATTCCTGCCCGCTCCCCGTAACCCTTAATTCCCTTTTCTTCTAGGAAACTGTCTATTTCTGTTTTAAATTTATGTAATGATGTAGCTCCGACAGCTTTTTGGGGCAGCATATTCCATGGACCTACCACCCTCTGAGTGAAGTAGTTCCTCCTCATCTCAGTTTTGAAAGAGCTGCCCCTTATTCTAAGACTATGCCCCCTAGTTCTAGTTTCACCCATCATCGGGAACATCCTCCCTGCATCCACCCGATCCAACCCCTTCACAATCTTATATGTTTCAATAAGATCGCCTCTCATTCTTCTGAACTCCAATGAGTAGAGTCCCAATCTACTCAACCTCTCCTCATATGTCCATCCCCTCATCCCCGGGATTAACCGAGTGAACCTTCTTTGTACTGACTCGAGAGCAAGTATGTCTTTTCTTAAGTATGGACACCAAAACTGTATGCAGTATTCCAGGTGCGGCCTCACCAATACCTTGTACAACTGAAGCAATACATCCCTATTTTTATATTCTATCCCCCTAGCAATGAAAGCCAACATTCCATTGGCCTTCTTAATCACTTGCTGCACCTGCATACTAACCTTTTGAGTTTCGTGCACCAGGACCCCCAGATCCCTTTGTACTTCAGTACTTTCCAGTTTCTTGCCATTAAGATAATAACTTGCTCTATGATTTTTCTTGCCAAAGTGCATAACCTCACACTTTCCAGTATTGTATTCCATCTGCTAAATCTCTGCCCACTTACTTAGCCTGTCTATGTCCCCTTGCAGGTTTTTTATGTCCTCCTCACTCACTACTTTCCCTCCCATCTTAGTATCATCTGCAAACTTTGATATGTTACACTCGGTCCCCTCCTCCAAATCGTTAATATAGATTGTAAAAAGTTGGGGACCCAGCACTGACCCCTGTGGAACACCACTGGTTACTGATTGCCAGTCTGAGAATGAACCATTTATCCCAACTCTCTGCCTTCTGTTAGATAGCCAATCCTCTATCCATGCCAGTATATTACCCCCAATCCCGTGATTTTTTATCTTAAGCAATAATCTTTTGTGTGGCACCTTGTCAAATGCCTTTTAGAAGTCTAAATACACTATGTCCACTGGTTCACCTTTATCCACCCTATATGTTACTTCCTCAAAGAACTCCAGCAAATTTGTCAAACATGACTTCCCCTTCATAAAACCATGCTGACTTTGTCTTATTAAATTATGATTATCCAAATGTCCTGTTACTGTCTCCTTAATAATGGACTCCAAAATTTTACCTACCACAGATGTTAGGCTAACCGATCTATAGTTTCCAGCCTTCTGTCTACTGCCCTTTTTAAATAAGGGTGTTACATTAGCAGTTTTCCAGTCTGCCGGGACCATTGCCGAGTCCAGGGAGTTTTGGAAAATTATTACCAATGCATCCACAATCCCTACCGCCACTTCCCTCAAGACCCTAGGATGTAAGCCATCAGGTCCAGGTGATTTATCCACCTTGAGTCCCATTATTTTACCGAGTACCACTTCCTTAGTGATTTTGATCATGTTTAGCTCCTCCCCCCCTATAGCCCCCTGCTTGTCCAGTGTTGGGATATTCTTGGTGTCCTCTACTGTAAAGACTGATACAAAATATTCATTCAGTGTTTTTGCCATCTCCATATTTCCCACCATTAATTTCCCGGTCTCATCCTCTAAGGGACCAACATTTACTTTAGCCACCCTTTTTCTTTTCATATAACTATAAAAACTCTTACTATCTGTTTTTATATTTTTTGCTAATTTACTTTCATAATCTATCTTCCCTTTCTTAATCAATCTTTTTGTTATTTTTTGCTGTCTTTTAAAGTTTTCCCAATCCTCTATCCTCCCACTAGATTTGGCTACCTTATATGCCCTTGTTTTTAGTCGAATACTATCCTTAATTTCTTTACTTAGCCACGGATGGCTGTCTTTTCTTTTACACCCTTTTTTCTCAGTGGAATATACTTTTTTTGGAAGTTGTAAAATAACTCCTTAAATGTACACCACTGATCATGTATCGTCTTACCCTTTAATCTATTTTCCCAATCCACTTTACTCAATTCCGCTCTCATACCTTCATAGTCTCCTTTATTCAAGCTTAGCACGCTTGTTTGAGATACAACCTCCTCACCCTCTAATTGAATATGGAATTCAACCATGTTATGGTCACTCATTGCAAGGGGATCCTTTACTAGGACATTTTTAATTAATCCTGTCTCGTTACACAGGACCAGATTTAAGGTTGCTTGCCCCCTGGTCAGTTCAGTTACATACTGCTCAAGAAACCCATCCCTAATACACTCAATGAACTCATCCTCAAGGCAGCCCTGCCCAATTTGATTTGTCCAATTAATATGATAGTTAAAATCCCCCATAATTATAGATGTTCCCTTATTACAAGCCTCAACTATTTCCTGATTGATACTCCGTCCAACCGAGTTGCCACAGTTCGGAGGCCTATAGACTACGCCCACTAGTGTTTTTTTCCCCTTATTATTCCTTATCTCCACCCAAACTGTTTCATTATCCTGATCTTTTGACCCAATATCATTTCTCTGTATTACAGTGATTCCTTCCTTTATTAACATAGCCACCCCACCTCCCCTTCCTTCCTGCCTGTCCTTCCTGATTGTTAAATAACCTGGTATGTTTAATTCCCAGGCATTGTCACCCTGCAGCCATGTTTCTGTAATGGCCACAAGATCATACCCATATGTAGCTATTTGTGCCATTAACTCGTCTATTTTGTTACGAATGCTACGTGCATTCAGATAGAAAACTTTCAAATGTGTTTTGTGACACTTAGTTCCTGTTTTTGCCCTTTTTGTTACTTTACCTTTTACTCCATACCTTCTGCCCCTTCCTGACACGCTCTGGTTTTTAATTTCCCCACTGCTACCTAGGTCTATGACCTTCTCTGTTGTCATTTTTATTATTTGTTCTCTAGGAACCTCCCCCCCTACGGTAGGAAAGATCTCTGCTTTTGATGTTCAGATGCAGACCTGGGATGAATACTGCGAGGTGTTGATGCATTTCTTTGAAGCAAATGATTTAAATGATGTCGGAACAAGGAGAGCTATTTTGCTCACTTCCATGGGAAGTCAGATGTATAGTTTAATGAGAAACTTATGCAGTCCTGCAAAGCCTGGAGACAGATCATTTGCTGACTTAGTGGCCTTGCTAAAGGACCATTTCAATCCCAGACCGAGTGAGATTGTACAGCGTTTCAAATTTAATTCACGGAACAGAAAACCGGGTGAGACTGTATTGGATTATGTAGATGTGTTGCGAAAATCGGCACACGATTGCAATTATGGCAACAACCTGAAAGACATGCTGAGAGATAAGCTAGTTTGCAGGATAATGGATGATCGAATGCAGCGGAGATTATTGTCCGAGACTGGGCTTACGTATGAAAAAGCATTGGAACTTGCTCAAGCCATAGAGACAGCGAACCGAGATGTAAAAGAAATACAAGCTTCAGACTGGGCTACTACAAAGCAAGTTGCAGGTCAGGTTATTGTGCACAAGTTAAACATGCATCAGAAACCACAACGTGAGCATGTAAAGGCATGTTATAGATGCAATGGCGATCACCTGGCGAGGGAATGCAGGCTTCTGGAGGAAAAGTGCCACAAGTGTGGGAAATAAGGACACATAAAATGTGCATGCAGGGCAAAAGCAACCATGGAGGAATATAAACCAAAAGGGGGAGGAAAGCAAAACCTAGGAAGAGAAGTGAAAAAACAGGGAGCACATCACATCAGCGGAGAAGCTGAGAAAGAAGACAACATGTTCATAATGCATAGTATGGTAGAGAACATTCCAAAAGTGGATCCTATCACTTTGTAACTGACAGTAAATGACTCTAAGGTCAACTTTGAAGTGGATACAGGATGCGGTGTAACCATAATTAACAGGGAGGAGTACTCAAAATTGTGGAACCGTGCAAAAGTTCCAGAGTTAAAGTCTTGTTCTATGCAGCTTAAAACATATACCGGTGAACGAGTGGTGACATTGGGTACAGCTACTGTAACTGTGCAACACAGGGACACCGTGGAACAGTTACCTGTAGTTGTAGTATCGGGTTCCGGACCAAACCTGTTAGGTCGGGGCTGGATACAAGAACTTAAATTAGATTGGGGAGCAATAAATCAAATAGAGGGAGGCAAACAGTTGTCTTTGCAAGAAGTGTTGATTGAACATGAGAACGTGTTCAAGGAAGAACTTGGCATATTTAATGGCCCCCCAGCTAAGATTTATGTAGACAAGGAGGCACTGCCAAGGTTTTTTAAACAACGACCTGTGCCGTATGCCATGAAACCGAAGGTAGAGGTTGAGCTTGATTGTCTTTTGAGAGAGAACATACTGGAACCCGTGAAATGTTCAGAATGGGCAGCTCCCATTGTACCTGTTTTAAAACCGGACAATTCAGTAAGACTCTGTGGAGATTATAAATTGACAGTAAATAGGGTGTCTAAACTAGAACAGTATCCTATTCCCAAAACAGAGGATCTCTTTGCAAACCTGGCTGGAGGGAAGAAATTCACGAAGCTGGATATGAGTCATGCATACTTGCAGATTACACTAGATGAGGAATCCAAGAAGTATGTAACCATAAATACACACAAGAGTTTGTTTACCTATAACCGCTTACCATTCGGTGTCTCATCTAGTCCAGCTATTTTCCAGAGGACTATCGAGGGTGTACTGCAAGGGATCCCACATGTTTCAATCTATCTGGATGACATTCTGGTGATGGGAAGAACCGACCAGGAGCATCTGAGCACTCTGCGAGAGGTACTACAAAGATTGGATAAGGCTGGGTTATGGCTCAAGAGGAGTAAGTGCACTTTCCTGGGGAATGAGGCTGTGTTCCTGGGACACAGAGTGGACGCCACCGGGCTCCATCCAATCAAGGAGAAGGTACAAGCACTGCAGGAGGCCCCAGCTCCTACCAATGTGACTGAGTTAAAAGCTTACCTGGGACTGCTAAACTATTAATAACAGATTTTTACCAAACTTGGCAACAGTGTTAGCACCTCTTCACAAACTTCTGCGCAAGGAGACACAGTGACAGTGGGAAGAGGAACAGAGGGTTTCATTTGAACAGTCCAAGAAACTGATGCTGTCCTCGGATGTGCTGGTTTACTACAATGCAGAGAAAGACATCATTCTCTCTTGTGATGCTTCATCTTACGGGATGGGGGCGGTTCTTTCACACAGCTTGGAAGATGGAACAGAAAGACTAATAGGGTTTATGTCTCGAACTCTGACACTGGCAGAAAAAAACTATTCCCAGTTAGATAAAGAGGGGTTAGCAGTAATGTTTGGGTTACGGAGGTTTCACAAGTACATATATGGCAGGAAATTCACCATATGCACCGATCATAAACCTCTTCTATCTCTTTTTAATGAAACAAAAGCAGTACCACAGATGGTGTCACCCCGGATCCAGAGGTGGGCAGCGACGTTGAGGGCATATGAGTATGTCATCGTTTACAAGGCGGGCAAGTACCATGGGAACGCAGATGCCTTGAGCCGTCTTCCACTGCCAGGTACACCTATCCGTGCAGCTCCAGAGGACAGAGTTTTGATGTTGGAGGACACAGACATGGTAATTGTGACCGCAGAACAAGTAAGGACATGGACCGGTAAAGATCCAGTACTGTCTAGAGTCCGAGAATATGTGATGAGGGGTTGGCCACAGCATCCGGAAGGGACTGATTTCATACCCTACAGTGTCAGGAAGACAGAGCTGGGTGTGCAGGATGGTTGCGTGTTGTGGGGAGCACGAGTGATTATTCCACAGCCAGCACGACAGTCTATCCTAGGGCAACTACATCGGTGTCATCCTAGAGTTTCACATATGAAAGCCTTGGCAAGGAGTTACTTGTGGTGGCCAAAGCTAGATGAGGAGATAGAAAATCTAGTCAAGAGATGCAGCACTTGTCAAGTACACAGGAAGGCACCAGCAGCGGCTCCTCTCCACCCCTGGGAGTGGCCGGATAAACCATGGAGAAGATTACATGTAGATTATGCGGGTCCATTCATGGGAAAGATGTTCCTCATAATCATTGATGCCCATTCCAAATGGATGGATGTTTATCCTGTAAATTCTGCTTCATCTACTGTTACTATAGACTGCCTGCATCGGAGTTTTAGTAATCAAGGGCTACCGGAGATCGTAGTAAGTGACAATGCCACGTGTTTTGTGAGTACAGAAACAAAAGAATTCATGAGAAACAATGGCATAGTGCATGTCACCTCAGCTCCATATCATCCGTCTTCAAATGGACTTGCGGAGAGAGCCGTACAAACATTTAAGGAGATGATGAAAAAAAGTGCGGAAGGGAGTTTGGCAGCCAAGCTGTCATGAGTTCTTTTCAGCTACAGAATAACACCTCAATCTACCACAGGACTCCCTCCTGCTGAGCTGTTGTTAGGATGTCGACTACGCTCCACTCTTGACCTGGTTCACCCAGACCTAAAAAGGAAAGTGGAGAACCGACAAATCAAACAAAAGGAGAACCATGACAGAAGGACAAAGAGCCGCAGTTTTGGAGAAGGAGATGCGGTCCTTACCAGGAATTTCAGTTATGGTCCAAAATGGATTCCTGGCGTCATAGACTCAATGACCGGTCCAGTATCATATACGATCATGGTGGGAACTGGTCAGGTAGTACGCAGACATGTAGATCAGATACTGGCCAGACAAGGGGAAATCGAAATGGAGGTTCCAGAGGTGATGTCAGAGGACAAGTTGGCCCCCAGTTATCCAAATGCATCGGTGGTACCACCACCACGAACAGAGCCAGTTCCACCTGGACCCCTTCATCAAGAGGAAACCATCGTAGCAGAGTCAGATACTCTGAGTACTGCTCAGGAGCAGCAGGTGGCTCTACCACAACCAAGCAGGGACTTGACTGTAAGACATTCACCAAGGCCTCACAAGCTGCCAGAGAGATTGATAACGACCTGCTAGATTCGTTTAGTATGGACTATCGTTAAAGGAGTTTCCTTATGGGACTTTTTAAGAATGTTGTTAAGAAATTAATGTTCAACTTAAGAGGGGAGGGATACAGTAATCTGGGATGTAATGTTTAAGTTATCCACCAGATGGAGCCAAATATTAAGGGTTCACATTCACCAGTATTTAAGGTAATGGGTCATGTATTCAATGTCCTGGTACACCAGTTAATACGGTAATGTGGCAGCGCATTATGGGTATGACTCAGAGGTGGATCCTCCATCTTGTGCTCGTTCAATAAGAATTGTGTGCCTTGCCTCCAGCTTTTAAGAGATATGTTTCTCTGCTACACTGTGTAAATAAACAGTTGAGTTTTGTTCCTAATATCTCGCTTCTCTCAGTTTCTGTCCTTACCACTCGGATATCACAATCCTTGTAGTTCTTTTTTGTACCTTCTCCAGTGCCTCTATATCCTTTTTATAATATGGCGACCAGAATTGTACATAGTACTCCAAGCACGGTCTAACCAAGGTTTGCTACAAGTTTAGCATAACTTCTCTACTTTTCAATTCCATCCCAATAGAAATAATCCCTACTGCTTGGTTTGCTTTTTTTTTAATGGCCTTATTGTTTGTGGATGCTCAGTGTTTTCCTCCCCCAATTGTAGCTTTCTGTGGTCTCCTCTACATTGGGGAGACCAAACGCAGATGGGGTGACCGCTTTGCGGAACAGCTCCGTTCAGTCCATAAGGGGGACCCCGAGCTCCCGGTGGCCTGTCACTTTAATTCACCACTCCATTCCCACTCAGACCTCACCGTCCTCTTGGCAGCTGTCCTTCATTCTGCCAGCTCAATTCACACTCCATCTAGAGCCATCCTTTGTTCCTTAATCTGTCCCATTACCGCCTCCTCTTGCCTTGAATATCTCTTAATGTCTCTCAATGTCTCTTAATCTCTCCTGCTTTCTATCCTATCACTACTGACCTTCCCTTTTGTTCTTTCATCCCCTCCCCCTTTTCCCAGCCCCTAACTTGCTTAAAAATCTATTCTATTTCCTGCTCTTTTCCAGTTCTGACGAAGGGTCTTCGACCTGAAACGAGGGGCTGGATTTTAATTCAGGGGCAGGCTGGGGTCGTGTAATTCACATTTCATGTTATCCACCCGGATCTAAATCGATGTGGGAGATTGATGCGATTTTAACTTAATTGGCCAATTGAGTTCCAACGTCTGGGAACCCATGGAAAATGAGTTTTTCAGTCTGAAAGTCGCCTCCGATGATGTCATCGTTGCTGCTGCATTTAAGGCCTGCAACAAGCCTTGCTTCTTCTGCAGACTGCCAACCTTTTGGCCTTTCATGCTACAGGGACCTGGAGGCAGAATGACCAGCGAGAGACCTAGGTCTGCTCCCAGGTTTGATGAAGTTGCCCTGCAAGCTTTCGTGGAGGGAGCAAGAGCTCATAAAGAGGTGCTCTTCCCTTCTTCAGGGAGGAAGAAGCCTCCCCAGCAGACCAAGGCTGTGTGAGTCCAGGTGGCAGAGGAGGTCAACTCATTATCAGTAACCCGCAGAACTTGGATTCAATGCAGGAAAAGATTTCATGACCTGCGCACTGGAAAAGTGAGTATGAATTTCCCATCACCCTCAATCTGATCCCCATTGCCTTTCCTCACCAGCACTCAGAAACATAGAAGCATAGAAGACAGGAGCAGGAGTAGGCCATTCGGCCCCTCGAGCCTGCTCCGCCATTCAATGCGATCATGGCTGATCATCAAAGTTCAGTACCCGGTCCCTGCTTTCTCCCCATACCCCTTGATCCCTTTAGCCTTAAGAAATATATCCAACTCCTTCTTGAATATATTTAATGTATTGGCCTCTACTGCCTTCTGTGGTAGAGAATTCCATAGGTTCACCACTCTCTGGGTGAAGAAATTCCTCCTCATCTCTGTCCTAAATGGCCTACCCCTTATCCTTAGACTGTGACCCCTGGTTCTGGACTCCCTGACCATCGGGAACATCCTTCCTGCATCTAGTCTGTCCAGTCCTGTCAGAATTTTATAAGTTTCAATGAGATCCCCTCTCATTCTTCTAAACTCCAATCGACCCAATCTCTCCTCATAGTCATTCCTGCCATCCCAGGTATCAGCCTGGTGAATCTTCGCTGAACTCCTTCCATGGCAAGAACATCATTCCTCAGACAAGGCGACCAAAACTGCACACAATACTCAAGATGTGGTCTCACCAAGGCCCTGTGCAACTGCAGCAAGACATTCTTGTTCCTGTACTCAAACCCTCTCACTACGAAGGCCAACATACCATTTGCCTTCTTAACCGCCTGCTGCACCTGCATGCTTACCTTCAGCGACTGGTGCACAAGGACACCCAGGTCTCATTGCACTTCCCCTTCTCCCAATCTATTGCCATTCAGATAATAATCTGCCTTCCTGTTTTTGCCACCAAAGTGGATAACCTCACATTTATCCATGTTATATTGCATCTGCCATGCTTCTGCCCAATCACCCAACCTGTCCAAATCATACTGTAGTTTCTTGGCACCCTCCTCACAGCACACACGTCCACCCAGCTTTGTGTCGTCTGCAAATTTGGAGATATTACATCTAGTTCCCTTGTCTAGATCATTAATATATATTGTGAATAGCTGGGGTCCAAGGACCGATCCCTGCGGTACCCCACTAGTCACTGCCTGCCACTCGGAAAAAGACCCGTTTATTCCAACCCTTTGCTATCTGTCTGCCAACCAGTTCTCTATCCAAGTCAATACCTTGCCCCCAATCCCATGTGCCTTAACTTTACACGCTAATCTCTTATGCGGGACCTTATCGAAAGCCTTCTGAAAGTCCAAATACACCACATCCACTGGTTCTCCCTTATCTATTTTACTAGTTACATCCTCAAAAAATTCCAGTAGATTAGTCAAGCATGATTTACCTTTTGTAAATCCAGGTTGACTTTGTCCGATCCTGTTACTGCTTTCCAAGTACTCTGTTATTACATCTTTTATAATGGACTCTAGCATTTTCCCCGCTACCGATGTCAGGTTTACCGGTCTGTAATTCCCTATTTTCTCTCTACCACTTTTTTTGAATAGTGGGGTAACATTAGCTACCCTCCAATCCATGGGTGCTGTTCCAGATTCTATCGAATGTTGGAAGATGATCAGCACTGCATCTACTATTTCTAGAGCCACTTCCTTAAGTACCCTAGGATGTAGATTATCAGGCCCTGGGGATTTATCGGCCTTCAATCCTATCAATTTCCCCAACACCATTTCCCTAGAAATACTGATTCCTTTCAGTTCCTCCCTTTCATCAGACCCTATGTTCCCCGACATCTCTGGGAGGTTATTTGTGTCTTCCTTTATGAAGACAGTACCAAAATATGTATTTAATTGGTCCGCCATTTCTTTGTTCCCCATTATAAATTCCCCTGATTCTGACTGCAAGGGACCTATGCTTGACTTCACCAATCTTTTTCTCTTCACATATCTATAAAAGCTTTTACAGTCAGTTTTTATGTTCCCTGCAAGCTTACTCTCATATTATATTTTCCCCCTCTTAATTAATCCCTTTGTCCTCCTTTGTTGAGTCCTAAACTGCTCCCAATCCTCAGGTTTACTGCTTTTTCTGGCCAATTTATATGTTCGCTCCTTGGTTCTTATGCTATCCCTAACTTCCCTTGTTAGCCACGGTTGAGTCACCTTTTTTGTTTTATTTTTATGCCAAACTGGATGAACAAATTCTAGAGTTCATCCATGCGGTCTTTGAATGTTTGCCATTGCCTATCCACCGTCAACCCTTTGAGTGACATTCCCCAATCAATCCTACTCAACGCGCATCTCAGACCATCATAGTTTCCTTTATTTAAATTCAGGACACTAGTCTTTGAGTCAACTAATTCATTCTCCATCTTAATGAAGAATTCGATCATATTATGATCGCTCCGACCCAAGGGGCCTTGTACAACAAGATTGCTAATTAATCCTTTCTCGTTACATAATACCCTGTCTAAGATGGCCTGATCTTTGGTTGGTTCCTCGACATATTGGTCCAGGAAACCATCCCGTAAACACTCCAGGAATTCCTCCTCCACAATATTGTTACTAATTTGGTTAGCCCAATCTATATGGAAATTAAAGTCACCCATGATGACTGTTGTGCCCTTATTGCACGCTTCTCTAATTTCCCTTTTAATGCCATCCCCAACCTCCGCATTACTGTTTAGAGGTCTATATACCACTCCCACTAATGTTTTTTGCCCCTTGGTATGTCTCAGTTCTACCCATACAGATTCCACATCATCAGAGCTAATATCCTTCCTTACAATTGTGTTAATCCCCTCTTTAACCAGCAATGCTACCCCACCTCCTTTTCCTTATTGCCTATCTTTCCTGAATATTGAATACCCCGGGATATTGAGTTCCCAGCCTTGGCCACCCTGGAGCCATGTTTCCGTAATCCCAATCAAATCATATTCATTTACCTCTATTTGCGCAGCTAATTCATCCACCTTATTACGAATGCTCCTCGCATTAAGACACAAAGCCTTCAGGCTTGTTTTTTAAACACTCTTAGACCTATTAGAATTATTATTTACTGTGGCCATGTTTGATTTAAACCGTTGATTTCTCTGACTTCCACTTTTGTTTTTCTCCTTCCTATCTTCTGCTTTTATCCTTGTTTCCCTTTCCTCTGTCCCCCTGCTCAGGTTCCCAACCCCCTGCCATTTTAGTTAAACCCTCCCCCAGAGCACTAGCAAACACTCCCCCTAGGACATCGGTCCCGGCCCTGCCCAGGTGCAAACCTTCCGGTTTGAACTGGTCCCACCTCCCCCAGAACCGGTTCCAATGTCCCAGGAATTTGAATCCCTCCCCCTCACACCATTCCTCTAGCCACGTATTCATCTGAAATATCCTTCTATTTCTACTCTGACTAGCACGTGGCACTGGTAGCAATCCTGAGTTCCTATTTTTTAATTTACCTCCTAACTCCCTATATTCAGCTTTTAGGACCTCATCCTGTTTTTTACCTATATCGTTGGTACCTATATGCACCACGACAACTGGCTGTTCACCTTCCCCTTCCAAGATGTTCTGCAGCCGCTCTGAGACATCCTTGACCCTTGCACCAGGGAGGCAACATACCATCCTGGAGTCTTGTTTGCTGCCGCAGAAACGCCTATCTATTCCCCTTACAATAGAATCCCCTATTACTATAGCGCTTCCCCTCTTTTTCCTCCCGTCCTGTGCAGCAGAGCCACCCCTGGTGTCAGGAAGTTGGCTGCTGTTGCCTTCCTCTGATAAGCCATCCCCTCCAACAGTACTCAAAGTGGTGTATCTGTTTGAGAAGGGGATGTCCACAGGGGACCCCTGCACTACCTGCTTGTGCCTAGTACTCTGTCTGTTGGTCACCCATTCCCTTTCTGCCTGTCCAACCTTTGCCTGCGGTGTGACCGACTGATTAAACGTGCTATTCACGATGTCCTTAGCCTCGCGAATGGTCCAGTATGTATCTAATCGCAGCTCCAGTGCCGCAATGCGGTCTGCCAGTAGCTGCAGCTGGACACACTTCCTGTACACATAGTTGTCAGGGACACAGGAAGTGTCCCTGAGTTCCCACATAGCGCAGGAGGAGCATACCACGATACCGGGCTGTCCTACCATGACTTAACATTTACTTAATTGCAATTAAATTAAATCAAATCAATCCCACCAATTACACTACAGTTAAATGGTATATTTAAGGGCCCTGGTTTACAAACATTCCCCGCTACACCACAGAGACTTTAGAAACTATAAACCACAGAGTTAAATTTTAAAAAAGAGAGAAATACTCACCAACCAATCACTTACCTGCTTTCTGGTGGCGTCACACTTCGATTACTTTTTACTTCTCTCCCTCTCTGAGATTGGAGATTAGTAAGCCTACCTGGTCTCCACTGCTTTAAATACTCACCGCCGCCGCTCCAAGATTCCCGCCACACTGAGGCCTACCTGGTCTCCGCCGCTTTAAATACTCGCCGCCGCCGCTCCGAGATTCCCGCTGCACTGAGGCCTACCTGGTCTCCGCCGCTTTAAATACTCGTCACCACCGCTCCGAGATTCCCGCTGCACTGAGGCCTACCTGGTCTCCGCCGCTTTAAATACTCGCCGCCGCCGCTCTGAGATTCCCGCTGCACTGAGGCCTACCTGGTCTCCGCCACTTTAAATACTCGCCGCCGCCGCTCTGAGATTCCCACCGCACTTTAGCAATCTCTTCCTCCACATCCCACTTGACACTGACATCCATGCACCCTTACCCATTCCCTCTCTCTCTATGGTCACATTCACCTAACTATTCGACTATGCAGTCTTCACACTCCCTATCACTGTGATGCTATGAAAACAACTGAAAACACACAGGGAGGGCCCTTGGTCTTGCCACTTCATCCATCTTTGTCTCCTTCTAAGTATCTATGCAATGGAATCTCTACACTCACTCATTCATTCTCACTCAACCTCCAGTTGTCTCCCTCATTGCAGGAAAAGAGAGCTCATAATAAGCGAGAAAGAGCGAGTACAGGAGGAGGGCCACCCTCAGTAGCCCACCTCATCCCCTGGGAGGAGGTGGTCCTGGAGATCGTAGGAGTGGAGGAAGATGCGCAAGTGGGGGACGGACAGGCGGGCGCATCACAGCAAGCTGGTGACAGAATAGTTTTCCATCTCTCTCATTGACATTGCATGAGTCGCTGATAATGATTCTGAAGCTCTAACAGATGGACTAATGATCATCTGCAATATGCAATGTGCATGTAACCTTGGCATCACATCTCTGACTCTTTCCTTTAATCCCCCACAGGACCATCGCAAGTACCTGTCCCCACTAGCCAGGAGGAACAGCATGAGCCTCAAGACTCCTCAGAGGAAGCTACAACCTCTGAGGGTGCAGCATCAGCAGAATTCAGCGCACCCAACACCAGCGCAGACACTCACACCTCAGTGGGACCTTCGGGACATAGAGTAGTGTTGTCACCTGGTGTATCACAGCTCACAAGTGAGCATCAGCAGATTGTGGAGACAGGGACAGCAGTGGAGAGTCCTAGTCGGAGACCGCGGGACTCTGCCAGCTCGGCTCAGTTGCATGTCGACCCTCTGCCTCTGGGTCCATCCATAAGATCAGCGGTGCTAGAACTCTAGGAACAGATGCAGGAGTCTCTGGCAGGTTTTGTCTCCAGGGTCGCTGCGAGTGTGGAGCGAATGGAGGAGTCCATAACAAACATGAGCAGAGCCTTTGTGGAATCATTGGCGCATGAACGCATCACCATGGAAAGGATGGCAACCTCCATGGAGGTGATAAGTCACCAGAGTGCAGAAAACATGGTGGTGTTCAGAATAGAATGACATCTCTGGAGGAGTGATGGTCATCTACTGAACAGAGAAACCAGACCTTCATGGAAGTCCTTCTGAGTAGGACTGCCAGTGCCGATACGGGTCCCCATGGCCCCCCTGATGTGCAGCAAGGTGCTCTCAAGCGCTGAGGGGGACCTGACCCATGAGTGGGAAGTTGGTGGCAGACATCAAGGAAGTGGGGGCTCCTCTCCAAGTGATCACACTTCCATGCCACTGCAGAGCCCTCGGTCAGAGCCCCACCAGAGTCCACACCCATCTGAGATCTGCGTGTCAACCCCTGCACAGCCGCAGGAGTAGCAGACTTTTGCCGAGCCCTCACAGGTTCGCAACCCCAGAGGACGCCCGCCAAAGGTGTCGAGACAGGAGCAGCAGGAAAGTGAGCAAGGGGCCTCCACATCTGCTGAAGCCACAGGGGAAGCACCACATAGGAGCACGCGTAAGAGAAAGATACTGCACAAATAGTCTCAAGGGTTGTCACTTGGGTGAAATTTGATGTTTTCTGTGAAAAAGCCATCAGATGAATAATGTAAATAAAAAATCTGATGGCTACTGATGTAGTTGTGGCGTGTGTCATTTTGCAAATGGGACTTTCACATTGAGGGCTTAGGATTACTTGCAATTGTCAGTATTGTAATTTTATCTTAATCACGTAATTACAAGTCTCCCAAGCAGTTGTAGTGGAGTGCCATTTATTCAGTCCTGACTCTGTGCCTCCCGTACAGTACTTCAAGCATGGCCAAGATGGCGTCAGATCCCGCCCCCCTGATATGACATCAGCCGTCAACCAGCTGTCAATCAAACCCCGCTGTCTTTACGACAGCTACGGTTATCCGTACATCTTCCCCCTTCAATGAAGACATAACACAGTAACAACATAACATAACAAAACACATAGAACACTTGTTAACATCATATAGAAACAGTCAGTGTAACTACACCATTGAACTAATTGCAGGTAGGTATAAACCTTACCCACACCCAAGAGTCCATTAACTGTTTACAGTCTTATCAATCCCTGTCTACAGGTCAAGTTTAACTACAGGCTTTCTGGTACACTGTGACCTGCGTGGCTGAGCGGGTGTTTGCTGAACCACCCCAGTTGTATCCCTTAAGTTCATGTCTGTACCACACAGGTCCCTTGTCACATTATCACTACTGTGTCCTTCATCACTTTGTGGCATTTCCCTCATCTCGTCTCTTTGTGACATTTCCCTCATCTCGTCATCCTCTCTGTCCTCCTGAGGCTGAAAGGTCTCTGTGGTTTTCAGTAGGTGCCTCCTGTTTCTGCGAAACACATTGCCGTTCTCTGTCATGACACTGTATGACCTGGGGGTGACCTGTTGTAGAACAGTGGCTCTTTTAGGCCATGACTCAGGCCCTTCAATGCGAACTATATCTTTCTCCTGTAGAGGCACTAGTGTAGTGGCTGTGCGGTCATGAAGTGTTTTTTGTTTCTGTTGTAGTTTCCGAGCCTTGTCTGCCCACACCTCATCTCTGTGGTCAGGCGTGACATAACTGGGAAGTCGTGTATGGATTTTCCGACCCAGTAAGAGTTCAGCTGGTGACTTGCCAATGGCTAGCGGGCCCGCACTGTACGACATCAGGGCCAGATATGGGTCAGTGTTGCTGTGCGCTGCTTTCTTTAATAGTCTTTTCACAATCTGTACTCCCTTCTCCGCTTTTCCATTAGCCTGAGGATAGAGCGGACTGGAGGTTACATGATTAAACTCATCTCTGAAGCAAATGACTGAAACTCATGACTGGCATAGGGAGGCCATGAGAGTAGAATTGACTAAAGTGGACAGGGAAAACAGATTAAAGTGTAAGATGGTACAAGAGCAGTGGTCTACATTCAAGGAGATATTTCACATCTTTCAAGATAAATATATTCCACTGAGGAAAAAGGGGAGTAAAAGAAAAGACAGCCATCCGTGGCTTAGTAAAGTAATAAAGGATAGTATTCGACTGAAAACAAGGGCATATAAATTAGCCAAATCTAGTGGGAGGATAGAAGATTGGGAAGCATTTAAAAGCCAGCAAAGAATAACTAAAAGATTAATTAAGAAAGGGAAGATAGATTATGAAAGTAAACTAGCAAAAAATATAAAAACAGATAGCAAGAGTTTCTACAGCTATATAAAAAGAAAAAGGGTGGCTAAAGTGAACGTTGGTCCCTTAGAGGATGGGACTGGGAAATTAGTGGTGGGGAACAAATATTTTGTATCAGTCTTTACAGTAGAGGACACTAAAAATATCCCAACACTGGACAAACAGGGGGCAATGGGGGGGGAGGAGCTAAAGACAATTAAAATCACTAAGGAGATGGTACTCAGTGAAATAATGGGACTTAAGGCGGATAAATCCCCCGGACCTGATGGCCTACATCCTAGGGTCTTGAGAGAAGTGGCGGTAGGGATTGTGGATGCATTGGTGATCATTTTCCAGAACTCCCTGGACTCAGGAAAGGTCCCGGCAGTTTGGAAAACTGCTAATGTAACACCCTTATTTAAGAAGGGAAGTAGGCAAAAAGCTGGAAACTATAGACCAGTTAGCCTAACATCTGTGGTTGGCAAAATGTTGGAGTCCATTATTAAGGAAACAGTAACAGGGCATTTGGATAAACATAATTTAATAGGACAGAGTCAGCATGGTTTTACGAAGGGGAAGTCATGTTTGACAAAATTGCTCGAATTCTTTGAGGATGTAACATACAGGGTGGATAAAGGGGAACCAGTGGATGCAGTGTATTTGGACTTCCGAAAGGCATTTGACAAGGTTCCACACAAAAGATTACTGATCAAGATAAAAAATCACGGGATTGGGGGTAATATACTGGCATGGGTGGAAGATTGGCTATCTAACAGAAAACAAAGAGTTGGGATAAATCGTTCATTCTCAGGCTGGCAATCAGTAACTAGTGGTGTTCCGCAGGGGTCAGTGCTGGGACCCCAACTCTTTACAATCTATATTAACTATTTGGAGGAAGGGACCGAGTGCAACATATCCAAGTTTGCCGACCATACAAAGATGGGAGGGAAAGCAGTGAGTGAGGAGGACATAAAAAACCTGCAAAAGGACATAGACAGGCTAAGTGAGTGGGCAGAGATTTGGCAGTTGGAATATAATGTTGGAAAGTGTGAGGTTATGCACTTTGGCAGAAAAAATCAAAGAGCAAGTTATTATCTAAATGGAGAGAAACTGCAAAGTGCTACAGTACAAAGGGATCTGGGGGTCCTGGTGCATGAAACACAAAAAGTTAGTATGCAGGTGCAGCAGGTGATCAGGAAGGCCAATGGAATCTTGGCTTTTATTGCAAGGGGGATGGAGTATAAAAACAGGGAAGTCTTGCTGCAGTTATACAGGGTATTGGTGAGACCACACCTGGAATACTGGAAAAGATATACTTGCTCTCGAGGCGGTTCAGAGAAGGTTCACTCGGTTGATTCCAGAGATGAGGGGGTTGACGTATGAGGAAAGGTTGAGTAGGTTGGGACTCTACTCATTGGAGTTCAGAAGAATGAGAGGCGATCTTATCGAAACATATAAGATTGTGAGGGGGCTTGATCGGGTGGATGCGGTGAGGATGTTTCCACTGATGGGTGAGATTAGAACTAGGGGGCATAATCTTAGAATAAGGGGCTGCCCTTTCAAAACTGAGATGAGGAGAAACTTCTTCACTCAGAGGGTAGTAAATCTATGGAATTTGCTACCCCAGAGAGCTGTGGAAGCTGCAACATTAAATAAATTTAAAATGGAGATAGACAGTTTCCTAGCTGATAAGGGAATTAGGGGTTACGGGGAGAGGGCAGGGAAGTGGACGTGAGTCTAGGTTCGGATCAGCCATGATCCTATTGAATGGCGGAGCAGGCCCGAGGGGCTGTATGGCCTACTCCTGCTCCTATTTCTTATGTTCTTATGTTCTTATTATCAGAGACCAGGGTTAGAGGGATGCCCTGCCTGGCAAAGATTGACTTCAGGTGAGTTATCACAGCTCTTGATGTTGTACTGGACAAGAGAGCCATCTCCGGATAATTGGAATAATAATCAATAACTAACAAATAGTCTTTTCCTTCATAGTGAAATATATCAGTTCCGACCTTTTCCCAAGGTTGTGATGGGAGCTCTGTGGTAATGAGGGGCACATTTGTTTGCTTGTAGTGATACTCCTGACATGTAGCACACTCGCTGATCAACTGGTCAATATCAGAGTTCATGTTTGGCCAGTAGAGTGCCTCACGTGCTCTCCTTTTTTACTTTTCTGCACCCAGGTGCCCTTCATGTATCCTGTTGAGCATTTCTCGTCGCATAGAGGTGGGCACTACTATCCTGTCACACTTAAGCAGTAGTCCATTGACCACAGAGAGCTCAGACTGAATGTGATAATATTGTTTACATGACCCTTTCTTCCAGCCCTCTTGAAGATTTCTCATTATTTTACTCAGGACTGGGTCCTTTGATGTCTCTGTGACTATCACTGATAGTTGTTCCTGTATGGCGGGCAATGCCGCGTAGACCATATCCACATGAAGAGCCACATCCTCTCCTGATTCATTGTTTTGTGTGGCGTAAGGCGCAGCCCTGGATAGTGTGTCTGCAATGAACATTTGTGTCCCTGGCACATATGTTAGCTCAAAATCGTAACGTTGAAGTCTCATCATTAGGCATTGTATTTTTTTTTAAATTCATTGATGGGATGTGGGCGTCGCTGGCTGGCTAGGCCTGCATTTAGTGCCCATCCCTAATTGCCCCTGAGAAGATGGTGGTGAGCCGCCTTCTTGAACCGCTGCAGTCCATATGGTGTAGGTACACCCACAATGCTGTTAGGAAGGGAGTTCCAGGATTTTGGCCCAGCGACAGTGAAGGAACGGCGATACAGGTCCAAGTCAGGATGGTGTGTGGCTTTGAGGGGAACTTGTAGGTGGTGATGTTCCCATGTGTCTGCTGCTCTTGTCCTTCTAAGTGGTAGAGGTCGCGGGTTTGGAAGGTGCTGTTGAAGGAGCTTTGGCGAGTTGCTGCAGTGCATCTTGTAGATGGTACACACTGCAGCCACAGTGCGCCGGTGGTGGAGGGAGTGAATGTTGAAGGTGGTGGATGGAGTGCCAATCAAGCGGGCTGCTTTATCCTGAATGGTGTCGAGCTTCTTGAGTGTTGTTGGAGCTGCACTCATCCAGGCAAGTGGAGAGTATTCCATCACACTCCTGACTTGTGCCTTGTAGATGGTGGAAAGACGTGTCACACAGATTCTTCTTTGCGATCCCTAGCAGTGGCTTATGGTCCATTTCTAGGATAACCTTGGGAAGACCATAGATGTAGGTATGAAATTTTTCACACCCAAATGCCAAGCCAAGGCACTCCTTCTCAATTTGCGCATACCGGCACTCTGTAGCCGTCATGGAGCGTGACGCATACGCCACTGGTCGCCATTCTCCTTCATCTTCCTGTAGTAGGACAGCCCCTAATCCATTCTTAAAGGCATCTGTGGACACTTTTGTCCTCTTTTTAGGGCAGAAGAACTTCAGTAGGTGTTCACTTGCTAGAATATGTTGCAGCCCCTTCCATTCTCTCTCATGTTCATGTCCCCATTGGAACTCTGTCTCTTGGTGCAGCAGTTTTCTCAGATGAACAGTTTTCACTGCTAGATTTGGAATGAATTTTCCTAGGTAGTTAACCATGCCAAGGGCCTGCTGAACCCCTTTCTTGTCCTTTGGTTTCTCCATGTCATGTATAGCCTTTACCTTTGACTTGTCTGGCTGAATCCCCTCTGTAGAGATCTTGTCTCCGAGGAATGTGATTTCATTGACACTGAACTGACATTTGTCTTTATTTAGTTTGAGTCCATACTGCTGTATTCTCTGAAGTGTTTTCTCCAGTCTGGTGTCGTGCGCCCCCTGAGTGGAGCCCCATACTACCAGATTATCCACGTACACCCACACTCCCTCCAGGCCCTCGATGATTTGCTCCATTGCTCTGTGAAAGATTTCTGGGGCGGAGTTAATACCAAAGGGCAGACGCTGGTAGGAGTATCGACCAAACGGGGTGTTAAAAGTGCACAGCTTAGCACTTTCTTCATCAAGTTTCAACTGCCAGAAACCATGCGAGGCGTCCATCTTGGAGAAGACTTTCGCTTCTGTCATTTCGCTGACTATTTCCTCTCTCTTTGGAATTTGGTAGTGCTCTCTTTTGATATTGGCGTTAAGGTCCTTGGGATCCATGCAGACACGCAATTTATCAGTTTTCTTTGAATTGACGCAGACCATGGAATTTACCCAGTCAGTCGGTTCCTCAATCTTCTTTATGACAGCTAGTCCCTCCATGCGGTCTAGCTCTTTCCTCAGTTTTTCATGGAGAGCCACTGGAACTCTCCTGGGTGCGTGAATCACAGGTTGTGCATCCTCTCTCAGTTTGATGGAGTATGTAAAGGGCAGTGCTCCGAAACCCTGAAATGCATCTGCATATTTGTGTGCTATAGTCTCATGAGTCAGATTTGTACTATCTTGGGTGGCACTCTGCACATAGTTCAGTTCATTGATAGTATAGACTCGTTTTACCAAGCCCAAATCCACACAGGCCTTATCACCCAACAGTGACTCATGTCCTTCAGGCACTATAACAAAGGTCAAAGGGTGAATGTGATTTTTTACCTTAACATTCAGCCTACACGTTCCTTTTGTTTCAATTCTTTGTCCATTGTATGCCTTCAAAGACACTGTCTTTTTCAGTATTTTAGGTTGCACTTTGAGATTCCGTGCATCACTCCAACTTATGAGGTTTGCCTTAGCACCTGTATCTAGCTTAAAGGGAACAATGGTGCCATTTACCAGCAAGGGAGCTATCCAAACTTCAGTCTTTGGTCCTACAGAATGCACTTTATTAGCATTTTTGCCCTGTTTTGACTCATTTTGCACCATTCCAACAAACAAAGTCTCTGCTCCTGTCTCTTCAGTCTCAATAGCATGCACTGTCTTTTTACCTTCAGTTTTCTCTTCCCAGAAACACACCTTGGCAAAGTGATTCCTGCCTTTACATTTTGCACAGTTCTTCCCATAAGCAGGACACTGTCTGGCTACGTGTTTATTACTGTACCGTCTGCATTTGTAAGGCGTCATCATCTTGAACTCCGTGGGCCCTCTTGTGTCCCTTTTGTGTACCACATCCACCAGCAGGTTTTTCAGCCCCAGGGCGCTCCCGCCCGCTGCTGTGCTGCTCCCTTCGAAAGTTTTCGTGTGCATGGCTGAGAGTTCACTAGCATGACATATTTTCACTGCTGCATCCAAATTTAGGTCATTGTCTCTAAACATTCTCTCCCTCACCTTCTTATCGAGTATTCCAAAAATGACTTGATCACGTATCATCGATTCCTTCAGGTCCCTAAAGTTGCATGTTTGTGCTTTTATTTTCAAGTCAGTCAAAAAAAATCAAAGGATTCTCCTTGCTTTTGCATGCGGGAGCGAAACACGAATCTTTCATACGTTTCATTCTTTTTTGGAGTGCAGTATTCGTCGAACCATTCTATCACCTTGTCCAGATCATTTTTATCATCTTTGGCTGCAAATGTAAATGTGTTAAACAGCTCGATTGCCTGCGAGCCAGCCACTATTAGCAACATAGCTACTTTACGTGTTCCAGAGCTAGTCGAAGCGTCAATCGCTGTGAGGTAGAGAAGAAAGCGTTGCTTGAAGACATGCCAATTTTCATCCACATTTCCTTCTAGTTGCAGGCTAGCCGGAGGTTTTATTCCTTCCATTGTTGTAGTATGTCCTTATCGTGAGTTCTATAAATCCTGGTACCATGTAATGTTATCTTAATAATGTAATTACGAGTCTCCCAAGCAGTTGTAGTGGAGTGCCATTTATTCAGTCCTGACTCTCTGTCTCCAGTACAGTACTTCAAGCATGGCTAAGATGGCGTCGGATCTCGTCCCCGGATATGACGTCAGCCGTCAACCAGCTGTCAATCAAACCCTGCTGTCTTTACGACAGCTACGGTTATCCATACAAGTATGGTGGTCAAATTGCTAGGAATCCACTGGTCCTTGGCCATTGTCAATGCTCAGGTAAGAAGCTGTGAGGCAAAAGTGCTTGATTGGCTAGGCTAAGCAAATTTGGCCAAGGTGAGTGCGTTCCTTGCATCCCGGGCAGCAATGTTCTCGCGTACTGCTGCCGCTGGTTGATGGGCCTCTGCAATATGTTTGTTTTCGCTCTCCTCCTTCTCCTCCTCCTCCTCCTCCTCCTCCTCATCTGAGGAGAATATGTGATGAGTCACTTGGTCCTCAGGAATCTGCAAGCCATGATGCTGTGCCATGTTGTGAAGTGCACAGCAAACCACGATGATTCTGGAGACCCTGGCTGCTGAGTACTGCAGGGCTCCACCTGATCTATCTAGGCATCTGAAGTGCAGCTTCAGCAAACCGATGGTTTGCTCGGTTATGATTCTGGTAGACATGTGGCTGGAGTTGTAGCTCTCCTCAGCTTCATTGGATGGGCTCCTCAATGGCGTCATTAGCCACGTCTTCAGGGGATAGCCCTTGTCTCCAAGTAGCCATCCGCTAAGTTGGTCTGATGGACTGAATAGCAGAGGCACACTAGACTGGCGCAGTATGAAGGAGTCATGGCAACTGTCAGGGTATTTGGCACAAACATGCAAAATTTCCTTCTTGTGGTCACTCACCAGCTGAAAGTTAAGGGAGTGGAAGCCCTTGCGGTTGACAAAAATACCTGGATTGCAATGGGGTGCCTTAAGGGCCATGTGTGTGCAGTCAACGACGCCCTGCACTCTTGGAAAGCCTGCCAGATTAGCTAATCCAACCGCACGCGCCGTGACACTTGCTTGATCCTTGGTGAAATGGATGTGATTGTGCGCGATGGCAAAGAGGGCATCGGTTACCTGTGTGGTGCAAGTGTGTGCGACTGCCTGGGAGATGCCGCTGATGTCTGCTGCTGATGCCTGGAATGAGCCTGAGGCAAAAAATTTGAGTGCGGTTGTGACTTTGACGGGCACTGGTAAGGGTTGTCCACCTGGTCCTCTGGGCTCCAGGTCTTGTTGCAGCATTGTGCAGATGTCACCCACTATCTCTCACGAAAGTCAGAGCCACCTTTGGCACAGCTGCTCAGACATGTTGTGGTAGCTGACCCTGTGTCTGTAGACCCTGTTTGGGGGGTAGCTCCTGCACCGATGGGCTTCCGTGCGCTGGCCCCTTCTGGCCTGTGCAGCTTCAGGTGGGTGAGCAGCAGCTTGGCGCTCCTGTTGCTGCTGCTGATGTTGGTGCTGCTGTTGTTCCTGGTTCTGCTGGTGCCACAGCTGGTCTTCGTCCTCATCTAAAGTCCAGAAGGGAAGGAAATAAATGGCTCCCATGCTTCTGGTATATGCCTCAGTTGAGGAAGCGCTCAGTGAAGGTGGCGAGAGGGGTTTCCCAGGAGGTCACACTGGAGATGGGTGTCAGGCTCTAAACTTCCACAGCTGTGGTTATGCCTTCTAAAAGTTCCCCCAGACCTGAGACTATAAAGTCCTGCCACCTGCAAATGATGGCTGATCAAATCTCCTATTTAATGGTTGAGCTGTAGCTGATAGTCAGCAATACAATTGTGCTCCCGCCAGGTTTCACCGTGGTGTTTCAGAACAGACGTGTTTCACATGGGAAAAGGGTTCAAATCGCAAAGGCCTTTCAAAATGGCATTATAGAGGCAATTTAGTGCTTGTTAAGGGCCTTAACGGCCTATCCCACCTCTTGGAGGCGGGACGGGGACGGGACCATTAGACACGAATTAATGAAAATTGCTTGGAGGCGGGATGGAGGCGGGGTTGGGCCCGCACGCCAGTTTTTTGCAATTTTAACCCCCCACATGCCTCCAATCCCGCCTCCACGGCCCAATGAAAATCCTGCCCATTAACTCTGTTTCTCACTCCACGGATGCTGCCTGGCCTGCTGAGTTTTTCCAGCGTTTTCTGTTGTTATTTTGCAGCTTTCTGTTGCTGGTTATGCGCATCCTTTTCTTTTTCAGACAGAAACCACAATGTTAAAGGTGTTAGATCTGTGTATCTTGATGTTGTGTGTCCTTCAATAATTAGACAAGAGACTGCAGGGAACAATCAACAGGTGTTTACTGGATGAGGGTTACTCTAAAACTAACTGTACAGATCCCTACTCAGGGTTTATATACAGGTGTGGTCACTGCCGGTACTACAGTATACAGGAGCTGTAAAAAGTAGTTCTCCCTTTAAAGGTACATACACCACAATTCCTCCCCTTATAGATTAACAGTACCATAACATTCATTTAACAATTAAATGTCAACTAATTACAATTAACACTTTTAACATGCAACATTAACTGAAAATAGTCTATTTACAAATTCAGTCTTTGGGGAGGCTTCCTGATCCTTTCTGGATAGCGCCTTTCCTGAGTGTCTTGCTCTTGGTGTGGAGGCGATTCTGACCCCCTGTCGTCGGTTGGTTCATCAGTTTCCGATGCTACTGTTTCTGGGGTAGATGCTACCTGTATTTCGGTTTCATCACCAGGTACGCGAGACATGGGGTTGACTCGTTCCTGTGACTCTAGGATCTGGTCGACATGGCATCTCACAATGTTCTCCCGAACATCCACTGTGTACATTAGTGGCCCCTGCCGTGTGCATACCATTCCTGGTTGCCATTTCTCTGTTCGGTAGTCGCGGGCCAAGACTGGTTGCCCTACATTGAAGCTCCTTGTCAGCTTCTCATTGATGTGCTGGAATTGCTTATTCTCAACATCTCTTCGTACATTTGGTCTGAGCAAATCCAGACGAGATCTCAACCTTCGGTTAAAGAACATCATGGCCGGGGTCTGGTTGGTGACTGCATGTGTCGCATTTCTGTAGGCTAACAGGAAATTGTCCACCTTATGCTGCAGTGGAATGTCGTCATCGCACATGGCCCTTACTGCCTTTTTAAAGGTTTGTACGAACCTCTCAGCCAATCCATTTGTGGCTGGATAATACGGGGCGGATGTGTAATGCCTTACCCCATTCCTTTTCATAAATTTCCGAAATTCTTCGGACACAAACTGTGGTCCGTTATCAGAGCAAATCTGCTCTGGCAAGCCGTTCCTGGCAAATATGGTCCGTAGGACTGCAATCGTTTTCTCCGTGGTGGTGGAGGACATTTTGATCACCTCAGGCCATTTTGAGTGCGCGTCCACGGCTATTAAAAACATTGAGTCCATGAATGGACCAGCAAAATCAATATGCACCTGTTGCCATGGAGATGAGGGCCACTCCCATGGGTGTAGAGGGGCATGTGGTGGTGCATTTCGGACCTTCTGGCATCCTGAGCAGCTCTTTGTCAGGTCCTCGATTTGCTGATCGATCCCCGGCCACCACACATAAGCCCTAGCAAGGTTTTCATTTTCACCCCTCCCAGATGGCCTTTGTGAAGCTCATTGAGCACTCTCTCCCTTAACTTGGGTGGAATTACCACTCGGGATCCACACATCAAGGTCCCCTGGCATACTGACAGCTGTTCTCTTCTGGATGAGAATGCTGGCAACAGTGAGTCGCCATGTGTTGGCCATCCCTTCACCGTCAAGTCATATACCTGAGACAGTGTCGGGTCATTTCGGGTCTCCTTCTCTATATCAGCGTTAGTTACTGGCATGCGTTCAATTATAGTCGAATAAAATATTTCGACAGAGTCCACTGCTGGTGCTTCCTCCGCAGTAGGCAGTGGCAGGCGTGATAGCCCATCAGCGTTTCCATGCTGTTTCGTGCACTTATGCTCGATTTCATATTGGTTCGCCCCTAGAAAAAGGGACCATCTTTGTAGCCGTTGCGCAGTCATCACCGGAAAGCCCTTCTTTGGATTAAAGATGGAGACAAGTGGTTGGTGGTCAGTCAGCAAGGTGAACTTCTGCCCGTGCAGATAGTGGTTGAACTTTTTCACTCCCCACACTAGGCTGAGGGCCTCCCTGTCAATCTGGGTGTAGTTACACTCCGCTGAGGTTAGTGACCGAGACGCAAAGGCTACTGGCCTCTCCGAGCCGTCCAGGAATTTGTGCGACAGCACCGCTCCAATGCCATAGGGTGATGCATCACACGCCAACCAAAT
This sequence comes from Somniosus microcephalus, assembly GCF_052327205.1. Taxonomy (NCBI): domain Eukaryota; kingdom Metazoa; phylum Chordata; class Chondrichthyes; order Squaliformes; family Somniosidae; genus Somniosus; species Somniosus microcephalus. The sequence continues at coordinate 50,644,027 of NC_140991.1, read as the reverse complement.
TGTTAGTGCTGGGTTGAAATGAGCCAACACCTCTTTTGATGTGATCAATTCTTTGCTTCTGGAAAGCTCGTTTACATTCGTCATTCCACTTCCATCGTACCCCCGTTTGCAGTAGGGTGTTCAGTGGGTGTAGTACTGTAGACAAATTCAGCAAGAACTTATGGTAGTAGTTCACCAGCCCGAGGAACGACCTCAGTTGTGACACATTTTCCGGTGCTGGAGCCTTGACTTCTGCCTCAATCTTTTCAGGGGACTTATGTAACCCCTCTTCATCAATAACGTGGCCACAATACGAGATCTGCTTCTGGAAAAACTCGCATTTGTGGCGATTTGCTCGGAGCCCATATTCCTTCAATCTAGTGAGCACCTGCTCCAGGTTGGCGAGGTGATCACTGTCATTTTCGCCCGTGACCAGGATGTCGTCCAAATAACACTGGGTCCCTGGAATCCCTTGCAGGACTTGATCCATTGCCCTTTGCCAAATAGCCGGAGTTGATGCTACCCCGAACACCAGCCGGTTGTATTGATAGAGACCTTTATGAGTGTTTATCGTGAGGTACTGTTTCGAGGCTTCTTCTACCTCCATTTGCAGGTACGCCTGGGCCAGATCAATCTTAGTGAAGCGTTTCCCTCCAGATAGCGAGGCGAAAATATCTTCAATCCGCGGAAGCGGATATTGTACAGTGTGAAGGACTGGGTTCACTGTCACCTTAAAGTCCCCACAGATGCGAACCTTCTTTGGTTCCCCAGGCGTATTACTCAATGACCTCTTCATTACAGGAACGATGGGTGTAGCCCACTCGCTCCAGTCCACTTTGGACAGTACTCCTGAACATTCCAAACCTTCCAGCTCTGCTTTGACGGCTGGGTGGATCGCATAAGGTACCGGTCTGGCCTTAAAAAACTTTGGGCTTGCATTTTCCTCTATTTTGGTCATCGCTGTTATGCCTTTTAGTGTTCCGAGTCCCTCCTGGAACATTTCTTGTGCGTCAGTTAGCATTTTTGACAGTCGTCCTGGTTTGACGTCGTCATCCTTTTTGGCATCTACAGTCAGTGCTTGTATGGAATGCCAATCTAGCTGTGTCTTCCAGATCCATTCACATCCTAGTAGTGGTGGTCCTCCATCTGGCAATACATATAGGTCCATTTTTGGTGTTTCCTTGCCGTTATATATAACGTTCACCCTTATTTTTCCTTTGGGGTAGACTTTTTGCCCCATGTACGTCTTCAAGACAATCTCTGTATCTCTCAAGGGTATATGTGAGAATAGCCGCTTGTAGTCCCTTCAGTTTATGACTGTTAGGGCTGATCCTGTTTCCAATTCCATTTTCACTTGGACTCCGGCTATCTTGAGCGTGACCCAGATAGTTTGGTGATCCTCCATTTTGATCACATTATGTAGTTTCAGACAACCCAGCTCCTTGCTTCCAGAGTCTGTATCAGTTTTCTGTTCGTCTGCCCTACCATCCGTCACCTTATGTACCTTCTTGTACTTCTCCTGTGGGGATTTCTTGCTGCTGGTTTTCTTTTCCGACCTGCAGACTCTTGCTATGTGTCCTACTTTTCCACACTGTCTGCACACTTGGTCCTTGAACCAGCAATCCTTATCGTCGTGTGTAGTTCTGCCGCAGCGATAGAACTTCACTGTTCCGTATGACATTTGATTTGTGCCATATTCTTGCGGTCTCCATTGTATCTCTGCCGCGCCCGGTGCTGCTGCTTCATGTGATACTGCAGTGCTGAAAGCCTTGTCCAGCGTAAGATCCTTTTCTGATAGAAGCCGTTTCTGGGTTCCTTCACTTTGAAGCCCACACACAAACTTATCCCTTAAAGTATCTGCTAGTCCCGTTCCAAACTGGCAGTGTTTCGATAGCTTGCGCAGTTCTGTTCAAAACTCAGCATTACTTTCATCTTTATGCTGGTTCCTTTTGTGAAACTTAAATCTTTCCGCTATCAGCAGCGGTGTGGGGTCTAAGTGGTCCTGTAGGATTGACACTATGTTTTCAAAATCCTTTTCCACTGGCTTCTCTGGGGTTACTGGGTTTCGCAGTAAGCCATACATTTTTGCACCCTTTGAATTCAACAATACCAGCACTTTCCTGTCATCTGGCACTTCATTCGCCTTGCAGTACACTTCTATGCGTTCGACATATATCGTCCAATCTTCGACTTCATTGTCGAACGTTGTGACACTGCCACTCTTCGGCATCCCTGGGTGTGGTTAGACTGGCTCAAAATGGCGTCTCCCGCGCTCTCCCTTCTTCTCCGCTGTGGCTCAAAATGGCATCTCCCGCGCGCTCCCTTCTTCTCCGCTGCGGCTCAAAATGGCATCTCCCGCGCTTTCCTTTCTTCCCCGCTGACGCTGCTCGGCCCTTCAACACCGGCTGCGCTCTGCGCGTTTTCCTGCACGCCTCTCTCTCTCATTGACGCTGCTCGGCTCTTGAACACCGGCTACACTCCGCTCTCTCTCGTTGACGCCGCTCAGTCCTGAACACTGGCTGCGCCCTGTGCGCTCTACCCTCTCTCTTCTCCCGTCGATGCTGCTCGGCCTTTTTCTGTGCCATCGGTCGGCTCTAGCCGCCACTGTCCGGGAAGGGTCTGCGCCGTACCTGTTGCCAGCCCGTTTCGCTGGACCACCATGACTGGAGAACCAAGCCCAGCTCTCAACAGCCTCCCCTGCGATGCTCAAGTCTCCGCTGGATGGTCGACGCCCGTGCTTCTGGACTCGGCCTTCTTCTTTCACTGTTCTCCAGGAGCGAATCCCTGGTGTTGTGTATGTACCTTTAAGAGAAGAACTGATTCTATACTGCAGTACCGGCAGTGACCACCCCTGTATATAAAGCCATAGCAGGCTTCTGTACGTCAGTCTTAAGTTACCCTCTGTTCAGCTGCAAGCACGAGCAGAGGGAGCAGCCAGACTTTGGAGAGTGGATTAAAGTGGTGGTCCCCTGACCAGGAAGAGGAGGAGAACGTTGGACCACCACCACCAACTCCACCATCATTACATCAACTGAGGTGCCTGGAGAGAGAGGACAGAGGAGGAGAAGGAGAAAGGAGGCCTACATCAACATCAACCAGGGGAGAGGCCTTTCTATCACTGCCTCCCCAATTTGGCCTCCACTTCAGGAGAGGGAGAGAGGGGAGAGAAACCAACTGCTTGAAAGGAGGGAAGAAAACTTCATCCGGAACATCTACAGGTGGGTGTTATTTGGGGCACTCTCCCAAGACTTTGTATTTTAGGTGGGGGGAGAAAAGAAGAAGCAAGGCCGGATCATCAAGGGGTGTAGTGTGTGTGTGTGTGTGCTCTTGTTAAAAGCTAGGCCACACACACCACTAATTAGCATCCCTTCTATTGCCTGCCCTGGGAGAGCTTGGAGCTGCCCAAGGTGAAGTCTTTAATTTAATTTAATTACATCGTTAAGACCTGTTGCAGGACAAAGCCTGGGCTTCTCCAGCTTTTCCAGGTGAAGACGTCTTCTCCCCCTGCCAGAAGACCACCATCACCAAAGACTTTTTCCATCGGAGAGTGCAACCCTGCCTACACCCACCCACCATCCTGAGTGGCAACACTGCCCTTTGCGGCCTCCCTCCTTCCCACCCCCCCACCTCTCTCTCTCTCTTTGTCTCTCTCTGCCTGTCTTTCTAAGGCACCTTAGTTTCATCTATTTTATTAATTGCCAATTGAGCAGAGGGGAGAGGCCACTCTCCCAATTTAAATCAATAAGGAGAGAGGTGTGTCCTCATTTTAATCAGCTCCCTCTGCTCAATAGAGGACAAAAAAAATATATATACACCGAGGCCATTAACACCTTCAGGCCTGTGACTTGGGGTGAGTGTAGCCCTTAAAAAAAGCACCCCAGAATGGCGACTGCGTCTTCGCCGGTGGCGGGGCCAGCCGGGACCTATGCGAGAGTGGTAGCCACGGCCACAGCTGCTCCCGCTGTTCCTGCTGCCCCGTCACCTTTTCGATTAATAACAAAAAAGCTTGGGGTGAAGAGCTACACTCACCCCACTATGACCATCGAGGCCTGCGTCAAGGCCATGGCTGGGGTTGTCGGCCCCTCAGCCATCGTCGCGGCCTCGAAAATGTATGGGAAGGCTGTGTTCTTCCTGGGGTCGGAGCGGGCGGTGTCCCTGGCTGTCGCCAAGGGGCTCACCGTGGGCGGGACCTTCCTGCCGGTGGATCCTCTCGAGGCCACCGCGCAGAGGATCATTATTTCCAACGTCCCGCCCTATGTTCCTGGTGAGCTCCTCCTTCCCCATTTGCGACAACTTGGGGAGGTGAGGTCGGGGATCACGCCCATCCCGCTCGGCTTCCGGGAGGCCAGCCTTCGCCACGTCTTCTCCTTCCGGCGCCAGCTGTTTATCCAGCTGGCGCGGGAGGAGGACACTGAAGGGGCGTTCGTCGTCCTCCACGAGGGGACCGCCTACCGCGCCTTTTGGACGTCGGACGGTGTGAGGTGCCATGCCTGCAGGGAGGTGGGGCACATCAGGAGGAACTGCCCTGCCTCCAAGGCCGCCGGATCATCTCGTGCGGCCGAGGCTGGCGCCGCCGCCGCCGCCCTTCCCCCCGGATCTGCCCACGCGTCAAGTACGTCTGATGCGCGGTTGACGTCGGGGGCCGATGCCACCAAGGCCTCCGGCGGGGGGGAGGGAGCGTGTCCGGCCGGAAAGAAGGCGCGGGGAAAAAAGAAGCACCTTAGGGCAGGTCCCCCCGTGGATGGTGAGCCCTTGCCCCTTGAGCCCCTTACACCCGCGCTCCTCGCGGAGTTGATCAGGGCAGATGTGAGCGGGAGGGGCCCCGTGCCCGAGCCTGTGGCCGCAACCGCCGCAGCGGTAATGCCAATACCTGCGGCCGGGCTCGGGCCCGAGGAACCCGACAAACCTGCTCCGCCGGAGGGAGTCGAGGAGGAGGCCTTTGCAGACATGGAGGTCTCCCTCGCTCCCTCCGTGCTAAAAAGAAGGCGCGACCCCCTGGATGAGGAGGAGGACCGGGAGGAGGAAGGTCCCTCCGAGCAGGGGGAGTCGTCGCCCGCCGCGGGTACTGCGCCCCCCCGCCCCCCCAGCGCTGTCGTCATCACCAGCGATCGGCAGGGGTCGCCTGTCCCTCGGGAGGCTGAGGCAGATGTGTCTGTCCAGCACGTGCCTCCCGGGGATGGGGATGAGACCCTGCCCGTGGGGGGGGTTGCGGAACAACCCGCGGCAGTAATTGAAGTTGACCTTTTATCGGTGTCGTTACCCCTCGCCGGGTCGGGCAGCCTGGGGGTTGGGTCGGGCGAGCTCGAGGATAATGAGCTCGCCCAATGCGACCCGGACGTCTCCCAGGGGATGCTCGTCCTGGTAGAGCTTTTAATTCAAAACCCCCCGTCCGCTGGGTCGGAGGTTGGTGGCGGGGAGGAGGATGGCCCACTGGCTGCGTCTCTGGTGCCGGACGTACTGGAGGAGCTGGAAATTGTTCTCTCCCCGGTTTCTCCGGTCGTTCCGGCGTCTGAGGCGGAGGGGAGCTCTGAACCGCCGCCGTCTTCTGGCCCGGCACCCCTAGAGGAGCCCAGGGAGAAATCCTCTGCCGCCGATCCTGGGGGTGGGATCCGGGCGGAGGCGGGGCTGGCTGGCGCGGCCGAGTCGTTCGCTTCGCACTGCGCGGCGGACGGGTTGGCCGCTGGTGACGACCCCCTGGAGGAGGATGGGGACTCGGTGATGGGCACGGAGGACGATTCGGACTCCAGCGCCGACGTGGCGATGGATGACCTCGTGCCCCTTGCCAAGTCTCCCCTCATTTCCGTAAGGGAACTCCGGGATTTTATGGCCACGTGCCTGGGTCAGCGCAATAAGGTCCGGCTGGCCCTCGACAGGTGGTCGGAGCTGGCGCTGCTCATCGATTCCGTCCGCGCCGCCGTTAAGATCTTGGGCGCGGACGAGGGTGTGAACCCGCTCGAGCTGCGTCGGCTCACAACGTTTCTCACTGGGCTGCTGAGGAAGTGGCGGCGGACCAGCGGCTGCGCTTCCTCGCCCCGTTAGGTGTAGGTAGAGGTTGCACTATGCTTCTGACATGAAGATAACCATAGCCAGCCTCAACATCAACGGCAGCAGGGAGGCGCGCCGCAGATTCAATAACTTCTCGGTCCTTCGGGACGGGAAGTATGCGGTGTGCTTCCTGCAAGAAACCCACACCGTTCCGGGAGACGAAGCCACGTGGCTCCTGGAGTGGCAAGGAGGGGTCAGCATGAGTCACCTCTCCAACAATTCCAGCGGGGTGGCTATCTTGCTGGCCCCGCATTTTCAGCCGGAGATCTTGGGGGTCAAGGAGCACGTGCCGGGCCGCTTGCTCCATGTCACTGTTCGCCTGGGGGGCGTGCCGCTCCATCTAGTGAACGTGTACGCCCCTCAGACCAGTGCGCAGCAAGTGCGCTTCTTCGAAGAAGTGTCCGCTCTCTTGGGCTCCATCGACGTGGGCGAGTGCGTCATCCTCGGGGGGGATTTTAACTGCACCCTCGAGGCGAGGGACCGTTCGGGTCCCCCGCGAAGCCCGGCGGCGATGGAGAAGTTGAGGGACCTGGTTGGGTCCTTCGACTTGGTGGACGTCTGGCGAAATCTCCACCCCGACTCCAGCGCCTTCACTAGTGTGAGGTCTGGGGGAGGAAGGTCCAGAATCGACCGCCTCTACATTTCCCGGGCGTTCGTCTCCTGCGTTCCGGCAGCTTCCATGCGGCCGGTGCCGTGCACGGACCACCACCTGGTGTGGGCGGAGCTCGCTCCGCTGCGCGCGCGGGGGGGGTCCGTGTACTGGCATTTTAACAACCTGCTGCTGGAGGACGCACGGTTCCGGGATTCGTTTCGTCGATTCTGGGCCGACTGGAGAAGGAAGCAGGGGGGCTTCCCCTCCTTGAGGCTATGGTGGGATGTGGGCAAGGCTCACATCCGTCTCTTCTGTCAGGAGTACGCGAAGGGGTCGACCAAGAGGCGGGAGGCCCGGGTCGGGCGGTTGGAGAAGGAGGTGCTCGACCTGGAGTCCCGTCTCGGTCAGGTCGTCGAGGACCCGGCCCTGCGGAAGGTGTACGAAGAGAAGAAGGGCGCGCTGAAGGACCTGCAGCTCGTCGGGTCCCGAGGCGCGTACGTGAGGTCGCGGATCCAGCTCCTGCGGGACCTGGACCGCGGCTCCCCCTTCTTCTACTCGCTGGAAAAAAGACGGGGGGTCCGTAAGCAGCTCTTGGGGCTGCTGGCCGACGACGGATCTCTGGTCTCGGATCCGGAGGGAATCAGCGTGGAGACCCGTGCCTATTACGGGGCTCTGTTCTCTCCGGATCCGTCCAGCGAGGATGCGCGCAGAGTTTTGTGGGAGGACCTGCCGAAGGTTGGCCCGGAGGGCGCCGAAAAATTGGACGCTCCGCTAAGTCTGGCGGAGCTGACCGGCGCCCTCCGCCAGCTCTCTAGGGGAAAGTCCCCGGGGCTGGACGGGCTGACCGTGGAGTTCCACAGGGCGTTCTGGGACGTCTTGGGGGGCGACTACGCGCGGGTCCTGGGGGAAAGTTTGGCGACCGGGGAGATGCCCCTCTCTTGGCGCAGGGCGGTCATTGTCCTGCTGCCTAAGAAGGGCGATCTCCGCCTCCTTAAGAACTGGCGCCCGGTCTCCCTCCTCAGCACGGACTATAAAATCTTTGCCAGGGCCATGTCTGCTCGCCTTGGCACCGTGCTGGCCCACATGATCCACCCCGACCAGTCCTACACGGTCCCGGGCCGGACCATCCACGATAACATCCATCTGGTCCGGGACCTGGTCCACCACTCCCAGAGGGCTGGTCTGTCGGTCGCCTTCCTTTCCCTGGATCAGGAGAAGGCGTTCGACAGGGTGGATCACGAGTATCTCTTCGGGACTCTGCGCGCATTCGGGTTCGGGACGCATTTCGTCGCCCGGATCCGACTTCTGTACGCCGCCGCGGAGTGTCTGATTAAAGTTAACGGGTCCTTGACGGCGCCCCTTCGCTTCGGGAGGGGGGTGCGTCAGGGATGCCCCATGTCCGGCCAGTTATATGCCATTTGCGTGGAGCCTTTCCTGCGCCTCTTGCGGAAGAGGTTGACGGGACTGGCTCTGCAAGGGCCGGGCGTGGAGGTGGTCCTCTCGGCTTACGCCGATGACGTGCTCCTCACGGTCACGGATCCCGCTGACTTGCGGAGGATGCGGGAATGCCAGCAGATTTACTCGGACGCATCCTCCGCCAAGATCAACTGGGAGAAATGTTCCGGACTCCTGGTGGGTCAGTGGCGGGTGGACTCCCTGCCGGAGGAGTTCAGGCCTTTCGCCTGGAGCACCACGCACCTCCTCTATTTGGGAGTCTACCTTAGCCCTGCCGAGGACGCTTGGCCGGCGAACTGGCAAGAGCTGGAGGCCAAAGTCACCGCTCGCCTAGGACGCTGGACAGGACTGCTCCGAGTGTTGTCCTACAGGGGTCGAGCGCTGGTCATAAACCAGCTGGTGGCCGCCATGTTGTGGTACCGGTTGGTCACTTTGATCCCTCCCCCTGCGTTTGTCGCCAAGATTCAGAAGAAGCTCATCGACTTCTTCTGGGACAAAAGGAAGCACTGGGTCTCTGCCGCGGTTCTGTGTCTCCCGCTTAGGGAGGGCGGTCAGGCGCTGGTGTGCCTTCGCACCCAGGCTGCGACTTTCCGTCTTCAGACGCTGCAGAGATACCTGTACGTCGAGAATCCTCCGAGATGGTGTGCGCTGGCGACGTTTTTCTTCCGCCAGCTGCATGGCCTCAATTACGACACGCAGCTCCTGTTTGCGAAAGTGGGCAGCAGGCGTGCCGGCCTGCGGGAGCTGCCTGTCTTCTACCAGGAACTACTATGGGTTTGGAACTACGTCGCTTCCAGGCGGAGCTCTCCCCCGTCAGGAGCGGCGGCTCTCCTTCGGGAGCCGCTGCTCAGGAATCCGCACCTCCACGAACACGGGTTCGGGCGGCTGGCGGAGGGTAGGGCTGTGGCTGGCAAGGTGACCAGAGTCGGGGACCTGCTCGATGGCGGAGGAGCGGGCTGGATGGCGCCGGAGGAGCTGGCGCGGCGCCTGTCCTGGGCCAACGTCCGGCTCGCGGTCGAAACCATCGAATCGGTAAAAGCGGCACTGGGCCCCGACTCCACTAGGTGTATCGAGGCGGCTCAAGCACGTGGGGCGATCCCGTCCGAGCTTACCCCCGTTCGGACGGAATTCCTCATCGGCGCCCGGCCCCGAAACTCCCCTCGGGAACCGGCGCCTCACAACTTGAGCCGTCTCGAGGAAATACCCTCCGTGCCTTTTCATTCCGCGCGGAGGGGTTTCCTGTACGGGCTGCTCCTGCACACTCTCCACTTTGCCATCTTCGTCTACCGTCCGGACACGCCTTGGCGTGGCGTTTTGCCGACCGGCGGTAGCGGAGGTCCCCAATGGAGGGCTCTCTATGCGGGAGTCCTCCCTTGTTCCATCGGGGACTTGGCCTGGAGGGTGTTGCACGGAGCGGTCCCGTGCAATAAGGTTTTAAGTAGGTTCACGGACTCCCAGGCCGCCTGCATTTTTTGCGGCCTGGAGGAGTCCGTGTTTCACGTTTATATGGATTGTGAGAGGTTGCAGCCCCTCTTTCACTACTTGAAGGGGCTGCTCCTCGATTTTTGGTTGCACTTCAGTCCCACGCTCTTGATCTACGGTCACCCGGTGCGGAGGGGAGCGGACAGGTTGGAGGACCTCCTTGTGGGCCTGCTCCTGGGCCTGGCTAAAAGAGCCATCAATTGGTCCAGGCAGCGGGCGGTCGAGGGGGTCGTCCAGCCGGATTGCCTGCATCTCTTCCGCGGCCATGTTCGCGCCCGGGTGGCCCTGGAGATGGAGCACGCGGTGTCCGCCGGTGCGCTTGAGTATTTCCGCGACCAGTGGGCGCCGCGGGGACTGGAGTGCATCATCAACACGGATAACCAAATTTTAATTTGATTTGTTAAGCTTTAGTTGAACTTTTGTTTATTTACAGTCGAATTGGTTTTTTTTGGGTCCAAATAAAAGAGTACCCTCTGTTCAGTAAAATACCTGTTTATTGTTCTCCTGCAGTTCGTGTATTATTATGGCGCGGACACTACAGTGGCGACGAGCAGGTTCGAACTCACCTGCAGTACTGCATCACCTCACGGGGAGCTTTCCCTGAGAAGAAGCTTTTGGAGGTCGAAGTCAGAACAACAGGCGTTGACCGCGGGCAACCGCCCAAGGATCCATCGGAGTTCGGAGAGTTGCAGGAGAGGCTGTGGAGAGCTGGGCTTGGCTCCCCAGTCAAGGTGTTCCAGCAAATCGTGCTGGTAGCAGGTAGTGCGCTGACCCTTCCGGACTGCGTCGGGCTAGAGCTCAATCGAGCAGCTCTGCAAAGGGGCCGCGCAGCGTCGTCGGGAGGAAAAGAGAGAGAGAGAGGGTGGAGCGCACAGGGCACGGTCGGTGCTCAAGAACCGGGCAGCGTAGCGAAAATAAAACAAGGGGAAGGAAAAGTGAGACACGCCGAAGCCGTGTGTCGCCGCCATTACCCTGCAGAACGCTAGGAGCAGCATGGCAGCAAGGGGAAGAAGGAAAAGCGCGGGAGGCACCATTTTATTCCATTGGGGAAGAAGGAAAAGCGCGGGAGGTGCCATTTTAATCCATTGGTGAAGAAGAAAAAGCGCAGGAGGCGCCATTTTAGATCATCCAAGATGCCAAAAAGTGGCAGTATCACTGCTTTCGACAACGAGGTAGAAGACTGGACCACGTATGTCGAAAGAATTGAAGTGTACTGCAAGGCAAATGAGGTGGCCGATGGAAAGAAGGCGTCGGTATTATTAAATTTGATGGGCGCGAGAACGTACGGCCTATTGCGGAATTTAATTACCCCAGCTAAACCAATGGAGAAAAGTTTTGAAGAGATTGTTAATACCTTACAGGAACACCTAAACCCTACACCGCTGCTGATAGCAGAAAGATTAAAGTTCCATAAAAGAAACCAGCACAAAGATGAGAGCAATGCTGACTATCTTATGGAACTACGCAAGTTATCGAAGCACTGCCAGTTCGGAGCAGGACTGGCAGACACCTTACGGGATAAGTTTGTCTGCGGGCTCCAGAGTGAAGGAACCCAGAAACGACTACTTTCGGAAAAGGACCTGACGCTAGAACAGGCTTTCAGCGTGGCAGTATCCTACGAAGCAGCAGCACTGGGAGCTGCGGAAATACAACAGAAACCACAAGAATACAGCGCTAACGAAATGGCGTATGGAGCAGAAAAGTGCTATCGCTGCGGCAGAACAACCCATGATCAGAAGGACTGCTGGTTTAAGGACAAAGTATGCAGGCAATGTGGGAAAATGGGACACATAGCAAGAGTCTGCAGGTCGGGAAAAAAACCCAACACTACAAGAACTACTAAGGAAAAGTACAAGAAAGTAAAGAAATTGACAGACAGTAGTTCGGAAGATCAGGAGAGTGATAATGACTCCGGGAGCAGGAGACTAAGTTGTCTAAAGTTACACAATGTGATCGCAAAGGAGGATCACCGAACCATTTGGGTCACCCTCATGATAGCAGGGTCCCCAGTAAAGATGGAATTGGACACAGGATCAGCCCTAACTGTCATGAATCAATGAGACTATGAGCGGCTATTCCCACACATACCCTTGAAGGACACGTCCATTGTATTGAAGACATACACGGGGCAAAAAGTCTACCCCAGATGGAAAAATAAGGGTGCCAGTTGAATACAATGGCAAGGAAACACAGAAACTGTATCTATATATACTACCAGATGGAGGACCACCATTATTGGGACGTGAATGGATCCGAAAAATACAATTGGATTGGCATTCCATTCAGGCGCTAACTGTGACTGATAAAAAGGATGATGACGGCACACCTGACATCAAAGATTCTAACTGACGCGAAAGAGATGTTCCAACAAGGACTTGGGGCTCTAAAAGGAGTAACGGCAATGATAAAAATCAAAGAAAGCGCAAACTCAAATTTTTAAGGCCAGACCGGTACCTTACACGATCCGCCCAGCCGTTGAAGCAGAGCTGGAGAGTCTGGAGCGTTCGGGTGTGCTGTCCAAGGTGGACTGGAGCGAGTGGGCCATACCCATCGTTCCTGTAATGAAGAAATCATTGAGCAACACGCCTGGGGAACTGAAGAATGTTCGCATCTGTGGGGAATTCAAGGTAACTGTGAACCCAGTCCTGCACACAGTACAATATCCACTTCCACGGATAGAAGATATTTTCGCCTCACTATCTGGAGGGAAACGCTTTACAAAGATTGATCTGGCCCAAGCGTATCTACAAATGGAGGTGGAAGAAGCATCTAGGAAATACCTCACGATAAATACTCACAAAGGCCTTTACCAGTACAATCGACTGGTATTCGGGGTAGCATCAGACCCTGCTATTTGGCAGAGGGCGATGGATCAAGTCCTGCAAGGGATCCCGGGGACCCAGTGTTATTTGGATGACATCCTGGTTACGGGCGAAAATGACAGTGAACACCTTGCCAACCTGGAGCAGGTGCTCACGAGATGACAGGAATATGGGCTACGAGCCAACCGCCCCAAATGCGAGTTCTTCAGGAGACAAATCTCGTATTGTGGCCACATGATTGATGAGGAAGGGTTGCATAAGTAGCCGGACAAGATTGAGGCTGTAGTCAAGGCTCCAGCACCGGAAAATGTGTCGCAACTGAGGCCGTTCCTCGGGTTGGTGAACTACTACCATAAGTTCTTGCTGAATTTATCTGCAATTCTGCACCCACTGAACGTCCTGCTGCAAACTGGAGTAACATGGAAATGGAGTGATGAGTGTAAGCGTGCCTTTCAGAAATGTAAATGCCTAATCACTTCAAAAGAAGTATTGGCCCACTACAATCCAACACTACCGATTCGGTTAGCATGTGATGCGTCTCCCTATGGCATTGGAGCGGTGCTGTCACACAAATTCCTTGACGGTTCAGAGAGGCCAATAGCCTTTGCATCGTGCTCGTTAACCTCAGCCGAGCGTAACTACACCCAGATTGACAGGGATGCCCTCAGCCTGGTGTGGGGGGTGAAGAAGTTCAATCACTATCTGCACGGGCAGAAATTCATCAGCCCCTGGTCTCCATTTTTAACCCAAAGAAGGGCGTTCCGGTGATGACGGCGCAACGGCTGCAAAGATGGTCACTTTTTCTAGGGGCACATCAGTACGACATAGAGTACAAGGGTACGAAACAGCATGGAAACGCTGATGGGCTGTCACGCCTACCGTTGTCTACAGTCGAGGAAGCACCTGCAGTGGACCCTGCTGAGATATTCCATGCGACCATAGTCGAATGTCTACCTGTTACAAACTCAAGTATAGAGAAGGAAACCCGAAATGACCCGACACTCTCTCGGGTCTATGATTTGACGGTGAAGGGATGGCCAGCACATGGCGACTCACTGTTGCCAGCATTCTCGCCAAGGAGAGAACAGCTGTCAGTGTGCCGGGGGACCTTGATGTGTGGATCCCGAGTGGTAATTCCACCCAAGTTGAGAGATAGAGTGCTCAATGAGCTTCATGAGGGTCATCTGGGAGGGGTAAAAATGAAGAGCCTAACCAGGGCGTTTGTGTGGTGGCCGGGAATCGATAAAGAAATCGAGGATATGACCAAGAGATGCACAGGATGCCAGAAGGTCCAAAACGCTCCACCACAGGCCCCGCTACATCCATGGGAGTGGCCCTCATCTCCATGGCAATGGGTACACATTGATTTTGCTGGTCCATTTATGGACTCAATGTTCCTAATCGCTGTGGACGCCCATTCGAAATGGCCAGAGGTCATCAAAATGTCCTCCACCACCACGGAGAAAACTATTGCAGTCCTACGGACCATCTTCACCAGGAATGGCTTGCCAGAACAGATTTGCTCCGACAATGGGCCACAGTTTGTGTCAGAGGATTTCCGGAGGTTTCTGAGGAATAATGGGGTGAAGCATTACACATCTGCCCCATATCATCCAGCCACAAATGGATTGGCTGAGAGGTTTGTTCAGACCTTTAAAAAGGCAATAAAGGCAATGCATAATGACGACATACCACTACAACACAAGGTGGATAATTTCTTGTTTGCTTACCGGAATGCGACACATGCAGTCACCAACCAAGCTCCAGCCATAATGTTCTTCAACCGAAGGCTAAGATGTCGCCTGGATTTGCTCAAACCAAACATAAGACAAGATGTTGAGGATAAGCAATTCCAGCACATAAATGAGAAGCCAACCAGGAGCTTCAAGATAGGGCAACCAGTCTTGGCCCGCGACTACTGAACAGAAAAATGGCAGCCAGGAACGATATGCACACAGCAGGGACCACTAATGTACACAGTGGACGTTGGAGAGAGCATCATGAGACGCCATGCTGACCAGATTCTAGAGTCACAGGAACAAGCCAAACACATACCACAAGCAGGTGCACCTGGTAATCAACCCGAAGTACAGATTGCGTCTACCTCAGAAGCAGTGGTATTGGAAGCTGACGAACCAACCAATGACAATGAATCAGAATCAACTCCGCCGCAAGACCAGGATACTCGAGAAAGGCACTATCCAGTCAGGATCAGGAAGCCTCCTCAAAGACTGAACTTATAAATGATTATTTCAGTTGATGTATATAATACAGAGAAAATTGTAATTGTAATGAGTTATTATTTAGTTGTTAAATGAATGTTATGTACTGTTTATCTAAAAGGGGAGGAATTGCTGTGTATGTACCTTTAAGAGAAGAACTGATTCTATACTGCAGTACCGGCAGTGACCACCCCTGTATATAAAGCCATAGCAGGCTTCTGTACGTCAGTCTTAAGTGACCCTCTGTTCAGTACCACATTCACAGCATTGCTGGCTGTGCAGCTGCAAGCAGAAGGAGAAGGAGCAGCCAGACTAGGAGAGTGGACTAAAGTGGTGGTCCCCTGACCAGGCAGAGGAGGAGAACGCTGGACCACCACCACCTCCACCTCCACCATCATCACAGCAACTGAGGTGCCTGGAGAGAGAGGACAGAGGAGGAGAAGGAGAAGGGAGGCCAGCAACAACACCAACCAGGGGAGAGGCCTTTCCTATCACTGCCTCCCCAAATTGGCCTCCATTCCAGGAGAGAGGGGAGAGAAACAACCAACAACCACCAACTGTCTGGAAGGAGGGAAGAACAACATCATCTTTCAGGTGGGTGTTATTTGGTGCACTCTCCCAAAGACTTTGTATTTTAGGTGGGGGGAGAAAAGAAGAAACAAAGCCGGATCATCAAGGGGTGTTTGTGTGTGTGTGTGTGGCTCTTGTTATAAGCTAGGCCACGCACACCACTAATAAGCACCCCTTCCTATTGCCTGGCCTGGGACAGCTGGAGCTGCCTAGGTGATCAGCCCAATTGTACATCGTTAAGTCCTGGTGTGGGACTGAGCCTGGGGCATCTCCAGCTTTCCCAGGTGAAGACATCTTCTCCCCCTGCTAGAAGACCACCTTCAAAGACTTTAATTTTTCATCGGAGAGTGCACCCCTGCCGACACCCACCCACCCACCATCCTGAGTGGCGACCCTGCCTTTGCGGCCTCCCTCCTTCCCACCCCCCCTCTCTCTCTCTCTCTTTGCCTTTCTCTGCCTTTCTCTCTGAGGCACCTCATTTCATCTTTATTTATTAATTGCCTATTGAGCAGAGGGGAGAAGGCCCCTCTCCCAATTTCAATCAATAAGGGGGAGAGGTGTGCCTTCAATTTAAACAGCTTCCTCTGCTCAATTGAGGAACAAAAAATACCTGAGGCCACAATTAACACCTTCAGGCCTGTGACTTGGGGTGAGTGTAGCCCTTTTTAGAAAACACCCCAGAATGGCGACTGCATCTTCGCCGGTGGCGGGGCTAGCCAGGACTTATGCGGGAGTGGCAGCCACAGCCACAGCTGCTCCCGCTGCTTCTGCTGCCCCGTCACCTTTTAAACTTATGACAAAAAAGCTTGGGGTGAAGAGCTACACTCACCCCACAATGACCATTGAGGCCTGCGTTAAAGACATGGCTGGGGTTGTCGGCCCCTCAGCCATCGTCGCGGCCTCAAAAATGTACGGGAAGGCTGTGTTCTTCCTGGGGTCGGAGCAGGTGGTGTCCCTGACCATCGCCAAGGGGCTCACCGTGGGCGGGACCTTCCTGCCGGTGGATCCTCTCGAGGCCACCGCGCAGAGGATCGTCATTTCGAACATCCCACCCTATGTTCCTGGTGAGCTCCTCCTCCCCCATTTATGCCAACTTGGGGAGGTGAGGTCGGGGATTACGCCCATCCCGCTCGGCTTCCAGGAAGCCAGCCTTCGCCATGTCTTCTCCTTCCGGCGCCAGCTGTTTATCCAGCCTATCGCGTCTTCTGGACGTCGGACGGTGTGCGGTGCCACGCCTGCAAGGAGGTGGGGCACATCCGGAAAAACTGCCCCGCCTCCAAGGCCGCCGGATCATCTCGTGCGGCCGAGGCTGGCGCCGCCGCCGCTCCTCCCCCCGGATCTGCCCGCGCGTCGGGAACGTCTGAAGCGCGGTCGACGTCGGGGGCCGATGCCACCAAGGCCTCCGGCAGGGGGGAGGGAGCGCGTCTGGCCGGAAAGAAGGCGCAGCGGAAAAATAAACACCTTAGGGCGGGTCCCCCCGTGGATGGCCAGCCCTTGCCCCTTACACCTGCGCTCCTCGCGGAGTTAATCGGGGCAGACGCGAGTGGGAGGGGCCTCGTGCCTGAGCCTGTGGCTGCAACCGCCGTAGCGGTAACGCCAATACCTGCGGCCGGGCTCGGGCCCGAGGAACCCGACAAACCTGCTCCACCGGAGGGAGCAGAGGAGGAGGCCTCTGCAGACATGGAGGTCTCCCGCGCTCCCTCCATGCTAAAAAGAAGGCGCGACCCCCTGGAAGAGGAGGAGGACCGGGAGGAGGAAGGTCCCTCCGAGCAGGGGGAGTCATCGCCCGCCATGGGTACTGTGCACCCCCGCCCCCCGCTGCCATTACCACCGGCGATCGGCAGGGGTCGCCTGTCCCTCGGGAGGCTGAGGCAGATGGGTCTGTCCGGCACGTGCCTCCCGGGGATGGGGACGAGACCCTGCCCATGGGGGTGGGCGCGGGACAACCCGCGGCGGTGATTGACATTTTATCGGTGCCGTTACCCCTCGCCGGGTCGGGCGGCCTGGGGTCTGGGTCGGGTGAGCTCGAGGAAAATGAACTCGCCCAATGCGACCCGGACATCTCCCAGGGGCTGCTCGTCCCAGTGGAGGTTTTAATTGAAAACACCCTATCCGCTGGGTCGGAGGTTGGTGGCGGGGAGGAGGGTGGCCCCCTGGCTGTGTCTCTGGTGCCGGACGTTCTGGAGGAGCTGGGAATTGTTCTCTCCCCGGTTTCTCCGGTCATTCTGGCGTCTGAGGCGGGGGGGGGGACTCCGAACTGCCGCCGTCTTCTGGCCCGGCGCCCCTAGAGGAGCCCAGGGAGGAATCCTCTGGCTGTGTTACGGGGCTCCAGCACTTCTGGCTGTGTGATCGGGGCTCCAGCACTTCTGGCTGTGTGATCGGGGCCCCAGCACTTCTGGCTGTGTTACAGGGCTCCAGCACTTCTGACTGTGTTACAGGGCTCCAGCACTTCTGGCTGTGTGATCGGGGCTCCAGCACTTTTGGCTGTGTTACGGGGCTCCAGCACTTCTGGCTGTGTTACGGGGCTCCAGCACTTCTGGCTGTGTTACGGGGCTCCAGCACTTCTGGCTGTGTGATCGGGGCTCCAGCACTTCTGGCTGTGTGATCGGGGCTCCAGCACTTTTGGCTGTGTTACGGGGCTCCAGCACTTCTGGCTGTGTTACGGGGCTCCAGCACTTCTGGCTGTGTTACGGGGCTCCAGCACTTCTGGCTGTGTTACGGGGCTCCAGCACTTCTGGCTGTGTGATCGGGGCTCCAGCACTTCTGGCTGTGTAACGGGGCTCTTGTACCTTGGGCCATTGTCACTCCATGTCCCTTTTTCCTTATCCGGAATTTTTAATCAACCGGCACCATCCCGGTCCCGTCGGTGCCGGATACCAAAGAGTTTCCTGTAATTGAGGATTGGTATTACCACTCCAAACCCACCTTTCATATATAATTAGGACCCTTGAGCGGGTTAGCTGCAGAGTCACATGGACAGACGGAAGTCCCGCACTGTGGCTAACCTGTCAAAGGAAGTGAATCTTTCTGACAAAAGGTCTTCGACCTGAAACGTTAACTCTGTTTCTCTCTCCACTGGCCTGCTGAGTTTTTCCAGCGTTTTCTGTAGTTATTTCAGATTTCCAGCATCCGCAGTATTTTGCTATTGAATCTTTCCCAATGGGTCCCACTTTGCCATTGTGCTAGTGTCGCACAACAGAAATGTAATTGTGTTGAGTGGAATTTTTAATTTAGATCGCTTTTGAAATGCAGCAACGATAATGCTGTGGTAGCCTAACAGTCTTCAGAAAGCCCTGCTACATATAGTCAGAATATAATCGGAATTCAAGCAGAACAAAGAGACGTTATTTGACCCATCCTTCCGATGGATCAAGCACAACGTGTGCTATCATAAATTCTCCTTCATTATCAGTCTCCTGGGACAAGCGAGTAGCACAGGTAAAGGCAAGAACAGAGCATTGTGAAACACTGTGAAATTTCTCCCTGACCCCTGAATGAAGCCAGGCAATAAATCAAGAGTTATAAATCTAATGTTACAATCGGATCTGACCAGTCACATTTTACAAATTGCAATCCCAAACAGGACGAGAATAGTGTATCACAGAGTAGGTGATCATCAATTCCTGTACTTATTCTTGAGTCAGTCAATTTTCTCATTTATGGACGAGCTGAAGCGGGTTCGTAGTCACCGACTTGTGAAGCAGGCCTCAGTCTCGTGCGTGCATTTTCACATGATCACAGAAATATAGAATACAAACAGAGAATGCTAGGAATGAGAGCAGGTTCGTCAGGATTTGAAAGAGAAAGCCAGTTTAACATTTTATGTGTCACGCTTTCAGACAACTCGCACAGTCAGGCTTGGGAAACTCCTTTTATAGGCCTGACAGGGGCAAGATGGAACATGCCCAAAAAGAACAAAGAGAGAAAGGAAGAGTCATAGATAGAGGTAAAGAGCTCAAACCCAATAACTGCTTCCACAAAGAGGCGGCGAATATATTTGATAGTCTATTAACCAGACTTGAAGATTTGAAGGGTTACACAGCCTTCTGCATTGCATTTCCAATGTTTTTTTTCAAATTTCTAGTACGCAGTTTTTTTCCCCCTCTTTTTAAATTCCACTGAACAAATCTTAAAGCACGGCAAAGAGATTTAATGGGGGCGATTTTGCCAGCCCTGGGGAGGCGGGACTGCTGGGAAAAAGGCAGATTTTGGGGGCGGGTGCCCAACCCGCCTCCAGCCCGCCTCCATGCCATCTTCCTAGGAGGCGGGTAGCCGTCCCGCGCCGGGTCCTGTCTCCTTGGAGGCGGGAAGGGATTAAAGCCTATTAACTGCTTGTTAACTGGTAGTTAACAGGCAGAAAATAGGATTATCTCCTTTTTGCCCTCACAAGTGCAGGCTTCCTGAAGGCTCCAAAACCCACCAGGGTCACCGAGGCGAGTACTGGGTCTGCGGGGGTCGGGGGGTTGCAAAAGTGTGGTGTGAAGGTAAGTGATGGGTGCAGGAGTGTAGAGGTGAGTATTTGAGGTAAGTGGAAAGTGTTAGTAAAAGTGTACAGCACTTACCTTTGTTTCTTCCTGCAGGCTTCAGTCGGTTTGTACGCGGAGAGTCTCGGACCTCCGTGTTGCAGATGCGAGATGGCCGTTGCATTCTCAGATGCAACAACCATCTCATTCCTGTAAAAGAAAGAAGTTTGATGAGGCCTTGAATTCAAGACCTCATCAAACTACAGAGAATATCACTGTTTGACAGCTTCACAGAGCTGTCAAACGATGACAATTCATCTGTCAAAAACTTTTGACAGATGAAATGTCATACATTGACGTTCTCTGCAATCGGCTTTCCCTTAATTGGCCTGCGAAGCCTGCTGGGCGGGTTTAACAAGGTCAATCAAGGGAAAATAGCGTGGGTTGGCCACAAATCGATGGAGGTGGGACATCGACCCACCAAGCAGCAGTCCCGCCTCCAACGCGCCCCCATTAACAAAATCGCCCCCAATTCGTTGAATACTATACAAGGACCGCCTCAAACAAGGAGTGGCTTTGCAGACAATTCAAAGAAGGGGCAAAATTGACAATCAGGTGAGTCACATCGTTTCAAGTGATGGGGAAATCAGCAAAATTTGAATGAGGTATACTGGGACGATGGGGTGGAAAAATAGAGAATGCAGCTCAGGTCTGCAGACAGTGTTCAAACCAGTTTTCATTGAGCTTGGTTGGAATAGTGTCGGAACCCACAGATGAGAAGGTCATAGTAAGGATGGAGAAGAGGGGTGGGGTGGGGGTTGAAGTGACCAGGGAAAGGTACAGTTCCCACTGCTTATAACGTTGGCATTAAGGTGATTGCCTGCTACAGGCGGTGGATGGTAAAACAAGGAGCAGGAAGGCAGTAGAGGCAGCCGTGTGACTTTGTGGGTCTGTGGTACTGACCTTGTACCCAACCGAGCGGGAGAGGACCAAAGTGGCACGGCGAGAAATAAAAGCGAGAGAAGAAGAAACACAAATTCTCAAGCAGCTGGCGGAAGACGTGAAATGTATAAGGGATGAAAACCTACGGTTATTGAAGCAGGAAAATCTGTCAAAGGAAGGGTTCCATGACAAGGTATGCCCGAAATAGTCGGAGCACTTAATACATTATAAGCACCGTCTTTGTAGTTGACGCCTATGGTAATGGTAAATGGTTACCGCTATTTGCCCGATATAGGCGGCTGCCCGTGATAAGCATGGGTGGTATAAGTGGTGGGGACTGTACATATCAAATCATGCTTACAGACAAAATGGAGATGATTATCAAACGCTCGCCCAATCTGAGTTAGGGTCTAAGTAAGAAAAAAAAATGGTAATAATATCCTCTGGATTGCTTTACCACTTTACTTTGCCTAATTCCAGGATAATGGTGGCAGAAACCTTTACATATGGAATTCATTATCATCTAATTATGTCATGGTTGTGAATGATGTACAGTACTGTGATGCTGTCTGTGCAATAACACTTATCATGCTACAGTTGCAGCAAATAAACACTAATCTAGAGCTGTCTTTTGTCTCCACTAGTCCTATCACCATCTCGTCTCGTTTTAAATACCTCTTAATGTCTCTTCTTCTCTTTTGTTCTCTCCCAGCCTGGCCTCTTAATCTATTTCATTCCCTGTGCCTCTTTAGTCTTGACAAAGGGTTTTGACCCGAAACGTTGACTCTAATTTCTCTCCACGGATGTTGCCTGGCCTGCTGAGTTTTTCCAGCATTTTCTGTTGTTATTATAGCTGAGGTGGTTTCCTGTTTCCCGTTGTCTTCCTCACAGTTTTTATCTTAGGAGTACCTTCTTCTAGATGGGCTAAACAAGGTTAAAGAGCCACACCTACCCTTTATGATAGCGGAGAGAACACCCACACCCACCAGATACAAGTATCCCCGCTGAACATCAACCTAAATAGAAATAGAAAAACAGAATATTTTTTAAATGGTGAGAAACTTTCAAATGTTGGTGTTCAGAGAGATTTGGGTGTCCTTGTACAAGAAACACAGAAAGCTAGCATGCAGGTACAGCAAGCAATAAGGAAGGCAAATGGCATGTTGGCCTTTATTGCAAGGGGGTTGGCGTATAAGAGTAAGAAAGTCTTGCTACAATTGTACAGGGCCTTGGTGAGACCACACCTGGAGTACTGTGCACAGTCTTATCTAAGGAAGGATATACTTGCCTTGGAGACGGTGCAACAAATGTTCACTAGATTGATTCCTGGGATGAGAGAGCTATCCTATGATGAGAGATTGTGTAGAATGGGCCTATACTCTCTGGAGTTCAGAAGAATGAGAGGTGATCTCATTGAAACATAGAAGATTCTGAAGGGAATTGGCAGGGTAGATGCTGAGAGGTTGTTTCCCCTGGCTGGAGTGTCTAGAACTAGGGGGCATAGTCTCAGGATAAGGGGTAGGTCATTTAAGACCGAGATGAGGAAGAATTTCTTCACTCAGAGGGTTGTGAATCTTTGGAATTCTCTGCCCCAGAGGGCTGTGAATGTTAAGTCTTTGAATATATTCAAGGCTGAGATAGATAGATTTTTGGATTCTAGGGGAATCAAGGGATATGGAGATCGGGCGTGAAAATGGAGTTGAGGTCGATGATCAACCATGATCTTATTGAATGGCGGAGCAGGCTCGGCGGCGCTCTGATGTCCACTCGCCGGAGCTGTCTGGAGTCCGGCCCGAACCCAACCCTTCTGGCTCAGAGGTGGGAATGTTACCACTGACCCAAAGGCTCACTCCGATGAAAGGTAGGAAGATGATAAAAAAAATCTGTCCATCCTTTTTCCCTCTGAATTCTCAACAGTTCTTCATTTCTTTTAAATACGTCTTCAATTGTCTATATAGTGCCTTTCACAACCTCGGGATGTTCCAAAGTGCTTTACAGCCAATGCTGTATTTTGTTTTTGTAGTCACTGTTGTGATGTAGGAAACGTGGCAGCCAATTTGCACACAGCAAGGTCCCACAAGCAGCAATGTGATAATGACCAGATAATCTGTTTTAGTGATGCTAGTTGAGGGATAAATATTGGCCAGGACACCGGGGAAAATTTCCCTGCTTCTCTCCGAAATAGTGCCATGGGATCTTTTAGTCCACCTGAGAGGACAGATAGGGCCTCGGTTTAATGTCTCATCCTAAAGACGACACCTCTGACAGTGCAGCACTCCCCACAGTACTACACTGGAGTGTCAGCCTAGATCTTGTGCTCAAGTCAGAGGCAAGGGTGTTACCATTGAGCCGGAGCTGCATATTTTTTCTTTTTAAATGCACCAAAAATAATAAATAATATCAATAGTAACAATTTCTCATTTAATTTTAATCAGTACGCCTACCTCTGCTCTTGTTTGCCTCCCACTACCACCAAATCTCATGTCTGATCAACTTTGGGATCAGCTTCTCTGACCTCATTTTCATCCTTCGCACTGCGATGTCAAGGGCATTCAATTTTAAAGTTACTCTAACCTTAGTTGGATCACTTGAGTGCAAATTTTGCGATCCTACGTTCCAAGTGATATTGGAGAGAATATAAGAGCATAAGAACATAAGAAATAGGAGCAGGAGTAGGCCATTCGGTCCCTCGAGCCTGCTCCGCCATTCAATAAGATCATGGCTGATCTTCTACCTCAACTCCACCTTCCCGCACTATCCCCATATCTCTTAATTCCCTTAGTTCCCAAAAATTTATCAACCTCTGTCTTGAATATACTCAACAATTGTGCATCCACAGCTCTCTGGGGCAGAGAATTCCAAAGATTCACCACCCTTTGAGTGAAGAAGTTTCTCCTCATCTCAGTCCTAAGTGGCCAACTCCTTATTCTGAGGCTGTGACCCCGTGTTCTAGATTCCCCAGCCAGGGGAAACATTTTTCCAGCATTAACCCTGTCAAGCCCCTTAAGAATTTTATATGTTTCAATTAGGTCACCTCTCATTCTTCTAAACTCTAAGGAATATAGACCTAATCTACACAATCTCTCCTCATCGGGTAATCCCCTCATCCCAGGAACCAGTCTAGTGAACCTTCACTGCACTCCCTCTAAGGCAAGTATGTCTTTCCTTAGGTAAGGAGACCAGAACTGTGCACAATACTCCAGGTGTGGCCTCACCAATGTTCTGTATAATTGTAGTAAGACTACTTTACTCTTATACTCTAATCCCTTTGTAACAAAAGCTAACATACCATTTGATTTCCTAATTGCTTGCTGTATCTGCATGTTAACTTTCTGTGATTCATGTATAAGGACACCCAGGTCCCTCCGAGTGCAAACATTTCCCAGTCTCTCACCATTCAACAAATATTTTGCTTCTTTGTTTTTCCTACCAAAGTGGATAATTTCACACTTCCCCACATTGTATTCCATTTGCCATGTTCTTGGCCACTCAGTCAACCTGTCTAAATCTCTCTGCAGCCTCTTTGTGTCCTCCTCACAGCTTACTTTCCCACCTAACTTTGTATCATCAGTAAACTTGGATACATTACACTCAGTCCCTTCATCTAAATCATTAATATAGATTGTAAATAGCTGAGGCCCAAGCACTGGTCCTTGCGGTAACCCACTAGTTAAAGTCTGACAACCTGAAAAAGTCCCGCTTATTCTGATTCTCTGTTTTCTGTCCATTAACCAATCCTCAATCCATGCCCCCCAATCCCATGAGTCCTAATTTTGTGTAATAACCTCTTGTGTGGCACCTTATCGAATGCTTTTTGAAAATCCAAATACACTACATCCACTGGTTCCCCTTTATCCATCCTACTAGTTACATCTTCAAAAAACTGTAACAGATTTGTCAAACACGATTTTTCATAAAACGACCTTTCATAAAACAATGTTGACTCTGCCTAATCATATTATGATATTCTAAGTGCCCTGTTACCACTTCCCGAACAATAGATTGTAGCATTTTGCCTATTACTGATGTCAGGCTAACTGGCCTATAGTTCCCCATTTTTTCTCTTCCTCCTTTCTTAAATAGAGGGTTCAGAGATGAGAAATAAAAATGATTCTGGGTCTTAAGGCTGTATGTTACGAGGAGAGCCTCGTAAAGATGACCATTTGTTTCATTACAGAAAAGAAATTTGAGGGAAGATCATGATCCAGAATTTTAAAGCGTTGAGAGAAATGTAATAATGTGAATGGATGGGGATTATTTCACTTAGACTGTAATCATAGAACTAGAGGAGATATGTACAAGATTAACAAACCACAAAAAAGACTTGAGTTTAGAAGATTTCCCCCTGGAGTAGTGACAATGTGAATAGACTCTCAGCTAATGCAGTTAATGCTCTGTCGGACAGAGTATTAGCTTCATTAGCTGAGAGAATATTCACATTACCACTGCTCTGGAGAGAAAATCTTCTAATCTTGTTTTCCTTTAGGCAGTTTAATCCTGTACGTATCTGCTCTAGTTCTATGATCATTGTCCAAATGAAATAATCCCCTTAAATCCACATTATCCATTCCTCTCAACACTCAAAAAATCTGGATCAAGTCTCTCCTCGTCCTTTTTTCCTCGACTAACACCAAGGCTGAATTGCGCTGCCTTTTGTGGTACTGAGCCAAACAGCTCAGATAGTCCCAAGTCTGATTTACAGCCTGCGGATAGCAGGCAGGACCGCAGTAGGGGCCTCAGCAACCCATGGATGAAGGAGGGCTAAAAACGCCTAGGCCGGGAAATTCCTCGCAGCTGCTCCTGCTCCCTTAATGTGCATAATCGGGGTTTCTGCCGCACTTCCGGGAAAGCAACACCGGAGAAGCGGATGTGGCAGCGAGGAAGCTCCTAGCCACAGGTTTCTGATTTCTAGCCTTGATACCGGAGCTTAGTTGGTTACAATATGAGGACAGGTTGCATTCCTTTGAGTTGAGAAGGCCAAGGGGTGACCTGATCGAGGTGTTTAAAATGTCAAATGCATTCGATAGGTTAAATACAGAGAAAATATTTCCTCTGGTGGGGGAAATCAAGAACAGGGGGGACATAATCAATGTTCCCCCTAATTTATTTTTGGCCCGAGTGGTCCCTTTAACGGGCTGCGTGAGCCATTTAGAATTCTGCACATGCGCGTTTTATATTTAAAAGCCGGTATCACCGGCTGCGTGAGTTCCCAGAAGCTGGGCGTGGCTGCGTGGCAGTGCAGCTTAAAGGGAACATTGGACATAATCTTAAAATTAGAGCTAGACCATTCAGGAGCCCTTTTTTCACACAAAGAGCAATGGAAATTTGGAACTCTCTCCCCCAAAAAGCCGTGAATGCTGGTTCGACTGGTGTTTTCAAGACTGAGATTGATACATTTTTGTTAGGTAAGGGTATCAAGGGTTACGGAGCAAAGGCAAGGAAATGGAGTTGAGGTGCAGATCTTGAATGGTCTAATTGAATGGCAGAGCAGACTAGAGGGGCTGAATGGCCTACTCCTGTTCCTAATATTCCTATCCAGTGACTTGTGCTGCAAAATATATCTACGCTTGAAGGTCAGATGAGGACAGGATCAGCTAGGCTGAGATGATAGCGAGATTTTACTGTTTTTTTACACAGTGAGTTGTTACAATCTGTCTTACAGGGTGGTGGAAGCAGATTCAACAGTAACTTTCAAAAGGGAATTGGATATATACTTGAAAAGGAGAAATTTGCAGGGCTATGGGCAAAGAGCTGGGGAGTGGGACTAATTGGATAGCTCTTTCAGAGAACTGACACAGACACGATGGGCCGAATGGCCTCCTTTTGTGCTGTATGATTCTGTGACAAAGGCACTATATAAATGCAAGTTATTGTTGTCAAGTAGTCTGCTGACTCTTATGATTTTTGCCTGTGTTGGATTGTTAACTTTTATTTTTTAATTGTTAAAAGTAGCATGTAAGGGGTTAATAAGCAAAGTAATGCAGAGTATTTCTCAATAGAAAGAGTCATCAACTCAGATTAGGGAGATTGGCTGCAGAGGGCTTCACAAGGTGCAAAGTCCTGGGGAAGGCACAATGAGGAGTTCAATGTGTTAATTGTTTACATGGCAGGAGCCAACACAGTCCATTACAGACTTCTTAGCCATTGTCAAAGATTGGCTACCTATTAAATATTGATGGAAGGCTGTTGATCTATTGTTATTATGAGACATGCAGTTATCTATTAACTTTTGTTTCTGTATAACTTGTAAAGAGTTTCAATCAGATTTCTGTGGGTGAGTTGGCTTGAGATAGCAGTCTACAGTGAACGTTTCTGTTTTACAGACAGAGGCCAGAGAGCTCTGTGTTTAAGTTTACTGGCATCCCTTGTTACCCTTACATAAAAAACAATCTACCGATCTCAATCTTGAAAGCTATAATTGTCCCAACATCCACAGCCTTTTGTGAGAGAGTGTTCCAAATGTCCACTTTTTTGTGAAAAAGGGGCTTCTGATTTTGCTCCTGCATGGCCGAGCTCTAATTTTAAGATAGGTCCCCTTGTTCATAGAATCATAGACGTTTACGGCACAGAAGGAGGCCATTCGGCCCATCATGTCTGTGCCGGCCGAAGAAGAGCTCTCCCATTTTCCAGCTCTTGGTCCGTAGCCCTTGTAGGTTACGTTCTTGAACCCCCGTCAGAGGAAGTCGTTTTTCTGTATCTACCCTATCGAATCCTTTTAACATTTTAAACACTTTGATCAGGTCGCCCCTTGGCCTTCTAAACTCAAGGGAATGCAACCTGTCGTCATGTAGCCAGGGAGCTCTGTGTTTAAGTTTTACACTCAGAGGGGTCAATATTAATGTTTTACACTCAGGGAGCTCTGTGTTTTAAGTTTTGTGTGGCCAGCCAGTGGAAGAGCTGAACTGGTTTTCCAATGATAGCCTGTTCCACAGCACAAAATGAGAATTTATGTTTTCAAGTTGATGTTTGGAGAGGAAGTGAGTGGAATATTTATTATTTTATATATCAAGGAAAGCTGAAACATGTACAATTTGTTCACCTGTCTCATGTAAATAAAATCATTTGTTGGTTCAGAGTCTGCCTTGGCCTGGTTATAATTAATATTTAGTCCACTTCTGAAGACATAGGGCTAGAAATTCATTATAGCCCAGGAATGGGCAGTATCTTTAGAAAAGCTTGAGAATTAACACCAGGCGCTAATGCTATAGACTGCACGCAAAATTAAGTCTCACTGCTCAAAGAATTAAAGGGCTAGCTCAGTGGCGTTACACTCAAAGGGTGGACCAATATCAGGAGCAGTCTAATCGCAACTCATCATTGCCACAGGCTTTTCCCAGTATTTAAAGGGGAGGTTCATTGATACTGCAGCACCTCATTCTCAGCATTGCTGGCTGTGCAGCTGCCTCTGCAAGGAGAAGCACAACAAGGAGAAGGAGCCGGAGGACTGAAGCAGATGAGCTCATGGCAGATCCACCTCAGTCGAGTGCTCAGGGTGATTGAATGCTTCAACAAATGCTACATACCACCATCTGTACCACAAGCTTCACACACTGCCCAAAGCACTACACCCCCAGCACTCACCCACCAACAATCTCTACCTACCAACACTTACACCCACATCTCACTGTTATGTCTGACATTGGGGATAGGTTCTCGATTGCCTTGGCCTGAGCACATGGAGTTTGATAGTGCTGTTATCATTGTATTGTGTATAGGTATTCAATTGCTTGTGCCTGGAAGTGTGTGTGTGTGGCAGCCATTATAAAAGCAGCATGAACTGAACTCTGCTTACGGTCTCTGGATTATCTTTGCAAACGCAACATTTGGCGACAGGGATGGCTGAAATCTCTCTTCCACCACCTCCTCCCTTCCTTGCACTATCAGGTGAGCCCCCAATCCCATGGGTTCGCTGGTTACAGTCCTTTGAAACCTACCTCATTGCTCTTGGACTAGAAACTGTGAGTAAGGCTCGGAAAAAGGCACTGTTATCCCATTGCTTGGGAGCGGAGAGCCAGCGTGTTCTTGGGACATTATGCACAGCAGACTCAATTCAAACGTATGATGTGGCTGTAGCTCTGTTAAGCACACACTTCTCTGCCCCACAAAGTGCCCTCCTGCGGCGATTCATTTTTAGACAGCGTCACCAACTTCCCAGCGAGTCAGTGCATCAATACGTGGCTAATTTGAGGGGGTTAGCTAGCTCGTGCAAGTTCGGTGCACTACAAGATGAGATGGTGCGTGATCAACTAATAGAGCACACCAACAACGTGAGAGTGCTTGAAAGACTGTTACTCGAGTCCGACGATCTGTCGTTGTCACAGGCAGTCAACATTGCCTTTCAAGTGGAGTCTGCAGCCGAATGTGCAGCGAAACTAGCACACACACCCAGTGACGGCGCCCTCGGCCCCGACAGCCCTGACACGGTAATGCTCGCACGACGGCAGCAACGCGCGCTACCGCGGCAACAGTGTGGAAACTGCGGATCTCGTTCACATGCTACCAGAGCGCAGAATTGCCCCGTGCGCGGCCAAGCCTGTCGCAATTGTGGAAAACAAAATCACTTTGCCAAGTTCTGCCGCTCTGCCCCTGTTGCTACAGATGAACACTCTCAGTCCTCAAGCAGTTGGCCTATAATTCACAACGTGAGCTCTGGGCCAGTAGTGGCTTTCAAGTCATGCACAATTAACCTGAATGATGTGTGCATCCCTCTGTTATTGGATACCGGTGCCAACGTCTCACTGCTGAATGTGGACACATTCAAACGCTTTTTCAGCTCCCTGCCACTCTCTGTGCCCTCCACTGCCCTTTGCGGGTATGGTAATTCAAAAATTGGTCTAGTGGGCTCAGTCAACCTCACTGTACGCTATGGAACAAAAGTTTTGCCAGATTTTTGTTTTCATGTGGCACGCCAAGGAGCTAACCTGATGGGACTGGATCTTTTCACTGACCTGGGTTTTTCTCTCTTGGACACCGGCGGGTCTGCGATTCTGCACGTCGCCTCACCGTGGTGCCAAACATGGCCAGCACTCTTCGAGGGTCTGGGCTGCCTGACTGCCTTCACCCACCAGCCCATGGTTGACTCCTTCGTTACCCCTGTCATTCAGCCACTGCGCCGCATCCCGCTTGCTCTCCGTGACGGGGTCACAGCTGAACTAAAGCAGCTACTGGAAGCTGGCATCATCGAACCAGTTGATGCCTCCCCATGGGTCTCCAACCTGGTGGTTGCAACGAAAAAGTCAGGTGGTCTACGCGTCTGTGTCGATCTTCGAGCAGTGAATAAGGCTGTAATCCCTGCTGCCCACGTCAGAGGAACTCACAGCGCAGTTCTATGGTTCCATCCTGTTCTCGAAACAGGACCTTCGACAGGGCTATCTACAGGTTCCCCTCCACCCCAGCAGCAGGGACCTCACTGCTTTTGTGACACATGCTGGTGTCTTTCGGTACACCAGGATGCCATTTGGACTTAGCTCTGCACCCAGCTGCTTCCAAAAGGTGATGTCCTCTGTGCTCGCGGGCATTCCTGGGGTGGCCATCTACCTGGATGACATCGTCGTGCATGGGCTCTCGACCTCCACTCACGACGAACGCCTTCGCAGAGTTTTCATGGCTCTAGCAAAACACAAGCTCACACTGAATGGCGAAAAGTGTGTCTTTGCTGTTTCAGAGATCGAATTTGTGGGGTTTCGGTTGTGGGCTGATGGTATATCCCCACTCCAGTCAAACGTGGATGCCATTCACAGCATCCCAGAACCCAGCTCTGCAGCACAGGTTGCCTCATTCCTTGGCATGACTGGGTACTACCTGAAGTTTTTGCCCCAGTACTCAGCCACCACAGCCCCACTGCGCCAGCTCCTGCGAAAGGATGAGCCCTGGGTGTGGTCACAAGCCTGTACGGAAGCTGTTCGCCTCCTCAAATCGCTGCTCACGTCGCCTCCAGTGTTGGCTCACTTTGACGTCGCCAGCCCCACCCTCGTCACCTGCGACGCGTCCGCTGCAGCTGTGGGGGCGGTGTTATCGCAGATACAGAATGGAGTGGAGAAACCAATCGCCTTTGCCTCCCGAGCCCTCAGCCCCACCGAACAGAAGTACTCAGTAGGCGAGCGTGAGGCACTGGCGTGCGTCTGGGCATGTGAGCGGTGGCACCTGTACACGTATGGCCGTGCCTTCACCCTGCGAACCGATCACCAGGCTCTCACTGCCCTGATGTTGACATCCGGCATGGGCCACAGACCACTGCGTCAACACCGCTGGTCTGACCGCCTCCGCCAATACAATTTCAGTCTCCAGTTCACACCAGGACGTGACAATGTTGTTGCAGATCTGCTCTCCCGCACTGTCTCTGCCCCAGCCCCGCTCGTCGTGTCTGACCATGTGGAACAGGATATCGTCCAGATGCTGCACACGCCTCTCCAAACCACAGTCTCTCTCCAGGAGCTCAAAGAGGCCTCTGAACAGGATCCGGCCCTCTCCCAGCTGTGCACCTTCATCAGAGATGGCTGGCCTCGCAAGGTGCCTGAGGAACTGTCTGCCTACTCCAGAGTTAAAGAGGAGCTCTCCTGCTGGAATGACTCCTGTGTTGCACGTGGGCTCTGCACTGTGGTCCCAAGTGCCCTTTGTGCGCGTGTTTTATCCATGGTGCACGAGGGCTACTACTTGGGCATAGTGAAGCTCAAACAACGATGCCGAGACCTAGTGTGGTGGCCGGGTATCGACAGGGAAATCGAGGCCCTGGTCAAGGACTGTGCAGCCTGCCTTGTAAGTGGCAAGACTGGCCACCAAGCTCCTCCACCCCTGCAACCCATTGCCTGGCCCTCTCAGCCCTGGGAGCACTGCAGCTGGACGTTTGCAGGGAGATCCATGGTGTCCCCCACCATCAACGGGTCCTAGTGGTGACCTATGACCTGCACTCAAAATGGCCAGATGTCACTGCCGTGGGCTCCGTCACCTCTCGGGTCATCATTGATATCCTTGGGTCCCTCTTCTCCCGCTGGGGGCATCCAAAGGCCATCACCACAGACAATGGCCCCCAAATGGTCTCTTCGGAACTCTCCTCTTACCCTGAGAGCAAGGGTATCCGTCACATACTACCACCCCGAGTCAAATGGGGGTGGTGGAGCGTTTTAACCAGACACTGAAAAATGGCCTCAGAGCACACCTATCCCAGGGGTGTGCGTTTGACAAGGCCCTCCTCCACACACTGCTGCACTACAGAGCCTCCCAGCATTCCACTACAGGGGTCTCACCTGCATCCCTCATGCTAGGCCGTGAGCTCATGCTGCCCCTTGGCAGGCTCCGCCCCTCGCTAGCTCAGAGCCCTGCTCCACCGGCTCAAGCCACAGTCGCTAGACAGCAGGAGAAGATGAAACTCCGCTTCGACCAGTCGAAGAGGGCCAAGGCGCCCAACATCTCAGTCTCTGATTGGGTCAGAGTCCGCAGGCCTCACCGCAGCAATAAGATGGCGTCATTCTGGTCCTCCCCTCTCCAAATCAGCCGCCAACTTGGACCAGCCACTTTCTGCCTCAGTGACGGCTCTCGGTGGCATGCAAGCCGCCTTCGGAAGGTGCCAGCACCCCCTGATGCGGGATTATACGGACCTAATCCCCAAGCCTTACCCCCAGAGTGCCGGGATGCACATGTGGCTCAGCCAGCCAACCCCCAAGCAGATGTTGTGCCTCAGCCTGCTCCTCACCAGTCCCCACTTCAGCCTGCTCTTCACCAGTCCGCACCTCGGCCTGTTCGTACACGTTCTCGCCCTGGCCACCTACAGGACTTTGTCACTACATTTCATGTTTGAAATTCTGTGAGGGGGGAGGAAATGTTATGTCTGACATTGGGGATAGGTTCTCGATTGCCTTGGCCTGAGCACATGGAGTTTGATAGTGCTGTTATCATTGTATTGTGTATAGGTATTCGATTGCTTGTGCCTGGAAGTGTGTGTGTGTAGCAGTCATATTAAAAGCAGCATGAACTGAACTCTGCTTGCGGTCTCTGGATTATCTTTGCAAATGCAACACTCACACCTTGCACACAATGACAGCAATTCAACTATGGCAGGCACAATGGTCATTAGTTATTAGAGTTAATGTGATATGTATGATGTTTATGCATAAATTTATTGATGGTGTTTGTAATATTTTGTGCTCTCTCTCATTTCACCTTTGCACCCAGGAGGACATTGTGATATGGCATGACACAGGGATGGTATGATGGGCATGTGATGAGCAAAAGGGATCCGGGGTTTAAGTCATCCTGGTGTGAGGCTGGAGGTCTGTTTGGAGGAGGAGGCAGATT
This sequence comes from Somniosus microcephalus, assembly GCF_052327205.1. NCBI lineage: Eukaryota > Metazoa > Chordata > Chondrichthyes > Squaliformes > Somniosidae > Somniosus > Somniosus microcephalus. Next base: position 50,611,164 of record NC_140991.1, on the reverse strand, counting down.
CTATGATCACCACCTTGGTGATGCGGAGCCATCTAATACACTGCTCCTCACTTCATTGAAATTGGAAGAAGTGCTGTCGGAATACCCTCAGAGGGTAAGGCCTCCTGGTGAGAGCCCTGATGTCACTCCTCATCCCTCTGCACACATATTCCCGTATTTCTCGCTGCCTACGCTCCCTCCGCTGTAAATCCTGGAGGGTGAGGTAGCATTGCTAATACAGCCCCCATTAATGTTGCCAAGTGTAGCAGTTTGAATCTTTGAACAATAAATGTAGCCACTTTGCACTTGCCAGAAAACTGCTGATAAAAAGGAAGCTTGTCATGATCCCTTGGTCTCACTATCATTTACATAAGAACATAAGAACATAAGAAATAGGAGCAGGGGTAGGCAAATCGGCCCCTCAATCCTGCTCCGCCATTCAATAAGATCATGGCTGATCTGATCCTAACTGCCAATCCACTATCACAGAACCATCTCCTGCATCTAACAGAATTAGACACACGAAATAGGAGCAGGATCAGGCTACATGGCCCCTGGGCCCGCTCCGCTACCCACAGGGCCATGACCGATCCGAACCTAGACTCATGTCCAAATTCCTGCCCGCTCCCCATAACCCTTAATTCCCTTTACTTCTAGGAAACTGCCTATTTTTGTTTTAAATTTATGTAATGATGTAGCTTCTACAGTTTTTTGGGGCAGCATATTCCATGGACCTACCACCCTCTGAGTGAAGTAGGTCCTCCTCATCTCTGTTTTGAAAGAGCAGCCCCTTATTCTAAGACTATGCCCCCTAGTTCTAGTTTCACCCATCATCAGGAACATCTTCCCTGCATCCACCCGATCCAACCCCTTCACAATCTTATATGTTTCAATAAGATCACCTCTCATTCTTCTGAACTCCAATGAGTAGAGTCCTAATCTACTCAACCTCTCCTCATATGTCCATCCCCTCATCCACGGGATTAACCGAGTGAACCTTCTTTGTACTGACTCGAGAGCAAGTATGTCCTTTCTTAAGTATGGACACCAAAACTGTACGCAGTATTCCAGGTGCGGTCTCACCAATACCTTGTACAACTGAAGCAATACCTCCCTATTTTTATATTCTATCCCACTAGCAATGAAAGCCAACATTCCATTGGCCTTCTTAATCACTTGCTGCACCTGCATACTAACCTTTTGAGTTTCGTGCACCAGGACCCCCAGATCCCTTTGTACTTCAGTGCTTTCCAGTTTCTTGCCATTAAGATAATAACTTGCTCTACGATTTTTCCTGCCAAAGTGCATAACCTCACACTTTCCAGTATTGTATTCCATCTGCCAAATCTCTGCCCACTTACTTAGCTTGTCTATGTCCCCTTGCAGGTTTTTTATGTCCTCCTCACTCACTACTTTCCCTCCCATCTTAGTATCATCTGCAAACTTTGATATGTTACACTCGGTCCCCTCCTCCAAATCGTTAATATAGATTGTAAAGAGTTGGGAACCCAGCACTGACCCCTGCGGAACACCACTAGTTACTGATTGCCAGTCTGAGAATGAACCATTTATCCCAACTCTTTCCCTTCTGTTAGATAGCCAATCCTCTATCCATGCCAGAATATTACCCCCAATCCTGTGATTTTTTATCTTAAGCAATAATCTTTTGTGTGGCACCTTGTCAAATGCCTTTTGGAAGTCTAAATACACTACGTCCACTGGTTCCCCTTTATCCACCCTATATGTTACTTCCTCAAAGAACTCCAGCAAATTTGTCAAACATGACTTCCCCTTCATAAAACCATGCTGACTTTGTCCTATTAAATTATGATTATCCAAATGTCCTGTTACTGTCTCCTTAATAATGGACCCCAAAATTTTACCTACCACAGATGTTAGGCTAACCGGTCTATAGTTTCCAGCCTTCTGTCTACTGCCCTTTTTAAATAAGGGTGTTACATTAGCAGTTTTCCAGTCTGCCGGGACCATTGCCGAGTCCAGGGAGTTTTGGAAAATTATTACCAATGCATCCACAATCCCTACCGCCACTTCCCTCAAGACCCTAGGATGTAAGCCATCAGGTCCAGGTGATTTATCCACCTTGAGTCCCATTATTTTACCGAGTACTACTTCCTTAGTGATTTTGATCGTGTTTAGCTCCTCCCCCCCTTTAGCCCCCTGTTTGTCCAGTGTTGGGATATTCTTAGTGTCCTCTACTGTAAAGACTAATGTAAAATATTCATTCAGCGTTTTTGCCATCTCCATATTTCCCACCATTAATTTCCCGGTCTCATCCTCTAAGGGACCAACATTTACTTTAGCCACCCTTTTTCTTTTTATATAACTATAAAAACTCTTACTATCTGTTTTTATATTTTTTGCTAATTTACTTTCATAATCTATCTTCCCTTTCTTAATCAATCTTTTTGTTATTTTTTGCTGCCTTTTAAAGTTTTCCCAATCCTCTATCCTCCCACTAGATTTGGCAACCTTATATGCCCTTGTTTTTAGTCGAATACTATCCTTAATTTCTTTACTTAGCCACGGATGGCTGTCTTTTCTTTTACACCCTTTTCTTCTCAGTGGAATATATATTTTTTGGAAGTTGTAAAATAACTCCTTAAATGTACACCACTGATCATGTATCGTCTTACCCTTTAATCTATTTTCCCAATCCACTCTACTCAATTCCGCTCTCATACCTTCATAGTCTCCTTTATTCAAGCTTAGCACGCTTGTTTGAGATCCAACCTTCTCACCCTCTAATTGAATATGGAATTCAACCATGTTATGGTCACTCATTCCAAGGGGATCCTTTGCTAGGACATTATTAATTAATCCTGTCTCGTTACACAGGACCAGATCTAAGGTTGCCTGCCCCCTGGTCGGTTCAGTTACATACTGCTCAAGAAACCCATCCCTAATACACTCAATGAACTCATCCTCAAGGCAGCCCTGCCCAATTTGATTTGTCCAATTAATATGATAGTTAAAATCCCCCATAATTATAGATGTTCCCTTATTACAAGCCTCAACTATTTCCTGATTGATACTCCGTCCAACAGAGTTGCCACAGTTCGGAGGCCTATAGACTACGCCCACTAGTGTTTTTTTCCCCTTATTATTCCTTACCTCCACCCAAACTGTTTCATTGTCCTGATCTTTTGACCCAATATCATTTCTCTGTATTACAGTGATTCCTTCCTTTATTAACATAGCCACCCCACCTCCCCTTCCTTCCTGCCTGTCCTTCCTGATCGTTAAATAACCTGGTATGTTTAATTCCCAGGCATTGTCACCCTGCAGCCATGTTTCTGTAATGGCCACAAGATCATACCCATATGTAGTTATTTGTGCCATTAACTCATCTATTTTGTTACGAATGCTACGTGCATTCAGATAGAGAACTTTCAAAGATGTTTTGTGACACTTAGTTCCTGCTTTTGCCCTTTTTATTACTTTACCTTTTACTCCATACCTTCTGCCCCTTCCTGACATGCTCTGGTTTTTAATTTCCCCACTGCTACCTAAGTCTGTGACCTTCTCTGTTGTCATTTGTATTATTTGCTCTCTAGGAACGTCCCCCCCACTAGTTAGTTTAAAGCCCTCTCTACAGCCCTAGTTATATGATCCGCCAGGACTCTAGTCCCAGCACTGGCCAAGTGAAGCCCGTCCCAACGGAACAGCTCCCTCCTGCCCCAGTACTGGTGCCAGTGTCCCAGGAAGCAAAACCCATTTCTCCCACACCAGTCTTTGAGCCACGCATTTAACTCTCTAATTTTATTTGTCCTAGCCAAATTCGCTCGTGGCTCAGGTAATAATCCAGAGATTATTACCCTCATGGTTCTGCTTTGGATATGGAGCAGGTATGGGCATGCTCTGAATCATGGGCGATGCAAACGCTGCTAATGGGAGTGCCTGATGACACTGAAGCTGGGAAAATATCTGACATAAAAATACAAAAAACATGACACTCACACGTGAAAAATTGTCACTTGGGCATGGTACAGGACCACTGCCATCATCTGTGAAACCATATCCCAACAAGGGCCAGCACAAACACATCAGTGTCATCCTGAGTGGAGATCCAGAGTTGGAAGAGATAGGGACACCAGAGAGCTTGTGGGAGACAATTAAGATTAGCTTTCCCTAATGGTGGAAGATGGTACTAGAGGGGCTAAAGCAGGTATGGGACTGTGCAGGAGAAAGGAGATGAGGAAGTATTTGGAAAGAGCTCTGTTTGATAGAGACCTTGGAGGTCTTAAGACTGTGGGGTGTAAATTTGTTCATGCCGGACTGCCGGCTAGAATGGGGCACAGGAACGGGTAGGCCCGAGCTCACCTGATGTTGGGCCTCAGGCCTCATTTAAATTACTCCGGGGGGCCTCAAACAGATGTTAGGCGTATTATTTGCGTATGCAAAGGGCCTAATGCCTGTTTCAAGGTGGACCCAAGGTGCCTATTTTTTGCCTATACCAATATGTTGGGCGGCGCACGTCCGGCTCATAATGAGCGTGTGCTTCCTGCCCACCATAGTGGAGGCTTAGGTGTCCATTCAGCGTCCAAAAATACAGGCGTGCACCACCAAATTTCTAGGCCTGTGTATGATGACAAGGTCAAGGGACAGGCCACATGGGTGGGTATGGGAGAACTGTGGAAGGTGAGGTTGAGGGATGCAATAGGGCAAGGAAAAAAATTGTGGTGGGGAGGGTGAATTGAGATGGAGGTTGAAATTGCCAAGAATGAGTCATCATTTGATACAAAGACTGAGGAAGGCATTGGGGGGGGCAGGGGGGGCAGCAGATGAAGATGATTTTGAGAGGTGGAGGTGGATTCTTTTTCAGTTTGGAGAAGGAGCCAGAGGAGGAAGGACAGAGACCAGAGTGAGACTTGGTAATAACTACTACACTGCCAACTTCTCAACACATTCCCACTCTATTGGCTTATGTGGCCACCTGCATTGTGGACGTAAAAATCTATTAAGTATCCCGTACACCATGCAACTGCTTAGAAATATCCAAAACGTTGTACATTTTTTCACATCAAATGATTTTTATGATGTTGCATTCTGAAGCAAAACACTGACCAGAAAGGCCCTGGAAGCTCTGGAGTTGGTCAGCATTCTTCAGAAAGACATCTCTGCAACACGAAGGCCAGAGCTTGAAACTCGGCCCCAAAGCCAGTGCTGAAAATTCTCTTGTTTCTGTATCTTTCTGCTGTGTTTGGGCTGGTTTAATGATTTCCTATAGATTCTGCTTCTGCCCACACTTGCAATGCCAATCTATTTGAAAGAAATGAGCAGTGCTGAGGTGTGTGTGTGGGGTCGGGGGTCAGGGACGAGTAGGTGGAAGAGGGCACTTGCTGGGAGGAATAGTCAAAGAAACATCAGGGTAGAAATTTGCCGTGGGCGGTAGCGACAAACGGGCATGAACGAATCGGCCAACCCGTTATACTGCCCGCTCGATATTCAGGCCCAATGATGTCCAGACGAATTTCTACCCCATCACGTTTTCAATCCTGTCCTTAGAAATGCTGAAAAGATGGCAACTCCCAACAAAAACGTTAGCCATCTTGTTGTAGAAGTTTAAACATTTCAATTATAATTTTTTTTAAATCAAATTTATAGGGCTGCCTTTTTTAGGTGAATACTTGAGAATTAGTGTCTAATCCTAGAATATTCCTTTAAAAAGGAAATCACATTACGGGGAAGCAGAACCTGACGTTCTACTCAACAAATTTATTATGGACTTGTCAGTTGTGGATTCCAAAAGTAATTTGCCCACAATTGGATGCCACGAAGCCTAATTAAAAATTACTCACTCAGCAAACAAAGTGTTATCAACAGAAGAAGATGTAGAGGATTGCAGAAAGCAACTCAAGTATTTTAAATAGGTCGCCTGCATTGTAAAGTTAGATAGCCTATAACAATAGCTTGAGGTCGCACAAGGGACAAGAAGCAGATCCTTAAACATTTCTTGTCTACTTCAATTAAGATTGTTCCAGTATTCTAAATGCTGCATATAGTGACACCACAAGTCCCGTGCTGTAAAATAGACTGCTTACTGTACATTCTGCCATAAGTCCTGCCCCTCCTCCAACTCATTGACTGACACAGTGGGGTCAATACTCATTTTGTATTCTAAATGCTGAGATGAGAGTGGAATATATCCAGCAAGTCCTCAGAAGCTCCTATAGCTATATGTGTATTGTTAAGTCTGTGTGTTCTAGTTGTAATTACTAACACAGACTACAAGATTAAAGTTCAACAGGTCTTTACAGGTTGGAGGTCAGGACTATACTAAACACAATATTACTACACAGTGCTTATATACCGGTGGTCACCACCGGTATTACGTATACAGCAGCCAGAGAAAGTAGTACATCTCTTAAGGTGGAACAGGCTTAAGTTCTCTTAAGGTGGAACAGGTTACATACACCACAATCCTCCCTTTTTAGCTTAACAGTCATATCCCCATTTAACATAACATAATAACATATATAACTTCAGGTATAAACAGTTCAAAGGTTCAGTCTCTCAGGAGGCCTTCTGATTCGGTTTGGATAACGCTTTTCAGTGGTCTCTGATTCCTGTTGCTGAGGTGACTCCTCTAGTTGGTCTCCCATGCATTGGGTGTTATCATCATCAGGTACATTCCCTGCCGAGGTAGATGCTTCAGGTTCATTAACGTCTTCCACAGTTGTCTCTGTCGCAACCATGGGTTCGACCCTTGCTCTTGATTCTACCAGTTGATCCGCATGACGCCTTATCACATTGTTACCAATATCTACTGTGTACATCAGAGGTCCTTGTCTGGCCCGAATTGTTCCGGACTGCCATTTTTCATTTCCATAGCCCCTTGCCAACACTGGTTGTCCTACGTCGAAACTTTGAGTGGTCTTGTTATTAATATGCCGGAACTGTTTGTTTTCCACTTCCCTCCGCACATTTGGTTTTAACAAGTCCAACCTGGACCGCAACCTCCTGTTATAAAACATCATGGTAGGACTTTGGTTAGTCACTGTATGAGCGGCGTTTCGATATGCCATTAGGAAATTGTCCACCTTGTGCTGTAGCGGAATCTGATCATCGTTCATGACCTTTATTGCCTTTTTGAATGTTTGGACAAATCTCTTGGCCAACCCGTTTGTCGCCGGATGATATGGGGCAGAGGTATAATGTTTCACCCCATTCTTCTTTAAGAATTTTTGGAATTCTTCCGACACGAACTGTGGTCCGTTGTCCGAACAGATCTGTTTTGGCAATCCGTTCCTTGCGAATATTGTTCTTAACACCGCAATTGTCTTTTCTGAAGTAGTGGTATTCATCTTGATCACTTCTGGCCATTTGGAATGTGCGTCCACCGCAATTAGGAACATGAGTCCATGAATGGACCAGCAAAGTCAATATGTACGCATTGCCATGGGGCTGAAGGCCATTCCCATGGGTGTAGTGGTGCGATCGGAGGTGCATTTTGCACTTTTTGGCACCCAGCGCAGCTTTTCATCAACTCCTCTATCTGTTGGTCAATACCCGGCCACCATACATAAGCCCTAGCAAGACTTTTCATCTTAACTCCCCCCAGATGACCTTCATGCAGTTCTTTTAGAACTCTTTCCCTTAACTTGGGAGGAATAATCACTCTTGTCCCGTACACCAAAGTACCATGGCAGATGGACAGCTGGTCTCGCCTTGCCGAGAATGCCGGTAACAGAGGATCACCACGTGTTGGCCATCCTTTCACTGTCACCTCGTAGACTCTGGACAGTGTCGGGTCGTTCCTGGTTTCTCTTTCAATACTTGCATTGGTGACTGGTAAACACTCGATGATGGTCGAATGAAATAACTCAACAGGGTCAACTTTCGTCATTTCTTCTTCTTCAGGTAGTGGCAGGCACGACAGCCCATCAGCATTGCCATGCTGCTTCGTACCTTTGAATTCTATTTGATATTGATGTGCCCCTAGGAAAAGGGACCATCTCTGGAGACGCTGTGCTGTCATCACTGAAGCACCCTTCTTAGGGTTAAAAATGGATACCAACGGCTGATGGTCTGTCAGAAGTGTGAATTTTTGGCCCTGCAGGTAATGATTAAACTTCTTCACTCCCCATACAAGGCTGAGAGCCTCCCTATCGATCTGCGCATAGTTGCGCTCAGCGGAGGTCAATGATCTGGATGCAAACGCGACTGGCCTTTCCGTGCCATTTGGCAACTTGTGTGAGAGTACTGCCCCAATACCATATGGAGAAGCATCACAAGCCAACCGAATAGGCAATAGGCAGTGTCGGGTTGAAGTGAGCCAACACTTCCTCTGAGGTGATCAATTCTTTGCTTTTGCGAAATGCCTTCTTACAGTTTTCGCTCCATTCCCATGGTACCCCCTTCTGTAAAAGAGCGTTTAGCGGGTGCAGTACCGTGGATAGATTTGGTAGAAATTTATGGTAATAGTTAATCAATCCTAGAAACGACCTCAACTGAGAGACATTATCCGGAGCAGGAGCCTTTACAACTGCCTCTATCTTGTCAGGAGACTTATGAAGCCCCTCCCGGTCAATGACATGACCACAGTACGAGATCCGCTTCTGGAAGAACTCACATTTCTGCCGATTAACTCTAAGTCCATACTCTTTCAGTCTGTTGAGCACCAGTTCCAAGTTTGCGAGGTGTTCTTCATCACCATCACCTGTAATCAGAATATCGTCCAGGTAACATTGTGTGCCTGGAATTCCCTGTAATACCTGCTCCATGGCCCTCTGCCAAATTGCTGGAGCCGATGCCACTCCAAAAACCAGCCTATTGTACCGGTACAAACCTCGATGCGTGTTGATCGTGAGGTATTGGCGTGACTCTTCTTCAACCTCCATCTGCAAGTACGCCTGCGCCAGGTCTATCTTGGTGAAGTGTTTCCCGCCAGACAACGAAGCAAAAATATCCTCAATCCGCGGAAGCGGATACTGCACCGTGTGAAGCACCGGATTAACGGTGATTTTGAAATCTCCACAGATGCGAACCTTCCCTGGTTCTCCTGGCTTGTTGCTCGAAGGACGTTTCATAACGGGAACAATGGGCATAGCCCACTCACTCCAATCTACCTTAGACAGTACACCTGAACGTTCTAGCGCTTCCAGCTCCGCTTCTACAGTAGGTTGTATTGCATAGGGTACCGGTCTGGCTTTAAAAAATTTTGGGTGTGCATGTTCATCAGTCTTGATGTTTGCCGTAATTCCTCTCAGTGTTCCCAGTCCCTGCTGGAACACCTCTTTAGCATCATCCAATATTTTGGACAATCGTTTAGGTTTGACATCTGTTTCCCCGGAATCTACCGTTAGTGCCTTCAAGGAGTGCCAGTCCATATTCATTTTCCTAATCCACTCCCGTCCCAGTAGTGGTGGACCTCCTTCAGGTAGCACATATAAGTCCATTACTTGGCTTTCTTCGCCCTTGTGGACCACTTTTACCTCTATCTTTCCGATGGGGTACACTCTTTGCCCCGTGTATGTTTTCAATATAATCTCCGTATCCCGTAGGGGAATATGTTGGAATAACCTTTTGTAATCTTTCTTATTCATGACCGTCAATGCCGATCCAGTGTCCAATTCCATCTTTACTTGGACTCCTGCTATCTGAAGGGTGACCCAAATTGTCTGGAGATCTGCATCCTTACCAACGTTGTGTACTCTTAAGCTACCCAGTTCATTACTGCTAGCGTCTGAATCTGACTTCTGTTCGGTCGAACTGTTCTTTGTCACCTTGTGTACCTTTATGTATTTTCCTTGCGGTGACTTTTTGTTGCTGGTCTTCTTTCCTGACCGGCATACTTTAGCTATGTGGCCAAGCCTGCCACACGTTCTGCATTCTTGGTTTTTAAACCAACACTGGTTCTGATCGTGTGTTGTCTTTCCACAACGATAACATTTTACAGTACTCAAACCCAATTTATTTGTACTGAGTTCCGGTGACCGTAGCTGCATTACTGCCGTGCCTCTCGCTGCAGCTTCGTGTGCTGCTGCCATAGTGACCGCTTTCTCAAGTGTCAGCTCATTCTCCTCGAGCAGTCGCTTTTGTGTATCTTCTTTTAATAAACCACACACAAATTTATCTCGTAGCACCTCTGTCAGTCTCGTTCCAAACTGACAGTACTTTGCTAGCTTACGCAATCCATTAAATATTCAGCATTGCTTTCATCCTTCAGCTGCCTTCTGCTGTAAAATTTTAATCGTTCCTTCCGCTAGCATCAGCGGCGTGGGGTTTAAATGATTTTTCAGGACAGTAACAATCTCCTCGAACGTCTTATCCGCCGGTTCATCTGGTGATAAAAGGTGTTTCAATTGCCCGTATGTCTTCACACCCATTAAGTTTAATAATGTTAGTGCTTTCTCTTCATCTGGGATTTTATTTGCTTTACAATAATTTTGTATGCGTTCTACATACATGGCCCAATCTTCGATGTCGCTATCAAAGGTATTAATGTTCCCATGTTTAGGCATCGTTGCAATTCAATTTATTTTTATTTTTATCCAAGATGGCGGCTTCCCACTCTTGTCTTCGTCCTCCGCCTAAAAAATGGCGGTTTTCCCACGCTTGGCGGTCTTCACCCGTCCCCCGACGCTGTCTCCGCTTCACCGCGGCTCTCGCGCCTTCAGTTGCCCCAGACGCTGCGCCTTTTTAGCCCGAATGCGGCCCGGCCCTTATCACCAGCCGCGATCGATGTCCCCGCGCTGCACCTTTCGGCCCAAATGCGGCCCGGCCCTTATCTCCGGTCGCGATCGATCTCACCGCCCTTATTCCTCCGTCTTCCCTCCCCGTCTGTACAGCCAACGCGGCCGACTTTCTGGTCGCGTCGCTGCCCGGCTTACCCACCACCGAGGTAGAAAGAAGATAGCTGACAGTCGCTGATGGAGGCTTCGAGTTCAGGATGTCTTCTGCACTCTGGTTTCTCGATGTCTGCCGCGCGACGTGTCTTCCAGCAAGGTGATGAGGGTGGAAGCCTTTCTTCGACGTCCGTTCTGTGGACGAAGCCGCCGTGGATATAAACTGCCGCAGGGTAAGAATCGGACTCGTCGCCACTGTTAAGTCTGTGTGTTCTAGTTGTAATTACTAACACAGACTACAAGATTAAAGTTCAACAGGTCTTTACTGGTTGGAGGTCAGGACTATACTAAATACAATATTACTACACAGTGCTTATATACCGATGGTCACCACCGGTATTACGTATACAGCAGCCAGAGAAAGTAGTACATCTCTTAAGGTGGAACAGGCTTAAGTTCTCTTAAGGTGGAACAGGTTACATACACCACATGTATTAGAACACTTTTCCTAAAATTATTTGGGAGCATTTATTTTGTGACAAAAAGCTTCAGTCTTTACGTTAGAGGACACTAAGAATATCCCAACACTGGACAAACAGGGGGCTCTAGGGGGAGAGGAGCTAAATATGATTAAAATTACAAAGGAAGTGGTACTTGGTAAAATAATGGGACTTAAGCCGAACAAATCCCCTGGACCTGATGGCTTACATCCTAGGGTCTTGAGGGAAGTGGCGGTAGGGATTGTGGATGCATTGGTAATAATTTTCCAAAACTCCCTGGACTCAGCAAAGGTCCTGGCAGATTGGAAAACTGCTAATGTAACACCCTTATTTAAAAAGGGTAGTAGGCAGAAGGCTGGAAACTATAGACCTGTTAGCCTAACATCTGTGGTTGGTAAAATGTTAGAGTCCATTATTAAGGAGACAGTAACGGGACATTTGGATAAACATAATTTAATAGGACAAACTCAGCATGGTTTCATGAAGGGGAAGTCATGTTTGACAAATTTGCTTGAGTTCTTTGAGGAAGTAACATACAGGGTGGATAAAGGAGAACCAGTGGACGTAGTGTATTTAGACTTCCAAAAGGCATTTGACAAGGTGCCACACAAAAGATTATTGCTCAAGATAAAAAATCATGGGATTGGGGGTGATATTCTGGCATGGGTGGAGAATTGGCTCTCTAACAGAAAGCAGAGAGTTGGGATAAATAGTTCATTCTCAGACTGGCAATCAGTAACTAGTGGTGTTCCGCAGGGGTCAGTGCTGGGTCCCCAACTCTTTACAATCTATATTAACGATTATAGATGCGTGTCAGCTTGACAAGGTCAGTAGATTTGCAAAATCTTATCCCAAGCCTCCAACAACAAAGTTATTGTATTTGAATGCCAGCCATGTTATAGGAGCACTTTTAAAGTTCTGCACCAATAATGACAACAGATCATGTCCTCCACCAACTCGACTCCTTGCAGCTGGACTGTTTCTGACAAGACGGGAAACAGAAGCCAGAGGCACGAAAATGGGAAACCTCCATCAAAATAGGATAATCAAGGCTCTTAACTGCCTTAACTACCTGTTGGAGTCGGGTCAGTTTGGGAGCACGGAACAGACATTCACGAAGATCAGGTGGGGGCGGGATGGAGGCGGGTTGGTTGTCTGAAGCCATTCTTTTCTGATTTTCGCAGCTGACCCACCTCCTCAGGGCTATTAAAATCGAGCACAATGTCTCCCATTAAAAAAAATTCTTTCACAATAGTGGAAGGCGGAATTTCAGATGAACATGTTAAACATTCATGCACTGATAAATGCAACCTTTGTTATTATTCTCCCAATTTCCCCTCCGTTGTTTTCGTAAATGAATAATCTACAAGTCCTTTCAGACAACACGAACCTGACCACAGCCATGTCCTCAGGAAAAGGAGGGAGAAGATTGTGAAAAGGCAGACGAGCACTGATACACCTTGTTGCAACCAATAATAGGATTGGGCAGAGTCAACATGATTTATGAAAGGGAAATCATGTTTGACGAATCTGTTCGAGTTTTTTGAGGTTGTAACTAGCAGAATAGATAAGGGGGAACCAGTGGATGTGGTGTATTTGGATTTTCAGAAGGCATTCGATAAGGTGCCACACAAGAGGTTATTAAACAAAATTAGGGCTCATGGGATTGGGGGTAATATACTAGCATGGATTGAGGATTGGTTAACGGACAGAAAACAGAGTAGGAATAAAAGGATCATTTTTAGGTTTGCAGGCTGTAACTAGTGGGGTACCGTAAGGATCAGTGCTTGGGCCTCAGCTATTCACAATCTATATCAATGATTTGGATGAGGGGACCAAATATAATGGCCTAGAAATTGAGTGGGGTTAGCGCCCATTTTGAGGCGCTAGAGGGCCTAGCGCCGCAAGTACAGCCGATTGAGAAATTCACTTGGGCGCTGCCATCGGCGTTAGCCGGTTGCGCTGCGCCGGCACCGATGACGTCATCGGTGTGCGCAGCGTCCCGGTTGCCGTGGCAACGCGCCCGAATGCTGAAATTGAGTTGCGGCTGCCTCACCCGTGGCAGCCGCAGCAACGATTTTTCAAAAGTTCGCTATGGGTCTTAGCGCCGGCGCATTAAGGTCGCGCGGCGGCCGGCCGCTTTCCCGGCGGCCGCCTGCCCGCACCTCCCTCCCCGGACTCCTCCAACACCCCCCCGCGGCACAGATGCGTGTGGGCCGCGAGCCCGGCACTTCTCCGAGGTGCCGGGCTCATTTTTCTCCACAGATCAACGGCCAGCGGTCGGGTGCAGGCAGCTCCTCCTTAACGGAAGGAGGAGGCCTGCACTTCCCCAGCCTGCCGCACCGCATTGGGTGCCGCAGCGGCGGATTAGCGCCGCAATGCGGCAGTCAGCGCCCATTGCGAGGCGCTGACACCCTCCAGTAGCACCGGCAGCCGTCTGGGCGCGGCGCTACTGAATTTTTGGCGCGCGCAGGGGGACTTAGCGCCGGCGCTAAATTTCTGGCGCTAAAGCCCTGGCGCGGCGCCAACTCAATTTCTAGGCCAATATATCCAAGTTTGCTGGTGATACAAAGCTGGGTGGGAATGTAAGTTGTGAGGAGGATGCAAAGCGGCTTCAAGGGGATACAGACAGGCTAAGTGAGTGGGCAAGAACATGGCAAATGGAATATAATGTGGAGAAATGTGAAGTTTTCCCTTTGGTAAGAAAAATAGAAAAGCAGGGTATTTTTTAAATGGTGAGAGATTGGGAAATGTTGGTGTTCAGAGGGACCTGGGTGTCCTTATACACGAATCACTGAAAGTTAACATGCAGGTACAGCAAGCAATTAAGAAAGCAAATGGTATGTTAGGCTTTATTACAAGAGGATTTAAGTATAAGAGTAAAGACGTCTTGCTGCAATTATATAGGGCCCTGGTGAGACCACACCTGGAGTACTGTGTACATTTTTGGTCTCCTTACCGAAAGAAGGATATACTTGCCATAGAGGGAGTGCAACGAAGGTTCACCAGACTGATTCCTGGGATGGGGGGTTTGTCCTATGAGGAGAGATTGATTAGACTAGGCCTATATTCTCTGGAGTTTAGAAGAATGAGAGTTGAACTCATTGAAACATACAAAATTCTTACATGGCTTGACAGGGTAGATGCAGGGAGGATTATTTCCCTGGTTGGAGAGACTAGAACCAGGGGTTATAGTCTCAGAATAAGGGGTCAGCCATTTAGGGCTGAGATGAGGAGAAATTTCTTCACTCAGAAGGTGGTGAATCTTTGGAATTCTCTACCCCAGAGGGCTGTGGAGGCTCAGTCGTTGAGTATATTCAAGAAACCTTGTACTTGTCTGATGGAACAAGGTGTTGGTTATGACAAGGCCATGTTCTAAGGATTTCGTCAGGCGGAGGGTATCGTTGGAGTTGGCATTCAAACCCCCTCTCTGCTGATCACACCTCCCCAAAGGTCTGTGTCCTTTCCAACTCTGGCATTGAAGTCGCCAAGGAGGATTATCAAATTCCACAACGAGGCCTTAGCCAACGTGGACCACTTTCCATACCTCGAGAGCCTACTGTCAACAAGGGCAGGCGTCGATGACGAAGTTCAACACCACCTTCAGTGTGCCAGTGCAGCCTCCTGTATGCTTCAGAGACATGGACCATGTACAGCAGGCACCTCAAAGCACTGGAGAGGTACCACCAACATTCCCTCCGCAAGATCCTGCAAATCCATTGGCAGGATAGGTGCACCAACATCAGTGTTCTCGATCAGGCCAGCATCCCCAGCATCGAAGCTTTGACCATGCTCGATCAGCTCCCATGGACGGGCCACATCGTCCACATGCCCGATACGAGACTCCCAAAACAAGCGCTCTACTCGAAGCTCCGACGCGGCAAGAGAGCCCCAGGTGGGCAGAGGAAACGCTTCAAGGACACCCTCAGAGCCTCCTTGAAAAAGTGCAACATCCCCGCCGACACCTGGGAATCCCTGGCCCAGGACCGCACAAAGTGGAGGAGAAGCATCCGGGAATGCGCTGAACACCTTGAGTCTCTTCGCCGGGAGCAAGCGGAAGCCAAGCGCAAACAGCTGAAGGAGCGCACGTCAACCCAAGCACCCCACCCACCCACCCCTTCAACCATTGTCTACCCCACCTGTGACAGAGACTGTAGGTTCCGCATTGGACTCATCAATCACCTGAGAACTCATTTTTAGTGTGGAAGCACGTCATCCTCGGTTCTGAGGAACTGCCTAAGAAGAAGAAGATATTCAAGGCAGAGATTGATAGATTTTCTGGATTTTAAGAGAATCAAGGGATATAGGGATAGTGCAGGAAAGTGGAGTTGAGGTAGAAGATCAGCCATGATCTTATTGAATGGCGGAGCAGACTTGAGGGTCCGAATGGTCTACTCCTTCTCCTATTTCTTATATTCTTATGTTCTTAACCGCCAATGTTAAATGCCAACACGGTGCAAGGAGAAGAAAACGTTGCCCTTTTAATTAGTGGTTTGATTGTCCATAGGTATATTGCTCATCGCCTTATCTGTCTACATTTTAGCTCAGAATGTAAATCCATTTCTGAGTCAAACAATTGTCACGTAACCTATGTCTGCCACTGAAAAAAGTGCTTAGGACATCACTAAGACTGCTACTTCTCCTAGTCCCACCCTCGTTTTGTTTGCACAATACTAATTCCATTAATTAGACAAGGTGGGTGAGGTTTATTGACGCAGTGACATTCTTGAATCTGACAGCCATATACCAGAGATTACCAATTATTCCTGTTCCTTTGGTTCATGTTGCTGTTCCTGACCAATTGCATGTCAGTACAGCTTTTCAACATAGCTTATTCCTATATAAGTGAAAAGTATTGCTGTCGGATGGAATACTCTGTTACTAATGAAATAAATGAAATAGAAGCTCCTTTCCTTTCGATTACTGGGGAGTGGGACTAATTGGATAGCTCTTTCAAAGACAGGCATGATGGGGTGAATGGCCTCATTCTGTGAGATCCTCTGATTCTACTGCTCATTAGTGTTTACTGCAATTATCCGACAGATGCCTGTCTCTGTTCAATCACTTTCCAAACCCAAATACTGTCGTTTGCAAAGTTAAATATTTGCATATCCTTTTTTTCCCCTCAAAAGAGAAATGACGGGTTAATGATTTTTGTGCTGAGACCCTTTCTCAGATCTGGTTCATCCTTTACCATTGCATTTTCCTCATTTTTTCCATCTTGATCCTCCAGAGTCCCTGAATTTAAAAGGGATCTGATATGATCATAGTATTATTTGTGCAGACCAGGCCCAATCCTCTGAGACGGGTTCATTCATCTTCTGCTCCTTGGGAACGTTTCAAAGCCCTTTCGATTGTTTCAGAACTATGGAATTTTAGAAAAATTAACGTTAAAGGGGAAGCCCCACCAGCAGCGTCATCCTAAAAGCTGAGGAGTTATAAAGAATTATGATTAACATTCGGGTTTTTTCTATCTACGCTGCTTGCAATTTAAAAAATATAAACAGTGCTGGGGACATCATTGAGGGTATTGGCTTGAACAGTGTTACTTGAACCCGAGGCGACCAAGTTAATATAAGAAGAGGTCTTATAGTTTATGCTCCTGATATGGGGCTTCACCTGACAGGAACACATATCAGGAAATCCAGCACGTGCCCCTCCCCCCCACCTGCCCTATGATTGTTCATCCATTAAAACGATGGGGGAGGGGCATTCCTGAATTCCCAAGATGCACTTCCAGCGTAATCAAAGAAAAGCCATATGGTGCGTGAATCGATTATGGAATATATTTTCCAATTTCACACTTTCAGCAGGGAAGACTCCCTGATGGAAACATGAAGTTGATAAAAAAAAGACCCCTATCCTTGGATTTAAGACTGCCTGGGAAGTTTTTCTCCTGTCCTCGATTTGTAGTTCTATTCATAATTAAATCTTAAGCATAAATTGTAAAGAACACTTTTACAATTTTGCTACAGATAAGGCACAGAGGAAATCTTCCCCCATCTCTATCAAAATGAATTCCCCGTGGTCAGCCTCATCAACTCCAACACCCCTTGATGATGCCATTAAGCATAAAGCATTAAAAGTCAAAAATGACTGGAACAAAATGACATGCCAATCATGTTTGTTATTATGTGATTTGAAAAGACTCTCTCCTTAGCTACTATCTTGGACTATTCTGTTTCCCTCCCTATTTTTTCATACAGCATTTGGCCATATCTTGCATTTCTTTCCTTTGTGTTTTCATTTCTTTTTATGTTCTTTCACAAAATGAATAATACTCAATTGGCAGCGTGCTTTGTTTGGTCACAGTCGTCCCTCGATTACATTGACCTTGATGCATAATTCTCAACTGGAACATCCTTACTCTTGCATTATTAATAACTATATCTATAATTTAGATGAGGATGTTGGAGGAGGTGTGTTTCTATACTCTGAACTGCTTTAAGAAGTTTCAAAAGTAAGTCTCAAGTGTTGTACTATCGGTAAAGTCATTGCCATCTAGCATTAATGAGGATGAATCTGAGTCATTATCTGCTAAAGATCAGCCTTGTGACTCTCCTATGTACCACTTCAAGGGCTTGGATGTTTCACTTATGCCTCAGAGAAATGAACAGAGTACTCAAGGTGTGCCCTGGCCAGAGAACTATCTGCTTCAGCATGATGGCCTCAGATTTATACTCCATTGAAAGAAAAAAGAAACAAAGACTTGTATTTATATAGTGCCTTTCACGACTGTGCTGCCTTCCTTTAGGAATTTATGTTAGTTTTCCAGTTAATTCAGGGGTTTGAGTAATTTGGGTCGATTTCCATTGTGTGCCGCCACCTAGTGGATATTTGGTACCTAGCAAGTGCAGTAAAGTGCAGTAAAGTAAACTACTGTATATCACAGACCTGCAGCTCGACACATGGTCTGGGAAGTTATTTTCTTGATACGCTCCGGCCTTGGACACTATGGCCTAGAAATTCAGTCTGGACACTTTTGGGGCGCTAAAGTCGGGCGCTCGCTAAAGTTAGCGCCCGTCGGAAAGTGTAGGCCACATCGCCGAAATTCAGTAGAGTTGGCCCTAAGTTTGGCCGACCGCTGAAACTGGCGTTGAAATGCTGTGTTCCGGCGCTAAGCCGGCGATGCGGCCTAATAACGCCGAAGCCAGGCGCAGCGCAGGTGCGGACATGTTTTGATTGACAGCAGACACCCTGACGCCGGCCAGCTCTTAAAGGGGGAAGGGTCAACTTTGACTGCTGCCACGCCCTGCATACTGGAGCCCTGCAGCTAGGCCTCAGCACTACTGGTGTGCCAAAATAGCGCCTGGAGCAATGGAGAAGGCCCGTGAGCGAGCGCAGCGCTTCTCAGAGCATGCTCTGAGTGTGCTCATTCATGGTGTGGAGAAGAGAAGAGAGATCCTGTGCCCGGACAGTGGCAGGAAGGCTCCCAGGAGCCAGTACAGGAGAGCCTGGGGCAAAATCGCCCGCAGGGTGTCATCCACCTGTGATGTCCCCAGGAGTGCGGACCAATGCCGCAAGAAGTTCAACGACCTCACTCGGATGGTGAAGGTGAGTACCCTTTCCAGTGTCCCCCTCATCCTTGCATGTGCACCTCACATTATGGGCAAAGGGACCTCAAAGGCCTAATGGGCAGCCCTCCTCCCGCAGCAATGGCACTTGCATGTTCATCAATAGCACTTTCTGCACTTAACACGCTGGCCAAGCTATTCGACCATGGGAGGCAGTGCACCCAGCGACAGGGCACCACACTGGCCAAGCTATTCCACCATGGGAGGCAGTGCACCCAGCAACAGGGCACCACACTGGCCAAGCTATTCCACCATGGGAGGCAGTGCACCCAGCAACAGGGCACCACACTGGCCAAGCTATTCGACCATGGGAGGCAGTGCACACAGCGACAGGGCACCACACTGTACTTAGAGGCCGTCCTTTCTCTTGCAGGCCAAGCTGGCGAGCAATGTAAGGAGCCAGGCTGTCACTGGTGGAGGCCGTCCCGAGTACCAGGCGCTCACTGATCTGGAGGAGAGCGTGGCAAGACTCATGCGTGGCTGGGTGACTGGCCCTGTCGCGATCAGCGAGGCGGACCCAGTACTGGTACCCACTGGTAAGGACATGACCGGTTGCACCTCTCTCGTTGCCCTCGCGCTTCAGATCTACATCCTTTCCCACTGACCGACAAATGCGCATAATGCACCACTCAGGCCTCCCTCGCTGACGGCCTGTCCTCACTCTAAAGCTACTCTTGTGCCTTCCTGCTTTCAGCTGGTGAGGAGGAGGTGGTCCCTGAAGCGCAGGGAGCCAGGCCCTTGGAGGAGGAGGACGTCGAGGACCAGGAGGAAGGCGGCACATTGGGGGAACCCTCCTCCGCGCCAGGGGATGGCAATGGAGGGGAGACGTCTGGCCTGCAGGAGAGCCAGGGGGAGGTGTTGGAGGGGAGGGCCGAAGCTGGTCCCAGTAGGGTGGACGCACGCGGAAAGTGTCCGGCAGCACGCCAGCCTTCTCCCCAGAGGGGGGAGGTGTTGGAGGGGAGGGCCGAAGCTGGTCCCAGTAGGGTGGACGCACGCGGGAAGGCTCCGGCAGCACGCCGGCCTTCTGCCCATAGGGGGGAGGTGTTGGAGGGGAGGGCACAACCTGGCCCAAGTGGGGTCGACGCACGCGGGAAGGGTCGGCCAGCTCGGCGGCCTTCTCCCCGGAGGGAGAGTCCGCCCTCCAGTCCGGACACGGTCCTCGCCCAGGAGGTGCGCGTCCTCGATGAGATGTCGGCGGCGTCTGAGCGGCGCCACCAAGAGTTCATGGGGGTGGTCGAACAGATGTCTCACGCCATTGAGTCCCTGGCTCAGAGTGTGATGGCTTTCGGGGAATCACAGGCCAGGGGGTTCGAACAACTCACGGCAGCGCACGACAGGGGTGTCCAGCAACTGGCCGCAGCGCACGACAGGGGTGTGCAGCAACTCGCGGCAGCGCAGGACGCGGGTGTGCAGCAACTGGCGGCAGCGCAGGACGCGGGTGTGCAGCAACTGGCGGCAGCGCAGGACGCGACTCGTGAGATGAGTGGTGCAGTCCACACACTGGCAGAGCTGATGCGGGCACATACCAGGGCAGTTCGGGCACTCACTTCTGCCACACTCGCTGTGGCACGGAGGCATCACCATGGCACCCGCCGCCCTGCTGCAGCACAGCGGTCTGGCCTCCCCCAGATTGCTGCGCTTGCTACACTGCCAGCCCGGCCGAGTGCCAGTGTCTCTGGCGAGCAGCGCGCACCTGCCATCAGCCAGCTTGCCCCCAATGGTGCTGCCGACACTGCCACTCCCCCAGCCAAGGTGCGACGAGCTGCTGCTAAGACTGATGCTGCCCAGCCACAGCTGCAGCAGTCAGCAGGCGGCCCCTCCCGGGCCAGGCCTCGTCTAGGCCGACCCCCAAGGGCATCTGCCGACACGCTTTGTGGCCCTCATGAGCCTTCCCCCAGCCTCGCCACACCCGCAGGGCCCAGGTTGAGGCGGAGCAGCAGGTCGGCCAGGGGCCGGAGAAGCCTGTCTAAGGACTCGCCCTCTCGGCACACCCATTAGAGTGTGGTGAGAGCGGTTTCTTTTATATTGGGGGGCTTGTGTTGTGGGGGGCATTATTTTGTTAAGGCCGAGGATCAAGGCATTTTTTGTTCTCATGGGGGTGTCTCTGTTGTGGCGGGGGAGCTTATTTTTGTAAGGCCGCTGTTGAAGGCCTTTTGGATGGGCAAGTTTTGTTAGTCCTCCCCAGGTTTTGGGAGTGACAGATGTTTTTGACTGTTTTTTGGGGGTCTTGTCTGTTTTTCTGTTTCATGTGGGAAGGGCCCTGAGTTTGTGAAATAAAGCTTTTGATTTATTCAGCATGTCCAGGTGTCATGTTTGAAGTGGTTTTTGCGTTAACCGGCTGAGGGCTTGCGGAGCGGCTGCCTCAGGTGCGTTCATTGCCACAGGCCATTCCCTGACAGGGGGCCTAGAAGTGTCGATCAATAAGCCCCCGGCGGACGGCCCTTGGCCCTTGTCGCTCCCTCCTGGGCTGGTCCTCCTCCTCCTCCTCCTCCTCCTCCTCCTCCTGCTCGTCCTCCTGAGGTGGTGGTGCAATGCCAGGTGGCAGTGCCTGAGTCCTGCGGATAGCCAGGTTGTGCAGCATGCAGCACACGACGACGAACTGGGAGACTCTATCCAGCGAATACTGAAGAGATCCTCCGGAACGATCCAGGCAGCGGAACCGTTGCTTGAGGACGCCTATCGTTTGCTCGATGATGTTCCTTGTGGCTTGATGGCTTTCGTTGTATGCCTCCTCCGCTGGGGTCCTGGGCGCGCGGAGCAGGGTCATGAGCCATGTACACAAAGGGTAGCCCTTGTCCCCGATAAGCCATCCCCTTGGTGGAGGCTGTGCCTCGAACATGTCAGCCACAGTAGTCTGGCGCAGGATAAATGCATCGTGGCTGCTTCCTGGGAAGCGGGCATTGACAGCTAGGATGCGCTGCCTGTGGTCACACACCAGCTGTACATTTAGGGAATGGTAGCCCTTCCGGTTGCGGTAATCCTCGGCATTGTGGATAGGTGCCCGCATAGCCACATGCGTGCAGTCAATGGCGCCCTGCACCATGGGGAAGCCCGCGATCCTGCCAAATCCGACTGCACGCTGCTCCTGCCTCTGTCGGGTCATGGGGAAGGAGATGAATTGGTGTCTCCTCGCGTAAAGTGCATCGGTGACCTGCCGGATGCAGCGATGCGCAGCGAACTGGGAGATGTTCGCTATGTCCGCAGCAGCGGCTTGGAAGGAGCCGCTTGCATAAAAGTTCAGAGCCACTGTGACCTTCACTTCCACCGAGAGAGACGTCCTGCACATCAGCTGTGGACGCAGATCTGTGTGAAGCAGCTGGCAGATCTCTGCAACCACCTCCCTTCTGAAGCGCAGCCTCTTCACACAATGCGCCGCAGTCATGGTGAGATAGGACACCTGCTGCCGGTATTGCCTGAGTGGGTAAGGCCTACGTTGCCGACGCCTGATGGCCCCTCTGCGTCTAGGCATGGCTGGCCCTCTCTCACAGCGTCTGCGAGCCCTTCGCACATAATGCTGCAACTGAGGGTTGGCCCCCCATACAGCCCCCATAATAAAGTTGAGAACAGATAAATCACAATGAATCAAATGTCAAAGCACTGGCCAGAAGCCAAAAATACCTCTCCTATGTTGTCCCAAATCAGTAAGCTCTGTCCCTTGGTCTCTGTCCAAAAATCCAAAGCAGTAAAGTCATTGCAGCAAAATGGCTGGGCTTTATAGGTCAGTGTAAGTGCCCTTTAATTTGCGCTCCCCGAGGCCCACAGGGCCTCTTTTGCGTTCCACCTCACAGTTCTTAGCAGCGCCACGCCCACATTGGGCGGGCGCCACTGAATTTCCGGTTTGGGGCGCACAAACAGTGTTGCGCAACGATATGACGTCATAAGCTGCGCGCGCACCTGAGCGGGCGCAAACACTAAGCGCCGGCGCTAAATGTCAACTGAATTTGGGCGTCGGCGCAGATCAGACTGCGTTCAGGCGCTAAGTGTCTAGCGCCGGAAATATAGCCCTTTTATGGCGTTAGCGGCTGGCGCAACCCACTGAATTTCTAGGCCATCATCTATAACATTCTCAAGTACTTACAGACAAATAGGCCTAGAAATTCAGTGGGTTGCGCCAGCCGCTAACGCCATAAAAGGGCTATATTTCCGGCGCTAGACACTTAGCGCCTGAACGCAGTCCGATCTGCGCCGATGCCCAAATTCAGTTGACATTTAGCGCCGGCGCAAAGTGTTTGCGCCCGCTCAGGTGCGCGCGCAGCTTATGACGTCATATCGTCGCGCAACGCTGTTTGTGCGCCCCAAACCGGAAATTCAGTGGCGCCCGCCCAATGTGGGCATGGCGCTGCTAAGAACTGTGAGGTGGAACGCAAAAGAGGCCCTGTGGGCCTCGGGGAGCGCAAATTAAAGGGCACTTACACTGACCTATAAAGCCCAGCCATTTTGCTGCAATGACTTTACTGCTTTGGATTTTTGGACAGAGACCAAGGGACAGAGCTAACTGATTTGGGACAACATAGGAGAGGTATTTTTGGCTTCTGGCCAGTGCTTTGACATTTGATTCATTGTGATTTATCTGTTCTCAACTTTATTATGGGGGCTGTATGGGGGGCCAACCCTCAGTTGCAGCATTATGTGCGAAGGGCTCGCAGACGCTGTGAGAGAGGGCCAGCCATGCCTAGACGCAGAGGGGCCATCAGGCGTCGGCAACGTAGGCCTTACCCACTCAGGCAATACCGGCAGCAGGTGTCCTATCTCACCATGACTGCGGCGCATTGTGTGAAGAGGCTGCGCTTCAGAAGGGAGGTGGTTGCAGAGATCTGCCAGCTGCTTCACACAGATCTGCGTCCACAGCTGATGTGCAGGACGTCTCTCTCGGTGGAAGTGAAGGTCACGGTGGCTCTGAACTTTTATGCAAGCGGCTCCTTCCAAGCCGCTGCTGCGGACATAGCGAACATCTCCCAGTTTGCCGCGCATCGCTGCATCCGGCAGGTCACCGATGCACTTTACGCGAGGAGACACCAATTCATCTCCTTCCCCATGACCCGACAGAGGCAGGAGCAGCGTACAGTCGGATTTGGCAGGATCGCGGGCTTCCCCATGGTGCAGGGCGCCATTGACTGCACGCATGTGGCTATGCGGGCACCTATCCACAATGCCGAGGATTACCGCAACCGGAAGGGCTACCATTCCCTAAATGTACAGCTGGTGTGTGACCACAGGCAGCGCATCCTAGCTGTCAATGCCCGCTTCCCAGGAAGCAGCCACGATGCATTTATCCTGCGCCAGACTACTGTGGCTGACATGTTCGAGGCACAGCCTCCACCAAGGGGATGGCTTATCGGGGACAAGGGCTACCCTTTGTGTACATGGCTCATGACCCTGCTCCGCGCGCCCAGGACCCCAGCGGAGGAGGCATACAACGAAAGCCATCAAGCCACAAGGAACATCATCGAGCAAACGATAGGTGTCCTCAAGCAACGTTTCCGCTGCCTGGATCGTTCCGGAAGATCTCTTCAGTATTCGCCGGATAGAGTCTCCCAGTTCGTCGTCGTGTGCTGCATGCTGCACAACCTGGCTATCCGCAGGACTCAGGCACTGCCACCTGGCATTGCACCAGCACCTCAGGAGGACGAGCAGGAGGAGGAGGAGGAGGAGGAGGAGGAGGAGGACCAGCCCAGGAGGGAGCGACAAGGGCCAAGGGCCGTCCGCCGGGGGCTTATTGATCGACATTTCTAGGCCCCCTGTCAGGGAATGGCCTGTGGCAATGAACGCACCTGAGGCAGCCGCTCCGCAAGCCCTCAGCCGGTTAACGCAAAAACCACTTCAAACATGACACCTGGACATGCTGAATAAATCAAAAGCTTTATTTCACAAACTCAGGGCCCTTCCCACATGAAACAGAAAAACAGACAAGACCCCCAAAAAACAGTCAAAAACATCTGTCACTCCCAAAACCTGGGGAGGACTAACAAAACTTGCCCATCCAAAAGGCCTTCAACAGCGGCCTTACAAAAATAAGCCCCCCCGCCACAACAGAGACACCCCCATGAGAACAAAAAATGCCTTGATCCTCGGCCTTAACAAAATAATGCCCCCCACAACACAAGCCCCCCAATATAAAAGAAACCGCTCTCACCACACTCTAATGGGTGTGCCAAGAGGGCGAGTCCTTACACAGGCTTCTCCGGCCCCTGGCCGACCTGCTGCTCCGCCTCAACCTGGGTCCTGCGGGTGTGGCGAGGCTGGGGGAAGGCTCATGAAGGCCACAAAGCGTGTCGGCAGATGCCCTTGGGGTCGGCCTAGACGAGGCCTGGCCCGGGAAGGGCCGCCTGCTGACTGCTGCAGCTGTGGCTGGGCAGCATCAGTCTTAGCAGCAGCTCGTCGCACCTTGGCTGGGGGAGTGGCAGTGTCGGCAGCACCATTGGGGGCAAGCTGGCTGATGGCAGGTGCGCGCTGCTCGCCAGAGACACTGGCACTCGGCCGGGCTGGCAGTGTAGCAAGCGCAGCAATCTGGGGGAAGCCAGACCGCTGTGCTGCAGCAGGGCGGCGGGTGCCATGGCGATGCCTCCGTGCCACAGCGAGTGTGGCAGAAGTGAGTGCCCGAACTGCCCTGGTATGTGCCCGCATCAGCTCTGCCAGTGTGTGGACGGCACCACTCATCTCGCGAGTCGCGTCCTGCGCTGCCGCCAGTTGCTGCACACCCGCGTCCTGCGCTGCCGCCAGTTGCTGCACACCCGCGTCCTGCGCTGCCGCGAGTTGCTGCACATCCCTGTCGTGCGCTGCGGCCAGTTGCTGGACACCCCTGTCGTGCGCTGCCGTGAGTTGTTCGAACCCCCCGGCCTGTGATTCCCCGAAAGCCACCACACTCTGAGCCAGGGACTCAATGGCGTGAGGCATCTGTTCGACCACCCCCATGAACTCTTGGTGGCGCCGCTCAGACGCCGCCGACATCTCATCGAGGACGCGCACCTCCTGGGCGAGGACCGTGTCTGGACTGGAGGGCGGACTCTCCCTCCGGGGAGAAGGCCGCCGAGCTGGCCGACCCTTCCCGCGTGCGTCGACCCCACTTGGGCCAGGTTGTGCCCTCCCCTCCAACACCTCGCCCCTCTGGGGAGAAGGCTGGCATGCTGCCGGACACTTCCCGCGTGTGTCCACCCTACTGGGACCAGCTTCGGCCCTCCCCTCCAACAGCTCCCCCTGGCTCTCCTGCAGGCCAGACGTCTCCCCTCCATTGCCATCCCCTGGCGCGGAGGAGGGTTCCCCCGATGTGCCGCCTTCCTCCTGGTCCTCGACGTCCTCCTCCTCCAAGGGCCTGGCTCTCTGCGCTTCAGGGACCACCTCCTCCTCACCAGCTGAAAGCAGGAAGGCACAAGAGTAGCTTTAGAGTGAGGACAGGCCGTCAGCGAGGGAGGCCTGAGTGGTGCATTATGCGCATTTGTCGGTCAGTGGGAAAGGATGTAGATCTGAAGCGCGAGGGCAACGAGAGAGGTGCAACCGGTCATGTCCTTACCAGTGGGTACCAGTACAGGGTCCGCCTCGCCGATCGCGACAGGGCCAGTCACCCGGCCACGCATGAGTCGTGCCACGCTCTCCTCCAGATCAGTGAGCGCCTGGTACTCGGGATGGCCTCCACCAGTGACAGCCTGGCTCCTTACATTGCTCGCCAGCTTGGCCTGCAAGAGAAAGGACGGCCTCTAAGTACAGTGTGGTGCCCTGTCGCTGTGTGCACTGCCTCCCATGGTCGAATAGCTTGGCCAGTGTGGTGCCCTGTTGCTGGGTGTACTGCCTCCCATGGTGGAATAGCTTGGCCAGTGTGGTGCCCTGTTGCTGGGTGCACTGCCTCCCATGGTGGAATAGCTTGGCCAGTGTGGTGCCCTGTCGCTGGGTGCACTGCCTCCCATGGTCGAATAGCTTGGCCAGTGTGTTAAGTGCAGAAAGTGCTATTGATGAACATGCAAGTGCCATTGCTGCGGGAGGAGGGCTGCCCATTAGGCCTTTGAGGTCCCTTTGCCCATAATGTGAGGTGCACATTCAAGGATGAGGGGGACACTGGAAAGGGTACTCACCTTCACCATCCGAGTGAGGTCGTTGAACTTCTTGCGGCATTGGTCCGCACTCCTGGGGACATCACAGGTGGATGACACCCTGCGGGCGATTTTGCCCCAGGCTCTCCTGTACTGGCTCCTGGGAGCCTTCCTGCCACTGTCCGGGCACAGGATCTCTCTTCTCTTCTCCACACCATGAATGAGCACACTCAGAGCATGCTCTGAGAAGCGCTGCGCTCGCTCACGGGCCCTCTCCATTGCTCCAGGCGCTATTTTGGCACACCAGTAGTGCTGAGGCCTAGCTGCAGGGCTCCAGTATGCAGGGCGTGGCAGCAGTCAAAGTTGACCCTTCCCCCTTTAAGAGCTGGCCGGCGTCAGGGTGTCTGCTGTCAATCAAAACATGACCGCACCTGCGCTGCGCCCGGCTTCGGCGTTATTAGGCCGCATCGCCGGCTTAGCGACGGAACACAGCATTTCAACGCCAGTTTCAGCGCTCGGCCAAACTTAGGGCCAACTCTACTGAATTTCGGCGATGTGGCCTACACTTTCCGACGGGCGCTAACTTTAGCGAGCGCCCGACTTTAGCGCCCCAAAAGTGTCCAGACTGAATTTCTAGGCCAATTAGTGTACACTATATTTTGCAGAAAATGTTTAGTTTGTAACTTTTCTCTGTAAGCAAACGTGCACAGCTAGCCGTGAAATGCTCGCTCTCTGTCTAGCTGGTTAACTTGTAGCTGTATTTGATGCACTATGTACAGGGCTAATTTAAAGTGAATGTAAGAGAATGCCTTTCAGTTTGCTAAATGTATATTCACAGTAAGCTGTGTTTCCACGTGTTTTGGTAAGTTACATGCCAAATGTACTGTGTTGCTCAGGCTTACCTACATTTGTGTATGCATATCAGTTATGTGCTTGTGTACTAATGTATGCTTCCATTTCTGTATTGTATTTCAGTTTCACAATAAGAATCTTTCAGTAAAGGTTACAAGAAAAGTCAAGCATTGTGATTTTTATGGGAAGATATCAAGTTGTTAGCTACCTGTCTAGCTTTGCATAGGAACGCGCTGCAAGGGCAGAATAGTGAAAAGACAACAGCACAGCGGGCTCAAGCACAAGAAGATACCACTCAGCTACCAT
Source organism: Somniosus microcephalus (assembly GCF_052327205.1). Classification (NCBI taxonomy): domain Eukaryota; kingdom Metazoa; phylum Chordata; class Chondrichthyes; order Squaliformes; family Somniosidae; genus Somniosus; species Somniosus microcephalus. The sequence goes on along the minus strand of NC_140991.1, from coordinate 50,583,124 downwards.
GAGTCTACGCTCAGGAAGACAATATACCATAGAGGACGTCGACCAGCCAACCGAGAAGCATGAGCCTCTTCGAGCAAATGATGCCAAGTCACAGTCCTCTAAAGTATCCTCTAGATCATCTCGGCGGTCCAGCAGACCGTCGTCATCGACAGCTTCTGTAGCTGCCAAAGCACATGCCAAGGCAAAAACTGCCCAGGCTCAATTGTCCTTCGCTGAAAACGAAGCTAGTGTGATGAAGCAGAGAGCCGACCTCGACGCTAGTGTGATGAAGCAGAGAGCTGACCTCGACGCCAGTCTCCACATGCTCCAAAGCCAGAGAGCTGCCGCTGCCGCTGAAGCTGAAGCTGCAGCTTATGAAGAAGGTGAGGAGAACGAAGGCTGGGAGCACAGCCATGAACCATATGTTCCAGAACAGCCCCTCAGTCCAGTGCAACATACAAGTGAGTATGTCCAACAACACTCCAAATTGTTCTTCAAGGAAACATCCAGGTATCTCGACGCAGAACCAGCTACTCACCACAGTAACAAACAGCCTGTTTTCAGAGACACTGAGCTTAAAAGAGAAGAAACAAGTAAGACTTACCTGCAGAGACCTCCACAGCACTTGGCCAATCCAGCCAAGCAGTCCTCACCCGAGCCACAAGGTGCACAAGATCTCGCTAGGTACCTCATCCGCTGAGAATTGTTAAGTTCAGGTCTTCTAGAATTATTGGTCATGGAAAGCGTCCTTCCTGAGTACCACCAAGGATTTGAATCTGTCAGCCAGAGAAGAACTAGATTTGATGACAAAGTGGCTCGGAGCTGAGTCGTCAGAACAGGCGAAGAGAATTCGCTCAGCGCACGTCCGCAATCCCACAGCAGGCCTCAACCTGGTTTGGCAACGTCTCGAAGACTGTTATGGGACACCAGAAGTCATTGAACACGCACTGCTTAAGAAGATTGAGGACTTTCCGAAGCTAACCAACAAAGATAATGTCGAGCTTCGAGAACTGGGTGACATTCTCCTCGAACTGGAGTGTGCTAAGGGAGAAGGTTACCTGACAGGCCTCTCGTATTTGGATACAGCTCATGGGGTAAACCCAAAAGTGGAAAAGCTCCCCTACAACCTTCAAGAGAAATGGATAGATAAGGGATCCAAGTACAAGGAGGACCACGGAGTAGCATTTCCTCCCTTCTCTCTCTTCTCCAGGTTCGTCCAAAAACAGGCAAAGGTGAGGAATGATCCAAGTTTCACTTTCTCCACCTCCAGCAGTCACGCTCCTTCGAGAACAGAGAAACCCACAAAGTACAGCAACAAAGCCTCTGTGAGCGTGCACAAAACAGATGTTCCAGCCGAACCCTCAGTCAACCAATCCAGTTCTGCTGGGAATAAAGTGGATGACCCAGATCATCAGTGTCCAATACACAAGAAGCCCCACCCACTCAAAAAGTGTCGAAGCTTTAGAGGCAAGCCTATTGATGAGCGCAAATCATACCTGAATGAGAATCGCATCTGCTTCAGGTATTGTGGGTCGACTCTGCACATGGCAAAAGACTGCAAGGCGACAATCAAGTGCTTCGAGTGCAACAGTGAAAAACACATCGCAGCCCTGCATCCAGGTCCTCCTCCTTCAACCACCGAGAGTGCTGCGGTTGACAAAGAGGATAGCGGGCAGCAAAGCGAAAGCGCAACTTCTTCAGTCACCTCCAAGTGTACAGAGGTTTGTGGAAATGCAAGCAGCCCACGCTCATGCTCCAAAATCTGCTTGGTTAAAGCATATCCTGCAGGGAGAAAGGAGAAGGCAATCAAGATGTATGCAGTGCTTGATGAGCAAAGTAACAAGTCTCTAGCGAAGACAGAATTCTTCAATCTCTTTGAAGTCAAGGCCAGCGCAGCTCCGTACATGCTAAAAACCTGTTCAGGGACAACAGAGACTATGGGTAGGAGAGTTGGCAACTTCCTGATCGAGTCCATGGATGGGAAACTACAGCTTCCCCTCCCCACCTTAATTGAGTGTGACATGATGCCAGATGATAGGACGGAAATTCCCTCCCCAGAAGTCGCACGCCATCAGCCCCACCTACAGCCAGTTGCCAACAAGATTCCAGCTGTGGACCCGGACGCTCCAATCCCCCTGCTCTTGGGAAGAGACATCTTAAGGGTGCACAAGGTGCATGAGCAAATCAACGGGCCCCACAATGCTCCTTATGCGCAGCGGCTTGACCTGGGATGGGTCCTCGTGGGTGGAGTTTGCCTGGGAACAGTCCACAAACCAGCGGATGTCAACGTCTATAAAGCAAACGTGTTGCACAACAGTCGCACATCCTTTCTCAGCCCATGCCCAAACAGGATCCAGGTAAAGGAAGACTACGATGGCATGACGCAGCATCATAGGTCAACCTCCTCTGCCTGTGAGGAAGAGGCAGGCCTCACTGTGAGCACAGACAGCCTAGGATGCTCAGTGTTTGAAAGGTCCAAGGATGATGACAAGCCAGCACTATCCATGGACGACAAAGCTTTCCTAACCATCAATGCCCTGAGGAGGTTTTTCTCAATCCGTGGTCCAGCCAAACTTCTCCGCTTCGACAGAGGGACTAACTTCATGGGTGCCTGTAAGGAGTTGGACATCCACACAGATGATGCAGCGGTAAGAAGCTACCTCCAAAAGAAAGGATGCACGTGGGTGTTTAACCCCCCGCATTCATCCCACATGGGTGGTTCATGGGAGAGGCTCATCGGTGTTGCCAGGCGTATTCTGGATGCTATGCTGCTTCAGACGGGACCCACTCATCTCACACATGACGTCTTGAGCACTCTCATGGCTGAAGTCATGGCGATCATGAATTCAAGACCCCTGGTGCCGGTGTCCACCGACCCAGACATGCCTGCAGTCCTCACCCCAGCGATGCTCCTGACTCAAAAGAGGAGTGCTATTTCAGCCCCCTCTGGAAACTTCGACATGGCTGAGCTGCACAAGAAGCAGTGGAAGCAAGTCCAGTGTCTTGCAGACACTTTTTGGAAGAGATGGAGAGGAGAGTATTTGTCCACCCTACAGAGCTGTAGGAAATGGACAGAAGACAAGCCAAATGTCAAAGTGGGAGATGTTGTCTTGCTGAAAGACAGCCAAGCACACAGAACTGAATGGCCAGTGGGACTGGTTGTCAAAACTCTGCCGAGCAGGGACAAGAGGGTCCGCAAGGTGGAGGTGAAGCTTGTCAAGGAGGGGACTGTCAAAGTGTTTCTGAGGCCAGTCTCAGAGATCATAGTCCTCCTTTCTGAAGAAACCTAGAGAAAGGATTCTGAGTATGTTTGCAGCCAAAGGACGTTTTCTTTAGGTTTTATTTTGTATCTGTAGTGGTACAATGGAATTATACCAAGCGGGGAGTGTGCTGCCCTCCTTTAGGAATTTATGTTAGTTTTCCAGTTAATTCAGGGGTTTGAGTAATTTGGGTCAATTTCCATTGTGTGCCGCCAACTAGTGGATATTTGGTACCTAGCAAGTGCAGTAAAGCGCAGTAAAGTGCAGTAAAGTAAACTACTGTATATCACAGACCTGCAGCTCGACACATGGTCTGGGAAGTTATTTTCTTGTTACGCTCCGGCCTTGGACACTATTTGTCTGCAAGTACTTGAGAATGTTATAAATGATTCGTGTACACTATATTTTGCAGAAAATGTTTAGTTTGTAACTTTTCTCTGTAAGCAAACCTGCACAGCTAGCCGTGAAGTGCTCGCTCTCTGTCTAGCTGGTTAACTTGTAGCTGTATTTGATGCACTATGTACAGGGCTAATTAAAATGAATGTAAGAGAATGCCTTTCAGTTTGCTAAATGTATATTCACAGTAAGCTGTGTTTCCACGTGTTTTGGTAAGTTACATGCCAAATGTATTGTGTTGTTCAGGCTTACCTAAATTTGTGTATGCGTATCAGTTATGTGCTTGTGTACTAATGTGTGCTTCCATTTCTGTATTGTATTTCAGTTTCACAATAAGAATCTTTCAGTAAAGGTTACAAGAAAAGTCAAGCCTTGTGATTTTTATGGGAAGATATCAAGTTGTTAGCTACCTGTCTAGCTCTGCATAGGAACGCACTGCAAGGGCAGAATAACGACCTTAGGATGACCCAGAGCCAATTAAGCACTTTTGAATTGTAGTCACTATTGTTATGTAGGAAAGACAACAACCAATTTGCACACAACAAGGTCCCACAAACAGCAGTGACCAGATAGGCCTGCTTTTTAGTGATGTTGGTTGAGGGATAAATATTGACCAAGACACCGTGGATAGCTTTCCTGATCTTCTTCAAAATAGTGCCATGGGATCTTTTACGTCCACCTGAGAGAGCAGATGGGGCCTCGGTTTAACGTCTCAGCCAAAAGATAGCATCTCCGACTGTGTAGCACTCCCTCAGTGCTGCACTGGAGTGTCAGACTAGATTATGTGCTCAAGTCTCTGGATTGAGACTTGTAACTACAACCTTTGGAGTCGGAGGTGAGAGTACTACCAACTGAGCCACGGTTGACACTTTGATTGGGCAACAGAGCTTAGAATTCTGTTTGCTTTGTTGTTTCCTGCTCCACAGATGAATGAGAGTGTTGAGTGCACTACCACTCACGAATCTCTTTCAGCTTTTCACCCACCTAGTTCTATTCATTAAGTATGTTGTCCACTATGTCTTCCAACTTACTCTTAGCAGTACTACATTTTATCAGCTGTACTTATTGCTCACTCGCAAATTTTGTCAAGGTATGTGTAAGGCTCGCAAAATTATACAGATTCCCCCAAAGTAAGAAAAGGAGAGATTTTGGACTGTTTGAAAAAATATTGGGCAAAAAGGGGCTTAAAATCAAAATCCCAGGATTTCTGCTAGTTTAAAAGGCATGTTTAGGCCTGTGGAAAAGCTGCAACAAAAGGAATGGGTTGGACACTGTGGGACAGACAGTTTGAGTACTGGAAAGGCCAGATTGTCTGAGAATGTTCTGGGCCATCCCAGCCATTCTACATAAAGACAATAAGCCCACGGGAGGACAGTTCCCGCCAAAAACCTACAGGGACATCAAGTACATGAATAATACAATACATGCCAACAACCAACAAAAGAGACCCTGGCCCCAGCAGGAGAAAGACAATCAAACAACAGTTTAAGCCACTCAGAAAGATTTCCAAACCCACTTTGCACACTTAAACTGATTTTCAAAGCAATCCCGAAACCAGTTAAAGGCCAATTAAAAATAGACGGGACCATCCCCGAAACTCGATGAGAATTTAAACCTATTAAAATTAACGAGCCCGCCAAAATTAACAAAGGACCAGAGGAGATTTGGCGGTCAGATAAGCCAGGCCTCAAAACAGTATAATTGAGGCCTGCTTGTTCGGTTCAACACAGTACACACAGTTGAGAGTACAGCACGTCAGTTCGGCTCAGAAAGGTTCAAGTTCAGTACAGGAGAGAGAAAGTACAGTTCAGAAAGAGTACTACTCTTTATCATCATCACCGTACATAGTCGGAGGATTGGAGACTTGAGGAAAGAAGAACGAAACGAAAGGAAAAGGGAATCGCGGCAATCAAAGGCCTCAAGAAACCAACAACTAACAATATTACCACCAACTAGGTAATATTGGGCCACCGCGACCAACAAGAAACCAACCAACAAGACGTCGAAAATTCGCAAGTTTGTTTCCACTCTACAAGCTAGTCTGATTTACCCCTGAGTAAGATTTGACACAGAAGACTCTCAAAACTATACCTAACCAAAGGAAATTGGGTACTTACCCGATAAATCCAACTACGCATACAACCGCATCAGCGGACAGGCGAAGACTGAAAACCCAACGCAGGTGCAGACTTCCACCACGTCCGGGGTACGGCAAGCCCCAGCCGCCACAACTAAAGAGAACCCCGAAATCACGAACCTCTACAATCTGTCAAGAAAGTCGTTTGATGAGCATTCCCTGCTCCTCTGAAATTCAACCTAGCTGGATAGTGGGATTGGGAGGGGTAAGGTAATTTTGTCTATTGTCATTCTACCTCACATATTCTGAAGTGTTCCCCCTTTTAGAGTATAAGTTTTATTGTATTGTATATTTTCTTGTCTCAAAATAAAATCTAAATTCTTTTGAACAACCCAGGTGTCTGTTGCAATTTCATTACATAGAAACATAGAAACATAGAAGATAGGAGCAGGAGTAGGCCATTCGGCCCCTCGCGCCTGCTCCACCATTCAATGAGATCATGGCTGATTGTCCAAATTCAGTACCCTGTTCCTGCCTTCTCTCCATATCCCTTGATCCCTTTAGCCTTAAGAAATATATCCAAATCCTTCTTGAATATATTTAATGAATTGGCCTCCACTGCCTTCTGTGGTACAGAATTCCATAGGTTCACCACTCTCTGGGTGAAGAAATTCCTCCTCATCTCTGTCCTAAATGGCTTACTCTTTATCCTTAGACTGTGACCCCTGGTTCTGGACTCCCCGACCATCAGAAACATCCTTCCAGCATCTAGTCTGTCTAGTCCTGTTAGAATTTTATAAGTTTCGATGAGATCCCCTCTCATTCTTCTAAACTCCAGCGAGTACAAGCCCAATCGACCCAATCTCTCCTCATACATCATTCCTGCCATCCCAGGTATCAGCCTGGTGAATCTTCGCTGCACTCCTTCCACGGCAAGAACGTCCTTCCTCAGATAAGGCGACCAAAACTGCACACAATACTCCAGATGTGGTCTCACCAAGGCCCTGTACAACTGCAGCAAGACATCCTTGTTCCTGTACTCAAACCCTCTCGCTACGAAGGCCAAAATACCATTTGCCTTCTTAACCGCCTGCTGCACCTGCATGCTTACCTTCAGCGACTGGTGCACAAGGACGTCCAGGTCTCGTTGCACTTCCCCTTCTCCCAATCTATTGCCATTCAAATAATAATCTGCCTTCTTGTTTTTGACATCAAAGTGGATAACCTCGCATTTATCCACATTATATTGCATCTGCCATGCTTCTGCCCAATCACCCAACCTGTCCAGATCATACTGGAGTTTATCGGTATCCTCCTCACAACACACACGCCCACCCAGCTTTGTGTCATCTCCAAACTTGGAGATATTACATCTAGTTCCCTCATCCAGATCATTAATATATATTGTGAATAGCTGGGGTCCAAGGACCGATCCTTGCGGTACCCCGCTGGTCACTGCCTGCCACTCGGATAAAGAGCCGTTTATTCCAACTCTTTGCTTTCTGTCTGCCAACCAGTTCTCTATCCAAGTCAATACCTTGCCCGCAATCCCATGTGACTTAATTTTACACGCTAATCTCTTATGCGGGTCCTTATCAAAAGCCTTTTGAAAATCCAAATACACCACATCCACGGGTAGATTAGTCAAGCACGATTTACCTTTTGTAAATCCATGTTGACTTTGTCCGATCCGGTCACTTTTTTCCAAGTGCTCTGCTATTACATCCTTTATAATGGACTCTAGCATTTTCCCCACTACCGATGTTAGGCTTACCGGTCTGTAATTCCCCATTTTCTCTCTACCACCCTTTTTGAACAATGGGGTAACATTAGCTACCCGCCAATCCATGGGTACTGTTCCAGAGTCTGTCGAATTTTGGAAGCTGACCCGCAATGCATCTACTATTTCTAGGGCCACTTCCTTAAGTACCCTAGGATGTAGATTATCAGGCCCTGGGGATTTGTCGGCCCTCAATCCCATCAATTTCCCTAACACCATTTCCCTACAAATACTGATTTCTATCAGTTCCTCCCTGTCATTAGACCATATGTTCCCCAACATCTTCGGGAGGTTATTTGTGTCCTCCTTTTTGAAGACAGAACCAAAGTATGTATTTAATTGGTCTGCCATTTCTTTGTTCCCCATTATAAATTCCCCTGATTCTGACTGCAAGGGACCTACGCTTGACTTCACCAATCCTTTTCTCTTCACATATCTATAAAAGCTTTTACAGTCAGTTTTTATGTTCCCTGCAAGCTTACTCTCATATTATATTTCCCCCCTCTTAATTAATCCCTTTGTCCTCCTTTGTTGAATCCTATACTGCTCCCAATCCTCAGATTTACTGCTTTTTCTGGCCAATTTTTATGTCCTCTCCTTGGATCTTATGCTATCCCTAATTTCCCTTGTTAGCCACGGTTGAGTCACCTTTTTTGTTTTATTTTTATGCCAAATTGGGATGAACAAATTCTGTAGTTCATCCATGCGATCTTTGAATGTTTGCCATTGCCCATCCACCATCAACCCTTTGAGTGTCATTCTCCAATCAATCCTACCCAACTCGTACCTCATACCATCGTAGTCACCTTTATTTAAATTCAGGACCCTAGTCTCTGAGTCAACTATTTCACTCTCCATCTTAATGAAGAATTCTATCATATTATGATCGCTCTGACCCAAGGGGCCTCGCACAACAGGATTGCTATTTAATCCTTTGTGGCGGAGCCACCAAGAGACACTGAACAATCTGTAATCATTCCTTTAACCACTCTGTAGTGCAATTGTGGACTGCACCTTTAAGCTGTGTGTAGGTTCTTGTATTTCCACGTGATGACATCATGACGCCGATCACGTGGCCCCCAGTTGGCGCGGAAAATGTGATGACGTCATGACGTCGGTTTCCAGTATTTAAGGGCAGTCTGAGAAAGGCTGGGGACCTGAACAGACCTGCTGACCTCTGCTCTTGTAGTTATCAGTTAAAGTATTTTGTTTATTAAAGTTTAATTATTTCGTTTTACTGCGTTGGACTTCGTTATTCGGATAGGAACTTCCGTTCCTACATTGGTGACCCCGAGCTCGTTGGACAACTTTCTTCGAGATATTCATAATGAACACGAACGCCGCTGCCCTTAAATTGCCGCAGTTCTGGGAACAGCAACCAGAAGCATGGTTTTTCCAAGCAGAAGCCCAGTTTGCTATCCGGGACATTACAGCGGATTCAACCCGTTATTATTACATGGTTTCCGCTCTGGACAGCGCCACGGCTTTACGGGTCGTCAGCATCCTGGGGAATCCACCGGCAGAGGGCAAGTATTCAGCTTTAAAAGAGCGTTTACTACAAGTGTATGGTCTAACTAAGTCAGAGCGTGCACGCAAGCTTATCGCAATGCCGGGTCTTGGGGACTCAAAACCATCAGAATTGATGAGCCAAATGCTCACGCTTTTGGAATGTTTTTTATTTCGAGAGCTTTTCCTCTGCCAGCTACCCGAGCCAGTTCAGGCAGTCTTGGCCAGTTCTACGATTACGGACTGTGCCGAGCTGGCTGTGGAGGCAGATAAGTCTTTTATGGTCATACAGCAGAGTTGCGCAGCTACGAGGCATCTTTCCCCTACACGAGCAAAGTCCAGCCCTCCTCCATCAGGCTTGTGTATGTACCACGCCCGTTTTGGCGCCAAGGCTCGACGCTGCCGTCCACCCTGCAGTTGGGTTGAAAAAAAGTCTCCAGCAGACTCACAAATTTCGAAGAAGACAGGGGCTGACAAAAACACCCAGTTCACCATGGCAGTCGGTTCAGCAGGAAAACTCCTCTATATTACTGATTCCGGAACAGGGCTACGATTCTTGTGTGATACTGGTTCTCAGTGCAGTATTTTGCCAGTCTCAAAGCTGGATCTACAATCCGGCAGTCACGGCCCTTCCCTTGAGGCAGCCAATGGTGCGGCCATTCGCACGTTCGGTAAACGGACAGTTAATTTAACTCTTGGAGGTCAACATTTTGTATGGGAATTTATAATGGCTAAAGTATCACAGGCCATCCTGGGGGCTGATTTTTTTTGTGCCTATGGTTTTCTGGTCGACGTCCAACATTGTCGACTCAGTAATGCGTCTACCTTCCATGCGGTGCCTTGTCACCGCAGTACTGCTGTCTCCTGGTCGGTTGCCTGTGCGGTTCCATCGCAGGAAGGGTTTAGGCGACTGGCGAATTCCCGGGGCTCACCAGGCCTACATTCTCGGCAGCAGTTGCGAAGCACGGTGTGGTGCATTATATTACCACAACAGGATTGCCTGTTTACGCCCGGGCACGAAGATTGGAACCCGGAAAGCTTATAGCCGCAAAGGCAGAGTTTCGGATTATGGAGCGCCTTGGGATTGTCCGACGCTCCGACAGTCCTTGGTCTTCCCCATTACACATTGTACCCAAACCAGGTCGCGGATGGAGGCCTTGTGGGGATTACAGACGTCTTAATGAAGCCACTATGCCGGATAGGTATCCAATACCGCATATACAGGATTTTTCGGCTCATTTGGCCGGCAAAACAATATTTTCCAAAGTAGATCTCGTCCATGGATATCATCAAGTTCCTGTGTACCCTCAAGACATCCCCAAAACGGCGGTCATCACACCGTTTGGCCTTTTTGAGTTCCTTCGCATGCCGTTTGGATTGAAAAATGCAGCTCAGGCTTTTCAGCGACTTATGGACTCTGTGTTACGGGACCTTCCTTTCATTTTCATTTACTTGGATGATATTCTCATTGCTAGTAAAGATAAGGAAGAGCATATGGCTCATTTACGTACACTCTTTGCCTGTCTCAGCCAACATGGCCTCATTATAAATCTATCCAAATGCCAGTTTGGGTTAACCAGCATTGACTTTCTAGGGCATAGGATCACCTCGGAAGGCGCCGTCCCACTGGCCACTAAGGTAGAGGCAGTTACGGCATTCCTGCGGCCGCATATACTTAAATCTCTTCAGGAGTTCCTGGGGATGGTGAATTTTTATCACCGTTTTGTCCCCAAGGCAGCCCAATTAATGCAGCCGCTGTACGAAGCACTTAAAGGGAAGTTGGGTAAAGATGTTATCATTTGGACACCACAGATGGACCAAGCATTCCTGGACACCAAGGCGGCATTGGCAGATGCAACTATGCTTGCACACCCACTCCCGGGCGCGACCATCGCCCTTACTACCGACGCCTCCGATTACGCCATCGGGGCAGTGCAGGAACAATGGGTTGACGGGACTTGGCAGCCATTGGCCTTTTTTAGCCGCCAACTGCGTATAAATGAGCGAAAATATAGCACTTTTGATAGGGAGTTGCTGGCCTTGTTTTTGGCCATCCGGCATTTTCGTTTTCTTCTAGAAGGGCGCCCATTTACTGCATTTGTGGACCATAAACCGCTCACTTTTGCAATGGCCAAAACGGCAGAGCCATGGTCAGCCCGGCAACAGCGCCACCTTACATTTATATCGGAATTTACAACGGATTTGCGACATGTGTCTGGCAAAGATAATCTTGTGGCTGATTGCCTGTCGCGTGCCCCAGTCCAGACAATTCACCTGGGAATCGATTACGTCGGGTTGGCAAGAGAACAGCTGGCGGATCCTGAAGTTCAGGCGTATCGGACCATGCCTTCTAGCTTGCAGGTAGCCGATGTTATGTTCCAATCAGCAGGAACCACGCTTTTGTGTGACATATCCATGGGAGTGCCCCGGCCCATTGTGCCAGTCGAATGGCGTAAGAAGATTTTTCAGATTATACATGGCTTATCACACCCGGGGATGTGAGCTTCACAACGGCTTATGTCCCGTAAGTTTGTTTGGAAGGGAATGCATTTAGACGTTCGGGACTGGACAAACAATTGCGTGGACTGTCAAAAATCAAAGGTTCATCGTCACGTGAAGGCTCCAATGGCCATCTTTCCAGTGCCTGAACACCGGTTCGACCATGTACATGTGGACTTAGTGGGCCCCCTCCCCATTTCGCGGGGTTTTATGCATCTCCTGACAATAGTGGACCGTACTACCAGGCGGCCAGAGGCGATTCCCTTGGTTGCTACTACCACAGCGGACGTATCCAGGGCATTTATTTTGTCGTGGGTGGCCCGGTTTGGAGTGCCATCTGATATCTCCTCTGACCGTGGTCCACAATTTACATCAGAGTTGTGGAATGCAGTTGCACAGGGCTTGGGTACCAAGCTGCATCGTACCACCGCTTACCATCCGCAAGCAAATGGCTTATGTGAAAGATTTCATCGGTCTTTAAAGGCGTCCCTCCGTGCCAGCTTGCGTGGTTCCAACTGGGTGGATAGACACCCTTGGGTGATGCTAGGCCTCCGTACAGCCCCCAAAGATAACCTCCAGGCTTCGTCGGCTGAGTTAGTCTACGGTCAAGCGCTTCGAGTACCAGGGGATTTTCTCCCTCCACATACAGAATCATGGTCGCCTGCTCAGCAGCTTCTTCAGCATCAAGAGGTGGCAAAGAATTTCCTGCCTATTCCAACTTCGCATCACAATCTACAGAGGCCTCATGTTCCAGCAGAACTTATGAGTTCCGATTATGTTTTTATTCGGCAGGATGCTCATAGAGATACACTCAGACCACCTTATGATGGACCGTTTCGTGTTATTGCAGCGGGAGAGAAATATTTTACGGTCGAAATGGGAGGTAAATCGGATACCATCTCCATCGACCGACTTAAACCAGCCCATCTGGATCGGAGTGAACCGGTGGTCGTTGCTCAGCCACCTCGCCGTGGACGACCACCATTGGCTACTAGACCAATTATGCAGCAGTCTACTATTAAATTGCCTGCTTCGGCTTCATCCTCGTCTACACCTTCGGCTATGGTTTCCTCCACCCCAGATGTACCGCTTCAGACACAGCCAAATGTTGGCTCATCTTCTAATGATCCAGCGTCTGAAGTTCGTAGTCGTTCGGGCAGAATAATTAAACCTCCTGCAGGTTTGATGCTGTCTGTTAAAGAGAATTCTGGGGAGGCGCCTGTGGCGGAGCCACCAAGAGACACTGAACAATCTGTAATCATTCCTTTAACCACTCTGTAGTGCAGTTGTGGACTGCACCTTTAAGCTGTGTGTAGGTTCTTGTATTTCCACGTGATGACGTCATGACGCCAATCACGTGACCCCCAGTTGGCGCGGAAAACGTGATGACGTCATGACGTCAGTTTCCAGTATTTAAGGGCAGTCTGAGAAAGGCTGGGGACCTGGACAGACCTGCTGACCTCTGCTCTTGTAGTTATCAGTTAAAGTATTTTGTTTATTAAGTTTAATTATTTCGTTTTACTGCGTTGGACTTCGTTATTCGGATAGGAACTTCCGTTCCTACACCTTTCTCATTACATAATACCCAGTCTAAGATGGCCTGATCTCCAGTTGGTTCCTCGACATATTGGTCCAGGAAACCATCCCGTATACACTCCAGGAATTCCTCCTCCACAGTATTGTTACTAATTTGGTTAGCCCAATCTATATGTAGATTAAAGTCACCCATGATAACTGCTGTGCCCTTATTGCACGCTTCTCTAATTTCCCATTTAATGCCATCCCCGACCTCCGCATTACTGTTTGGAGGTCTATATACCACTCCCACTAACGTTGTCTGCCCCTTGGTATTTTTCAGTTCTACCCATACAGATTCTACCTCATCAGAGCTAATATCCTTCCTTTCAATTGTGTTAATCCCCCTCTTTAACCAGCAATGCTACCCCACCTCTTTTTCCTTTTTGCCTATCTTTCCTGAATATTGAATACCCCGGGATATTGAGTTCCCAGCCTTGGCCACCCTGGAGCCATGTTTCCGTAATCACAATCATATCATATTCGTTTACCTTTATTTGCGCAGCTAATTCATCCACCTTATTAAAAATGCTCCTTGCATTAAGACATAAAGCCTCGAGCTTGTTTTTTTTAACTCTCTTAGAATTATTATTTACTATGGCCATGTATGATTTAAACCCTTGATTTCTCTGCCTGCCACTTTTGTTTTGCTCCTTCCTGTCTTTTGCTTTTATCCTTGTTTCCCTTTCCTCTGTCTCTCCGCTCAGGTTCCCAACCCCCTGCCATTTTAGTTTAAACCCTCCTCCAGAGCATTAGCAAACACTCCCCCTAGGACATCGGTCCCGGCCCTGCCCAGGTGCAAACCATCCATTTTGTACTAGTCCCACCTCCCCCAGAACCGGTTCCAATGTCCCAGATATTTGAATCCCTCCCCCTTGCACCATTCCTCTAGCCACGTATTCATCTGAAATATCTTTCTATTTCTACTCTGACTAGCACATGGCACTGGTAGCAATCCTGAGATTACTACCTTTGAGGTCCTATTTTTTAATTTACCTCCTAAATCCCTATATTCAGCTTTTAGGACCTCATCCCGGTTTTTACCTATATCGTTGGTACCTATATGCACCATGACAACTGGCTGTTCACCCTCCCCTTCCAAGATGTTCTGCAGCTGCTCTGAGACATCCTTGACCCTTGCATCAGGGAGGCAACACACCATCCTGGAGTCTCATTTGCGGCCGCAGAAATGCCTATCTATTCCCCTTACAATAGAGTCCCCTATCACTATAGCTCTCCCAGTCTTTTTCCTCCCGTTCTGTGCAGCAGAACCACCCCTGGTGCCAGGAAGTTGGCTGCTGCTGCCTTCCCCTGGTAAGCCATACCCCCCATCAGTATCCAAAGTGGTGTATCTGTTTGAGAGGGGGATGGCCACAGGGGACCCCTGCACTACCTGCCTGCGCCTACTACTCTGCCTGTTGGTCACCCGTTCCCTCTCTGCCTGTGCCAACTTTACCTGCGATGTGACCAACTGATCAAACGTGCTATTCACGACGTCTTCAGCATCACGAATGGCCCAGTATGTATCCAATCGCTGCTCCAGCACCGTAATGCGGTCTGCCAGTAGCTGCAGCTGGACATACTTCCTGCACACATGGTTGTCAGGGACACAGGAAGTGTCCCTGAGTTCCCACATAGCGCAGGAGGAGCATACCACGGCACCGGGCTGTCCTGCCATGACTTACCCTTTAATTAATTGCAATTAAATTAAACAAATGAATCCCACCAATTTCACTACAGTTAAGTGATATATTTAAGGGCCCTGGTTTACAAACTGTCCCCGCTACACGACAGGGACCTTAAAAACTATAAATGACAGAGTTAAAGTTTTAAAAAAGAGAGAAATACCTGTTTTGTGGTGACGTCACACCTCGATTACTTTTTACTTCTCTCCCTCCCTGAGATTGGAGATTGGTATGCCTACCCGCGCTCGGGCTTACCTTTTTATACTGCCGCCGCTCGAGTTCCCGCCGCTGCCGCACTGAGGCCTACCTGCGCTCTGGCTTACCTTTTTATACTGCCGCCGCTCGAGTTCCCGCTGCTGCCGCACTGAGGCCTACCCGCGCGCGGGCTTACCTTTTTATACTGCCGCCGCTCGAGTTCCCGCCGCTGCCGCTCTGAGGCCTACCCATGCTCGGGCTTACCTTTTTATACTGCCACCGCTAGAGTTCCCGCCGCTGCCGCACTGAGGCCTGCCCGCGCTTGGGCTTACCTTTTTATACTGCCGCCGCTCGAGTTCCCGCCGTTGCCGCACTGAGGCCTACCCGCGCTCGGGCTCACCTTTTATACTGCCACCACTAGAGTTCCCGCCGCTGCCGCACTGAGGCCTGCCCGCGCTCAGGCTTACCTTTTTATACTGCCGCCGCTCGAGTTCCCGCCGCTGCCGCACTGAGGCCTACCCGCGCTCGGGCTTACCTTTTTATACTGCCGCCGCTCGAGTTCCCGCCGCTGCCGCACTGAGGCCTGCCCACGCTCGGGCTTACCTTTTTATACTGCCGCCGCTCGAGTTCCCGCCGCTGCCGCACTGAGGCCTACCCGCGCTCGGGCTTACCTTTTTATACTGCCGCCGCTCGAGTTCCCGCCGCTGCCGCACTGAGGCCTACCCACGCTCGGGCTTACTTTTTTATACTGCTGCCGCTCAAGTTCCCGCCGCTGCCGCACTGAGGCCTACCCACGCTCGGGCTTACCTTTTTATACTGCCGCCGCTCGGGTTCCCGCCGCTACTGTACAACCCCCAAATAAGCCCAAGTCTAGAACCAAGGGAGTGGGAGCGATTCGAACCACTCAGGGAGTCAAAGGTGAAGCTGACCACACACACCACCCCTTACAGATGATACAACAACTTGCAATTATGTAATGCCTTAATAAAATGTACCAAGGTGCTTCATAGGCGCATTGTCAAGCAAAAATTTGAAACCGAGCCACATAAAGAGCAACAGGAAGTTGGTTTTTTACAGACCCTTCAACATACAAAACTCTCCCAAACAACATTCCCTCGATTTTTTTTGGGTTGCGCGGCACCTTTAACGGGCTGCGCGGCCCATTCAAGTTTTCGCGCCTGCCCCTTTTTTTCCATTCAAAAGCCAGTGAGCGGCCTGCACAGGATCTCCAGACCGCTGTGCCGCCGCATGGCCACGCAGCTTAACGGCAACGTTGGCCCCAAGGTGCCTCAGAGAGGTGTAATCAGACAAAAATGAGGAGGTGGAGCGGTGAAGGGGTTTGCGGAGGGGATTCCTAGAAGCATAGAAACATAGAAGATAGGAGCAGGAGTAGGCTATTCGGCCCCTCGAGCCTGCTCCGCCATTCAATGCGATCATGGCTGATCATCCAAATTCAGCACCCTGTCCCTGCCTTCTCCCCATATCCCTTGATCCCCTTAGTCTTAAGAAATATATCTAACTTCTTCTTGAATATATTTAATGAATTGACCTCAACTGTCTTCTGTGGTAGAGAATTCCACAGGTTCACCACTCTTTGGGTGAAGAAATTCCTTCTCATCTCAGTCCTAAATCGCTTACCCCTTATCCTCAGACTGTGACCCCAAGTTCTGGACTCCCCGCCATCGGGAACAGCCTTCCTGCATCTAGTCTGTCTAGTCCTGTTAGAATTTTATAAGTTTCAATGAGATCCCCTTTCATTCTTCTAAACTCCAGCAAATATAAGCTTAATCGACCCAATCTCTCTTCATACGTCATTCCTGCCATCCCAGGTATCAGTCTGGTGAATCTTCGCTGCACTCCCTCCATGGCAAGAACATCCTTCCTCAGATAAGGTGACCAAAACTGCACACAATACTCAAGGTGTGGTCTCACCAAGGCCCTGTACAACTGCAGCAAGACATCCTTGCTCCTGTACACGAATCCTCTCGCTATGAAGGCCAACATACCATTTGCCTTCTTAACCACCTGCTGCACCTGCATGCTTACCTTCAGCAACTGATGCACAAGGACACCCAGGTCTTGTTGCATTTCCCCTTTTCCCAATCTATTGCCGTTCAGATAATAATCTGCCTTCCTGTTTTTGCCACCAAAGTGGATAACCTCGCATTTATCCACATTATACTGCATCTGCCATGCATCTGCCCAATCGCCCAACCTGTCCAATTCATACTGGAGTTTCTCTGCATCCTATTCACAGCACACATGCCCACCCAGCTTTGTCTGCAAACTTGGAGATATTACATCTAGTTCCCTTGTCTAGATCATTAATATATATTGTGAATAACTGGGGTCCTAGCACCGGTCCCTGCGGTCACTGCCTGCCACTCGGAAAAAGACCCGTTTATTCCAACTCTTTGCTTCCTGTCTGCCAACCCGTTTTCTATCCAAGTCAGTACCTCACCCCCAATCCGATGTGCTTAAACTTTGCACGCTAGTCTCTTATGCGGGACCTTATCGAAAGCCTTCTGAAAGTCCAAATACACCACATCCACTGGTTCTCCCTTATCTATTCTACCAGTTACATCTTCAAAAAATTCCAGTGGATTAGTCAAGCATGATTTACCTTTTGTAAATCCATGTTGACTTTGTCCGATCCTGTCACTGTTTTCCAAGTGCTCTGCTATTATATCTTTTATATTACAGCGGCAGACCTGGGAGTGGATTGAAGAGCACGGCGGAGGATTAAAGTGGCAGCAGTGAGCAAGGCCCGACCACAGCGGCGGACCTGGGAGTGGATTGAGGAGCGCGGCGGAGGATAAAAGCGGCGGCAGTGAGCGAGGCCCGACCAATTCAGCAGCGGGAGAGAGAGTAAAAAGTAATCAAAGTGTGATATCACCAGAAAGCAGGTAAGTGATTGGTTGGTGAGTATTTCTCTCTTTTTAAACTTTAACTCTGTGGTTTATAGTTACTAAGGTCTCTCTGGTGTAGCGGGGACTGTTGGTAAACCATTTAACTGTAGTGTAATTAGTGGGATTGATTGATTTAATTTAAATTCAATTAATTAAAGGGTAAATCATGCAGGACAGCCCGGCCACATGGTATGCTCCTCCTGCGATATGTGGGAACTCAGGGACACTTCCTGTGTCCCTGACAACTACGTGTGCAGGAAGTGCATCCAGCTGCAGCTACTGACAGACCACATTGTGGTGCTGGAGCTGTGATTGGATGCATACTGGAGCATTCACGATGCTCGGGACATCGTGAATAGCACGTTTACGGAGTTGGACACACCACAGGTAGAGGTTGAACAGGCAGAAAGGGAATGGGTGACCAACAGGCAGAGTACTAGGCGCAGGCAGGTAGTGCAGGGATCCCCTGTGGACATCCCCCTCTCAAACAGATACACCACTTTGAGTACTGTTGAGGGGGATGGCTTACCAGAGGAAAGCAGCAGCAGCCAACTTCCTGGCACCAGGGGTGGCTCTGCTGCACAGGACGGGAGGAAAAAGAGGGGTAGAGCTATAGTAATAGGGGATTCTATTGTAAGGGGAATAGATAGGCATTTCTGTGACTGCAAACGAGACTCCAGAATGGTGTGTTGCCTCCCTGGTGCAAGGGTCAAGGATGTCTCCAAGCGGCTGCAGGACATCTTGGAAGGGGAGGGTGAACAGCCAGTTGTCGTGGTGTATATAGGCACCAACAATATAGGTAAAAAGCGGGATGAGATCCTAAAAGCGGAATATAGGGAGTTAGGAGGTAAATTAAAAAATAGGACCTCAAAGGTAGCAATCTCAGGACTGCTACCAGTGCCACGTGCTAGTCAGAGTAGAAATAGAAGGATATTTCAGATGAATACGTGGCTAGAGGAATGGTGCAACGGGGAGGGATTCAAGTTCCTGGGACATTGGAACCGGTTCTGGGGGAGGTGGGACCAGTTCAAACCGGATGGTTTGCGCCTGGGCAGGGCTGGAACCGATGTCCTAGGGGGAGTGTTTGCTCGTGCTCTGGGGGAGGGTTTAAACTAAAATGGCAGGGGGTTAGGAACCTGAGCAGGGAGACAGAGGAAAGGGAAACAAGGATAAAAGCAAAAGATAGGAAGGAGAAAAACAAAAGTGGAAGTCAGAGAAATCAACTGTTTAAATCAAACGTGGCCACAGTAAATAATAATTCTAATAGGTCTAAGAGCGTTAAAAAAACAAGCCTGAAGGCTTTGTGTCTTAATGCGAGGAGCATTCGTAATAAGGTGGATGAATTGGCTGCGCAAATATGATTTGGTTGGGATTACGGAAACGTGGCTCAAGGATGGCCAAGGCTGGGAACTCAACATAAAAATAAAACAAAAAAGGTGACTCAACATTGGCTAACAAGGGAAATTAGGGATAGCATAAGATCCAAGGAGAGGACATATAAATTGGCCAGAAAAAGCAGCAAACCTGAGGATTGGGAGCAGTTTAGAATTCAGCAAAGTAGGACAAAGAGATTAATTAAGAGGGGGGAAACAGAGTATGAGAGTAAGCTTGCAGGGAACATTAAAACTGACTCTAAAAGCTTCTATAGATATGTGAAGAGAAAAAGATTGGTAAAGTCAAGCGTAGGTCCCTTGCAGTCAGAATCAGGGGAATTTATAATGGGTAACAAAGACATGGCAGACCAATTAAATACATACTTTGGTTCTGTCTTCACCAAGGAGGACACAGATAAACTGCTAGAGATGTTGGGGAACATAGGGTCTAATGAGAGGGAGGAACTGAATTCTCCATCTTAATGAAGAATTCGATCATATTATGATCGCTCCGACCCAAGGGGCCTCGTACAACAAGATTGCTAATTAATCCTTTCTCGTTACATAATGACTGCTGTGCCCTTATTGCACGCTTCTTTAATTTCCCTTTTAATGCCATCCCCAACCTCAGCATTACTGTTTGGGGTCTATATACAACTCCCACTAATGTTTTCTGCCACTTGGTATTTCTCAGCTCTACCCATACAGATTCCACATCATCAGAGCTAATATCCTTCCTTACTATTGCGTTAATCTCCTCTTTAACCAGCAATGCTACCCCACCGCCTTTTCCTTTTTGCCTGTCCTTCCTGAATATTGAATACCCCTGGATGTTGAATTCCCAGCCTTGGTCACCCTGGAGTCATGTCTCCGTAATCCCAATTATATCATATCCATTTACATCTATTTGTGCAGCTAATTCATCTTATTATGAATGCTTCTCACATTAAAACACAAAGCCTTCAGGCTGTTTTTTTTAACACTCTTAGACCTTTTAGAATTATTGTTTACTGTGGCCATGTTTGATTTACACCCTTGATTTCTCTGACTTCCACTTCTGCTTTTCCCCTCCCTGTCTTTTGCTTCTATCCTTGCTTCCCTTTCCTCTGTCTCCCTGCACAGGTTCCCAACCCCCTGCCATTTTAGTTTAAACCCTTCCCAACAGCACTAGCAAACACTCCCCCTGAAGGGGTTTGCGGAGGGCATTCCTAGGCAGCTGATGACAAGTGGCCAGTGATGGACGTGGGGGGGTGGTGGTGCACGGTTAGGGGTAGATGCACAAGAGGCCAGTGTCAGAGGAACAGAGGGGGAAAAATTTGGTTGCTTTGTGCCTCCCGTTAGAGGGTGCTAATGGGGTACAAAGCAACTAGCGCCCAGGCGCGGCGATGTTTGCACCGCTCGCAAAATTGACCACGCATTTTGCAGTGCCGCTAAACACTACCACCATGATCTCCTGCGCCCGCAGATTGTGACGTCAGTCGAGCGTGCAATGCCTCGGTAGCACCCCGGACCTGATATTGAGTGGCGCCCCCTGCCTTTCCGCCTGTTACTAGCAATGACAGGTTGTGGGGAACGTTTTGCAGTCGAGAAGTGACTGGGGTAGCACTATTCAAAGGTGGCCATTTCCTGCCTTTTTTTGTCGGCAACATTTTTGCACCACGCATTCTGAGAGAGAGAGACTTCTGGAGAGATTCAACGCTGTGTGAAGGAGTTTGGGGTACTGAGCAGCACTTTGCAGGTTCATTTTGATTTGACACTCCTTGCATCGATTTAGAAGAGACAATGGGGGCTGCACTTTGAGCTCTTTCCCATGGCCTCTACATTGTTCTTTCCAGCAGAATTGATATACAGGTCTCTCCAGGCCGAGATTCAAGGCTGCAATGAGCAGGGTGTGGATGGAGAGCAAGATCGACCCTCCCCTTTAAGAACTGGCCGGCGCCAGTGTGTCTGTGTTCCATTGCTGATTGACAGAGCGCTGGCGAAGCTCATGTGGTGAGGTAGCGCCTCACTCTTCAACGTTAGCCTCTTAAGAGAGGTGTGTAACACATGATTTAGCGCTCCAATCACCTCCAGGGTCGATAGAAGCCAAGCTTGCAGCCAGAGGCAATAATTAGCGCCAGGCGCTAAACTTTGCGCCCAGCCGATAATTGCACCCCAAATGGGGCGATACCGAATTTCTCCCCCAGAGAGTTCACGGAATTCGAAAGGGCTGGAAGAGGTTACAGAGATACAGGAAGGGCATGGCCATGAAGGGATTTTAACACGAGGATGATGATTTTAAATTTGGGGGTGAGGGGCAAAGAAGGGCTGCGAGGGGCAGGTGGTGTGCGAGAGTTGGATAATCTCTATCTGAACGGCAATAGATTGGGAAAAGGGGAAGTGCAACGAGACCTGGGTGTCCTCGTGCCCCAGTCGCTGAAGGTAAGCATGCAGGTGCAGCAGGCGGTTAAGAAGGCAAATGGTATGTTGGCCTTCATAGCGAGAGGTTTCGAGTACAGGAGCTAGGATATCTTGCTGCAGTTGTAAAGGGCCTTGGTGAGACCACACCTTGGCCTAGAAATTCAGTTGCGTTTGCGCCCACTTTTTGGCTATAGAGTGGGTTTGCGCCGTAAGTTTTTAACGCCCGAAATTGAGTTCGTCCCTAACATCGGCGTTAGCCGTTAGCGCTGCACCAGCACCAATGACGTCATCGGTGTGCGCAGCGCCCCGGTTCCAATGATAAACTGTCCCGATGGCCAAATTGAGTTGCGGCCGCCTCGCCCATCGCAGCCGCAAACAGCGTTTGCAAAACGGTGCGTTGCAGCTCCAAAAGGCCGGCGCATAAAGGTGGAGCGGCAGCCGGCCGCTTTTCCGGCGGCCGCCTGGCCGCAGCTCCCTCCCCGGACTCCTGCACCACCCCCCCGCGGCATTGGTGTGTGACTCCCGCGAGCCCGGCACTTCTCCGTGGTGCCGGGCTCATTTGCCGGGGGATTCCATCGGCGATCTCACGGCTGCAGGCAGCTCCTCCTTAAGAGAAGGAGGAGGCCTGCAGTACCCCAGCCTGCCGCACCGCATCGGTTGCCGCAGCGGCAGCTGGGCGGCGGAAACTGACAGTCTTCGCCCCAAACGAGGCGTCCAAACCCTGCAATAGCGCCCGCCGCTGTCTTGGGGCGGCACTACTGAATTTCAGGCGGGCGCTAGGGGAATCCGGGCGTGCGCTAAATTTCGGGCGCTGAAGACCTGGCGCGGCGGAACCGAATTTTTAGCCCCTTGAGTATTGTGTGCAGTTTTGGTCGCCTTATCTGAGGAAGGATGTTCTTGCCATGGAGGGAGTGCAGCGAAGATTCACCAGACTGATACCTGGAATGGCAGGAATGACGTATGAAGAGAGATTGGGTCGATTAGGCTTATATTCACTCGTGTTTAGAAGAATGAGAGGGGATCTCATTGAAACTTATAAAATTCTAACAGGACTAGACAGACTAGATGCAGGAAGGATGTTCCCGATGACAGGGGAGTCCAGAACCAGGGGTCACAGTCTAAGGATAAGGGGTAAGCCATTTAGGACTGAGATGAGGAGGAATTTCTTCACCCAGAGAGAGGTGAACCTGTGGAATTCTCTAGCACAGAAGGCAGTTGAGGCCAATTCATTAAATATATTCAAGAAGGAGTTAGATATATTTCTTAAGGCTAAAGAGATCAAGGGATATGGGGGGAAAGCAGAGACCGGGTACTGAATTTCGATGATCAGCCATGATCTCATTAAATGGCAGAACAGGCTCGAGGGGCCGAATGGCCTACTCCTGCTCCTATCTTCTATGAAAAAGGACATAAAGAATTGGGAATCGGGAAATCTAAGATCGGTACTTGGGATCACTTGCTGATTCATCTCATGCAACCTAAAACGTTCAATCTCACGCAAGGAAGCAGAAGGTTTTGAGAAGAACCACCAGGTCTCAGCCATTCAAAACTAACAGTAAGATCCAGGGCCATTCATAGAAGAAGGTCCCCAGGAAGGAAGTCATCAAGACGATACAATGTAGAGAGCAGCAGAGGGAAGCAGAACCTACTGACAAAAAAGAAACAATTTCAGTGTTGGGAGCCAAGAGGAAAAAACCAAGCCAGAGTATCAACACAGCAGTAACTTTTACTTTGAAAGAAGAATGTCCAGCGTAGTCTGCTTCACAGAGATTAATTTAGATCATGCAGAGAGCTACTCTTTGATCTCCTCATTGTTTTGACAGTTTGAGGTTTGTACCTTACCATGCTGCATTGTTCTGTGGTTTAGGAAGTTAGATTTTATTGGATAAATGGAAAGGGTTCGTTCCCATACACAAGACTTCCCGTGGAGCTAATAGTGTTTTAATGGATTTTAAAATGTTAAGATTGTTCTGTATTTATATGGCTCTTTAAGCATTTATGTTGATGCTTTGTTAACGGGGGCAAAGAGTTTAATTGATTTTAAATGTGCTTTGGATGAGATTAAAGGAAATAGTTGAGGCACTGTAAGTGGGGAGTGTCTTTGAATTTAAAGTACATGGAGATGAGTGCTGCCTAACTGACCAGAACAGGCAGACAATGAGGTCTGACTAATTTAAGGACCAATTTTATTCTGAATAGATGGATGATATAAGGGCATTTAAATTAGATTAATTCAGGAAAGTAATATTTTCATTATTAGTTGCAATGATGGACCCTTGGCTATCAGGATTGCACACCTGAGCACCTTCACCAAAGAACACCATCCCTTGTAAGAATGCACCATCCCATAGGAAGTGGGAGGCAGGTTTAATACTGCGTACATCATCTGTAGGACCTGGAACAGATGCAGGAGAAGACTGCACATTTTAAGCAATCTGGTAAAGTAAGACTACCCAGAGTAGAGGGAGCTCTACTCTGTATCTAACCCGTACTGTACCTGCCCTGGGAGTGTTTGATGGGACAGAGTAGAGGGAGCTTTACTCTGTATCTAACCTGTGCTGTACCTGTCCTGGGAGTGTTTGATGGGACAGTGTAGAGGGAGCTCTACTCTGTATCTAACCCGTGCTGTACCTGTCCTGGGAGTGTTTGATGGGACAGAGTAGAGGGAGCTTTACTCTGTATCTAACCCATGCTGTACCTGTCCTGGGAGCGTTTGATTGGACAGTGTAGAGGGAGCTCTACTCTGTATCTAACCCGTGCTGTACCTGCCCTGGGAGCGTTTGATGGGACAGTGTAGAGGGAGCTTTACTCTGTATCTAACCCGTGCTGTACCTGTCCTGGGAGCGTTTGATTGGACAGTGTAGAGGGAGCTCTACTCTGTATCTAACCCATGCTGTACCTGTCCTGTGAGTGTTTGATGGGACAGAGTAGAGGGAGCTTTACTCTGTATCTAACCCATGCTGTACCTGTCCTGGGAGCGTTTGATTGGACAGTGTAGAGGGAGCTCTACTCTGTATCTAACCCGTGCTGTACCTGCCCTGGGAGCGTTTGATGGGACAGTGTAGAGGGAGTTTTACTCTGTATCTAACCCGTGCTGTACCTGTCCTGGGAGCGTTTGATTGGACAGTGTAGAGGGAGCTCTACTCTGTATCTAACCCGTGCTGTACCTGTCCTGGGAGTGTTTGATGGGACAGTGTAGAGAGAGTTTTACTCTGTATCTACCAGGTGTTTGCCCAAAATTACATGCCACTAAATATTACCTGTTAACCTGTTCCAGATTTCCCCATCCCAAATCCTGATGTGACCATACAGTTCTTTTTTTACAACTCATGCATACCCGTACTTCTGGAGGGCATACATTCGAACCACAACTCAGAACTGAAAGCTTTGTCACACTCATATCTACCAATGGCTTGATGCATCAAATCTTTGCAACACAAACATGGCCACTTACTGACGCCCTGAATCGGCTTCATATCAGTCATGCATCAGTGACTCGCTGTACCAGAAATGCACTAGTTACGTTGGACAACCATGTCATGCATCAGTGGGGAAGGAGATGCAAGTGCTGCCCATGCCAACCAATATACCAGTCATCTGTTTGATGCATGTGGTGGCAGCATGTTACTAGATGTTGCTCAGCTAACCAGGAATGAACCATAAGCATAATTTTGGAGGACAATGGCAATCTTCTCAACCACAGGCAGTGATTCCCCATATTGTGGTTTGACCCCAGGTGTCCATACAGCAGATGACAAAGTTCTGGAAGTGTCTACCTGCTGATCTGGAGCGAGCTGGAGCATTGGTACTTGGTCATTGACAGGTAGGTGTGCTCAGGTCTGCACATATTGTTTGGTGCATCCTGATCTCCCTGAAATGCCTTTTTCTCTCTTGTACCATGTCGGCCGTGAAATTATTTAATAACAAATTTAACTCTTAAATGAGTTTTTAAAAAATTAATTAAAATTTCCAAAATATAGAAAACGATTCCAATAAAAACACTACAGAATAGACTATAAACATTGGGGAAACAAACACATAAGTCTATGCCTCTTTATAAAGCTCTTTCAATCAGAGATCTTCCATTGTTCCCATTCCATGAGGAAAAAATGGCAAACTTGGGCAAGTCCTCCAGAATTGTGTTCATTTAAAAATTTTGCAGCAAATCGGGGCCTTAACGGAGCTAAAGTATGAAATGGGCGTAAGGCCCCCAGCACATGGAATGCAGCAGACCGATGAATAGCAACCGAGTAGAAAATGAGTGCGCTCCAAACTCCCTGATCCCCTGTCACTATGATGCCCTTGTTCTCCTGGTAGACAGCAGTGCAGAATCTACCCCTCCTCCCGTTTTGAATTCAGGGAGGGCTCAGCTTGGATGTAAGAGATACAATCATGGATATTACTGTAAGCCATGTTATCGTACGATTATACAGACTTGCAGATGCCTAATGAATTCATGTCAAATTCCATTCTCTGCTATTTAAATGAAGTGTTAGCCAAATTAAAACCAACTCCTTTAAAAAGTGCATTAAAATAGGGGGGAAACAAATCTGATACAAGTGCCTTAAGCATTTGATTGAAAACATCGCTCACAGTAATTTCAAGGATCTAGAGAAGATGAGATTTAGAGCTACGGAAACAGGACCAATAAAAGTTGAATTTGAATTCATTTCAAACTACAGCTCACCCAATTGAAAGCACTGTACTTGGGGTATGATAGCAAAATACTGCAGATGCTGGAAATCCGAAATAACAACAGAAAATGCTGGAAAAACTCAGCAGGCCAGGCAACATCCGTGGAGAGAAAATAGAGTCAACGTTTCGGGGCAAACCCTTTGTCAAGACTGGAAAAGCACAGGAAATGAAATAGATTAAGAGGCCAGGCTGGGAGAGAACAAAAGAGAAGTGATGATGTGGAGATGCTGGTGTTGGACTGGGGTGGACAAATGTGAGAAGTCACACAACACCAGGTTATAGTCCAACAGTTTTATTTGAAATCACAAGCTTTCGGAGCGCTGCTCCTTCACCTGATGAAGCGCTCCGAAAGCTTGTGATTTCAAATAAAGCTGTTGGACTATAACCTGGTGTTGTGTGACTTCTCACAAAAGAGAAGTGAAGAGACATTAAGAGGTATTCAAAACTGTACTTGGGATACCTGACGCCCAAATTGTTACTGGTGTCAAAACTATGTTGCATGCATAGTTTTAGCAATGTGGAGAGGAAGGGGCAGATAAAGACTTTATGGCCGAGAAATTCGACTTGCACCCGAAACGGGCATAAAATCATTGGAGTAATGGCTCTGTGCTGGACTGAGGTCCAAGCCAAATTTACCTTCGGGCCTCGATTAAATGCCGCCAGCAAGCTGTGGGCGCCAATGGGCACCCCGCTGCAGCTCCCCGCTGGGCAGGGAGGCAAATTAGCCGATTCCTACCCTGAGCCAGCCAGCATGTTGCCCACCAAAAATGGAAACTGAAAATTTCCAGGGCCATTATTTGAGCAGCCTCCAGCGGTCCCTTTAAGGATCGTTGGTCAGGCTCGCTCAATGCCTGGTGGAACTAGGCAGAGCATGCACAGTGCAAGCTCTACCCATTTTTACCCGAATGTTGCATTTGGGGTCCTACAACCAGCGTAGGACCCACATTTTCATATTTAAGGAGCCTAACGCCTGTTTCAGGCAGGTGCCCTGGACGACTAAAAGGCTCCCAAGCCAATATGGCACCCAGCACACTTCCAGCATAGTTCGGGCACAACAGATTACGGTGCGAACTTCAGATGTCTAATGCCAGTTTTACACCAGAAAAATGGGCAGCCATAAGTTAAATTTTTCCCCCTATGGCTCTGAAATTATGCCATGTGATACTTGTGTGTGAAGCCTAATGCATTTGTCTAAAATTTAACAGATAGAGGCTTCTACAACAACAACAACGTATTTATATAGTGCCTTTAACGTAGTAAAACGTCCCAAGGCGCTGCACAGGAGTATTTTAAGACAAAAAATTTGACACCGATCCACATAAGGATAAGTTAGGGCAGATGACCAAAAGCTTGGTCAAAGAGGTAGGTTTTAAGGAGCGTCTTAAAGGAGGAAAGAGAGGTAGAGCGGCGGAAAGGTTTAGGGAGGGAATTCCAGAGCTTAGGGCCTTGGCAGCTGAAGGCACGATCACCAAAGGTTGAGCGATTATAATCAGGGATGCTCAAGAGGGCAGAATTAGAGGAGCGCAGATATCTCGGGAGGTTGTGGGGCTGAAGGAGATTACAGAGATAGGAAGGGGCAAGGCCGTGGAGGGATTTGAAAACAAGGATGAGAATTTTGAAATCGAGGCGCTGCTTAACCGGGAGCCAATGTAGGTCTAAACCATTTTGGATACCCGATTACAGGCAGGATATAAAAATAATGATGGAAAACGTGCAGTGTTGATTCACTACAAAGTTACAGGGTTAAGAGGTTACAGTTATGAAGAGCGGCTGAAGAAGTTAAAACTTTTTTCACTCGAGCTAAGAAGGTAGAGGGTTGATTTGATAGAGGTCCAGGATATTATGAAGGGCTATGATAAAGCAAATAGTAATAGACTGTCATGAGGCGTTGTTGAGAGAGGGGTGGCCAGTGGAGTAGGGAGGTCTGTTTGACAAAACTTAATTACTGTCTGACATGAATCAGTCATTCATGAAAGAAAGACTTATGAAATAATACTGAGCGGCCTATGGGTGGCACTGTCCAGTGAGAGTATAAATACTTGGGCATGGGCCCAGCTTGCGCAGGACATTCTTAACAGGAACTAGTGAAGGACACAACTAGACCTCCATGTTGTAAAACAGTTGATTAAATTGACATAAGAAAACTACTAGGCACTTGGTCTAAGCGTTAAACAAAGCTTTAATCAACTGTTTTACAACACTCAGCTAACACCCATAGTTGGTGTGATGAAATATGCCATTCATCACTCATCTGTATTCTCTGTGTGA
The DNA here is from genome assembly GCF_052327205.1 of Somniosus microcephalus. Taxonomy (NCBI): domain Eukaryota; kingdom Metazoa; phylum Chordata; class Chondrichthyes; order Squaliformes; family Somniosidae; genus Somniosus; species Somniosus microcephalus. The sequence continues at coordinate 50,554,527 of NC_140991.1, read as the reverse complement.
TTGTGCCTGTGACTGTGGTTTAGTTTCAGTTTCATTTCCCTTACCTCAGTTCCGTTTCCTCACCTTGTATTGTATTGTGTGTAGGGCTCTGCCCATACCTGGCCCCTATGTAAGCAGGCTCAGCGTGCCTCACATCCAGTACTGCAGACCTCTGGATGGAAGACACCTCTCCACTGTGTGTTACCTTCTAAGTTAATAAAAGCCTTGTTTTGTTCCGCTAACATTGAGTCTCGGATTTATTGAGGCACATCAGTTGGCAAATGGGGTACAGCTTTAACAAGGTGTAAGCAGCTGCAGCAGTGAAACCCAAGGGCACCTTGAAATAAACAATGTAATCCCTGGGCTAGCACACAGCTATTCAATGCAACTACCAATTAGACTCCCCTTTAAGAAACAGCAACCAACACAGGAAAATGGGTCAATCATGCCTCACTTATTTTATATGGGCACTGAGCTCCAGCAGAGATGTTCTTGTGCTACATTATGGGATCATGACTTTAGTAACATTTTTTCGAGGGCTTAATGAAACTAGTGCATGCCTTCTGCACTAGTCTTCAGTGCTACAGGAGCTTCCCCACTGCACTATACCGTGCTCTGCACTACAGCCATCATTAGGACCTGGGCTTCAGGACCTGGCAATACTTGTCACGTGCATCCGATGCAGTGCTGTGGACATGGGCCATTGCGTAATCCTCAGCAGGTACTCCTTCAGATGTCACCAGTACAGATCTGACTCAGGAAGGAGGAGAGATTTGTGTCATTACTGCTGGAAAGAACAGTAGCTCCATAGGATTGGAAGAGTAGAGATCAACTTAGTATATGGCAGTGGTGCAATTGCTACAGGAGACAGCAGGACTGGAAAATATGGCATACACTTTGCAAGATGGACATAGAACTCAGTACATTGCATCCGGGGTGAATAGTTGTCAAAGACAATGGGATGAACCCAAGTGCAGGGGCAAACAGGGGACAGATCTTTGGAATCTCTGGTAGAAGGATGAATGGGCATTAACCTATTTAGAATGTATAAATTTTGAATTATAATGGTGATTTCATCAGTGCATTTTTAAGTATTTATAAAAATCTTAATTTAAAAGGAGGAAGATGTCGATCTGCAAATATTAAAACAAAATGAATATTTATAAGCTGAGACGAGCTAATCGTGAGTGGTGCTCCCTCTGGACACCGCTCGATGAATGATGCAGAGAGAGAGCACTGCCAACACTCCTTATCAGACAGTATTATATAGAGGGAGGGTCACTTGGGAGGATCTCTAATGGACTGATATGCTCTGTTTCTCTTACAATTTTTTGAACAGAATTTTTATTTCATCTTCAGTTTTATTTTAATGCTCCTCTTGTGTATTCAGTTTACTAGACGTGTACCTTTATTTAGATTAAATTTCCTTCGTCTTAAGTAGTTATACCTACAATCTGAATTATTTACCTCCTTTTTTGTTTTGTCTTATTATATTCTCTTTAATTTAATGATCTTTCCTTCTGTGTGAGTCTGCGATATTTATCCATTACATTTTCTTTTCTCCATTCAATCAAGGTAGCACATTCATTTTTAGTTCATATTAATTTTCCTCCCTACCATTCTATTAGTCTCCTATTTGTTTGATCATATTATATGTTTATTTAATACCTCTACCCTGGATTGCTGCTGAAAGTTTTTTTCCTACATTTCATTTATTTTGGTATGCTTTCCTTCCTTTACTCCCTGCACAATTCACTATTCCTCTTGATTGTCCCCATACCTGGGTCAGCCCTGCTCTGTAATAAACTGCTTAAAGTGGCATCAGGGCAATGCTGGGGTGCGACAATTGGTCTCTAATTGTCCCTGTGTTAGCGAAGCAAAATCAGCCAGCATTCTCAGTCTTAAATGGCGCATAACAATCCCCAGTGGAAGTGCGTGTATGCAGCCACCTAATATGAGAGTTGCGAATGGAGCATGCGCAACTACCGGGGGGCGGGGGGGCCCGAGGCTGGCCTGAATTTGGACGTCGGGCCTCGTTACTATTAATTGGGCCAGCTGCCAGTGCCTGTCGCACCTCCGCAGGCAGCTCGCCCATTTGAAGACAATGAACATCGAGCCGCTTGCCTCGGCAGCATCGGCATGAAGGTAAATCCCAGGCCCCCTCCTCATTTCTGTTCCACGCTCCCCTCCCGGAACTTACCTCCAGGTTGCTGAAGGTGAGGCCAGTGGCTCAGTATTCGTTGTCTTCAAGTGGCTGAGTTGGCTGTGGAGGCGCCGGCACCTTGCCCAATTAATACTATAATAAGGTCCCGCGGCCCAATTTCAGGCCAGCCTCGGGCCTCCCGTTTGTCACGTGTGCGGCACCTATTTTCAGGCCCGAAAACGGGCCTAAAGGAATTTCAACCGCTATGCCTTTGGGAGAGGAAGGGAGGAGAAACATTGGAGGGGAAAAAAATGTAGGAGAGAAAATTGGAGAACAAAGGGGGCATCAGAGTAACATGAGGTAACTATCTCTCCAAGTTTCCTTTCTATGCCTAGCCAATGGTACAGTTGAGATTGGGAACCCAGCAGCCTGGAAGTTCCACTCAGGCCGAACACCAAGTAGAAGCAGGGTAGAGCGCGAATTGCGTCCAAACGATGTGAAGTACTCTGGCCCTGCCATGGTATCTGCCATCGGTCCAGTGTAAATAAGTACCATGAGCTCCGGGCACCAGGAATGCCACCGAATCGGAGCCTGTTCATTGCGAGATGGGAACTCGTGTGCTGCTGCTTGATTTAAAGGCCTGCAGAAGTTTTAAAGGGGGCAGTCATCTAGAAACGGAGGCATTCAGCAGAGTGGAAAGCTTTAAGCTTTGTTGAAATATAATGTCGACCTGACCTGAAGGAAGGTTCACAAATACAACGGTGGAAGTACTGCTGCACAAATTCAGACAGAGAAGCGACTGAGCAACGCAAGCCTGTTAGAAGGGCTGCTCATGGGAAATGCAAGGAGGTGGCCAGAACAATCAGTAATTGCACTAACATCCCACACATCGCAGCTCAGTGCTGGAAAACAATCTTACCAGGTCAGGCAAGGTAAGAGGAGCTTTTCAAATGTACGGTACCCAGCATGTGTGCCACTTACAGTGATCTCCTCCCTACCTCTCCCCCCACACTGTGTTACATGCTTGACTTGTTTACCATCAATGCCCAGAAAGTAGCGCATTGTCCTTTTTACAGCCTCCCATCTTCATCTGGAGGTGTTCCTTCACTCGCAGCCTTACATGCATTCAGCCTACTAAAAGACTCATGGGGAATCTAATTGCTTGGTGCATGTAGCTATCATCACACTCGTGATGTGCTACATGCTGACACCTGCATTTTACTGCCGGTCATGGTAATCAAAGTTAATTTCCACTTCGTGCATTCCCCTTCAAAAGGGCAGACAGCCCATAGCACCAGAGAGAGAACTGCGACAGGTGGCAGAGCCTTTAATCTCCAAGCTCCAGGAGGAGCAAGCTCTCCAAATCCTGGAGTGCGAAGCAGCAGAGGGTGTCAAACACAGATGAGTGGGAAGCCAGGTGCCAGCTGCAGGTTTGTGATGACATTCGGCCTCTCTCTATTCTCATCCGATTACACCCTGCGTTATCTCCATCATGAAACGCTCAAGTCCCTCGGTTATTGAAAGTGGTGTTTGAATTCTGCTCTTCTGCAAACCGTTCCAACCCCTCTACACGCTCCAGAGGAAGCAAACTCAGATTCCAATGGATCTGGCCCTGCCAGCATTTCGGTGCACACGCCCTCACTCACTCATTCCCTTGCAAGCATTACCCCAGAGGTATCCACCCCAGGGGAATTAGAGAGTGAGCTCACAGAACTCACAGAACTCACAGAAACCCCACAGTGCAGATAGAGGCCATTTCGGCCCATCGAGCCTGCACCGACACATATCCCACCCGATCCCCGTAACCCCTACACCAACACATATCCCACCCTATCCCCGTAACCCCACGTATTTAATCCCCCTAACACTAAGGGTCAATTTATCATAGCCAATCAACCTAACCTGCACATCTTTGGACTGTGGGAGGAAACCGGAGCACCCGGAGAAAACCCACGCAAACACGGGGAGAATGTGCAAGCTAAAGGGGAGCGCACTGGGTGACACACAGAGCACAAATTTTTTGCACCGCCTCCAAGGCAAGTATATCCTTCCTTAGATAAGGAGACCAAAACTGTGCACAGTACTCCAGGTGTGGTCTCACCAAGGCCCTGTACAATTGTAGCAAGACTTCCTTACTCGTATACTCCAACCCCCTTGCAATAAAGGCCAACATGCCATTTGCCTTCCTTATTGCTTGCTGTACCTGTATGCTAGCTTTCTGTGTTTCTTGTACAAGGACACCCAAATCTCTCTGAACACCAACATTTGAAAGTTTCTCACCATTTAAAAAATATTCTGTTTTTCCATTCTTCCTACCAAAGTGAATAACCTCACATTTCCCTACATTATACTCCATCTGCCACCCTACTGCCCATTCACTTAGTCTATCTATCCCCTCTAAGTTCATCTCCAAGTCACACACCATCCCGACTTAGAAGTATATCGTCAATCCTTCATCGTCGCTGGGTCAAAATCCTGGAACTCCCTCCCTAACAGCACTGTGGGAGTACCTTCACCACATGGACTGCAGCGGTTCAAGAAGGCGGCTCACCACCACCTTCTCAAGGGCAACTAGGGATGGGCAATAAATGCTGGCCTTGCCAGCGATGCCCACATCCCATAAACGAATAAAAAAAAGATGAGCAGAAGTGATCAAATTCATTAAAATTAAGCTTACACTAATGTTGTTTTGTGGGCAGAAATTGTTTTTTGGAATTTGCTTTCAATAGGTGACGGAACGGGAGATGTATGATTTGAAACACATGGAGAAGAGTTTGTAAATTATGGCATGTTTGTGATGTGAAAGGATAGATGTAGACAGGACTGTTAATACAGTGGCATGATGTGGCTGTCACGAGCTCTCACGTATCGGTGAACGATTGTGTCTGGCAGCCGGTAACAGGTTGTCCTCCTCGATCTACTCAGGCTGCTGCTGCTCCTTTTCCTGATCCTCTTGCTGCCCTTGGGATCTTCGTCCTTCCGAAGCCAAAAGCAGTGGTACGCAACCACAATTGCTGAGACCTTTACTGTAATGGTAGCATTCCTCCAGATTAATGCAGGTATCTGAAGCATGCCTCCAATAAGCCAATGTTGTGTTCAGTGATTGTAACATTTGCATGTTGAATTGTCATTGGCCCGCAGGCATCTGTAAGGAATACCTATTATATTCACATGTGATCACATGCTGAGTTGTCATTGGCCTGCAGGCATCTGTAAGGACTGCTATTGTTTAGAAGACCCAGGGGTCCTGACTCCATCTTGTCCACACGGAGCTGGATGATTGAGAGAGCTTACAGACCTGATGCTTCATTTAAAAAGTTTAAATTGTAATACTCTGTTGTCCTGCAATTTATTATTTTTGTACAAAGTGTGCAAAACAAGACATGGTGTCAGAACAGGGATTTGAAATGGACATCATTGGAGCTCCCTTACCTCGAATGAATTGGGAATCTTTGAACTTACATAGAGAATGGTGCAAGTTCAAGCAACACGTGGAATTAATGTTCTCGGGTCCGTTGAAAAGAAAAGGAGGAAGAAAAATACAGCTACCTACTCCTGTGGATCGAAGAAAAAGGGAGAGACATTTTTAACACATGCTCTCTCACCGCGGATGAAGCAAAGGTACTGAAAAGTTATTTTGACCGTTTTGAAGCACATGTGATGCCCAAGACAAATACGATATTCGCTAGGTACAAGTTTCAGGAGAAAGTACAAGGAGCTAGTGAGTCGTTTGAACAGTTCGTGACTGAGTTAAAACAGCTGGTAAAAGACTGTGTTATTCAGATAAAGATGAGATGGTCAGAGACCGCATCGTGTTTGGAATACATTCAGCTAAAGTGAGAGAGAAACTTTTGAATGTTGGGTCCGGGCTAACGCTGGACAAAGCTATAGACATAGCTAGATCGCACGAGATAGCCCAAGCACAGTTGAAAACCATAACCGGCGCCATGAGCAGCCTGCATGAACAGACAGTGCACGCAGTTAATAGACACACACCAAAGAACACCGCCCAGAGAGCGTGTTTCAGAACAGAAAGAACAGCGAGAGTTCTAAAAATGGGTGACACAGACATAAAACGCTTCAAAAACTGTAGCTATTGTGGAAACAAGATGCATGAAGAAAAGGAGCACTGCCCCGCCAAAGGAAGGCAATGTACTAAATGTGGTAAACGGAACCACTTTGCTAAAGTTTGCAAGACTGTTTTCGGAAAAACAGTACACACAGTGAGTGACAGCCAAATGCCAGATTGAGAGCCAAATGCAGAGGAACTGTTTATTGATTCTGTGTCACAGAAAAAACAGATTTCAGGGACTGAGCAAGCTTATGCCGCTATTGAGATAGGAAAACAGGGCAAAGAGCTTAAGTTTAAACTAGACACTGGGGCCTAGAAATTCGGTTGGTAGCGCCGGCGCTGAGCGCCTAAAGAGACCTAGAATTGGGGCGATACCCTATGTTGGGGCGGTCGCTATGAAGATAGCGACAACTCAGATATTGACTATACATTTAGCGCCTGCGCTAAGTGTTTGCACGCGCCCGCGAGCGCAAGCAGATCATGACGTCATTTCAGTGTGCAACGCCTTCTAGGAGCGCGTGAGCGCATATTGGGTGGCGCCCGGAGCCTTAACGCCTAGCGCTATTAGTGACAGTTCGAGGGAGGGCTAGCAGGCCCTTCTCGGAGTAGGGGGGCGCTATTTAAAGGGGACAGCTCTAGTGCAGAATCTTCAGCCACTTGGCCTGCTCATTGCGATCATTGCTGGATAGAGTTGGCGAGCTACTGTGGAGCGGAGTTTTGGGAATTTAGCTTTAGAGTACTTGGGACCTTCAAACCTGTCCGAAGCACTTGCAGCACTACACCTAAAAGCCTTTTGTCCAACTGGCATTGGAATGGGAGCTTCTTTGGAGGGCGACGGCCTCATCGCCCAATACTGTGAAGGGGCAGAGAGACGGCGGGAGAGAGGGCTGGGATTGGCCAGAAGGAGGAGGGGCAATGGAGGTCAGCCAATCCGACGGGATGCTGCGAGGGTCTTTAGGCAGCAGGTGACAAGCCGTGACATGTTGGAGGAGCAGTGTTTGGGAAGGCTCCGATTCTGGAGGGACATTGTTACTGATCTGTGCCACCTGCTTGGTCAGGATCTGCAGCCGCGTGAACGGTGCAGAACCTCTCTGTCCGTGATCGCGAAACTGACTGATGGCCTCAATTTTTATGCCAACGGATCCTTTCAGTCAGCCATTGGGGACATTGCAACTGTCGCTTCAGGTTGCAGTCCACTGTTGCATCCGGCAAGTTACAGATGCCCTTTATAGGCGAAGGCGTCAATTCATGACCTTGCCTCTGACCCTGCACAAGCAGGCGGAGCGCGCGCAGGGTATCGCTTCAATTGCGGACTTCCCCATGGTGCAGGGGGCGACTGGCAGCACACACGTGGCTTTGAGGGCGCCATGCCATCATCCTTAGGACTTCCGCAACCGCAAGGGGTTCCACTCCCTCAACATGCAGCTGGTCTGTGACCACTGCCAAATCATCATGGCAGTCACCGCGCATTTCCCAGGGTGCAGCCACGATGCCTTTATCCTGCGGTTGACCTCAGTTTGTAACCTTTTTGAGGGGCTGGCTAGAAGACGAGGCTGGCTTACTGGGGACAAGGGCTATCCTCTCTGGCCATGGCTGATGACAACACTCCATGTGGCCGACACCCCAGCAGAAGAGCTGATCAGCAGCGGCCATCAGGCGACCAGGCACAGTAAACAGCACACTATTGGTGTTCTCAAAAAGCGTTTCCGATGTCTGGAACATTCGGGGGGATCCCTGCAGTACTCGCCGCAGCAAGTGGGACACATCGTCGTCGTCTGCTGCATGCTCCACAACTTGGCGAATCGACGCACCCAGCCAATTCCACCTGTCCCTCAGTGACCAGCAGAGCAGGCGGAGGAGGAGGAGGATGAGGAGGAGGAGGAGGAGGAAGAGCAGGCGGAGGAGGAGGATGAGGAGGAGGAGGAGGAGGAAGAGCAGGCGGAGGAGGAGGCGGAGGAGGAGGAGGAGGAAGAGCAGGCGGAGGAGGAGGAGGAGCAGGCGGAGGAGGAGGAAGAGCAGGCGGAGGAGGAGGAAGAGGAGGAGGAGGAGGAGGAGGAGGAAGATGGAAGGGCTGCTGAAAGTGGAAGGGCCATACGTCAGAGGCTCATCAGGAGTCGTTTCGAGACCCCTGTGGCGGAATGATGAGAGTCTTAACTCATGCGCACTTTGGATGTTTGACGGCCTCTGAATGCCAGCATCACTGAAAGTAGTCACGTGCACCATGCCACATTGAAACTTCTGTTTATTGGCACAAAAGTCTTTCATTACAGCAAAACAACGTAATGTCAACAGAAACCATAAGTTGCTAAATAACTGTGAACTCTTCGGCAAAGCCGCAAAACTCAACAAACCTTCTGCAAATATAACAACAGGTGAGGGTGTCCTTGAATTTGGACAAAGAAACGTCTCAGCACCTCCCTCTACAACTGGCCCCTTGAGGGAGAACGACTTCTCTTTCGCGCCCGGCCCCTTCCCTCCCTGCTGCTCCTACGTAATTGGACCCCAGTGGCGGGCTCAAGGCTGGGGGACGCCTGCTGACTGTGTGGAAGTGCAGAAGCCCCTGAGGGACGGCCTGGCCGACCTCTGGGCTTGGAGGGTGCGGACGCAGGATGCTTGATGTGACCATGGCTGGAAGCAGTGTGCCCTGCAGGTGGTGGCAGCTGCAATGCAGACGTCCCAGCGCTGGCATGTGTAATGGTCTCCTGCCGAGAGAGGACACCTGCACCATGGTCGGACGACACACTGGCTATCTGAGGGGAGCGGCTCGGCTCATCCGCCACAATCACATGCTCCACTGATTCCTGGCCTTGTATGGGACTGGAAGGGCCCGGGGTGATCCTAACTGATGCAGAGAGGGTGGCTGCAGCGAGAGATCGCGTTGCCTCAATCTGGGTGTGGAGGAGCCCAGCAAGTGACTGCGTGGCAACAGTGAGGGCCTGTGTGCCAGGTGCCAGTGCTTCGGAGAAGCCCCGGACAGTTCTTCCCATTGCTTCGGACAACGCAGGTGCCGACCGCTCCACTGCCTCGGACAAGCCCTGGACAGACCTTTCCAGGGATTGTCCGAAGCCCTGAACAGTCCTTTCCATAGCCGACTCAAAGCCGTGGACAGTCCTCTCCATTGTTGGGCCGAAGCCCTGGATAGTCCTGTCCATTGTTGCCCCGAAGCCCTGGATAGACCTGTCCATTGTTGCCCCGAAGACCTGGAGAGTCCTGTCCATTGTTGCCCCAAAGCCCTGGAGAGTCCTCTCCATTGTTGCCCCGAAGTCCAACATACTCTTAGCCAATGAATCTATTGACTCAGGCATCTTCTCCACTGCAGCCATCAGCTCCGTGTGTCTGACCCAGGCCTGTTTCCTCATTTCAGCCAGGCGACGCACCTCATCTGCACTCTGTGCAGCAGTCATCACTACCTGCCTTGCCCTCCGGGGAGACGGTGGCCGAACTTGCCTATCCCCCGTTCGTTGCTGCATGCCGCTTGGTCCGGCAACTGGTTCATCCTCAGAGCACCCCCCCTCCCCTCCAGGGGACTACTATCCCCAGTCTGTAGATGTGTCCGCTCCCCGGATTCTGCAACGGCTAGTCCGGAGTCCTCCTGGTCCTCGCCTCCAGTGGCACTGGCACTGGCAGCTTCAGTGCGTTGAGCCCGAGTTGGTGCTGCTTCATCTGAAAGTAGGGAGGTGGAAGAGTGGCTTTAGCAAAAGGACAGGTTTGCTGAAAGGCATGCCACATTGCGGCAAGGCTCTGACATGGCTGCACACTGAGGAAGCATGCTGGCGGGGGGACCAAGTGGAAGGCAACAGGTGAAAAAGGTGAGAGTCTTACCCTCGCTGTCGGAAATGGGGTCGGCAGATGCAGTGGTCACAGGACCAGACAGACGTCCTCCAAGAATCTGGTGCACTCTCTCCTCCAGATCCGTGAGAGTGACCACTTGTGGAGGTCCGCCACCGGTTCGATGCTGCTCCTTTCGGATCATTGCCAGCTTGGGCTGCAGGGGAAAGAAGGGGAAGTTCTGTAACATGATGCCTTGAGAGCTCATCGCATGCCCCCCATGGTGCAAGAGCCCTTACATGAGGCCTTGAGACATCATCGCATGCCCCCCATGGTGCAAGAGCCCTTACATGAGGCCTTGAGATATCATCGCATGCCCCCCATGGTGCAAGAGCCCTTACATGAGGCCTTGAGACATTATCGCATGCCCCCCATGGTGCAAGAGCCCTTACATGAGGCCTTGAGACATCTGTCCATGTGTGTGCCCAGAAAGGGCCATGGGTGCTTGCTGACAGATGGCCATTGGGGCATCATGGCAACAGGGTGCCCGAAGTCAGCTGCAGATGGAGGGAATCAGAAGTTTGCTAAACCATCACTCACCCTAACGATCCGTGTGAGGTCGTTGAATTTCTTCCTGCACTGAACAGGGGTCCTGGTTGCCATGCTGCTGGAGTTGACCCTCACAGCAACCTCCCTCCAAGATCATTGGTAAACCTTCTGATTCGGCCTCTTGCCATTGTCCGGATACAGGACATCTCGACGGCGCTCAACTGCAGCCACCAACTGGTCCAGAGCCTCAGTGCTGAAGCGCTCTGCTCTCTGCCTAACCTTCTCCATGCTGAACAAGTTTCTAACGGCAGAGAAGGGCGAGCGCTGATTCTGAGGCCTACAGGGCGTTGGGTGTTGAAGCTCAGGCTGACTGACCCACCCCTTTAAGAGTCGGCCGGCGCCTGGAAGTCTCGTGGTTTCCCGTAATTGAGATCACCTGTGCTGCGCCCGTCCGCATCGATATTGAGTAGCGCCTGAACTTTTGCGCCTTAGGAGCACCATGCAATGGCTGAATTAGCGCCTCAATCCCCTTTGGGGGGGCAATGCAACCCAATATCTCGCCAGGCAGCGATAAGTTTCGTCTGGCTATAAACTTAGCACACCGCCAGTTCTAGCGCCTCAAGCGGGGCTCTACCCAATTTCTAGGCCTGGATCTCAGGTTAATGTAATTCCTCTGTGTGAGTATCACAGCTTGAAGGATGAGTGTGAGCTACAGCCCACCTCATGCAGACTGACCGGCTATGGAGGTGAGCAGCTCATTGTAAAAGGCACATGCGTGATGAAATGCAAGTACAAAGAAAGCAACATGATGCTGGACTTTTACATTATTGACACTTGAGCACCTCCAGTGCTAGGTCTAAAGGCATGTGTAGACATGGACCTCGTCAAGCTAGTGCTATCATTGACAGCACCAGTTGAGAAGCAGACAGTCATGGAGGAGTTTGCTGACGTTTTCAAAGGAATCGGACTATTCCCAGGTGAATGCACTATTCATCTTGACCCAGCAGCAACCCCTGTGGTTTGCCCACTGAGAAGGATACCCCTTGCTCTACGTAGTCACCTGAAGGAGGAGCTGCAGAGCATGGAAAATACAGAAATCATCGTCCGGGAAACAGAACCGACAGAGTGGGTCAACGCGTTAGTAGTGGTTGAGAAACCACGTACAGACAAGCTCAGAGTCTGTCTCGACCCCAGAGATTTGAACAAGGCTATCAAACGCCTTCACTACCCTCTATCAATGCTAGATGACATCACATCCAAGCTAGTGGGAGCACGTTACTTCAGTGTAATGGACACACGATCAGGATACTGGACTATCAAGCTCACGGAAGAGTCATCTAAGCTAACCACGTTCAACACACCATTTGGACGCTACCGATTTCTGTGTTTACCATTTGGTCTTATCTCAGCTCAGGATGAATTCCAGCGGAAGATCGACGAAACCTATGAAGGCCTCGATGGAGTAGTCGCAATCGTAGACGACATCCTCATCTATGGCAGGAATAGAGAGGAACATGACAGGAACCTCCGTGCGATGCTACAAAGATCACGGGAGAAAGGTATCTGGCTCAAACCCGAGAAAAGCATAATCGGATCCACCGAGATCAGTTATTTCGGGCATCGCCTCTCAACTGATGGCATTAAGCTGGATCCAGAGAAAATCTCCGCCATCAAGAAGATGGAGCCGCCGAAGAACCGCGCAGAGCTAGAGACAGTACTAGGCATGGTTAACTACTTAGCCAAGTTTGCCCCGAGCCTCTCCGAAATAAATGCACCCATGCGTCAGTTGCTCAAACAATCCAATGAGTTCCTGTGGGACAAACAACATGACACAACATTTCAGAAAATGAAAGACCTAATCACCAGAGAACCAGGACCAGTTCTTGCCTACTTCGACCCCAACAAAGAGCTCAGACTACAAGTGGACGCGTCAAAGTACGGACTAGGCGCAGTATTACTGCAAGAAGGAAAGCCCATCGGCTACGCTTCCAGATCTCTCTCAGACAGTGAAATCAACTATGCTCAAATCAAGAAAGAGCTATATGCAATTCTGTTTGGATGTAAGCATTTCCACCAGTACGTCTATGGCCGACAAGTCATTGTGGAATCCGACCACAAGCCCCTCGAGTCAATCATGAGGAAACCACTAGCCGCAGCCCCACCAAGGCTACAGAGAATGATCCTTCAGCTACAAAAATATGACTTCACAATCATTCACCGTCCAGGCAAAGACATTCCTGTCGCAGACACGCTCTCCAGAAAGTCTCTTAGCTACCAGGACAGCAGCCTCAGTGAAGGCATGGGTGTGCAGTTGCACATGGTGTACAACAGCTTACCTGTGAGTGACTCAAAACTGAAGGAGATCCGAGCAGCAAAAGAGAAAGATGCACAACTCACACTGCTGAGCAAAGTCATACATGAAGGATGGCCTGAGGAAAGGAGGAAATGTCCTCAGAGCATATCTGAATTCTGGAACCATAGAGACAAACTGTCACAAATCAACGGAATCGTCTTCAAAGGGGAGAAAATCATCATTCCTACCAGTCTCAGAGAAGAGATGTTGACAAAAATTCATGCTGGACATATGGGCATGGAAAAATGCAAACAAAGAGCGCGTGACATTATGTTTTGGCCCGGAATGTGCAAACACATTGAGGATACTGTTGGAAAATGTTCCATTTGTCTAGAACACCACCCATCAAATGTCAAAGAGCCCATGATACCTCACCGTATCCCAGTCAGGCCCTGGCAGGTCGTCAGCTGCAAGCAAGTGCATGCAAAACGTGTAGAGAGACAGCAACACCAAAAGAGATACTCTGACAGGTCAGCTAGACTACTGCCGCCGCTGCACAATGGAGAATCCGTCAGAATCCAGGAGCATGACTACTGGAAGCCAGCAGTCATCATCCAGTCAGCTGACACTGAGCGATCGTATCACGTCCGCACCCCAGAAGGACAGGTGTACCGCCGCAATCGCAGGCACCTCCTGAACACCAAGGAACAACACCGTCATTCCGACGAGAGGTCAAGCCTAGAGTTATCCTTGACTTGTGAACTGCCAAAGGGTGTAGGCGGATCGCTGCCCTAAAAAAAAACTGTGCACCCTTATTGAAACGTTGAGATGTTTTCAGTGCTAGTTAAATGTTGAGTTTACTTATATGTTGATGCTACTGAGAACATTAAGTAGAAGAAAGGTTTAAAAGTAAGGCATAACATTTTTCTTTTAAAAGAAAGGGGATGTAACATTTGCATGTTGAATTGTCATTGGCCTGCAGGCATCTGTAAGGAATACCTATTATATTCACATGTGATCACATGCTGAGTTGTCATTGGCCTGCAGGCATCTGTAAGGACTGCTATTGTTTAGAAGACCCAGGGGTCCTGACTCCATCTTGTCCACACGGTGCTGGATGATTGAGAAAGCTTACAGACCTGATGCTTCATTAAAAGAGTTTAAATTGTAATACTCCGTTGTCCTGCAATTTATTATTTTTGTACAAAGTGTGCAAAACAAGACAGTGATGACGCTGATGGATAAATGGCCCTCATTACAGCTCACCTCGTGTTCCATTTCCCACTACCGCCACCCAGCCGATTAGCACCATAAATAGGGTCGGGACTAACAAAACTTCAAGGCTATTGTATGGCAAACTGCTGGTACAAATCTATTTTGTTATTATTAGCCTTTTAAGCTTGTATTTTTGTTGGTTTTGTTGCTATTTAACATTATTTGTTTTCCTTAGGAAGAGCAAGGGTACCAGGGTAGAAAAAGGGAGAGACTGAGGCAAATACAGAAAGTGGATGGGAAAGGAAAAGTGAACAGATGCCGTCAGGAGGTCAGGAAGACATAAGAACATAAGAAATAAGAGCAGCAGTAGGCCATACGGCCCCTTGAGCCTGCTCCACCATTCAATAAGATCATGGCTGATCTTCGACCTCAACTCCACTTTCCTGCCCGATCTCCATATCCCTTGATTCCCCTAGAGTCCAAAAATCTATCTATCTCAGCCTTGTATATACTCAAAGACTCAGCATTCACAGCCCTATGGGGCAGAGAATTCCAAAGATTCACAACCCTCTGAGTGAAGAAACTGCTCCTCATCTCGGTCTTAAATGGCCTAACCCCTTATCCTGAGACTATGCCCCTAGTTCTAGACACTCCAGCCAGGGAAACAACCTCTCAGCATCTACCCTGTCAATCCCCTTCAGAATCTTGTATGTTTCAATGAACTCACGTCTCATTCTTCTAAACTCCAGAGAGTACAGGCCCATTCTACACAATCTCTCATCATAGGACAGCCCTCTCATCCCAGGAATCAATCTAGTGAACCTTTGTTGCCCTGCCTTAAAGGCAAGTATATCCTTCCTTAGATAAGGAGACCAAAACTGTGCACAGTACTCCAGGTGTGGTCTCACCAAGGCCCTGTACAATTGTAGCAAGACTTCCTTATTCTTATACTCCAACCCCCTTGCAATAAAGGCCAACATGCCACTTGCCTTCCTTATTGCTTGCTGTATGCTAGCTTTCTGTGTTTCTTGTACGGGGACACCTAAATCTCTCTGAACACCAACATTTGAAAGTTTCTCACAATTTAAAAAATATTCTGTTTTTCTATTCTTCCTACCAAAGTGAATAACCTCACATTTTCCTACATTATACTCCATCTGCCATCCTGCTGCCCACTCACTTAATCTATCTATATCCCTTTGCAGACTTTTTGTAGTCTCCTCACAGCTTACTGTCCCACCTAGCTTTGTATCATCAGCAAACTTAGATCACGGGATTGGGGGTAATATACTGGCATGGGTGGAGGATTGGCTATCTAACAGAAAACAGAGAGTTAGGATAAATGGTTCATTCTCGGGTTGGCAATCAGTAACTAGTGGTGTTCCGCAGGGGTCAGTGCTGGGACCCCAACTCTTTACAATCTATATTAACGATTTGGAGGAAGGGACCAAGTGCAACATATCCAAGTTTGCCGACAATACAAAGATGGGAGGGAAAGCAGTGAGTGAGGAGGACATAAAAAACCTGCAAAAGGACATAGACAGGCTAAGTGAGTTGGCAGAAATTTGGCAGATGGAATATAAATGTTGGAAAGTGTGAGGTTATGCACTTTGGCAGAAAAAAATCAAAGAGCAAGTTATTATCTAAATGGAGAGAAACTGCAAAGTGCTACAGTACAAAGGGATCTGGGGGTCCTGGTGCATGAAACACAGAGGGTTAGTATGCAGGTACAGCAGGTGATCAGGAAGGCCAATGGAATCTTGGCTTTTATTGCAAGGGGGATGGAGTATAAAAGCGGGGAAGTCTTGCTTCAGTTATACAGGATACTGGTGAGGCCACACCTGGAATACTGCGTACAGTTTTGGTTTCCATATTTAAGAAAAGATATACTTGCTCTCGAGACAGTTCAGAGAAGGTTCACTCGATTGATTCCGGAGATGAGGGGGTTGACTTATGAGGAAAGGTTGAGTAGGTTGGGCCTCTACTCATTGGAATTCAGAAGAATGAGAGACGATCTTATCGAAACATATAAGATTGTGAGGGGGCTTGATCGGGTGGATGCGGTGAGGATGTTTCCACTGATGGGTGAGACTAGAACTAGGGGGCATAATCTTAGAATAAGGGGCTGCCCTTTCAAAACTGAGATGAGGAGAAACTTCTTCACTCAGAGGGTAGTAAATCTATGGAATTTGCTACCTCAGAGAGCTGTGGAAGCTGCGACATTAAATAAATTTAAAACGGAGATAGACAGTTTCCTAGCTGATAAGGGAATTAGGGGTTACGGGGAGCGGGCAGGGAAGTGGACGTGAGTCTTGGTTCGGATCAGCCATGATCCTATTGAATGGCGGAGCAGGCCCGAGGGGCCGTATGGTGTACTCCTGCTCCTACTTCTTATGTTCTTATATACATTATACTTGGTCCCTTCATCTAGGTCATTAATATAGATTGTAAATAGCTGAGGCCCAAGCACTGATCCTTGCGACACCCCACTAGTTACAGCCTGCCAACCTGAAAAAGACCCGTTTATCCCTACTCTCTGTTTTCTGTCCATTAACCAATCCTCTATCCATGCTACTATATTACCGCTAACCCCATGAGCCCTTATCTTGTGTAATAACCTTTTATGTGGCCCCTTATTGAATGCCTTTTGACAATCCAAATATGCCACATCCACTGGTTTCCCTTTATCTATCCTGCTAGTTACATCCTCAAAAAACTCTAATAAATTTGTCAAACATGATTTCCCTTGCATAAAACCATGTTGACTAATCATGTTATGATTTTCTAAGTGCCCTGATACCACTTCCTTAACAATGGCTTCCAGCATTTTCCTGAAGACTGATGTCAGGTTAACTGGCCCGCAGTTCCCCGTTTTCTCTCTCCCTCCTTTTTTGAAATGCGGTGTTACATTTGCTATCTTCCAATCCGCTGGGACCATTCTAGAATCGAGGGAATTTTGGAAGATCTAAATTTTGGTAGATTACAACCAATGCATCCACTATCTCTGCAGCCACCTCTTTTAGAACCCTAGGATGTAGGCTGTCATATCATGGGGATTTGTCAGCTTTTAGTCCCATTAGTTTCTCTAGTACTTTTTCTCTACTTATATTAATTACAATAAGTTCCTCACCCTCATTAGACCCTTTGTTCCCCACCATTTTTGGTATGCTTTTTGTGTCTTCTACTGTGAAGACAGATACAAAATATTTGTTTAACATTTCTGCCATTTCCTTATTCCCCATAATAATTTCTCCTGTCTCAGCCTCTAAGGGACCAACGTTTACTTTTGCTACTCTTTTCCTTTTTACATACTTGTAGAAGTTCTTACAATCTGTTTTTATATTTCTTGCTAGTTTTCTCTCATATTCAATTTTTTCCCTTTTGATCAATGTTTTGGTCATTCTTTGCTGGTTTCTGAAACTCTCCCAATCCTCAGGCTTACTACAGTATTAACAAGAGTTATTGAGATGGACAGAGGAAGAAAATAAGGTTAGGCGGGAGAGAGAATAAAAGATGTCAGGGAAAAACAGGAGACAAAAAGAATAAAAGAGGCCAAGAAGGAGAATGAGATGTGCAGGATTGAAAAAGAACAAAATAACAGAGATCACATTGTACAAGAGTATTGATTTGCAACACTGATGTGATATAGCCTGCTGCTAATCTGAAACAGGGATGATTGGTGATGGGACTGAGCTCTGTCCTTTCACTTCTGAGACCTGGGTTCGAATCCGATCCAGATTGATGGGATGAAACTCTCCTCTCTCTCAGCTAAGTGAAATGAATAGTCTCACTCAGAGATTCTGCAGGGAAGGTTGATGCACGAAATAGAAAGGTCAATCAGTATAGAGTTAAAGTTAAGGCTATTAGGGCTGAATAAAAGGAGCTTTACTCAGCATCTAACTCTGGTATACCTGACCTGTCAACACATGATACTAACCTCCCAAACCCACGACCTCTTCCACCTAGAAGGACAATGGCAGCAGGCGCATGGGAACACCACCACCTCCAAGTTCCCCTCCAAGTCACACACCATCCTGACTTGGAAATATATCGCCGATCCTTCCTCGTCGCTGGGTCAAAATCCTGGAACTCCCTACCTAACAGCACTGTGGGAGTACCTTCACCACACGGACTGCAGCGGTTCAAGAAGGCGGCTCACCACCACCTTCTCAAGGGCAATTGGGGATGGGCAATAAATGCTGGTCTTGCCAGCGATGCCCAGATCCCATAAAAAAATAACATTGAAAGCAGGAAAGGATTTATTAGCATTAAACATCCTTCATGTGGAAGCCCACAAAAATTCACACAATTTCAATGAGTTAAAAATGAGGAAATGAGCAGAAATGCAGGAAAAAAACGTGAAGCACCATCAGACAGCGTTTTAGTACAGGCTGCAGTTTTCTGTCCTGTGAAAACAGAACTTATTGGCACTTACTATTTTGCTGTTATTTTATTGCACTCAGTTTAATAATGCCAGTCAAGAGCTTGTTAATGGCTCCTAATCCCAACTTGTGCAATTAATTCTCCGATGGCTCCCAACCTGGGTTGGAGATATTACATTCGGAAAGGTAAACATTCGAGTGAGCACTACAGCTGTAATATGTGTGGTCTTGCATTGCCACAGGAGACTGAGGACAGAATATGAGCAGAGGCTTCGGTAAAAGCTCTATGGTCTGCCACATAAGCTACCCCCCAGGACCATGTGTAAGGCCAAGAAACAGCTACTTCTCCCTAAGAAATAGAAAGATCAATCAGTACAGAGTTAAAGTTAAGGTTGTTTGAGCTGAATAAAAGGAGCTTTATTCGGCATCTAACTGTTGTGCAGCTGACCCGTGAGCACATGATGCTGGCGGTGAAAACGGAATAGGATTTCTTAGCATTAAACATCCCTCGTCTGGAAGGCGACCAAAAATTCACACAATTTCAATAAATAAATAAAAAAGGTGAGTTCACCATTGTATTAGTCTGTTTAATGGCTAAGCCTGACCTTGGAGGTTCCTATCAACCTATGCTGCCTGCTGAAGAACAAACTACAAGGATAGTGTCCAGTCAACGATGCCTTCTCTGTGGCAATAAAGATATCAACAGCTCCTAATTTTGATGTCAATGGAAGCTTCCAGGCTACAATAAGGGTATTCATACGTGCCAACATTTTATGAAGCCATTCAATGTTCCAGACTAAATTTCCATTTGTCTGTGTTTATGGATGAAAATCAGCTCCCATTTCTCCTTCCACCTGAAGATGCTGCTCTCCAGGAGATCAACACTCTGCCGTACAGTGTGGGCGGGAATTCCTGTCCACAGTGTGTTTTTTAAAAATTCATTCACAGGATGTGGGCGTCGCTGGCAAGGCCAGCATTTATTGCCCCTCTCTATTTGCCCTTGAGAAGGTGGCGGTGGTGAGCCACATTTTTAACAACTGAGCAGCTAGCTAGGCCATTTCAGAGTCAACCACATTGCTGTGGGTCTGGAGTCACAGACTGGGTAAGGACGGCAGATTTCCTTCCCTAAAGGACATTAGTGAACCAGATGAGTTTTTACGACAATCCAATAGTTTCATGGTCACCATTACTGACACTAGCTTTATATTCCAGATTTATTTAATTAACTGAATTTAAATTCCCCAGCTGCTGTGGTGGGATTTGAACTCTTGTCTGCGGATCAGTAGTCCCACGCCTTGAGATTACTAGTCCAGCAACATTGCCACTAGGTTACATTCCCTGTAGCAGAGTTTCCATTCCCTGAAGTAACAAATGAGGGCAGAGTCAAAGAAGCAGCACCATTATAAACTGGTTGGAAGAGAATCAGACAAGAGTGCCTACCTAAACTGGTAGGGAGATTATGAGTGCCAGCTTAAACTGGCGAGGGAAGGAGAAAAGTGCCAGGATTCACTAGGGAGCGAGAGGAGAAGAGCACCCATGTGAACTGGGTCCAGAGAAGGAAAAGAAAAAATGGTGGGGGAGAAGAAGAGTGCCAGAATGAACTGCCGAGGGATGGGGAAGGATGAAAACCAACAGAAAATGGGGAGAAAAAAGTGCCATGAAAAGGTTGCTGTAAAATCAAGGTGATGTGGCCATTTAAGATAAATGGCTATATATGGGGGCAAAATAAAACCTAGCCTTTAAAATGTCACATCTTTATTTTTCAGCCTTTTGGAAGGCTGCTTCGAGCTCAAAACGCAGCTGACAAAGCTCTATAGTGGGCAAAATGACTGTGGAGGCAGGAAACCTGAGTCCGTGGGCAAGCGATGGACTGGCACGCATCAGCACCCCTACTTGATGGCTGGAGCAGTGCTGGTGCACAAGGTGGTTGTGAGGAGGGTTGCCCTGTTTGGCACTCCAAGGTGCCCTTCCTATAGGGCAGCGGTGCAAGGCAGCAGATGGCATGGGGAAACAGTTGAAGGGGGAGGTGTCCTTTGTTGTCACTAATATCGATGTCCCTGTGGTGCAGTTTGGCTGCAGATGTCCGAGCAGCAGATGGGCACGGGTCTGCAATAGATTCTGTGTTGATCTGGGGCCTGCAAAGCAAGTTCCTGATGGCCATTGCCAAGTAGGAGTGCCAGGGCTTGTATATATGGTTGGTTGCATAATAGGTGTAGACATTCCATCTCCGCTAGCATCTTGCACCATTACAACCACAAAAAACTCTTTAACTTTGCCTCCACTTGCCATCCACCATGTGACTGTACAGCTTGCACCTAAATGTTTGATGGCTCTCTTCACTCCCATGAAGTTAGTATTGGATTCAATTCTTTTTTATATGCCTCTTTTTGCACATTTTAATTAATGTCAAGTGGTGAAAATTTGCACCTGCCAATAAAGTTGGTAAACATTTTCCATTAATAAACCCCCCAACAATCAGCAACAATCTTAGACCCAAAAGCAGAAAATATAGCCGAATTTTTTAGAAGCATCACAGATACAGGCTAAGCAGCACAGAGCCTCAGCGAGAAAATGTTGAAGAGATTTAGATATTTTAATTTACGAAGCATTATTATTTTTCAACAGATGAAATCAACATAAAACTTTCTTTGGCGACTGAGGCACCACAACCTCTATGAAACTGATGTCCATGGTAAGGGAAATGATTAAAATTAAATGGAGCTTCAGTGTAAGAACAGGCAGAGATAGCAGTATGGTAGTTCTTCTGTGTGAAATCAGCAACATGGAGATCTGGAAGTTAAATCTCTGTACCTCAAATGGCCCACTACCAACAATGACATCTGCCAGCCTAGATTTTCTGATCAGCGTCATTTTAGCACCTCCGAATTGGTTTATAATGCCAACACTAAAATAATGCCAACCATAAAATCTAGGCTATCAACCGAGAAATTCTGTAAACTCATTCAAGATGGCGGACATGCATTCTGCCTGCCCCTTGGGCCTCCCCATGACCCCATTCCAAATCCCAGGGATTTAATTATTTCATTTACTATTTGGGACAGGCGCCCTGCGTCTGTAGAGGTGTAATAGTGGAGCCTGCCCCGTTCTCCCACTGGAAACTTAGAGTGGCGTCCTGCCGCCCCCCAGTGCCTCTTCAAGGGGGGTGGGGGGAAACCTTGGCCCTTATCAGGCTGAAG
The DNA here is from genome assembly GCF_052327205.1 of Somniosus microcephalus. Taxonomy (NCBI): domain Eukaryota; kingdom Metazoa; phylum Chordata; class Chondrichthyes; order Squaliformes; family Somniosidae; genus Somniosus; species Somniosus microcephalus. The sequence goes on along the minus strand of NC_140991.1, from coordinate 50,532,929 downwards.
GAAAAAGCATATAAGAAAAACATTTCGCTGTGTGCCAGCTGTAAGAAGGTATTCAAACCTTCTGGGGCCAATTACCTTTATTCCCTTATATCATTGGGGTCTTTATTAGACCAATTAAAAAGCCCATGCCTGCTCTTAGGAAGTGTGGGAACAGCTAAAACTAACAGGGGACGGCTGGGTGGAATTCCCAGGGTAGCCCAGGAACATCTCCAGATGGACCGACCCACACTGCTGCCAAGACATGGAGATGGGGAAACAGGCAGAAGAAGCATCCCCTCCCCAACTCATTCCTAACTTAACATAAATGGAGCAGAAACTCAATGGATCCAGATTACACTCCAAATTGTAACCCCTCTCTCCACTGCCCCCCCCACCACCACCGTTCCCCCACTCAGGGCTGGAATTTCTAGCTGATCATTTCTACAGATATATCCAGTACAGTGCAAAATCTGGAGTCATTCTCAACATAGAAACATACATGCACTTGGCCAGTGAATAAATAAGCCCCCCAGTAGAATTCCCTTACTGTTGCTGGAAGAGTGAGAGTATCAGCAAGCAAACATGAACTGAGGTGGATCTTTCAGGAGAGGGACAAGAAAGGGAAAGATGAATTGCCAGAAAAACAGGGAGGCACCACTGGGCTTGAATCCAACAATAATGAAGTCTCTTTGATTTTCCAATAATCCCTATTTGGGGGTTAGAACTTCATAAAATAGGGAGACCTTTCATAGGAGTTGATTAGCACAGGTTCCTGTGCAAAGCCAACTCCAATTAATCATTTTGTTTAGCCAAAGCAGGACAATGGCAGGCCTTTGATGGAGCTGTTGGCTACATTTGGACTGTTTGCAATTTAAATACCCAATTATTGGTGAGAATAAAATTACAGCCTAGGCAGCAATGATTCTTTTAAGAGCAGTCATACAGCAGGCACTTGTCTTGGCCCAGTACTTGTGCAATACTCAACCAGGAGACCTGAGTTATACTGCCAACAGTGCCTTGCATTGAAATCATTGCAGTGGTGTTCTGCAGATGTGTACTTGGGCACATGCACAGAGCTCCACTCCTCAGGCAACTAAATTTTAATGCTGGGAGAGCAAGGGCAGGATTGTTACTTCTCTCATACCATTAAACAGAGTCAAAGTGAATTTAGAACATTTGCAGAACTGCATGGGTACTTTACAACTGTTGCTTCAAACCGGACTGGAGTTATGCTACATCGGGTGTGAGGTCCAAACCTACTACCTATTAGAGGTGGTTTTATACCTCTTGCTTTACTCTTTTCAGGAGTCAGATCACCAGCCTGGAAATGGATAAGAAATTGGCTGAAGAAAAGCCGTAAGTGTGTTATTGTTAGGATAATACTGAGCCCCAGAGATTTGTACTACATAGGATATATGGCACAGAAACAGGCCATTCGGCCCAACCAGTCCATGCCGGCGTTTGTGCTCCATTCGAGCCTCCTCCCGTCTTTCCTCATCCAAATCTATCAGCATAACAACTAGGGCCGTACTCTTTCAAATCTACATCAACAATTCAGACGTTCAATGCAAATAACACTAAACTGGAAGGCGGCATTGTTGAGCCCTACAAAATGAGCTAAATAAAATTTGGAAGTGGGCAGAACAGTGACAGATGAAGTTCAAAGAAAAAAGAAATGGGTGGCATACATACTCTGCAGGGCCAGTTCTCTGATTTTTCCAACATAAATCAGAGGAGCGCCCTGATATGCACTCCAGGCAGATGAGGCTCTGCATTCAGAAAATCAACTCGTATCAATGCTTTTGAACTGGTTACGAATGATGTTGAAACAGATTCACAGTGTTAGTAGACTGAGCACTTAACATGGCCATTCACTGTGGAGTAGCAATTAACAAAGCAAATAGAAATATCAAACTATACTGCCAAATCAATATATCAAACGTATAGAAATGGTAAATTTAGAGCTCTGCTTCCAATGGGATCTATCTTCAAATTGATGAAAAGAAATTCTTCTTACTGCAAAGAGTACCACTCAAAATGATTCCTGGATATACAAGCAAAAATACTTTAAAGCCATTTAAGGGATAATTGGACAGATTGATGAATTAAGACAGGCTCAATGGCCTTCCTTAACTTTATGGATCTTGTGACTCCACACTTATACTGTCACCTTTACATTAATGTGCACCTGAAACTGCTTTGGATCGATGTGAATATAGTAATATGATTGAATCATAGAATTTTTACAGCATGTGTAAAATAATTCTCCTAACCTCTCCTCTCTCTCTTTCTCCCCCCCCCCCCCCCAAAAGAAGGTGTGGTGTCTGATTTATTTTCTACTCTCTCTTTGTTCTTTTGGTAAAGGCCTTAAATTTATGCCCCCTCGCAACCAAGTTGCCTACCGGTGGAAATAGTTTTACCTGATCAAAACCGCACATAATTCAGAATGGGCCGGATTTTACAGTCAGCGGCGAACGAATGGTGTCGGCTGCTCATTACACTTACACTTGCCCATAGACTTTCTGTGGGCTTTTGCAATGGCACTTGCTGTGATTAGAAAGCCATTTTGGCGCAGCGCCCTCTACAGGGGATCTGAGACCTGTGTGAACAGGAAAAGCAACTGTGTATCTCCTCAACCAATCAGATTGAAGAATGGTTACTGAGTTACGCAGAATCTGAACCAGGACGTGTCAGTTAAGAATATTTAATTCAGCGCCAAATCATGTACAGAAAGCAAAATAAAGAGAAAGAAAGAAAGATGGGATTAAGAGAGAGATAAAAGAGACAAAGAAAAATGTTTTAATTTTTTTAAATCGCCAAAAAGCTGAAAGACTTGTAACATTCCAGAAAGGTTGTTTAGTAGTAATTAAGACTTATCACGCCATTAAAAATGAACTTACACTGGATTGGACAAGCCCTAACCTTTTCTGGCGAGATTAGTGGCTATCTGTTACGCAAGTACAACAACTTCACGCCCTTCCCTGTGTTTAAATGCTGAGTCTCTCAGCAAGATATCGGTACAGTGCTGCTTCTGGAGGAGCAGGCCAACTCTGACAGCATCTTCCTGATTTCCGTGTTTAACTATGCATGTGTGATCGCCAGACATGGCTGTCCGATTTACAGTTTAATAACGGTGAGTGCTGATAGCCTCACCGTTATTTTTACCACAAAATCCTCTTAACCTTCTCCTGCACGACATTTTCCAATATGTGCTTAACATTTTTTTTAATTTGTTTACGGGATGTGGGTGCCACTGGCAAGGCCAGCATTTATTGCCCATGAGAAGGTGGTGGTGAGCCACCTTCTTGAACCGCTGCAGTCCGTGTGGTGAAGGTGCTGTTAGGTAGCGAGTTCTAGGATTTTGACCCAGCAATGATGAAGAATTGGCGATATTATTGTGTTTTGTAGCGGTTTGTCACAATTGAGTGGCTTGCTAGGCCATTTCCGAGGGCAGTTAAGAGTCAACCACATTGCTTTGGGTCTGGAGTCACATATAGGCCACACCAGCTAATGACAGCAGATTTCCTTCCCTAAAGGGCAGTAGTGAACCAGATGAGTCTTTACGATAATCCGATAGTTTCACGGTTACTATTACTGACACTGGCTTTAAAATTCCAGATTTATTTAATTGAATTTAAATTCTGCTGTTATTATGGTGGGATTTGAACTCATATCTTCGGATCATTATTCCAGGTCTGACTGGATTAACTAGCCCACTGACATTACCACTATGCTACCGTTCCCTTATACATAGCAGTGTACAGCATAGAAATACAACTTCACCAATTATCACAGGATGTATACGATTCACATACTAGGCACTCTGCAGCCTTCCGGTCTCAATATCGAGTTCAACAATTTCAGATCATAACCTCGGCCCCTATTTCATTTTTACTTATATTTTTCCACTCCTTTCCTCCCCCCCCCTTTCCTTTTGTTTCTCTCTCACACCTGGCAGCTATCTTTTGCCCTGCCAGTACACTTTACACCTAATCCCAGCATATTACCATCTCGTCTAGCTTCTAATCCCTTTTACTTCTTTTGGTTCTTTTATTCTTTTGTCCGATCGCAGCCCTGCCTTCGATCTAGTTCCTTTTCTCTCCAGTTTTGAAGAAGGGTCAAACCCGAAACGTCAACTCAAATTTCTCTCCACGGATGTTGCCTGACCTGCTGAGTTTTTCCAGCATTTTCTGTTGTTATTTCGGATTTCCAACATCTGCAGTATTTTGCTATCGTAAATATATCTGCCAGTTTCCAATATTTTAAACCATGCACCAGTATCACTTAGGTAAAATTCAAACTAGGCTCTAAGAGAATTACAACAATACATTTATTTTCCTTCATATAATAGATGCCATATTTTGCAATATTAAGTGGGTGTTTAAACCTTACTGAGGCACGAAGACTCATCATGATGCAATGTAGGTGATGTTTTCCAACATTGCTGTTGCAGTTCTCTGACAGAACTATTAGCAATACTCGCTACTACTACAGAGTTCTGAATGGAAACTTTTGGGTGAAGTTTTCAATTGCAACATTTTTGAGGCAAACACAAATGATATGCTTCAACTGATAGAAACCAAGATGCCGTCTACATAATTATGTTAATAAAAACAGTATCCAGAAGGTAAAAGAGTGCCACATGTGACCAAATTTTTCCATCGACTGCAAGGCCTGCACCAAGGAAGGGCAACTGGAAACATGGTGCAGGTTTGCATGCTGTATCTGATATGGGCATGGACATTTGGCATGCACTGGGCCTAGGAGTAATGAGAAACTATTTAGTTAAAGGGAAAGGGAAGTTGAAGGAGAGCACTTACATCTCTATTTTCTATTGAAAAACATTGGCCAGGAATTTCTTTGGAGCTGATCCCATTCCCTCGCCCTAATTTCGCCGGAAGTGCAACTGAAAACCCTATTTACACATGTAAACAGGATTTCTGCTGCACCTCTGTCGAAGTTACAATGGCGGAATGAGTGCAGCCCCAAGGAAATTCTCAGCCATTATCTATCTGTAGACTTGCATCATACCTTTCGTGTCATATTTGTACTGATTGGCTGAAGTTTCATATTCATAAAACAGTGACAATAAACTAATGAAGAGGTAGGGAACCATTCGATTGCAGGAAAAGTGAAAAGATCGACTTCCAATGAACAACTACTGAAGTAATTAACTATTTAAATGCCAGCTTGGCACACTGGTAGTATTCTTACCTCAGTGTCAGAAGATTGTGCTTTCAAGTCCCACTCCTAGACTTCAGCACATAATCGAGGTTGACACTTCAGTTGAGTACTGAGGGAGTTAGAGGCGTTGTCTTTTACAATGAAATGTTAAACCAAGCCCCTGTCGGCCAGTTCAGATGAATATAATAAATCCTTCTTGAAGGGAGTTCTCCCGAAATACATCCCTTAACCAACACCGTCAAGATAAATTAGCTGGCCATTCATCTCACTGCTGTTTTTAAGACCTTGTTGTGCACAAGTTGACTGCTGCATTTGCCTACAAAGCATCAGTGGCTGCACCTCAAAAGTGAGTCACTGGCCAGAGTTTTCTTTATCTGGGCGGGGCGGGTCACAACTCCGTTGCTGCTTCCATCCCGCTCCAGAAATTGACTTTGCACTAATGGGGCCTATTAAGCCCGCCCCATGCGTTACCCAGCCCAATTAAATGGTGCGGGTCTGATGACATCATCCATGATGCGTTTTCAACTGGCAGATTTAAAGGAGCCATGGCCACATTGCATTTGAAGGTTCATCTAGGAAGCACACCGGAAGTTTTGCTTGTTCTAAACACTTGGAAATATGACTGCACAGAGGCAGAGGGCTGCACCCAGGTTCTCCAATGACTCCCTCCATATCCAGTAGGCAGAAGAGACCTCCCCACAAAACAAAAAGAGCCTGGCTCCAAATTACAGAGGAGGTCAACAGCAGAGATGTGTTCAGGAGGACCTGGTTGCAGTGCCGGAAATGTTTCAATGATCACACTAGATCAGGAATGGTGAGTACAAAGCCACACTTAACTTCATCCTGCTGTGCCTCTCATCACATCCCCATCACTCTGCCTTCCCAAGCCTACTCCTGCACATCCTTACTCACACCAACATACCTTGCATGCTCATCCATCCCTCTCTCTCGATCTACATGATCACATCCCCACCTTACTAACCACCCCTCACACTCACCCTCATCCTAAAGCAATCATATCAACTAACAACACACAAGGGGGCCAGATGGCAATGCCACCCCACTCCGTCATAGTCACCCTCTACACATGTAACCCATCCATTCCTTACACTCATTCCATCACTCTCACTCAACCTTATCTTCTTTCCCTCCTTGCAGGAAAAGAGAGCCCACAATAAGAGGGAAAGGGAGAGAACTGGAGGTGGAACACCATCATTTGCCACCCTCACAACAGCAGAGGAGGCTGCATTAGAAGTATAAGGATTCGCCGAGCAGCTCGAGGTGGGAGACGGAAAGAGGGGACATCTCAGCAACCCGGTGACAGAATTACATCTCATACAGCTAGATTGTGTAAATCAGTCACTCATATGGGGACTGATGTCATCAGCCACTGAATGGTCATCATGTGCACAATGGTATTGTAGTGTATGTACCTTGAAGAAGGAACTATATTCTGCAGCCCCTGTATACTGCAGTACCAGTAGTGACCACCCCTGTATATAAGCCTGTGTAGTAACTTTGTATAGTAGTTCCAGTTTTGTCTCCATTCAGTAAACACCTGTTATAACCAACTTCTGCAGTCCGTGTCTCAATTACACACAGACATTACATTGGCGACGAACAGATCCGAACTTACCTACAGTTCTGCACCACCTCACGGGGATCCATCCCTGAAGCGAAGTTATTAGAGGTCGAAGCCAGAAGGAAGAAATCCAAAAAGAAAAAAAAACAAACAGAAGAAATGGGCGTCGACCGTGGGCAACCGCCCTCTGATTCATCGAATTCGAAGATTTGCAGGAGAGGCTGTCGAGAGCTGGGCTTGGTTATCCAGTCTATGGTGTTCCAGCTAATCGGGCTGGTGGCAGGTAGTACACTGATCCTTCCTGGGCCGCGGCGGGCTAGAGCTCGATCGGGTGGCTTTTCAACGGGGCCGAGCAGCGTTGTCGGGAAGAGGAGAGAGAGAGAGAGAGGGTGGAGCACACAGGGCGCGGCCGGTGCTACGAAGCCAGGCAGCGTACAGACCCGAGAAGAGGGAGGGAAGTGTCCCATAGGGTCTGCTCTGACGACGGGAACAGTAATTAAAATAAAAGAAAAAGAAATTAGAAGCACAGAAAGCCGTGAGGAGCTGCAGTTTGCCACGGGGACCGCGGAGAGTGGCGTTGGCAGCAGCACGGGGGAAGCGCGCGAAGACCATAGGGCATCGCCATCAAGGCATAAAAATGCCAGCAACAGCGCTGGCAGCAGCGGAAAAGGCAGAAAGCGCGGGAGGCGCCATCTTAATCCAGCGGGGAAGAAGGCAAAGTGCGGGAGGCGCCATTTTGTTCAATCGGGGAAGAAGGCAAAGCGCGGGAGGCGCCATTTTAGATCTCCAAGATGCCGAAGACTGACAATATCACTGCCTTCGACAATGCAATAGAAAACTGGACCACGTATGTGGAAAGAGTCGAAGTATATTGCAAGGCAAATGAAGTAGCCGATGATGTGGTGTATGTACCTTTAAGAGCCCCTGTGTACTGTAATGCCGGTAGTGGCCACGCGGGCTATATAAGCCTGTATAGTGTCTTGTATCTCTTAGTTCACCTCCAGACTTTGTTCAATAAACACCTGTAAACAAACTCCTGCATTCCGTGTCTCCATTAACACAGTGGCGATGAATTGGAAATGGACTTACCTGCAATTCGGCAGCACCTCAAGGAGATCGATTCCTCAGACGAAGGTCGAAGAAGAAAAAAAACAACAAAAAAAACTGTGGTTTCACCAGCTAGCCGGGCTGGTGGCAGGTACTGCACTAATCCTTCCTGGGCAGCGGGCTGGGGCTCGATCGGGTGGCTCTGCAGTGGGGCCAAGCAGCGAGTCGGAAGGCGGAGGCGAACAGAGACAGAGGGTGGAGCACTCGGGAGACGGCCGGCGCTGCAAAGCAGGTCGGCGTTCGGACCAAGCAGAGGGAGGGAAAAGTCCCAGAGAGTCCGGCGGGAACGAGTCTCCAACTATTAAAAATATCTGTGTAAATAAAAACCGCGGAGAACAGCGTTGACAGCAGCGGCAGCGGCGGGAAAGCGCAGGAGGCGCCATTTTTTCTCGGCAGGGTAGAAAGGAAAGCGCGGGAGGCACCATTTTTGATTTTCAGGATGCCTAAGACTGGCAATATTACTGCTTTCGATAGTGATATAGAGGATTGGACCACATATGTGGAAAGAGTGGAGGTATATTGCACAGCGAATGAAGTAGAGGATGATAAAAAGGCATCGGTACTTCTAAATCTGATGGGCGCAAGGACATACGGGCTGTTACGAAACATAATCACTCCAGCCAAACCGATGGACAAGAATTTTAAGGAGATTGTTGATACCCTACAGGAGCACTTAAACCCAACACCGCTGCTGATAGCGGAACGATTCAAATTCTTCAGGAGGAATCAGCACAAGAATGAAAGTAACGCTGATTACCTCACCGAATTAAGAAAGCTGTCAAAGCACTGCCAATTCGGGGCAGGACTGGCAGATTCTCTACGAGACAAATTCGTCTGCGGTCTACTAAGTGAAGGAACACAAAAAAGGCTACTTTCTGAGAAAGATTTGACACTGGACAAGGCTTTCAGTGTGGCTGTTTCATACAAAGCAGCAGCAAGAGGAGCTGCAGAGATACAGCAAAAGCCACAGGACTTCGGCACCCATGAAATGACACGGGGTTTTGAGAGATGTTATCGCTGCAGCAGATCCACCCATGACCAGAGGGACTGCTGGTTCAAGGACAAAGCATGCAGGCAATGCGGAAAGATGGGACACATTGCACGTGTATGCCGATCTGGAAACAAAAAATCCACTGACAAAAAAAAAATCAATAAGGAAAAGTACAGAAAGGTACAAATGATGACGGACAGTAGCTCCGAAGACCAGAAGAGCAATAGCGACTCCGGAAACAAGAGACTAAGCTGTCTCAAATTACATAATGTAATTGCCAAAGAAGATTACCAGACCATTTGGGTTACCCTCACGATAGCGGGGTCCCCAGTTAAAATGGAGCTAGATACAGGATCAGCTCTGACCGTCATAAGTCGACGGGATTACGAGCGGCTATTTCCGCATATACCTTTGAAAGACACATCCATTATCTTGAAGACATCTCCGGGGCAGAAAGTATACCCCAGAGGGAAAATAAGGGTGCCTGTTGTATACAACGGCAAGGAAATACAGAAGTTGTATTTATACGTTCTGCAAGATGGTGGTCCACCGCTGTTGGGACGTGAATGGATCAGGAAGATACGTTTAGACTGGCACTCCATTCAGGCACTGACGGTGACCAGTAAGAAAAAAAATGATGATGACGTCAAACCTGAACGATTAAAAGACATCTTGGCCAACGCCAAAGAAGTGTTTCAACAGGAACTAGGAACCTTGAAAGGCATCACCGCCTCAATAAAAGTGGAAGATGCGGCAATGCCCAAGTTTTTTAAGGCAAGGCCGGTGCCATACGCAATTCGTCCAGCAGTCGAAGCAGAGCTGGAGAATTTGGAAAAGGCAGGCGTGTTATCCAAGATAGATTGGAGCGAGTGGGCAACACCCATCGTCCCGGTCATGAAGAAAACATTGAATAATGATAAATCTGAAGAACAGAGAAAAATTCGCATCTGTGGGGACTTCAAGGTGACTGTAAACCTGGTCCTTCCCATGGTACAGTATCCTCTTCCGAGGATAGAAAATATTTTCGCCTCACTATCCGGAGGGAAACGTTTCACCAAAATTGACTTGGCACAGGCATATCTACAGATGGAGGTTGAGGAGGCCTCTAAAAAGTATCTCACGATAAACACACACAAAGGCCTGTACCAGTACAATCGACTGGTTTTCGGAGTAGCATCAGCTCCAGCTATCTGGCAAAGAGCTATGGAGCAAGTCCTGCAAGGGATTCCGGGGACTCAATGCTACCTAGACGATATCCTTGTAACAGGAGAAAATGACAACGAGCACCTTGCCAATTTGGAGCAGGTGCTCACTAGGCTGAGAGGACGGGGCCTATGAGCAAATCGCCCCAAGTGCGAATTTTTCCAGAAACAAATATCATATTGTGGCCATATAATTAATGAAGAAGGGTTGCATAATTCACCTGAAAAAATTGAAGCGATCATAAAAGCCTCAGCACCTGAAAATGTCTCACAATTAAGGTCGTTCCTGGGATTGATAAATTACTATCATAAATTTTTACCGAACTTGTCAACTGTTCTGCACCCTCTTAACGCACTGCTACAAGCGGGAGTAATTTGTAAATGGAGCGAAGACTGTAAACGTGCCTTCCATAAATGCAAAGGCTTGATCACGTCCAAGGAAGTGTTGGCTCATTACAACCCATCACTGCCAATCAGACTGGCATGCGATGCATCCCCTTACGGCGTAGGAGCAGTATTATCGCATAGATTCCCTGATGGCTCGGAGCGGCCGATAGCTTTTGCGTCACGCTCATTAAACTCAGCTGAGCGTAACTATGCCCAGATCGACAGGGAAGCACTCAGCCTGGTATGGGGAGTGAAGAAATTCAACCATTACCTACACGGACAAAAATTTACCTTGTTGACTGACCATCAACCCCTCGTCTCCATATTCAACCCTAAAAAGGGTGTTCCCATTATGACAGCGCAAAGGCTACAGAGGTGGTCCCTTTTCCTAGGGGCACACCAGTGTGACATAGAATACAAAAGATCAAAACAGCATGGGAATGCTGACGGTTTATCGCGCCTACCGTTGCCAACGGTAGAAGAGGCACCTACAGTGGACCCAATGGAGATGTTCCACTCAACCATAGTGGAATGTCTACCAGTAACAAATTCTACCATTGAAAAGGAAACGAGAAATGACCCGACTCTCTCACGAGTCTACGATTTAACGGTGAAGGGATGGCCAGCACATGGCGAACCACTGTTGCCAGCATTCTCGCAAAGAAGAGAACAGCTGTCAGTGTGCCGAGGAACCTTGATGTGTGGGTCCAGAGTGGTGATTCCACCCAAACTCCAGGATAAAGTGCTAAAGGAGCTTCACGAGGGGCATCTGGGTGGAGTGAAAATGAAGAACCTAGCCAGAGCGTTTGTGTGGTGGACAGGTATCGATGGAGACATCGAAGAAATGACCAAGAGCTGTCTAGGATGCCAGAAGGTCCATAACGCCCCACCACAAGCCTCTCTACATCCATGGGAGTGGCCCTCATCTCCATGGCAAAGGGTACACATCGACTTTGCTGGTCCATTTATGGATTCAATGTTCTTAATCGCGGTTGATGCACACTCCAAGTGGCTGGAGGTAATAAAGATGTCCTCCACCACCACGGAAAAAACCATCACAGTATTAAGGACCATATTTGTCAGGAATGGGCTGCCTGAACAGATCTGTTCTGATAATGGACCGCAATTTGTGTCCAAAGAATTCAGGAAGTTCTTAAAAAACAATGGGGTTAAGCACTACACGTCCGCCCCATACCATCCTGCCACCAATGGATTCGCTGAAAGGTTTGTCCAGACCTTCAAGAAGGCCATAAAGGCCATGGGTAATGAAGACATAAATCTACAGCATAAGGTAGATAACTTCTTGTTTGCATACAGGAATGCAACACATGTGGTTACAAACCAAACTCCCGCCATGATGTTTTTCAATAGAAGACTACGATGCCGGCTGGATTTGATCAAGCCAAACATCAGAAGGGACGTAGAGAACCGACAATTTCAAGGCATGAATGAAAGGCCAACTAGAACCTTCCAGATGAGAAAAAGGCATCGGTACTACTGAACTTAATGGGCGCAAGAACGTACGGCCTATTGCGGAACCTGATCACTCCAGTCAAACCGATGGCGAAGAGTTTTAACGAAATTGTTGATATCCTACAGGAACACCTAAATCCTACACCGCAGCTGATAGCAGAAAGATTTAAATTCCACAAAAGAAATCAGCATAAAGATGAGAGCAATGCTGATTACCTTACGGAACTATGCAAGCTTTCAAAGCACTGCCAGTTCGGAGCAGGACCCTGTGGGACAAATTTGTCTGTGGACTCCTGAGTGAAGGAACCCAGAAGAGGTTACTCTCAGAGAAAGAGCTGATGCTAGATAAGGCTTTCAGCGTGGCAGTATCGTACGAAGCAGCAGCAAGGGGAGCTGTGGAAATGCAGCAAAAGCCACAGGAATACGGCACCCATGAAATGACACGGGGATTTGAAAAATGTTATCGCTGCGGCAGCACAAGCCATGACCAGAAGGACTGCTGGTCCAAGGACAAAACATGCAGGCAATGCGGAAAGATGGGACACATTGCACGAGTTTGCAGGTCCGGGAAGAAGACTAACGACAACAAAAAGACTACTAAGGAACAGTATAGGAAAGTACAAAAGATGGCGGACAGTAGTTCCGAAGACCAGAAGAGCGATAGTGAATCCGGGAACAAGATACTAAGCTGTCTCAAACTACACAACGTAATCGCAAAAGAGGATCACCGAACCATTTGGGTCACCCTCACGATAGCAGGGTCCCAAGTCAAAATGGAATTGGATACAGGATCAGCCCTGACCGTCATGAATCGACGAGACTACGAGCGGCTATTCTCACACATACCCTTGAAAGACACATCCATTGTCTTGAAGACATATACGGGGCAGAAAGTATACCCCAGAGGGAAAATAAGGGTGCCTGTCGAATACAACAGCAAGGAAATACAGAAATTTTATCTGTACATACTGCAAGGTGGTGGACCACCGTTATTGGGACATGAATGGATCAGAAAGATAAGTTTAGACTGGCACTCCATTCAGGCACTGACTGTGGCTGGTAAAAAGGATGACGACGTCATGCCTGGACGATTGTCAAAAATCTTAGCTAATGCTAAAGAAGTATTTCAACAAGGACTGGGAACTCCTAAAGGTGTACCCGCCTCGATAAAAATAGAAGAGAATGCAATTCCCAAGTTTTTCAAAGCAAGAGCGGTACCGTATGCAATTCTCCCAGCCGTCGAGGCAGAGCTGGAGAATCTGGAGAATGCAGGCGTGTTATCTAAGGTAGACTGGAGTGAGTGGGCGACACCCATCGTTCCTGTCATGAAGAAAACGTTAAACAATAAGTCTGAGGAGCCAAGGAAGGTTCGCATCTGTGGGGACTTCAAGGTGACTGTGAACCCAGTCCTTCACACAGTACAGTGTCCTCTTCCGAGGATAGAAGATATTTTCGCCTCATTATCTGGAGGGAAACGTTTTACAAAAATTGACCTAGCGCAAGCATATTTGCAGATGGAGGTTGAAGAATCCTCCAGGAAATATCTCACGATAAACACTCACAAAGGTCTTTACCAGTATAATCGACTGGTATTCAGAGTAGCATTAGCTCCGGCTATATGGCAAAGAGCGATGGAACAAGTCCTGCAAGGGATTCCGGGGACTCAGTGTTACTTGGACGACATCCTAGTGACAGGTGAAGATGACAGTGAACACCTTGACAACCTAGAGCAGGTGCTCACTAGACTAAGAGAACATGGGCAGCGAGCCAATCGCCCCAAGTGCGAGTTTTTTAAGAAACAAATATCGTATTGTGGCCACGTGATTGATGAAGAGGGGTTACATAAGTCCCCTGACAAAATTGAAGCGGTAGTTAAGGCTCCAGCGCGTGAAAATGTGTCGCAACTGAGGTCATTCCTCGGATTGGTGAATTACTACCATAAGTTTTTGCCGAATTTGTCCACAATTCTGCACCCACTGAATGCCCTGCTACAAACTGGAGTAGCATGGAAATGGAGCGATGAATGTAAGCAGGCCTTTCAGAAGTGTAAAGGCCTGATCACTTCAGGAGAAGTATTGGCTCACTACAACCCATCACTACCGATAAGACTGGCGTGTGATGCGTCTCCCTACGGTGTTGGAGCGGTACTGTCACATAAATTCCTTGATGGTTCAGAGAGGCCGATAGCTTTTGCGTCACGCTTGTTAACTGCAGCCGAGCGTAACTATGCCCAGATTGACAGAGAGGCCCTCAGCCTGGTGTGGGGGGTGAAGAAGTTCAATCACTACCTGCACGGACAGAAATTTACTCTACTAACTGATCATCAACCTCTTGTCTCCATTTTCAACCCTAACAAGGGCGTCCCGATAATGACAGCTCAACGGCTACAGAGGTGGTCCCTTTTCCTAGGGGCACACCAATATGACATCGAGTACAAAGGAACTAAACAGCATGGGAATGCTGATGGATTGTCGCGCCTACCATTGCCGACGGTGGAATAAGCACCTGCAGTGGATCCTGTGGAGATATTCCACTCGACCATAGTCGAATGTCTACCTGTGACGAATGCAAACATAGAAAAGGAAACACGAAATGACCCGACGCTCTCCAGGGTCTATGATTTAACGGTGAAGGGATGGCCAGCACATGGCGAACCACTGTTGCCAGCATTCTCGCCGAGAAGAGAACAGCTGTCAGTGTGCCGAGGAACCTTGATGTGTGGATCCAGAGTAGTAATTCCACCCAAATTGAAGGATAGAGTGCTCAATGAGCTTCATGAGGGTCATCTGGGAGGGGTAAAAATGCAAAACTTAGCCAGAGCGTTTGTGTGGTGGCCGGGAATCGATAGAGAAATCGAAGAGATGACCAAGAGCTGTACAGGATGCCAGAAGGTCCAAAACGCCCCACCACAAGCCCCTCTACATCCATGGGAGTGGCCCTCATCTCCATGGCAAAGGGTACACATTGATTTTGCTGGTCCATTTATAGACTCGATGTTTTTAATTGCGGTGGATGCACATTCAAAGTGGCCAGAGGTAATAAAAATGTCCTCAACCACCACAGAAAAAACTATCACAGTCATACGAACCATATTCGCCAGAAATGGGCTGCCTGAACAGATTTGCTCCGACAATGGACCACAGTTTGTGTCTGAAGAGTTCCGGAGGTTCTTAAAGAACAATGGTGTTAAGCATTACACATCTGCCCCATATCATCCAGCCACCAATGGATTGGCTGAGAGGTTCATTCAAACATTCAAGAAGGCTATCAAGGCAATGTGTAATGAAGACATACCCCTACAACACAAGGTGGATAACTTCTTGTTTGCCTACCGGAATGCGACACATGCGGTTACCAACCAAACTCCAGCCATGATGTTCTTCAATCGAAGACTAAGATGCCGCTTGGATTTGGTTAAGCCAAACATCAGAAGAGATGTGGAGAACAGGCAGTTTCAGAATATGAATGAAAGGCCAACCAGGAGTTTCAAGATAGGTCAACCAGTTTTGGCCCGGGACTACCGCACAGAGAAATGGCAGCCAGGAATGATCTACACACGGCAAGGACCTCTAATGTATACCATGGACGTTGGAGAGAGCATTGTAAGATGCCATGCTGACCAGATTCTAGAGTCACTGGAAAACGTCAAATCTACACCACGATCCTATACACCTGGTGATGAAACCGAAGTACCAATTGCATCTACCTCAGAATCGGTGATATTGGAAGCAGATGAACCAAACAACGACGTTGATCCTGAATCAACTTTGCCAGAAGAACCTGATACCCCAAAGAGGCGTTATCCGGACAGAATCAGGAAGCCGCCTCAAAGACTGAATTTATAATTGATTAACTTCAGCTAATGAATATAGCAACTGTAATTGTAAATATGTTATTTAATTATTAATCGAATGTTATGTACTGTTTAGCTAAAAGGGGAGGAATTGTAGTGTATGTACCTTGAAGAAGGAACTATATTCTGCAGCCCCTGTATCCTGCAGTACCAGTAGTGACCACCCCTGTATTTAAGCCTGTGTACTAACTTTGTGTAGTAGTTCCAGTTTTGTCTCCATTCAGTAAACACCTGTTATAACCAACTTCTGCAGTCCGTGTCTCAATTACACACGGACATTACAGGTATCTGTACCCTTTGTTCATATGACATATCTAGCTCATCTCTTTACTCCCCACAGGTCCATCAAGAGCCCCCCCACTGTCCAGGAGGAAGAGGAAGATGACTCCTCAGAGGAGCCTCCAGCCTCGGAGGGCGCACCATCACCAGACCTAAGCACACTCAGCACCAGCGCAGAGACGCACACCTTGGTGTGTCCCACGTGAGATATGTTGTTATCTGGTGTCTCACAACTCACAAGTGAGCAAGAGCAGATGGTGGAGACAGGGACAGCAGTGGAGACTCCTCACAGGAGGGTGCAGGATGCTCCCAGCTCTGCTCAGCTGCATGCAGACACTGAGCCTCGGGGATCATCCAGAAAGAGGGCGATCCTGGAGGTGCAGTAAGAAGTGCAGGAGGTTGTGACAGGTTTTGCGACCGCAATGCCTGCAAATGTGCAGAGAATGGAGGAGTCCATCTCCATCATGAGCACCACCATGTCGCAGGCGATGGCGACTGTAGGCTCTTCCATGGAAAGGATGGCCACCTGCACGGAGCAGCTGATGTGCCACTCACAGCAGCACATGGTATCTATGGAAAATAGATGGCAGACGCTCATAAACCTCCTCTCGAGGAGTGATGTCAGCATAGACGTGGGTCCTCATCACCCCACTGCTGTGCAGCAAGATGCTCTCCAGCTCCTTGCTAGCAGGAAAGTGCAGGTGGCCCATGAGAGGGTTGATGGTGAGAGGAGACATGAAAGTAGGGGCTCCTCTCAAAGTGCTTACACTTCTCCCCCGTTGCTACCCCCTCAGTCAGAGCCCCAGATGCCTCCTCGGACAGCGAGGCCATCAGAGGCTCCAAAACCCAGAGGACGTCCACCAATAATGTCTAAGCAGCCGCAGCAGGGAAGTGAGCGGCTGCCTCTACCTCTGCTGAAGCCATAGGGGTTGCACCTCATAGAAGCACGCATAAGAGAAAGATGACACACAAGTAGATTCACAAGGGTAGCCACTTGGATGTTTTATTCAATGTTAATGTCAAGTTTCCGTTAATGTGATCTCAACCATAAAAATGTCTTGGAGAAATTTGTGTGCACCTTTGGAAGTGGCTTAGTGAGTTGCAGTGAATGGTGAGACATAACGGTATCTCCACCAATGGTGATCAGTGTGAAAGGAATGGCTTGGTCATTGTGGGGATGGTTTATGGTGTTGCTGTGGGGATGGTGCCAACCTGGCGCAGCATGTGGCAGCCATATGGATGTACAGTATAATGTTAAGTAAATCTGGACATGATGAGGCCATTCCTGGCCTCCCGGGCAGCAATGTACTCGGGTGCTGATGCCCTCTGTCCTGTGCAGCAACAGATGGTTGCGGAGAAGGTTAGTGGTGTTGTTGTTGGTGCTGCTGGTGTGCCTGGTGCTGCTGGTGTTAGGGCTCATCGTGGTCAGATTATGAGGATCAAGGTGAGACAATATAAACAGCACCCATGTTGATGAAATAGATGGCAGGTCAAGTAGAGTTGACAGAAGCAATCTGTCAATGGTGAGAAAGGTTCTTCCAATGAGGTGACATTGGATGGAGACTTTGCTGGAGACACCTGCAGCCTGCAGAAAGTTAAATCTGTACTGGCAATGTAGTCAGCAACAGCTTCTGCCTGCGGAACGTGATCAGCTGTGAGGCTGGAGCTTTTATACTACATTTGATGCTGTCAAGTAATCAGCTGGATCAATGGCCACTTAACTCCTGCCTTAGGTTGACAGACGTGGTTCCTGAGCTGTGTGAATCCCGAGGACAGTCAGGGAAATTTGAAAGGTGGGGGAAAAAGGCACTTAAGTGTCTGGCAGCAAGCTGATAATGATTTTGATTAGGTCGCCCGCCTCTGCCGTTTGGGTCGCTGCCGCAGTGGCAAATGTGCCCGAGGGAAAAGCGCGTGGGGGGTGGGATGATGGTGGGTTCCCGACCCGCTCCGACTTTTTACAAATTTCCCATCTGACCCGCCTCTGATCACGCCCGCATGGACCCCCGAAAATTCCGGCCACTGGCTTTTGAGGCACTTTGAGACCTTCACCACAGGGATTGCAGTGGGTCAAGAAGGCGACTCACCACCACCTTCTCAAGGGCAATTAGTGATGGGCAATAAATGCTGGCCTTGCCAGTGACGCCCACACCCCAGGAACGAATTTAAAAAAAATGCTGATGGCGTGAAAGGCATGATATAAATACAAGCTCTTTATTCTTTCTTTACTAAGGAGATAACAAAGCAACGAATCCAGAATGAGCAGTCAGTAAAAGTCATAAATAAAAGGTGAATTAAATCACTGCAAGCCACCATTTTATTTCTCCACTGGGATGAGAACTTACTACCAGAAACAAGGGGCTGCAAATTGCTGGGAAAATAACGGCAGGTTCACAGCGTCCGCCTTCATTAATGCGTAAAAATCCCATGGCGAGGAAGAGATACACCATGAGTTGCAAATCACCACAAATTGCTGGATGATTTTTGCCTTTCCACTGTTAGCCTCACGAAAAACAGAGCTCGCTGTCAAACTCCCGCGGGTGTTAAGAAAATGCTGGATTTGCATCATAAATACGAATGATAGTTGACGTGGATATTTAGGGCTACTTTTTCATATTGTAAGAACCCTGTTAATGCCATGATTTATGGTCCTGACATGAAACTCAATTTCTCCAGCCCAGAAAGGAAACAATTAAAACCATGGAGTCTCACTCCTACAGGTAGTAAATTATTCCTAGAGGTTTTTAATTTTTTTTTTTTTAAATTCTTATTTTTCCTTTCTGTCCCTTTTTTTTCTCTTGTTCTTAATCCAACCTTACTTTCACTCTTTTTATTTATCTTTGTGCATCTAATTTAACTCTAATTCACCCTATTTCCTTCTCTGTCGTTCACTCTGTTTCGTTATCTATCCTTAAATTTCATTGGTTATGGAGATAGACTATTGCAGCTGCCGTCAAGATTCCCCGGTGACCTCGTCGGGCCGTTTTCAACTTGCACTTCCAGGAAATTGCGGCGCCAAAATCATACGCCCTGAAGGGTGAGGAAAAGAAATCCAATTCACGGCACTCAACACAAGATTGTTTGTAACATGATAAAGACATGAAAAAATTACAAAATTGACCAGAAAACCTTTCAAATTGCTCTACAATAGCATCTCCTCTGAAATGTTTCTAACAATGTTTTCCATCAGAGAAGCCTGAGGCTTGAGTTCATGGGGCTTCCCAGAACTATTGTCAGCTGAAGAGAGTTCATGCATAACAGACTATAGTTGCCAGCATGCATCCATACCTATAATTCCCAGAACATTTTTTTATGATTAATAGCAAGACTGAGCTTTCCCAGAGCATGCCAGGACTTATTGTAGTTACGCAATGTTCCTCTTTCATTTCTGTGTCTAATGGAAAATTAGTGAGGATGAAGGCCCTCAGATTTTTTTCAACATAAAACATTAAAACAAACTTTTTACTGACATAATTGCTGAGGAAAAGAAAGGATTATTATAATCAAGAGGTAATTTATTGAGAAAATACAGTAGGTTAGATGCATAGCAAAATAAACATTGGTGTAGAAAATGGTTTATGTGTTTTTCAGGTGCAAGGCATACCAATGTAGCAATGGGATGGCATGCGCCTGCTGCTAAATTTGTGGAAGCCTAAAACAAATTTTAGGCTTGCTGCATATGCCTGTTTTAGGACCCTTTCTGAAATTGGGCTGCACCAAACACAGCTGGCAATGAACCTGCTAACCAGGTCTAAATGTGGCCTAACCAGCGGTCTTTAACGAGATCACTGTCGATCCCCACCGAAAAAGTTAATTTTCTTAAAAAGTTCTGGAGCCAGGAGAAGCACTTGGTCGGTCTCCTACCCGATCACCTCCCACCCACCCAGTCTTACAATATGGTTGGTCAAATCATCAATGGAGTGTCCTGAATCCTCCCATTACCTTCCCTTCCACAAATACACAGAAACCTCATACAGCATCCAGGACAAAGCAGCTCGCTTGATTGGCACCTCATCCACCACCTTAAACATTCACTCCCTCCACCACCAGTGCACTGTGGCTGCAGTGTGTACCATCTACAAGATGCACTGCAGCAACTCGCCAAGGCTTCTTCGGCAGCACCTCCCAAACCCTTGACCTCTACCAACTAGAAGGACAAGGGCAGTAGGGATGGGCAATAAATGCTGGCCTTGCCAGCGACACCCAGGTCCCATAAGTGAATTTAAAAAAGGCTATTGGGAACACCATCACCTGCAAGTTCCCCATCAAATTACATACCATCCTGACTTGGAAATATATCGCCATTTCTTCATTGTCGTTGGGTCAAAATCCTGGAACTCCCTCCCTAACAGCCCTGTGGGAGCACCTTCACCACAGGGACTGCAGTGGTTCAAGAAGGCGGCTCACCACCACCTTCTCAGGGGCAATTAGGGATGGGCAATAAATGCTGGCCTTGCCAGGGATGCGCACATCCCATAAACGAATAATAAAAAAAACAGTGCAGCACTGGAGGAGTCCAATATACAAAGTGCACAGGAATAAATCGCAGCCATTGTTCTGGTTAGCTGTCCACCTGCGAGCTCTTAGACTCCACGTATTCTAGCGCCTTCTCCTTCACTGCCGATGTCGGAGTGGCTCGAAATTGATGTCTGCGTTGCCGGTGAGCAGCCTGGGGACGCTCAACAGGCGCCCGCAGCTCGCCGGTCTAATTTAAACGAGGCCCAATTTTGGCCAGGCCTTGGGCAGGCTGACGCGATCCAATTTCTACCCCATTATGTTTTGTAATGTAGTCTAAATGGTTATATCAACTGCATTCCTTTTATTTATGTTTACCTGAGAAGTCAGAAACAAACAGCAAAAATTTAAAACAGCGGAAATTATGAAAGGACTGCATCATTGCTTAAATTTGAATATAATAAAAGCCCAGAATTGAAACATGCTTATTTATGCAGTAGTTTATTTAATGACAGTTAGTACAGCTATTTGCAGAGAAATTTGGTAAGCAAGTAAATATGTAAATTAATATCATCTTTTATATTTCTTGACCCTGTGAGACATGCAGAGCTTTATTTAATCATTGTATGTGAGGGGAAAATATTTATGAATCTATGGTGAGTGAAGAAAACATTACAGAATAATTTTATGAATTTGCCCTCATAGCAGGCAAAAATCCATACTGAGAGTGCATATTTTTTAAATTACCCCTTACATATTTTACAAGAGCCAATCAAAACTCTGTTATTTTACTGTTTTTGGGATGATCTCTTATAAGCTTCTTTCTAAATATTTTCAGTAGCGATGTGCACACCACTCCCACGTGCCAGTATCGTCACTGCAATAGAATGACCTCTGACTCGCCATGGTCAATGCCACAGCAGATCTGTTAATATATGTTAAAGGTTTTCCTCCAGAACAGATTTGTCACACTTCAGATGTCAAACATCATAGTGTCACACTTTGGTCCAGATGCAAAAACAATCTTAAAGATAGGGAAGGAAATACTAGGCCTGGAGCCTGAATTTTTCAAGCACATTTCCCCCCCACCAAACAATTAGACTCTGCTTGACCTGAGAGTATATTTACTGAAGAACAATTAATACTTTATGGCCTTGAAAAGACACAGCTCCGCCTTAACAGCAGAATAATACATTATGCATTATGTGGTATA
The DNA here is from genome assembly GCF_052327205.1 of Somniosus microcephalus. Taxonomy (NCBI): domain Eukaryota; kingdom Metazoa; phylum Chordata; class Chondrichthyes; order Squaliformes; family Somniosidae; genus Somniosus; species Somniosus microcephalus. The sequence goes on along the minus strand of NC_140991.1, from coordinate 50,511,227 downwards.
ACACTTTCGTCATTATTAAACCGAGGCCCCGCCTGCTCTCTCAGGTGGATGTAAAAGATCCCGTGGCACTATTTTGAAGAAGAACAGGGGAGTTATCCCCGGTGTCCTGGCCAATATCGATCCCTCAACCAACATCACTAAAACAAATTATCTGGTCATTATCACATTGCTGCTTGTGGGAGCTTGCTGTGCACAAAATGCCTGCTGCGTTTCCTACATTACAACAGCACCTACACTTCAAAAATACTGAATTGGCTGTAAAGTGCTTTGGGACGTCCTGAAGTCGTGAAAAGCGCTATATAAATGCAATTTTTTTTTCTTTTATAATACAGCATAACGTCTGACCTACCATAAGCATGCCATGGGAGATCTGCTATTATTCACAAAAATATGTGATATAAAAAAATAAATAAACTCAGGAAAGCTCGCCAGCAACTGGGAACGTGTTGTACCAAGTAACCATCCTTGATGTATGCTTGTTGGCAAGCTGCTCAAATGTTACAGCCAAGCCCATTCTGTTGCCATCTGAGATCAGATACATCCTAAGTAGGGGAGTCACTGGATGGCAATAAGGGGCAGGAACCGCAATTGATTTTCTCCCAACTCGTGAGTCATCAAAGTCAATTGTTGCACCCCAACTGGCATGCACCTGACTGAGGCTGGCTAGCTCAGCACAAACAGTGACTAAAAACTAGGGCCTTTCTGATCAGCACCAGACAGGCTGAACATTCTTCAGGGCACGCTAACCTCTGCACCTCTATTCCTGATCTGCACTCCCAGCACATGAAGTTCTGCACCATAAATGCAAATTTGTAAAACCTATCCTAACACTTCAATAGATGTAAACGGATATGATGTAATTGGAATTACGGAGACATGGCTCCAAGGTGACCAAGGCTGGGAATTAAACATCCAGGGGTATTCAATATTCAGGGAGGACAGGCAAAAAGGAAAAGGAAGTGGGGTAGCATTACTGGTTAAAGAGGAGATTAACACAATAGTAAGGAAGGATATTAGCTCTGATGATGTGGAATCTGTATCGGTAGAGCTGAGAAATTCCAAGGGGCAGAAAACGTTAGTGGGAGTTGTATATAGACCCCCAAACAGTAATGCTGAGGTTGGGGATGGCACTAAACGGAAAACTAGAAACACGTGCAATAAGGGCATAGCAGTTATCATGGGTGACTTTAATCTACATATAGATTGGGCTAACCAAATTAGTAACAATACTGTGGAAGAGGAATTCCTAGAGTGTATACGGGATGGTTTCCTGGACCAATATGTCGAGGAACCAACTAGAGATCAGGCCATCTTAGACTGGCTATTATGTAATGAGAAAGGATTAATTAGCAATGTTGTTGTGTGAGGCCCCTTATGGAGGAGTGATCATAATATGATAGAATTCTTCATTAAGATGGAGAGTGAAGTATTTGACTCAGAGGCTAGGGTCCTGAATTTAAATAAAGGAAACTACGATGGTATGAGGCGCGAGTTGGCTAGGATGGATTGGGGAATGTTACTTAAAGGGTTGATGGTGGATAGGCAATGCATAGGCAATGGCAAACATTTAAAGATCGCATGGATGAACTACAGAATTTGTTCATCCCTGTTTGGCATAAAAATAAAACAAAAAAGGTGACTCAACCACGGCTAACAAGGAAAATTAGGGATAGCATAAGATCCAAGGAGAGGACATATAAATTGACCAGAAATAGCAGCAAACCTGAGGATTGGGAGCAGTTTAGGATTCAGCAAAGGAGGACAAAGGGATTAATTAAGAGGGGGAAAATAGAATATGAGAGTAATCTTGCAGGGAACATAAAAACTGACTGTAAAAGCTCCTGTAGATATGTAAAGAGAAAAAGATTGGTGAAGTCAAGCATAGGTCCCTTGCAGTCAGAATCAGGGGAATTTATAATGCGGAACAAAGAAATGGCAGACCAATTAAATACATACTTTGGTTCTGGCTTCACAAAGGAGGACACAAATAACCTTCCAGAGATGTCGGGGAACATAGGGTCTAATGAGAGGGAGGAATTGAATGAAATCAGTATTTGTAGGGAAATGGTGTTGGGGAAATTGACGGGATTGAAGGCCGATAAATCCCCAGGACCTGATAATCTACATCCTAGGCTACTTAAGGAAGTGGCCCTAGAAATAGTAGGTGCATTGCTGGTTATCTTCCAAAATTCAATAGACTCTGGATTGGAGGGTAGCTAATGTAAGCCCACTATTTAAAAAAGGTGGTAGAGAGAAAACGGGTAATTATAGACAAGTAAGCCTGACACCGGTAGTGGGGAAAATGCTAGAGTCCATTACACTGTAAAAGATGTAATAGCAGAGCACTTGGAAAACAGTGACAGGATCGGACAAAGTCAACATGGATTTACATAAGGTAAATCATGCTTGACTAATCTACTGGAATTTTTTGAGGATGTAACTGGTAGAATAGATAAAGGAGAACCAGTGGATGTGGTGTATTTGGACTTTCAGAAGGCTTTCGATAAGGTCCCGCTTAAGAGATTGGCGTGCAAAGTTAAAGCACACGGGATTGGGAGTAAGGTACTGACTTGGATAGAGAACTGGTTGGCAGACAGGAAGCAAAGAGTTGGAATAAACGGGTCTTTTTCCAAGTGGCAGGCAGTGACTAGTGGGGTACCGCAGGGATTGGTGCTAGGACCACAGCTATTCACAATATATATTAATGATCTAGACGAGGGAACTAGATCTCCAAGTTTGCAGATGACACAAAGCTGGGCAGGCGTGTGTGCTGTGAGGAGGATGCAGAGAAACTCCAGTATGATTTGGACAGGTTGGGTGCTTGGGCAGATGCATGGCAGATGCAGTATAATGTGGATAAATGTGAGGTTATCCACTTTGGTGGCAAAAACAGGAAGGCAGATTATTGTCTGAACGGTAATAGATTGGGAGAAGGGGAAGTGCAATGAGACCTGGGTGTCCTTGTGCACCAGTCGCTGAAGGTAAGCATGCAGGTGCAGCAGGCGGTTAAGAAGGCAAATGGTATGTTGGCCTTCATAGCAAGAGGATTCGAGTATAGGAGCAAGGATGTCTTGCTGCAGTTGTACAGGGCCTTGGTGAGACCACACCTTGAGTGTTGTGTGCAGTTTTGGTCGCCTTATCTGAGGAAGGATGTTCTTGCCATGGAGAGAGTGCAGTGAAGATTCACCAGACTGATACCTGGGATGGCAGGAATGATGTATGAAGAGAGGTTGGGTCAATTCAGCTTATATTCGCTAGAGTTTAGAAGAATGAGAGGGATCTCATTGAAACTTATAAAATTCAAACAGGACTAGACAGACTAGATGCAGGAAGGATGTTCCTGATGGTGGGGGAGTCCAGAACCAGGGGTCACAGTCTAAGGATAAGGGGTAAGCCATTTAGGACGGAGATGAGGAGGAATTTCTTCACCCAGAGAGTGGTGAACCTGTGGAATTCTCTACCACAGACGGCAGTTGAGGCCAAATTATTAACTATATTCAAGAAGGAGTTAGATATATTTCTTAAGGCTAAAGGGATCAAGGGATATGGGGAGAAGGCAGGGACAGGGTACTGAATTTGGATGATCAGGCATGATCTCATTAAATGGCGGAACAGGCTCTGTAATGATATCAGCAAATAGAGATGGTATTTGCCTGTTCGATTATGATGCCTTAGCAGCATGATTGCAGGTATTGATTGCTTGTGCCTGACCAGCAGAGGTCATGTGACCGAGACAAGCAAGGCAGTGGAGTTTAGTTTCGGTTTCGTTCTAGATGCATCACAGCATCGTGTCTCCTGTAAAAGCTGTATAAAAGAGTTGAACAGACTTTAGATTAAAAGACATTCTCTTTCATAAATGTCTCGTCATTGAACCCACAAAGAAATCAATACATGGTGTCAGAAGTGATTGAAAGAGATGAAGAGAAAAAAAAATCTGAAGTTAAATCAGCTCTCCACAAATTAGCAAGCCAAAAGAGAACATCGTTGCTTACCATTGGAGAAAAGCAAACGAAGTGAAAAAATGGAAGGATTACACCCACCGGCGACGCTTCAGTTAACAGGTAATGTGGCTGAAAATTGGAGGAGATTCAAACAACGTGTGGGTTTGTATTTAGCGGCAATCGGAGCTGACGAGAAAAGTAATAAAAGGAAATCGTCACTGTTCTTACATGTCGTGGGTGATGAAGCGCTGGAGGTGTATAATAACTTCACATTCGTTGCTAATGGAGACAAAATGAAACTAGGTAAAATAATGGAACAGTTTGAGGCCTACTGCATACCTAAACGTAACGTGACGTTTGAGAGGCACAGATTTTTCACATGTGTTCAGAAAACGGGTGAGGCTATTGATCAGTATGTGACTGAACTGAGAAACCGAAGCAAATCATGTGAATTTGGGGGACTGACAGACTCGCTGATAAAAGACAGACTGGTGTGTGGTATTCCAGATAATGGTCTAAGGGAAAGACTACCAAGAGAGCAAGATCTAGACCTGGGAAAAGCCATAGCACTGTGTAGGGCTACAGAGACTGTGAAGTTGCAGGTAAAGGAGCTGTTCAGTGACAATAGCTGCAACGTGGATGCAGTGAGAATGAACGGACATAAACCGTTTAACAAAACGAGCGCCAATGTGAAAAAAGAGGCGTGGCCAGTGAACGAAAATGAAAGGGACAATCGAAAGTCATGTAGTCGATGCGGTACACAGCACACACCAAAAAAGTGTCCAGCATATGGTAAAACATGCAATAGTTGCAACAAAAACAACCATTATGCCCGTTGCTGCAAGAACCAAGTGCAACAAAGCAAGGTCCATGCAGTAGATGAAAGCGAGATAGAGGAGTTCTATGTAGATGTTGTGTCTGAAAACAAAAAAGAATAAAGAGACTGGATGTTGACACTAAAAGTGAATGACATACACATTCCATTTAAATTGGGTACTGGAGCACAAGTTAATGTGATATCAGAGACTGATTTTAAGAAAATTAGACCCAGACCAAAGATACATGGAATAAAAGTGAAAGTGACAGGATACTCAGGTACTGATATACCAGTGAAAGGAAGATGCATTGTCAAAGTAACACACAAGGACAGAGAGCACACGCTAGCATTAATCATGGTGCCAAAGGATGTGCAAGCCATACTAGGTTTAAAAGCCTGTGAGAGACTGAACCTGGTAAAGAGAGTCCTCGTTGTGGAAAGCGAAGGAGAGACAGTCTATGATGAACTGAATGTTGCATACACACCGGGTAAGCTGATGTATACAGCAGACACGTTGTCCAGAGCTGTTGACCCAGGAGAGCCCGCAAACACAGTGAAAAGACTGAAGTACAAGGCAAAAGACAGTGGAACTGACTTCTACCAAAGCATGCTTGTATACCGCACAACGCCGCTCGAGTGTGGTATGTCACCAGCCCAACTCCTGATGGGACGTCGGCTAAGGTCAAACCTACCCATCCCGGAGAACCTCCTGAAAACAAAAGAGGGGGAGAAAGTGAGGAAGTTCAAAGAGCAACAGAAAGAAAAGCAAAAGTACTACTATGACAGAGGAACACAAAACCTACCTGAACTCCACACTGGTGACCAAGTAAGGTTGAAAGACAAAACAAACACATGGACTCAGAAGGGAACTGTCCTGAGTGAAGTTCAACCAAGATCATACACCATTCAAACAGATGAGGGTGCTGTTCTGAGAAGAAATCGTCGAGATCTTCTCATGGGACCAGCCACAGCAGGTCAAGAGACTGACACTGTTGAACAACCTGATCACACAGCTGAGAACACATCATCTGAGGCAACAACTCAGATTCAAGGACAATCAATCAGAAAATCCTCAAGACACGTGAAGCCTCCTGAGAGACTCATTGAGCAAATTTAAGGACTATTGTTATAGAAGGAAGTAATGTTATCTTATTCTTTCTTCAAGTTCTAGTGTATTGACATATTTCATGTGAACACACAAAGCAAGGTTAAAAAACCTTGATCATGATAATGTAAGTTCATTAAGTGTTACAGTTAAAATGCAGATTAATACAAAGAAAACATGTTGTTAGTTAAAAGTAAAATACTTCTGTTTTAAGGAAAGGAGATGTAATGATATCAGCAAATAGAGATGGTATTTGCCTGTTCGATTATGATGCCTTAGCAGCATGATTGCAGGTATTGATTGCTTGTGTCTGACCAGCAGAGGTCATGTGACCGAGACAAGCAAGGCAGTGGAGTTTAGTTTCGGTTTTGTTCTAGATGCATCACAGCATCGTGTCTCCTGTAAAAGCTGTATAAAAGAGTTGAACAGACTTTAGATTAAAAGACATTCTCTTTCATAAATGTCTCATCATTGAACCCACAAAGAAATCAATACAGGCTCGAGGGGCCGAATGGCCTACTCCTGCTCCTATCTTCTATGTTTCTATGTTTCTAACCCATTGGCATTGGGCCATACGTTCCTTTTAGTAATATTTACGTAGTATAAAGACAAATTCCAGATCTGCCCTTGTCTCCGTATTCCATTATTTTAACAGCACCTGACACACCAGGGCAGTCTGGCAAACATAGCCTTGAAGGTGCAATCAGTCATTTCTGCTAGGTTTTTACAATCCCATTGCAACACAAGGGAATCGTGATGGGGTATTATCTACTGGGGAAATCGACTCACTAAATAACTGCTAAACCAAAAACACTTTATGATAATAGATCAATAAAATATGCCTGCAGAAAAATTGTGCTTCAACCTCTTTAAATTGACAGACTGAGTCCCAGCTGCGTATACTGGAAGTCAAAAGCCTGGGGTTCAATGACCAGAGTCCAATTAGTGATTTTACATTTCATGTTCCTATGCAGATTTCTTTCTAATGGTTGGCTTTGATTAGCACATTCCTTAACTGTTTGATTAAACAATACATGATCTAGCCAATCTTCAGCAGTGATTCATCAGCTTTTTCTATGAAAAAAAAGAGAGCTCCACACAGTTTGCCTTTTAATAAGGGCTTTCCTGTGTTGCTGACTTCTGTAGGCTTTATATAAAAGAAACACATTACCCAGAGGCAAGCCCAGCGAAACCCACAGAAAGCTGCAGTTAGTTTGCATTAATGGAGAAGGGAACTTCAGAGAGAAACGTCACAAATTGTAACTATATGTGTCCTAGTTAGTTGTTTATATCCATTATATATACTTTTTTGGTAAAGAATTTTAATTGTTATTTTCTCTCCACCTTTGATCTTCTTGCATAATTCCTGGGCAAAAGGGCAGGCACTAACCATCTCCCAGGCCTTTAAGTTCTGCTCTATAAACATATACTTAAGTGCAGTAGAGGAGGGGGTAGTGAGAGAAGCCTCAGGGTGACTCACACCTTGATATTCCCTCTATATCCTCTATTAGCTTCCACATAATGTCCCTTGCCAATGGAACGGCAGAAGTTGGGAATTCCAGTAATGCAGTAGTCTCCACTTTCTGAATATCCTTATTTCCAGGCCTCCGATGTGAAGCCTCTGGATATCTTTAATGTGTGAATGATGAAGAGGTGTTAGGTGATATCAGCCAAAATAATTCCTTTGCGTAAGTCCACTTCCTAACAACTGGTGTCAGTTTGCTGCTTGGAAAATATCGGGAGCAGAGAGAATGAGGTTAGAGACCGGATTTTATTGTCCCGTGCACGTCCCTCAGAATGTGTACCCCAATAGGTGGCCCCAAGGCTGCGTGGAACGCACCTGTGCAGCCCATGAAAGGAAAGGCTTGGATAACCCCCGTCATAACGCATCAATAACATACCACACTGGTGATCACGACAACAGTACAAACCCAAACGGATGAACATTCCCAGTATATTTTTAACAACAGGTTGATGGTCTGGTGTGATTTCACTGTTGGGCCGAATGGCCTGTCTCTGTGCTGTAAAATTCTATGTAATTGTCTTTTTTTTTTAAGAGGTGAAATAGATTGCCATCCACAGACATAGCTTTTGCGTTATGCCCGATTACCCATTCCCCACCTACTGCAGATTTCCAAAATGGCTGCCGGCATAAAATAAATGCTTTGCCAAATTTCTTCTTTTCCCAGCATAATGTAATACAATGAGAGATTTCATGCAGATTTTTTAAAACCTCACACTGTGAGCAATTCTCAGCACTCCGTGAACTCAGTGGTCCTTGAAATGTGTGTTAATACTTTTTGTATGTTGTGCCAAGGGATATCAATAGAAGGATATTGCAGCTTTCTGTGATGTAAGTGGCTGTAAATCACATTTTTTATGTGACAAGGTTAGCGTTTTCAAATAAAATACCTTATTACAAAACAATGTCACATTTAAAAAGAACAGCAAAGTGGGAAATAGTCCAAAGTCTCTTATAATAATCTTTTTTGTTATTGTTATTTAGCAACATTGTGCTGGAATTTGAATTTAGTCTTCGAGCCGGTTGCTAGCTGCATAAAAACACCAAAGTTATTATTAAAAGGTTAAACATTTACTCATTAGCAAACATTGATCTTTTTTAATAGTAACGTGATATACAATAGCGTCACAACACTGACACTTTTAATGGGCATCTGACCTTCAGTGACTTGTTCTGTTACACCTCGGTGTCAATTGTGGGAACTCAGTGCAGTTTTACAATCTTAACATGGCATTTCCCGACTGCTTGAGAATACAACATGTGACTGGTGCAACTACTAGATGCTGAAGTCTTGACAGCTTTTACCGTGCAGTTTCAAAGGCACCATTTTTTCACACACTCCAGATTTTTTGTTTTTGTTTTCACAATAAACATATCACTTTGGACAGTTGTTGCAATTTGACGTGTTTCTGGCTTCCACTACCAAGCTGTCATACCACAGATGCAAGTCATAAACCTTATCTTAGTTCATTGACTCTGCTTTGCACAGATGGCATTGTAACTCCTACATTTAGAAATATTAATTTCCCCACCCCCTCCTTGGGATTAAATAGCACATTCCAGTCGAGGAAGCGGCGGCTCTGTTGAATTGCTTACATTACAGGGAAAGTCTCGGAATAGCAGCCTTTACAGTAATGCTCCCTGTCTACTCACTAAATTTACATGCAAATTGCAATGGGCACTTTGGAATGAAAGGTTGGCCTGGCATCTGGATACTCTGCACTTCTTTGAAGGTCTACCAGTGTCGCTGTAAAATTCAGATCCATGTTAGGTATAATTATTTCTAAAAGTCTCAAAATTATAGGCTTGGTCAAACAGCTGCGTTCCATTACAAAAAGTGTTTCCATAAACACAGAATGTTCTACATGGATTATGTTTTTCTTTTAGTAGAACTAATTTCGTAATGAATATGCAAGAGCTGCGCAGACACCCTCGTAAACAAGCCTGCCAGCGTGAGACGACTGCCTTGACTGGGAGGCCGGGACGAGTTCCAAAACAAAAAGGAGGACAGGTGAAGAGAGATGATTCAAAAATCATATCCCAATTAATATGCAGTGCAAATGCATCAGCATGTAAGCCACCTCCAGCTAAACGCAACTGAAAAAATAAAAATCTATTCAACTGGGACTATCATCTGTCGCAAGTATTTTTCTCTCAGGTTTCACTCTGGCTTACTTATCAAGGCTGACAGGTATATGAAACCGTAAAAACACATGCATGAAATGATTGAGATGACAGCTTCTCTTTTCCTGGTTTATCTGTGCTAGTCAGGACTTTAAAACTATTATGAATCAGTTTGAGATAACATCCCCGTTTACTTATCTGGGCCTCGTCACAAGGTTCAAGATCCTATAAATATATTCTATTTTTCACACACGAGATGACAGTTTTATTTCCAATGCCACCGCTGCTTTCACTCTCTCAGAATAACTTTGCATTATTCAAACTGAAGTATTGACGATGACGCGAGGAACAGTTTGGAAGGCTGAAATGTCGCCCTTTTGGTTTTTCCCAGGACAGTAAAGCCCCAATTTGAAACAACCAGCACCCCCAACACCCGAGGTCAACAGAAATGGGGTGTTAAAATAGGGGTAGACCACTTACATCCCAGTTTGTGCCACGCTCCCGCTCGCCGGGTTGTGGGATGCATCAGAGGAGCTCGCCACAGGCAGGTGAGGGCCACATAAATATGCAAAAGTCAGGGTCCTGTGACACAAGTAGGACCCCAATGCGATTCTAACTTGCAGTCGTGCGAGTCTCGACCACTGATAGAACTGCCAGGGAAATCCGACGGCAAAGAGGTCCAAGAAGGTAAGTTTTAACATTTCCCGCTGGGAATGTGCAATCGTGGAATTAACCCCCAGATTACTATACATTAGTGCACACTCTCTTCGCACAATGGTCACTCAATATTGGTCAGCAGTGAGAACCGTGATTGGTCTTTCCCTTTCCTAGTTCAAGGTGGCTGAGGTCAGTTGTACACCTTCACTGCCACTAAGATTAGATAATTCCGCACTGGCCATAAATTGTTGCTTTGTTAAAAGGTAAATGTATTTTTTTTCTTGATTACATCCTATGCACATTATTGAACCTTATACTTCATGCCAGTGCTAGCTAATAACACAGATTGAAGACTTACCCCCAGGGCATCTGCTAATGCCACTCTATAGTCACGTTCAAGGGGATGATACTACATTTGATTATTTCCCTGTAGGAAATTATACCTATACTTCTTCATCATATCTCTACTCCATCAAGGATCTGATAATCACCTCCATTTCACCTCTGGAACATCAGGAATCTGATGACCAAATCTAGACCAACAAGAATCTGCTTGACAAAGGGTTTCGACCTGAAACGTTGACTCTATTTCTCTCTCCATGGATGTTGCCTGGCCTGCTGAGTTTTTCCAGCATTTTCTGTTGTTATTAAGAATCTGCTGATCCTGTCTCAACCAATGGAAATCTGATGACCCCTGTTCAGTCCATCAGAAATCAGTTGTCCAATTCTAGTCCACCAGCAATCAGATGACCACGTTTACTTTATCAGATATGAGCTGACTACCCCTAAGTTATCATGGATTTGACCACGATATCTATAGCATCAGGAATCAAATGACCTCTCCTCTTACAAATAAAAATAAATCGAAACACGTTTAAAGAACTATCTTTGTTGCTACAGCTTTAGACATAAACAAGACAACAACAATTTGCACTTCTATAGCGCCTTTAACATAGTAAAACCTCCCAAGGCCCTTCACAGGAGGTTAATCAAATAAAATTTGACGCCGAGCCACTTAAGGAGATATTGGACAGCTGACCAAAAGCTTGGGCAAAGAGGTAGGTTTTAAGGAATGCTTTAAAGGAGGAGGGAGAGGTGGAGAGGTTCAGAGAGGGAATTCCAGAGCTTAGGGCCTAGGCAGTGGAAGACATGCCTGCAATGGTGGAGCGATGAAAATCAGGGATACGCAAGAGGCCAAAATTGGAGGAGTGCAGAGATCTCAGAGGGTTGTAGGGTTGGAGGTGGTTACACCTACTATGATGATAGCTAACATGTGGAAGGATAACAAACACTGACATTGAAGATGCATAACAAAGACAATTTACACTTTTTAAACTTTTGCGAATAAAATTATTACTTTCATATGAGACCTGTAGACACAAACAGAAGGTATATCAATGTACTACACTTCTTCTTCTTAGGCAGTCCCTCGGAACCGAGGATGACTTGCTTCCACACTAAAAATTAGTTCTCAGGTGACTGATGAGTCCAATGCGGGACCTACAGTCTCTGTCACAGGTGGGGCAGACGGTGGTTGAAGGGGCGGGTGGGTGGGGTGCTTGGGTTGACGCACGCTTCTTCCGCTGTTTGCGCTTGGCTTCCGCTTGCTCCCGGCGAAGAGACTCGAGGTGTTCAGCACCTTCCCGGATGCTTCTCCTCCACTTTGTGCGGTCTTGGGCCAGGGGATTCCCAGGTGTCGGTGGGAATGTTGCACTTTTTCAAGGAGGCTTTGAAGGTGTCCTTGAAGCATTTCCTCTGCCCACCTGGGGCTCTCTTGCCAGGGATCGTGAGGCTTACAGGCACAAATACTACTCTACAGAATAGTAAGACAATAGTTTAGGTTCACATTTCATTAACCAATACATTTTGGATCTCAGCCAGGCAATTTACAGGTTTGTGTTCTTGCAAAAAAATGGGCCACCTTCTCAATTCGTTTTTATTTTTTCTGCAGAGTATACAACAAATCAAAACAATGATATTGATATCGGTTTATGGTTTTGAAAATTAACTGCAGGGCATGAATTGCACAAGGGTGGCTCTGTAACTGAGCAAACCTCTGTGTTAGATTTGCTGTGCAGTAGTGAAAATCAGAATGACAAATATTATATCGTACACCATCAAGGACTCCACAGCACGTTTGTGGCTAAAGTCCTGTTGGCATCGTTGCAGAATTAATTTCTGAGCATGCACTGTGAGGCTCTGACAAACACACGGCTACAATCATGTGTGCATCGAGATTATAGAGACACCATTGTAAAGCTTTAGACTCTTCACCTCTCCAAACGCATGATGGGCCCTTCACAGTTTAAGTTTAATTACTGAAACGTCACTCATGTGCAGCAAATAATCACCCTGAAACCGGGGACTCCATTCTCTTCAGATTGCACGTGTACGTGTGTGGCCACATGTGGGAGGGGTTGGTCTCCTATGGATTCTGCAGTTATTCCTCTGCGGGGGAGTCTTGAATCTCCTCAGGATTGTGTCTGTACAGAGAGAGGGCTATCAATTCTCGTGAGAAATATGTGTGTGTGTGTGTGTGAGGGCAGGGGGATCTTGTGCATCTACAGTACTTATACCCAGTGATACCAGAGTAGATTGAGGGGATCAAATAAGCAGGGAAAAATATCTTCAAAATATATGAGAAATGTTCAACAAGGTTTTGCATTTCATCAAGTGCTCCCTTTGGGTTTGTATTGAACATTATGATGCTGATAGATAATGCAAAGATAATAGCACCACAGCAATCAAAAGTGAATTTAAATGTACATACAAGCCTAACGATTGAAAAAGAAGTATTTACAGTAAATGCTAAAACAGGTCTGAAGAGGAATGCAATAAAATCTGTTCCAAGCAGATATCCTTGTGGCATATTGATATCCACTGTATGCTGTCGTCTGCTACTATGAAAGGATCATACTTTAATCACACAGATGGAAATAGGAAAATTAAACAATATTGCAACATCTGCAACATGTTAAGAGAGATTTTATGCTAGATTATCCGTAGAAATTTAACACACATTCTTTGCAGGCCATTGAAATGAAATGCTGCACGCCAGAAGATTCATTGAAAAGATGGCAATGCAAAATACAAGCAGAAGCAGAATGTGTTACACGGGGACGCGTTAACTGAGCTGTTAAACTTCAGATACAGCACCAACCAGCTGCTTCATAGGGCCTTGAGTTCATTCAATTGATTGATTTTGGACTTCAATAATGGCTCAGAGATAAATTGCCCCCCAATGTGGAACTGACTGATCCAGAACAGGAAGGCACCAGGTTCAATCCCCATTCTGTGCCATTCCCAGCTGAGACGCTGCCATTGGCCTTCGCTGCTCCTTGGCTAGTTGGAGAAATATCAACTATCCAGTGACCCCTACTGGACAATACACTTGTGTGGATATAAGGTAAGAATAGGATTGAGGTCATTTCAGGTGCCTTCCCCCTCCCCAAAAAGAATAGCCTGCTGACACCCACTGTCTAAGCTCACAAATGAAGTATGGCCCCTTCTTCATTTGCGTACTCCGACAAATACACGGCTACAAGCCTGCATGAATCAAGATTACAGATATGCCAGTGTAATGATTTATTTCCTTCACCTCTCCAATGACATGACAGTCTAGGTTTAATTCCTGTGATGTCACTTGTGCAACAAATGACCTCTTGCGGTTGCTACGAGTGGAACTGGACCTGAGCATGAATCCGCACCTTCAGGAAGGAAGGAAACTAAGAGGCGGGAAACTGATCTATTTCAGACTACTTTGCAAATGACCAGACTGCCAAGTATCACCCATACAGAATGACAATAGGATTGTCCTGGAGTCTCCAGGAATTAAAGATTATTATTCTGGACACTGCTGTGAGAAACCCAGGAAAATAATCATGGGAGCATGGGAAAAAAATTCTGTTTTGTTTATAAGTTATAAAAAATATTGGAGAAGGGAGAAAAGGCTATTTGCCTGGACGGGTTAGTTGGAGGCAGGAGGTCATGCGATGACATTTCCAATAATACGTCCAACCAGAGTTGGCAACCCTAAGTGACAACCATTTGCATTTTTAAAAATGTATATTTAGATGTATGTGACTCAGAAATAAATGTAGCTCCATATGGTGAATTTTCCAGCCCGTTACATTCCTGAATTTAGAGGCAGAGATCGCTGCAGTCAGATTATCGACCATTCAGCGCAGCCCAACAACTTCCGATAGAGCAGGACTGATGATCAGTCCCTATATAGCGTGGGGTCTAAACCATAACCTTGTGACAGGAATGAATTAAGTGGTTTGGTGCTGAGTCCAAGTGGAATCCTCTTGGGAATGAAGCCCTGTACATCCTTGAGGTGTGGCACAGAATGGCCGAGCCACCAGTGCCACCAAGTCCCCAGCTGAGGAGGTTGCCTGACAATGTTCCCTTTAATTTTTTGGGGGGTGCGCGGCCCCTTTAAGGGGCTCTGCGGCCCATTCAAAGTATCGCGCGTGCAAAGTTTTTCCCATTGAAATGCCGGTGAGCCAGCTGCATGGGTGGTCCGGAGCACTGCGCGGCCGCTCGGCCATGCCGCTTAAAGGGAACATTGTTACCTGGTTTTGGATGCTTGCTGCATGGAGTGCAATGATTTGACTGTATAAATGTATTGTCATTGCAAAAGGTTACACCTTTCTTAGACATCCCCTGGAAACACTGGCCGCCTATATTGCCTATACTGATTGAAGTGATGGCAGATCCAATGTATCAGTGGAGCCATGAATAAAACTTCTGTCAATAGCACCTCCAAGTATCTAGAAACCAGAAAGAAAGAATGAAGGACTTGCATTTATATAGCACCCTTCACCACCAGACGTCCCAAAACGCTTTACAACCAATGAAGTACTTTTCTTTGAAGTGTAGTCACTGTTGTAATGTAGGAAACACAGCAGCCAATTTGAGCACAGCAAGCTCCCACAAACAGCAATGTGATAATGACTCATAATCTGTTTTTGTTATGTTGATTGAGGGATAAATATTGACCAGGACACTGGGGATAACTCCCCTGCTCTTCTTCAAAATAGGGCCATGGGATCTTTTACATCCATCTGAGAGAGCAGACGGGGCCTCAGTTTAACATCTCATCTGAAAGACGGCACCTCCGACAGTGCAGCACTCCTTCAGCACTGCACTGTCAGCCTAGATTTTTGTGCTCAGGTACTATGGAGTGGGACTTGAACCCACATCCTTCAGACTTAGAGTCGAGGGTGCTACTAACTGAGCCACAGCTGACAGAAGGGAGCCCATGCTTAATTTTGGAGACCCAGGTCTCCATAGCAACAAATGTAAGAAGTCACACAACATCAGGTTATAGTCCAACAGTTTTATTTGAAATCACAAGCTTTCAGAGCGCTGCTCCTTCGTCAGGTGAAGTGGAGAGATGCATAAAGACACAACTTATATAGTCAGAGAATAATGCCAGATGATTACAGGTAATCTTTCTAACTGCCATTTATCACACCTCGGCAGAGAGATAATCACAGCAATCAAAGGTGTGAATGGTGTCCAAACAGGTTAGTCAGGAAAACATTACATCAAAGAACAATGAGGTCGAGACACACGACAACGCAAAATCGTCAAGCAGAAACTGATAGCCAAGTTCCGCACTCATGAGGACGGCCTCAACCGGGATTTTGGGTTCATGTCACACTACATGTAACCCCACCTGACGTAGGGTCACCCAGACTCGAGTCGTCATTGGCTTGTACTCTCTACACAGATGCGGGCGGACCTGCTGTGATTTCCAGCAAAAAAAAATGTTTTTTTGTCTGTTTTTTGTTTTTCATACAGACCCCAGCATCTGCAACATTTGACCCCTTGTGACCCCACCTCATTGTTCTTTGATGTAATGTTTTCCTGACTAACCTGTTTGGACACCATTCACACCTTTGATTGCTGTGATTATCTCTCTGCCGAGGTGTGATAAATGGCAGTTAGAAAGATTACCTGTAATCATCTGGCATTATTCTCTGACTATATAAGCTGTGTCTTTATGCATCTCTCCACTTCACCTGACGAAGGAACAGCGCTCCGAAAGCTTGTGATTTCAAATAAAACTGTTGGATTATAACCTGGTGTTGTGTGACTTCTTACATTTGTCCACCCCAGTCCAACACCGGCATCGCCACACAATGGCTACTATCGACACCACAAACTGCCAGCTCAAAGTAGAGAGGATCTCCAAGAAGATCGCGCATATCGACACAGGCATCAAGTTTCTACAGAGATGCAAGAAAGCAGACAAGATCCCGAAAGGACTACAGATCACGAACCCACTCAAGTCGACCTACAACACAGACTACGCTGAAAGACTCTGCCGTCGTACCTCTCGCACACTCCTCAACCATCTCGTACACCAGCTCTACAGCAGACGCCGCAACCTCGAAACCGAGATAGAGTCCATGTTCTCAGCCTGTGCTCAGGACACAGCAGACCAGCTACGAGACACCGCCAAACAGATGAGGCAACAGAACTACATTGCCTACATGCACACCAAGAACAGGAAGCTTGAGAAACTCGGCATCACCACCAGCAGCAACCAAGCCTCCCCCGGTACCACGGTTGAAACCACAGGGAAGTCCATCATCAACTTGTCTGACCACACCCTTCAACCAGATGAAATTGAAGCTCTCAGCTGAGGGCTCAATTTCTGCCCCACCACCAAAATGGACCCCATCGGTCTCACGGCAGACACAGAGGAATTCATCAGGAGAAAAAGGCTCCGGGAATTCTTCCACAAATCCCAAGATGTCAGCAGCGAACCCAATGAGACAACCAATGATCCGGAACAGCAGACAGAGGGATCCACAGTGCAGCAACCGAAGAAGAAAGAGTCAAATTGGACCCCTCCGGAGGGTCGCTGCCCTAAGCTTGACATGTATGCTCAAGCTGTCAGGAGATGCATCAATGCCAGATTCATCAGCCGCACTCACAAGACAGTCCAGAATGTCACCCGAGCAGAACATAATGCCATTCACGCTCTCAAGACCAACCGCAACATCGTCATCAAACCAGCAGACAAAGGAGGAGCCATTGTCATACAGAATAGAACGGACTATTGCAAAGAAGCATACCGACAACTGGACAACCAGGAACACTACAGACAGTTTCCCGCAGATCCTACCAAAGAACACACCCGCCAACTCAACAGACTGATCAAGACCTTCGATCCAGACCTTCAAAGCATCCTACGTGCTCTCATTCCACGTACTCCCCGCATGGGAGACTTCTACTGCCTCCCAAAGATACACAAAGCCAACACACCCAGACGTCCTATCGTATCAGGCAACGGAACCCTGTGTGAGAACCTCTCTGGATACGTCGAGGGCATCCTGAAAACCATCGTACAGGGAACCCCCAGCTTCTGTCGCGAAACTACAGACTTCTTACAGAAATTCAGCACCCACGGACCAGTTGAACCAGGAACACTCCTCGCCACGATGGATGTCTTGGCACTCTACACCAGTATCCCCCACGATGACGGCATCGCTGCGACAGCCTCAGTACTTAACACCAACAACAGCCAATCTCTAGATGCCATCCTACAACTCATCCATTTCATCCTTGACCACAATGTCTTCACCTTCGACAACCAGTTCTTTACCCAAACACACGGAACAGCCATGGGGACCAAATTTGCACCCCAATACGCCAACATCTTCATGCACAAGTTCGAGCAAGACTTCTTCACTGCACAGAACCTCCAACCAACGTTATACACCAGATACATCGACGACATTTTCTTCCTATGGACCCACGGCGAAGAATCACTGAAAAGACTACACGATAACATCAACAAGTTCCATCCCACCATCAAACTCACCATGGACTACTCCTCAGAATCGGTTTCATTCTTGGACACACTAATCTCCATCAAAGACGGACACCTCAGCACTTCACTCTACCGCAAGCCCACGGACAACCTCAGGATGCTCCACTTCTCCAACTTCCACCCTAACCACGTTAAAGAAGCCATCCCCTATGGACAAGCCCTGCGAATACACAGGATCTGCTCAGATGAGGAGGAATGCGATGGACACCTACAGACGCTGAAAGACGCCCTCGTAAGAACGGGGTATGAAGCTCGACTCGTCGATCGACAGTCCCGACGGGCCACAGCGAAAAATCGCACAGACCTCCTCAGAAGACAAACACGGGACACAACCAACAGAGTACCCTTCATCGTCCAGTACTTCCCCGGAGTGGAGAAACTACGCCATGTTCTTCGCAGCCTTCAACATGTCATCGATGACAACGAACACCTCGCTAAGGCCATCCCCATGCCTCCACTACTCGCCTTCAAACAGCCACCTAACCTCAAACAGACCATCGTTCGCAGCAAATTACCCAGCTTTCAGGAGAACAGCGACCACGACACCACACAACCCTGCCACGGCAACCTCTGCAAGACATGCCAGATCATCAACACAGATACCATCATCACACGTGAGGACACCACCCACCAGGTACATGGTACATACTCATGTGACTCGGCCAATGTTGTCTACCTCATACGTTGCAGGAAAGGATGCCCCGGAGCATGGTACATCGGCGAGACCATGCAGACACTGCGACAACGGATGAACGGACACCACGCAACAATCGCCAGGCAGGAGTGTTCCCTCCCAGTCGGGGAACACTTCAGCAGTCAAGGACATTCAGCCTCCGATCTTCGGGTAAGCATTCTCCAAGGCGACCTTTGAGACACACGACAACGCAAAATCGTCGAGCAGAAACTGATAGCCAAGTTCCGCACTCATGAGGACGGCCTCAACCGGGATCTTGGGTTCATGTCATGCTACATGTAACCCCACCTGATGTAGGGTCACCCAGACTCGAGTCGTTGTTGGCTTGTTCTCTACACAGATGCGGCCGGACCTGCTGTGATTTCCAGCAAAAAAAAATGTTTTTTTGTCTGTTTTTTGTTTTTCATACAGACCCCAGAATCTGCAACATTTGACCCCTTGTGACCCCACCTCATTGTTCTTTGATGTAATGTTTTCCTGAATAACCTGTTTGGACACCATCCACACCTTTGATTGCTGTGATTATCTCTCTGCCGAGGTGTGATAAATGGCAGTTAGAAAGATTACCTGTAATCATCTGGCATTATTCTCTGACTATATAAGCTGTGTCTTTACGCATCTCTCCACTTCACCTGATGAAGAAGCAGCGCTCCGAAAGCTTGTGATTTCAAATAAAACTGTTGGACTATAACCTGGTGTTATGTGACTTCTTACATTTGTCCACCCCAGTCCAACACTGGCATCTCCACACCGTCTATAGCAACAGAGAGGGTTGATGAAGGTAGTGCAGTAATGTTGTACATATCGACTTTCAAAAGGAACTTGATAAACTGCCACATAACAGACTTATTCGGAAAATAGAAGCACATGGTATTAAAGGGACGGTGGTAACTTGGGTATGTAATTGGCTAAGGGATAGGAGGCAGAGAGTAGTGGTGAAGGGATGTTTTTCTGACTGGAGAGAATTATGCAGTGGGGTCCCCCAGGGGTCGGTATGAGGACCATTGCTTTTCTTGTCATATATATAAATGACCTGGACTTGGGTATAGGAAATACAATTGCGAAGTTATCTGATGCTACAAAACTTGGCAATGTAGTAAATAGTGACCATGATAGTAGAAGACTTCAGGAGAACATAGACAGACTAGAGAAATGCGCAGACACATGGCAGATGCAATTTAATGTGGATAAGTCTGAAGTGATGCATATTGGGAGAAACAACATAGAGAGGCAGTATAATCTAAATGACACTCATTTTGAGGGGGTGCAAGATCAGAGGGACCTGGGGTGCATATTCACGAATCCTTGAAGGTGGCAGGGCAATTTGATAAGGCGATTAAGAAAGTGTATGGGATACGTGGCTTTGTAAATAGGGGCCTTGAATCCAAAAACAAGGAAGTCATGCTAAGCATTTACAAATCTCTGGTTAGGCCTCAGCTAGGGTATTAGTGTGCAATTCTGGGCACCACACTTTAGGAAGGATGTCAAGGCCTTGGAGAGGGTACAGAGATGGTTTACCGCGATGATACCAGGGATGAGGGACTTTAGTTATGTGGAGAGATTGGAGAATCTAGCATTGTTCTCCTTAAAGCAGAGAAGGTTAAGGGAGACCTAATAGAGGTATTCAAAATTATGTAAGGTTTTTATAGAGCAAGTAGGGAGAAAGTTTGTCCTCTTGCAAGTGGGTTAGTACCAGAGGTCATAGATTTAAAATAATTGGCAAAAAAACTAGAGGGTGAATTAGGAGAAATTATTTCATTCAGAGGATTGTTATGATCTGGAATGCATTACCAGAAAGGTTGATGGAATCAGGTTCCATAGGAACTTTCAAAAGGCAGTTGGATATGTATTTGAAGAGGACTAATGTGTAGGGTTATGTGGAAAATGCTGGGGTGTGGGACTAAATTGGACAGCTCTTTCAAATAGCCGGCACTGACTTGATGGGCCAAATGGCCCTCTTCTGTGCTGTAAGAGTCTGTGGGCTAGATATTTGGCTCCTTTGCACCTGCCGTTAGCACCTCTGGGGGGCGCTAATGGGCTGCAAAGGGCTTATCGCCCAGGGGGGCAAAAAAGCGTCTCCCGAGAAATTCAGTGGGGTATTGAAGAGGTGGTACCTGATAGCGTCGCACCTCTGCCGGTAGCGCACCGGGCCGCAGTGCCGCTGGCAATGATATCATCGCCAATGCTCCGCCACCCCTTAATGCCCCGCGACAGAAATTCGTCTGTGCCCCACGAGTTGCCACGGGCAAGATCAGCGCCAGCCTCATGGATAGCGAACCAGGCCGTGGTGTGATCCTGACCGCTATCGTGCAGCCTGGCACCGCGTCTCAGCGCCGGGCTGTGGCCGCAACACCACGCTAGCCTGGTGGCCTAGTTGGGGCCATTGGAGGCCCTGCAGAGTGCACAGCGGCCCTCCACTTTAACTGAAGGGGAGGGGCATTGAAACGCAGCAGCACTCCGCGGAGCCTCGGCCGAGCACTGCCGATCATGCCCTGACATCGCCACGGTTACCGCCCCACAAGGAAGTGGAGCGTCCGACATTGCGCTCCACTTCCTGTGCAAGGCGGTAAGCCGAATTAAGTGGCCAGGGCGGGTACTTCTGCGCCGGGCGCTAAATGTCTGGCCTTAACTCAGTTACCGACCCCAAACACCCTATAATTCTATCGTTCTAAGGCCAAATTTTAATTTCCGACGGGAAGAGACCTAGCAGGAATTCTATGCCAAAGTGTGAGTTGGAGCCCCAGCAGATTTATGCTGGGCCTCACTTGAATCCTGACACTCAGCTGCTCAGCCATTTTCGGTGCAAAGTGGCAACTGGCCAGTGCCGGAGGATGATGGCCGCTGCTATCGGTAGAAGGTCGCCGGCAGCAAGATAGTTTCGGGAGGGGAAGTGTTCCGAGGGACTTGTGGTTGGGGAAGGAATGGGAGCCTGGGGCAGCAGAGACTCGGACTTTCCATGTTGGGCTAGGAGGTGCACTCCTGCTAGATCTCTTGTTAATCTATCCCGCTTAGCACGGTGACAGTGGCACACAACATAATACAGGGTATCCGCAGTGTGAAGATGGGGCTTCGTCTCCATGAGGACTGTGTGTTGGTCATTTCTACCATTGCTGTCATGGAGAGATGCTTCTGTGACAGGTAGATGGATGAGGACAAGGTTAATTATGTTATTCCCTCATTCAGGCTGGGTGTACCTTTGTCGTGTCCTGATTCAATGCCAAGGTCACGACCAAGTGCTCTTTCTTGTGGTTTTATTCTTGTTTTCCTTTCTACCGGTTTGATACCTTATCTGAGGAAGGATGTTCTTGCCACGGAGGGAGTGCAGCGAAGATTCACCAGTCTGATACCTGGGATGGCAGGAATGATGTATGAAGAGAGATTGGGTCGATTAGGCTTATACTCACTAGAGTTTAGAAGAATGAGAGGGGATCTCATTGAAAGTTATAAAATTCTTACAGGATTAGACAGACTAGATGCAGGAAGGATGTTCCCGATGGCGGGGGAGTCCAGAACCAGGGGTCACAGTCTAAGGATAAGGGGTAAGCCATCTAGGGCTGAGATGAGGAGGATTTTCTTCACCCAGAGAGTGGTGACCCTATGGAATTCTCTACCACAGAAGACAGTTGAGGCCAATTCATTAAATATATTCAAGAAGGAGTTAAATATATTTCTTAAGGTTAAGGGGATCAAGGGATATGGGGAGAAAGCAGGGACAGGGTACAGGTAGACTACCCTTTATCCGGACTTCCGAAAACCGAAACCCTCTAAAAACCGAAGGTTTTTTCGTTCAGCGTAAGTTGTGCGTACGACTTACGCTGAACGAAAAAACCTTCGGTTTTTAGAGGGTTCCGGTTGCGGAAGTTCGGATAAAGGGTAAGTCGTGCGCACGACCCCCCGCCGACCCCCCCGCCGACCCCGCCAGCCCCGACAACCGCCGACCCCGCCAGCCCTGACAACCGCCGACCCCGCCAGCCCCGACAACCGCCGACCCCGCCAGCCCCGACAACCGCCAGCCCCGACAACCGCCGAACCCCCCGCGGACCCCGCCGGCCCCGACAACCGCCGACCCCGCCAGCCCCGACAACCGCCGACCCCCCCGTGGACCCCGCCGGCCCCGACCCCCGCCGACCCCGACTGACTTACGCTGAGCGTCAGCATAAGTCGTGCGCACGACCCCCCGCGGACCCCCGCCGACCCACCTTCCGAAATCCGAAATTCTCCTTTATCCGAAACTCGGCTGGTCCCGAGGTTTTCGGATAAAGGATAGTCTACCTGTACTGAATTTGGATGATCAGCCATGATCGCATTGAATGGCGGAGCAGGCTCGAGGGGTCGAATGGCCTACTCCTGCTCCTATCTTCTTCTATGTTTCTATGATACAACTGAGTGGCTTGCTAGGCCATTTCAAGTAACATTCGCGCCACACAAGTGCCAGGTAATAACTATCTCCAACAAGAGAGAGTCTAACCACTGCCCCTTGAAATTCAATGGCATTACCATCGCTGAATCCCCCACCATCAACATCCTGGGGGTTACCATTGACCAAAAACTTAACTGGACCAGCCACATAAATACTGTGACAACAAGAGCAGGTCAGAGACTGGGTATTCTGCGGCGAGTGTCTCACCTCCTGACTCCCACAAAGCCTTTCCACCATCTACAAGGCACAAATCAGGAGTGTGATGGAATACTCTCCACTTGCCTGGATGAGTGCAGCTCCAACAACTCTCAAGAAGCTCGACACCATTCAGGATAAAGCAGCACGCTTGATTGGCACTCCATCCACCACCTTAAACATTCACTGCCCCCACCACCGGTGTACCGTGGCTGCAGTGTGTACTGATGCACTGCAGCAACTCGCCAAGGTTTCATTGACAGCACCTCCCAGCACCTTCTACCACCTAGAAGGACAAGGGCAGCAGACGCATGGAACACCATCACGGCCAAGTTCCCCTCCGAGTTACACGCCATCCTGACTTAGAAATATATCACCAATCCTTCATCGTCGCTGGGTCAAAATCCTGGAACTCCCTCCCTAACAGCACTGTGGGAGTACCTTCACTACACAGACTGCAGCCGTTCAAGAAGGTGGCTCACCCCCACCTTCTCAAGGGAAATTAGGGATGGGCAATAAATGCTGGCCTTGCCAGCGACGCCCACATCCCAGGAACGAATAAAAAAAATTTCGGAAGGCAGTTAAGAGTCAACCACATTCATGTGAAACAGCTGGGTAAGGGCGGCAGGTTTCCTTCCCTCAAGGACATTGGTAAACCATTTGGATTTTTCCAACAATCTGACAGCTTCATGCTTACCTCTACCGGTACCAACCCTTTACTTCCAGAATTTCAATACTGAATTCAAATTCTCAAACTGCCATGGCAATATTTGAAATTATGTTACCTGGGTTATTAGTCCAGGTCTCTGGATTACTAGCCCCTTAACAGTTTCTTACATACTTTCAGTTGGCATTACAGCTTGATTCCTAGGGATGACCACACAATCCCATACTCCCAGTTGGGAGCCAAACTTGCAGGGATTGATTGTGGGTTCGAAAATCAGGCCTTTACTTTGCAGCCCTATCTCCAATTTACATTGTGTGCAAGCCGAGGTTCTTCAATGGGAGCTCCATATCTGAGATTCGACCCTCTCTGATTATTGTAATTGATGACTGCAATGTAATATCATTTTTTGTTGTTTTGTCTGAAACATTTGCAACATATGAGACGACTAAATACCTTAAAGGATCTGCATGGATTGGACTGGAAGATTGTTTACTAAGTTTATCGGTATCACACAAAATATAAAGCAAAAGAATCTGATCAGTCTAAATTTCATTTCAAATGCACACACCCAGAATAATGTGGGACACTGGTTTGAATGACAATGGCTTCTTTATCTGTTTTTTTGACAAACCTCAAGGCTCTGTTGGCATTTACTCAAAATAATTAATAAGAATGGAATTCAAAACACACCCATATATAAACATATAACTATTGCAGGGCCCAGGGTGCAGTTCACTGTTTGCAGCTACTTAACCCCTTCAAAACTAAAAGGGCATTTGCTTTCGTAAGATGGAAAGATTTCTTGACATCAGTGACTTACATTGAGTGCACATCTGAGATTCGACAGTGACTCAAGGAGCAAGGCAGTGGCTACACCTTCTTCTGGAAAGGCAAATCTCAAGAAGAACGCCACCTCCATGGGGTAGGCTTCGCCATAAAAAATGAACTAGTTGGGCGTCTCAGAGACTCTCCTAGCGGTATAAACGAGCGCCTCATGACTCTTCGGCTCACCCTAGTCCGGAACCAGTGGACTACGGTCATCAGTGCGTACGCCCCAACACTGGAAGCCACAGATGAGACCAAAGAGGAATTCTACTCCAGCCTCGAACAATCCCTGTCCTGAGTCCCAACGGGCGACAAGTATTTCCTCCTTGGTGACTTTAACGCCAGAGTTGGAAAGGACACAGACCTCTGGGGAGGTGTGATCGGCAGAGCGGGGGTAGGGAAAGCCAACTCCAATGGTACCCTTATCCTGTCGAAATGCTTAGAACATGGCCTTGTCATAACCAACACCTTGTTCCGTCAGAGAGACAAGTACAAGTCTTCATGGCAGCACCCTCACTCCAAGCACTGGCATCTGCTGGACTACGCCATCGTCCGAGCGAGGAACCGCACGGACGTCCGCATCACCCGTGCCATGATAGGAGCTGACGACTGCTGGACCAACCATCTCCTAATCTGTTCTGTCATCTCCATCAATGTAGCTCCAAAACAGTGGCGGCAACACAAACAATGCCACAGGAAAATCAACGCTGGAGCACTCAAAGACCCTGCTAAGAATACCCTATTCACAAACAACCTGATGACTCCCAGTGATGCAGAGACACAGAGTGCCCACAGTGCCTGGTCTGCACTCAAGGCCTCCATAATCAGCACCTGTGAAGAGACACTCGGTCACTCGACCAGGAAACACCAAGACTGGTTCGACAAGAAAGACCAGGAGATCCAGGAGCTAATAAGCCGCAAGCGCAAGGCATTCCTGATCTGGAAACAACAACAGAACTCGAGAGCAAGAAAGCAGCTCTACAGATGCCTGAAGGCCGAGGTCCAACAACAAACTCGCGACCTAAAGAACAGATGGTGGGTGGAGAAAGCGCAGGAGATCCAGCAGCTAGCCGACAACCACGACGTGCGTGGATTCTTTAGCGCAGTCAAAACCATCTACAGCCAAAGCACCCAAGGCCCTACCCCATTGCGGGCCAAGAACAGAAAGGTACTCACCAAGGACAGAGAGGCAGTCAGTGCCAGCTGGAAGGAGCACTTCGAAGATCTCCTTAACCGAGACCCTGTCTTCGACGCGAGTGTCCTCAACTCCATCCTGCAGCGTGCTACCCACCACCATCTCAGCACAACCACAGCCCGGCATGAGGTTGAAAAGGCCATCCGACATCTGAAGAACAACAAGGCCTCAGGAGCAGATGGGATCCCCGCCGAGCAACTAAAGCATGGCAAAGAAGCACTACTGGCGCGAATTCATGAACTCATTTCTCTTATCTGGAAGGAGGAGAGCATGCCAGGGGGATCTGAGACGCCATAATTGTGACCATATTCAAGAAAGGTGACAAGTCCGATTGAGGTAATTACAGAGGAGTTTCCCTGCTGTCTGCCACAGGGAAAGTCATCGCAAGAATGCTCTTCAATCGCCTTCTACCAGTGGCCGAAGAGCTCCTCCCAGAGTCGCAATGCGGATTCCGCCCACTAAGGGGCACAATGGACATGATCTTCACCACATGTCAATTACAAGAGAAATGCAGGGAGCAGCACCAACTGCTGTACATGGCCTTCTTTGATCTCACAAAGGCCTTCGACACTGTCAACCGTGAGGGATTATGGAGTGTCTTCAAATTCGGCTGCCCTCAAAAGTTTGTCACCATCCTCCGCCTGCTTCACGACGACAGGCATACCGTGATCCTGACCAACGGTTCCACCACAGACCCAATTAACATACGAACCGCGGTCAAGCAAGGCTGTGTCATCGCATCAACGCTCTTCTCGATCTTCCTTGCTGCAATGCTCCATCTCACCCTCAGTAAGCTCCCCACTGGAGTGGAACTAATTTACAGAACAAACGGGAAACTGTTCAACCTCCGTCGCCTCCAGTCCAGATCCAAGGTTGTCCCATCCTCTGTCGTTGAATTACAGTATGCAGATGATGCTTGCGTCTGCGCTCACTCAGAGGTCGAACTCCAAACTGTAGTGTATGTACCTTTAAGAGAGAACTACTTTTACAGCTCCTGTATACTGTAGTACCGGCAGTGACCACACCTGTATATAAGCCTTGAGCATGCCTCTGTACCCCCAGTCTTGAGACTACCCTACTCCGGTTCACAAGCTGATGGAGGCTTCAGGGTCCTAATGCCTGTCCCTTCCAGTCGCTGGAAGCTGTCAGGATTTCTGCTGCCCTTCAGTTTTGAGTGGGGTGTTGAGGATTGAAACCTCTCTTCAACATATATGGCCCAATCTTCGAGGTCACTATCAAAGGTGCTAATATTCCCGTGTTTAGGCATTGTAGATTTGCAATTTCTCAGATTTTATTTTCTTTACTTGTTATCAAAGATGGCGGCTTCCCGCTCTTGCCGTCGTCCTCCGCCCACAAAATGGCGGTTTTCCCGCGCTTGGCGGTCTTCACCCGTCCCCCGACGCCGTCTCCCTTCAGCCCTCGAGTGCGGCCCTTATCTTCGCCGCGATCGATAGCCCGCGCTGTGCACCGCGACTCTCGCACCTTGAGCTTCTGCAGCCGCCGCGCCTTTCAGTCCGAGTGCGGCTCTTATCTTTGGTCCCGATCGCTGGCCCGGCTGCGCCCCTCACTTCAAAGCGGCCCGGCCCTTATCTGCCGATCGCTATCGCCCTACCTCTCTCTCTTCCCCAGTCCTGTCTTTACTCCGGTTCAAGCCTCCATCAGCTTGTGAACCGGAGTAGGGTAGTCTCAAGACTGGGGGTACAGAGGCATGCTCAAGGCTTATATACAGGTGTGGTCACTGCCGGTACTACAGTATACAGGAGCTGTAAAAGTAGTTCTCTCTTAAAGGTACATACACTACACAAACCATCATTAACACCTTCACCGAAGCGTACGAGAGCATCGGCCTTACACTAAACATCCGTAATACAAAGGTCCTCTACCAACCTGGCCCCGCCACACAGTACTGCCCCCCGATTATCAAAATCCACGACAAGGCCTTGGACAACGTGAACCACTTTCCATACCTCGGGAGCCTACTGTCAACAAGGGCAGGCGTCGATGACGAAGTCCAACACCGCCTTCAGTGTGCCAGTGCAGCCTTCGGTCGCCTGAGGAAGAGAGTGTTTGATGACCAGGACCTCAAACCCAGCACTAAGCTCATGGTCTACAGAGCAGCAGTGATACCCATCCTCCTGTATGCCTCAGAGACATGGGCCATGTACAGCAGGCACCTCAAAGCACTGGAGAGGTACCACCAACGCTGCCTCTGCAAGATCCTGCAAATTCATTGGCAGGATAGGCGCACCAACATCAGTGTGTTCTCGCTCAGACCAACATCCCCAGCATCGAAGCTTTGACCACGCTCGATCAGCTCCGATGGATGGGTCACATCGTCCGCATGCCCGATACGAGACTCCCAAAACAAGCGCTCTACTCGGAGCTCCGGCACGGCAAGAGAGCCCCAGGTGGGCAGAGGAAAGGCTTCAAGGACACCCTCAAAGCCTCCTTGAAAAAGTGCAACATCCCCACTGACACCTGGGAATCCCTGACCCAAGACTGCACAAAGTAGAGAAGAAGCATCCGAGAAGGTGCCGAACACCTCGAGTCTCTTCGCCAAGAGCAAGCGGAAGCCAAGCGCAAGCAGCGCAAGGGGCGCATGTCAACCCAAGCAACCCACCCACCCGCCCCTTCAACCACCGTCTGCCCCACCTGTGACAGAGACAGTGGCCTAGAAATTCAGTTGGCTGCGCCAGCCGTTAGCGCCTTAGGAGGAGTAGATCTCGAGCGCTAGACGCTTAGCGCCCGGGCGCAGCGCGATCTGCGCTTCGCCCCAACTTCAGTAGACATTTAGCGCCAGCGCAAAGTCATTGCGCGCGCTCATCTGCGCGCGCAGATCATGACATCATTTCGTCGTGCAACGCCCTTTGTGCGCCCGGAACCGGAACTTCACCCGCGCCGCCCCATTGTGCGCCTGGCGGCCCGAACGACTGTGAAGTGGAACGGTTCACAGCCGAGGCGGGCCGCGGGGAGCGCAAATTAGATGGCACTTACCCTGCACTATAAAGGGCAGCCATTTTGCAGCACTCACTCTTGTGCAATGGATTTTTGGAGAGAGACCAAGGAAGAGAGCTTACTGCTTTGGCCCAACACTAGGACAGGTATTTTTGGCTTCAGGCCAGAGCTTTGCAATTCTCTTTGCCTTCATTGAGATCTCAGTGTTTGCCAGCATATTATGGGGGCTGCATTGGGTGCCAACGCTGAGTTTCAGCATTATGTCCGAAGGGCTCACAGACGCCGTGAGAGAGTGGCAGCCCTGGCTAGACGCAGAGGGGGCAACAGGCGTCGGCAACGGAGGCCTTACCCACTCAGGAAATACCGCCAGCAGTTCTCCTATCTCAACATGTCTGCCGCGCAGTGTGTTAGGAGGCTGCGATTCAGAAGGGAGGTGGTTGCAGAGATCTGCCAGCTGCTTCACAGAGATCTGCGTCCACAGCTGAGGCGCAGGACGTCTCTGTCGGTGGCAGTGAAGGTGACGGTGGCTCTGAACTTCTATGCCACCGGCTCCTTCCAATCCGCTGCTGGGGACATCGCTAACATCTCCCAGCTCGCCGTGCATTACTGCATCCGCCAGGTGACCAATGCCCTTTTCAGAAGGAGACGTCAATTCATCTCCTTCCCCATGACCCTGGACAAGCAGCAGCAGCGTGCAGTGGGATTTGCAAGAATAGCGGGCTTCCCCATGGTGCAGGGCGCCATTGACTGCACGCATGTGGCTTTGCGGGCACCTCTGGAGCATGCCGAGGATTACCGCAACCGGAAGGGCTACCATTCCCTCAACGTACAGCTGGTGTGTGACCACAGGCAGCGCATCCTAGCTGTCAATGCCCGCTTGCCAGGCTGACATGTTCCAGGCACAGCCTCACCCAAGAGGATGGCTTATCGGGGACAAAGGCTATCCTTTGTGTACCTGGCTCATGACCCCGCTCCGCGCGCCCAGGACCCCTGCTGAAGAGGCATACAACGAGAGCCATCAAGCGACCAGGAACATCATCGAACAAACAATCGGCGTCCTGAAGCAACGGTTCCGCTGTCTGGATCGCTCCGGTGGAGCCCTCCAGTATTCGCAGGAGCGAGTCTCCCAATTCGTCGTCGTTTGCTGCATGCTGCACAACCTGGCTATCCGCAGGACTCAGGCACTGCCACCTCACGTTGGACCACCACCTCAGGAGGAGGAGCAGGAGGAGCATGAGGAGGAGGAGGAGGAGGAGGAGTCATGAAGCCGTCAGGAGGATACGATCTCGAGCTCATGGTAGCGAACGTCCCAACGGACTTGCAGGCGTGTGTGTCGGAAAATCTGACCGCGTTTGCCACCCACAAGCACGACTGTGGGAGAGTCACTGGGTTTGAAGTCAGCGTAGACGGGGACCCCATGATCCGACCCCAAAAGCAGTATAATTTCCCCAAGGAGGCAGAACCCGACATGGAGACAGCAATATCTTCATTGGTGCAGCAGGGCGTATTGAGAACAATAGCCACTCACGTGAACTCCCCATTATGGCCGGTAAAGAAGCCGGACAATTCGTGGAGAGCCACGGTGGACTACAGAGTCCTCAATAGTAACATCCCAGCCTGCATGCCCACGGTAGCAGCAGTTGCAGACCTAATAGGGAGTATTCCAGCATCGGTGACCACGTTCACGGTGCTGGACATCTCGAACGGTTTCTGGTCCATTCCGCTGCGGCAGGAGGATCAGTACAAGTTTGCCTTTACTTTCAAAGGGCAACAGTACACTTGGAACTGCTTACCACAGGGTTTTCACAACAGCCCCAGCATTTTCCATCAGTGCATGGCGGGGAGTTTAAAGGAGTTTAGCCAGCCCAACCAGATAGTACAGTATGTGGACGACCTACTCCTGTTCACGGACACAAGGGAGGAGCACGGCCCACTATTAGCCGAATTGTTGGAACTGTTAGAAAGGAAGGGTTTCAAAGTAAACCCGAAGAAAGCCCAGATCGGCCAGCAGGAAGTCAAATTCCTGGGTCTGGCCATCCGCGCTGGGGAAAGAGCCATAGATAAGGCCAGAAGGGAATCAATACAAGATCTGCCGATTCCCAACACAGTAACGGGTGTAAGGTCCTTTTTGGGACAGACCGGGTACTGCAGAGATTTCATCGAGGACTATGCTGCCACAGCAGCCCCGCTACTTCGACTCTTACACAAGGGAGTCGAGTGGTCTTGGGATGAGGGGTGCCAGGCAGCATTCGAGAAGTTGAAAAGAGATCTGCAGACCGCGCCAGTCCTAGGGGCCATAGATGGGGGAGAGGAGTTCTTCCTGGAGGTAGCCGCTAGTGGGGACAGCCTGAGCGCAGTGTTGCTCCAGGAGCGGCACGGCAAGCTGAGACCAGTAGTTTATTCCTCCAGGGTGCTCACGGATGTAGAGAGGAGTTTCTCCAATTGCGAACGGCATCTCCTGGCCACGCATTGGGCTGTGAACAGATCAGTGATCTGCACAGGAACCTCTCCCATCACGCTCCTCACCCATCACACCCCCACAAAGATGCTTCTGGATGGAGGGATTAAGGATGGGACCGTAAGCAGCACTCGGATTGCGCGCTGGACCCTCCTCCTTTCCCAGATGGATCTCAAAGTCAAAGGCCTCTGCGCGCCAAGGCTCGTAGCCAACATGGCATATCCCGGGACAGCCCATTGGTGTTCCGTAGAAGGGGTATGGGAGGTCAACATAGGTTTACGGGCCGGGATACACCCCACAGGCCGCGAAATCTACGTAGACGGTTCTCGCACTGTATCTGCTGGCGAACGACTCACAGGGTGTGGAGTTTATGACCCTGCGGCAAACATTGCCCTGGCGATTAAGCTCCCCAGCACTATGAGCGCACAACAGGCTGAACTGTCCACGGTGGCGTACGTGGTTACCCACCCCGAGATTTTCCCAACCCCATACACGATTTGCTCAGACAGCATGTTCACGTGCAATTCGTGCACAGAGTACCTCGCCATCTGGTCCCGACGCGGATATACCTCCGCGGACGGGCGGCCTTTAACAGTTAAGCCATTGCTGGAAAAGATCCTGGCAGCTGTGGGAGAGGAAGGGGAGGTGTTCATCCATAAGGTGAAGGCTCATTCCACCACAGAACCCCGCAGCCAGGGCAACCAGCAGGCGGATGCGCTAGCCAGGGAGGGTGCCCGCAACGGCATTCTCTGGGACCCCTATGAACCCGGACCCGTGACGGCGATCCAAGGCAGGGAGGGAATTCCAGGGAACACGGGGGTGACACCGCCCCCAGACCTAAAAACCATCCAAACCCTGGATCCCGCCCTAAAAACGGTCCTAAAAGCCATCACAGAAGGCAAGCAGGTAGAGGGTCCGTACAGTACGGCAGCCCTCACAGTCAAAGAAGGCATGCTGTTCCGAGAGGAGCAGTGGGTTGTGCCGCAGCAGTACCGGAGGGAATTCCTGCAACTGGCCCACGAGGGCCCAGGAGCGGGACACCCCGGGCCTGAGGTCACCTGGCAACGGGTAGAGCAGGCGGGATGGTGGCCGGGACTTCGGGACGATGTCCGCGAGTTCTGCACAAGCTGTCTTGTGTGCGCTGCAAACAACCCAGACCCCCACAAAAGGAAGGTGCCCATGGGGCACATCAGGAGGGTAGAGGGACCATGGCAGTCGATTCAGGTCGACTACATAGGGCCCCTGCCCGCCGCCCAGGGAGGCTATAAGTACTGCCTTGTCCTGGTAGATGTGTTCACCAAATGGGTAGAAGCTTTCCCGTGCAGAACAGCTGCGGCGCTGGGCACTGCTAAGATCTTGATTCGGGAAGTGTTCTCACGGTGGGGACTCCCCCGCTTTGTAGAGTCCGACCAAGGGAGTCAGTTCACCGGTCAAGTAATGCAGAACGCCCTCATGCTCTTGGGCATTGAGGGGAAGTGGCACGTAGCATACAATCCCCAGTCATCCGGGATTGTTGAACGCAAGAATCGGACCCTCAAGGAAAAGCTGAGGAAAGAGACAATGGGCTCGCCCCAGAAATGGGCGGAGGTCCTGCCTTTAGTCCTCATGGGGATCCGAGCCAGCCAGTCCAAAAGTACGGGGTATTCCCCGCACGAATCAATGACTGGAAGGATCATGCGAACACCCACCCATGTACTAGCCCCGGTGCTCACTGAGGGCCAGCTCCGAGAGGTGAAGCGAGACAAATTCGTCCAAACCCTTTTGGAGCGCCTGAAACAGATTTATGGGCAGGCGGCTGGGAACATGGGAAGACAGCACCAGGGAAATAAACTGTTACTGGAACCTCGTAAACAACAGGAGTGGGTAGTCGGAGACCAGGTCATGGTCCGAAACTACGCCAGGGTAGGGAGTTTTGAACCATTGTACATGGGACCTTACAGCATTGTGGACAAGGCCAGACCCATGGTTTATGCAGTGAAGGTGCCCCGACGCACTAAATGGTTTCACATTAACCAGTGTAAACTGTTTAAGCCGGGTGCACAAGGGCCATCAAAGGGGAACAGGTCTGAGAACAAATATCCTCAGCCTGTAACAGAGTCACAGACCACACAGGCTGGAACAGTAGCCTGCGTGAAGGGAGAGGCCATCCCATTGGAGTGGGAGGTCTCCCCTTTTGAATGGGATTCAGGCAGGGAAGAGCCCAAACAGCTCGACCTCGCCTTAGACCCAATCACGGAGGAGGAAGAGTCAGAGGACGACGATCCCGCCCTCGACTCAAGCTTGGGGGAGGTAGGGAATGGGGGCGGAGACTCACTACCTGTAGGGACAGGTGAGGTGGAGTCGGAAGCCACAGATCCCGACCCCCGGGGGGGCGGAGCCTGAGGGAAGGGAGCTGGAGCCGGCAGCTGTGAAGGAACCACAGGCTGTGACGGTGAAAGTCCTGACCCCCGGTCCATCAGCCCCGGGAGCCCAACCCAAAGCAGCCCCTCGTAGGTCGGCTCGAGCGCCCCAGCCCAGAAAGTTTTGGCCAGATTCTCCCCATTTTTCCCAACCACGGTTTAGAGCAGCCCCAGGAAGGCATGGTTCCCGTTCAACAGCGACAGGCTGCGGGGGATCAAAGCCGAAGGCCAGTGCAGCCCCACCGCAGGGTGTGGCGTGCGACAGCCCTCACAGGGATTAGGCAAGCCGCCCCGCGGAGGGCGGCGCTGTACATAAGTTAAGTTAGGTAATTATGGTGATAGTTTAAGGAATATATATAGTATACGGTGTTAAGGAATGTTAAGAGTACAATTTTGAAGTCTGCCCAGTATGTGTGCTTGTTTGGGAGCGGGGTCCAGGAACCCGCGCGTCCGTTTAATTAGGCCAGCACCTATTGGGAGCCCGGCTACATCATTTTATTGGTTACAGAAACCTGGGATATGATGAAAAAGATTCTCATCGCGTTCGTGGCGATCGGGTGCGGGTGGGCCTACCGAGGCCGCACCAAGGACGTCATCATCTTCGGGTGCTCCGGGGACACGGCCCCCATCGCAACGGATGGGACAGGGGAGCGGGAGGTTGAGGAAACCGCCACCTACTTCCACCAAGGGAGATGGCCAGGTTGGCTGGGAACGAATTCCACGGAATACTCCAGCAATTTCGGTTTTGCCTACCAAGAGACTTCGTTAACGTGCCCTCGGGTGAGGATCCTTGCACCCAGAGTCAGCGTTACCGTGGGAAAGAGGATTTGTCTGGTGTGTAATGGGAACGTACCACTAAGGCGATGGTGGTGGCTACGAAAGCTGGGAAAGGACATAAGAAACTCTACGGTCGAGTGGGAGCGACTGGGTAATAATACCCATCGGACTATTACGGGGACTCACGGACAATTACGTGTGTGTTGGGACAAATGGTGGGAACCAGATGAAGGAATATATGTCTGTATGTGGGGTTCGAGACACGTTTGCCCCAAGGGCGTATCCATCTTCTTCCAGAGGCAGTGGCAGGATGAAGGAAAGGGGATGAGATGGGATGTCAGCACTCGAGCGTGCGGAGCCCCATACTCCCCTATTCCGGTAAACGCCACTGAACTCATCACCCGCCCGCGCAAGCCCCTGCCCACGCTTCCGGTAGCACTAGCCCAGAAAGAAGGGTGCCCAACCACCACCAAGGGACCCGGGAACGGTTTAGTATTGGTACCCACCGGTCAGGTGCTGTACCAAGGGGTGCACTATGCGGTGGCCTCGGTGATTTTAAATCTCACTGAGATACGATTGCCGGAGTGGTGTCCCAAAGAAACGGAACAATTATACCAGGTCCTGTTAACCCGAATGTTTAGACAGTTTTACGAATTTGATTTTGCCGACATCGACAAAGACAAATTATACACCACACCACCAGAAGTTTTGGATCGAGTCGGGAGGCAAAGAAGGGGTACGGTAAATGACATATTCACTGCTTTTAATACCGGGACATCTGTCGTCAGCGCTCTAGATAACGTGGAGCTGCAGACACAGATCAACGGTTTAAAAGCCCAGTTAAGGAACATACTGACAGACGAAAATAAGGTAGTGGGTTCTGAGTTACATGAGGACCAGGCCATGACACTACACTTTAAGGAAATAATAGCTGAGCTGGAGAAACACGCGAGAACGGTAAATGCGCTCATTAAGGAGGATCGGAATGCATCCGATCAAGCTGCGCAAAACGAGGCCTGTGTGCTATACGGGGCGTGGTTACTGGGCGAGGGCCGCAGTAATCTTGAGGATTTAAAACAGGGTTTGGTCCCGTCCTGGATCAGCAACAAGCACTTGCAAGCGCTCCACCCTTTTGAGAATGCATTAAGCCCGTGCAAGCTCAGACTAGCTGCAGAAGCGTACCCAGTCCCAGTGGACTGCGGACGTTCGAATCATACTATCATGGGAATAGTGGTAAGAATGCCGGTGTTGGGTCCCGCAGCAAAGCCCGCCCCGGTATACAGGGTAGAGAACATTGGAGTCGTTCAGGGGGGCGCACACATTCGTTACGCAGTGGTCCCACCTTACATCATCAGATGGGAGCGTACGATGACAGGCACCGACCTCTCGGGGTGTCGGAGCCGGGGAGCACACATCATCCTGTGTCCCCAGCACTTGAATGCCTTTTTGAAACAACAGTGCGGGTTCAGAACCGCTAGCGCAAAGCC
This sequence comes from Somniosus microcephalus, assembly GCF_052327205.1. Classification (NCBI taxonomy): domain Eukaryota; kingdom Metazoa; phylum Chordata; class Chondrichthyes; order Squaliformes; family Somniosidae; genus Somniosus; species Somniosus microcephalus. The sequence goes on along the minus strand of NC_140991.1, from coordinate 50,475,140 downwards.
GATAAATTGCACCATGGAGGCAATGGCAGAGGACCATGTGCCCCCGCAGGTAGCATATATCGGGGGTGGGACATACTGCGTCACCACTGCAGCGCCTCACTACCGCTACGGACAACACGAGTGGTGTTCGATCGGTGATAGCAGTTTCTGTTTCAAACCCAGGGCCGAGGTTCAAGTGGCACAACAACGAATTGTTCCCATTCCTGCACCCTCCACCGTTCACCTCACTGTCAAAGAGAATTTCACAGACTTGCAACGATTTGTCGCGCATTTTGGTTATGTCATTCCCCCTCTTCCCGAACACCTCACAAAGATTTTAAAAGCCGTCATAGTTTCGCAGAAACATTTTTACACACTGGAGCAGAAGACTTTAGAGATAGGAAAAGACATATTGGACATAACCATCCCACCATGGTGGGACTTGTTCACTAACATAGAGGTCCTGGCCTGGATTAGAATAGCATCCCACATCCTAGTAGTGTGTCAGGTTTTAATTGTGATATTTTTGCTTTTCGTGCATTGCAAAAGAGGCAAACGCCTCCGGAGGCACGAGAACACAGGAGAATGGAGAGAACGCTATGTGCGAATGGGGGAAGAAGACACCCCACTTTAAGCTGCTAGTATTGAAGGTTAAGCGTCCCTCCATTTTTAGATTTTGGCCATTTGCGTGTTTTGTTTTGGTTTTAAGGATATGAATATTGTTATGTTATTAGTCGTTCTTAAGTTTTTTTGGATTAATAAAAGGTGTACGCAGGTGGTGCAAGGGGGTATCAACCCCTGCACATCTGACAGATGAATGTGTTATAGTTTAAGAATTGCTGTCTATCATTGTCCAAATATGCAAAAGGTAATTTTCGTTTTCTTCGGAAATGGGAACTGCATGTGTCGTGAGGGTCATAGATAGTTAAGTGCCAGGAATGTTTGGATGTGGGGAATCAGGGAAAATTTGCTCACCAAGGATTATTGATACTTTAAGCAAGCTATCAGTATCACAGGGGGGCCTGTAAGATTCGAAATTTTCAGCAATAATCACGCAAGAAAACCGGATAAAATAAGACTGTTTATTGACCAAAGTAAGCTTGCACAGAAAAACCTTTGATATAAGGGCATACAAAATGGCCGCCGGGCCTCGTGATCAGTTTTCTGGACCATTTTATTTCTGTTACTGCAAGCCAGACAGGCTTGTGGATTGAAGACAGTAAGCCCGCGAAAGCCAGTATCTGGGAACCGAAACTCAGGGAAACAGCATACATATTCAATGGATTCTAAGTACAGGATGGGGCCCATCAAGATATGGGCGGTCAATGCAAAAACACTTATACCCATTTATTGTACAAAGGAGAAACCGTTTAACAGCCATCAAGGAAAATCCCCGGACCGATCAATATGCGAACCGAGTCGCGATGACAATGTAAAAGACATTAAAAGACATTATCGGCCAGGAAGGCCAGTTAAGTTATCACCGGCTCCCGTTATAAGACAAAGCGCCCCTGCAGAGATTTCTGCCCGCCAAAATTAATACAAAGACAGGACTATGATTTGGCGGGAGATAAGACTGTCCCAAAAGAGTATAACTATGGTGATGTGCCTCAATAATTCCGAGACTCGAAGTTAGCAGAACAAACACAAGGCTTTTATTAACTTAGAAAGTAACACGTAAGAGAGAGAGATGTCTTCCTTCTGGAGACTGAGGCCAGACTGAAGCTAGCTTACAAACGGGGCCAGGTATGGGCGGAGCCCTACACACAGCACATTCCAGCACATTCCAGTATACAATACAGCACATTCCAGTACACAATACAATGAGGTCTGGGGGAAGGGAAATGACACTGAAACCAATCTCAGTCACAGGCAGTGGTGAATGGAATATTTCATCACATTCACCCCTTCTATAGATTTAGTCTGTTCGGGGGTTTGATAGTCCTCTGCGACCGACGTGGCTGTTGCGGTGCCGCGGGTGTCGGCTGGGTGTCCCCGGTAGCCTCCTGGGTCTCTGCCGGGGGTGCCGCCAGGGTTGTTGGAGGGGTAGTTGGTGGGGGTGCCGTTGGTCGGTGTTCTCCCGGGGGTGATGAAAGAGTAGTGGGTGGGTAAGAGTTGCTGTGATCGTCGTTGCCGCTATTGCCGTGGTTGTTGTCGATGCCGGCTGGGGCGACGTCTTTTATGGACACGGTGTCCTCCCTTCCGTCGGCGTGCTGGACATATGCGTATTGGGGGTTGGCGTGGAGTAGGTGTACTGGCTCCACGAGAGGGTCCGTCTTGTGGCCCCTCACATGCCTTCGCACGAGTACCGGACCTGGGGTGGAGAGCCATGACGGCATGGATACGCCTGAGGTGGATTTCCGGGGAAAGGCAAACATTCGTTCATGAGGCGTGGTATTAGTGGCCGTACACAATAGCGACCGTATCGAATGGAGCACATCCGAGAGGACTTCCTGCCAGCGGGAGATAGGGAGGCCCTTGGTCCTTAGAGCTAGAGTGACTGCTTTCCATACTGTCCCGTTCTCTCGCTCCACTTGGCCGTTACCCCGGGGGTTGTAGCTGGTGGTACAGCTCGTGGTGATCCCCTTGGACAGCATGTACTGGCGTAGCTCTTCACTCATGAAGGACGCCCCCCTATCCGTATGGATGTAGCTCGGCATACCGAACAGGCAGAACAGGCTGTTGAGGCATTTAATGACCGTGGCGCTGGTCATGTCTGGGCAGGGGAAGGCGAATGGGAACCGGGAGTATTCGTCCACAATGTTCAGGAAGTAAACATTGCGGTCGACGGACGGGAGGGGGCCCTTGAAATCTAAGCTGAGCCGCTCAAAGGGCTGTGTAGCTTTGATTAAGTGGGCTCTATCTGGGCGGTAGAACCGAGGCTTGCACTCAGCGCAAGTGCGGCAGTTCCTGGTCAGGGACCGAACTTCCTCAATCGAGTAGGGTAAGTTACGGGACTTTATGAAGTGGAACAGCCGCGTGACCCCTGGGTGGCAGAGGTCGTTGTGGAGGGTCTGTAGCCGATCCCCGGTGGCGCTGGCACACATCCCTCGTGAGAGGGCGTCAGGGGATTCGTTAAGGGCCCCTGGCCGGTAAATGATGTCGTACTCGAAGGTGGAGAGCTCGATCCGCCACCTAAGAATCTTATCATTTTTAATCTTCCCCCTCTGTTTATTATTGAACATAAACGCTACCGACCGCTGGTCGTTAAGTAGGGTGAAGCGTTTGCCGGCTCGGTAGTGGCGCCAGTGGCGCACTGCCTCCACGATGGCTTGGGCCTCCTTTTCCACGGAGGAGTGTCTGATCTCGGGCCCTTGGAGGGTCCTCGAGAAGAAAGCTACGGGTGTGGCCGCCAAGGCGAAGTCAGACGCATCACTTTCCACTTGAAATGGAGTGTTCTCGTCCACTGCCTGTAGCGTGACCCGCTCAATATCCTGCTTAATGCTTTTGAAGGCGGCGTGGGCCTCAGCAGAGAGCGGGAAAGAGGATGCTTTCAAGAGGGGGCGGGCTTTGTCGGAGTAGTTGGGGACCCATTGGGAATAATAAGAAAATAACCCCAGGCACCTTTTCAGGGCTTTGGGAGTGTTGGGCAGGGGCAGCTCCCGTAGGGGGCGCAATCGGTCGGGGTCTGACCCGATTTCCCCATTCTCCACCACGCTGCCTAGTATGCAGAGGCGCGTGGTGTTGTATACGCACTTGTCCTCGTTGTAGGTGAGGTTGAGTTTTTGTGCGGTTTTCAGGAACCTCTCGAGGTTCAAGTCGTGATCCTGCTGGTTGTGACCGCAGATGGTGACGTTGTCGAGGTAGGGGAAGGTTGCCTGCAAGTGGTGGTCATCGACCATGTGGTCCATCTCCCTCTGGAAGACCGAGACCCCATTCGTCACCCCAAAGGGGACTCTGAGGAATTGGTAGAGGCGTCCGTTCGCCTCGAAGGCGGTGTACGGGCGGTCCTCTGGTCTGATAGGGAGCTGGTGGTACGCTGACTTGAGGTCGATGGTGGAGAACACCCGGTATTGGGCGATTTGGTTCACCATTTCTGATATGCGGGGTAGCGGGTAGGCGTCTAGTAGGGTGTACCTGTTGATCGTTTGACTATAGTCGATCACCATCCGTTTCTTCTCGCTACCCCTTACCACGACCACTTGGGCGCGCCACGGGCTATTGCTGCGTTCAATAATGCGCTCTTTCAGGAGTCTATCTACCTCGGTCGCGATAAACCGCCTGTCCTCCCAGCTGTACCTCCTGCTTTTGGTCGCTATTGGCCGGCAGTTAGGGGTAAGGTTCGCGAATAGCGAAGGCGGCTTTACCTTCAGGGTAGCCAGACCGCACACTGTGAGGGGCGGCTGGGACCCACCGTACTTGAGCGTGATGCTTTGGTGGTTGCACTGGAAATCCAGGCCCAAGATCACGCTCGCACATAGGTTCTTCATGATTAATACTTTAAAATTATCATATACAGTTCCGTTAACGCACAATTGTACCGTGCAGTAACCCAGAATGGTCGATGTCTGGGTTTTATCAGCCATAGAGATGGTACCCTGAGTAGGGACCACCTTTAGGGAGAGTTGTTGTGCCAGTTCTGGGTGGATAAAGCTCTCCGTTCTTCCACTGTCAATTAAGCATTTAACCCGGCACCCGTTTACCTCGATGTCCACCATTGATCTGGATAGCGGGTGCGGCCTGGTCTGGTCCACTGTGACCGATGCCACTGTAGGGCCCTGATCGATACAAGATGGCGTCCACGCTGTCTGCTCACAAGATGGCGGACCCCACGAGGTCGGGCAAGATGGCATCCAAGATGGCCGCTCCCACGGCGCACACGCGGCGGTGGTGGGTTTTCCGGCGGTTGGTTTTCCGGCGGGGTTCCCTCTGCACGCCTTCCCGAAGTGCCCCTTCTTACCGCACTTAAAGCAGGTGGTGCCTTTCGCCGGGCACAGGTTTCTGGTGTGCTTTGGCTGCCCGCAGAAGTAGCAGTTGGGTCCCTGACGCGTCACGGCTGTCGTAGGGCTTCTGGGGGGAGAGCGGGGCCCAGCCGGTGTCAGGCTGTCGGGCGGGGAAGGTGCCTTCCAAGATGGCGGCGCCCTCGGTGCACACGTGGCGGCGTGGACGGCGCGGGCTGAAGAGTAGGCGTCCGAGTTTCTCTGGGCCACATCCAGGGATCGCGCGGTGTCCACAGCCTGTTTCAGGTCCAACCCCGTTTTTTCCAGCAGTCTTTGCCGGATGTAAGTGGAGCTGAGGCCTGTGATGAAGGCATCGCGAACAAGCTCGTCAGTGTACACTGCGGCTTTTACATCTCGGCACTTGCAGTCTTTGCCAAGCATTTTCAGGGTGCTTAGGAACTCCTCCACCGATTCCCCAGGTCGCTGTGCGCGGGTAGCGAGCAGGTGCCTAGCATACACCTCATTCGTAGGCTGCTGGTAATGCGCCTTTAAGATGTCGCAGGCGGCCAGGTACGTCTCGGCGTCTTGGATGAGGGGGTAAACCCGGTGGCTTACCCAATTCCGCAGAATTCCGAGTCTCATCCTCGCAGCGTCCGTAGCGTCTTTGACGGCTGCGGAATTGTCCAGGAAGAATTCCATACACTCAAACCAGTGTCCGAAGCGTGCTGATGCGTCCGGAGCATGTTGATCCAAATCCAAACGTTCGGGTTTCAGGAGTTGATCCATAGTGTTGAAAAATAAGTTAATAAAATTGATGTGCCTCAATAATTCCGAGACTTGAAGTTAGCAGAACAAAAACAAGGCTTTTATTAACTTAGAAAGTAACACGTAAGAGAGAGAGATGTCTTCCTTCTGGAGACTGAGGCCAGACTGAAGCTAGCTTACAAACGGGGCAGGTATGGGCGGAGCCCTACACACAGCACATTCCAGCACATTCCAGTATACAATACAGCACATTCCAGTACACAATACAATGAGGTCTGGGGGAAGGGAAATGACACTGAAACCGATCTCAGTCACAGGCAGTGGTGAATGGAATATTTCATCACATATGGATTGAAAGTCCATCTAAGTTACTTCACTACTGCGGCTTCTTCTTGGACGATTTTAGACTTCTACTTCTTCAAGAACTTCTTCTACAAGGAACGAACGGATGAACGAAGGACAGGCGGTGCCAGGATCGGCGCCTCTTCCACCTCGGTAGCTTCGGAATCGATGAAGACGCTTCGTCTTTTTAAAGACGCTTCGGACGGACAATTTCGGTGAAAAAGACAACGTGGTCGGTGTTTAGCCAGACAAGGCTCGGCCACGACGAGAAGACGATGAGGGTGGCCCGGGTACTGGGGTCGGGAGATCATCGACGACCCAGGCCAAAGGAGAAGAAACCCTCTGGAAAACCGACGATCCAGGCCGGAGAGATTCTCCCATGTGCAGGCAGTTCTTCAACAGCCTGTAGCTGATGGTCTGCTCCATGAACCCAAATCCACAATAGTGGATCTCAACCTTGACGAGCGCTCTTCGAGGCTGTGTCTACCCCACCGCCTCGAGGGAGAGAGAATATCGACTGCGCCAGAAGTTTCCAAATCCACGTGACGACGGAAAGCGGTGTCAAAAGGCTGCGAACCCCCTTTTTCGCGATTTCGAGAGTGGTGAGCATGATCCCAAGTTCCCCAGGTCGAAACTTAGTTTAGGTATAGGGGAGGGAGTTAAGGGTAATCGTAATGTGTTTTCCCTTTTACGATGTGCCGTGTGTTCCCCATTTCCATAGAGTCAAGTTCATAAATTTGTGCATGATTGTAGTTACTTTAATCTGTGCCTATGACATGTATTTTGTAATGCTTCAAACTGTTTAAAAATAAAAGCATCCATTTTGTGCTATTCAACCTGGTCTATTGAGTCCTTTCTCTGCACTACTGTTCTCTGCATCTAAGTCCAAGGTCTAGAACCGTAGGGGGAGTGGGTCGAACCACTCAAGGGTAATTATTGCACAAAGCCTGGCAGGAGACCAGAACGAGCAAGAGAAACCCCCTACACCTCCAACCCTTCCCCCCTCTGGGGAGAAGGCCGCTGAGCTTCCACCCCCCTCCCGCGTTGCTGCAGGCCGCTGGTCCCAGGAGCTACACTCCCCTCCGACACTTCCCCCAGGCTCCCCTGCAGGGAAGACGTGTCCCCTACATTGGCATGGCTTGCCGCGGCTGAGGGTTCCCCTGATGGGCCACCTTCCTCTTCCTCCTCCTCCTCCTCCTCTTCTGAGGGGCTGTCACTGGCAGCTTCAGGGACCTCCTCCTCACCACCTGAAAGCAGGAAGGCACAAGAGTAGCTTTAGAGTGAGGAGAGGGCATCAGCGAGGGATGCATGAGTGGTGGCATTCAGCGCATTGGTCAGACAGTGGCAAAGGATGTAGATCTGATGCGCAAGTGGGACGAGAGAGGTCCAAAAGGTGATGTCCTTACCATTGGTGCCCAGAACAGGGTCGGCATCTCCAGATGCAACGGGGCCAATCACCCAGGCACCCATGATGCGCTCCACGCGCTGTTGCAGCTCGGTGGGCTGCTGGATCTGGGGTCCGCCTCCCCCGGTCTCAGTCCGGCTCCTCTTATTATTGGCCAGCTTGGCCTGCAAGAGAAAGGACGGCCTCTATGTACAGTGTGTAGCCCTGATCTGGTGTGCACTGCCTCCCATGGTGGAATAGCCTGGCCAGTGTGTAGCCCTGATCTTGTGTGCACTGCCTCCCATGGTCGAATAGCCTGGCCAGTGTGTAGCCCTGATCTTGTGTGCACTGCCTCCCATGGTCGAATAGCTTGGCCAGTGTGTTAAGTGCAGAATGTGCAATTGATGTTCATGACTGTCCCATAGCTGCTGCATGAGGGCTGGCCATTAGGGCTTTCAGGTCCCTTTGCCCATAATGTGAGGTGCACATGCAAGGATGAGGAGGACACTGGAAAGGGTACTCACCCTGACAATCCTGGTGAGGTCATTTAGCTTTTTGCGGCATTGTACAGCGCTCCTGGGGACCTCACTGTTGGATGTCACCCTGGTGGCGACATCCCTCCAGGCTTTCCGGTAGACGTGGGCCGCCGACTTCTTCCCATTGTCCGGAAACAAGACATGGCATCTCTTCTCCACAGCGCCAACCAGCACCCTCAGATCATGCTCTGAGAAGTGCTGCGCTCGTTCACGGGCCTTCTCCATCCTTTCAGGCGCTATTTGGGTCCAGCAGCAGTGTTCAGGCCTAGCTGGAGGGCTGCAGTGTCCAGGGCGTGGCAGCAGACCAACTCGACCCTTCCCCCTTAAGAGCTGGCCGGCGCCAGGGTGTCTGCTGTCAATCAAGAAATGACCGCACCTGCGCTGCGCCCGGCCTCGGCGCTCTCGCTCAGCGCTGCCGGCTTAGCGCTTAAAGATAGTCGTACATCGCCAGTTTTAGCGCTCGAGCAAACTCTTAGGGCGAAGCTACTGAATATCGGCGAAGTGGCCTCGACTTTGCGCCGGGCGCAAACTTTAGCAGCCGCCCGACTTTACCACCCCAAAAGTGGCTATACTGAATTTCTAGGCCTGTAGGTCCCGCATTGGACTCATCAGTCACCTGAGAACTCATTTTTAATGTGGAAGCAAGTCATCCTCGGCTCCGAGGGACCGCCTAAGAAGAAGACATGAAGGAATAGAGAGCTGTATGTCCAAGTTTACAGCTGGCACCAAGTTAGGAGGCACAGTAACTTATGTATCTGGGAACAAGAAATTGCAAAGGGACATAGAGAGATTAAGTGAGTGGGCAAAACTAAGGCAGATGGAGAAGTGTGAGGCCATCCAGCTTAGATCCAAGAATGACAAATCGGAATATTTTCTAACAGACGAAAGACTTGAAACTGAGGAGGAGCAAGGAGATTTGGGTGTCCCAATACACACATCACTAAAAGCTAGTGCAAAGGTACAGAAGTAATCAAAAAGTTTAATGGAATGTTGGCTTTTATCTCAAAGGGGGCTAGAATATAAAAATGAGGCAGTGATGCTTCAGTTGTACAGAGACTTGGTCTGAGTCCACCTGGAGAGCTGCATTCAATTTTGGGCAAAGCACCTCAGGAAGGATATATTGGCCGGGGAGGGGGTACAACACAGATTCACCAGAATTATGTCATGCCGTGTCTTCAACTGTCTAGGTCCCATACTCTGGAATTCCCTCCCTAAACTCTTCCACCTCACTACCTCCCACTACTTGTTTAAAATGTTCCTTAAAATCCACCTCGTTGACCAAACTTTTGGTTACGCATCCTAATCTCTCTTTCTTGGGCACCGCATCCATTCATTTTCCTTGCACCTCTGTGAAGTATCTCAGGATGTTTTTCTATGTTAAAGGCACGACATAAATGCAAGCTGTTGTTAATTCTGCAATCCTGTGCATCCAGTGGAGAGTCACATTTGCAGGGAGCGTGAGTCGGAAAATCAGTGCTGTAACATTGCGGCCCTATTTCCCCACTGTGGCAAGGAAGAATGGGTTTATCCCTACTCCCACCCAACTGTACAATGAGAAAGACGGAGACATTTCATGAGGTGTATCTTTGCTGGTTAACTATACCTGTGCCATATTCTTTTTCTTTGGATACATCTAAGCTAGTGGACTGTACCTGTGCCTCTTGGGCACATCTTGTGCTTGTTAAAAACGAATGTCCAAATTGCAGAAATTAATTTCAATTTGGTTACTGTGCAAGATAAACCAATCACAACAGAAAGAAAGAAAAAAGAACTTGCATTTATTTACTGCCTTTCACAACCTCAGTAGATCCCAAGGTGCTTTACAGCCAATGAAGTACTTTTGAAATGTAATCACTGTTGCAGTGAAGATGGCAACTAATTTGTGCACAGCAAGGTCCCACAAACAGCATTGAGGTAATGACAAGATAATCTGTTTCAATGCTGCTGGTTGAGGGATAAATATTACCATGGGAACTTCTATGTCCAACTGAGAGGTTTAACTTGGTTTAACATCTCGGCCTAGAAATTCGGTTGTTTGCGCCAGCGATTAGCGCCTAAAGAGCCTGAGAATTGGGGCGTTACCCAATGTTCGGGCGGGCGCAATGAAGATAGCGACACCTCCCATATTGAGTATCCATTTAGCGCCTGCGCTAACTCTTAGCATGCGCCCGCGTGCGCAGGCAGATCATGACGTCATTTCAGTGTGCAATGCCTTTTTGGCACCCCTGACCGGATATTCGGTGGCGCCCGGAACCTTTCTGCCTGGCGCTATTAGTGACAGTTGGATGGAACATTCCCAGGCCCTTCTCGGAGTCGGGGGGCGCTATTTAAAGAGGACAGCTCTAGTATAAAAGCTGCAGCCACTTGGCCTGTTCATTCTGATCGTTGCTGGAGAGAGTTGGTGAGCTACTGTTGCACAGTATTTTTCGGATTTAGCCTTCGGAGACTTGGGACCTGCAGCCCTGTCCGGAGCAGTTGGAGCGCTAGACATTACTGCATGTTGCCCGCCTGGCATAGCAATGGGAGCTGCTTTGGAGAGGAATGTCCTCATGGCCGGACACTTAGAAGGGGCACAGAGACGGCGGGAGAGAGGGCCGGGATTGGCCAGAAGGAGGAGGGGCAATGGAGGTCGCCCAATCCGACGATACGCTGCGAGGGTTTTCAGGCAGCAGGTGTCATACCTTACCATGTCGGAGGAGCAGTGTCTGCGAAGGCTCAGATTCGGTAAGGAGGTTGTAACTGAGCTGTGCCACCTGCTTGCTGAAGATCTGCAGCCGCGTCTACGGTGCAGGACCTCTCTGTCGGTGGCCGTCAAAGTGACTGTTGCCCTGAACTTTTACGCCAGCGGATCCTTTCAGTCAGCCACTGGGGACATCGCGAATATATCATAATTTGCAGTGCATTGTTGCATCCAGCAAGTGACAGCTGCCCTCTATAGAAGGAGGCGTCAATTAATCACCTTCCCTGTGACCCTGGAGAAGCAGGCGGAGCGCGCGCAGCGCTTCGCTGCTATTGCGTACTTCCCCATGGTGCAGGGGGCCATTGATTGCACACACGTGGCTTTGCGGGTGCCATTACAGAATCCTGAGGAGTTCCGCAACCGCAAGGGGTTCCACTCCCTCAATGTCCAGCTGGTCTGTGACCACCGCCAGATGATCATGGCAGTCAACGCACAATTCCCTGGGAGCAGCCACGATGCGTTCATCCTGCGGCAGACCTCAGTTTCTGACCTTTTTGAGGGCCCGGCTTCTTGGCGACAAGGGCCATCCTCTCTGCCCATGGCTCATGACCCCACTCCGTTTGCCCGCCACCCTGGCAGAAGAGCTTTACAACAGCAGCCGTCAGGCGACCAGGAACATTGTGGAGCACACTATTGGTGTGCTCAAACAACGTTTCCGCTGTCTAGACCATTCGGGGGGAACCCTGCAGTACTCGCGGGAGCAAGTGGGTCGCATCGTCGTCGTCTGCTGCATGCTCCACAACTTGGCCATTCGACAAACCCAGCCAATGCCAGCCGACCCTCAAGGTCCAGCAGAGCAGGCGGATGAGGAGGAGGAGGAGGAGGAGGAAGAGCAGGCGGATGAGGAGCAGGAGGAGGAGCATGCAGACGAGGAGGAGGAGGAGGAGGAGGAAGATGGGAGGGCTCCTGAAACTGGAAGGGCCGTCCGTCAGAGGCTCATAAGGACTCGGTTCTAGGCCCCTCTGACGGAATGATGGCTGTCATTCGTCCTGCACACTTCGGCTCGTACAAAGCCCATGAAAGCTACCATGAGTGTAAATAGTTACGAGTACCATTGTAAATTTAAAAAAATCTTTATTGTCAAAAAAGTGCTTCCTTCCAGCATAACAACGTCATGTCAACAGAAACCATAACTAACAAAATAACAGTTAACTCTCTGGCAAAGCCGCAAAACTAAACAAACCATCACAAACAATCACAACAGGTGAGGGCGTCCTTGAATTTGGAGAAAGAAACGTCTCAGCACCTCCCTCTACTGCTGGCCCCTTGATGGAGACCGACTTCTCTTTCGCGGTCGGCCCCTTCCCTCACTGCTGCTCCTACGTAATTGAACCCCAGTGGCGGCGTCAAGGCTGGGGGATGCCTGCTGACTGTCTGGAAGCGCAGAAGCCCCTGAGGGACGGCCTGGATGACCTCTGGGCTTGGAGGGTGCGGAAGCTGGCTGCTTGAACTGGGCATGGCTGGAAGCAGTGTGCACTGCAGGTGGTGGCAGCTGCACTGCAGACGTTCCAGCGGTGGCATGAGTAATGGTCACCTGCCGAGAGAGGACACCTGCACCATGGTCGGACGACACACTGGCTCTCTGAGGGGACCGGTTCGGATCATCCACCACAATTGACTGCACCACTGATTCCTGGCCTCGTGTGGTACTGGAAGGGCCCGGGGTGATCCTAGCTGATGCAGATAGGGTGGCAGCAGTGAGAGTTCGCGTTGCCTCAATCTGGGTGTGGACGAGGCCAGCAAGGGACTGCGTGGCAGCAGTGAGGACCTGTGTGGCAGGTGCCAGTGCTTCAGAGAAGCCCTGGACAGTTCTTTCCATTGCTTCGGACAAGGCCGGAGCAGTCCGTTCCACTGCCTCGGACAAGCCCTGGACAGACCTTTCCAGGGATTGTCCGAAGCTCTGAACAGTCCTTTCCATAGCGGCCTCGAAGCCCTGGACAGTCCTCTCCATTGCTGCCCCGAAGCCCTGGACAGTCCTCTCCATTGCTGCCCCAAAGCCCTGGACAGGCCTCTCCATTGCTGCCCCAAAGTCCAGCACACTCTTTGCCAGTGTGTCGATTGACTGAGGCATCCTCCCCACTGCAGCCATATGCTCAGTGTGCCTGAGCCAGGCCTGGGTGCTCATTTCAGCCAGGCTACGCACCTCCTCTGCACTCTGTGCAGCAATCATCGTTCCCTGCCTTGCCCTCCGGGGAGCAGGTGCCCGAACTTGCCTACCCCCCTCGCGTTGCGGCAGGCCACTTGTTCCGGCAACTGGCTCCTCATCAGAGCACCCCCCCTCCCCTCCAGGGAACTACTATCCCCAGTCTGCAGATGTGTTGTCTCCCCTGAGGCTGGAACGGATGGTCCGGCTTCCTCCTGATCCTCGCCTCCGGAGGCACTGGCACTGGCAGCTTCAGGGCCCGGATCCCGAGCTGGTGATGCAGCATCTGAAAACAGGGAGGTGGAAGTGTGGCTTTAGCAAAAGGACAGGTTGGCAGCAAGGGATGCCAGATTGCGGCAAGGCCCTGACATGACTGCACACTGAGAAAGCATGCTGGCGGGGGGACCAAGTGGAAGGAGACAGCTGTAAAAGGTGAGAAACTTACCATCGCTTTCGACAATGGGGTCGGCAGCTGCAGTGGTAACAGGACCACTCAGACGTCCTCCAAGAATCTGGTGTACTCTCTCCTCGAGATCCGTGAGAGTGACCACTTGTGGAGGTCCTCCACCGGTTCGAAGCTGGTCTTTGCGAATCTTCGCCAGCTTGGACTGCAGGGGAAAGAAGGGGAAGTTATGTTACATGATGCCCTCAGTGATCATCTCATGCCCCCCATGGTGGAAGAGTCCTTACATGATGCCCTGAGTGATCATCTCATGCCCCCCATGGTGGAAGAGCCCTTACATGATGCCCTGAGTCAAACGTGCATGTGTGTGCCCAGAAAGGGCCATGGGTGCTTGCTGGCAGATGGCCAATGGGGCACAGGCCACCCTGTAGCCATAAAGTCAGGTGCAGATGGAGGGATTCAGAAGTTTGCATAAACACCACTCACCCTCACGACCCGAGTGAGGTCGTTGAATTTCTTCCTGCACTGTACAGGGCTCCTGGTCACCATGCTGCTGGAGTTGACCCTCTGAGAAACATCCCTCCAAGCTCGGCGGTATTCCTTTTGATTCGGCCTCCTGCCATTGTCTGGGCACAGAATATCTCGCCGGCGCTCCACTGCGGCCACCAATTGCTCCAGAGCCTCATTGTTGAAGCGCTCTGCTCTCTTTCTCACCTTCTCCATCTGGTCCAAGTTTTTTGCGCCAGAGAAGGGCCTGCGCCAATTCTGAGGCCTACAAGGCGCTGAGTGTGGAAGCTGAGGCTGACTGACCCACCCCTTTAAGAGCCGGTTGGCGCCTGGAAGTCTCGTGGTTATCGGTAATTGAGAGCACCTGCGCTGCGCCCGTCCGCGCCGATATTGGGTTGCGCCGGAAGTTTAGCGCCTTAGGAGTCCCGTGCAACGTCTGAATTCGCGCCTCAATCACCTTTGGGGGCGATGCAACCCAATATCGCGCCAGGCGGCGATAAGTTGCGTCTGGCTATAAACTTTGCGCAGAGCCAGTTCTAACGCCTCAAGCGGGGCTATACCCAATTTCTAGGCCCTCATCCGCAAGAGAAAATCTGAAACACCCTCCTCTTCATTCACATAACACAAATATTCCAGAAGTAAGGTGCTGAAACCACATTTCTTATGATACACTGGGTTTTTTCTGCAGTGAGATTGCAGAATTTGTACACCTTTTAAAAACATATAATAGAAAGTTATAACAGAAGCTGCCCATTCAAATACACGATACTGAATCAATTAGGGCTTTTAAAGTACTGTGAGTGAGAAGGCCTTGAAATTATGCTGTGACATAGAAGCACCGTATTTAATGTAGGGGCCAACCCATTTAAAATAAATGGATTAATGCTTCTATTAAATGGCGGATGGAAGAATTTTATATGAATGCATTAGCGTTCATACACTAGTATTCCACAGTGTAATTTTGAAGCCTGTGAAAATCAACGGGGGGAATTTTCCGGGAGGTCAGCGGGTGCGTTCGGTGGCGGGTCGGGTGGAAATTTTTTTTGACAGTGGGTCAGGACCCCGCTGTCAACCCACTGCCACACGACTTTCTCAGATGTCGGGTCTGTCAGGACTGAACAAACCCAACATGCAGCAGTGGGGGAGGCAATTCAGGTCATTATGACCTTGTTAATAGCCCATTAAAAAGTATTTTGAGCTCACCTTACCATTTCACAAGGTCGCCCACGGGGTCCACGCTGCTCAGGGATCACGTCAAGTAAGCAGGGCGGGAGTTGTATGGCCATGGGATCATCTCATTACTTGACAGCCGGAAAAGCTCCCATCTCACAGCTTTCCAAGCTCAGAAGCTCTTGCTTACTGCATTTGGAAGACAGATTGAGCTTTATGCAGGTTGCAAGTTTTTGGAGCAAACTCTCTATCCCGTGTCACCTCATTGGCACAACCTCTCTCACCATTGATAGATTGCTTCTGCCATCTCAAGTTCATCTGCCATCTATTACAACAGCATCGGTGCCCTTGAAACTATCTCACCTTGGTCCTCAGAATCCCACCACAACCAGCCCCAACACCAGCAACACCAGCAGCATCAACACCACCAACCTTCTCCGCAATCAACTGATGCTGCACAGGACACAGGGTATCAGCACCCGACCACATTGCTGCCCGGGAGGCCAGGGATGGCCTTGCCATGGCCAGATTTACTTCACTTGATGCTGTACACCCTGGCTGCCACATGATGCAGCAGGTTGGCACCACCCCACACCAACACCTTAAAGCATCCCTGCAATGCCCAAGCCATTCCTTTCACCCTCATCACCATTGCGGGGGTACCGTTATGTCTCACCATTCACTTGTAGGGGGTGGCGTGTGCCCAGTCAGCTTCGCCTCTGACTGTCTCTGAGCGGTTCAAATCGCTCCCACACCCCTGGGTTCTAGACACCGGACTTAGGTACAGGCGGCGATACAGAAAAACGAGTAGGCAAGTGGTTCGGTGCAAGAAAACCGTAAATTTTATTAAAGACAGAATAAAACACTGAGTATTACTAATCTGATTACAGGCATATAAAAATAATACACTTATATGGGAATGGGGAACACACGGCACATCGAGGGAAACAAATACATGAAAATCCCCTTATCCTTATCCCACCCCCTATACCTAACTAGATTAAGCTATGAGTGGCCAGGGATTTATGCTCACCAATTCGAAACCTGTTGACTTTTAGCGGTTGTGACTTTGGGGTCCGTTCTTGCTGTCCTTTGGGGTGTCTCGTCGCCATGTGGTCACAGGGCGCGACGGTGGAGTTGTTTATGCGAATCACCCTCCTTTTCCTCAGCGAATGTCGTCGTCGAGTCGCGTCTTCGTCTTCTTCTTCTTCCTCGGGCGGTTTAGTCGCTGACGAGTTTTTAAAAACGGTTGGGGCTCGGTTGGCAGTTTATGCTGTCAAACTGATTTTTCTACCCATTCTTTGAACGCCAGTTTATTCGTCATGGACGCTGTTATCCATGCTTGAAACGCCAGTTTATTCATCAAACGCCAGCTTATAACTAGGCGTTTGGCCCCCAATGCGTCTTTTCGCTGCCCTTCTCTGCCTTTATCGGTTTACCGTATTCTTTGTCTCATCTCGTCCCATCTGCCCATTTGTGGCCTGTGTGTCCTGTGTGTTTTTGAACTTGGGTCTCGTTCTCCTCCCGCGTTGGGCCCTCGGTGTAGTAATGGGCGTCCTTGGTGTTGAGCGGCGCGGGGAGCGAGAAGAGAGCCCGCCACGAGGACAGGGCACGAGAACAAGAGGCAGCAGGCCAAAAGCCAAGCGATACGAGGCAAGAGCAAGAGAGCTAAGAGAGCGATCTCTACCGATGGGCCTACAATTATACCCGGTTCTTCATTCCTTATCTGCGTGCCAAATCAGGTCAGTCCTTTGTCTAACTTATGGCGGGCTCATTTAAAATGATTACAGCTATTTACTTTAATGACTTCTGGAGTGGTTGTCTCCGTGTTTAATGGCTTCGATGTCCTGGCTGTTTGTCATTTATGAAACTTAATTGTCCTCATCCTGGCTTGATGGCTACTGTGAGCTGGTACCGATTAAATATGCAGAAACCTAATGGCCTCGATTTAGGCCCATTCTAACCTGATCTATTTCAAGGTGAATGAATGCATATTCTGTGTTTGCTTTAGCTGTCTGTCTCCACAAAGTCTCTTCACAGATTCATGCATTTTAGGTTTTGTTTCAGGCTATTGAAAAGTGCCTGCCTGTTTGCAAGGCCTTGCTTTTTAAAATCCTGTACTTTTGGTCACGAGGTTGCAGAAGCCATTTTGGGTACCCTTTTTAACAACTTGTCCATACAGGGTCCCTTTATCCATAACTTTGGGGAATGTGGGAATTTTGAGAACCCTACACACTGCAACTCACTAAGCCACTTCCAAATGTGCACACAGATCTGTTCACGAATGCAAAGTGTTGAAAATAAAGGTTTCAATGTTTGAAAGCACAATAACATAAAATTTACATGAACATTGGCTAAAACACACAAGTGCCTACCCTTGTGTGTTGTTAGCTGGTATGATTGGACTAGGATGAGGGTGAGTGAGATGGAGAAGATGGCAAAGTGATAATGTAGATAGAGAGGGATGGGTGGAGGTGCAAGGTAAGTTGGTGTGAGTAAGGATGTGCAGGAGTAGGATAGGGAAGGCAGAGTGATGGGGATGTGGTGAGTGGCACAGCAGGATGATGTTGCGTGTGGCTTGGCAGTAACGTTTCGTGATCTACTGAGATCATTGAAAGGTTTGCGCCATTGCAGCCTGGTCCTCCTGATGATATCCCTGCTTGAGTCCTCCTGTGCAATGTGCAACCAGGCTGTGTTGGTCTCCTGGGGAGGTCTCTTCCGCCCATTGGAAGAGAAGAGAACCTCCCTGCGTGCTGTGACACCCTCCATAAGCATATGGAGGGAGTTATGGGAGAGCCTGGGTGCAGTGCTTGTCAGTGTTTGCAGCACCTCGATGCTGTAGAACACTGACAGCACAAATGTCAAAATCAATTTGCGCATGGTCCCTTTAAGGAAACCGACTGATGATGCGTCATCAAATGACATCATCAGACCCGCTTCCTTCAATTGGCCGGCAAACGTGCTGGGCGGGCTTAACAAGCCCAATCAATGTAAAATCATTCTACACAGCGGGCTGGAGCCGGCAGAGAGGTCGGTACCCGCCACGGACTTTGCCCACCACGGACCCGCCAAGGTAGGGGAAATCACGGCCAACATGCCTATACTAGTTGAAAGTAAAATTATAATGTTGGATATAAGATTTATTAAGGATATCCAAGGCAAAAAAGTCAAGGGACTAAGAAATAACTGATCCATATTATATTAGTTTCTAATTAAAACTTTTCATTTGCTTAGAAAGAAAAATTCTGAGGAAATTGAATGACTTGAAATTCCTTCTTCCCTCCTCCACTGAGTCCCCAGAACATTTATCTTAATAGCCGTTGGTTTGTGTAGAAATACGGTATTCTGTTACATTTTGCTGGAGTAGATACACATAGGTTATCACAGAGTAGGTGGTTCAGTACTGCAAAAAATCTCAGGAATGAAAAAGCCCTCGTAATTTATAATAGATGAACCCAGGGAGGACAATATTGGTCTTTCTCATGAGTAAAATATCCATAGAATTTAAAATTCTGCAGATTCTCCTTCCCTTGGCCTAGTTAGTATCTCAAAACTGAAAATATCAGCTCAGCGTGACATACCCTTTGAACCTTCCTCAGTCAGCTCAGAACATTTTGTGTGCTGTTTCAAATATTACTAAAGAATTCTTAAACTTCAAATGATGGATGCTCCAGGTAATCAAAGGCTCTTTGGGATGGCTGATCTTCTAACTCAACTCCACTTTCCCGCCCTATTCCCCCATATCTCTTGATCCCCTTCGTGTCCAAAATTCTATCCATCTCAGTCTTAAATAGACGGATTTTTGGACTTTAGGGGAATCAAGGCATAGGGAGATAGGGCGAGAAAGTGGAGTTGAGGTCGAAGATCAGCCATGATATTGAATGGCGGAGCAGGCTCGAAGGGCCGTCTGGCCTACTCCTGCTCCTAATTCTTATGTTCTTATGTTCTTATCAACGCACTCAATGACTGAGCGTCCACGGCCATCGGAGGTAGAGAATTCCAAAGATATTTTGTCCCATCTGCATTATTTTATGAAACATACAGAACTGATGGACAGGGAGCGACATTAATCTTGCAGCTAGGCAGCATGACATTTTCCTTTTTTTTAACTAAACTATATTCCAACTTCATTCCTTTTTTTTAAAGTTAAAATATCTTGCTTACCTACATCCTGATACAACAGCAACAATAAAATTCTGATACTCCAGCTCCAATATCCAACTACCTGAAAACTAACACTAACATAAGCTTTTCAGGTAGTTGAGGCTACAAGGCTCTAAAGACTGACACACTGATGTTATGGATGAGTTAGCATGAGTTAGACTTCTGATACATTTCTGAAGCAACAAAGAATGAGCACTCCTGCTTTTTGAGTTAGATGATCACAGGTCAGAAGCTGCAGTAGTAACGTTATGATTGAGTTCCATGTCCCTGGGAAAAGAAGGGGGACGAATTTTCGAGGGTTCTTGCCCCTGATGAGTCATAGAATCATGGAAATTTACAGCACAGAAGGAGGCCATTTGGCCCATCTTGTCCGTGCCGGCTGACAAAGAGCTATCCAGCCGAATCCCAATTTCCAGCACTTGGTCCGTAGCCTTGTACGTTATGGCACTTCTCGTGCATATCCAAGTGCTTTTTAAATATGACGAGGGTCTCTGCCTCTACCACCCTTTCAGGCAGTGAGTTCTAGACCCCCGCCACCCTCTGGGTGACATTTTTTTTCCTCAAATCCCCTCCAAACCTCCGACCAATTACTTTAAATCTATGCCCCCTGGTTATTGTTCAGAGATCACTGCCCAGCTACCTTGGACGACAACAAGATGAAACTTGAAGAATGTCACCACAGCAAGGCCAGTGTCTATGTAAGCACAGCTCAAGATAAGCCATCATGATGAAAGGTCATAGAGTCATAGAGTTATACAGCACAGAAAGAGGCCCTTTGGACCATCGTGTCCGCGCCAGCCATCAAGCCCTATCTATTCTAATCCCATTTTCCAGCACTTGGTCCGTAGCCTTGTATGCTATAGCGTTTCAAGTGCTCATCTAAATGCTTATTGAATGTTATGAGTGTCCCTGCCTCTACCACCCTTTCAGGCAGTGAGTTCCAGATTCCAACCACCCTCTGGGTGAAAAAGTTTTTCCTCAAATCCCCTCTAAACCTCCTGTCCCTTACCTTGAAACTATGCCCCTTGGTTATTGACCCCTCTACTAAGGGGAAAAGTTCCTTTCTATCTACCCTATCTATGCCCCTCATTATTTTGTACACCTCAATCAGGTCCCCCTTCAGCCTTCTCTGCTCTAAGGAAAGCAACCCTAGACTGTCCAGTCTCTCTTCATAGCTGAAGTGCTCCAGCCCAGGTAACATCCTGGTGAATCTCCTCTGCACCCTCTCCAATGCAATCACATCCTTCTTATAGTGTGGCAACCAGAACTGCACACAGTATTCCAGCTGTGGCCTAACTAGCGTTTTGTACAGCTCCATCATAACCTCACTGCTCTTATATTCTATGCCTCGGCTAATGAAGACAAGTATCCCATATGCCTTTTTAACCACTTTATATACCTGTCCTGCTGCCTTCAGGGATCTATGTACATGCACACCAAGGTCCTTCTGATCCTCTGTCCTTCCTAGGATCCTACCATTCATTGTGTATTCCCTTGCCTTGTTAGTCCTCCCAAAGGAAAACAGACCCAGCCTATCCAGTCTTTCCTCATAGCTAAGATTCTCTACTCCCGGCAACATCCTTGTAAATCTCCTCTGTACCCTCTCTAGTGCAATCACATTGTTCCTGTAATGTGGTGACCAGAACTGCACGCAGTACTCTAGCTGAGGCCTAACTAGTGTTTTATACATTTGAAGCATAACCCCCCCTGCTCTTGTATTCTATGCCACGGATAATAAAGGCAAGCATTCCGTATGCCTTCTTAACCACCCTATCTACCTGGCCTGCTACCTTCAGGGATCTGTGGACATGCACTCCAAGGTCCCTTTGTTCCTCTACACTACTCAGTGTCCTACCATTTAATGAGTATTGCCTTTCCTTGTTAGCCCTCCCCAAATGCATTACGTCACACTTCTCTGGATTGAATTCCATTTGCCACTGTTAAATCTCAAGAGTTTAATAACCTTGCTTGTATAACAATTAAAAGAATACGCAGGAGACAGAGTTCAGTTAACAGCCATGTCTTTCCAGAATCTTCTCCACTTCGTGCACTCTATTTCCCATAGTGCATTGCACATCACAACTACGGTAAGCTATGTGGGACAATTCAAATACAACATTCAAAATACACAACATCTTCTCCCCTCTTACATTAGATGTCCCAATAGAACCACAAAATTAAAAACACAATAATAATTTTAAAAAATTTAAAACACAATAATAACACAGATAAAGGATAAGCCTCTGAACTATAAGTTCAAACGTATAGGGGGCCGCCGCTCTCTGGTAGGATACTGGCGGTCAACCTGGCTTTCCAGTTCATTGTCTCTCACAGGTGACGTCAACATAGGTGTAGGCGGCTGAGGTGCCTGTATACAGGTCTCCCTTGCTGATGAGATAGGGGCTGATGCAGCTGCTTCCTCAGAAGGTGAGCCTTTCGGTGTAGAAGGCGGATGACCCACAGCGTCACCCAATGGCAGATAAACTGCTGTTGGTGGTTCAGTGGGTGTTGCTGCACTTCACAGAAGCTGATCGGTGTGTCTCTTCCAAACAATGTCCTCGGGTGTCTGTACAGTGTAGGATACTGGACCAGTCTGTGCAATGACAGTAGCAGGAACCCACTTAGGTCCACCACTGTAGTTCCGTGCCAACACATGTTCACCTGGACTGAAGACTCTGTCTTTGGAGCGTTGTTCACGTCGCTTGTTCTGCTTGTCCTGCTGATACTGTACCACATCTTTCACCTTTGGTGGTTTCAGCAGGTCAAAGTTGGTTCGTAGCTCTCTTTTGAGCAGTAGAGTGGCAGGTGATGCTTTTGTGGTCGCATGTGGTGTGTTCCTGTAACTCAACAGGAAACTATTCAGGTGCTGATGAAGCGTTCCCTGGCCTTGCGATGCCTTTAGAGAGTGTTTCATGGTCTGAACAAACCTCTCAGCTAGACCATTGGTCACAGGGTGGTATGGTGCAGCCCTGATATGTTGTACGCCATTCACCTGCCATTTCTTGTGACACCCACTGTGGACCGTTGTCTGAGACAAGTTGCATCGGAGATCCAAATCGGCTGAACACCTCACCTAACTTCTCGATGGTCTTCTCAGTGGTGGTGGACCTCATTATAACAACTTCTGGCCACTTACTGTGCGCGTCAACAGCCACCAGGAACATTCTCTCCTCGAATGGACCTGCAAAGTCTACATGAATGCGGTGCCATGCTTCCTCCGGAAAGTCCCAGTGGTGAAGAGGTGCAAGCTGTGGCACATTACGAACTCTCTGACATGAGGAACAGGTTTTAGCTTTGTCCTCAATCTGTCCATCCATACCCGGCCACCAGAAGTAGCTCCTCGCTATTTCTTTCATACAAACCATTCCACAGTGTCCGGAGTGTAGTTGCTGTAACACTGGTTTCCATAGCAATGGTGGAATAACCACTCTTCTCCCCCACAGCAAACATCCAGACTGCAGCGACAGTTCGTTTCTCCTTAAGAGATATGGGCCTAGAAATTGGGTATAGCCCCGCTTGGGGCGTTAGAATTGGCGTAGCGCAAAGTTTATAGCCAGATGCAACTTATCGCCACCTGGCGCGATATTGGGTTGCATCGCCCCTAAAGGTGATTGAGGCACAAATTCAGGCATTACACGGGACTCCTAAGGCGCTAAACTTCCGGCGCAACCCAATATCGGAGCGGACGGGCGCAGCGCAGGTGCTCTCAATTACCGATGACCACGAGACTTCCAGGCGCCGGCCAGCTCTTAAAGGGGTGGGTCAGTCAGCTTCAGCATTCACACTCTGCACCTTGCAGGCCTCAGAATCGGCGCAGGCCCTTCTCTGGTGCTAAAATCATGGACCAGATGGAGAAGGTGAGACAGAGAGCAGAGCGCTTCACCAATGAGGCTCTGGAGCAATTGGTGGCCGCAGTGGAGCGCCGGCGAGATGTTCTCTACCCAGACAATGGCAGGAGGCCGAATCAAAAGGACTACTGACGAGCTTGGAGGGATGTATGCCAGAGGGTCAACTCCAGCAGCATGGTGACCAGGAGCCCTGTCCAATGCAGAAAGAAATTCAACGACCTCACTCAGGTCATGAGGGTGGGTGTTGTTTCTGCAAACTTCTGCATCCCTTCATTTGCACCTGACTTTATGGCTACAGGGTGGCCTGTGCCCCATTGGCCATCTGCCAGCAAGCACCCATGGCCCTTTCTGGGCACACACATGCACATTTGACTCAAGGCGTCATGTAAGGGCTCTTTCACCATGGGGGGCATGAGATGATCACTCAGGGCATCATGTAAGGGCACTTGCACCATGGGGGGCATGAGATGATCACTCAGGGCATCAGGTAACATAACTTCCCCTCCTTTCCCCTGCAGTCCAAGCTGGCGAGGATTGGCAAAGACCAGCTTCTCACTGGTGGAGGACCTCCACAAGTGGTCACTCTCACGGATCTCGAGGAGAGAGTCCACCAGATTCTTGGAGGACGTCTGAGTGGTCCTGTAACCACTGCAGCTGCCAACCCCATTGTTGACAGCGATGGTAAGGTTCTCACCTTTTACAACTGTCTCCTTCCACTTGTTCCCCCCGCCAGCATGCTTTCTCACTGTGGACCCATGTCATAGCCTTGCCGCAATCTGGCATCCCTTGCTGCCAAGCTGTCCTTTTGCTAAAGCCACTCTTTCACCTCCCTGCTTTCAGATGCTGCATCACCAGCTCGGGAGCCGGGCCCTCAAGCTGCCAGTGCCAGTGCCTCCAAAGGCTCAATGAGAAAAGTACTGTCCAACAGAAGGTCAGCAACTCTCTCCAGCAACGATCAGAATGGCCAGCCCAAATGGCTGCAGCTTTTATACTAGTGCTGTCCCCTTTAAATAGTGCTCCCCGATTCCGAGAAGGGCCTGGGAACACTCCATGCAACTGTCACTAATAGCGCCAGGCGGAAAGGTTGTGGGCGCTACTGAATATGCGGTCCGGGGCGCCAAAAACGCGTTGCACACTGAAATGATGTCATGATCTGCCTGCGCCCGTGGGCGCTCACTAAGAGTTAGCGCCGGCGCTAAAAGGATACTCAATATGGGAGGTGGTGCTATATTCACTGCGCCCGCCCGAAAATTGGGTAACGCCCCAATTCTCGGGCTCTTTAGGCGCTAATCGCTGGCGCTACCAACCGAATTTCTAGGCCATGGTTTCAGGTTTGGGTCATCGCTGTCAAGCTTGCCCCTGACGATAATGTCCAGCACTGCAGACAACACTGGGTCGTTTCTGGTGTTTCGTCGGACCTGTGTCGAAGTAACAGGTGCGTTCTCCACCTGCCTAAAATAGCAGATGTCCATGCTACGCGTCATAGGCTTGGTGACAGGCAGCGGCAACCTGGAAAGGCCGTCGGCATTGCCGTGCAGGTCAGACTTACGATATCTAATGTCAAATGTGTGTGCAGACAACAGCCGCGCCCACCTTTGCATTCTGCTCGCAGCAAGTGACAGAATCCCTGTATGTGGCCCGAACATGGTCATGAGAGGGCGATGATCTGTTAGTAGGGTGAACTGTCTCCCGTACAAATATTGGTGAAAAGTGCGAATGCCAAAAACGATGCTCAGTGCTTCTCATTCTATTTGGCCGTAGTTAGTTTCAGCTCTGTTCAAAGTCCTAGATGCGAATGCTATCGGCTTCTCTTCTCCGTTTGGCATGATATGAGAAACGACCGCTCCCACACCATATGACGATGCATCGCAAGCTAACTGTATTGGTAATGAAGGGTTAAAATGCATCAAAGCCTCTGACTTCAGGAGCGTGTCCTTTGCTGTCATGAACGCCTCCTGGCACTTGTTAGTTCATTCCCACTTCTTGTCTTTACATAGCAACCAATGCAGCGGCCTCAGCATCGAGGCTAGGTTCGGTATGAACCGTCCATAGTAGTTCAGTAACCCTAAAAAAGAATGCAGCTGGCTGATATTTTCAGGTCCTGGGGCATCCACGATTGCCTTGGTCTTGGACGGTGCCTTGTGAAGGCCTGTGGCATCGATTGCATGACCAAGGTACTCAACTGATGCCTGAAAAAATCGCATTCATCCCTGCGAACTCTGAGTCCGTAATCCCTCAGTCTCTGTAGTGTTGCGTCCAAGTTACGCAGATGGTCTTGGTCATCACACCCAGTAACTAAGATACCATCTAAGTAGCACTGGACTCCAGGCAATCCACTAAGGATCTGGTCCATAGCACGTTGGAAAAGCGCTGGAGCTGATGTAATTCCGAAAGGAAGTCGACGATACCTAAATAGGCCCTTGTGCGTCACAATAGTCAGCATTTCTCGTGACTGTTCATCCACATGCATTTGCAGGTAGGCTTGACAGAGGTCGATTGTGCTAAACTTCTGGCCCCCAGCAAGTCCCACAAACAAATCATCAATATGGGGAAGTGGATATTGCTCCACTGACAATACAGGGTTAACAGTTACTTTAAAATCTCCACATATCCTAACTCCACCCCCTTTCTTGAGCACTGGTACAATGGGCGTTGCCCATTCACTCACGCTGACTGGTTCTAGTACTCCGCTTTCAACTAGGGCTTCTAAGTCAGCCTCGACTTTTGGTCTGATGGCATAAGGTACGGGTCGTGCCTTCATGAACTTGGGTTTGCTATCCTGCTTAATACGAAGCTTCACAGTAATATCTTTCATGCTACCCAGTTCTCCATTAAAGACTTCTGCATGTTTCTTTAAGATGGCGGGTAAGCCTGGATCATTGTGTGACATCATGTAGACTGATGACCAGTCTAATTTTATTCCCTCCATCCATGAACGTCCCAGCAGGGAGGGGTAGTCTCCTTTAACTACGTAGAGTGGTAACTTCCTAGTTTGTCCATTCAACTGAACTGTGACCTCAGTGATACCTCTCATGGTTACTCTTTCACCGGTATATGTCTTTAACGCTATGTTAGCTGGCTGAAGTGGAAGGTGCTTTAATGTCTTTTTGTAGACTGTCTCTGACATAAGAGATACTGCTGCCCTGGTATCGATCTGCATTCGCACAGGCTGCACCTCTAGTAAGGGTGAGACCCAGTAGCCATGCGAATCCCCAGCTACAGTCAGCACGTTCAGTAATAGTTCCTCCTTGGAAGTGTCACTTGCCTCTGTTTTGTCCTGTTCTACAGAGCGGACATGTCTTTTGTCTGAATGTTTTTTTTCTTCCTTCCGTCTTTGACGTTTTCTCTGTGTCCTTTTTATTTCTGCATGCGTGCTGAATATGTCCCTTTTTACCACAGCTGTGGCAATCCATGTCCACACACCAGCATGCAGACGCACGATGCCCCGTTTTGCCACAACGATAGCATGGTCCTTGGCTCTCTGTTCTTACTTTGTGCACTTTTTCTGTTGCACCCAACTGTTGAGCTTCCTTAGCTGCCAATTCCATGGAAATACTGATTTCAATGGCCTTTTGTAGAGTCAGATTACTCTCCGTTAATAGTCTCTTCTGTATGACTTCAGTTCTCATACCACACACTAGCCTGTCTCTTATAGTATCATTTAGCACATCATTAAACTCACAGTGCTCTGATAGTCTTTTTAGTGCAGCTACAAACATGGTCACTGTTTCTCCTTCTTCCTGGTTATGCCTGTGGAACCTAAACCTCTCAGCTATGACTAGGGGTTTGGGTGAAAAATGCCCTTTTAGTATCTCCACAATTTTGCTATATTGTTTAGTCCCTGGTTTATCTGGATGCACTAAAGTATGCAAAAGATTGAAAGTCTTTGGTCCCATCACACTTAACAATGTAGGTACTACTTTGTTCCCTCCAATGTCATTTGCTTGTGTGAAGTATTCAAATCGCTCTGTGTATGAGCTCCATTGTTCGACATTCTCATCAAACGGTCCAATGTTACCGATAATTCCAGCCATTTTCCTTCTCTCAGTCTCCTAATTATCATTCACTAAGGATCCTTCCAATGTTGAACTCAACTAAAATCACTATCAGTTATTTAGTGCTTCAATTCACAGATCATTTCACAGTTGAATAAATGTCCTTCCTGATTTACTCACTGCTTTTCCTCCCCTTCCTCAAGTCGTTAGTACCTTATACGCCGTCTCGTCTTCCCGCCATTTCAAGCTCCTATTATCCTCGAGCCAGCCTCACTTTAATTAACTGTCCACGGCAAAAATAACAGTTTTAAACATGTAAAACCCGACTATCTTCCGCACAGCAGAGCCACGTAAGTTCAGACGTCCTCGTCGCCACTTTTGTTAAATCTCAAGAGTTTAATAACCTTGCTTGTATAACAATTAAAAGAGTACGCAGGAGACAGAGTTCAGTTAACAGCCATGACTTTCCAGAATCTTCTCCACTTCATGCATTCTATTTCCCATAGTGCATTGCACATCACAACTACGGTAAGCTATGTGGGACAATTCAAATACAACATTCAAAATACACAACAGCCACTGTTCTGCCCACCTGACCAATTTATTGATATCTTCCTGCAGTCTACAGCTTCCTTCTTCAGTATCAACCACACAGCCGATTTTAGTATCATCTGCAAACTTCTTAATCATACCCCCTATATTCGAGTCAAGATCATTGATATATACCACAAAAAGCAAGGGACCTAGTACTGAGCCCTGCGGAACCCCACTGGAAACAGCCTTCCAGTCACAAAAACACCCATCAACCATTACCTTCTGCTTCCTGTGTCCGAGCCAGTTTTGAATCCAACTTGACACTTTGTCCTGGATCCCATGGGCTTTTAACTTCGTGACCAGCCTGCCATGTGGAACCTTATCAAAAGCCTTGCTAAAGTCCATATACACTACATCAAAAGCACTACCCTCATCTACCCTCCTTGTTATCTCCTCAAAAAATTCAATCAAGTTTGTCAGACACGACCTTCCCTTAACAAATCCGTGCTGACTATCCTTGATTAATCCGTGCCTTTCTAAATGAAGATTTATCCTGTCCTTCAGATTCTTTCCAATAATTTTCCCACCACCGCGGTTAAGCTGACTGGCCTGTAATTACTCGGTCTATCCTTTTCTCCCTTTTTAAACAAGGGTACCACATTAGCAGTCCTCCAGTCCTCCGGCACCATTTCAAATTTTAAAGTTGAGTGAGTAAATTATATTAGGCCAAGTCCTGACATACAAAATTGTCCATCCTCAAATTGACTGGGAGGGAAGGTCATGACGCCCCCCCAAACCCCCACTCTTCCACCACAGCGTAGATAGTTTTAGAATTAAAATAATTTGCATTCTGTTTTCAGTTGGTCCCAAAATAGCAGAGTAACTCAATCGGTTCCACATATGGTACCAACTATGGCATTATTGAAACAAAAATCCAATTAATTGTTGTCGTTGGACAGCAATAATCATTCCACAGTACCTGTTTTTATCAGACGTAGATGTCAGCACTCAGGGTGTGAATGCAATAATTAACATTTCTCTTCCAAGTGGATAGATGACTTGCTGATTTTTATGTTCACCAAGATGGATCCTGGCTTAGCACTTCACACCATTAGTTCTGACACTGGGAGCTGTGCACCCTAGAGGCTCCATGAGAGGTTACCAGGAGGTTCACAAGGTCCTCAGATTTCTCTTTGTTTGGGTTTAAACACAATAGGAACATAGTGGCCTCAATGTTAATGAGAGTGTGGGAAGGGTGTGGGGAAGCCCGGTAGAGTTTTACAATCCCGGCAAACCCCACCGATTTTAACGGCAGTTCCTCATTTAAATAACTCGTCACTGACTCCCGCAAGGCCAGATTGAATGCCTGGCCAGCGGGCGGGAGTACTAATATAGTGGCAGGATGCCGCAGTCATTGACCTGTGGGGGACGGTTCACGGCAGTCGGTGGAAGAAGGGCTTTGCAGGAGATAGGGGATCAGGGGTTCCGGCTGTAGTGTATGTAACTGTTCTACCTTTAAGAGAACTATTGTATGTAACCGTCCACCTTTAAGAGAACTATTTTAGGTGTGGCACTACTTTATCCTGGCTGCTGTTTACTGTAATACCGACGGTGACCACACCGGTATATAAGTGCTGTGGCAGAATTTATTGGGCAGATTCGCCCTGACCTTCGAATAGTAAAGTCCTGTTAAAGTTACTCTTGTAGTCTGTGTATTACTTCGCTATACAACCCACAGACTTTACAGTGGCGACGAGTTCGATCTTACCCTGCGGCAACAATACTTCTGAAGAAGTAAACGAGCGTCGAGAAGAGGCACCCGCCCTCGTCGTTTTGCTGAGAGAAAACTCGAGTCTGCAGACCAAGAAAGGAGGAAGATTTCAAACACGAAGTCTTCCATCAGCAATAGGCACGGATTGTCCCTTCTGCCACGGTGGTGAGTGAGCCGATCAACACGAGAAGCAAGTCGGCCACGGTGACTGTGAGTAAAGGGAAAATAGAAACAAATAAATGGAGGATAAGGGCGGTGCACTCGACCACGGTCGAAGGGGAAAGGAGCCGGACAGAAGTCGGGCCCAGAGGCGCTGAGACTGGGGCAGCGTGGAGCAGAAGCCGCGGTACAAGCGGGCTGGGGAGCATCATGCGACGACTAGACCGCGACGGCGAAAAAGGCCGGACAAATACCGCGACCACGAGGCGCTGCGACCGGGATCATAAGGCGCGGGAAGATATAAACATAAATAAGCCACGGAGAACTCAGCCGCAGCCGGGGAGGAAAGCACCGGACGGCGAGAGGGCTGGGAGGCGCGATTGGAGCGAAAAAGGCCGGGCACCTACCGAGGCGGCAAGGCGCTGCGACCGGGATCATAAGGCGCGGAGGCAATAAATAAATAAATAACTAAATAACCCGCGAAGAATCAGCCGCAGCCGGGGAGGAAAGGACCGGACTGCGGGAGGTCTGGGAGAGGCGTTTAAAGCCGCTGAGGGAGAGCCGCGCGAGCGGGAGAGACAGAGCCCGAGAGAGAGCGAGCGAGAGCCGAGCGAGCGGGAGAGACAGAGCCCGAGAGAGAGCAAGCGAGAGCCGCGCGAGCGGGAGAGACAGAGCCCGAGAGAGAGACCGAGCGAGGTTCCGGCCAGCGGCTTGCAGCAGCTGCCGTGAAGGACCAGGAGCTGGATCTGTCCGACGCCAACTGGTTGTCCCCAGCGCCGGTTGCCCCTGCCGAAAAGAAGGGGGGGGGAACAAGGAATGCGATCGGCTTTTCTAGCGCGCGCTTCAGAATAAACTGAAGCCGGCGCACAGGCTACAAACCCCGCAAACCAGCGGTCGTCGCCCGAGGGCAAAGCTTACCCCTCCCACCAGAGGAAGAAGTCAGGAGTGGGAAACCGCCATTTTGCCAGTAGGGGGGAAGAAGACAAGCGCGGGAAACCACCATTTTGCCAGTAGGCGGGGAAGAAGACAAGCGCGGGAAACCGCCATTTTTGGAAAAAAAAAAGAAAAAGTTAAAAAGTTAAAGAGAAATCCTGTTGTTTCGCAGAAAGATAGTGAGAGATAGTGAAGATGCCTAAGCATGGTAACATCAACAACTTCGATGCCGAGGTGGAAGATTGGGCCACGTACGTAGAACGTATCGAGATATATTGTGAGGCCAATAAAATAGAAGATGATGATAAAGCTATAACCTTGCTAAACTCGATGGACGCGAAGACATACGGGTTATTGAAGCATCTTCTATCACCAGCTAAACCGGCGGATCAGACTTTCGATAATATTGTTGCTGTTCTGAAGGATCACTTGAACCCCACACCACTGATGTTGGCGGAACGATTCAAATTTTATGCGAGAACGCAACGGAAAGAGGAAAGCAACGCGGAATACTTGGTCGAACTGCGTAGATTTGCGAAATACTGCCAGTTTGGAGGAAATCTGACAGAGGCATTGCGAGACAAGTTCGTGTGCGGGTTGTCGAAGGAAGGAACGCAAAAGCGACTGCTCGAAGAGAACGACCTTACACTTGAGAGGGCTGTTCTTATTGCAGCATCACATGAAGCCGCAGCGAAAGGAACTGCGGAAATGCAGCTAAAGGCAGCGGTACTCAGTGTGGATCAAATTACTCCGGGTACAACGAAATGTTACCGTTGTGGGAAGACAACACACGACCAGAACCAATGCTGGTTTAAAAACCAGGAATGTAGAAAATGTGGCAAACTGGGTCACATAGCTAAAGTATGCCGGTCAGGAAAGAAGACCAACAACCAAAAAAAGCCATCACAGGGAAAGTACAACAAAGTACACAAGGTGGCTGAGAAGAGTTCAGACGAACAGAATTCGGATTCAGACCCAAACGGCCAGGAACTGGGTAGTCTGAGAATTCACAATGTGAGTAAGAAAGCTGACCTACAAACTATCTGGGTCATGCTAAAAATAGCCGGAGTCCAAGTGAAAATGGAGTTGGACACTGGATCAGCCCTATCAGTCATAAATCGAAGGGATTACAACCGGCTATTCTCACATATACCCTTGAGAGATACCAAGTTCGTATTGCAGACATACATGGGGCATAAAGTATACCCCATGGGGAAGATAAGAGTCAAGGTGAGAGACAGGGGCAAAGAACACCCAGGAATGGACTTATATGTACTACCTGAGGGAGGACCACCACTTCTAGGACGGGAGTGGATCAAGAAAATAGACATGGAATGGCACTACCTAAAAGCAATAACGAGTGAGGACTCGGTGCAGACAATCAGCTCAGACTCTGAAACGGATGACGATGAGACCAGCCCAAGTATGAAAGACAAGTCTAAAATGAACTTGCTGACTGAGGTTGGAAAAACGAAGGCGTGCATAAAGGCTTATGCTCCAGAGGAGAACAAAGTTTCAGAACAGAATTCCACTGAACAACAACAACATAGTTTGACAGAGAATTCTGAGTCTGTCCAGTTTACAGACATATACATTACTGAGGAACACCGAGCTCAAACTCAACTTTATTTCAAATTACAACAGCAATTAGAACAATTGAGTTGCCGTCTTGAGCAAGAGACAACAGCAATGAAAAAGTTCTTGGACACAGAGTGGGAGAATCTGGAAAGACAACAGAAGCAGCTGGGGGAGGAAATGGAGCAGAAGCACACAAACCGTCTGCGCGAGGAGGCCAAACGAATCAAAGCTGATTCGGTCTCTGAAGGTGCGTGCTCTAATCTGGTGGAGCAAGATGTTCAGCAACTGAAGGCGCTTGTTAGCAGGTTGCAGGCAGAAAAGGCTGATTTGGTCGCCATGAATTCCGAGCTCCTACTGAAGTCGGGTGCAGCATCACCGGACGATTCATTTGTGGAAATTCGAATGGTGGAGGCTGCGGATGATGGCGAAGTAGAAGCAGCAAAGGGACCCCAGTGCAAGGCTCTAAACAGCCCTGCAGCTAATGGGAAATGGATGATGGCAGAAGAGTTAACAGCCAGCCAACTCCTCCAGGGCAAGGTTATAAACAGCCCTGTAGTTAATGGAAAAGGGATGATGGCAGAAGAGTTAACAGTCAGCCAACTCATTCATATGCTGAGGGATAAAACTCTAAAATGGGAAAAACTTAAATGCGAGCCTCAATCTTCAAAGGGAAGGGAGCTCTCAAAAGTCATTGGAAGAGCTGAGGTGGCAACCCAGACTGAGAAGTCTGCAGCAGAACAGCCCTTGGATGCCAAAAGTACGCTGACGCACGGAAATGTAGAACAACAGAATACTGAAACAGCTACTTCAGTAGAGGGATTGAATAGTCCGATCAATCAATCTCCGAATGAAGTTGAAGTATTGAAATCACAAATGAGGTCATTAGTAAAAGACTTGCAGGAAGCCCAGAAAAAGCGGGATGAATCTGAACGCATGATGAAGTCTCTTCAGGACAGATGTCGGGATTTGGAACAAAAGTCGGCTAACGTCCAGCTGGGTAAGGAGGAAATAGAAGACCCTCTCACTGGCCTAGCTCAGGACGACACCGAATATTACCATGCTCTGTTGAGTGACACTGAATATTACGAGGACCTGGTCTGCCCAGCTTGTGCCGAGAACTCCCAAAGTGCCGAAATCAGGATGAATCACTTAAAGTCTAAGGAACATAGGGAGATGGTGGCGTTACAGCTGGCAGCTGACAATGGAGCTCCGAGAGTCTCCAAGAAGCAAAAAAGGAAAAGACGAAGCAGAAGATGATAACCATCTGAACCATTATTACCTCTACCCGATCACACACGTGGTCCCCCGAACGGGGCCAAATCAGTTGGAAGGTAGGAAAATTTCCCAAGGCAATCCAACTGTTTTTTGTTTGTTTTAAAAAGTCAGCAATGCTGGTTCAGAAGTGATGGAAGTAAAGCTGTTAAGTCTAGGGAAGGACTATGGGATGAGTCCCTCTAGCAAGGTGACCCGACTACACCACGGAGGCGTGGTCCGGACCGAGTCAAGAAGATCAGAGACTGAATCTGTGAACTGTTTCCCGCAGAGACTGAATCTGTGAACTGTTTCCGCAGAGACTACCTCTGTGTACTGTTGTAACATGAAGTTGGATATGTTATGATGTTATGTTAATGGGGAATAAGTATGTTGTAAGCTAAAAAGGGAGGATTGTAGTGTATGTAACTGTTCTACCTTTAAGAGAACTATTGTATGTAACCGTCCACCTTTAAGAGAACTATTTTAGGTGTGGCACTACTTTATCCTGGCTGCTGTATACTGTAATACCGACGGTGACCACACCGGTATATAAGTGCTGTGGCAGAATTTATTGGGCAGATTCGCCCTGACCTTCGAATAGTAAAGTCCTGTTAAAGTTACTCTTGTAGTCTGTGTATTACTTCGCTATACAACCCACAGACTTTACGCCGGCGAGATTGCGGGGGAGGCCGGTGCTACGGAGGCCCAAGGACACCTTGAGGGGCCTGGGGGGAGCACTCCTGTCCATCCTGGCCCACAAGGAGCTCTAAAAGGAGCTGCTCTTTAATGCTTACCTTAGCCAGTCGGCACCTCCCGCCTTGGATCTACTGCCGGGCAGCCAACAGTGCAGTACTTTCCCTGATGTTATGGTAATTTGATGTTGTAGCTTTGATGATGCCATCAGGCCGTGACTTTTGAATGATAACTAGGCCTTCATCTGCCATTTGCGGTAGCCTCGTCAATGGCGTGACTTGGGATAGTAACAATTTAAATAACCTGGAAGGCGGCAGCTTGGAGCCGGGAGGTAGAATTTTAACATTTTAACCCCTCTTGCGCACCTTACCGCAGGGTAGTACAGGTGGCATGGGGGGGTAGTGTTAGGTGGCGTGGGGTGGGGGGGG
Organism: Somniosus microcephalus; assembly: GCF_052327205.1. NCBI lineage: Eukaryota > Metazoa > Chordata > Chondrichthyes > Squaliformes > Somniosidae > Somniosus > Somniosus microcephalus. Next base: position 50,440,934 of record NC_140991.1, on the reverse strand, counting down.
GAGGTTATAATCGGGGTCAATGTCTCCATAATTATTACGTTCCTATTCTGTATTTTTCTCTGTACTTGTTGACTTGTTAGGATGTTGTTTCTGTTGCTGTCTACGACTAACAAGAAACATTTTTCTGTAATGATAGCACTGGTTTTTTTTGGGGTGGGGGGTGTTTTGGAAGTTAGGATTGGAGGTCGGTGGGATTGTGTCAGTGTATGCAGAGTGCCCCAGGAGTATATCAATGTTTTCAGTGGGTCCTCGCAATTGTGTCAATATTGGTAGTGGTTCCCCAAGGATGTCTCAATAGTGTTTAGGGTATCCATGGGAGTGCGTTAATATTGCAAGTTGTTCCTGGGAATACGTCCACTCGTACAGAAAAATATGAAAACACAAGTTATATGTTGTTTGTCCCAATTAAAATGGCAACAGTAATTGTGGTTAATATTAAGTTCATAAGGAAGTTATATTGCGAATGTTGTATCTCCGAGATAACTTTATTCTCTGCTTGTTTGACTCCTCTTGCTATCCTCTGCTATTTTTTCCTCGGTAGCTGCTGTGTTAATCTTATTCGATTTCCTCCCGTACGATAAAGTCACAATGTAATCTGACAGATTCGAGACATCTGTCTGAAGTAACTGTGAAAAAATGTCAATGGCTGCCAGCAAAAGCTGTGAAATCCAGACTGAACTGGATAAACGTAACAGAACTAGCCAAGGACTGAAAAGAACAGACAGTTGCAAAAGGTTAAATTAGATCCATAGATTTTTATTACAAAGTTGCTATCATGAGGTTTACATCTGTGCCGCGCTGTATAATAGGAAGCAGGTTTTGATGAATTTTCAGTGAGTTATATAGATAAGAGAATGCAATAGGTCAGGTTGGGCTCACCAGACAGAAGTGAAAATAATAGTGTGAATGATTCAGACAGAATTCCAAAATATTTTATTTTTGCCTTTCTACACTACATGGTTCCTGGCAGGTTAAAGCTTAGACAGTGCCCCATGGGATCTGAAGGGCATGCGAGATCCACTAAACAAAGGCATGTTGCTGTTGTATAGAGCTGTATTGCTCACCTCTGAAAAGAAGGCCTTCCCTGTGGGACATGTACCCTACTCAGTACGATGGTGAGGACTTCAGTAGCCTTGCCAGTCAACTGACCATTAGGTCACTGAAGGTTAAATCACAGCTCTATTAAGCCGCTACAGATATAAGGAACCTTTGTCTCCATCTGAGCACACAATGTCAGATGAATGAATGTGCATTTTATGCTCATATTACATTTTACAGTGCTGGTGCCATGCCAACATCCAGTGAAACCCGTTCCCAAAAATAAACTGTGGCTACCACAGGCTGCATGGAACTGACACAGAAGAAAGCAACAAATGCGCAAAGTGATAGCAATATGAACCTTTACAAAACAGATAGTAATACTCAAGGGGGAAGCACATGGCACAGAGTACTGAGGCTCCAAAATGATTCCTCAAACTGTGAGTTCCTGATCTCGAGCTATGCAAACCAGTAAAGAAAGGAGATGAAGAGAGACAGGAATGATTAGAGGATACAGGCGATACATTGGGCTCTTCTCTTTGGATGACTCAAATGCAGAGCAGTCAGGCCTCTGATTTAGGGAATAGATCATGAACCAAAAGACAAATGGAGAACATTATGTTTGAAAAGCTTGATTAAATACAAATCTGATTCGATGGTAACAAGATTAAATGAAAACATTTTTGTTCTAAACGAATTGCCCATTATGGCTCCTCCAGCCCTACAACCCACCGAGATCTCTGCGTTCCTCTAATTCTGGCCTCTTGCGCCACCCTGATTTTAATCACCCCCACCATTGGCGGCCATGCCTTCAGCTGCCTCGGCCCTAACTCTGGAATTACCTCTGTCTCTCTCCTCCTTTAAGTTGCTCCTCAAAACCTACCTCTTTGACCAAGTTTTTGGTCATCAGTCCTAATATCTCTTTGTGTGGCTCGGTGTGAAATCTTGTCTGATCATGCTCCTGTGAAGCGCCTTGGGACATTTTACTACGTTAACTTGCTATATAAAATGCAAGTTGATGTTGTTTTCAATGCCTCCGCCAGACGAGAACAGGACGGTAGCACTCTGAAAATCACTGCCCCATTCCCGCTGCCAATCCATCTGCAGGCCTTCACATGGGCAGCCCAGTTGCCCACCTGTTTCAGGGGAGAGCCTACTTGTAAGATGCAAATTGTGGTCCTATGATATACAGAGGCCTCTGACGCAACGTTGAGGTACCAGTGGGTAGAGTGTACGCCGCACACAGGTTCCGTCCATTGGTACCCGGTGTAGATCAGCTTAACCGCTGCAGGCTGCTCCAAAAGCAGGCAGGCTTCTGGGGGGGGGGGTTTACGCAGCTTTTTGTGGAGACATGGCCCCTCAAAAATCAGCTAGCCCCGCTGTGAGCGTGTCTGTGCGCCGCCACCATGGCATTGAACTTCAGCCTTGGCTTCACAGAGGAGCCACCGGATGACTCACTTCCCGGTTAAATAAAACTGAGGGAAAATATTTAATTAAAAAATATGTGGACTGCTGCTGCTGCTGAGCGAAGCGGGAGTGATAATGATTTCAAGTTCAGGCAGCGCAATCATTTATTTTTTGTGACACAATGATGTTTTGATATGAAATGCATCATTGTGTCAAGTATTGGCAAAGATACAAGTTAATTTGGCAAACACGCTTTTGATCAATACAATGAGGAGCCCTTTAATCACGCATAATAATCTATTTTTATGAAGCCTCTGGATTAAATAAGTCCTCGTTTGTTGACCTTTCTATTTTCCCATGTATTTTAGGCAGCAGTGGCTGCTAGCAATCTCTCCAAAGTAGTTGAAACTTGTTTTTACTGTGCAGATGGATTGATTAAAAAAAAATGAACTGGTGCCAGAATGTTGGAGGAGTGTTCTGTGTATTAAATAGATGTTGCTTGGAACCTGCAGTTTTTTTTTATTGAGCCGAGCAAACACCTATGAACAAAAAAAGAGTCAACTCCTGCACCCTCACACAAAAGCTGCCTGTGTATTCTCCATATGTTGTGTAGTTTCCATCTCCTCTCACGTTCCCATTCATTTCACTGGTAGAACATTGCCTTGTATGTGAGTTTTAACAGTAAGGGTCAATTATGTGCCTTTGGACAGAGAACAATGAAGCTTCAGAACACAATATGCAGTCAAAACAGATTTTTTTTTACCAGTACCTTATTAATAATGGCCATTCAAGACATAATAACAGTAAGAGGCAAGATGCTGCGTTGAATAATATTATCTAGTATTATTCCTATTCCTCACCTTGCAGTTACAGGGTCATCGACTCAATCTGCATTTCAGCACCTGATCTAGAATAACACTGTTGTGCTGTTTTGAGGTACTGCTACATTATTGGAACTGCTGTCTTTTGGTGAAATGGTAAAGTGAGGCCTGTTCAGGTGAATGTAAAAGATCCTATGGCACTATTCAAAGGTTTTTCCCAATGTCCTGGCCAACATTCCTCCTTCAACCAACATCAACAAACAAAATCTAATTAATCAGCCATTCATTCCATTTACTGTGTGTAAACGTGTTTGTCTATGTAACAGGAACTATGGGCGCGATTTTGCCAGCCCCGGGGAGGCGGGTTTGGAGGCGGGACTGCTGGGAAAATGGCAGAATCTGGGGACGGGTACCCATCCTGCCCCCAACCCGCCTCCGTGCCATCTTCCCAGGAGGCGGGTAGCCGACCCGCGCCGGGTCCCGTCTCCTGGAGGCGGGAAGGGGATTACAGCCACTTAACTGCCTGTTAACAGGTAATTAACAGGCATTTAAGAGGATTATCCCCATTTTTCCAGCAAAGGCGCGGCTTCCCATCGTCGGGAAACCCCGCCAGGGTCAGCGAGGTGAGCAGTGGGACTGCGGGGGTCGGAGGGGTCCAAAAGTGCGCTGTGGAGGTAAGTGATGGGTGCAAATGTGGAGAGGTAAGTGTGTGAGGTGAGTGAAAAGTGATAGAAAATGTTTACTTACCTTTGTTTCTTCCTGCAGGCTTCAACAGTTGGGGATGCGGAGAGTCTCGCATCTCACCGGCAGAGATGACAGATGGCTGCTGCATTCTCAGATGCAACAGCCATCTAATTTCTGCCCACAAAAGAGGTTTGATGAGTCTTGAATTCAAGAACTCATCAAACAACAGAGAATGTCAGTACTTGACAGCTTCACAGAGCTGTCAAACGATGACAATTCATCTGTCAAAAATGTTTGACAGATGAAGCGTCATACGCTAACATCTTCTGTAACCGGTTTCCCTTTAATTGGCCTGCTATGCCCGCTGGGTGGGCTTAACAAGGTCAATTAAGGGAAAATAGCGTGGGTTGGCCAGAAGTTGATGGAGGTGGGACTAAAACCCGACAAGCAGCAGTTCCGCCTCCAACGCGCCCCCATTGACAAAATCACCCCCTGTACTTCAAACATAATTTGTTCGTTGTGAAGTTATTTGAGATGTCCTAGGACCCGATGAGGTCCTATATAAATGCAAGTTCTTTCTTTCGTTCCTTCTTTCTTGATTTTTCTCTCTTCTTGTTTAACTGAACAAAATTACGTTTCACAACACTGCAATCATCAAGGTGAAGGTCAGTACTAGACTCTTGCTTTTGGATGGGCCAATTAAGCAGTAACTAGCTATAATGAGCTAACTCAAAAGTTGACCAATGTCACATTAAAATCCTCTTTTTACTCCCCTTTCAACTATGAAGTTCAAACTAGAAATGTGAATATCATTTATCTCCTGATGAGGAAAAGCCAACACCTCATCTGCTCAATTTGTCGTGGTGTCAAAATAATCCTTTGGGTTGTTACAATGTGGCTTAAGGTCAGAGTATTAACATCAAATCCCGAGTAGTTCTGATCTTGAAACCTCAGACAGATGATTTCAGTCCACTTGGTCTACTTGTGAAGTGTTTCACTGAAAATAATGAGAATATGCTGTTGACAGCAGTAAGTAACACATTCTCTGCATTGTGCAATGTGTGAATGACGACCCTGTAATTACAGCTACCAACTGCACTTAATGTCTTTTAATTATAAACCTAGAAATTCCTTGCCTGAGCGCTGGCCATTTGGATTTAAGCTTTTGGATTTTTAAAAATATTTTATTGATGTAGTGGCTTGGTGAAATAGATGTGCAGGGAGTGCTGATGGACGCTTGCAAGGCTTTGGATGGTAAAGGAAGGCTTCTGAGAAAGCAGAAAATGCTGGAAATACTCAGCAGGTCAGGCAGCATCTGTGGAAAGAGTAACAGCATTAAAGTTTCAGATCAAGATGCTGCCCGACATGCTGAGTATTTACAGCATTTTCTGCTTTTATTTCAGATTTCCAGCATCCACTTGCAGAGGGAAGAGGAAGAAGCAGAAGAGGAAGACAGAGAAGAGAAAGATGCAAAAGAGGAAGATGCAGAAGAGGAAGATGCTGAAGAGATGGAAGCAGAAGAGGAGGAAGCAGAAGGATGCAACCCAGACAGCCCCTTTCTGGCCAGGATATCTGGGATGGAATCATCCACCTGTGGTACCAGTGACCATAACCCCAATTCCCCTTTCAACATTTGTCCCACACCTTACCTTCCCTCTGTTATTGACCATCACTGTGTCCTCTTGGCGACAATGCTGAAATAAAAGCCACCACAAAGCAAACTTTCCAATCCAAGTTTATACATCTGTCCATCCATCCAATATGACATCAAGAAATCAACTAATCACCCTATGCATTCCCTTAGTGACTGTCTTGCATCTGCCTTTGCTATCCTAATGATGTTATGCAGTCCTACCCCAGTGGCTGCAGCATGGCTGGTGGAAGGTTGCTGACTTTCAGTGGGGGACACTGCAAATGCCCTTGCTGGTCGACCTTGAGGAGCTGGTGGCTGGGAGTGTCAAATTGAGTGACGGTGTTTCTGATTCTTCTTCTTCTCCTTCTTCTTCTTCACTCTCCTCTCGCTTTTCTTGGTCAACCACTGTCTGGGCAGGCTGCATTTCTTGGGTGTCTGAAATGAGGAAGGCACAAGGGTAGACTTGTGGTGAGGGGAGGGCGGGAAAGCGAGAGCTGCATGCTTACACCATGTGCAGCTTGTACATTAGAAGAGATTGTGGGATGAGGGGGAAGTGGGATGTGAGAAGGAGAATAATGTATGAGGATGCCAGCATCTTGTATCTTTTCAGCCCCGCTGCTGGCCAAGGGTTCAGCCATGCCCCTGCCAAAATGGCCATCACTGTCTCCTCCAAGGCGGTGAGGTGAAGCTAGGAATGTGAGGTGTGCCTTGTGTTAGGTATAGTTTGTTGGTAGATGAGTGATGGGTGGGTGTCATGTAATGAGCAGTGTGTGAGGCTAGTGGTGCAGTTGGTAGGAGATGGCTTTTGAAGATGCATTCACTGAACTTGAAAACTGGTCTGAGGCCATGAAGCTTCTTTGGGCACCGGAGCCAGGTCGTGGGGGTGAGACTGCTAGCAGTGACGGCTTCAGTGGTCATTCTTTCTGGAGGGCCTCTTGGCCCCTGTGGGTAGAATACCTCTCTTGCAGTGTTGAGCCCCTGCACTAAGCTGGAATGCTACATGCAAGACCCTGGGTGCTCCTTCCCTGGCTTGTTGAGCCATTTGTGTTAGTGCTGAAGCACTTTTACCATTTTTTTCCCCGTGGAAGGCAGTTCAGCTTTAAGAGCTCAAGACTACCATTTCTGAATTATTTTTAATGTTTACTTTTTTCAAAAGGCAGTTGAGCTCTAAGGGCTAAAGACCGCCTAATTTTAAATGGTTTTTATTTTTTTAATTTTAGAAGGCAGTTCCTCTTAAAGGGATTGACACTGCTTTCTAAAATGACATGCCAGCTTTAAGACTGCTAGCAGCAGAGAGTGCCTTTTGAGAGTTTGGGTAAGTGAGAGAGTTAGGGTAAGTGGGGTGTGAGGTGCTGTTTTTGTCTTGTTTTTTCCTGCCAGTCTCAGGGTTAGCAGACATCGCAGAGGCGGAGCAGCGAGGTGAGGCCCAGTCGAGGCAGCCGGGAGCAGCAGCAGGTGTCGAGCCGGAGCAGCGAGGCGAGGCAGCCTAAACAGGCTCCGCAGGCAACATTCCAAAGGGAGGTTAGAATTCAAAAGTGACATCACAGCCAAGTTGGTAGGTGATTGGCTGGTTGGTGAGTACTTTTCCTTCCCTTTTAAACCTTTATAAGTTGGTAAGTTCAATTAAATAGAGGTGTGATATTCATCATCTAGAATCGGGGCAGAGGTTATTTAAAAATAATAATAATAAATTTAATTAATTACATAGAATGGCAGAGCAGGTGATGAGTTACTGCTGCAATATGTGGGAGCTGGTGGACACCATTGATGTTCGCGGTGATCACATTTGCAGTAAGTGTTGGCTGCTCGAGGAACTCCGGCTCCGTGTTGAGGAGCTGGAGTCCGAGCTTCAAACACTGTGACACATCAGGGAGGGGTGAGTTACCTGGACTCTGTGTTCCAGGAAGTAGTCACACCAATTAGATTAACTAATTCAGATGTATTCCGTGGTCAGGGACAGGAGGGTGCGACTATGAGTGAGGCAGGTACGGGGATCCAGGAGGTAGTGTTGGAGGAGCCGCAGCCCTTGCTCTTGTCCAACAGGTTCGAGGCTCTTACTCCCTGTGAGGACAGGAACAGGGACTGCAGGGAGGATGAGCAACCTGGCCACAGCACCGTGGAATGAGGGGCCATTCAAGTGGGGGAGTAAAAAGAAATGTTGTAGTGGTAGGGGATAGTATCATTAGGGGGATAGATAGGGTTCTTTGCAGCCGAGAGCGAGAGTCCCGAAGGCTGTGTTGCCTGCCCGGTGCCAGGGTTAAGGACATCTCCTCTGGGCTGGAGAGAAACTTGGAGTGGGAGGGGGAGGATTCAGTTGTCATGGTACATGTTGGTACCAATGACATGGATAGGACAAGGAAAGAGGTTCTGCTGAGGGAGTATGAGCAGCTAGGGGCCAAATTTAAAAGCAGAACCACAAGGGTAATGATCTCTGGATTACTACCTGAGCCACGAGCAAATTTGGCTAGGGTAAATAAAATCAGAGAGTTAAATGCGTGGCTCAAAGATTGGTGTGGGAGAAATGGGTTTTGCTTCTTGGGACACTGGCACCAGTACTGGGATGGGAGAGAGCTGTTCCGTTGGGATGGACTTCACTTGGCCAGTGCTGGGATTAGAATCCTGGTGAATCGAATAACTAGGGCTGTAGAGAGGGCTTTAAACTAATTAGTGGGGGGGAGGTTTCAAGAGAGCAAAAAATAAAAATGTTAGCGGAGAAGGCAATAGAGCAAGGTAGCAGTGGGGGAATTAAAAACCAGAGCGTGTCAGGAAGGGGCAGAAAGTATAAAGATAAAGGTAGAGTAGTAAAGGGGATAAAAACAGGAATAAATTGTCACAAAACATATTTAAAAGTTCTTTATCTGTATGCACGCAGCATTCGTAACAAAACAGATGAGTTGATGGTACAAATAACTACACATGAGTATGATCTGGTGGCCATTACAGAAACATGGCTGCAAGGTGACCATGACTGGGAACTAAATATCCAGGGGTATTTGACAATTAGGAAGGACAGACAGGAAGGAAAGGGAGGTGGGGTGGCTGTGTTAATAAAAGATGGAATCACTACAATAGTGAGAAATGATATTGGGTCAAAGCATCAGGATAGTGAAACAGTTTGGGTGGAGATAAGGAATAATAAGGGGAAAAAGTCACTAGTGGGCATAGTCTATAGGCCTCCTAACAGTTGCAACTCTGTTGGTCGGAGTATAAATCAGGAAATAGTTGGGACTTGTAATAAGGGAACAGCTATAATCATGGGGGATTTTAACTTTCATATTGACTGGACAAATCAAATTGGGCAGGGCAGCCTTGAGGAAGAGTTCATAGAGTGCATTAGGGATGGGTTCCTTGAGCAGTATGTAACTGAACCAACCAGGGGGAAGGCAATCTTAGATCTGGTCCTGTGTAATGAGACAGGATTAATAAAAAATGTCCTAGTAAAGGATCCCCTTGGAATGAGTGACCATAACATGGTTGAATTCCAAATTCAGTTGGAGGGTGAGAGTTGGATCTCAAACCAGTGTACTAAGCTTAAATAAAGGAGACTATGAAGGTATGAGAGCAGAGTTGACTAAAGTGGACTGGGAAAATAGATTAAAGTGTAAGACGGTACATGAGCAGTGGTGTACATTCAAGGAGATATTTCACAACTTTCAAGAAAAATATATTCCAGTGAGGAAAAAGGGGCGTAAAAGAAAAGACAGCCATCCGTGGCTAAGTAAAGTAATAAAGGATAGTATCCGACTGAAAACAAGGGCATATAAAGTAGCCAAATCTAGTGGGAGGATAGAAGATTGGGAAGCATTTAAGAACCAGCATAGAATAACTAAAAGATTAATTAAGAAAGGGAAGATAGATTATGAAAGTAAACTAGCAAAAAATATAAAAACAGATAGCAAGAGTTTCTACAGTTATATAAAAAGAAAAAGGGTGGCTAAAGTTAATGTTGGTCCCTTAGAGGACGAGACCGGGAAATTAGTGGTGGGGAACATGGAGATGGCAAAAACGCTGAACAAATATTTTGTATCAGTCTTTACAGTAGAGGACACTAAAAATATCCCAACACTGGACAAACAGGGGGCTATGGGGGGGAGGAGCTAAACACGATTAAAATCACTAAGGAGGTGGTACTCGGTAAGATAATGGGACTAAAGGCGGATAAGTCCCCTGGACCTGATGGCTTACATCCTAGGGTCTTGAGAGAAATAGCGGTAGGGATTGTGGATGCATTGGTGGTAATTTTCCAAAACTCCCTGGATTCAGGAAAGGTCCCAGCAGATTGGAAAACTGCTAATGTAACGCCCTTATTTAAAAAGGGAGGTAGACAAAAGGCTGGAAACTATAGACCAGTTAGCCTAACATCTGTGGTTGGTAAAATGTTGGAGTCCATTATTAAGGAAGCAGTAACAGAACATTTGGATAAGCATAATTTAATCGGACAAAGTCAGCATGGTTTTACGAAGGGGAAGTCATGTTTGACAAATTTGCTCGAATTCTTTGAGGATGTCACAAACAGGGTGGATAAAGGGGAACCAGTGGATGTGGTGTATTTGGACTTCCAAAAGGCATTTGACAAGGTGCCACACAAAAGATTACTGCACAAGATAAAAAATCACGGGATTGGAGGCAATATACTGGCATGGGTGGAAGATTGGCTATCTAACAGAAAACAGAGAGTTGGGATAAATGGTTCATTCTCGGGTTGGCAATCAGTAACTAGTGGTGTTCCACAGGGTTCAGTGCTGGGACCCCAACTCTTTACAATCTATATTAACGATTTGAAGGAAGGGACCGAGTGCAACGTATCCAAGTTTGCCGACGATACAAAGATGGGAGGGAAAGCAGTGAGTGAGGAGGACATAAAAAATCTGCAAAAGGACATACTCAGGCTAAGTAAGTGGGCAAAAATTTGGCAGATGGAATATAATGTTGGAAAGTGTGAGGTTATGCACTTTGGCAGAAAAAATCAAAGTGCAAGTTATTATCTAAATGGAGACAAACTGCAAAGTGCTACAGTACAAAGGGATCTGGGGGTCCTGGTGCATGAAACACAGAAGGTTAGTATGCAGGTACAGCAGGTGATCAGGAAGGCCAATGGAATCTTGGCTTTTATTGCAAGGGGGATGGAGTATAAAAGCAGGGAAGTCTTGCTGCAGTTATACAGGGTACTGGTGAGGCCACACCTGGAATACTGCGTACAGTTTTGGTTTCCATATTTAAGAAAAGATATACTTGCTCTCGAGGCAGTTCAGAGAAGGTTCACTCGGTTGATTTCGGAGATGAGGGGGTTGACTTATGAGGAAAGGTTGAGTAGGTTGGGCCTCTACTCATTGGAATTCAGAAGAATGAGAGGCGATCTTATCAAAACATATAAGATTGTGAGGGGGCTTGATCGGGTGGATGCGGTGAGGATGTTTCCACTGATGGGTGAGACTAGAACTAGGGGGCATAATCTTAGAATAAGTGGCTGCCCTTTCAAAACTGAGACGAGGAGAAACGTCTTCACTCAGAGGGTAGTAAATCTATGGAATTTGCTACCTCAGAGAGCTGTGGAAGCTGCGACATTAAATAAATTTAAAACGGAGATAGACAGTTTCCTAGCTGATAAGGGAATAAGGGGTTACGGGGAGAGGGCAGGGAAGTGGACGTGAGTCTAGATTCGGATCAGCCATGATCCTATTGAATGGCGGAGCAGGCCCGAGGGGCCGTATGGCCTACTCCTGCTCCTACTTCTTATGTTCTTATATTCTTAAGACAATGCTGCCTTGCTCCAGCGATGCTACGGCCACATTACATTGGGCCTCCTGCTGAGACTATCGCTGGAAAAAGAGTGTTGCACCGCAGATTTTGCGTTAATTTAAATTAGCAGGCAGCACCAAAATACAGGTGCTGCCTGCGCTATTATTGTGGGTGGCCATTAACTTCAGCCTGTGGTGGCACCGGTAGGTTTCCGGCCTACTCGAATTTCTAGGCCAAATTCTCCAAATGCACTCAGAATGTTATCTGTATGATGTGTGGTCTTGTAGGCACTTGTCTTAAAATCAACCATTTAATCAAAAATAATTCACATTGACATTAACGTGAACACAGAGTTCTAACTCAAGTCAGACTGACTGTATAATCAATCAGCTCAGCGCAGTCCTCTCCACTGTTATACTTGTGCAACGGGCAAAATCTGAAAGTACATTCAAAACATCTAAAATAAACAAGTGACATTACTTTTCCCCTGACATTAAATCCACGAGGGAAAAAATCAACTCATGGCTTGTGCACATAAAATGGGGATTAGGCCTTCAAATTTCACGTGGTGATCTCTCGCGTCCGATGTGCACCGGAAGTGTGCCCGACATCATATTGAGATGGATGTGTTTTAGTCATTCAGGTCGCCTGCCTGAAACAAGGATCAAGAAGAGCAGCAGGATGCTGAAGAAGAGCAAGGCTCAGTCCTGACGAAGGGTCTTCGACCTGAAACGTTGACTCTGTTTCTCTCTCCACAGATGTTGCCTGGCCTGTTGAGTTTTTCCAGTGTTTTCTTTTGTTATTTCGGATTTCCAGCATACGCAGTATTTTGCTATCATAAGAGCAAGGGCCAACTGTTTTGTCAGCTGCCAGAGCTGTCGGCCAGCAGATCGTCAATGAGCGCTTTGGTTGATGCATCCCTGCCCCCGTCTGCACCAACAGCCCCTCCTACCATCAGACCCAGTTGTTACGCCATCCAGATGAATGTCCTTAACTACCAGCGTGAGTATTTCTCTCACATCACAAGGCACGGGCAAACCAATGCCAATCCAAAGAAACTTTGCACAGCAAGAAACTGGTTCAAGATGGTTCATTGCCAATTGCAAGCAAACAAATTGGAAAGCTAAAGCTCACCCTTATGCAAACCCAGTACCCATCTTTTACATAGTCTGGGGCTCCAGTGAGGTGCTATCCCAGTGCCTACACACCACAGGAGGCAGAAGGCTGCTGATCATCCACTTGAGATGACCGTGGTGTGCGATCTCGAGATCTTCTGTCCTTAGAGGACCCATTGAAAAACCAGAGCCTTTCGGCAACGACCTGGGCAGTCTGGCCTATCTGGCTGTCTGGCATCCACACGAGCACTGGTTCAGGGGCTGGCAGGGAGTGCAGGCATGCTGTCATCCTGAGAGATGACGATATGTGCCTCTCCCATGGCATCATTGCACCTCAGCACTCCCAATGATCGGCGCTAGCACAGAGTGCAGGAACAATGTGATGGTTTGGAGCCTGTATCGGTTCTTTCCTTCATGCTTAACAAGTTAGAGGAGATGTTGGAACCCAGAGCCTGAATGGCAGCAGTATGAGCCTCCCCTGAAGCCTTCAGAGCTGTCACCAAAGGCTCTCTATCTGAGGGCCCCGCTGCAATGTGCCGAGGTGGCCACATTCTCCATGGCTGACTGCATTGTTTCGATGCCCTGCACAATGACCCACACAAGTTGGAGCTGGATCCACCATACTGTTTGACATTGTGCGGAGGCTCCCTGGCAGGTAGTCTAATGCATCATAGGTTATAGGAATCCGATCAAAGCCCTGCAGTCCTGCCACATCTAGTCACGAATGGTGGTGGAAAATTAAACAACTAACGAGAGGAGGAGGCTCCATGAACATCCTCATCTTCAATGATGGCGGAGCCCAGCATGTAAGTGCAAAAGTCAAGGCTGAAGCATTTGCAACCATCTTCAGCCAAAAGTGCCGAGCGGATGATCCATCTCGGCCTCCTCCTGAGGTTCCCACCATCACAGAAGCCAGTCTTCAGCTAATTCGATTCATTCCATGTGATATCAAGAAACGGCTGAGCGCACTGGATACAAAGATAATATCAGTAATGGCGACCATGAAACTACGGGATTCTTGTAAAAACCTATCTGGTTCACTAATGTCCTTTAGGGAAGGAAATCTGACGTCCTTATCCGGTCTGGCCTATATGTGACTCCAGACCCACAGCAATGTGGTTGACTCTTAACTGCCCATTGAAATGGCCTAGCAAGCCATTCAGTAGTACCAAACCTACAAAGACCTTCACCACACTGACTGCAGCGGTTCAAGAAGGCGGCTCACTATCTCCTTCTCAAGGGCAATTAGGGATGGGCAATAAATGCTGGCCTTGCCAGCGACGCCCACATCCCATGAACGAATAAAAAAAGATACAGCAAAGGCTATTGGCCCCGGCTGTAGTGCTGAAGACCTGTGCTCCAGAACTAGTCATGCTTCTAGCCAAGCTATTCTAGTACAGCGACAACATTGGTATCTACCTGACAATGTGGAAAATTGCCCAGGTATGCTCTGTCCACAAAAAGTAGGACAAATCAAATCCGGCCAATTACCACTCCATCAGTCTACTCTCAATCATCAGCAAAGTGATAGAAGGTGTCGTCAACAGTGCTATTAAGCGACACTTACTCACCAATAACCTACTTGCCGATGCTCAGTTTGGGTTCCTCCAGGACCACATGGCTCCAGACCACATTACAGCTTTGGACAAAGGAGCTGAATTCCAGAGGTGAGGTGAGAGTGACTGCCCTTGACATCAAGGCAGCATTTGACTAAGTGTGGCATCAAGGAGCCCTAGTTAAATTGAAGTCGATTGGAATCAGCGGAGGAAACTCTACACTGGGTAGGTCATACCCAGCACAAAGGATGATGATTGTGGTTGTTGGAGGCCAATCATCACAGCCCCAGGACATCGCTGCAGGAGTTCCTCAGGGCAGGATCCTAGTTTCAACCATCTTCAGCTGCTTCATCAATGACCTTCCCTCCATCATAAGGTCAGAAATGGGGATGTTCGCTGATGACTGCACAGTGTTCAGTTCCATTCGCAACTCCTCAGATAATGAAGCAGTCCATGTCCTCATGCAACAGGAACTGGACAACTTTCAGGATTGGGCAGTTGTACAGGGCCTTGGTGAGACCGCACCTTGAGTATTGTGTGCAGTTTTGGTTGCCTTATCTGAGGAAGGATGTTCTTGCCATGGAAGGAGCGCAGCGAAGATTCACCAGGGATGGCAGGAATGACGTACGAGGAGAGATTGGGTCGATTGGGCTTGTACTCACTGGAGTTTAGAAGATTGAGAGGGGATCTCATCAAAACCTATAAAATTCTGTCAGGCCTGGATAGACGATGCAGGAAGGATGTTCCCGATGGTGGGGGAGTCCAGAACTAGGGGTCATAGTCTAAGGATAAGGGGTAAGCCATTTAGGACTGAGATGAGGAGGAATTTCTTCACCCAGAGAGTGGTGAACCTGTGGAATTCTCTACCACAGAAGGCAGTGGAGGCCAATTCATTAAATATATTCAAGAAGGAGTTGGATATATTTCTTAAGGCTAAAGGGATCAAGGGGTATGGGGAGAAGGCAGGAACGGGGTACTGAATTTGGATGATCAGCCATGATCTCATTGAATGGCGGAGCAGGCTCGAGGGGCTGAATGGCCTACTCCTGCTCCTATCTTCTATGTTTCTATGTTTCTATGTGCTGATAAGTGGCATGTTGCATTTATCCCACACAAGTGCCAGACAATGACCATCTCCAACAAGAGAAAGTCTAACCACCTCCCCTTACATTCAATGGCATTGTTGATTCCCCCTTAATCAACATCCTGGAGGTCACCATTGATCAGAAACTTAACTTGGCCAGCCACATAAACACTGTGGCAACAAGAGCAGGTCAGAGGCTAGGCATTCTGTGGTGAGTGACTCAACTCCTGACTCCCCAAAGCCTTTCCACCATCTACAAGGCACAAGTCAGGAGTGTGATGGAATACTCTCCACTTGCCTGCATGAGTGCAGCTCCAACAACACTCAAGAAGCTCGACACCATCCAGGACAAAGCAGCCGCTTGATTGGCATCCCATCCACCACCTTAAACATTCACTCACTTCACCACTGGCGCACCGCGGTTGCAGTGTGTACCATCTACAAGATGCACTGCAGCAACTCGCCAAGGCTTCTTTGGCAACACCTCCCAAACCCGCGACCTCTACCACCTAGAAGGACAAGGGCAGCAAGCGCATGGGAACACCACCACCTCCAAGTTCCCCACCAAGTCACACACCATTCTAACTTGGATATATATTGCCATTCCTTCATCGTCGCTGAGTCAAAATTCTCGAATCCCTCCCTAACAGCACTGTGGAAGTACCTTCATCACACGGACTGCAGCAGTTCAAGAAGGCGGCTCACCACCACCTTCTCAAGGACAATTAGGGATGGGCAATAAATGTTGGCCTTGCCAGCGATGCCCACATCCCGTGAATGAATAAAAAAATAAGTTGCGCCCTGGAGGTATTCATCTATGCCCTCTACATCAGGGCTAGGGTACAAGCTTGCCCTACAGCCTGCTGCTTCCTGCTCTGTCCTATTCCCCATGTCCTTGCTCCTATGCATTTTCCCTCTAAATGACCCTCTAATCTACGTGGGGTGCCGATTTCTGAGCTGGCGCTTGCAACGGTCAGGTCGAGTGATGGCTTATCTTTAAGAAGTCTGTCCTCCTTTTCCTCTGCTCCGACTGGACCTGTGACTTCACATGGACCTGGAAAGAGAATCAATTGAGAAGTGTTAGAAGTTGGTGACAAGGGTTAGCGGAAACAGATGCTCAAAGCAACACCACATTGCTGTGCTGAGTGTGTGAAGGAGAGAGTTCAGTGAGAACAGAAAAAGAGGGAATTTAGCCACAAGCCCTGCCGAACGCATCCTCCAGCCTCACCAGTTGCGATGCTCATCACCCGCCCTCTGCCCACCACATCAATGGCACCTCTACCATTGGGGATAGTACTTGCAAATTTATTCCACATATGCACTTAATAGACATTACTCAGAATATCCTACAGAAATGAAAGATGTTGTTCCTCCATATTGGATATGCTGTAGTGACAAGTGATTTGGGAACATAGGAACAGGAGTAGGCCATTCAGCCCCTCGAGCCTGTTCTGCCATTTAATTAGATCACGGCTGATCTGTATCTTAACTCCATCCACCCGCCTTGGTTCTGTAACCCTTAATACCCTTGCCTAACAAAAATCTATCAATCTCAGTTTTGAAATTTTCAATTGACCCCCAGCCTCAAAAGTTTTTGGGGGAGAGAGTTCCAAATTTCCACTACGCTTTGTGTGAAAAAGTGTTTCCTGACATCACCCTTGAATGACCTAGCTCTAATTTTAAGGTTATGCCCACTTGTCCTGGACTCCCCCAGCTGAGGAAATAGTTTCGTTCTCTCTATTCATTTAATCATCTTAAACACCTTAATTATATCACCCCTCATCTTCTATATACCAGGGAATGTAAGCCTAGCCTACAGGTCTGAAATCAGATCTTAAAATAAAATGAAAGGAAAACTTTAAAGTGTGCTCAATTCACATAAGTACTGAATACAGTGAAAACTTGATGAGTGTTTTGCTGCAAGTTGTCACAATATCACTAATTTTCAGTGACACCTCAAATATCGCTGTTGAGTGATGTATGTGCGTTACAGCCACTGAAGACTGCCCTGACTCCAGTGTCACTCATAACATAGAAACATAGAAGATAGGAGCAGGAGTAGGCCATTCGGCCCTTCGAGCCTGCTCCGCCATTCAATGAGATCATGGCTGATCATCCAAATTCAGTACCCTGTCCCTGCCTTCTCCCCATATCCCTTGATCCCTTTAGCCTCAAGAAATATATCCAACTCTTTCTTGAATATATTTAAAGAACTGGCCTCCACCGCCCTCTGTGGCAGAGAATTCCACAGGTTCACCACTCTCTGGGTGAAGAAATTCCTCCTCATTTCAGTCCTAAATGGCTTACCCCTTATCCTTAGACTATGACCCCTGGTTCTGGACTCCCCGGCCATCAGAAACATCCTTCCTGCATCTAGTCTGTCCAGACCTGACAGAATTTTATAGGTTTCGATGAGATCCCCTTTCAATCTTCTAAATTCCAGTGAGTATAAGCCCAATCGACACAATCTCTCCTCATACGTCATTCCTGCCATCCCAGGTATCAGCCTGGTGAATCTTCGCTGCACTCCCTCCATGGCAAGAACGTCCTTCCTCAGGTAAGGTGACCAAAACTGCACACAATACTTAAGGTGTGGTCTCACCAAGGCCCTGTACAACTGTAGCAAGACATCCTTGTTCCTGTACGCGAACCCTCTTGCTACAAAGGCCAACATGCCATTTGCCTTCTTAACCGCCTGCTGCACCTGCATGCTTACCTTCAGCGACTGGTGCACAAGGACACCCAGGTCTCTTTGCACTTCCCCTTCTCCCAATCTATTGCCATTCAAATAATAATCTGCCTTCCTGTTTTTGCCACCAAAGTGGATAACCTCACATTTATCCACATTACAGTGCATTTGCCATGTTTCTGCCCAATCACCCAACCTGTCCAAATCGTACTGGAGTTTCACGACATCCGCCTCACAGCTTACCCTCCCACCCAGCTTTGTGTCGTCTGCAAATTTGGAGATATTACATCCAATTCCCTCATCCAGATCATTAATATATATTGTGAACAGCTGGGGTCCTTGGACCGATCCTTGCGGTACCCTACTAGTCACTGCCTGCCACTCGGAAAATGACCCGTTTATTCCAACTCTTTGCTTTCTGTCCGCCAACCAGTTCTCTATCCAAGTCAATACCTTGCCCCCAATCCCATGTGCCTTAATTTTGCACGCTAATCTCTTATGTGGGACCTTATCGAAAGCCTTCTGAAAGTCCAAATACATCACATCCACTGGTTCTCCCTTATATATTTTACCAGTTACATCCTCAAAAAATTTCAGTGGATTAGTCAAGCATGATTTACCTTTTGTAAATCCATGTTGACTTTGTCCGATCCTATCACTGCTTTCCAAGTGCTCTGCTATTACATCTTTTATAATAGGCTCTAGCACTTTCCCCACTACCGATGTCAGGCTTACCGGTCTATAATTCCCCGCTCTTTCTCTACCACCTTTTTTGAATAGTGTGGTAACATTAGCTACCCTCCAATCCATGGGTACCGTTCCAGAGTCTATCGAGTTCTGGAAGATTACCAGCAATGCATCTACTATCTCTAGGGCCACTTCCTTAATTACCCTGGGATGTAGACCATCAGGCCCTGGGGATTTATCGGCCTTCAGTCCCATCAATTTTCCTAACACCATTTCCCTACAAATACTGATTTCTTTCAGTTCCTCCCTTTCATCAGACCCTATGTTCCCCGGCATCTCTGGGAGGTTATTTGTGTCCTCCTTTGTGAAGACAGAGCCAAAGTATGTATTTAGTTGGTCTGCCATTTCCTTGTTTCCCATTATAAATTCCCCTGATTCTGACTGTAAGGGACCTACGCTTGACTTCACCAATCTTTTTCTCTTCACATATCTATAAAAGCTTTTACAGTCAGTTTTTATGTTACCTGCTAGCTTACTCTCATATT
The DNA here is from genome assembly GCF_052327205.1 of Somniosus microcephalus. NCBI lineage: Eukaryota > Metazoa > Chordata > Chondrichthyes > Squaliformes > Somniosidae > Somniosus > Somniosus microcephalus. The sequence goes on along the minus strand of NC_140991.1, from coordinate 50,421,936 downwards.
CTATTTTCCCTTTCTTAATTAATCCCTTTGTCCTCCTTTGTTGACTCCTAAACTGCTCCCAATCCTCAGGATTATTGCTTTTTCTAACCAATTTATATGTCCTCTCCTTGGATCTTATGCTATCCCTAATTTCCCTTGTTAGCCACGGTTGAGTCACCTTTTTTGTTTTATTTTTATGCCAAAATGGGATGAACAAATTCTGTAGCTCATCCATTCGGTCTTTGAATGTTTGCCATTGCCTATCCACCGTCAACCCTTTGAGTGCCATTCCCCAATCAATCCTACCCAACTCGCTCCTCAGACCATCGTAGTTTCCTTTATTAACTAGGTGGTGCTAGAAACACAGAAACATCGAAAAATAGGAGCAGGAGTAGGCCATTCGACCCTTCGAGCCTGCTCCACCATTCAGTATGATCATGGCTGATCCTCTATCTCAATACCATATTACCGCTCTCTCACCATACCCGTTGATGCCCCTTGTGTCTAGAAATCTATCTATCTCCTTCTTAAATATACAGTCTTCTGTGATAGAGAATTCCACAGGTTCACCACCCTCTGAGTGAAGAAATTTCTCCTCATCTCAGTCCTAAATGTCCTACTCCATATCCTGAGACTGTGACCATTCGTTCTAGACCCCCCAGCCAGGGGAAACATCCTCCCTGCATCCAGTCTGTCTAGCCCTGTCAGAATTTTATACGTTTCAATGAGATCCCCTCTCATTCTTCTAAACTCTAGTGAATACAGGCCTAGTCGGCCCAATCTCTCCTCATACGACAGTCCTGCCATCCCAGGAATCAGTCTGGTGAACCTTCGCTGCACTCCCTCTATGGCAAGTATATCCTTTCTTAGGTAAGGAGACCAAAACTGTGCACAGTACTCCAGGTGTGGTCTCACCAAGGCCCTGTATAACTGTAATAAGGCATCCTTGTACCCCTTGTAATGAAGGCCAACATACCATTTGCTATCCTAACTGCTTGCTGCACCTGCATGTTTGCTTTCTGGTGTACAAGGACACCCAAGTCCCTCCGTACATCAACATTTCCCAATCTATCACCAGCAAGTAGCAACTCCAACGACAGGGTCTAACACTTCAGGGCATGTCCATTCCCCATACCGCCAAAGCTGGAGTGATGCCCAGACCAAACGGAAATGTCACCTCTGGTGGCGCTGGATGCCGCAGGCTACCACTTATCCTGACCTCTCAGCCCACCCTTGACTAGTAAAATGGGAAAATGTTGACCAAAATAAAAGTCACAATCAAGACTTTGCAGCCATCTTGCATATGCACAGTTGTTTTTGTGTTGCTAATAAGACTCAAAAATCCATCCACAAAGTAAATGGGACGGATTTCAAAGCATAGCGAGCCAAAATACATTTCAGAATTACTTCAAAGTAGAAACAATATAAACAAGGTAGAGGTGTGTCTACTATTGATTTGCCTGAAAGGCCTCTCTAAACTAGAACTAACATTGTTTCTGAATGTTTTTCTTTCTACCACTCCCTAGTTCCAGTCCACAAACTAAATAATTATAGTAATCACCTAACACATTAGCTACCCCTCTTTTGAAAACAATGGTGGGGATATTAACTCTCAGGCGGGAAACCGGCCTAGCAAGCAGCTGGCCCATTTAGGACCAGCATCGGGAGACCCAGCTGATTTTAACAGCAGGGCCTAATTAACATGCTGCTGGCCGACTACCTGACCAAAACGGCTGGGAAGTCGGCGAGAAGCAGACCACCCGCCAGGTCCAAGGTGAATGCTGGTTGGGCAGGGGTGGGGATGGAGGTGGTCGGGCGTTCTGGGGCAGTCAGAGGTTCATGAAGGGGGGAGGGCGTCCAGGCAGGGAAGGCCTACACTTTCCTTGTGGGGCTCCGGAGGAGCAGAAGTGCTCCTTCTGGGTCCACGAAGGGAAGTTTTAATCTGAGCTGGAAAGGTCTCTTTGGTCCTTTTGACCAGTTTTCGGCTGTTGGGCTGGCCGCTTTGGGCACCCCTCCACCTGCCATCTACCTCTGCGTTGAAATGATGTCAGGGTCCTATTGATTTGACAGGACCCCGATTTATATAAATATACGAGGCTCCTGTATGGGTCAAGTGGGCATCTCGTACACCTTAAAAAAAAAACAGGCTGAGCGGAAATGGCATGTTTTTTCAGCCATGCCATTTTAACTGCACCCGTCAGGTTCCCCACCAATTCTTGGTGGGTTTTTTTCATGCAGCCTTTCAATATAGAAATTATTTTAAAATGTGGAGAATAAAGTCAGTCAACACTGACTTGTCCTTCGTTCAACCATCGCTAGTCGAATTTTATTACTATTACAGACAATGATGCCAGCCATGGCTCAGTTGGCAGCACGCTTGGCTCTGAGTCAGAAGGTTGTACGTTCATAGTCCCACTCCAGAGACTTGAGCACTAAATCTAGGCTGACACGCCAGTGCAGTACTGAGGGAAGTGCTGCACTGCCGGAGGTGCCATCTTTCGGATGTGACGTTAACTCGAGACCCCGTCTGTTCTCTCGGGTGGATGTAAAAGATCCCATGGCATTATTTCGAAGAAGAGCAAGGGAGTTATCCCCGGTAGCCCAACCAATATTTATCTCTCAATCACTAAAACACAGATTAAATGGTCACTACCACATTGCTGTTTGTGGGAGCTTGCTGTGCGCAAATTGGCTACCGTGTTTCCTACATTACAACAGTGACTACACTTCAAAAGTATTTCATTGGCTGTAAAGCACTTTGGGACATCCTGAGGTTGTGAAAGGCGCTATATAAATGCAAGTCTTTCTTTCATACAGTGTTCAAAAACAGTAGGTTGCCAAGCTTTAAAAAGAATGGCCGGATTTGATCCTCTCCCATATTGTCTCGGCCCCTCTCCTGCTCCCCCCCGGCCCCTCTCCTCCCGTCCCCCAACCCGTGGTCCATACCTGTCACTCCTGACGATAAAGTACACCACCCTGATGATGAGCAGCACCCACAGTGGAGTTTTAGTTCACAGACTTGGTGACAAAAGTTCAGCTAGAACATCCACCATATGTGTCACAGTTTACCACATGATGTACATCGATGAGGGAGTGGGCTCCAAGCCTGCGTATCCTGGACTTAATTTTATTTTATTTTTCGGCCTTCACATGATTCCAATAAACTTTGAGACACGGCAAGCTAACAGGCTTATGTTTAAACTCCCCATTCACTTACAATTTTACTGAACAAAGGCTCCAGCGCTAGGAATTGTTCATGAATTGTTTTGAAAACCTTTCTTTAGTCACTAGACCAACCATTGTATTGTGTCCAAGGAAGTCCTTAACAGCTGCTACCAATGCATTGTTGTAATGTGGACCAGCTGTGGAACTAAGCCTTTGACTCTCTTTCTCGCATCCTGATGGAACCAGAGGAAATGCGACTGTGCGACCCTGATCCGTATTCATTCTTTAATGTAATTTTACTGAGTCAATGCAAAACCAAAAGAAAAACTCATGGAACATAATTCAATCTTAAATATTAGTATAATAATGAGAAATAAAAAGTAAAGTGCTGGAAATTAACAGCAGGTCAGTGAACATCTGTAAAGGGAAAAGACAGGCTAAGAAGTCTTATGTGTCCATTCTTCACCAAAACTGAAGACTGAAATGGAAACATTATGCTAAACCTTTATAAATCGCTGGTTAGGCCTCGGCTGGAATATTGTGTCCAATTCTAGCTACCACACTTTAGGAAGGATGTCAAGACCTTGGAGAGGGAGCAGAGGCGAAGCTGGGATTGTTGTCCTTAGAGCAGAAAAGGCTAAGTGGAGATTTAATAGAGGTGTTCAAAATCACGAAAGGTTTTGATAGAGTAAATAAGGAGAAGCTGTTTCCACTAGCAGAAGGGTCGGTAACCAGAGGACGCAAATTTAAGGTAATTGGCAAAAGAGTCAGAGGTGAGATGAGGAGAATTTTTGTTATGCAGCGAGCTGTTATGATCTGGGATGCACTGCCTGAAAGGGCGGTGGAAGCAAATTCAATAGTAATTTGCAAAAGGGAATTGGATAAATACTCGAAGGGGAGAAAATTGCAGGGCTATGAGGAAAGAGCAGGGGAGTGGGAAAAATTGGACAGCTCTTTCAAAGAGCCGGCACAGGCACGATGGGCCGCATGGCCCCCGTCTGTGCTGCATCATTCTATGATTCTATGAATTGGAAACTGATGTTTTCTGTGGATAGTTCACCTAGAACCCAGTATAGGAATACTTACCAGGACAATATTCCCCCATCCTGTGAGGATTTAACAGTTTATTTGCTTTGAAAGAAACTAGAAATTGATATTATTAACAAATGCTGTGTTCTATTATGTACATCACAGGTAGACGACGCCTGTGACTAGCAGCACTTGTGATCAGGGTTTCTTTGTTGATGGTTAGCAAAGAAAACAAGAATTTTTTTTAGTCACTCACTTGTTTATTGCTGTTTAAAATTCAGTTAAAAAATGTCTTTCTTCTAAACCATTTTTGAGGCTTAAGGATTTTTTTAAACATATAAAAATCGAAAACTGCATTAATTATGAACTTTTAATTGTTTTATGAAGTAACTGTCATTCACTTATGGAAATGTATGTTTATTAGAGACACTGGCAGGTGAAGCAACGATGGAATCAGTAGGGACAATCAGGCAGTGAGGCCTACCACCTCGTCCCTGCCCCAATTTTAATTTGCCACCCCTAGCCCTGCCAAGACTGCCACTGGCCACTCTATCTCTGCCCACTGTGTGTTAATGCTAACAGGGAGGCAAGTCCCACTTTCTTGTTCCATTATCTTCTCGTCCTTCTCTCTTAATGCTGCGCCTTAAGACCACCAAGTAGAGCATGTAGTAGTCCCTGGGATAGCAGCAGGAAGCCCCCAAAATCTTTTAATGAAAGAAGAGGCTCTAGTAACGGCCTCCTCTCACTCCATTTTGGCCCAATCACATAACTGCTGTAGGCCGCAGCCTCCGCCGAGGCCTTCAGTAAATGATTTACTGAAATAAATTGGCTGCAGCGTTTCCCACATTACAACAGTGACAACACTCCAAAAAAAAGTACTTCATTGGCTGTAAAGCGCTTTGAGGCGTCCGGTGGTCGTGAAAGATGCTATGTAAATGTAAGTCTTTCATTTTTTTTCTATAATCTTCAGACTCCATTTGGTCCCTTTAACCTGGTGGAAGTTCTGCTGCTGCTGCAGAGCTTGGGTCCACTGGGAGAGGGGCTTTGAGTTACCCGATTTCAGGTGGGCCGGTGTTCAAGCTGCTATAATTTGGCTCAGTGTCACTACTTTAGGGAAGAGAATACTGGTCACGGTTCTAACCTGTTCACTATTCAAATGACCACTGTTGGATGTGTGCGTGACTTCAGGTGAGGACAGGGTCAAACTCGCCTGAGGTATCTCCCATGATTAAATACCTCTCTAGGCTACCTACCGTCTACCTACACCTGAAGAACAATCCCTTGGGCAAGGTAATAGAGCATGTCTATGGAATTATAACCAGTTAAGAAACCAATCGCCTGAGGATTGGAAAGCAGCAATCTTAGGCAGGCAGTCCCTCGGAGCCGAGGATGACTTGCTTCCACATTAAAAATGAGTTTGCAGGTGACTGATGAGTCCAATGCGGGACCTACAGTTTCTGTCACAGGTGGGGCAGACGGTGGTTGAAGGGGCGGGTGGGTGGGATGCTTGGGTTGACGTGCGCTCCTTGTGCTGCCTGCGCTTAGCTTCCGCTTGCTCCCGGCAAAGAGACTCTAGGGCCCCGATTTTCGGCTTGTGTGGGGAATGGTCGGATTTCCCCGAATGTGAGGTTTCTGACACACATAAAAAAGTGTCAGCCAGCCCCACGCAATTTTCCCTCAATTGGCCAATTAATTCCCAGCATGTGGGAAGCCTTGCTAATTGTCTAAATCGAGTCAGAAATCCCCACAGTATGATGTCATCATTCGTGGTGCTTTCAATGTCCATAGCAAGCACTGCATCCTCTGAAGGCTTCCAAACGAGCCATACAGGATGGCAGAGGAGCCTGCAGCAGCTGTGGCCAGTGCCAGACCCCGAGCTGCCTTCAAATTCGACGAGGCTTCACTGCAGGCATTATTGGATGGGGCTAGGGCCCACAGGGAGGTCCTCTTCCCTAGGTCAGAGAGGAAGAGGCCTCCCACTGAGACCAATGCTGCATGGATGCAGGTGTCAGCAGATGCCAACTCGCTGGGAGTCACTAGAGGAACCTTGGCATTACATCTCTAACTCCTTCCTTTACTCCCCCACAGTACTATCCAGAGCCCCCGTCCTCACTGTGGAGGAGGAAGAGGCTGTGCAGCCAGACTCCTCAGAGGAAGCTCCAACCTCTGAGGGCGCAGCATCAGCAGAAGTGAGCACACCCAGCACCAGCGCAGACACTCACACCTCGGGGGGACCTTCGGGACATAGAGTAGTGTTGTCACCTGGTGTTTCACAGCTGACAAGTGAGCCTCAGCAGATTCTGGAGACAGGGACAGCAGTGGAGAGTCCTCGTCGGAGGGCGCAGGACTCTGCCAGCTCAGCTCTGCTGCGCTGCATGTTGAACCTCTGCCTCTGGGTCCATCCGCAAGAGAAGAGGTGATGGATCTCCATGCACAGATGCAGGAGTCTCTGGCAGGTTTTGTCTTCAGGGTCGCTGCGAGTGTGGAGCGAATGGAGGAGTCCATAGTGACCATGAGCAGAGCCTTTGTGGAGTCATTGGCGCATGAACGCATCACCATGGAAAGGTTGGCAACCTCCATGGAGGAGATAACTCGCCAGGGTACGGAAAACATGGTGAGTGCTCATAAGAGAATGACATCTCTTGAGGAGCGTTGGCCATCTGTTGAACAGAGAAACCAGATCTTCATGGAAGTCCCTCTGAGTAGGACTGCCAGTGCAGAAACGGGTCCCACTGGCCCCCTAAAGCGCAGCAAGGTGCTCTCAAGCCACTTCCAAGCGCTGGCCCCTTCTGGCCTGTGCAGCTTCAGGTGAGTGAGCTGCAGCCTAGTGCTCCTGGTGCTCATCCTGCTGTTCCTGGTTCTGCTGCTGCCGCCTCTGCTGTTGGAGGTCCTCTAATGCCAGGAAGGGAAGGTACCAAAGGCCTCCCATGCTTCTGGCAGATGCCTCCGTTGAGGAGGTGCTGAGTTAGAGTGGTGAAAGGGGCTTCCCAGGAGCTCACGCTGGAGAAGTGTGTGCAGCTCCAACTTTCTGCAGCTGCTCCTAAGGCTTCAAAAGGTTCCCCCAAGCCTTGATCAACAAGGTCCTGCAGCCTGCAAATGCTGCCTCTTTAAATCTCTTCAGCCCTCAGCGACCTGCTGCTGCAAGCAAGCAAGCCAGCTGTTTTCACGCCAGCTCTCATCGGCGGGGTTCCCCGCAGGCGGGTTTCATGTGGGGAAAGCCCCAAAGTCGCAACGGCCCCGGAAAATCTTCCTTAACAAGGAGATCATTGGTGATTAGTGCTCCGACAAGCAGTCCCGCCAGCGGCGGCCGGGACTGAAGTGGGGTGCAGGGAAACGGCTGTCCGAAAGTCGGACGGGGCGGGGAAGCAGGCGGGGGGGGGTCCTGACCCGCTTTTTCGCTGATTTTCAGCCCCCGGCCACATGAAAAGCCGCCCGACGGCGGCCAGAAAATCGGGGCCTAGGTCTTCGGCGCCTTTCCGAATGCTTTTCCTCCACTTTGTGCAGTCTTGGGCCAGGGATTCCCAGGTGTCGATAGGAATGTTACACTTTTTCAAGGAGGCTTTGAGGGTGTCCTTGAAGCATTTCCTCTGCCCACCTGGGGCTCTCTTGCCGTGCTGGAGCTCCGTGTAGAGCGCTTGTTTTGGGAGTCTTGTATCGGGCATGCGGACAATGTGACCCATCCATCGGAGCTGATTGAGCGTTGTCAAAGCTTCGATGCTGGGGATGTTGGCCTGAGCAAGAACACTGATGTTGGTGCACCTATCCTGCCAATGGATTTGCAGGATCTTGCGGAGGCAGTGTGGGTGGTACCTCTCCAGTGCTTTGAGGTGCCTGCTGTACGTGGTCCATGTCTCTGAGGCATACAGCAGGGCGGGTATCACTGCTGCTCTGTAGAACATGAGCTTAGTGCCAGGTTTGAGGCCCTGGTCTTCAAACACTCTAGTACTCAAACACTTCAAATAGTCATGGTGTGGAGATGCCGGTGTTGGACTGGGGTGGACAAATGTAAGAAGTCACACAACACCAGGGTATAGTCCAACAGTTTTATTTGAAATCACAAGCATTCGGAGCGCTGCTCCTTCATCAGGTGAAGTGGAGAGATGCATAAAGACACAGATTATATAGTCAGAGAATAATGCCAGATGATTACAGGTAATCTTTCTAACTGCCATTTATCACACCTCACAGCAATCAAAGGTGTGAATGGTGTCCAAACAGGTCAGTCAGGAAAACATTACATCAAAGGACAATGAGGTGGGGTCGCAAGGGGTAAAATGTTGCAGATGCTGGGGTCTGTATGAAAAACGAAAAACAGACAAAAAACATTTTCTTTGCTGGAAATCACAGCAGGTCCGGCCGCTTCAAATAGTGACACCATTGTTCAAGAAAGGGTATAAGGACAATCCTAGTAACTACAAGCCAGTCAGTTTAACATCAGTGGTGGGTAAAGTTTTAGAAACAATAATCAAGGAAAAAATTAATGGGCACTTGGAGAGGTTTAAGCTAATTAAGGAGAGCCAACACGGGGTTTGTAAAAGGCAGATCGTGTTTGACTAATCTAATTGAATTTTTTGGTGAAGTAACAGGGAGGATCGATGAAGGGAATGCAGTGGATGTTGTCTACATGGATTTTCAGAAGGCATTTGACAAAGTACCACATAGAAGGCTGGTTAACAAAATTGAGGTCCATGGAATAGGTGGGTCAGTGGCAGCTTGGATAAGGAATTGGCTTAAGGACAGAAAACAGCGAGTTGTGGTAAATGGCTGTTTTTCAGACTGGAGGATGGTAGACAGTGGTGTTTGCTGAGGGTCAGTGCTGGGGCCACTGCTTTTTTTGATATATATAAATGACCTGGATATTGGAATACAGAGTAGAATTTCTAAATTTGCCGATGACACCAAATTGGGGGTGTGGCAAACAGTGATGATGATACCAATCGATTGCAACAGGACATAGAAAGGCTAGCAGAATGGGCAGACAAGTGACAGATGGAATTTACTACAGAGAAGTGTGAGATGATGCATTTTGCAGAAGGAACAGGGAGAGGCAATATACACTTAATGGCACAGTTTTAAAGAATGTGTTGGGATAGAGGGACCTGGGAGTTAATGTGCATAGGTCTCTGAAGGTGGCAGGACATATTGAGAAAGTGGTTAACAAAGCATATGGGATCTTGGGCTTCATAAATAGAGTTATTGAGTACAACAGTAGAGAAGTTATGCTGAACCTTTATAAAGCGCTGGTTAGGCCACAACTGGAGTATTGCGTCCAGTTCTGGACACCACACTTTAGGAAGGATGTGAAGGCCCTTGATAGGGTGCAGAGGAGATTTACCAGAATGGTTCTGGGGAAGGGGGATCTTAGCTACAAGGACAGGTTGGAGAAGCTGGATTTGTTCTCATTAGAGCAAAGGAGGTTGAGGGGTGATTTGATAGAGGTGTACAAGATTATGATGGGTTTGGATAGGCTAGATGGGGAAAGGCTGTTCCCACTAGTTGGTGGTACAAGGACTGGGCAACACAGATTTAGGGTTTTGGGCAAGAGATACAGGGGGTTGTGAGGAAAAACTTTTTTATGCAGCGAGTGGTAATGACCTGGAATTCGCTGCTGGCGGAAGTGGTGGAAGCGGAGGCACTCAATGTTTTCAAGGGGAGACTGGATAGGCACTTGAGGGAAATAAACTTGCAGGGCTACGGGGATAGAGCGGGGGAATGGGACTGACTGGATTACTCTACAGAGAGCTGGCATGGACTCGATGGGCCAAATGGCCTCCTTCTGTGTCGTTATGACTCTATGGGGGAGAAATTCGGTATCGCCCATTTTGAGGCGCGAATATCGGTCGGGCGCAAAGTTTAGCGCACGGCGCAAATTATCACCGCCGGCTGCAAAATTCGCCTCTCTCACCCCTGGAGCTGATTGGAGCGCTAAATCAGGCGCTTCACATCTGTCTTAAGGCACAAAGGCCAAGGAGCGAGGCGCTAACTCACAGCACTGGCGAAGCTCATGTGATGTCAGTCAGCAATGGAACACAGACACACTGGCACCGGCCAATTCTTAAAGGAGAGTTCTGATGAATGGTCATCGAACTGAAACGTTAACTCTGTTTCTCTCTTCACAGACGCTGCTTCACCTGCTGAGTTTCTCCAGCACTTTCTGTTTTTATCTTAAAGGGTTTATCTTGGTCTCCATCTACATCCTGTTCATTGCAGCCTTGAGTCTCGGCCTGGAGAGACCTGTACATCAAATCTGCTGGAAAGAACAATGGAGAGACCCAGGGGAAGAGCTCAGGGTGCAGCCCCCACAGTCTCTTCTAAATTGATACAAGGAAGGGCAAATCAAAATGAACCTGCAAAGTGCTGCTCAGTATGCAAAACTCCTTCACACAGTGTAGAATCTCTCCAGAAGCCTCTTTCAGAATGCATGGTGCAAAAATGTCACCAACAAAAAAAGGCAGGAAGCGGTCGCCTTTAAATAGCGCTCCCCCAGTCCCTTCCCAACTGCAAAATGCTCCCCTCAACCTGTCGTTGCTAGCGGCAGGCGTTAAGGCAGGGGGCGCCACTCAATTTCCAGTCCGGGGCGCTACCGGGGCGTTGCGCACTCGACTGACGTCACGATCTGCCGGTGCAGGAGATCGGGCGGTAGTGTTTAGTGCAAAATGTCCGGTCAATTTCGCGAGAGGCGCAGATATCACCGCGCCCGGGCGCTAGTTGGTTTGCGCCCCACTTAGCGCCCTCTTAAGGCTCTAACGGGTGGCGCTACCAACTGAATTTTCCCCCCTATGACTCTATGGGGGAAAAATTCAGTTGGTTTACGTCTCCCGTTAGCGCCTTATGAGGGCGCTAATGGAGCGCAAAGCAACTAGCCCCCGTGTGCGCCGATGTTTGCGCTGCACACGAAATTAACTAGATATTTTGTGGCGGCGCTAAACACTACCGCCATGATCTCCTGCGCTGGCAGATCGTGACATCAGTTGAGTGTGCAATGCCCCGGTAGCGCCCCGGACCGGATATTGTGTGGCGCCCCCTGCCTTACCGCCTGCCGCTAGCAACAACAGGTTGAGGGGAGCATTTTGCAGTCAGGAAGGGACAGGGGGAGCGTTATTTAAAGGCAACCGCTTCCTGCCTTTTTTTGTTGGTGACATTTTTGCACCATGCATTCTGAGAGAGAGAGAGAGAGACTTCTGGAGAGATTCAATGCTGTGTGAAGGAGTTTTGGGTACTGAGCAGCACTTTGCAGGTTCATTTTGATTTGCCCTTCCTTGTATCGATTTAGAAGAGACTGTGGGGGCTGCACTCTGAGCTCTTTCCCTGGGTCTCTCCATTGTTCTTTCCAGCAGATTTGATGTACAGGTCTCTCCAGGCTGAGATTCAGGGCTGCAATGAGCAAGATGTGGATGGAGAGCAAGATCAACCCTCCCCTTTAAGAACTGGCCGGCGCCATTGTGTCTGTGTTCCATTGCTGACTGACATCACATGAGCTTCACCAGCGCTCTGAGGTAGCACCTCACTCCTCGGCCTTAGCGCCTTAAGACAGGTGTGATGCGCCTGATTTAGCGCTCCAATCACCTCCAGGGGCGATAAAAGCCAAGTTTGCAGTCGGAGGTGATAATTAGCGCCAGGCACTAAACTTTGCGCCCAGCCGATAATTGCGCCCCAAATGGGGCGATACTGAATTTCTCCCCCTATGACTATGACAATGCTTATAGGAATATAGGAGAGGAGAAAATTGACAAAAGAGAGAAAAAAAGAAAATATTGCACTGGATCTCTTCTGTTCTCATATAATTATCGCAGCAAACCATATCACAGAACATGATATATTTGTCCTGGGCCTGTAGTCAAGATCTCTGGAAATATTTTAGTTCATGAATTGACAGATTTGGCTGCCTTTCATTACAGCTTCATCAGAAGCAACTTTCCACTTGTATAAACATGTACTGAAACATCTTTAAAATGTTCCTTATTCTTGGCCAAAAACAACAACTCTCCCACAGCCACAATCCATTTGTACAAGTACCGTACTCATAGGATTACATAGGATATACGGCACAGAAACAACCATTCGGCCCAACCAGTCCATGCCGGCGTTTATGCTCCACTCGAGCCTCCTCCCGTCTTTCCTCATCCAAATCTATCAGCATAACCCTCTATTCCCTTCTCCCTCATATGCTTGTCTAGCCTCCCCTTGAATGCATCTATACTATTCGCTTCAACCACTCCCTGTGGTAGCGAGTTCCACATTCTCACCACTCTTTGGGTAAAGAACTTTCTTCTGAATTCCCTATTGGATTTCCTGGTGACTATCTTATATTGATGGCCTCTAGTTATGCTCTTCCCCACAAGTGGAAACGTTCTCTCTGTATCCACTCCATCAAAAGGTTTTATAATTTTAAAGACCCCTCAGCCTTCTTTTTTCAAGAGAAAAGAGACCCAGCCTGTTCATCCTTTCCTGATATGTATACCCTCACATTTCTGGTATCATCCTTGTAAATCTACTCTGCACCCTCTCCAGTGCCTCTATATCCTTTATATAATATGGCGAGCAGAACTGTACACAGTACTCTAAGTGTGGTCTAACCAAGGTTCGATACAGGTTTAGCATAACTTCCCTACTTTTCAATTCTATACCAGCTTGGTTTGCTTTTTTTATGGCCTTGCTAACCTGTGTCGCAACTTTTAGTGATTTGTGTATTTGTACTCCGAGATCCCTGTGTTCCTCTACCCGACCTAGACTCGCACCCTCCAAGTAATAAATGACCTCCCTATTCTTCCTACCAAAATGTAATACTTCACATTTATCTGTGTTGAACTTCATTTGGCAATTAAATGCCCATTCTGCAATTTTATTAATGTCCTCCTGTAATTTGTTGCAGTCCTCCTCCTCCTCCTCAGTATTGACTATCCCCCCCAAAATACTCTCTGGTATTTTTCCAAGTAGTACAGTTTACTGTTAGGACATTTTCTTTAGAAAGAAAGAAAGACTTGCATTTATATAACGCCTTTCACGACCACCAGACATCTCAAAGCGCTTTACAGCGAATTAAATATTATTGAAGTCGAGTCACTGTTGTAATGTGGGAAACGCGGCAGCCAAATTGTGCACAGCAAGCTCCCACAAACAGCAATGTGATAATCACCAGATAATCTGTTTTTGTTATGTTAGTTGAGGAATAATTATTAACCAGGACACCAGGGATAACTCCCCTGCTCTTCTTCGAAATAGTGTCATAGGATGTTTTATGTCCACCTGAGAGAGCAGACGGGGCCTCAGTTTAACATCTCATCCGAACGACATGTTCTGACAGTGCAGCACTCCCTCAGCACTGTACTGGAGTATCAGCCTAGCTTTATGTGCTCAAGTCCCTGGAGTGGGGCTTTGAATCCACAACCTTCTGACTCAAGAGGCGAGTGTGCTACCCACTGAGCCAGAGCTGACATTTTACTGTGGCTCTAAGTTTAGTATGTGCTTCATAGGCACTCTGATTTTTGCCTGTCTAACCAAGAAATACTATTAGCTTTTTCTTAATCTGCCAATATTTCATTTTTTTCTGGAACATTGTGTTATGCTGTTTTTTGTTTTGGTGGTCCTATAGTGTAGTGCATTGCTCTAACTAAGTCCTACAAGAGAGGGGGCGGTACTGGACCTAATTCTAGGGAATGTAGCCGGGCAAGTGGTGGAAGTGTCAGTAGGAGAGCATTTTGGCGACAGTGACCATAATTCGGTGAGATTTAAGGTGGTCATGGAAAAGGACAAAGACGGCCCGGAAATAAGGGTTCTAAATTGGGGGAAGGCCGATTTTAATATGATAAGGCAGGATCTGGCCAAAGTGGACTGGGAGCAGCTACTTATAGGAAAATCCACATCAAAACAGTTGGAGACTTTCAGAAGGGAAATAGAGAGAGTACAACGCCAACATGTTCCTGTAAAGGTCAAGGGTGGGACCAACAAGCAAAGGGAACCTTGGATGACAAGGGATATACAAAAATGCATTAGGAATAAAAGGGGGGCTTTTGGCAGTTACAAAAGACTAAAGACGGAAGAAGCCCTAGAGGAGTATAAAAAGTGCAGGGGCGTACTTAAAAAAGAAATTAGGAGGGCGAGGAGGGGCCATGAAATAACACTGGCGAGCAAAATAAAGGAAAATCCTAAGATGTTTTATAAGTATATTAAGGGCAAGAGGATAACCAGGGAAAGGGTAGGGCCCATTAGGGACCAAAGTGGCAATCTGTGTGTAGAGCCAGATGAGGTAGGCGGGGTTTTAAATGAATTTTTTGCATCTGTGTTCACTATGGAGAAAGACGATGCAGACATAGAAATCGGGCAAGGGGACTGTGACATACTTGAACATATTAGCATCGAGAGGGAGGAGGTGCTAGCGGTTTTAGCAGGCCAAAAAGTGGATAAATCCCCAGGCCCGGACGAGATGTATCCCAGGCTGCTGTGGGAGGCAAAGGAGGAGATTGCAGGGGCTCTGACACAAATTTTCAGAACCTCTCTGGCCACAGGGGATGTACCAGAGGACTGGAGAACAGCTAACGTAGTACCATTATTCAAGAAGGGTAGCAGGGATAAACCAGGGAATTACAGGCCAGTGAGCCTAACATCGGTGGTAGGGAAATTATTGGAAAAAATTCTGAGGGACAAAATTAGTCTCCACTTGGAGAGGCAAGGATTAATCGGGGATAGTCAGCATGGCTTTGTCAAGGGTAAATCATGTCTGACAAATCTGATTGAATTTTTCGAGGGGGTGACTAGGGGGGTGGATGAGGGAAATGCTGTGGATGTGGTTTACATGGACTTCAGTAAGGCTTTTGACAAAGTCCCGCATAGGAGACTGGTCAAGAAGGTAAGAGCCCATGGGATCCAGGGTGCCTTGGCGCGTTGGATCCTCAACTGGCTGAGTGGCAGGAGGCAGAGGGTGATGGTCGAAGGTTGCTTTTGTGACTGGAAGCCTGTGTCCAGTGGGGTACCTCAGGGATCGGTGCTGGGTCCCTTGTTGTTTGTGATCTACATAAATGATTTGGATGAGAATGTAAAAGGTATGATCAGTAAGTTCACAGATGACACGAAAATTGGTGGGGTGGTAAATTGCGAGGAGGAAAGCCTCAGGCTACAGGACGATATAAACGGGTTGGTCAGATGGGCGGAAAAGTGGCAAATGGAATTTAACCCTGAAAAGTGCGAGGTGATGCATTTTGGACTTACAAATAAGGCAAGGGAATACACAATGAGTGGTAGGACCCTAGGAAATACAGAGGGTCAGAGGGACCTTGGTGTACATGTACATAGATCCCTGAAGGCAGCGGAACAGGTAGATAAGGTGGTTAAAAAGGCATATGGGATACTTGCCTTCATTAGCCGAGGCATAGAATATAAGAGCAGGGAGGTTATGATGGAGCTGTACAAAACGCTGGTGAGGCCACAGCTGGAGTACTGTGTGCAGTTCTGGTCGCCTCACTATAGGAAGGATGTGATTGCTTTGGAGAGGGTGCAGAGAAGATTCACCAGGATGT
Source organism: Somniosus microcephalus (assembly GCF_052327205.1). NCBI lineage: Eukaryota > Metazoa > Chordata > Chondrichthyes > Squaliformes > Somniosidae > Somniosus > Somniosus microcephalus. The sequence goes on along the minus strand of NC_140991.1, from coordinate 50,406,250 downwards.
TACCTGGGATGGAGCGCCTCAGCTATGAAGAGAGGCTGGACAGGCTGGGGTTGTTTTCCTTGGAGCAAAGAAGGCTGAGGGGGGACCTGATTGTGGTGTACAAAATGATGAGGGGCATAGATAGGGTAGATAAAGAGGAACTTTTCCCCTTAGTAGGGGTGTCAATAACAAGGGGGCATAGATTCAGGGTAAGGGGCAGGAGATTTAGAGGGGATTTGAGGAGGAACTTCTTCACCCAGAGGGTGGTTGGAATGTGGAACTCAATGCCTGAAAGGGTGGTAGAGGCAGGAACCCTCACAACATTCAAGAAGCATTTGGATGAGCACTTGAAATGCCATTGCATACAAGGCTATGGACCAAATGCTGGAAAATGGGATTAGACTGGACAGGGATGGATGGGCGGCGCAGACACGATGGGCCGAAGGGCCTCTTTCTGTGCTGTAAAACTCTATGACTCTATGACTCTATGACTACCTGTATGATTTCTCCTCAGAATCCCCGCTCTCAACCAGCCGTTTGTGAAAGCCAACAATTTTTTGAGAACCGTTTTTGTTTCCAATTTTCCTCCCTCCCCTCCTGAACGCCATGGCCCCGATATTAACGGGGAGGCGGGAAGGGTGCGGGGGAGCCCAGTAGCGGGTGAAGAACACGGCAAGGCCGGGGATGTGGAGGCCCTGCCGATCATAATGGCAGGGCCTCTTTTAAATAATTCTGTGTAGGCTTCTGCCCACCTGACGGCCAGATTGACTGCCTGACCGGCAGGCGGGAGTGGAAATTTAGCAGCAGGAGGCCTGTGGGAACGAGGGCCATGCTTCCAATATATATTCCAGAATAGGAATGGGGCAGTGTGAAATTGTGATCCCTGCCTAGATAGAAGCTATTAAATGTGAATTTGAATTGGACACTGGGGCTGCAGTAATTATTACGTCATCAAAAGTATATGAGGCAAAAAAAAACGGCATTTTACTGAAAAGCTATTTTGGGCACCCATTGCCAGTCCTTGGGAAAATAAACGTCTAAATAAAATATGAAGGTTAGACAAAACAATTGTCTGTAATTATAGTTAAGGATGAAGGCCCCTCGTTGATGGGCCAAGATTGGTTTCATAGACTGAGGTTAAACTGAACCAATATTAAGAAGATCACCACTCAAAGATCTGTGGACGTACTCTTCAACTACAAGTCCTTTTCCAGTCCGAAACTTGGTACAGCAAAAGGGTATCTAGGTACACCTCAATGTGAAGGTGTGGGGAGGGGGGGAGGGTTGTATGGTGGGGGGGGAGGGTTGTACGGGGGGGGAAGAGGGGGCGGCAGTGGGGTGAAGACAAAAGCCAGAGTGGTAGCCTATGCACTAAAGGAAAGGATATCAGCAGAATTAGATCGCATTGAGCATGAGGCCATAATTGGGAAATTGGACACAGTGACTGGGCAAGCCCTATCGTGTCTGCAGTAAAACCTAACGGTGGTATAACAATTTGTGGTGACTATTGAATAGGCATGAACCTTAGTTTGTATGTTCATGAATATCCTTTGTCCAGGGCTAAAAATGTGTTCACCAATCTGAGTGGTAGCCGACGATTTTCTAAATTAGATCTTTCCCAGGCTTACTTGCAATTGGAGCTTCTGAAGAAAGTCGGAATTTGACTGATAAATACTCAATTAGATCTTTATTACTACAAAAGGCTGAATTTTAGCATTGCATCTGCTCCAGCTCTATTTTAGAAAACCATGGAGACAATTTTAGTTGGTTTCTGAGGAACTCAGTGCATCTTGGATGGCCTCTTGGTTACTCAAAGATCAGAATAGCTGAACAATCTCGAAGCAGTTTTCAAGCGTTCACATGAATGTGGGGCTGAATTTGTACTTTGCAGAGTGTACAGGTCTGTGAACGGGTGGGCAGTTAAAATGGACAGCCTGTCACGAAGCCGGCTTCAACCCGCCGGCTTCCACCTTTAACTCGGGTGCGTTAGTCAGTGCGCGAGAGATCCCCTCAGGAGAGGCCGGTTACCTAATTAAAACAATTTGTAGATCGTTAAGAGGCTACTAACAGCCTTTTTTTACCTGATGTTGCAGCTTTTACTGGCTGTCCACGGGATTCCCGGGCTTGCTGAACCTCACCAGTGAAAGTAAGGCGAGAGCAGAGCGGCAAATGTGGAAGCTGAACAAATGACATTAAAAAAAAAAATTACATAAATACTCACACTTCACACCTACTTCCTTGCCTGAGGGAAAGGCTCTTGCTGACAGCACTTATGCTGAGAGTTTGCTTTTAGGAGCTTGCAGGTGATTTCTACAACTTTGGAAGTCACTCTCACTACATTGGAGGATTGCGCCTCTGATTTTCACTTTACTTCTGTCACATATCAGATCAGCATGGGTGCCGCTCACGCTGTTTCACCCTGGACCTCAGATGAGGACCAAGATGAACACCAACAGCACCAGCAGAAGAAGCAGCAGCAGCAGCAGCCTTCTCCTCACTGTCCTGCCGTTCCACAGGAGAGAGAGGATGGGCACAGGGGTGCACCTCACATGAGGCGATACCCCCAACGCAGGGTATATAGGCAGAGGATGAGCTTCCTGGACAGCACTGAACACCAGTGCCTCAGGAGGCTCAGGGTATCACGTCAGGTCATGGCAGACATTTGTAGCCTGCTGGAAGAAGACCTGCTGCCAAGTGGACCTGGTGGACACACGTTACCAGTGGCTGTCAAAGTTACTACTGCCCTCAACTTCTTCACCTCAGGCTCCTTCCAGGGATCTGCAGGATACATTTTCAGGATCTTGCAGTCGGCCGCCCACAAATGCATCAGCCAGGTGACCGGCGCCATGTTTGCCAATGTATACTTTGCCACTGATGAAGCCAGTCAGACTGAGCGGGCGTCAGCTTTGCGGCTCTGGCTGGCTTCCCACAGGTGCCCGGCATCATCACCTGCACACATGTGGCCATCAAGGCAATCCCTAGATCACCCAGGAGTGTGCGTGAACCGTAAGGGCTTCCACTCCATCAATGTGCCGCTCGTCTGCAACCACAAAAAGATCATCATGCAGATGTGTGCCACATTCCCAGGGAGCTGTCATGATTCATTCATCCTGCGCCAATCCACCCTCCCTCAGCCCTTCTCACCTCCGACCAGACTTATCGGCTGGCTGCTTGGAGTAAAGGGTTATCCACTAAAGACGTAGCTGATGACTCCCTTGAGGAGGCCAAGCAATGAGTCCGAAGAGCGTTACAATCAAAGCCAAATGACAATCATGTTTGAAGTGAAGAAATCTCACACAAATCTATTTGGTCGAGGAATACTTGTTTTAGCTTTGATGAGAATTCAAAGATAGGCTATAATTAATTTTCAGTAGTTCAGTATGACATCAAGTTTAAACCATCAAAATCGAATGCCAGTGCAGTCCCACCTGCTATAATCAGGTTCACGTGTCCTTGGAGATGATTATTTTCACCTTGTAATTCTGAGGGGGGAAAAGGTGATAGGATTGGGATTTGCATATTATAAACTGGACACTAGATGGCCCCCTGATGGGAGTTAGTGCATTGCAGCAATTACACTCCAAGCTCTCTTGTATTGTTTTTGCTATTGTTTGATGAGAATATTCTAGAGGGGCTGGAAATTAAAGTTCGTAGTTAGTTATTACCACAGCAATTAGAGTGTTCTTTCGGATATAACACTTTGTTCTCTCTTTACGGCCATATCCTGTGGTACTGTGCCCAAAACGGACACAATCTCGAGGAAGGGGTGGAGCACACTGTGTACAGACTAATTACCACTTCCTGGTACTAATGCCCTATCCGTTGAGCCAAACATCCTAAAAACATATTTGCCCTTTTCACCACCACTGTGCATCGTGTTAATGGTTGAAGGGTATTTCCCACTAAAACCCCGAAATCCTTCCACTCCATATAGTTTCCTATAAACTGTTCTTATTTACTTTGGCCCACCAAATCCGTATCAGTAGTTTTTCTCCACATGAGCCATCCAGTCTAATCCCACTCTCCTGCTTGCTCCCCATCCCTTTTAACATTCCTCCTTTACAAGCAGCCATCCGAGGCTCTTTTAAATATTTAATGAACTCTGTTTCAACAGCAGTTTGTGGCAGAGAACTCTACCCTCCTTACGGGTAAGAATTTTTTTCTATCTTCCACTTTTAACCCTCTGAAGAATTATTTTAATTTTCTGCCGATTTATTACCATCTAGTTATACATGCCATGGAAACAATGCATTACTATTTACTTTAGCAGAAGCCTTCATATTCTGGAACACCTCTGTCAGGTCACCCCTTAAACTTCTCACTTCTAGTGAAAAACCCCTAACTTCTCAAGCCTCTCTTGACAGCTGTAACCCCTCACCTCTGGTAACATTCCAGCGAATCTATGCTGTAGCTTTTCCATTGTCTTTATATCCTGGGGGTGATCAAAACCACACATCATTCTCTAACTGTAGCCTAACTAAGATCTTGTACAAGTTCAACGTTACCTCTCTGCTTTTATGTTCAATGCTTCTCGATACGAAGCCAAGGTTTCTATTCAGCTTTTTTTATGGCCTTATCTACTTGCAGTGCCACCCTTTAATGGCCTGTTTATCTACACACCAAGGTCCTTCTGCTTCTCCAATCCATGTAAAATCTTACCATTTAAGGTGCATTTCCTTTCCCTATTCTTACTTTGAACATGTATTATCTCACAGATTCTGTTTACGAGGAAGCATTGTCTGGAGCTGCACGTACACAAAACACAATTCAAGTATCAACACGTATTATACTTAAAAAATGAGCTCATGATTTACAAACAGGGAGAAAACAAAGCAAAAAAACCCCATTAAATTAAGTATGTATCTTGTTTCTATGGCAACAGATCTGGACCGAAATGGATAGCGTAAACTGAACATGAAAGGGCAGAGGAAAAGCATAATGGAAAATATCACTAATTTCCTTTGGCGAACTTGTGTGATTCAGAACCACCTTAATTGCTAGTTCAATATAAACACCAGCGTAAAATCATAGATGCACAGTTAGCCGGGCACTTCCTTTGTAAGAATGCGGAATGTGATTGGCTGCGTTTTCGCAGATTTGTTATGAATTGAGTTGTTTTGAACTGAGTAACTTTATTTGGACAGATTCCAGCTCGCAGTATAAACAATGCCAGGTCAATATAACAAACAAAATGACCTGCTATTAAATTTCCATCCTTACATGCAGTGTGCACTGAACATATTCTACTGAAAGCACGGTGCAAAGCTCATCATGGTTAACCATTTACTAGGAACCAATATGAAGTGGTCACTTACTCTACCGGCACAATTATATCTGCAAATAGTAAATGGGCCTCTCTATTTAAAAAATACTTCTTTGCTATGCAACCAAGACTATTGTACATTCCTGAGTCAATATTTATTGCATCGTGGAATGTGTTGCAAGAGTGCTCCCGAACAGAGGTGGGACACAATCTCTGGAATTAGCCTACAGGGAATGAGTCTTTCATGGTTTATCGGCCCAGATCATCTTAGCAGTGTAAACAGAAAAAGCTGGCTTAACCATACATGGAGAGGTTGATCTCTGAGTGGATGGAATGTCACATTATTGGTGAATAGTTTGCCGGCGAGCTTGTTTTGTATAAGCTCCATTGTAACAGCCTCGCTTCGGGTCAGTATTTCATAGACCATGTCATCGAATGATGATGTCACTCTGCATTGTATAGTGATCCTTTTGTGCTTGTGGAATTCAGAAGCTTTGACTAGATACCAGATTTGTGCAATGGACTTTAACCATTTGCATTCAAGAGAATGTGAAATAAAATGCCGAGCAAGTATAAATTTGTGACCTTCCGTTCCTGTCGCCACACAGAGGTTATTTATTTGTTGAATGCAATAAATTGAAGGCTTCTGAATACTCTTACCACATTCACAATATACAATGCCACCACGCACTCCTGGCCCCAGACTAACCCAGCATCAGAAACTAACCACAGCACTTCAGGAAGTGGGCCTGCTGTCCTAATTCCAGTCACTCTGCTATTAAAAATGTCCTGCTTACAGTTCAAGGGGGCAGCAAGCAAACATGGCCATCACTATGCTCAGCAGCTAAAATTCTGTTGCTGAAGGAGCTGGAGGAATCTCTGTAGCAGTGTTGCCAACTCTGGTTGGAGGCATTCCTGGAGGTTTGATCATTCGACATCTGATCACGTGACATCCGCAAATATTATTGCATTTACCGCATAAAGGTTGGGCCCCCAGTGGTTGAGTATCTTTGCTCATGGTTTTGCGACAGTTGTGCGAGAAGTTCCAAGAACCAGGAGGCCACCCTGCGAGCAGGTGAAGAAAGGAAACCGAGGGTAGGGGAAGGATTTGCAGGGGGGAAACCAGAGGTGGGAAGACCTTTTATTCCACCAATAGTAACTCACTGAAATTGCACCGATAACCTACAGTAATACTGGTAACACTCAGATTTTTTTTAAATTCATTAATGGGATCAGGGCGTCTCTGGCAATGCCAACATTTATTCCCATCCCTAGCTGCCCTTGAGAAGGTGGTGGTGAGCCGCCTTCTTGAACTGCTGCAGTCCGTGTGATGATGGTACTCACACAGTGCTGTTAGGGAGGGAGTTCCATAACTTTGACCCAGCGACGATGAAGGATCGGTGATATCGTTCCAAGTCAGGATGGTGTGTGACTTGGAGGGGAACTTGGAGGTGGTGGTGTTCCCATGCGCCTGCTGCTCATGTCCTTCTAGGTGGAAGAAGATTCCCCTCATAAACAACACTGATAACTCACTGATAGTCTACATGTAACTAGTAGCAATAGGTGTAATGCCCCGACATCCTACCTGTAAGGAGTAATAACCCAAGAACCTGCTGATTTCCCACATTACAACAGTGGCTCCACTTCAAAAGTACTTCATTGACTGTAAAACGCTTTGAGACGTCCGGTGGTCATAAAAGGCGCGATATAAATGCAAGTCTTTTTTTGATATTCGCCCTAAAACTACAGCGAGAATCCCCTTGCACTGCACAAGGTGCGGTCAGGCTCTCCAGTCAATGCCACTTTTAACCAGCCTGATCTCTCTCCCTAAATCCTTGGAATCAGGTTCCGTGTGAAGGTGACAACTCTGAACTGGGAGCCTCAGTTAGAGCTGATCTGTACTCGGCCGTCACACGCCAAAGCCGATCAGCACAGGCCAAGCTGAACCAAACCGAGAGATGGCACAAAGGGCAGCAGGCGCCAGGGTTTGGGGCTGTTGTGTATGTAACCTGTTCCACCTTAAGAGAGCTTAAGCCTGTTCCACCTTAAGAGATGTACTACTTTCTCAGGCTGCTGTAGACGTAATACCGGGGGTGAACACACCGGTATATAAGCACTGTGCAGTAATCTTGTATTCAGTATAGTCCCTACCTCCAACCAGTAAAGACCTGTTTTATTGTTACTCATTAGTCTGTGTCTTAATTAACTAGATAACTCACAGACTTAACACTGGCGACGAGTCAGGTTCTTACCCTGCGGCAGTTATTCCACGGCGGTTGAAGAGAGGTTTCAAACCAAACCACCCCACTGGAAGCGACAGGCATTAGGACCCTGAAGCCTCCATCAGCTTGTGAACCGGAGTAGAAGACAGGGCTGGGGAAGACAGAGGTACAGGGCGATAGCGATCGGCAGATAAGGGCCGGGCCGCTTTGAAGTGAGGGGCGCAGCCGGGCCATCGATCACAACCACCGATAAGGGCCGCATTCGGGCTGAAAGGGCAGTGGCTGCAGAAATTGAAGGCGCAAGAGCCGCGGTGCACAGCGCGGGCCATCGATCGCGATCGGGAGATAAGGGCTTTGGAGTGCGAGGCGCAGCCGGGCCATCGATCGCAAGCACTGATAAGGGCCGGGCCGCTTTCAAGTGCGAGGCGCAGCCGGGCCATCGATCGCTTCCGCTGATAAGGGCCGCACTCGGGGGCTGAAGGGAGACGGCGTCGGGGGACGGGTGAAGACTGCCAAACGCGGGAAAACCGCCATTTTGTGGGCGGAGGACGACGGCAAGAGCGGGAAGCCGCCATCTTTGATAACAAGTAAAGAAAATAAAATCTGAGAAATTGCAAATCTACAATGCCTAAACACGGGAATATTAGCACCTTTGATAGTGACCTCGAAGATTGGGCCATATATGTTGAAAGAGTAAAAAATTATTGTAAGGCCAATAAAATTCGTGACCAAGATAAAGCTCTAACATTATTAAATTTAATGGGTGCGAAGACATACGGGCAATTGAAACACCTGTTATCACCAGATGAACCGGCGGATAAGACGTTCGATGAGATTGTTACTGTCCTGAAAGATCATCTAAACCCCACGCCGCTGATGCTAGCGGAACGATTTAAATTTTACGACAGAAGGCAGCTACAGCATGAAAGCAATGCTGAATATTTGCTGGAATTGCGTAAATTAGCGAAATATTGCCAGTTTGGAACGGGACTGACAGATGCACTACGAGACAAATTTGTGTGTGGTTTATTTAAACAGGATACACAAAAGCGACTGCTCGAGGAGAATGAGCTGACGCTTGAGAAGGCGGTCACTATGGCAGCAGCACACGAAGCCGCAGTGAGAGGCACGGCAGTAATGCAGCTACGGTCACCGGAGCTCAGTGCACACAAGTTGGGTGTGAGTTCTGGCAAATGTTATCGTTGTGGAAAGACAACGCATGATCAGAACCAGTGTTGGTTTAAAAACCAAGAATGTAGAACTTGTGGTAGGCTTGGACATATAGCTAGAGTATGCAGGTCAGGGAAGAAGACCAGCAACAAGAAGTCACCGCAAGGAAAATACGCAAAAGTACACAAGGTGGCCGAACAGGAGTCCGATTCAGATGCTAGCAGTAATGAACTGGCTGGCTTAAGCAGTATTGAACTGGCTAGCTTAAGGGTACTCAACGTTGGTAAGGGTGCAGACCTCCAGACAATTTGGGTTACTCTTCAGATAGAAGGAGTCCAAGTAAAAATGGAATTGGACACTGGATCGGCATTGTCGGTCATGAATAAGAAAGATTACAGAAGGTTATTCCAACATATTCCCCTACAGGATACGGAGATTATATTGACAACCTACACGGGGCAGAGAGTGTACCCCATTGGGACAATAAAGGTTGCAGTGGCCAACAAGGGCGAAGGAAGTCAAATAATGGACTTATATGTGCTACCGGAGGGAGGTCCACCACTACTAGGCCGGGAGTGGTTTAGAAACATAAATATGGACTGGCATTCGCTAAAAGCCATAAAGAGTGAGAACTCGGTGCAGATAATCAGCCCAGACTCTAGAACTGATGATGGTAAGACCAACCCATGTGCAAAAGACAAAGTTTCAGCACAGAATTCCACTGAGCAACAACAACATAGTTTAACAGAGAATTCTGAGTCTGTCAAGTCTACTGATATGCACATTTTTGAGGGACACTGGGCTCGAACTCAACTCCATTTCAAACTACAACAGCAATTAGAACAAATGATTCGCCGTTTTGAGCAAGAGATGAATGAAATAAAAAACGTTCTTTGTTACAGAGTGGGAGAATCTGGAAAGGCAACAGAAGCAACTGATGGAGAAAATGGAGCAGGAGCACACCAACCATCTGCGCGAGGAGGCCGAACGAATCAAAGCTGATTCAGGTTCTGAAGGTGCGTGCCATAATCTGGTGTCAGAAGAGTTAACGGTCAGCCAACTCCTTCATATGCTGAGGGACAAGACTCTGAAATGGGAAAAACTTGAACACGAGCTGCGATCTTCAAAGGAAAAGGGTTCGGAGCTCTCAAAAGTCATTGAGATGGCTGATGTGACGACACAGACTGAAACGACTGCAACAGAGCAGCCATTGGATGCCAAAAGTACGCTGACTCACGTCAATGTAGAACAACAGACTGCTGAAACAGCTGCTCCAGTAGAGGGATTGCATAGTCCGATCAATCAATCTCCAAAGGAAGTTGAAGTATTAAAATCACAAATGAGGTCACTAGTAAACGACTTGCTGAAAGCCCAGAAAAAGCTGGATGCAGAGGTACACATGAAGAAGTCTCTTCAGGAAAGATGTCTGGATTTGGAACAAGAGCTGGCTAATGTCCAGCTGGGTATGGAGGAAATAGACGACCCTCTCACTGGTCTAGCTCAGGACGACACCGAATATTACCATGACCTGGTGGACGACACCGAATATTACGATGTCCTGTCCTGCCCAGCTTGTAACTTCGACTCCCAAAGTGCAGAAATCATAGAGGAGCACCAAAAGTCTACGGAACATCGGGAGAAGCTGGCTCTACGACGGAAACAGGAGGAAGAGAAGGAGGAACTGCGCATGCAGCTGGCAGCTGTGGCAGCTGACAATGGAGCCCAGAGAGTCTCCAAGAAGCAGAAAAGGAAAAGTAAAAACAGAAGATGACCCAGCTGAACCATTATCACCTCTACCAGATCACACACGTGGTCCCTCCGATCGGAGCCAAGTCAGTTCGGAAGTTCAAGCTGTTAAATCCATGAAAGGACTATTGAATGAGTAACATGAACCGACTACACCACAGAGATTGAATCTGTGAACTGTTTTCCGCAGAGACTGAATCTGTGATATGTTACGTTAAACATGAAGTTATATATGTATATATGTTATTACGTTATGTTAAATGGGGGGATGACTATAAAGCTAAGAAGGGAGGAGTGTTGTGTATGTAACCTGTTCCACCTTAAGAGAGCTTAAGCCTGTTCCACCTTAAGAGATGTACTAGTTTCTCAGGCTGCTGTAGACGTAATACCGGGGGTGAACACACCTGTATATAAGCACTGTGCAGTAATCTTGTATTCAGTATAGTCCCTACCTCCAACCAGTAAAGACCTGTTTTATTGTTACTCATTAGTCTGTGTCTTAATTAACTAGATAACTCACAGACTTAACAGGGGCACTTCTCACAGGGCGCATGGTCCTCAACTCAAAGCAGCACCAACAGTTCTCAACCACTCTCTGGACATTAGCTCAATAAAGGAGAGTTTATATAGAATGATATGATGTAGAATTATTTGATAAAGAGGAGCACCCCCCTCCCCCCCACGCACCCCCCCCACCACCTGACTCCCGTTTGTTCCTGGCTCGTTGCACCGAGAGCTGGTGACACCCCGGAGCAAGGGAGTAAGGGCATTGCAACAGGAGATTTAAACTGTGAAGATCTTCCGGGCTGCTAGCAGCAGCACCCGGGAGATCCATGCTGCATTACGGGTCACTCCTGGGCAATCCGGGATGGTTGGCAACCCCTACTCTGTAGAATGAAGAATTAAGTCGATCTGCAACAGCTTCAATTTTCCTTTATTATGGAAGCCACTTACTTTTTGCCAACCTCACCATCTCCCATGGCAAGAGCTGAGCGAGTCCCCACCACCGCCATGACATTCTCCTCAAAGAGGTGAGGGGTTTAAAGGTGGTGATGTCCACTCCAGTGGTTCGCTTCTTGCAGGCGTTGAACGATATTTGGTCCTGCTGGAAGATCGAGTGAAGGAGGGTAAGGCCAGCATTTGAGGAGTGTGTGCCAAGTGAGAGAGCTGAAGTAAGAGATGTGAGGCTGCTAAAGTGGAGGAAGGGCTTTTAGAGTTGTGCATGTAAGTAACCGCGGTGAGGAGAGCTGGGTAACCATAGTACAAGATGCCAAATGACTGCCTCCCTTAAGCAGAAAGCTTTGTGGAAATGTTACTTTAAGAGGATGAAGAGGGGAAGCTAGATAAATACATGAGAGAGGCGATGTGTTCAGTGTGTTACCGTGCATGCTCTGCTGAGGATGTGGAGCTTGCAGTGGCACAAGAACAATGAGGCAAAGTGGCCTTCTTTTGTGCTTAAGATTTAACGATTCCATGGCTACCATGGGACAGCTTGCCCCTGAGTGAAGGTCCAATGTAGGCTGAAACCTTTCCTGCAGCCATTGTAATGCCACCTTACAGCTGGATCCTGCACCTTGAACATAGTTAAACGTAGAGAAGATGTTTCCGCTTGTGGGGGAGACCAGAACTCGGAGCTGTTAGATCCGTGATTCTGAAAGTATGATGTTTTTCCATAACCACACGGATGCTGTAACTTAACAATCAACAGGTATTTACTGGAGGAGGGTAAGCTCAAGACTGGGGGTACAGAGGCATGTGCAAGGCTTATATACAGGTGTGGTCACTGCCGGTACTACAGTATACAAGAGCTGTAAAAGTAGTTCTGTCTTAAAGGTACATACACTACAATTCCTCCCCTTTTAGATTAGTAGTACCCCTAATATTCAAATAACAATTAACACTTTAACATGTACATTAAACAACAATAGTCCATTTATAGATTCAGTCTTTGGGGCGGCTTCCTGATCCTTTTGGGATAGCGCCTTTCCTGAGGTTCTTGTTCTTGGTGTGGAGGCGAATCTGGCCCCTTTTCATCGGGTAGTTCATCGGTTTCCACTGCTCCTGGTTCTGAGGTAGATGCTACCGGTATGTCGGGTTCATCCCCAGGTACTCGAGACATGGGGTTGACTCGTTCCTGTGACGCTAAGATCTGATCGACGTGGCATCTCACAATGTTCTCCCCGACATCCACTGTGTACATTAATGGCCCCTGCCTTGTGCATATCGTTCCGGGTTGCCATTTCTCTGTTCGGTAGTCACGGGCCAAGACTGGTTGTCCTACATTGAAGCTCCTTGTCGGCTTCTCATTGATGTGCTGGAATTGTTTATCCTCAACATTTCTTCGCACATTTGGTCTGAGCAAGTCCAGACGAGATTTCAACCTTCGGTTAAAGAACATCATGGCCGGGGCCTGGTTGGTAACTGCATGTGTCGCGTTTTGGTAGGCTAATAAGAAATTGTCCAGCTTATGCTGTAGTGGAATTTCATCGTCGCACATGGCCTTTATCGCCTTCTTAAAGGTTTGTACGAACCTCTCAGCCAATCCATTTGTGGCTGGATGATACGGGGCGGATGTGTAATGCCTTACCCCATTCCTCCTCATAAATTTTCGAAACTCTTCAGACACAAACTGTGGTCCATTATCAGAGCAAATCTGCTCTGGCAAACCGTTTCTGGCAAATATGGTCCGTAGGACTGCAATTGTTTTTTCTGTAGTGGTTGAGGACATTTTTATCACCTCAGGCCACTTAGAATGAGCAGCCACTGCTATTAAGAACATTGAGTCCATGAATGGACCAGCAAAATCAATATGCACCCATTGCCATGGAGAGGAGGGCCACTCCCATGGGTGTAGAGGGGCATATGGTGGTGCATTTTGGACCTTCTGGCATCCTGAGCAGCTCTTGGTTAGGTCTTCGATTTGTTGATCGATTCCCGGCCACCACACATAAGCCCTAGCAAGGCTTTTCATTTTCACTCCCCCCAGATGACCTTCATGTAGATCATTTAGCACTCTCTCCCTTAACTTGGGTGGAATCACCACACTGGATCCACACATCACTGTCCCCTGGCATACTGACAGCTGTTCTCTTCTGGATGAGAATGCTGGCAACAGTGAGTCGCCATGTGTTGGCCATCCCCTCACCGTCAAATCATATACCCGAGACAGCGTCGGATCATTGCGGGTCTCCTTCTCTATATCCGTGTTCGTTACTGGCAATCGTTCAATTATTGACGAATAAAATATCTCGATAGGGTCCACTGCTGGTGCTTCCTCCACAGTAGGCAGTGGCAGGCGCGATAGCCCATCAGCGTTTCCATGCTGTTTCGTGCCTTTATATTCTATTTCATATTGATTCACCCCTAGAAACAGGGACCATCTTTGTAACCGTTGTGCAGTCATCACTGGAATGCCCTTCTTAGGATTAAAGATGGAGACAAGTGGTTGGTGGTCAGTCAGCAAGGTGAACTTCTGCCCATGCAGATAGTGGTTGAATTTTTTTACTCCCCATACTGGGCTGAGGGCCTCCCTGTCAATCTGGGCGTAGTTGCGCTCGGCTGAGGTTAGTGACTGAGACGCAAAGGCTACTGGCCTCTCCAACCCGTCTGGGAATTTGTGTGACAGCACCGCTCCAATACCATAGGGTGATGCATCACATGCCAAACGAATTGGTAGTGCTGGGTTGAAATGGGCCAACACCTCTTTTGATGTGATCAATTCTTTACACTTCTGGAAAGCTCGTCTACGTTCGTCATTCCACTTCCATGGTACCCCTGTTTGCAGTAGGGTGTTCAGTGGGTGTAATACCGTGGACAAATTTGGTAAGAACTTGTGGTAGTTTACCAGCCCGAGAAATGACCTCAGTTGTGACACATTTTCCGGTGCTGGAGCCTTGACTACTGCCTCAATCTTTTCAGGGGACTTATGTAACCCCTCTTCATCGATGATGTGGCCACAATACGAGATCTGTTTCTGGAAAAACTCGCACTTGTGGCGATTAGCTCATAGCCCATACTCCTTTAATCTGGTGAGCACCTTCTCCAAGTTGGCGAGGTGATCACTGTCATTTTCGCCCGTGACCAGGATGTCGTCCAAATAACACTGGGTCCCTGGAATCCCTTGCAGGACTTGATCCATTGCCCTTTGCCAAATAGCCGGAGCTGATGCTACCCCGAACACCAGCCGGTTGTATTGATAGAGACCTTTATGAGTGTTAATCGTAAGGTATTGTTTCGAAGCTTCTTCTACCTCCATTTGTAAGTACGCCTGGGCGAGATCAATTTTGGTGAAGCGTTTACCTCCAGATAGCGAAGCGAAAATATCCTCAATTCGTGGAAGCGGATATTGTACCGTGTGAAGGACTGGGTTCACTGTCACCCTAAAATCCCCACAGATGCGGACCTTCTTTGGTTCCCCAGGCATATTACTCAATGACCTCTTCATTACAGGAATGATGGGTGTAGCCCACTCGCTCCAGTCTACTTTGGACAGTACTCCTGAACGTTCCAACCCTTCCAGCTCTGCTTCGACAGCTGGTCTGATCGCATAAGGCACTGGTCTGGCCTTAAGAAACTTTGGGCTTGCATTTTCCTCTATTTTAATCGTTGCTGTTATGCCTTTTAGTGTTCCGAGTCTCTCCTGGAACACTTCTTTTGCGTCAGTTAGCATTTTTGACAGTCGTCCAGGTGTGACGTCGTCATCCTTTTTGGCCTCAACCTTCAGCGCCTGTATGGAATGCCAATCTAATTGTATCTTCCGGATCCATTCACGTCCTAGCAGTGGTGGTCCTCCATCTGACAATACATATATATCCATTTTAGGTATTTCCTGGCCTTTATGTATCACTTTCATCCTTATTTTTCCTTTGGGGTAGACTTTTTTGCCCCGTGTACGCCTTCAAGACAATCTCTGTAGCTTTCAAGGGTATATGTGAAAATAGCCGCTTATAGTCCCTTTGGTTTATGACTGTTAGGGCTGATCCTGTGTCCAATTTCATTTTCACTTGGACTCCGTCTATCTTGAGTGTAACCCAAATAGTCTGGTGATCCTCCATTTTGGTTACCTTATGTAGTTTCAGACAACCCAGCTCCTTGCTTCCGGAGTCTGTGTCACTTTTCTGTTCGTCTGAACTACTGTCCATCAACTGGTATACCTTTTTGTACTTCTCCTGTGGAGATTTCTTACTGTTGGTTTTCTTCCCAGACCTGCAGACTCTTGCTATGTGTCCTGCTTTTCCACACTGTCTGCACACTTGGTCCTTGAACCAACAATCCTTCTGGTCATGTGTTGTTCTGCCGCAGCGATAGCACTTCCCTGTTCCATAGGGCATTTCATTGGTGCCATATTCTTGCGGTCTCCGTTGTATCTCTGCAGCGCCCCTTGCGGCTGCTTCGTGTGATACTGCCATACTGAAAGCCTTGTCCAGCGTAAGATCCTTTTCTGATAGAAGCCGTTTCTGGGTTCCTTCACTTTGCAGCCCACACACAAACTTGTCCCTTAACGTATCTGCTAGTCCCGCTCCAAACTGGCAGTGTTTTGATAGCTTGCGCAGTTCCGTTAGGTACTCAGCATTGCTTTCGTCTTTGTGTTGGTTCCTTTTATGGAACTTAAATCGTTCTGCTATCAGCAGCGGTGTGGGGTTTAAGTGGTCCTGTAGGATTTCTACTATGCTTTCGAAATTCTTGTTCACCGGCTTCTCTGGGGTTATTAGGTTTCGCAGTAACCCATATGTTTTTGCACCCATGGAATTTAACAAAACCAGTGTTTTCCTAGCATCTGGCACTTCATTTGCCCTGCAGTACACCTCAATACGTTCCACATATGTCGCCCAATCTTCGACTTCATTGTTGAACATAGAGGTACTGCCACTCTTCGGCATCCCTGGGTGTGATTTAACTGTCAAAAATGTCATCTCCCGCGCTTCCCCTTCTTCTCCGCTGGCACAAAATGGCGTCTCCCGCGCTTTCCTTCCTTCCCGCGCTCGCCCTTCTTCTCCGCTGCGGCTTCTAAAAATGGCGTCTCCCGTGCTCTTCCTTCTTCTCCGCGGCTCAATGGCATCTCCCGCGCTCTCCCTTCTTCTCCCCGCGGACACTGTTCAGCCCTTGAGCCCTGGCCATGCTCTGCGCGTTTTTTTTTTCGTTTCCGCCGCTCGGTCCTGAACCCAGCTGTTGCTTTACCCTCTCTCTCTCCATTTTGTTTTTTTTTCTCTCGACGCTGCTCGGTTTTCAACCCCCGGCTGCGCCCTGTGTGCTTCACTCTCTGTCTTACCCCGTCGACACTGCTCGGCTTTGTCTCCGCCGTCGGTCGGCTCCAGCCGCCACTGTCCAGGAAGGGTCTGCGCTGTACCTGTCGTCAGTCTCTTGCTGATCGTCGTGGCTGGGGAACCAAGCCCGGCTCTCCACAGCCTCCCCTGTGATGTTCACTCTCTGCCGGACGACTGGGCAGTTGCTCGTGGTCGACGCCCGTGTTTCTGGCCTCGACTTTCCCTCCCGGAGCGAATCCTCGAAGGGAAATGCAGAGTTGCAGGTAGATTCGAATCGACACTCGTCGCCACTGTTAGATCCGTGATTCTGAGAGTATGATGTTTTTCAATAACCACACGGATGCTGTAACTTAACAATCAACAGGTATTTACTGGAGGAGGGTAATCTCAAGACTGGGGGTACAGAGGCATGCGCAAGGCTTATATACAGGTGTGGTCACTGCCGGTACTACAGTATACAGGAGCTGTAAAAGTAGTTCTGTCTTAAAGGTACATACACTACAGGGGCCATAAATATAAGAGAGCCACTAATAAATCCAATAAGGAACTCGGGAAAAACTTCCTTACTCAGAGAGTGGTGAGAATGTGGAACACGCTACCACATGGAATGGTTGAGGCGACTAGCATAGATGCATTTAAGGGGAAGCTAGATAAAGACATGAGGGAGAAAGGAATACAAGGATATGTTGATAGGGTGAGATGAAGTAAGGTGGAAGGAGGCTCATGTGGAGCATAAACACTGGCATAGACCTGTTGGGCTGAATGGTCTTTTTCTGTGCTGTAAATCCTATGTGGGCTGCGAGAAGCAGTCGTGTTCCACTTCTAGGGACCAAGATCATGGCTTTCAAAAGGGAGTTGGATAAGTACCTGAAGGAAAAAAAATTGCGGGGCTATGGGGAAAGGGCGGAGGAGTGGGACTAGCTGAAGTGCTCTTACAGAGAGCCGGCACGGGCTCGACAGGCCGAATGAAGTCCTTCTGTGCTGGAACCATTCTATGATTCCACTCTATGACATGTGGCCTATAGGAGAACAGTTTATATCAAAAATTCACTGTTGTAACATCATTTCAGGAGCAGGATGTGTAAAAGCAATATGAAATTATTAAAATCTTACTTATCTCGAACAAGATTAATTCACACGCAGGCTACAGCAATCTCACCATCAGGCACTTGCCGTAATAAGTGGTCCTCTGGAGTGTTCAAGCATGAGCTGTAGCAAAATAAATATTTGAGTCAAATAATGATTTCAGCAAGAGCCAAGCTTAAAGCTTCTAACTTATTAATGTGCAGCAGAGCCCCCTTGAAGATCTGAAGAGAACTTTGCATTTACATTCATTCCCCTATTACCCAGTGTGATTTATAAACAAGGTTATCAAAAGAAGCAATTTCTGAAATGTCTCCCTGCCAGCTCACAAAGCCAACTCCTGCTGATTCTTCCTCTCACTGAGTAATCATTTCTCAGCTATTTTAAAGTACACTATCATTAGCTGAAAATGATGCTGTGGGCCACAAGCTTCCCTGAGACTCGCCTCTGCGAAAGGATATCATATCTGCTTCTTAAGAGTATAATTTTGCAAAATAAATTGCTCTCTTTACAGAAGAATTTCACCTTTGCATGGCTGCAATGTATGTGCACCCATAAGGACATATCTCAAAGAAAAAGCATCTCCCTTCTAAATCTCAATGGCCTATTGGACAAGATACATCCCCCTGTTTGATACTGAGCCAAGAGAGGGAATTGACCATTGCCTAATTAATATTTGTGCATATAGTTTTCCATATAATTTTGGACAAGGTGGAGGAATGCCTGCATGAAGCCAATGGAAATGAAAATCCACAGAGATGTATAGCGTGGGGTTGATATCGGCCGTTTTACACTCCCGCACAAAGTCAAAATGGCCCCCAAAGACTCTTCAATTGAGGTGTTACTGTCTGCAATTCAACAAAGAAGGACCCAGCTTTTAGGCCCTGGGGGAAGATGTCCCATGATCTGGGCCCACGGCAAGAGGCAGCCTTGGTGATGATTGTCATCTTACCCTTTTAAGGAATGTCTTTTGAAATGTGGGTTGAATTCTCTTTGATGGCAGGCAGAGTTGCTTCTTAAAGGTGAAAGTGGCCGAAAACATCTGGCCCCAGCAGGGCCCGAGGGAGATCAGGCGGTAAGTCTTTGAGGTAGAGACCTAGCATTGCACCTAAATGGCCCCACTCCACCCCCCCAATTCTCCTCCAGGGAATGCCTGAAAAAGGACAACCAAACAGAGGAAATTCCAACCCAGTGTCTCTGCTGTTTCACACCTTCATAATCATAATCATAATCAACTTTATTGTCATTGTTAGTGCACAAGTGCAGTACAACGAAATGTAGGCTTGCGGCTCCCGAGAGTGTACATTTAGATTAAGACATTTAAACATTCAACATACATTTGGCTTGTAATACATTAACATAAACATAACCATAATAAAGTGCATTGGCAGATGTGCAGGCTTTAGAGTTTATTTGTGCAGTTCAGTAGGATGACAGCCCTGGGAAAGAAGCTGTTCCTAAATCTGGTCGTGCGGGTGCAAATGCATCTGTAGCGTCTCCCAGATGGCAGGAGGGCGAACAGACTGTGGCTGGGGTGGGTAGGGTCTTTGATGATGGACCGTGACCTCCGTAAACAGCGTTTCTGGTATATGTGCTCTATGGTTGGTAGCCGGGTGCCGGTAATGCGTTGGGCAGTTTTGACTACCCGCTGCAGGGCTTTCCGGTCATAGCAGCTACAGCTGCCATACCATACTGTGATACAGTTCGTCAGGATGCTCTCTATTGTGCAGCGGTAAAAGTTAGAGAGGATCAGGGGTGACAGGTTACATCCCTTCAGCCTCCTTAGGAAATATAGGCGCTGCTGGGCCTTCTTCACCAGAGAGGAGGTATTGAGGGACCAGGAGAGGTCTTCCGTGATGTGGACTCCGAGGAACTTAAAGCTGTCCACCCTTTCCACCACAGCCCCATTGATGTGGATGGGGGTGTGACTTCCGCCTTTAGACTTCCTGAAGTCCACAATGATTTCTTTGGTTTTCTTGATGTTAAGGGCCAGGTTGTTATCGGCGCACCACTTCACGAGATGCTGGACCTCCTCCCTGTAGGCTGACTCATCGTTGTTGGTGATCTGGCCTACTACCGTGGTACCATCCGCAAACTTGATGATGGTGTTGGAACCATGAACAGCCACACAGTCGTGGGTGAAGAGAGAGTAGAGGAGGGGGCTCAGCACACATCCTTGTGGGGCCCCCGTGTTCAGGCTCGGGGGGGGGAGGTGTGGTTACCTAATTTGACAGACTGTGGTCTGTTTGTTAGGAAGTCCAGGGTCCAGTTGCAGAGGGAAGTGTTCAGGCCAAGAGTGTGGAGTTTGGTGGCCAGCTTGTTGGGGACGATAGTGTTGAATGCTGAGCTGTAGTCTATGAACAGCATTCTGATGTAGGTCTCTTTACCATCTAAGTGATTCAGTGCAGAGTGTAGAGCAGTTATGATTGCATCCTCCGTTGATCTGTTTGCACGATAGGCAAACTGGTGTTGGTCAAGAGAGGCGGGAACACTGGCTTTGATGTGAGCCAGGACCAGTCTCTCGAAACACTTCATTATGATGGGTGTGAGTGCGACAGGTCGATAGTCGTTCAGGCATATCTCAGAAATATCTCAGCACTGCGTGAAGGTGGCAACACTTGATCTTTATCTCAGGCTTTCCACATTAAGAACCGCATGGATTTGAGGATGACTTGGGGACTGGAGGACGTAAGTACAAACGTAATAAGCCTGAAGTGAGAAAAGAGATTGGAAGACTATCACTTCCCTCCCCAGAGCAGTAAATATGTAGAATGAGTGCGCACCGAAAACACTTCTACACAGATATTGGGGTAGAAATTCAATTGAGTTTCGCCCATTTTTCAGGCATTAAATTGGCGTTCCTCATATCAATTTCGCAGTGGGACTTTGCAGACTGGAAGGGTGTATGGAATGCGACTGAGCTATTTTGGTTAAGGTGCTCCTTAGGTGTCCCTGGAGGCTGCCTGAAATGAAAGCTGGGCTCATTAAAATATGTAAATTAGGGCCCAGCACTTGAATTAGGAGCTTTCAACAAACTGGTGTTTGGGAGCTTTGAATTTGGTCATTCCTAAGCTCGTCCAGAAAACCAATGCGGGAACATTCAGAAATGAGGCTGAAGCCCTGGTATTTAAAGGGATCTTTACCTCCATTAAGGTAAGTCACCAAATTTTTTGGCTACTGGGGATTTGTTGCGCCAGTTTTTGGCTGTTTGGAAAGCCTTTAATACGATTGGCAGCTGTTGGTGAGCTGACTTTTGGCTGAAGCTGTATTCTGTCAAGTCACTGGCTGTAGGATTACTGAGAAAGACGGGAATGCTTCTGGGAATGCCTTTGAGGCTGCCACACCAAGGGTGACTAGCAGCAGTAAGTATGCCAGCACAGTCCTGCGGAGGATCAAAGAAGTAGGCAAGAGAGGCACAGGCAAAGGAGGCCTTACAGCAGGTGAGTGCCTCGCAACAGGATCTGTTACCTCCAGATAGGGTCTATCCAGTGCCGTAAAGAGTAATATCTTCTTTTTCATAGAATCATAGCATAGTACAGCACAGAAGGAGACCATTCGGCCCATCGAGTCTGTGCTGACTCTTTCGAAAAGCAATCCAGTTTGTCCCACTCCCCTGTTCTTTCCCCATATCCCTGCAATTTTTTTCTCCTTCAAGTATTTATCCAATTTCCTTTTGAAGGCTACTATTGAATCTGTATCCACCACCCCATCAGGCAGTGCATTCCAAATCCTAACCACTCATTGCGTAAAAAAGTTTTTCCCCATGTCGCCTCTGGTTCTTTTGCCAATCACCTTAAATCTGTGCCCTCTGGTTATTGACCCTTCAGCCATTGGAAACAGTTTCTCTTTATTTACTCTACCTTAACCATTCATGATTTTAAACACCTCTATCAAATCCCCTCTTAGCCTTCTCTGCTCTAAGGAGAACAACCCCAGCTTCTCCAGTCTATCCACGCAACTGTAATCCACATCCCTGGAACCATTCTCGTAAATCTCTTCTGAACCCTCTCCAAAGCTTTCATGTCCTTCCTAAAGTGTGGTGCCCAGTATTGGACACAATGGCCACGATTTACCCTAACTCGGAGGGTCCGTGGCAGGCGATGTTGGTGGCAAGTCTTCGCCCCACTGCTGCTCCATCCCTCCCTCCGAAATAACTTTCCAATGATTGGGCTTGTTAAGCCTGCCCAGCGCGTTTCCCGGCCAGTTGAAGGAAGCGGGTCTGATGACGTTATTTTGACGCGTCATCTATTGGTTTCCTTAAAGGGACCGTGTCCACCTTTATTTTGACATTTGTGCTGTCAGTGTTCTACAGCACTGAGGTGCTGCAAACACTGAAAAGCACTGCACAAAGGTGCACGGTGGCACCCAGGATCTCCCATGACCCCCCTCCATTTGCTTACGGAGGGAGTCACAGCACGCAGGGTGGTTCTCTTCCCTTCCCATGGGTGGAAGAGACTTCCCCAGGGCACCAATGCAGCCTGGTTGCACATTGCACAGGAGGACACAAGCAGGAATGGCATCAGGAGGACATAGGCGCGGTGGCGCAAATCTTTCAATGATCTCAGTAGATCACGAAACGTTACTGCAAAGTCACATTCAACCTCATCCTGCTGTGCCACTCATCACATCCCCATCACTCTGCCTTCTCCACCCTACTCCTACACATCCTTACTCACACCAACTTACCTTGCACCTCCACCCATCCCTCTCTATCTTCATTATCATATCCCCATCTCACTAGCCACCCCTCACACTCACCCTCATTCTAGTGCAATCATACCGACTAACAACACACAAGGGTAGGCATTTGGGTGTTTTAGCCAATGTTCATGTAAAGTTTGTTAATGTGCAGTCAAACATTCGAATCTATATTTTCAACACTTAGGCCTAGAAATTCAGTGGCGCCCCGTTTGGGGCGCCAGTCTCGCCAGGGCGCCGGAAGTACCACCCCAGAAGGAGTCGCGAACGCCCGCCAGAAATTCAGTTTCAGCGCCCCAGACGGAAGCACAGCGCTACTCGAGGCGCCCCGCATCCCTCTTGGGGCGCTGCAACTGAAAATCACAGCGCAACGTGCCGCAGTGCCACACGATGCGGCACGGCGCGCTGCGGTACAGCAGGCCTTCCTCCCCTTCTTAAAGGGGAGGGGCCTGCTGCAGCGTGATCGGCGATTGCGAGTGCCGGCAAAAGAGCCTGGCACCGAGGAGAAGTGCCGGGCTCTTGGGACACAGCCGGCACAATGCGGGGGGTGGGGGGGAGGGTTCAGGAGGCCATGGACGGCGGCGCGAAGAGGTGCTGGCAGGCGGCCAGCAAAAATAATGGCCGCCCCGCACATCCGCGCCTCTACCGTTGCAGGTAGGCCCCCCTGAACCGGTCGCAAATTGCGACCAGCATTAAAGCAGGGGACGCTACCAAATTTCGCGATCAGGGCGGTAGCGGGGCGCTGCGCACACCAATGACGTCATCGGTAGCGGTGCAGCGCTAACGGCTAGCGCCGCCATTAGCGTCCCGCTAAAATTAGTGGGAGGCGTGGCCAGTGGCATTAAACCCACTAAGTGCCCTCTTTGGGCGCTAACGGGTGGCGCAGCCCACTGAATTTCTAGGCCTTAGCGTTTTTGGACAGATTCGTGGGCACCTTTGGAAGTGGCTTAGTGAGTTACAGTGTATAGTAAACATAGAAACATTGAAGTTAGGAGCAGGAGTAGGCCATTCAGCCCTTTGAGCCTGTTCCGCCATTTAATGAGATCATGGCTGATCATCCAAATTCAGTACCCTGCCCCTGCTTTCTCCCCATATCCCTTAATCCCTTTAGCCTTAAGAAATATATCTAACTCCATCTTCAATATATTTACCGAATTGGCCTCAACTGCTTTCTGTGGTAGAGAATTCCACAGGTTCACAACTCACTGGGTGAACAAATTCCTCATCACAGTCCTAAATGGCTTACCCCTTTTCCTTAGACTGTGAACCCTGGTTCTGGACTCCCCCGCCATCGGGAACATCCTCCCTGCATCTAGTCCGTCTAGTCCTGTTAGAATTTTATAAGTTTCAATGAGATCCCCTCTCATTCTTCTAAACTCCAGCGAATATAAGCCTAATCGACCCAAGCTCTCCTCATACGTCATTCCTGCCATCCCAGGTATCAGTCTGGTGAATCTTCGCTGCACTCTCTCCAAGGCAAGAACATCCTTCCTCAGATAAGGTGACCAAAACTGCACACAATACTCAAGGTGTGGTCTCACCAAGGCCCTGTACAACTGCAGCAAGACATCCTTGTTCCTGTACTTGAATCCTCTTGCTATGAAGGCCAATATACCATTTGCCTTCTTAACCGCCTGCTGCACCTGCATGCTTACCTTCAGCGACTGGTGCACAAGGACACCCAGGTCTCGTCGCACTTCCCCTTTTCCCAATCTATTGCCATTCAGATAATAAACTGTCTTCCTGTTTTTGCCACCAAAGTGGATAACCTCTCATTTATCCATATTATACTGCCTCTGCCAAGCATCTGCCCAATCACCCAGCCTGTCCAAATCATACTGGAGTCTCTCTGCATTCTCCTCACAGCACACACGCCCACCCAGCTTTGTGTCGTCTGCAAACTTGGAGATATTACATCTAGTTCCCTCGTCTAGATCATTAATATATATTGTGAATAGCTGGGGTCCTAGCACCGATCCCTGCGATACCCCACCAGTCACTGCCTGTCAGGCTTACTGATCTATAATTCCCTGTTTTCTCTCTACCACCTTTTTTAAATAGTGGGGTTACATTAGCTACCCTCCAATCCATGGGAACTGTTTCAGAGTCTATAGAATTTTGGAAGATGACCAGCAATGCATCTACTATTTCTAGGGCCACTTTGTAAGCACCCTAGGATGTAGATTATCAGGCCCTGGGGATTTATCGGCCTTCACTCCCATCAATTTCCCTAATGCCATTTCCCTACAAATACTGATTTCATTCAATTCCTCTCTCTCATTAGACTCTATGTTCCCCGACATCTCTGGGAGGTTATTTGTGTCCTCCTTTGTGAAGACAGAACCAAAGTATGTATTTAATTGGTCTGCCAATTGTTTGTGCCCCATTATAAATTCCCCTGATTCTGACTGCAAGGGACCTATGCTTGACTTCACCAATCTTTTTCTCTTCACATATGTTGAGTCTGTGTGTCCCAGTTATGCTTATTATAAATCACTGGACACAGACAACAAGAATAACTTTAACAGGTCTTTACTATTCGGAGGTCAGGGCTGAACTGCCCAGCAAATCACTACACAACGTTTATATACCGGTGTGGTCACCACCGGTATTACAGTATACAGCAGCCAAGAGAAAGTAGTACATCTCTTAAGGTAGTTCTCTTAAGGTGGAACAGGTTACATACACCACAATCCTCCCTTTTTAGCTTAACAGTGTATATCCCCATTTAACATAACATAATAACATATATATATATATATACAGCTTCATGCAAAACAGTTCAAAGATTCAGTCTCTGAGGAGGCCTCCTGATCCGAGTTGGATAACGCCTTTCAGGGGTCTCTGATTCTCGTTGCTGGGGTGACTCATCTAGTTGATCTCTTATGGATTGGACATCATCATCAGGTACATTCACTTCTGAGGTAGATGCTTCAGGTTCACTAACTTCTTCCACAGTTGTCTCTGCCGTAACCATGGGTTCGACCCTTGTTCTCGATTCTACCAGTTGGTCAGCATGACGTCGTATTACATTTTCACCAATATCTACCATGTACATCAGGGGTCCTTGTCTGGCCCGAATTGTTCCAGATTGCCATTTCTCATTTTTATAGTCCCGGGCTAACACTGGTTGTCCTATTTCGAAACTCCGAGTGGTCTTGTTATTTATATGCTGGAACTGTTTGTTCTCGACTTCCCTCCGGACATTTGGTTTTAACAAGTCCAACCTGGACCGCAACCTCCTGTTATAGAACATCATGGCAGGACTTTGGTTTGTCACTGCATGAGTGGCGTTTCGATATGCCAGTAGGAAATTGTCCACCTTGTGTTGTAGTGGAACCTGATCTTCGCTCATGGCCTTTATTGCTTTTTTGAACGTTTGTATAAATCTCTCGGCCAACCCGTTTGTAGCCGGATGATATGGGGCAGAGGTATAATGCTTCAACCCATTCTTCTTCATGAATTTCTGGAATTCTTTTGACATGAACTGTGGTCCGTTGTCTGAACATATTTGTTCTGGCAATCCATTTCTTGCAAATATCGTTCTTAGCACCGCGATCGTCTTTTCCGAGGTAGTGGTAGTCATCTTAATCACTTCTGGCCATTTAGAATGTGCGTCCACCGCAATTAAAAACATGGAGTCCATGAATGGACCAGCAAAGTCAATATGTACACATTGCCATGGGGTTGAAGGCCATTCCCATGGATGCAGCGGTGCAATGGGGGGTGCATTTTGAACTTTTTGGCACCCTGAGCAGCTTTTCGTCAGATCCTCTATCTGTTGGTCGATACCCGGCCACCACACATAAGCCCTAGCAAGGCTTTTCATCTTGACTCCCCCCAGATGACCTTCATGCAGTTTCTTTAGAACTCTCTCTCTTAACTTAGGAGGAATAATCACCCTTGTTCCATACATCAATGTTCCTTGACAGACGGACAGCTGTTCTCGTCTTGCTGAGAATGCCGGTAACAGTGGATCACCATGTGCTGGCCATCCCTTCACTGTCAATTCGTAGACCCGGGACAGTGTCGGGTCGTTCCTGGTTTCTCTTTCAATACTTGCATTGGTGACTGGTAAACATTCGATGATGGTCGAGTGAAATAACTCAACAGGGTCAACCGTCGGTGCATCCTCCGCTGTAGGTAGTGGCAGGCGCGACAGCCCATCAGCATTACCATGCTGCTTTGTACCTTTGAATTCGATCTGATATTGATGTGCCCCTAGGAAAAGGGACCATCTCTGGAGCCTCTGTGCTGTCATCACCGAAACACCCTTCTTAGGGTTAAAAATGGATACCAACGGCTGGTGGTCTGTCATTAGCGTAAACTTTTGGCCCTGCAGGTAATGATTAAACTTCTTTACTCCCCACACAAAGCTGAGAGCCTCCCTATCTATCTGAGCATAGTTGCGCTCAGTGGAGGTCAATGATCTGGATGCGAACGCGACTGGCCTCTCCAAGCCATTTGGCAACTTGTGTGAGAGTACTGCCCCAATACCATATGGAGAAGCATCACAAGCCAAACGAATAGGCAGCGTTGGGTTGAAGTGAGCCAACACTTCCTCTGAGGTGATCAATGCCTTGCTTTTGCGAAAGGCCCTCTTACAGTCCTCGCTCCACTTCCATGGTACTCCCTTCTGCAAAAGAGCGTTCAGCGGGTGCAGCATCGTGGATAAATTTGGCAGAAACTTATGGTAATAGTTAATCAACCCTAGGAACGACCTCAACTGGGATACATTATCTGGAGCGGGAGCCTTCACAACAGCTTCGATCTTGTCAGGAGACTTATGAAGCCCCTCCTGGTCAATGCCATGACCACAGTACGAGATCCGCTTCTGAAAGAACTCACATTTCTGGCGATTAACTCGAAGTCCATATTCTTTCAATCTGGTGAGCACCAGATCCAAATTTGCAAGGTGTTCCTCATCATCATCTCCTGTAATCAGAATATCGTCCAGGTAACATTGTGTGCCTGGAATTCCCTGTAATACCTGCTCCATGGCCCTCTGCCAAATTGCTGGAGCCGATGCCAATCCAAAAACCAGCCTATTATACCGATACAAGCCTCTATATGTGTTGATCGTGAGATACTGGCGTGACTCTTCCTCAACTTCCATCTGTAAGTACGCCTGCGCCAGGTCTATCTTGGTGAAGTGTTTCCCGCCAGACAACGAAGCGAAGATATTCTCAATCCGCGGAAGCGGATATTGCACCGTGTGAAGCACCGGATTAACAGTGATCTTGAAATCTCCACAGATGCGAACCTTCCCCGGTTCCCCCGGCTTGTTGCTCGATGAACGCTTCATGACGGGAACAATGGGCGTGGCCCACTCACTCCAGTCCACCTTAGACAGTACTCCTGAATGTTCTAACCCTTCCAGCTCAGCTTCCACAGCAGGTCGTATCGCATAAGGTACCGGTCTGGCTTTGAAAAATTTTGGGTTTGCATGTTCTTCAACCTTGATGTTTGCCGTAATTCCTCTCAGTGTTCCCAGTCCCTGTTGGAACACCTCTTTAGCATCATCCAATAGTCTGGACAATCGTTTAGGTTTGACATCTTCTTTTTTACCGGAATCTACCGTTAGTGCTTTTAAGGAATGCCAGTCCATATTTATTCTCCTGATCCACTCCCGTCCCAGTAGTGGTGGACCTCCCTCAGGTAGCACATATAAGTCCATTCCTCGGCTTTCTTTGCCCTTGTGGACCACCTTTACCTTTATCTTTCCGATGGGGAATACTCTTTGCCCCGTGTATGTTTTCAATACAATCTCCGTATCGCGTAGGGGAATATGTGGGAATAACCTTTTGTAATCTTGCTTATTCATGACCGTCAATGCCGATCCAGTGTCCAATTCCATCTTCACTTGGACTCCTGCTATCTGAAGTGTGACCCAGATAGTTTGGAGGTCTGCTTCATTACCCACATTGTGTACTCTTAGACAACCCAGTTCCTTACTGCTGGAGTCTGAATCTGACTTCTGTTCATCCGAACTGTTCTCTGTCACCTTGTGTACCTTTCTGCACTTTTCCTGCGGTGACTTTTTGTTGCTGGTCTTCTTTCCTGACCGGCATACTTTAGCTATGTGACCAAGCCTGCCACATTTTCTGCATTCCTGATTTTTGAACCAGCACTGGTTCTGATCGTGCGTTGTCTTTCCACAACGATAACACTTTACCGCACCCAAGGCCATTTGATTGGTGCTGAGTTCCGATGACCTTAGCTGCATTTCCGCAGTGCCTCTCGCTGCGGCTTCGTGCGATGCTGCAATAGTGACAGCTTTATCAAGCGTAAGATCATTCTCCTCTAGCAGTTGCTTTTGTGTTCCTTCTTTAAACAATCCACACACAAATTTATCTCTCAGCGCATCTGCTAGTCCTGTTCCAAACTGACAGTACTTTGATAGCTTACGCAGTTCAATTAAGAATTCAGCGTTGCTTTCTTCTTTCAGCTGCGTTCTTCTGTAAAATTTAAATCGTTCCGCTATCAGCAGCGGCGTGGGGTTTAAATGATTTTTCAGGACAGTAACAATATTCGCGAAAGTCTGATCCACCGGTTTATCTGGTGATACAAGGTGCTTCAATAGCCCGTACGTCTTCGCACCCATTGAGTTTAATAAGGTTAGTGCTTTCTTATCATCTGGTACCTCATTTGCTTTACAATAAACTTCCATGCGTTCTACATACGTGGCCCAATCTTCGACATCGCTATCAAAAGCATTGATGTTACCATGTTTAGGCATCCTTGCAAGTTTCTTTAAATTTTCTTTTTCCCAAAATGGCGGCTTCCTGCGCTTGTCTTCTTCCCCCGCCTACTAAAATGGCGGCTTCCCACGCTTGGCGGTTTTTCCCGCGCTCGTCTTCTTCCCCCGCCGACTACAATGGCGGCTTCCCGCGTTTGCCTTCTTCCCCCGCTGGCTGCAATGGCGATTGCCATGCTGCTGCCGTTCTCGCCTCCCCAGCGGTTCTCAATTCCCCGACGCTGCTTTTTGCTCCCCCGCGGTTCCCGTGGGCATTCACGCTTCCCCTGCTGTTGCGCCTCTCAGCCCAGCTTGCAGGCCGGTCCTTTACACCGGCTGCGGTTGAGTTCTCCGCGGTTCTCGTGGCCTTAATGCTGCCCCAGTCGCTGCGCCTCTCGGCCCCGATTGCAGCCCGGCCCTTTTCACCAGCCGCGGTCGAGTTCTCCACCCTTTTTCCTCCGTTTTCCCTCCCCTACTCCACAGCCAACGCGGCCGACTTTCTGCTCGTGTCGCTGATCGGCTTACCCACCACCGTGGTAGAAGGGACGATCACTGCCTGTCGCTGATGGAGGGCTTCGTGGTCAGAATTTTTCTTTTTAACCCGGGTTCTCGATGCCTCCAGTGCGATGTGGTGCTCAGCAGGATGATGAGGGCGGATGCCTCTTCTCGACACCCATTCTGAGGACGAAGCTGCCTTGGATGTAAAACTGCCGCAGGGTAAGATCGGACTCGTCGCCACTGTTGAGTCTGTGTGTCCCAGTTATGCTTATTATAAATCACTGGGCACAGACAACAAGAATAACTTTAACAGGTCTTTACTATTTGGAGGTCAGGGCTGAACTGCCCAGCAAATCACTACACAACATTTATATACCGGTGTGGTCACCACCGGTATTACAGTATACAGCAGCCAAGAGAAAGTAGTACATTTCTTAAGGTAGTTCTCTTAAGGTGGAACAGGTTACATACACCACAACATATCTATAGAAGCTTTTACAGTCAGTTTTTATGTTCCCTGCAAGCTTACTCTCATAATCTATTTCCCCCCTCTAAATTAATCTCTTTGTCCTCCTTTGCTGAACCCTAAACTGCTCCCAATCCTCAGGTTTGCTGCTTTTTCTGGCCAAATTATATGTCCTCTCCTTGGATCTTATGCTATCCCTAATTTCCCTTGTTAGCCACGGTTGAGTCACCTTTTTTGTTTTATTTTTATGCCAAACAGGGATGAACAAATTCTGTAGTTCATCCATGCAATCTTTAAATGTTTGCCATTGCCTATCCACCGTCAACCCTTTAAGTAACATTCCCCAATCAATCCTAGCCAATTTGTGCCTCATACCATCATAGTTTCCTTTACTTAAATTCAGGACCCTAGTTTCTGAGTCAACAACTTCACTCTCCATCTAAATGAAGAATTCTATCATATTATGATCGCTCCTCCCCAAGGGGCCTCGCAGAACAAGATTTCTAATTAACCCTTTCTCATTACATAATACACAGTCTAAGATGGCCTGATCTCTAGTTGGTTCCTCAACATATTGGTCCAGGAAACCATCCCTTATACACTCTAGGAATTCTTTCTTCACAGTATTGTTACTAATTTGGTTAGCCCAATCTATCTGTAGATTAACGTCACCCATGATAACTGCTGTGCCCTTATTGCACGTGTATCTAATTTCCCATTTAATGCCATCCCCAACCTCAGCATTACTGTTTGGGGGTCTGTATACAACTGCCACTAATGTTTTCTGCCCCTTGGTATTTCTCAGCTCTGCCCATACAGATTCCACATCATCAGAGCTAATATCCTTCCTTACTATTGTGTTAATCTCCTCTTTAACCAGCAATGCTACCCCACCTCCTTTTCCTTTTTTCCTGTCCTTCCTCAATATTGAATACCCCTGGATGTTGAATTCCCAGCCTTGGTCCCCCTGGAGCCATGTCTCTGTAATCCCAATTATATCATATCCATTTACATCTATTTGCGCAGCTAATTCATCCCCCTTATTACGAATGCTCCTCGCATTAAGACACAAAGGGGGAGAAACTCGGTTGTTAGCGCCACCAATTAATGTCTAAAGAGGCCGAGAAGTGGGGCGCTAGCCAATTTCCGGGAGGGCACAGGGCGCCTAGCGCCTCGCCCCATATTGAGCATGCATTTAGCGCCGGCGCTAAATGTTAGCGCCCGCTCATGGGCGCAGGCTGATTATGACGTAATTTGAGTGTGCAATGCCTTTTGGGCACCCCGGATCAGAAATTCAGTGGCGCCCCCACCTCCGTAGCGCCTAGCGCTAATAGTGACAGCTTACCTGGAACCTTACCAAGTCGCTCTTGGGCTGGAGGAGCGTTATTTAAAGGGGACTGGTGTGGTTTAAAAGCGGCAGCCATTTTTGGAGCACAACTTCCTCGAGAGCTACAAAGAGTTGCTGAGCTGCACACTGAGAGCCATTTGACCACTGAGCCAGCGCAGGCAGACGATCTTCAGCCTTCTGACCATCACCTTGCTGTTGGTGAGCCTTGACAACAGGGAACCTTCCTGTGGGCACTTATTATGGGGGCTGCATTGGAGGGGAACGTCCTGCTGCTGAATCATCTGGAAAGGGCACTGAGACGCTGGGAGAGGGGGGCGAGCATGGTCAGACGGAGGAGGGCCAACAGACGTCGCCACAGCAGACCTTACGCTGGCAGGGTTTTCCGACAGCAGTTTTCCTACATGAACATGCCAGAGGAGCAGTGTGTCAGAAGGCTGCGATTTAGAAAGGAGGTGGTGACTGAGCTGTGCCAGCTGCTTCAGCCAGATCAGATAAGGTGCAGGACATCTCTGTCGGCGGCTGAGAAGATGCCTGCTGGCCTGAACTTCTACGCGAGCGGCTCTTCTCAGGCTGCGTGTCAGAGGCTGATCAGAAGTAGCTTCTAGGCCCCTCTCATGCAATGCTTGCTGCCATTCCAAGAACAGGAATGGAACTGGTCTGATACCCCCAAGCCCGTGAAGGGCAAGATGCATGTAAATAGCAGGCATGGCTATTGTAAATGAAGAAAGTGTTTCATTACACAAAAGGTGGTTCCTTCAAACATGAGAAAGCTATGGCAACAGAAAGCAAAACTAATACACTGACACATAACTGACTCTCACACCCGGGAGATTGTCCAAAACATAAATCACATTCCGACCATCTTCCTTGGCCTTGATTCCACTGCGCCAACCAAAGCATCCAATGCCCCATCAGTGAGGCGTTCCGCCCTCTGCCTCACCCTCTCCATGTCTTGCTAGGCTGGTGCGCCACAGGTAGGCTCCCACCGCTTTGAAGGCCTACAAGGCAGTGAGTGTGTCTGGTGATGCCAATTGACCTGCCCCTTTAAGAGCTGGCTGGCACCAGTGTGTCTCAGGGAAAGTGATTATTGACAGCACCCTCGCTGCGCCTCGCCGCCGTGAAATTGGGTTGCGCCGCCGGGTTAGCGCCTTAAGAGTAGCGTGCAGCGCCTGATTTAGTGCCGCAATCAACTTTAGGGGTGCTGCAACCCAATATCGCGCTAGGTGGCGCTAAATTGCGCCTGGCGCTAAACTTTGTGCATCGCCAGGACTAGGGCCCCAAACGCGGCTATACCGAATTTCTAGGCCAAAGCCTTCAGGCATGATTTTTTAACACTCTTAGTCCTTTTAGAATTATTATTTACTGTAGCCCTGTTTGATGTACACCCTTTATTTCTCTGCCTTCCACTTTTGCTTTTCTCATTCCTGTCTTTTGTTTCTATCCTTGCTTCCCTTTCCTCTGTCTCCCTGCACAAGTTCCCAAACCCCTGCCATTTTAGTTTAAACCCTCCCCAACAGCACTAGCAAACACTCCCCCTATGACATCAGTCCCGGTCCCGCCCAGGTTCAAACCGTTCAGTTTGTACTGGTCCCACCTCCCCCAGAACCGATTCCAATGTCCCAGGAATTTGAATCCCTCCCCCTTGCACCATTCCTCTAGCCACGTATTCATCTGAAATATCCTTCTACTTCTACTCTGACTAGCACGTGGCACTGGTAGCAATCCAGAGATTACTACCTTTGAGGTCCTATTTTTTAATTTACCTCCTAACTCCCTATATTAAGCTTTTTGGACCTCATCCCATTTTTTACCTAAACCGTTGGTACCTATATGCACCACGACAACTGGCTGTTCACCCTCCCCCTCCAGAATAGTGAGACATAATGGTAACCCCCGCAATGGTGATGAGTGTGAAAGGAATGGCTTGGGCATTGTAGGGATGCTTTATGTTGTTGGTGTGGGGTGGTGCCAACCTGGTGCATCATGTGGCAGCCAGGGTGCACAGCATCAAGTGAAGTAAATGTGGCCATGGTGAGGCCATTCCTGGCTTCCCGGGCAGTAATGTGGTCGGGTACTGATGCCCACTGTCCTGTGCAGCATCAGGTGATTGCGGAGAAGGCTGGTTTGCCTGGTGATGCTGGTGTTGGGGCTGATCGTGTTGGGATTTTAAGGACCAAGGTGAGATAGTTTCAAGGGCACCAATGCTGGTGGAATAGATGGCAGGTGAAGTAGAGATGGCAGAGGTGATCTGTCAATGGTGGGAGAGGTAATGAAGTCAGACTGGATGGAGACTTGTGTAAAGACTTGCAGCATCCTGAATCTGTAGTGGAAATGCTGTTTAGAGAAGCTAGTGGTTAAGGGAACATTTTTCAATCAGCTGGGAGCTTTGACTTGACATTTGAAGCTGTCAACTCATCAGCTGATTCAATGGTCACTGACCTCCCGCCTCAGCTTCATAGATGAGGTCTAGGCACAGTGGGAAACCGGTGGGTGACCTATCAAATCCAAAAAGCTTGGAAAAAACCATGGATAAGTGGCTGTAAACAATCCACTAATGATTTTAATTGGCTCCCCCGCCGCTGCCTGTCAGGTCCGCTCAGCGCGCGTGTTTTGACATTGGGTTCCCGAACCGTTGTCAATCATTTTAAATTTAACAGCTGACCCGCCACTCATCCCATCCGCTGAGCACTGCCAAAATTCCAGCCAATACTCCAGCTGGGGCCAAACTCATGTTTTATATAGGTTCAGCATAACTTCCTGGCTTTTACGGGCTAGAAATTCGGCAGCGCCCCATTTGGGGCACTAACTTTTAAAAGTAGAAAAAGTAGCGCCAGGCGTTAATGATTCTTTCTTGCTGGGAAATTGAGCTTTAGCGCTCCAAGAGGGAAGTGGAGTGCTAAATCAAACGCTAACCACTTCTCTTAGGGCGCTAAAGTGCGAGAGCTGGATGGTAGCGGCAGAGCGCTGAACAATGTGGAGCGCATTGCTAATGGCATCAGAGGCTGCTTCCCTTGCTTAAAGGGAAGGGCCAATGATGGTGCACAACATACTTCTGCTCAATTCTGTGTTGCCAGGCGACCTGTGCGACTGCCATTACAGCTCCGAACACTCTCAGAGAGTGGAGGGCTTGGACATCTCATAGCAATAAAGCATCGAAAACTTTCAGCAGGCACCAGACTGGCGCACAGAATAAAGTTTGGCCGACCTGAAAACCACTGCCTTTAATTAGCGTTCCCCAAGAGTGTGGTGATAGTTACCCTCTGCCCCGGTAGGGGGCGACGGAGAGTAAACAGAGAAAGGAAAGGAATAAAGAAGCCTCGGGTTGATGGCTGAAGGAATACATCCCGTGTCCGTGTGTTGAGCACATTACATGGTGACAGAAGTGGCAAGTACCCGAAATACCCATGTTAAAGACTGTCTGCATCAATGGAACTAACTTTCCCGGTGAAACCAGTCAGCTCCCGGTGAGTGAAAGTTTACAATACGGGTGTAGCATAGTAGCTAGTTAAGCCAGGATGGAGATAAACAAGAGAGACTGAGAGAAAAAAAAAGTGTACTTACCCCACGTTGCTTACTATCATGGCCACTCAAAGTCCTGCATTCTTTCAGATTTCTCCCCCCTCTGAATTTGATTTTACACGGCCGGAAGAGTGGCCGTTGTGGCTCAGCAGATTTGAACGCTTCAGACAGGCTTCAGGCCTTGATGAACAGTCACAGGAAAAACAGGTCAACACGCTATTATATTCCATGGGAGCGGAGGCTGAAGCGATCGTCCGGTGCAGGAATATTACGGCTGATCAACTGAAAAGCTATGACACAGTTAAAACGGAGTTGTCTAATCATTTCATCCCGCGGAGGAATTTGATATTTGAACGCGCAAGATTCCATAGGCGCGTGCAGGAGAGAGGGGAATCAGGTGATAGCTTCATCAAAGCGCTATATGAGCTCATAGAACATTGTGAATATGGAGCTATGCGGGACGAACTAATTCGTGACAGATTGGTTGTTGGACTAAGGGATCTTAAACTCTCTGAAAAATTACAGATGGATCCAGACCGCACAGTTGACAAAGCAAAAACACAGGTTTTCCAAAGTGAAGCAATAAAGAAACAGCAATCAATGCTTCAGAAAGATAGTAATGAGGAGGAGGAGTCCATTGAAACCATAAGTGCCCCCCCGACAATCAGCCCCCCCAAAACATTTTTCTACCAAATCAAGACAAACTGACTCACATGAATATGTACAGAGGCCTCGCACTGGAACTCGAACTGGAACACATTTCCAACCACAAAAGCAGAGTTGCAGATGGTGTGGCCGGAGTACACACAATCGACAAATCTGTCCAGCCAAAGATGTTAGCTGCAGGAATTGCCAGAAAAAGGGACATTTTGCTGCAGTTTGCCGATCCACACCTGCGGTTGCTGAAATATCAGAGGACGACGACAATGAGATAGCGTTCCTGGAGTCAATTGGAGATGGGCAGGACCAGCCGTGGACCATCACCCTAAGCCTGTGTGGTCACATGACTGAATTCAAAATCGATACAGGGGCTGATGTCACTGTCATCCTGGAGTGCCTCTACAACGACCTAAGTCAAGAGGCTCTTCACAGCACCACTAAGATTCTTCAGGGGCCTGGTCAAATCCCGTTGAATGTCAGAGGAAAATTTTCAGCTACCCTGACCCGTGGTCCACGGTCTACAAAACAGGACGTGTATGTGGTACGCGGTCTACGAACAGCGCTCCTCGGTCGCCCCGCCATCATTTCCCTGCGTCTGGTGTCCAGGTTGGACCCACAAGTAGCAGAGACAGTATCTACGGACCTCGAACGGGAGGTCAGACAGCGGTTCCCCAGACTGTTTCAAGGCATTGGGCGACTGCAAGAGGAGTATCACATTCGCCTCAAGCCGGATGCTAAACCTTTTGCTCTCTCTACACCCCGACGTTGTTCGCTCCCCCTTATGTCCAAAGTTAAGGAGGAGCTCACCCACATGGAGCAACTGGGGATAATTGCAAGAGTTGAGGAACCCACAGCCTGGTGCTCCGGAATGGTTGTAGTCCCAAAACCCAACGAAAAAATCAGAATCTGCGTAGACCTAACAAAACTCAATGAAAGTGTCTGTAGAGAGCTGCATCTCTTACCCTCCGTAGAGCACACACTGGGGCAGCTGAAAGATGCAAAGGTTTTTACAAAGCTTGATGCTCAATCTGGTTTCTGCCAAATACCCTTGTCAGAGGAGTCAAAACATCTCACCACGTTCATCACGCCATTCGGACGTTACTGTTTCCACAGACTGCCCATTGGAATATCCTCCGCCCCTGAGCATTTCCAGCGCCGCATGTCCCGCCTCCTTGAGGGACTTGATGGTGTCTTATGCCAAATGGATGATGTGTTGGTGCTTGGCGCAACCCAAGAAAAGCACGATCAGCGACTTTTTGCAATTCTCAGTAAACTACAGCAAGCTGGACTTACTCTTAACTCCAAATGTGAATTCACCAAAACGCAGGTGAAATTTCTCGGCCAGGTCATCGATGAGACTGGTGTCAGAGCAGATCCTGACAAAGTCAAGGCCCTCACACACATGGCCGCACCAAGGAATGTATCTGAAATACGCCGCTTCATGGGCCTGGTCAATCACTTGGGCAAATGCATACCCCATCTAGCCGATAAAACCAAGCCACTCCGGGATCTCCTCAACAGGCAGGCCTCATGGTATTGGGGACCCCAGCAGTCCCAAGCTTTCACTGAGATAAAGACGGAGGTAACAACCCCGCCAGGGCTTGCACTGTATGACCCCAATGCACTCACTAAAGTGTCAGCTGATGCCTCATCGTTTGGCTTGGGTGCAGTCCTTTTACAAAAGAGACCTGACACTGACTGGTGCTGTAAAGTCCGCGCCTCAATAATACACGGACTTCGGGAGAACAGTTTAACAGGTACTTTACTGAACAAGAGGCAGCTTGAAACTGAAACTACAGAAGCCTGCTAGGGCCTTTTATACAGGGGTGGTCACTGCCGGTACTGCAGTCTAAGACCAGTTATTCCCATAAAGGGACATACACAACAATTCCTCCCCTTTTTGATAAACAGTACATAACATTCATTTAACAACTAAATAATAACTAATTACAATTACAATTTTCTCAGTAATATATACATCAACTGAAATAGTCATTTATAAGTTCAGTCTTTGAGGAGGCTTCCTGATCCGGACTGGATAGCGCCTTTCTCGAGTATCCTGTTCTGGCGGTGGAGTCAATTCTGGCTCATTGTCATTGGTTGGTTCGTCAGCTTCCAATACCCCTGTTCTGAGGTAGATGCAATCTGTACTTCAGGCTCATTACCAGGTGCACATGCTTGTGGTACAAGTTTGGCTTGTTCCTGTGACTCTAGAATCTGGTCAGCATGGCGTCTCACGATGCTCTCTCCAACATCCACTGTGTACATTAGTGGTCCCTGCTGTATGCATATCGTGCCTGGCTGCCATTTTTCTGTTCGGTAGTCGCGGGCCAAGACTGGTTGCCCTATCTTGAAGCTCCTGGTTGGCTTCTCATTTATGTGCTGGAACTGCTTATTCTCAACATCTCGTCTTATGTTTGGTTTGAGCAAATCCAAGCGACATCTTAGTCTCCGGTTGAAAAACAGTACGGCTGGAGTTTGGTTGGTTACTGCATGTGTCGCATTCCGGTAAGCAAACAGGAAGTTATCCACCTTGTGTTGCAGTGGTATGTCGTCATTATACATTGCATTTATGGCCTTTTTAAAGGTCTGAACAAACCTCTCAGCCAATCCATTTGTGGCTGGATGATATGGGGCAGATGTGTAATGTTTCACCCCATTATTGTTCAGGAACCTCCGGAAATCCTCAGACACAAACTGTGGGCCATTGTCGGAACACATCTGTTCTGGCAACCCATTCCTGATGAAGATGGTCCTTAGGACTGCAATAGTTTTCTCCGTGGTGGTGGAGGACATTTTAATGACCTCTGGCCATTTTGAATGGGCGTCCACAGCGATTAGAAACATTGAGTCCATAAATGGACCAGCGAAATCAATGTGTACCCATTGCCATGGAGATGGGGGCCACTCCCATGGCTGTAGCGGGGCCTGTGGTGGAGCGTTTTGGACCTTCTGGCATCCTGTGCATCTCTTGGTCATATCCTCGATTTCTTTATCTATTCCCGGCCACCACACAAATGCCCTGGCTAGGCTCTTCATTTTTACCCCTCCCAGATGACCCTCGTGAAGCTCATTGAGTACTCTATCTCTCAACTTGGGTGGAATTACCACTCGGGATCCACACATCAAGGTTCCCCGGCACACTGACAGCTGTTCCCTCCTTGGCGAGAATGCTGGCAACAGTGAGTCGCCATATGCTGGCCATCCCTTCACCGTCAAATCATAGACCCGACAGAGTGTCGGGTCATTTCGGGTTTCCTTCTCAATACTTGCGTTTGTAACAGGCAAACGTTCGACTATGGTCGCATGGAATATCTCCACAGGGTCCACTGCAGGTGCTTCTTCCGCCGTAGGCAATGGTAGGCGCGACAGCCCATCAGCGTTTCCATGTTGTTTCGTACCTTTGTACTCTATGTCATACTGATGTGCCCCTAGAAAAAGTGACCATCTTTGCAGCCGTTGCGCCGTCATCACCGGAACGCCCTTCTTTGGGTTAAAAATTGAGACCAGGGGTTGATGATCAGTCAGTAGGGTGAATTTCTGCCCGTGCAGATAGTGATTGAACTTCTTCACCCCCCACACCAGGCTGAGGGCCTCCCTGTCAATCTGGGCATAGTTACGCTCGGCTGAGGTTAGCGAGCGCGATGCAAAGGTTATTTGCCTCTCTGAACCGTCAAGGAATTTGTATGACAGCACCGCTCCAATGCCGTAAGGTGACGCATCACATGCCAACCGAATCGGTACTGTTGGGTTGTAGTGGGCCAATACTTCTTTTGAAGTGGTTTGGCATTTACATTCCTGAAAGGCATGCTTACACTCATCACTCCATTTCCATGTTACACCAGTTAGAAGGAGGGCGTTCAGTGGGTGCAGAATTGTAGATAAATTCAGCAAGAACTTATGGTAGTAGTTCACCAACCCGAGGAACGACCTCAGTTGCAACACATTTTCTGGTGCTGGAGCCTTGACTACAGCCTCAATCTTGTCCGGCGACTTATGCAACCCTTCCTCATCAATCATGTGGCCACAATACGAGATTTGTCTCCTGAAGAACTCGCATTTGGGACGGATGGCTCGTAGCCCATATTCCTGCAATCTCATGAGCACCTGTTCCAGGCTGGCAAAGTGTTCATTGTCATTTTCGCCCGTAACCAGGATGTCGTCCAAATAACACTGGGTCCCCGGGATCCCTTGCAGGACTTGTTCCATTGCCCTCTGCCACATAGCCGGGGCCGATGCTACCCCAAATACCAGTCGATTGTACTGGTAAAGGCCTTTGTGAGTGTTTATCGTGAGGTATTTCCCAGATGCTTCTTCCACCTCCATTTGTAGATACGCTTGAGCCACGTCAATCTTTGTAAAACGTTTCCCTCCAGATAGTGAGGCGAAAATATCTTCTATCCGCGGAAGCGGATACTGTACTGTGTGCAGGACTGGGTTCACAGTCACCTTGAAGTCCCCACAGATGCGAACCTTCCTTGGCTCCCCAGGCGTGCTGCTCAATGCTTTCTTCATTACAGGAACGATGGGTGTGGCCCACTCGCTCCAGTCCACCTTAGACAGCACCCCCGAACGCTCCAGACTCTCCAGTTCAGCTTCCACAGCTGGGCGTATCGCGTATGGCACTGGTCTGGCCTTGAAAAATTTTGGGGTTGCGTTATCCTCAATCTTTATGGTTGCCTTTACTCCTTTTAGAGTCCCAAGTCCTTGTTGGAACACCTCTTCCGCGTCAGATAGAATTTGTGACAGACGTCCAGGTGTGATGTCATCATCTTTTTTGTCAGTCACAGTTAGTGCCAGAATGGAATGCCAATCCAATTGTAGTCTTCGGATCCATTCACGTCCCAATAATGGTGGTCCTCCATCTCGTAGTATATACATGTATAGTTTCTGTGTTTCCTTTCCGTTATATTCAACTGGCACCCTTATTTTTCCTCTGGGGTAGACCTTTTGCCCCGTGTATGTCTTCAATACAATGGACGTGTCCTTTAAGGGTATGTGTGAGAATAGCCGCTCATAGTCTCATCGATTCATGACAGTTAGGGCTGATCCTGTGTCCAATTCCATCTTCACTGGGGACCCTGCTATCATGAGGGTGACCCAAATGGTTCGGTGATCTTCTTTTGCGATCACGTTGTGTAACTTTAAACAACTTAGTCACCTGCTCCCGAAGTCCTTATCACTCTCCTGATCTTCTGAACTACTATCTGTCAGTTTCTTTACTTTCCTGTACTGTTCCTTAGTAGTTCTTGTCGTGTTGGTCTTCTTTCCCGACCTGCAGACTCTTGCTATATGTCCCATTTTCCCACATTGCCTGCATATTATGTCTTTAAACCAGCAGTCCTTCTGCTCATGGGTTGTTCTGCTGCAGCGATAGCACTTTTCGGCTCCATACGCCATTTCGTTAGCGCTGTATTCTTATGGTTTCTGTTGTATTTCCGCAGCTCCCCTGCTGCTGCTTCATAGGATACTGCCACGCTGAAAGCCTGTTCTAGCGTCAGGTCCTTTTTTGAAAGTAGTCGTTTCTGGGTTCCTTCACTCTGGAGCCCGCAGACAAACTTATCCCGTAAGGTGTCTGCCAGTCCTGCTCTGAACTGGCAGTGCTTCGATAACTTGCGTAGTTCCGTAAAATAGTCAGCATTGCTCTCATCTTTGTGCTGGTTTCTTTTATGGAACTTGAATCTTTCTGCTATCAGCAGTGGTGTAGGGCTTAGGTGTTCCTGTAAGATATGAACAATCTCCTCAAAACTTTTCTCCATTGGTTTAGCTGGGGTAATTAAACTCCGCAATAGGCCATACGTACTCGCACCCATCAGATTTAATAATACCGACGCCCTCTTTCCATCAGCCACCTCATTTGCCTTGCAGTACACTTCAATTTTTTCCACATACGTGGTCCAGTCTTCTACCTCATTGTCGAAAGCAGTGATACTGCCACTTTTCGGCATCTTGGGCGATTTAAAATGGCGCCTCCCGCGCTTTTGCTTCTTCCCCTTACTGCCACGCTGCTCCTAGCGTTCTACGGGGTAATGGCGGCGACCCGCAGCTTCGGCGCGTCTCGCTTTCCTTCCCCCCCGTTTAGTTTCTCTCCGCTGTCCTGTTCTCGAGCACTGACCGCGCCCTGTGCACTCCACCCTCTCTCTCTTGTTTTCTTTTCCCGGCGATGCTGCGCGGCCCGATTTGTAGAGTCGCTCGATCGAGCTTGAGCCCGCCGCAGTCCGGAAGGGTCAGCGCGCTACCTGTTACCAGCACGATTTGCTGGAACCACAGTCTCTCCCGCAATTCTCCAAACACCGATGGATTCTTTGGGCGGTTGCCCTCGGTCGACGCCCGTTGCTCAGACTACGACCTTCCAGGGCCTTCCTTTCAGGCGAGATCCCCGTGAGATGAAGCCACACTGCAGGTGAGTTCGAACTTACTCGTCGCCACTGTAAAGTCCGCGCCTCAATAATACACGGACTTCGGGAGAACAGTTTAACAGGTACTTTACTGAACAAGAGGCAGCTTGAAACTGAAACTACAGAAGCCTGCTAGGGCCTTTTATACAGGGGTGGTCACTGCCGGTACTGCAGTCTAAGACCAGTTATTCCCTTAAAGGTACATACACAATAGGTGCCCTGTAGCCTATGCTTCACGAGCCCTTTCAAAAACAGAGCAGCGCTATGCGCAGATTGAAAAAGAGGCCCTGGCCATTACATGGGCGTGTGAGCGCTATAGAGACTTCCTAATAGGCATGACATTCCAGGTCGAAACAGATCACAAGCCACTCCTTACACTATTGGGATCTAAAAACCTGGACGAGTTGTCCCCCTGCATTCAGCGCTTTCAGATGTGACTCGTGCACTTTCACTTCACTATATCGCATGTGCCAGGGAAGAGCCTAGCAACTGCCGACGTCCTCTCCAGGGCTCCCTACCAGCCGCCGGTGGATGATTCCCCTGATGTGCAGTGCATGGAGAATTATGTACACTCAATACTCACTGCACTGCCCATTACCGAGAAACGCCTGGCTGCACTTCGTCAAGAACAGGAAACGGATGAACTACTTCGTCAGGTCTTCGCATACTGCCGTGAGGGCTGGCCAGATCATGCGAAACTTAACAATGCTCTTAGACCTTACGTGGCCGTTTCAGGTGACCTCACTATTGCACAAGGATTGCTGCTACAAGGGTGCCGGTTGCTCATTCCAGCATCAATGCAGAAAGATATTCTAGACAAACTGCATGATGGCCATCAAGGAATCACAAAATGCACAGCACGAGCCAGGTGTTCTGTCTGGTGGCCTGGATTAAGCGGTCAACTACAACGTAAAGTACAACAATGCCCAAGCTGCGCCCAAATGAGACAACAACCACCAGAGCCATTGATTCCAGATGACACCCGAGGGCCCATAGCAGAAGGTTGGGGCTGATCTATTTCATTTGGATAACTCAACTTACCTGGTAATGCTTGACTACTTCTCTAAGTTCATTGAAGTTATCAAGCTCCTCTCCACCACCTCACATGCAGTTGTTGAATGTAT
Source organism: Somniosus microcephalus (assembly GCF_052327205.1). NCBI lineage: Eukaryota > Metazoa > Chordata > Chondrichthyes > Squaliformes > Somniosidae > Somniosus > Somniosus microcephalus. The sequence continues at coordinate 50,363,077 of NC_140991.1, read as the reverse complement.
GAAATCCTGCTTTGCCCACCTAGGGGTCCCCCTGCTGGTCCGAACAGATAATGGCCCCCAATTTGCCTCGGACACCTTTCGCTCATTTGCCGACAGCTGGGACTTCACCCATGTCACATCCAGTCCTTTGTATCCTGAAAGCAATGGGGCTGCCGAGCGCGCTGTCCAGACAGCCAAACAGCTTTTAAAAAAGTCACCTGAGCCATACTGGACACTCCTTGCATACCGCTCCACACCTCTTTCTAGCGGATTCAGCCCTGCTGAGTTGCTACAAGGCAGAAAACTTTGTACAACCGTGCCAACTATGCCATCACTCCTGACCCCAGGCTGGCCCGACCTCCAGAATTTTACAGACAAGGACAAACAATCTAAACTAAGACAACAGGCCAACTTTAACAGTCGCCACAGAGCTAAGCCTTTGTGTCCGCTCCTTCCAGGTGACTATGTGTGGATACGTGACTCCCGCAAAAGAGGCATTGTGCAAGGACAGGCCAACACCCCAAGATCGTATCTGGTTGATATCCAGGGCCAGATTGTTCGCAGGAACCGCAGACACCTCGCACTTACCCAGCAGCCCCCAGACGTTGCTGATGAGCCTTCCATTCCCGATGACTACAATGGCGATGTGGGTCCTGGAACTCCTCCACCCACAGGGGATACCCCACCTCCGTCTCCTCCACCCACAGGGGATACCCCACCTCCATCGGGTTCCAGATGATACCCTGAAAGGGTCCGCATTCCTCCTTCATACCTCCAGGACTTTGCAACATGAATAGCTTAAGAACCAAGACAGCTCATTGGGTCAGAATAATACCCGAGGTACTTGGTGGAGGTTTCAGGCACTCACCTTGTCCCTCCAAGCTTACTCTGCTTGCATTATTCGTGTTTCTCTACAAAAGAAAGAAGAGATACATTGTGCATTAGAGATGTTGGCCTAGAAATTCAGTTGGGCGCGCCAGCCGTTAGCACCTTAGGAGGAGTAGATCTCGAGCGCTAGGCGCTTAGCGCCCGGGCGCAGCGCAATCTGCGCCTCGCCCCAACTTCAGTAGACATTTAGCGCCGGCGCAAAGTCTTAGCGCGCGCCCTGCTGCGCGTGCAGATCATGACGTCATTTCGCCGTGCAACGCCCTTTGTGCGCCCGGAACCGGAACTTCACTCACGCCGCCCCATTGTGCGCCGGGCGGCCCTAACGACTGTGAAGTGGAACGGTACACAGCCGAGGCGGGCCGCGGGGAGCGCAAATTAAAGGGCACTTACCCTGCACTATAAAGGCCAGCCATTTTGCAGCATTCACTCTTCTGCAACGGTTTTTTGGAGAGAGACCAAGGAGGAGAGCTTACTGCTTTGGCCCAACACTAGGACAGGTATTTTTGGCTCAGGCCAGAGCTTAGCAATTATCTTTGCCTTCATTGAGATCTCAGCGTTTGCCAGCATATAATGGGGGCTGCATTGGGTGCCAATGCTGAGTTTCAGCCTTATGCCGGAAGGGCTTACAGACGCCGTGAGAGAGTGGCAGCCCTGGCTAGACGCAGAGGGGGCAACAGGCGTCGCCAAGTGAGGCCTTACCCACCCAGGGTATACCGCCAGCAGTCCTCCTATCTGACCATGTCTGCCGCGCAGTGTGTTAGGAGGCTGCGATTCAGAAGGGAGGTGGTTGCAGACATCTGCCAGCTGCTGCACAGAGATCTGCGTCCACAGCTGATGCGCAGGACATCTCTGTCGGTGGCAGTGAAGGTGACGGTGGCTCTCAACTTCTATGCCACCGGCTCCTTCCAATCCGCTGCTGGGGACATCGCTAACATCTCCCAGTTCGCCGTGCATTGCTGCATCCGCCAGGTAACCAATGCCCTTTTCAGAAGGAGACGTCAATTCATCTCCTTCCCCATGACCCTGGACAAGCAGCAGCAGCGTGCAGTGGGATTTGCAAGAATAGCGGGCTTCCCCATGGTGCAGGGTGCCATTGACTGCACGCATGTGGCTTTGCGGGCACCTCTGGAGCATGCCGAGGATTACCGCAACCGGAAGGGCTACCATTCCCTCAATGTACAGCTGGTGTGTGACCACAGGCAGCGCATCCTAGCTGTCAATGCCCGCTTTCCAGGCAGCAGCCACGATGCCTTTATCCTGCAACAGACAACTGTGGCTGACATGTTCCAGGCACAGCCTCACCCAAGAGGATGGCTTATCGGGGACAAAGGCTATCCTTTGTGTACCTGGTTCATGACCCCGCTCCGCGCGCCCACGACCCCTGCTGAAGAGGCATACAACGAGAGCCATCAAGCGACTAGGAACATCATAGAACAAACAATCGGCGTCCTCAAGCAACGGTTCCGCTGTCTGGATCGCTCCGGGGGAGCCCTCCAGTATTCGCAGGAGCGAGTCTCCCAATTCGTCGTCGTTTGCTGCATGCTGCACAACCTGGCTATCCGCAGGACTCAGGCACTGCCACCTCACGTTGGACCACCACCTCAGGAGGAGGAGCAGGAGGAGGAGGAGGACGAGGAATACCAGCCCAGGAGGGAGGCAGAAGGTCCAAGGGCCGCCCATCGGCGGCTTATTGACCGTCACTTCTAGGCCCCCTGTCACGGAATGGCTTGTGCCAATGAAAGAACATGATTGCAGCCGCTCCGCAAGCCGTCAGCCGGTTAAGGCAACAAACACTTCAAAGATCAAACATGGACAATGTGAATAAATAAAATGGTTTATTGTACAAACTCAGGGCCCTTCCCACATGAAAACCAAAAACAGACGAAACCCCCAAAAAACACTCACACACATGACTCACTCCCACAACCTGGGGAGCATTAACAAAAGATGTAAACAAAAATGGCCTTCATCCTCGGCCTTCACAAAACACACATTCCAGGAAACACAACATTTGGACGCACCCTCTACTTAGTGGCCCGCGAGGGCGATGCCTTCTGCAAACTTTGGCGGCCCCTGCGCGCCCTGCTGCTCCTCCTCAAAGTGAGGCCATTGGCTGCTGCAAGGCTGGGGGCAGGCTCCTGAGGGGCACATGTCGTGACGGCAGATGCCCTTGGGGGTCGGCCTAGACGAGGTCTGGCCGTCGAGGGGCCGGCTGGTGAATGCTGCAGCTGTGGCTGGCCAGCATCAGTCGCTGCAGCAGCTCCTGGCAGCTCCACTGGGGGAGTGGCAGTGGCGGCTGGAGGAATGGGGGCAAGCTGGCGGATGGCAGGCGCTCGCTGGTCGCCTGAGACACTGGCACTCGGCCAGGCCAGCACTGCAGCATGCGCACCAATCTGCCGAGGGACAGACCGCTGTGCTGCTGCAGCGCGCCGGGTGCCCTGGCGATGCCTGGCTGACACAGCGAGTGTGGCAGCAGTGAGTGCCTGTGTTGACCTGTTCAGTGACCGCATCAGAGCACCCAGTGACTGCACGGCACCACTGATCACCTGGCCACTCGCTGCCTGAGCTGCCCTGAATTCCGCCCGACTGGTGGCCTGTGAGGCCCCGAACTCGGTCACACTCCGAGATAGGGACTCGATGGCCTCAGGCAACCAGGCCACTACCCCCATGAGCTCCGTGTGCCGGCGCTCCGAATCCGCGGACAAGTCCTCGAGGCGGCGCATCTCCTCGGCGTTGGCCGTCTCCGGACTGGAGGCCGGACTCTCCCTCTGGGGAGAAGGCCGCCAAGCTGGCCGACCATTCCTGCGTTGCTGGATGCCGCTGGGCCCAGCAATTGGACTCCCCTCCGACCCTTCCCCCCTCTGGGGAGAAGGCCGCTGAGCTTCCACCCCCCTCCCGCGTTTCTGCAGGTCGCTGGTCCCAGGAGCTACCCTCCCCTCCGACACTTCCCCCACACTCCCCTCCAGGGAAGACGTGTCCCCTACATTGGCATGGGTTGCCGTGGCTGAGGGTTCCCCTGATGGGCCGCCTTCCTCTTGCTCCTCCTCCTCCTCCTCTTTTGAGGGGCTGTCACTGGCAACTTCAGGGACCTCCTCCTCACCATCTGAAAGCAGGAAGGCACAAGAGTAGCTTTAGAGTGAGGAGAGGGCGTCAGCGAGGGATGCATGAGTGGAGGCATTCAGCGCATTGGTCGGACAGTGGCAAAGGATGTAGATCTGATGCGCAAGTGGGACGAGAGAGGTCCAAAAGGTGATGTCCTTACCATTGGTGCCCAGAACAGGGTCGGCATCTCCAGATGCAACGGGGCCAATCACCCGGGCACCCATGATGCGCTCCACGCGATGTTGCAGCTCGGTGAGCGGCTGGATCTGGGGTCCGCCTCCCCCGGTCGCAGTCCGGCTCCTCTTATTATTGGCCAGCTTGGCCTGCAAGAGAAAGGACGGCCTCTAAGTACAGTGTGTAGCCCTGATCTTGTGTGCACTGCCTCCCATGGTGGAATAGCCTGGCCAGTGTGTAGCCCTGATCTTGTGTGCACTGCCTCCCATGGTCGAATAGCCTGGCCAGTGTGTTAAGTGCACAATGTGCAATTGATGTTCATGAGTGTCCCATAGCTGCTGCATGAGGGCTGGCCATTAGGGCTTTCAGGTCCCTTTGCCCATAATGTGAGGTGCACATGCAAGGATGAGGAGGACACTGGAAAGGGTACTCACCCTGACAATCCTGGCGAGGTCATTTAGCTTTTTGCAGCATTGGACACCGCTCCTGGGGACCTCACTGTTGGATGACACCTTGGTGGCGACATGCCTCCAGGCTCTCCGGTAGACACGGGCCGGCGGCTTCCTGCCATTGTCCGGAAACAAAATATGGCGTCTCTTCTCCACAGCACCAACCAGCACCCTCAGATCAAGCTCTGAGAAGCGCTGTGCTCGTTCACGGGCCTTCTCCATGGTTTCAGGCGCTATTTGGGTCCAGCAGCAGTGTTCAGGCCTAGCTGCAGGGCTCCACTATCCAGGGCGTGGCAGCAGACCAAGTCGACCCTTCCCCCTTAAGAGCTGGCCGGCGCCAGGGTGTCTGCTGTCAATCAAGAAATGGCCGCACCTGCGCTGCGCCCGGCCTCGGCGCTCTCGCTCAGCACCTCCGGCTTAGCGCCTAAAGAGAGGCGTGCATCGCCAGTTTTAGCGCTCGAGCAAACTCTTAGGGTGAAGCTAATGAATATCGGAGAAGTGGCCTCGAATTTGCGCCGGGCGCAAACTTTAGCGGCCGCCCGACTTTACCGCCCCAAAAGTGGCTGTAATGAATTTCTAGGCCGTTATGTTTGTTAGAGTTTGTTATTTCTTAAGCACAGTAAAAAAATAATGATTTGAAAGAAGGTCATTTGAAATGTTAATAGTAAAGGAATAGTATTCAAAGTCTGTTTAGAAAGGGAGATGTGGTGATAGTTACCCTCCGCCCCGGTAGGGGGCGACGGAGAGTAAACAGAGAAAGGAAAGGAATAAAGAAGCCTCGGGTTGATGGCTGAAGGAATACATCCCGTGTCCGTGTGTTGAGCACATTACAAAGAGGTCAGCCGAGGTGACCACACCTCCTCTTCCTGCCGTTGCTGATGCCCGGCGATACAGCAGGGGGCGGGAGGCAATTTCACATCCGGGGCGGTAACAGGACCCTGCGCACTTTATGACGTCACGACCTGCGAGGTGCTAGAGGGACGAGGCGGTAAGTGTTAGCGCCAGCGCTAAACCGGTAGGGACGTTCGCGGGCATCGCTGAATTCGCCGCGCCCGGTCGCTAACCGCTTAGCGCCCTGTTATCGCCCCCCCCCGCACTAACAGGAGGCGCAAAGCAGCCGAAATTCTCCCCCTATGCCTCTATTTATAAAATCCAGGATCCCATATGCTTTATTAACAGCTTTGTTAACCTGTCCTGCAACCTTCAAAGATTTGTGCACAATTTGCTTCTTTGTATTCAATTCCTCTGCCAGTGCAAACCAGGTTGGTTATTTGTACTGTAGCCATACACTGGGCTGCTGGTTTCAACAGTTTTTCCACAATAACCCCTAAATCTCTTTCCTGATCAGCACATTGTGTAATTGTTCCATTCAACTCATACCCTCTATTTGGGTTTGTTGTTTCCATATTAATTATTTTTCAGTTATAACACAGAAAATCTTGTCTTTCTGCATTTGGCAATATAGCGTAACTATAGGTTTGTCCTTCGTGCTTGAGGACTGAAGAGAGGTTAAATACTGGAGACTGCAACAAAGTCTCATGTTGGCTGCTTTACCCACTGTGTGTGGTACGCACAGCATACATTTTCATTACATAAGCTGTATTTACAATTCAATAGTGCAAAGTAGTTGTAATGTAATTTCGGAGTCAGTACCCGACGTTACTAGAGAGAAGCAGACTTCGTATCCCTGCTAATCTCACTTTACTTTGCTCTGGAGTCAGGTTGGACTCTAGACTCTGAATTTAAACTATAACTTTACGGATGGCAGAGTTACAGAGTAAATATAACCTCAGAAACATAGTGTGGAGATGCCGGAGTTGGACTGGGGTGGACAAATGTAAGAAGTCACACAACACCAGGTTATAGTCCAACAGCTTTATCTGAAATCACAAAATCAGAAACATAGGGCAGGATTTTCATTGGGCCGTGAAGGTGGGATTGAAGGCGTGTGGGGGGTTAAAATCCCAAAATCGGGGGTCCCGACACCATCCCGCCCCCAACCCGCCTCCATGCCAGTTTCAAAGGAGGCAGGTACCCGCCCCGCACTGGGACCCGCCTCCCCGAGGCGGGAAGGGGATTAGTGCCAATTAACTGCCTGTTAACAGTTAGTTAACAGGCAGTTTTTAGCCTAATCCCTATTTTTAATGTTGAAGTGTGGGATTCCCGACGGCTCCAAACCACGCCAAGCTAGAGGAGGCGGACCGTCGGGATGAAGGGCTTGGAGGGGTCAAGATGTCCGGTGTTCAGGTGAGCGATGGGTGCATGAGTGCAAAGGTAAGTGTGTTTGGTGTGTGTTTAAAGAAGTTTTACATACCTTTACTTACCTTTACAGCCTTCCTTCCTTCAGGTCTTGGGAGTCCCTCATCTCACCGGCACAGAAAGCAGAATGGCCGCCAGCTGTCAAAAATTGCAGCATTCAGCTTTCTGTTCCGGGGAGATCTCTAAATCATCCTGACAGGAAGGAATTAACTTGGAGTACAGATTGTCAGTGTTTGACAGCTTCAAACAGCTGTGAAACGCTGATATTTCATCTGTCAAAAGGTCTTCACAGAATCACAGAATCCCCACAGTGCAGATAGAGGCCATTTCGGCCCATCGAGCCTGCACCGACACATATCACACCCTATCCCCGTAACCCCATGTATTTAATCCCCTAACACTAAGGGTCAATTTATCGTAGCCAAATCAACCTAACCCGCACATCTTTGGACTGTGGGAGGAAACCGGAGCACCTGGAGGAAACCCACGCAGACACAGGGAGAATGTGCAAACTCCACACAGACAGTTGCCCGAGGCCGGATTTGAACCCGGGTCCCTGGTGCTGTGAGGCAACAGTGCTAACCACTATGCCACCGTGCCCCCCTTGACACATGAAATTTCAATCTGTGACGTCACCTGTTGCTGGGTGGCCCTTAATTGGTCTGCTGAGCCCGCTGGGCAGACTCAACAAGGTCAATCAAGTGAAAATCGCGTGGGTTGGCTACAACTCGATGGAGGTGGGACTACAACCCCGAAAGTTGTAGTCCAGCCTCCAACCCAACTCCTCAATGAAAATTCAGCCCCTAGGCTCCAAATTTCTGTGGGCCATGATCCTGGCAATTACACAGGCGCCCTCCAGCACAGGAGTTTGTGAGGTCCGCAGGAAAGCATCTCACAGAGCCAGTGGGCCTTCATGCCACTACGGTCACATCTCCAGCGCCTGCCCCATGCAACTAGGAAATCTAGCAATTACCCACCATTGGGGAGGGGGAGAAGCCCAAGCCTCTTGGCCCACAATGTAAGGTCCCTCCTGAGCTAGGCAAGTGTGAACTCCCAAAATTAGAAGCAGCAAACATGTGCTTGACAAACCTTATAGAGTTCTTTGAGAAGGTGATAAATATAGTGGATGGGGGAAATACAGTGGCGATGGTGTACATGGACTTCCAGAAAGCTATTGATAAAGTACCTCTGAGGAAACTATTGAATAAGATTAAGGGGTATGGAATGAGAGGAAGGGTAGCAAATTATTTTAAAAAGCTGGTTAGAAGGGAGGAAATAGAGTAGGAGTTAATGTCAGTTTCTTAAAGTAGTTGGACGTGGGTAGTCTCACAGGGTTCTGTTCTGGGACTGCTTCTGTTCACTGTGCACATCAATGATTTGGATATAGGGCTAGAGGGAGTGGTGTCCAAAGTTGATGATAGTACTAAAATAGGAGACATAGTAATTAATTCTGAGGACCAAATGAAGCTTCAAGGGAATATTGATAAGATATTGATTGATTTTGATTGATATTGATTGATAAGGATGTGCCGTCTTTTGGATGAGACGTTAAACTGAGTCTGCCCTCTCAGGTGGACGTAAAAGATTCCATGGGACTATTTCGAAGAAGAGCAGGGGAGTTACCCCTAGTGTCCTGGTCAATATTTATCCCTCAATCAACATCACTAAAACAGATTATCTGGTCATTATCACATTGCTGTTTGTGGGAGCTTGCTGTGCGCAAATTGGCTGCCACATTTCCTACATATTGAATTCTGCTAATGTTAGTGACTGAAGCATGGACTATGCCAAATTGAAGAATAGGTTAGATAGGTGGTTAATGGAAAGGAGAATAAAGGGATATGGAAACAGAGCAGGCACATTGAACTAGGACTACCACAACAATAACAACTTGCATTTATATAGTGCGTAATCAGACAAAAATTGACACCGAACCAAAGAAGGAGACATTAGGACAGCTGACTAAAAGCTTAGTCAAAGAGGTAGGTTTTAAGGAGTGTCTTAAAGGAGAAGGTAGAGGTGGAGAGTCTTAGAAAGAGAATCCCAAAGCTTAGGGCCTAGATGACTGAAGGCACGGCCGCCAATGATGGGGCAAAGGTAGTGGGGGTGCACAAGAGGGCAGAGTTGGATGGACATACAGTTCTTGGGCAGTTGTAGGGCTGGAGAAGGTTACAGAGACAGGGAGGGGCGAGGCCATGGAGGGATTTGAATATGAAGATGAAAATGTGAAATTTGAGGCATTGGAGGACTAGAAGCCAATGTAGGTCAGAGAGCACAGGGGTGATGGGCAAATGGGACTTGGTGCGAGTTAGGATACTAATCAAGGGATATGGAGATGGGGCAGGAAAGTGGTGTTGAGGTCGAAGATCAGCCATGATCTTACTGAATGGCGGAGCAGGCTCGAGGGGCCGTATGGCCTACTCCTGCTCCTATTTCTTATGTTCTTATGTACTGATGATGTGGAGAATAAACAGCAACATGGATGCTCTCCTGACTGGTCTCCCATTTTCCTCCTTTCATAAATTTGAACTCATCCAAAACTCTGCTGGCCATATCCTAACTCGCGCCAAGTCCCATTCGCCCATCACCCCTGTGCTCACTGACCAACATTGGTTCCCGGTCCGGCAATGCCTCAATTTTAAAATTCTCATCCTTGTTTTCTAATCGCTCCAGGGCCTCACACCTCCCTATCTCTGTAATCTCCTCCAGCCCTACAACCCTTAAATATCTCCGCGCTCCTCCAATTCTAGCCTCTTGCGCATCCCCTATTTTAATCACTCCAGCATTGACGGCTGTGTTTTCTGCTGCCTAGGCCCTCAACTCTGGAATTCCCTCCTTAAATCTCTCCACCTCGTTACCTCTCTGTCCTCCTTTAAGAAGCTCCTTAAAACCTACACCTTTGACCAAGCTTTTGGTCATCTGTCCTAATATCTCCTTATGTGGCTCGGTGTCAAATTTTGCTTGATAACATTCCTGTGAAGCACCATGGGATGTTTTACGATTATAAAGGTGCTATAGAAATGCAAGTTGATGCTGGTTGGGTCAAACAGCCTGTTTACGTGTTGTAAGTCCTATGTAATTCTATGTAACGTAGGGAGTTCCTACCTCTGGCTCTGGCGCTTTACTCAGGCAATCAGGAACTCGCAGAGTTGATGGGGATCCTGCCTTTTTCTGTGGGTTCCGCGAAACTCCCACTGGCAGTTTTGATGCAAATGGCTTACTTCACTCAGAAGATTAATAATGATGAAATTTTTGATTTGAATGGTCTTGTAAAACTGTAGCAGTCTAGCCCATGTTCCAACTCGTCCATCACTGCAAATTTTAATTGACAAACTTTGGCCTAGAAATTCAGTTGCGTTCGCCAGCCGTTAACGCCATAAGAGGGGTAGATTTCCAGCGCTAGGCACTTAGCGCCCGGGCGCAGGCCGATCTGCGCCTACGCCCAACTTCAGTTGACATTTAGCGCCGGCGCAAAGTGTTTGCGCCCGCTCAGCTGCACGCGCAGCTTATGACGTCATTTCGTCGTGCAACGCTGTTTGTGCGCCCCAAACCGGAAATTCAGTGGCGCCCGCCCAATGTGGGCGTGGCGCTGTTAAGAACTGTGAAGTGGAACGCAGCAGAGGCCCTGCGGGCCTCGGGGAGCGCTAATTAAAGGGCACTTACACTGAACTATAAAGGCCAGCCATTTTGCTGCAATGACTTTAGTGCTTTGGATTTCTGGACAGAGACCAAGGAACAGACCTTACTGATTTGGGACAACATAGGAGAGGTATTTTTGGCTTCTGGCCAGAGCTTTGAAATTTGACTCATTGTGATTTCACTGTTTGCAAGTTTATTATGGGGGCTGCATGGGGTTCCAACCCTCAGTTCCAGCATTATGTGCGAAGGGCTCGCAGATGCTGTGTGAGAGGGCCAGCCATGCCTAGACGCAGAGGGGCCATCAGGCGTCGGCAACGTAGGCCTTACCCACTCAGGGAATACCGCCAGCAGGTGTCCTATCTCACCATAACTGCCGCGCATTGTGTTAAGAGGCTGCGCTTCAGAAGGGAGGTGGTTGCAGAGATCTGCCAGCTGCTTCACAGAGATCTACGTCCACAGCTGATGTGCAGGACGTCTCTGTCGGTGGAAGTGAAGGTCACGGTGGCTCTGAACTTTTATGCAAGCGGCTCCTTCCAAGCCGCTGCTGGGGACATAGCGAACATCTCCCAGTTCGCCGTGCATCGCTGCATCCGGCAGGTCACCGATGCCCTTTTCGCAAGGAGACACCAATTCATCTCCTTCCCCATGACCCTAGAGAGGCAGGAGCAGCGTGCAGTCAGATTTGCCAGGATCGCCGACTTCCCCATGGTGCAGGGCACCATTGACTGCACGCATGTGGCTATGCGGGCACCTATCGACAATGCCGAGGATTACCGCAACCGGAAGGGCTACCATTCCCTCAATGTACAGCTGGTGTGTGACCACAGGCAGCGCATCCTAGCTGTCAATGCCCGCTTTCCAGGAAGCAGCCACGATGCATTTATCCTGCGCCAGACTACTGTGGCTGACATGTTCGAGGCACAGCCTCCACCAAGGGGATGGCTTATTGGGGACAAGGGCTACCCTATGTGTACATGGCTCATGACCCCGCTCCGCGCGCCCAGGACCCCTGTGGAGGAGGCATACAACGAAAGCCATCAAGCCACAAGGAACATCATAGAGCAAACGATTGGCGTCCTCAAGCAACGGTTCCGCTGCCTGGATCGTTCCGGCGGATGTCTACAGTATTCGCCGGATAGAGTCTCCCAGTTCGTCGTCGTTTGCTGCATGCTGCACAACCTGGCTATCTGCAGGACTCAGGCACTGCCACCTCGCGTTGGACCACCACCTCAGGAGGACGAGCAGGAGGACCATGAGGAGGAGGAGGAGGAGGAGGAGTACCAGCCCAGGAGGGAGCCACAAGGTCCAAGGGCCGTCCGCCGGCGGCTTATTGAACGACACTTCTAGGCCCCCTGTCAGGGAATGGCTTGTGGCAATGAACGCACCTGAATGCAGCCGCTCCGCAAGCCCTCAGCCGGTTAACGCAACAACCACTTGAAACATGACACCTGGACAAGCTGAATAAATAAAAAGCTTTATTTAACAAACTCAGGGCCCTTCCCACATGAAACAGAAAAACAGACAAGACCCCCAAAAGACAGTCAAAAACATATCTCACTCCCACAACCTGGGGAGGAATAACAAAAATCGTTCATCCAATTGGCCTTCATCCTCGGCCTTACCAAAATAAGCCCCCCCCCTCCAGAACACAAACACCCCCATATAAAAAAACATTTGCCTTCATCTTCGGCCTTACCAAAATAAGCCCCCCCCCCTCCAGAACACAAACACCCCCATATAAAAAAAACAGTTGGCAACACACTCTACTTGGTGTGCCGAGAGGGCGAGACCTTGTGCAGGCTTCTCCGGCCCCTGCCCAACCTGTTGCTCCGCCTCAACCTGGGCCCTGTGGGTGTTGCAAGGCTGGGGGAAGGCACCTGAGGAGCACAATGCGTGACGGCAGATGCCCTTGGGGGTCGGCCTAGACGAGGTCCGGCCCTGGAGGGGCCGGCTGCTGACTGCTGCAGCTGTGGCTGGCCAGCATCAGTCTCTCCAGCAGCTCGTCGCTCCTTGGCTGGGGGAGTGGCAGTGGCGGCTGCAGCAATGGGGGCAAGCTGGCTGATGCCAGGCGCTCGCTGGTCGCCAGAGACACTGGCACTCGGCCGGGCTGGCACTGCAGCAAGCGCAGCAATCTGGTGAAGGCCAGACCACTGTGCTGCAGCAGGGCGGCGGGTGCCCTGGCGATGCTTCCGTGACACAGCGAGTGTGGCAGAAGTGAGTGCGCGAACTGCCCTGGTCTGTGCCCGCATCAGATCAGCCAGTGTCTGGACGGCACCACTCATGAACTCGCGACTCGCGTCCTGTGCTGCCGCGAGTTGGTCGACACCCCTGGCCTGTGCTGCCGTGAGTTGCTCGACACCCCTGGCCTGTGAGTCCCCGAAATTGGCCACACTATGAGCCAGGGACTCAATGGCCTGAGGCAACTGTCCCACAACCCCCATGAACTCGTTGTGGCGCCGCTCCGAGGCCGCGGACATTTCATCAAGGAGGCGCACCTCCTGCGCGAGGACCGTCTCCGGACTGGAGGGCGGACTCTCCCTCTGGGGAGAAGGCCGCCGAGCTGCCCGACCCTTCCCGCGTGCCTGGACGCCACTGGGCCCAGGAACTGCCCTCCCCTGCAACACTTCCCCCCTCTGGGAAGAAGGCAGCCGTGCTTCCCGACCCTTCCCGCGTGCCTGGACGCCACTGGGCCCAGGAGCTACACCCCCCTGCAACACTTCCCCCTGGCTCTCCTCCAGGCAAGACGTGTCCCCTCCATTGCCATCCCCTGGCGCGGATGAGGGTTCCCCCGATGTGCCGCCTTCCTCTTGGTCCTCGTCGTCCTCCTCTTCCGAGGGACTGGCACTCTCAGCTTCAGGGGCCTCCTCCTCACCAGCTGAAAGCAGGAAGGCACAAGAGTAGCTTTAGAGTGAGGACAGGGCATCAGCGAGGGAGGCATGAGTGGTGCCATTATGCGCATTGGTGGGACAGTGGCAAAGGATGTAGATCTGAAGCGCAAGGGGAACCAGAGAGGTCCAAACGGTCATGTCCTTACCATTGGGTCCCAGCACAGGGTCGGCATCTCCAATAGCAACGGGGCCAGTCACCCGGCCACGCATGAGTCGAGCCACGCTCTCCTCCAGCTGACTGAGCTCCTGGAACTGGGCACGGCCTCCCCCGGTGACAGTCTGGCTCTTCAAATTCCGCGCCAGCTTGGCCTGCAAGAGAAAGGACGGCCTCTAAGTACAGTGTGGTGCCCTGTTGTTGTGTGCACTGCCTCCCATGGTCGAATAGCTTGGCCAGTGTGTTAAGTGCAGAGAGTGCTATTGATGATCATGCCAGTGCCATAGCTGCGGGAGGAGGGCTGGCCATTAGGCCTTTGAGGTCCCTTTGCCCATAATGTGAGGTGCACATGCAAGGATGAGGAGGACACTGGAAAGGGTACTCACCCTGACCAACCGACTGAGGTCGTTGTACTTCTTGCGGCATTGGTCACCAGTCCTGGGGACATCGCTGTTGGCTGACACCCTCTGGGCGATTTCCCTCCAGGCTCTCCTGTACTGCCTCCTGGGAGCCTTCTTGCCACTGTCCGGGCACAAGATCTCTCTGTTCTTTTCCAACCCCCTAAGCAGCACCCTCAAAGCATGCTCTGAGAAGCGCTGCGCTCGTTCACGGGCCTTCTGCATGGCTTCAGGCGCTATTTGGGTCCACCAGCAGTGTTCAGGCCTAGCTGCAGGGCTCCACTATCCAGGGCGTGGCTGCAGACAAAGTCGACCCTTCCCCCTTTAAGAGCTGGCCAGCGTCAGGGTGTCTGCTGTCAATCAAAACATGACCGGACCTGCGCTTCGCCCGGCCTCGGCGTTATCAGTCCGCACCGCCGGCTTAGCGCCTAAAGATAGGAGTGCAACGCCAGTTTCAGCGCTCGCCCAAACTCCTTGGGCAAAGCTACTGAATTTCGGCGAAGTGGCCTCCACTTTCCAGCAGGCGCTAACTTTAGCGCCCGCCCGACTTTACCGCCCCAAAAGTGGCTATACTGAATTTCTAGGCCTTTGTACACAAATTGGTTGCAATTCTGCCCACCCCTCGAAATCTGCCTCAATTCCAACCAATTTCTGTGAGTTTTTTTTTATTCGTTTATGGGATCAGGGCATCGCTGGCAATGCCAGCATTTATTGCCCATCCCTAGTTGCCCTTGAGAAGGTGGTGGTGAGCTGCCTTCTTGAACCGCTGCAATCCGTGTGGTGATGGCACTCCCACAGTGCTGTTAGGGAGGGAGTTCCAGGATTTTGACCCAGCGACAATGAAGGATCGGCGATATATTTCTAAGTCAGGATGGTGTGTGTGACTTGGATGGGAACTTGCAGGTGGTGGTGTTCCCATGCGCCTGCTGCGCTTATCCTTCTAGGTGGAAGAGGTCGTGGGTTTGGGAGGTGCTGCTGAAGAAGCCTTGGCGAGTTGCTGCAGTGCATCTTGTAGATGGTACACACTGCAGCCACGGTATGCCAGTGGTGGAGGGAGTGAATGTTTAAGGTGGTGGATGGGGTGCAAATCAAGCAGGCTGCTTTGTCCTGGATGATGTCGAGCTTCTTGAGTGTTGTTGGAGCTGCACTCATCCAGGCAAGTGGAGAGTATTCCATCACACTCCTTACTTGTGCCTTGTAGATGGTGGAAGGCTTTGGGGAGTCAGAACATGAGACACTCGCCGCAGGATACCCAGCCTCTGACCTGCTCTTGTTGCCACAGTATTTATGTGGCTGGTCCAGTTAAGTTTCTGGTTAATGGTGACCCCCAGGATGTTGATGGCGGGGGATTCAGCAATGGTAATGCCATTGATTGTCAAGGGGATATGGTTAGACTCTCGCTTGTTGGAGATAGTCATTGCCTGGCACTTGTGCGGCGCGAATGTTACCTGCCACTTATCAGCCCAAGCCTGAACGTCATCCAGGTCTTGTTGCATGCAGGCATGGACTGCTTCATTATCTGTGGAGTTGCGAATGGTGCTGAAAACTGTGCAGTCATCAGCAAACATCCTCATTTCTGACCTTATGTTGGAGGGAAGGACATTGATGAGGCAGCTGAAGATGGTTGGGCCTAGGACACTGCCCTGAGGAACTCCTGCAATGATGCCCTGGGGCTGTGATGATTGACCTTCAACCACCACAACCATCTTCTTTTGTGCTAGGTATGACTCCAGCCAGTGGAGCATTTTCCCCCTGATTCCCATTGACTTCAGTTTTACTAGGGCTCCTTGATGCCACACTCGGTCAAATGCTGCCTTGATGTCAAGGGCAGTCAATCTCACCTCACCTCTGGAATTCAGCTCCTTTGTCCATGTTTGGACCAAGGCTGTAATGAGGTCGGGAGCCAAGTGGCCTTGGCGGAACCCAAACTGGGCATCAGTGAGCAGGTTATTGGTGAGTAAGTGCCGCTTGATAGCACTGTCGATGACACCTTCCATCACTTTGCTGATGATTGAGAGTAGACTGATGGGGCGGTAATTGGTCGGGTTGGATTTGTCCTGCTTTTTGTGGACAGGACATACCTGGGCACTTCTCCACATTGTCGGATAGATGCCAGTGTTGTAGCTGTACTGGAACAGCTTGGCTAGAGGAGCAGCTAGTTCTGGAGCACAAGTCTTCAGCACGATAGCGGGGATGTTATCAGGGCCCATAACCTTTGCTGTATCCAGTGCGCTCAGCCGTTTCTTGATATCACGTGGAGTGAATCGAATTGGCTGAAGTGATGGTGGGGACCGCAGGAGTAGGCCAATATGGATCATCCACTCGGTACTTCTGGCTGAAGATGGTTGCAAACGCTTCAGCCTTGTCTTTTGCACTCACGTGCTGGGCTCCACCATCATTGAGGATGGGGATATTCTTGGAGCCTCCTCCTTCCGTTAGTTGTTTAATGGTCCACCACCATTCACGACTGGATGTGGCAGGACTGCAGTGCTTTGATCTGATCCGTTGATTGTGGGATCGCTAGCCCTGTCTATAGCATGCTGCTTCCACTTTTTAGCATGCATGTAATCCTGTGTAGCAACTTCCCCAGGTTGGCACCTCATTTTTAGGTACGCCTGGTGCTGCTCAGGGCATGCTCTTCTACACTCGTTGTTGAACCAGGGTTGGTCCCCTGGCTTGGTGGCAATGGTAGAGTGAGGGATATGCCGGGCCATGAAATTACAGATTGTGGTGGAATACAATTCTGCTGCTGCTGATAGCCCACAGCACCTCATGGATGCCCAGTTTTGAGCTGCTAGATCTGTTCTGAATCTATTCCATTTAGCACGGTGGTAGTGCCAAACAACATGATGGAGGGTGTCCTCAGTGTGAAGACAGGACTTCATCTCCACAATGACTGTGCGGTGGTCACTGCTGCCAATGCTGTCATGTGAGGACGAGGCCAAGTAGGTTTTTCCCTCTTGTTGGTTCACTCACCACCTGTTGCAGGCCCAGACTGGTAGTTATGACCTTCAGGACTCGGCCAGTAGTGGTGCTACCGAGCTGCTCTTGGTGATGGACATTGAAGTCCCACCCAGTGTACATTCTGTGCCCTTGCTACTCTCAGTGTTTCTTCCAAGTGGTGTTCAACATGGAGGAGCACTGATTCATCAGCTGAGGGAGGGCGGTAAGTGGTAATCAGCAGGAGGTTTCCTTGTCCATGCTTGACCCAGGGATGGTGATGGAGGAGTTTGGGACATTGGCTGAAAGGTATGATTCTGTGAGTATGACTATGTCAGGCTGTTGCTTGACTAGTCGGTGGGACAGCTCTCCCAATTTTGGCACAAGTCCCCAGATGTTGGTGAGGAGGACTTTACAGGGTTGACTGGGCTGGGTGTGCCGTTGCCACGTCCGTAGCCGTTGCCGAGGTCGATGCTGGGTGGTCCATCCGGTTTCATTTTTATTACTTTGTTTCCTAGCGGTTTGTTACAACTGAGTGGCTTGCTGGGCCATTTCAGAGGGCAGTTAATAGCCAACCACATTGCTGTGGATCTGGAGTCACATATAGACCAGGCCAGGTAAGGACGACAGATTTCCTTCTCTAAAGGGCATTAGTGAACAAATTGGGTTTTTACAACAATCCGATAGTTTCATGGTTACCATTACTGATACTAGCTTTTTATTCCAGATTTATTTAATTAACTGAATTCAAATTCCCCAGCTGCTGTGGTAGGATTTGAACTCACGTCTCCGGATCATTAGCCCAGGCCTCTGGATTACTAGCCCAGTGACATTACCACGACGCTACCGTTCCCTCAGGGATCATTTGCAATGCATGATAGGCTCGGAGCAGCAGCGTCCCTAAAATGGCAGGAGCCGCAGCCCTGTCGGCCTCAGCAAAGTCCCAGGCTCAGACAGATAAGTTATTGGGAGCCAGTCTGGAGTGAGAGGAGATTGTCATAAAGCCCACTCCCTCCATGGAGGGACCTCTGGGCCATTATCACTGCTTCCCAGGGTCTACAGCCACTTACCTCAGGCACCAGCAGTAACGGGACAGACCAGAGGGAGAGCCACTGCGATCTCTGCCTCCACCATTGCCATTTGCATCCGATTGGCTCTGTCCCTTTTGCTCTCCCTCTCTCATACTCCCTCAACAAACCAAGAAACAGGATTGAACTGAACCACCCTACCTCAACTCCGCTTTTTCAACAATAAAATGATGACTCAAAGCTATATGTGTAAATCACTAGTGTAGGGTGCACTAAAAGTGAGAGGAACAAATTCAGTAGAAGGGCTGACGAATGGCAGATGGATTTTGTAAATAAGTTAACAATTCCAATTGGAAAAGGAAATGATAAGACATGGATAGAAAATGAATGGACGTCTATTAACAAAAACTAAAAAGAAAAGCGATTTGAGTGTGAGACTTGTAAGAACCCTGGGATTTATACCATGACAAGAATATTCATGAAGGGCACCAGACAAATGCTTAACCCTCCACTTTAACTTCTTGTCAAGGAACCATCTGGGGTTTACCACCTAGTTTATGCCTCTGGGTTAGTGGTGCCTAAATTTGTCTTGCATCAACTAGTTTGGACTCATTTAACATTTACACTACTAATCTCCCATCAGATCTCCATAAGTTACTGAGTGAATTCCTTATCACAGAAGAAGGCAGACAACAAACACATACATTAACTATTGTTTATTACCCTTGAATTTGGCAGAACTTAAAACTTAAACACTGACTATACAAATAATTAGTAGATGGGTAATTGATTAAATAAATAACAGAGGTTATAAAGGTAATTAAGTAATCTCTCAGTAATTCAGCCTTAAGTGCTTGCTAATTATAAATTTACAGTTGAAACCTGTGTCTGAAATTGATATAAATTGCTGAGATTAATTTAGGGTTAAACTCCTTAGATAGTTGACATGTTAACAGCAATGGATAACTGGTCTATTGCACAGATTAAAGTCTATGTGCTTGTAGTTAGCAATGTTTCCAGAACTTATATGACCTCATCTTTACAAGCAGGCGTGGATGAACTGGTTGCCTTGCTTTCCTCTGAGAGGATGGTGTTAGTCTTCTGAGACTTCAGAGTGATGTCTGGTAGCTGTATCTGGACAAGGCTTAACTCTCACCTCCCTTGATCTCAGGTAGACTTATATATACAGATATATATATAAGTGACACACTTATGTCTACTTGTATCTGGCTGATACAGCCATAGGGGGGAGAAATTGGGCACCTTAGCGCCTCCCATTAGCGCCGCCGGGGGCGCTACCGGCTTTGTGACTGGGTGCGGCGATAGTACAGACGCCTGCGAAATTGAAGTGGAGGTTTGCGGTGATGGTAACCACTAGCGCTACACTCTCCTGCGGCCGGGGACCGTGATGTCATCCGGGTGCGCAGCGCCCCAGCTCTGAAATTCATTCTCGTCCCCTGCGTGAGCACCTGCCATTAGCAACAACAGGTGGAGGAGGCAGAATACAGTCAGATGAGCGCTGGAGGAGCGCTATATAAAGGCGTCAACTTCCAGAGTGCTGCCTTCTCAGTTTGACAAAAGCAAACAGGCGTTTTGAGCAATTTGAGCATTCTCAACTTGAAGGAGTATTCTGGCTGAGAAAAATTTATCACTTTAATTTCATAGTGCAACATTTCCATCACTTAATAGGGGCTGTACTGGCACTGGACCTTGCCCTCCAGCGTCACCATAGAGAGCCCTGTTGGCCAGAGGGAGGAGGGCCAACAGGAGGCCTTACCCTCCCAGAGTATTCTGGCAGCATTTCTCATACATCAATCTCACTGAGGAGCAGTGTCCTAAAAGGCTCTACTTCACCAAGGACGTGGTCACAGAGCTGTGCCAGCTCCTGCTGCCAGACCTTGAGCCTCACATCAGGAGCACCACGTCTCTCTCAGTGGCAGTCAAGGTCACCATTGCCCTCAATTTCTACGCCAGTGGATCCTTCCAGTGTGCAACAGGAGACATTTCTAACATATCGCAATTCGCTGTCCTTTGCTGCATCCGCGAGGTCACAGATGCTCTCTACAGAAGGAGAAGGGACTACATCTCCTTCCCCATGACCAGAGAGAAGCAGGGCGAGCGTGCATGTGGCTTTGCCAGGATAATGGGCTTCCCCATGGTGCAGGGCACCATTGACTGCACCCACGTTACTTTGCAGGCACCACATAACAATCCTGAGGTATTCCGTAACCACAAAGGCTACCACTCACTTAATGTGCAGTTGGTGTGCGACCACACACAGCGCATCCTCACCAGCAATGCCCATTATCCTGGCAGCAGCTACGATGCCTTCATCTTGTGCCAGAGCGGTGTGCCAGCACTCTTCCAGCCACCACATCAAGCTAGCGGATGGCTGCTGGGAGACAGGGGCTATCCGCTCTCCACCTGGCTCATGATTCCTCTCTGTAACCCCAGCACTCATGCCCAACACTTATACAATGAGAGACATGCTGCCACCAGGAACATCATTGAGCAGACCATCAGAGTGCTCAAGCAACGGTTCCGCTGCCTTGACCGTTCGGGAGGAGCCCTCCAGTACTCGGCTGTGCGGCTGTCCCTTTTCGTCGTCATCTGTTGCATGCTGCACAACTTGGCCATCATGAGGGTGCAGCCATTGCCACCAGGCATAGCCGCACCACCCCAGGAGGAGGAAGAGGAGGAGGAGGAGGCGGAGGACGAGGATGAGGAGGAGAAACAGGAGCATGAACATCAGCAACAGAGGAGGCCGCCACTCAATTGGCCTTGTGGAAGGGCGGTCCGTGGTCATCAAACTTAGGTTCCAATGAATTGGAGGCCACTTCCCGGTTGCTCAGCACGTCCCCATCATTCCATCAATTTCTCATTCCATACCACACCCCAAAGCTGAAATGAGACACAGCCCCAAATCTGCAACATTCCAATAATAAATGTATCCAAATTCAGCAATCACGTATATACACAATATTAACTTATTTACCCTTGTGCAAACTTTTACATCCCTCTTTACCCTGCCTTTAACTAATCTACTGCTCCTATGTAGTGTCTCCCCAGTGGCTGTAGCAGGGCTGGTGGAAAGCTGCTGGGTGTTGGTGCCAGAGACTACAGATGGCCTTGCAGGACGCCCTCGACCAGCTCTGGGCCTAGAAGGCCCGGCTGTAGACTGCGCCACCTCAGGATGGGCGGCAGCTGTCTGGGCTGTCTGGATGACAGGCAGTGACAAGTGCAATGGCGGAGTGGCAGTGATGGGAGCAGGAATGCTGTCATCCTGAGAGAGGACAGCAGGTTCCTGCTCCACTGACTCACTGCCACTCCCCCGGGGCAGCAACTCAGCATCCCTAGCAATTTGCTGGAGCACAGATTGGTGGGCTGCTGCAACACCGTGAGATCCCCGGTTGACTGTGGTGGACCCAGCAACGATGGCAGCAGTCAGAACTGGCGTGGCATCAGGCTGAGACTGCATGAGAGCAGTCTGAGACTCGATGCCACCAACCATTGCCTGCATTACAGCACAAAGACGTTGCGTCGCTTACGCCTGTGCTGCAATGGAAGCTGCCACATCACCCATGACACGCGGCATGAGGTCTGGGTCCCCACGGTCTCTCAGGGAGTCCACCATCCTTTGTAGACTGCAAGGATGGGCTCCATGGTGTGCGCAGAGCTCTGTGCAATGTTGGAGGTGGATTCCTCCACGCTCCTTACCATCGCTGACAGGTTCTCGGGCACCCTTGCTATTGCGCCTATCATCTCGGTGTGCATGCCCATTGCCCTTCTTGTGAACGCTTCCCCATCGAGGTCCTCATCTGAGTCCTGTGCAGCAGAACTCGCACACGAACACGCCTTCCAGGGAGCTGGCTCCCGAGCTACCCTTTCCCCTGGTCTTGCTGCAGCCTGCTCATCCCCGGTGCATTACCCAGTGCAAACCCCTCTACTAAACTTGCCTCTAAAGATCGCGTAGTCCCAGTATCTGAGGTGGTGCCTGCGGGTGAGAGATGCAGTGATGCGGTGCTTTCTTCCTCCTTCTTTTCTCCTGCCTCACTCTCATTGGGAGGCTCCGGGACAGGCTGGTCATCTGGTTTCAGCTTTTCTGAAAGCATAAAGGCACAAGACTCATGTTAAGGTGAGGGCTGGGGGGCAGGAAGGGAGCAAGGAATGCAGACAGCATCAGGAGCTGGAAAGTGGGAAAGGCTTGTGGAGTGAGGGTGAAGTAGGATGAATGAAGGAGAGGGGATGAAGATACCGTGGTTGCCCCCAAGGGGGTCGATGTTGCCGAGGGCCATGGCGCCCACCACCTGCTGCCCAATGAGTTGCAGCACTCGCTCCTCCAGGTCTGAAAGCTGCTGGAGCTGCACATCAACCCCACCTGTTCTGTGCTGCTCCCTCCTATTGTGGGCCATCTTGACCTGCAAGAGAAACAAATGTGTGTGAGTCAGAGTCCAGCTACCAGCTATTTGTTTGGGAGATATGCCTGCCATAGTTGAATAGCTGTGATTGTAGGCAAGGTGTAAAATGTGGATGTGAGTTTGAGTAGGTGCAGATGCTTGGTGCGTGAGTGGTGGGGTATGGCGGTTTGTACAGTGTGTACACACTGAGATTCAGATACTGGTATGTAGGACCTGTTGAAGAATGTACTCACCTTGACCACCCGAGTGAGGTCGTTGAATTTCTTCCGGCACTGTGTCAGGCTACGTACGGCCACACTACTGGCTAAGACCTCCTGTGCCGCTTCCCTCCACATTGCCCTGCGTACCTGGGGCAATGGCCTCCTTCCAGTGTCCGGCAACAGCACTGCCCTCCTTCGCTCCACTCCCGCGACCAATGCCTCCAATGCCTCGTCCGTGAAACGACGAGCTCTCTCCCGGGGAGTGGGATCAGCCATCACGATCAGGGGATTGAGTTGGTTGCAGGTCACCTTCACAGCCAGCACTGCTGATAATGAGGACATGCACAATGACGCAACCTCCCCTTTAAGAGCTGGAAGGGGCCAGTGTGAAGGATCATTCCCAATTGCATAGCACCTGAAATTCATTATCGCTCTGCTGGTAGTGCCCCTGTAGCGCCCTGCTTAGGACGTTAGCACTTGATTTAGCATTCCAGCTCTTTCCAGGAGCACAAAAAGCCAATTTAGGGAAACCTCAGACTCATTAGCGCCTGGCGCTAATTTTTCACAATTTCAAAGTTTAGCATCCCAAATGGGGCGATACCGAATTTCTCCCCCAACCAATCTTAACTTCTGTAACCTTTCTATCGGAGATGCACATTCCCAATTTACACAGACACCCTTCGACATATACTAGATCAAGTACTCCTGTGCTTTCTACTACAAAGACTACTACTAGAACTAAATTAAGAATTAAAAACTGAACTGAACTTTAGTGTCAAAAAACATTAACCGGTATAATCGTAATTTCTTAATAAATCTCCTCAATTCTATTGACCAATCTGAGTGACAAGTATGTTAGAAGAGTCCAGCCTTTCCGATGTCAATCACCTCACACAGCCCTTGATAACCTCCAAATGAAGGAATCAACAGCAGCAAGGCATGCCAGCTCACTTGTTTCCTCCCTAGCTTCTCAGGTCTTCGCTGACAAAGGGGTCGCACACAGGTGGGACATCGTTACGTCCCCCCTTAATGACCCATGTCCTGGCCTATGGTCTTGACAGCTTACTTTCTATCTTTGGTGAGTAATGTTTTGTTTGTAATGTTTTGTGTCAAATTTTTTTGTCTTAAAATACTCCTGTGCAGCGCCTTGGGACATTTTACTATGTTAAAGGCACTATATAAATACAAGTTGTTGTTGTTGTTATATATGCTTTCATGGTATAATTAGCATTAGCCCTTTACTTTCCAAACATCAGGCTGATTACTGACTCCATTTTGAGGTAATTCTTAGGGCATTTCTCCTACCCTGTCTTATCAACAGGGTTAATCAAGTACTGAGATGCATCGCAAGGCTAATTGATTACAAATCTAATTTTAAACCTAAAAAGCTCAAATAGTAAGACCACATTTAGAATGTTATGTGCAATTTTAAGCACCATTGCTTTCTAAAGAACACTGATATGTTGACTAGTGTTTCAGAAGTGTAACAACAGTTTTTCTGTGATTTAGGGGATTAAATTATGATGAGAGGCTGATAGGAGAAAAGAAGATTGAGAGGCGATGTGACCCATTTCTCATTCAATGTTGAATGATTGGGTAAAGCAAAAATATAACTTCAAATTAAGCTAGAAAAGTGGAACCAGAGGACATAAATTTAAATTAGAGTAAAAAAAGGTAAATTCAAAACAGATATTAGAACTTATTTACCCAAGGAGTGATAAATGTTTGGAACAATCTGCTAGACAAGGTAGTAAGGATAACATATTAGAGATAATAACTTGCAATTGAATGGTTGAGAGTACCAATGGTTGATTTTCCAAGTATGCACTTCAGATGGGAAGTTTCAGCAGCCAGACCAACATATCGGTGACATTTTGGGATCACAGCCCATAATTTTCTGCCCATCGATTTGTGTCCACTGATTGGCCCTCATGCCACTAGAGGAATGACCTTCTCCTGTCTTTGATTTCTCTTACGTTTTCTATATTTAAAACAATAATGAGGGGCACAGATAATTTGGACATGAGCAGATTGCTTAACTTGTGATTGCAGAACGAAAGGACAAGTACAAAAATGATCAAGTTACAAATGAGGCTGGACATTGACATTTTCCCCACAATGTAAATAGATGGAGCAGACTCCCAAGAGAAGTTCGTGCTCTTGATTCACTCCTTTTAAAAATTGCTGAATAAGTACGTTTAAAGAGAAGGTTATAAGGATAAGACAAGCAAGTGCTCTTGGTGTTATTTGGACCTATGGATATCTCATCTGTGGAAAGCAACTGGTCAATAGCATAGGGGTAAGGTGGGTTTCACTGCAACTTTGATTGAAATTTCTCTTCAACTCCCAAAGACGTTCAAACAGTTATATTTTCTTGGAAATTCTCTTTTGCTTATTGCCTCCCACAGGACATTGAGTCGGCTGAATAGAGGCTTTGATAGGGCAAATTAAACATGGCCTAATGTTTTATGAACATATAAACAATGATGGACAGGAAAAGACCCACTGGTTCATCCAGCCCGTCCCAAACAACTGCACATCACAAGATATACACTCCCCCACCCCACCAACGTAATCTCTCTTATCTAATTCTTTCTTATGTTTATGTGCTGGGTGTTATAACATCACATTTTCCTCTCACCGGTCATTCGCTGCGCACCACAAAAGAGATGTGCTACGCCAAATGGGATGAGTAAAGCAAGCATTTGTGCTGTGGCAAAATTTCGCTTGAGGTGACAGTTTCAGTTCCCATCATTTATGTTGGGCAGCTCCTCCCATTGAGTTAATCAGTGGCCTAATTGAGAATAGAAATACATACTGACTGGTATGGTTGCCAGATGTGCCAACTGCTTTTGGGCATGGTACTCACTGCCTCAGCAGTAAGATGCCCAAGTGTCTGAACTGTTGCATCACTGAACCAATGCAAGCCACAGGATTCCTTACATTATGCACCAGATGGCGTTTTGGGCACGCAGGTTTTATTTTTAATGTTGCATTGTAATGTGTGTTAAGCCCAATATCACCTTCAGAAACTTGGGTCAGCTGCAGAGACTTTAAAAACTGTAGAATATACAATCTGGCGTGCGAGCAAAGTAGCCATTTCAAAGGCAAACAGTTACAAAGGGTTGAACTTTAACATTAAAGAGTGAGTGAGCTTGGGAGCGGGTGGGTGGTTAAAAGCGCTGAAATTGATGTCGGGAAGCCGGCTTCAACCAGTTGGCTTCTGCCTTTAAATCGAGTGCGTTAGGCAGTGAGCGAGCCATCCCCTCAGAAGAGGCGGGTGACCTATTTAAACCAATTAAGAGCTAGTTAAGAGGCTACTAACAGCCTTTTTTCCCTGTGGTTTGTGTTGTGTCCGTGTATAATAAGACACAGACTGCAGGAGAACGGTACAACAGGTGTTTACTCAACGTGGCTCACACTGGAACTGATCTGTACAGATTACTACTCAGTGCTATATACAGGTGTGGTCACTGCCGGTACTGCAGTATACATGAGCTGTAAAAGATAGTTCCCCTCTTAAAGGTATATACATTACAATTCCTCCCCTTTTAGATTAACAGTTCCATAACACTCATTTAACAATTAAATATCAACTAATTACACTTTTAATATGCAACATTAGCTGAAAATAGTCTATTTATATATTCAGTTTTTGGGGAGGCTTCCTGATCCTTTCTGGATAGCGCCTTTCCCGAGTGTCTTGCTCTTGGTGCGGAGGCGATTCTGGCCCCCTGTCGTCGGTTGGTTCATCAGCTTCCGATGCTACTGTTTCTGGGGTAGATGCGACCTGTACGTCGGGTTCATCACCAGGTACGTATGGGCGAGGCATGGGGTTGACTTGTTCCTGTGACTAGGATCTGGTCAGCATGATGTCTCACGATGCTCTCCCCAACGTCCACTGTGTACATTAGTGGGCCCTGCCGTGTGCATATCGTTCCTGGCTGCCATTTTTCTGTTCGGTAGTCGCGGGCCAAGACTGGTTGCCCTACATTGAAGCTCCTTGTTGGCTTCTCATGGATGTGCTGGAATTGCTTACTCTCAACATCTCTTCGTACATTTGGTCTGAGCAAATCCAGGCGAGATCTTAACCTTCGGTTAAAGAACATCATGGCTGGGGCCTGGTTGGTGACTGCGTGTGTCGCATTCCGGTAGGCAAACAGGAAATTGTCCACCTTGTGCTGCAGTGGAATGTTGTCATTGTACATAGCCTTTATTGCCTTCTTAAAGGTTTGTACGAACCTCTCATCCAATCCATTTGTGGCTGGATGATACGGGGCGGATGTGTAATGCCTTACCCCAATCTTTTTCAAGAACCTCCGGAACTCTTCGGACACAAACTGTGGTCCGTTGTCGGAGCAAATCTGTTCTGGCAAGCCATTCCTGGCAAAAATGGTCCGTAGGACTGCAATAGTTTTCTCCGTGGTGGTGGAGGACATTTTGATGACCTCAGGCCATTTCGAGTGCGCATCCACGGCTATTAAAAACATTGATTCCATGAATGGACCAGCAAAATCAATATGCACCCGTTGCCAAGGAGATGAGGGCCACTCCCGTGGGTGTAGAGGGGCCTGTGGTGGTGCATTTTGGACTTTCTGGCATCCTGAGCAGCTCTTGGTCAGGTCCTCGATTTGTTTATCGATTCCCGGCCACCACACATAAGCCCTGGCTAGGCTTTTCATTTTTACCCCTCCCTGATGACCCTCATGAAGCTCATTGAGCACTCTATCCCTTAACTTGGGTGAAATTACCACTCGGGATCCACACATCAAGGTCCCCCGGCACACTGACAGCTGATCTCTCCTTGTCAAGAATGCTGGCAACAGTCAGTTGCCATGTGCTGGCCATCCCTTCACCGTCAAATCATATACCCGAGACAGTGTCGGGTCATTTCGGGTTTCCTTTTCGATACAAGCGTTAGTTACCGGTAGGTATTCAACTATAGTCAAATGGAATATTTCGACAGGATCCACTGCTGGTGCTTCCTCCGCAGTAGGCAGTGGCAGGCGTGATAGCCCATCAGCATTTCCATGCTGTTTCGTGCCCTTATATTCAATCTCATAGTGGTGCGCCCCTAGAAAAAGTGACCATCTTTGTAGTCGTTGCGCAGTCATCACCGGAATGCCCTTCTTCGGGTTAAAAATGGAGACAAGAGGCTGGTGATCAGTCAGCAAGGTGAATTTCTGCCCGTGCAGATAGTGATTGAAATTTTTCACTCCCCACACTAGGCTGAGGGCCTCCCTGTCAATCTGGGCGTAGTTACGCTTGGCTGAGGTTAGTGATCGTGACGCAAAGGCTATTGGCCTCTCTGAGCCATCCGAGAATTTGTGCGACAGCACCGCTCCAATGCCGTAGGGTGACGCATCACATGCCAACCGAATTGGTAATGCTGGGTTGTAATGGGCCAATACCTCTTTCGATGTGATTAGTGTTTTGCTCTTCTGGAAAGCTCGTCTACATTCGTCACTCCACTTCCATGGCACCCCAGTTTGCAGTAGGGTGTTCAGTGGGTGTAGTATTGTAGACAAATTTGGCAAGAACTTATGGTAGTAGTTTACCAGCCCGAGGAACGACCTCAGTTGTGACACATTTTCCGGTGCTGGAGCCTTGATTACTGCCTCAGTCTTCTCTGGGGACTTATGTAACCCCTCTTTATCGATAACATGGCCACAATACGAGATCTGTTTTCTAAAAAACTCGCATTTGGGGCGGTTAGCTCGGAGCCCATATTCCTGCAATCTAGTGAGCACCTGCTCCAGGTTGACAAGGTGATCACTGTCATTTTCGCCTGTGACCAGGATGTCGTCCAAATAACACTGGGTCCCTGGGATCCCTTGCAGGACTTGTTCCATTGCCCTCTGCCAAATAGCCGGAGCTGATGCTACCCCGAATACCAGCCGGTTGTATTGGTAGAGACCTTTATGGGTGTTGATTGTGAGTTTTTTTTTGATGCTTCTTCGACCTCCATTTGCAGATACGCCTGGGCCAGATCAATCTTAGTGAAGCGTTTCCCTCCAGATAGCGAGGCGAAAATATCTTCAATCCGCGGAAGTGGATATTGTACGGTGTGAAGGACCGGGTTCACTGTTACCTTATGGTCCCCACAGATGCGAACCTTCCTTGGTTCCCCAGGCGTGCTGCTCAACGACTTTTTCATCACAGGGATGATGGGTGTAGCCCACTCGCTCCAGTCTACCTTGGACAGTACACCTGAACGTTCCAGACTCTCCAGCTCTGTTTCAACGGCTGGACGGATCGCATAAGGTACCAGTCTGGCCTTAAAAAATTTTGGGCTTGCATTTTCTTCAATTTTAATCATCGCTGTCATGCCTTTTAGTGTTCCGAGTCCTTGCTGGAACACTTCTTTCGCGTCAGTTAGGATCTTTGACAGTCTCCCAGGTGTGACGTCGTCATCCTTTTTGTCAGCCACAGTCAGTGCCTGTATGGAATGCCAATCCAGTTGTATTTTCCGGATACATTCACGCCCCAGTAATGGTGGTCCTCCATCTTGCAATACATACAGGTCTAGTTTTGGTGTTTCCTTACCGTTATATATAACGGTCACCCTTATTTTTCCTTTGGGGTAGACTTTTTGCCCCGTGTACGTCTTCAAAATAATTTTTGTGTCTCTCAAGTGTATGTGTGAGAATAGCTGCTCATAGTCCCGTCGGTTTGTGACTGTTAGGGCTGATCCTGTGTCCAATTCCATCTTTACCTGGACTCCTGCTATCTTGAGAGTGACCCAAATGGTTCGGTAATCCTCCGTTGTGATCACGTTATGTAGTTTCAAACAACTCAGTTCCCTGCTTTCGGAGTCGTTATCACTCTTTTGTTTGTCTGAACTATTCCCCGTCATCTTATGTACCTTCTTGTACTTTTCTTTGGTAGGTTTCTTATTGCTGGTTTTCTTTCCCGACCTGCAGACTCATGCTATGTGTCCTACTTTTTCACACTGTCTGCACACTTTGTCTTTGAACCAGCAATCATTCTGGTCGTGTGTTGTTCTGCCGCAGCGATAGCACTTCTCTGTTCCATATGACATTTCGTTTGTGCCATATTCTTGCGGTCTCTGTTGTATCTCTGCAACGCCCCGTGCTGCTGCTTCATATGATACCGCCATGCTGAAAGCCTTTTCCAGCGTAAGGTCCTTTTCAGATAAAAGCCGTTTCTGGGTTCCTTCACTTTGAAGCCCACACACAAACTTGTCCCTTAAGGTATTTGCCAGTCCCGCTCCAAACTGGCAGTGTTTCAATAGTTTGCGCAGTTCTGTTAAATAATCAGCATTGCTTTCATCCTTATGCTGGTTCCGTTTGTGAAACTTGAATCTTTCTGCTATCAGCAGCGGTGTGGGGTTTAAATGTTCCTGTAGTATCGTTACTATGTCTTCAAAACTCTTTTCCATTGGCTTTGTTGGGGTTACTAGATTTCGTAATAAACCATACGTCTTTGCACCCATTACATTTAACAATACCGACGCTTTCTTGTCATCTGACACCTCATTTGCCTTGCAGTATACCTCTATTCGTTTGACATATGTAGTCCAATCTTCGACTTCATTGTCAAATGTGGTGATACTGCCACTCTTCGGCATTTTGGGTGTGGTTTAAAACGGCGTCTCCCAATGGCTTAAAATGGCGTCTCCCAATGGCTTAAAATGGCATCTCCCGCGCTTTCCTTCCTCCCCCGCTGCTGCCAACGCTGCTCCCGGCGGTTCTCGTGGCAATGGCGGCGCCCTGTAGGTTTTGCGTGCTTCTCCTGCGCTGCTGCCAACGCCGCTCTCCGCGGTCCTCGTGGCAATGGCGGCGCCTCACGGGTTTCTGCGCGTCTCTCTCTCCCTCTCTTCGACGCTGCTCGGCCCCTGAACACCGACTGCGCCCTGTGCGCTCTGCCCTCTCTCTCTCTCCCCCGTCGACGCTGCTCGGCCCTTTGCTGTGCCGCTCGGTCGGGCTCTAGCCCGCCGCTGTCCAGGAAGGGTCTGCGCACTACCTGTTGCCAGCCCGTTTCGCTGGACCACCTCGACTGGAAAGCCAAGCCTGGCTCTCGACAGCCTCCCCCGCAATTCTCGAGTCTCTGCTGGATGACTGGGCGGTTGCCCGTGGTCGGCGCCCGAGTCTCTGGCCTTGACCTCCAATCCACTGATCTCCAAGAACGAATCCCCGGGAGGTGATGCAGA
This sequence comes from Somniosus microcephalus, assembly GCF_052327205.1. NCBI lineage: Eukaryota > Metazoa > Chordata > Chondrichthyes > Squaliformes > Somniosidae > Somniosus > Somniosus microcephalus. The sequence goes on along the minus strand of NC_140991.1, from coordinate 50,332,388 downwards.
GTTGCAGGTAGGTTCGAACTTGCCTTGTCGCCAATGTTGTGTCCGTGTATAATAAGACACAGACTGCAGGAGAACGGTACAACAGGTGTTTACTCAACGTGGCTCACACTGGAACTGATCTGTACAGATTACTACTCAGTGCTATATACAGGTGTGGTCACTGCCGGTACTGCAGTATACATGAGCTGTAAAAGATAGTTCCCCCCTTAAAGGTATATACATTACAGTTTGGGCTTTCACTGGGTGTCCACAGGATTCCCGGGCTTGCTGAACTTTGCCAGTGAAAGTAAGGTGAGAGCACAGAAGCAATTGAGGGAGCCGAACAAATGAAATTTTAAAAATCCCATAAATACTCAGACCTCACACCTGCTTCCTTGCCTAAGGGAAAGGCTTTTGCTGACACCACTTGTTCTGAGTGTTTGCTTTCAGGAGTTTGCAGGTGATTTCTACAACTTTGGAGGGCACTCTCACTATATTGGAGGTCACTCGCACTAAATTGGATGATTGTGCATCTGATCTCCACTTTAGATCTGTCATATAACATATCAGCGTGGGTGCCGCTTATGCTTATCCACCGTGGACCTCAGATGAGGACCAAGATGAGCACCAGCAGCAACACCACCAGTAACACCATTAGGAGCAGCAGCAGCAACCTTCTCCTCACCGACCTGCCGCTCCACAGGAGAGAGAGGATGAGCACAGAGGTGCACCTCGCACGAGGCGGTACCCCCAACACAGGGTAGAGGATCAGCTTCCTGGAACTTAAGTTCATCCAAAACTCGGCTGTCCGTGTCCTAACTCGCACCAAGTCTCGTTCGCCCATCACCCCTGTGCTCGCTGACCCACATTGGTTCCCGATTAATCAGCACCTCGATTTCAAAATTCTCATCCTTGTTTTCAAATCCCTCCATGGCCTCGCCCCTCCCTATCTCTGTAATCTCCTTCAGCCCCTGAGATATCTGCGCTCCTCTAATTCTGCCCTCTTGAGGATTCTTGATTATAATCGCTCAACCTTTCGTGGCCGTGCCTTCTGTTGCCTAGGCCCTAAGCTCTGGAATTCCCTGCCTAAACCTATCCGCCTCGCTACCTCTCTTTCCTCCTTTAAGACGCTTCTTAAAACCAACTGCTTTGGCCAAGCTTTTGGTCACCTGCCCTAATTTCTCCTTATGTGGATCGGTGTCAAATTTTTTGTCTTAAAATACTCCTGTGCAATGTCTTGGGATGTTTTACTACGTTAAAGGCGCTTATATAAATACAAGATGTTGTTGCTGTTGTTGACATGACTGAACACCAGTGCCTCAGGTGGCTCAGGGTATCGTGGCAGACATTTGTCGCCTGCTGAAAGAAGACCTGAAGCCAAGTGGACCTGGTGGACACACGTTACCAGTGGCCGTCAAAGTGACCACCGCCCTCAACTTCTTCGCTTCAGGCTTCTTCTAGGGATCTGCAGGAGACATTTGCAGGATTTCACAGTCTCCTGCCCACCCAGGTGACCAATGCCATGTTTGCCAAGGCAGGCACTTATGTATACTTTGCCACTGATGAAGCCAGTCAGAATGAGCGGACGCTGGGCTTTGCGGTTCTGGCTGGCTTCCCACAGGTGCAGGGCGTCATCGGCTGCACACATGTGGCCATCAAGGTACCCCCAGATCACCCTGGAGAGTTCGTGAACCGTAAGGGCTTCCACTCCATCAATGTGTCGCTCGACTGCAACCACAAAAAGTTCATCATGCAGGTGTGTGCCAGATTCCCAGGGAGCTGTCATGATTCATTCATCTTGCACCAGTCCACTCTTCCTCAGCTCTTCACACCTCCGACCAGACTTACCGGCTGGCTGCTTGGAGACAAGTGGTATCCACTGAAGACGTGGCTGATGAAACCCTTGAGGAGGCCAAGCAATGAGGCTGAAGAGTGTTACAATCAAAGCCAGATGACGACAAGATGTGTAATAGAGCATCAATCGGGATGCTGAAGATGCACTTCAGATGCCTGGACAGAGCTGGAGGAGCCCTTCAATACACACCAGCCAGAGTCTCCAGGATGATCATGGTATGCTAAGCTCTGCACAACATAGCGCAGTAGCGATGACTGGAGCTGCTGGAGGAGAAAGGCGCAGAACGCAGAGCCTCTTTGTAGGAGGAGGAGGAACCTGATGTGCACATGGCCCCAGCAATGGCGCACATAGCTGCCTGGGATGCCCGGGATGGCCTCATTCTGGCACGATTTAGTTAGGTTGCACCAGTGCACCCATGTGGCACCCAGTTGCTGAACCAACTCCCCCGTCCCCCCAACCACAAAGCAATCCTAAAATGATCAGATCATTCCTGTCACACACACCCATTACTCAGTTAAGTCATGTCTTACCATTCATTCCAACTGACAAGGCCACTTGCCAGGCAGCAGGCCAAACTGGGCAAGACGGAAAAGTGGTGCAAAGAAATAATTTTATGTGCATTCAAATAACGTAAATTTAAAGCGAAAAATGTCCTTACATACCCATGTGCATACCCTTGTGCATCTAGAATTCTTTCATCTTCCTTTTCCTACTACTTCTATGTCATGCAACCCCTGTGGCTTCAGCAGAGGTAGAGGCAGGCTGCTCGCTTCCCTGCTCTGAATGCTGAGATGATTTTGGCCGATGTCCTCTTGGTTTTGGAGCCTGTGAGAGCCCCATCAAAGACTGCTCCTCCTGTACCTGTGCAGGGGCAGACTCGGCCATTGGGACACGAGGCAGCATGTGGGGCTCTGACTGAGGGTGGGGGTGGTGGTGGTGGGGGCAACAGGGAGAAGTGGGAGCGCATTGAACAGAGTCCCTACTTCCATGTCCCCTTTCACCATCATCCATGGGCCATCTGCTCTTCCCTACTAGCAAGTTGTTTGACAGCACTTTGCTGCATGCCAGTGGGGTGATGAATGACCAAATCTAGGTGTCTATCCGTCCTAGTTAAGGTGGCATTCAGAGTCTGCAAGCTGTTGGTGAAAGCAAGCATGCACTTGTTTGATTGCCACGTTTGATGCTCCATGCAGGTGGCCACCCTTTCCATAGACGAGCACATCATAGCCATGGTCTGTGACATCATGCCAGTCATGCTGGAGGTGGACTCCTCTATTCTCCCTGCAAGAGAGCATATCGCGGCTGGAAATCCTGCCAGAACCTCCCACATTTTCTGTTGCTCCTCTAGAATTATCCGCTTTGTCGACGGCCCCCGAGGTTCAGCATCTTCGTCCAGCTGAGCAGAGCTTGGCACATCCTGCACCCTCCGACAAGGACTCTCCACTGCTGTCCCTGTCTGCAACATCTGTTCCTGCTCACATGTGATGTTTGAGACACCAGGTGACAACACCATTTTCTGACTTAGTGGTTCCACTGACGTGTGTGTATCTGCGCTGGTGCTTAGTGTGCATGGGTCCTGTGATGGTGCACCCTCAGTGTCCACGACCTCCTCTGAGGTGTCTTCTTCCTCCTCTGGCTGTACTGTTTGGGGGAAACTTGATGGGCGTATGGGAGAGTAAAGACATGACTTTGAACTGTTATGATAAGAATGTTTTAAGTGACCATTATGCACATGATCATATTTCACTGGCTGCCTGTTGTATGCCATGCTCCTTCTCCCACCACCAGCAGCTCCACAACTCCGCTGATCTCCAGCGCCTCCTCCTCTGCAGCAATAAGAGGTGTCATGACTGGAAGGCCACCTCCGGGTCTCTGCCTCACCCGAGTGTTCTGTGCTCTCTTCTCCTGCAAGGAGGAAAACAAGAGGCCTTTGAGTGAGAGTCATGGAATGAGTGGAAGGGACGGATGGGCAACTTCTGTAGAGGGTGGCTATGAGGGAGTGGTGTGACACTGCATTAAGATGAGGGTGAGTGTCAGTGGTGGATGCTCAGATAGGGATGTGTGTAGATGCATAGACGGGGAGGGATGGGTGCACCTGCAAGGTAGGCTGGTGTGAGGAGTGATGTGTAGGAGTAGGCTTGGGAAGGCAGAGTGAGGGGGTTGGGGTGACAGGCACATCAGGATGTAGTTGAATGTGATATTGTCTCTCGCCTTTCCTGACCTCATGAGGTTGTTAAAGTTCTTCCTGCGCTGGATCCATCACCTGGCCCCCACACCCCTGCTGCTTACTTCTGCCGCACTTTCCAGCCATGCCTTCTTGGTCTTGCCAGCTGGCCTCTTCGTCCCATCAGCAGGGAATAGGACCTCCCTACAGGACTTGAATCCTTGGAGAAGGAGTTCCAGGGTGTCGTCACTGAATCTCGGGGCAGCTTTTTGGCGAAGAGCTTGAATTTTTTATTATCCAGCAATACAAACTCCTTTACCACTCTCTCCCTCAACAACCGCTCTTGCACCTCCACCAACCTTCAACTGTCATCTGTGCATTGCCCCTTTAAATACCTGAGCTGAATTGGAGCCATGCATGACGTCATCACGCCTGCTCCCGTTAATTGGTCAGGAAACCCGGAAGACTGATTCAGCTGCAAAACGCGCCTCTTCAACTTCCGGGTTCCCGACGCGATCCAGGGCTCCCCCGCTGCCAGGGCCTCGTGAAGGTAAAAATTCCGGCCAAAGAGTTAGCTGGAAGATGTTAGGGCGAACAGCTGAGTGTTATGTCTGACATTGGGGATAGGTTCTCGATTGCCTTGGCCTGAGCACATGGAGTTTGATAGTGCTGTTATCATTGTATTGTGTATAGGTATTCGATTGCTTGTGCCTGGAAGTGTGTGTGTGTGGCAGCCATTATAAAAGCAGCATGAACTGAACTCTGCTTACGGTCTCTGGATTATCTTTGCAAACACAACATTTGGCGACAAGGATGGCTGAAATCTCTCTTCCACCACCTCCTCCCTTCCTTGCACTACCAGGTGAGCCCCCGATCCCATGGGTTCACTGGTTACAGTCCTTTGAAACCTACCTCATTGCTCTTGGACTAGAAACTGTGAGTACGGCTCGGAAAAAGGCACTGTTATCCCATTGCTTGGGAGCAGAGAGCCAGCGTGTTCTTGGGACATTATGCACAGCAGACTCAATTCAAACGTATGATGTGGCTGTGGCTCTGTTAAGCACACACTTCTCTGCCCCACAAAGTGCCCTCCTGCGGCGATTCATTTTTAGACAGCGTCACCAACTTCCCGGCATGTCAGTGCATCAATACGTGGCTAATTTGAGGGGGTTAGCTAGCTCGTGCAAGTTCGGTGCACTACAAGATGAGATGGTGCGTGATCAACCAATAGAGCACACCAACAACGTGAGAGTGCGTGAAAGACTGTTACTCGAGTCCGACGATCTGTCGTTGTCACAGGCAGTCAACATTGCCTTTCAAGTGGAGTCTGCAGCCGAATGTGCAGTGAAACTATCACACACACCCAGTGACGGTGCCCTCGGCCCCGACAGCCCTGACACGGTAATGCTCGTGCGACGGCAGCAACGCGCGCTACCGTGGCAACAGTGTGGAAACTGCAGATCTCGTTCACATGCTACCAGAGCGCAGAATTGCCCCGCGCGCGGCCAAGCCTGTCGCAATTGTGGAAAACAAAATCACTTTGCCAAGGTCTGCTGCTCTGCCCCTGTTGCTACAGATGAACACTCTCAGTCCTCAAGCAGTTGGCCTATAATTCACAACGTGAGCTCTGGGCCAGTAGTGGCTTTCAAGTCATGCACAATTAACCTGAATGATGTGTGCATCCCTCTGTTATTGGATACCGGTGCCAGCGTCTCACTGCTGAATGTGGACACATTCAAACGCATTTTCAGCTCTCTGCCACTCTCTGCGCCCTCCACTGCCCTTTGCGGGTATGGTAATTCGAAAATTGGACTAGTGGGCTCAGTCAACCTCACTGTACGCTATGGAACAAAAGTTTTGCCAGATATTTGTTTTCATGTGGCACGCCAAGGAGCTAACCTGATGGGACTGGATCTTTTCACTGACCTGAGTTTTTCTCTCTTGGACACCGGCAGGTCTGCGATTCTGCACGTCGCCTCACCGTGGCGCCAAACATGGCCAGCACTCTTCGAGGGTCTGGGCTGCCTGACTGCCTTCACCCACCAGCCCATGGTTGACTCCACCATTACCCCTGTCATTCAGCCACTGCGCCGCATCCCGCTTGCTCTCCGTGACGGGGTCACAGCTGAACTAAAGCAGCTACTGGAAGCTGGCATCATCGAACCAGTTGATGCCTCCCTATGGGTCTCCAACCTGGTGGTCGCAACAAAAAAGTCAGGTGGTCTACGCGTCTGTGTCGATCTTCGAGCAGTGAATAAGGCCGTAATCCCTGACAAATATCCACTGCCCACGTCAGAGGAACTCACAGCGCAGTTCTATGGTTCCATCCTGTTCTCGAAACTGGACCTTCGACAGGGCTATCTACAGGTTCCCCTCCACCCCAGCAGCAGGGACCTCACTGCTTTTGTGACACATGCTGGCGTCTTTCGGTACACCAGGATGCCATTTGGACTTAGCTCTGCACCCAGCTGCTCCCAAAAGGTAATGTTCTCTGTGCTCACGGGCATTCCTGGGGTGGCCATCAACCTGGATGACATCGTCGTGCATGGGCCCTCGAACTCCACTCACGACGAACGCCTTCGCAGAGTTTTCATGGCTCTAGCAAAACACAAGCTCACACTGAATGGCGAAAAGTGTGTCTTTGCTGTTTCAGAGATCGAATTTGTGGGGTTTCGGTTGTCGGCTGATGGTATATCCCCACTCCAGTCAAACGTGGATGCCATTCACAGCATCCCAGAACCCAGCTCTGCAGCACAGGTTGCCTCCTTCCTTGGCATGACTGGGTACTACCTGAAGTTTTTGCCCCAGCACTCAGCCACCACAGCCCCACTGTGCCAGCTCCTGCGAAAGGATGAGCCCTGGGTGTGGTCACAAGCCTGTACGGAAGCTGTTCGCCTCCTCAAATCGCTGCTCAGGTCACCTCCAGTGTTGGCTCACTTTGACGTCGCCAGCCCCACCCTCGTCACCTGTGACGCGTCCGCTGCAGCTGTGGGGGCGGTGTTATTGCAGATACAGAATGGAGTGGAGAAACCAATCGCCTTTGCCTCCCGAGCCCTCAGCGCCACTGAACAGAAGTACTCAGTAGGCGAGCGTGAGGCGCTGGCGTGCGTCTGGGCATGTGAGCGGTGGCACCTGTACACGTATGGCTGTGCCTTCAACCTGCGAACCGATCACCAGGCTCTCACTGCCCTGATGTCAACATCCGGCACGGGCCACAGACCACTGCGTCTACACCGCTGGTCTGACCGCCTCCGCCAATACAATTTCAGTCTCCAGTTCACACCAGGACGTGACAATGTTGTTGCAGATCTGCTCTCCTGCACTGTCTCTGCCCCAGCCCCACTCATTGGGTCTGACCATGTGGAACAGGATATCGTCCAGATGCTGCACACGCCTCTCCAAACCACAGTCTCTCTCCAGGAGCTCAAAGAGACCTCTGAACAGGATCCGGCCCTCTCCCAGCTGTGCACCTTCATCAGAGATGGCTGGCCTCGCAAGGTGCCTGAGGAACTTGTAAAGTCTGTGGGTTGTACTGTTAATAACGACACAGACTTCAGGAGTAACAAACAAACAGGTCTTTACCATTCGAAGGTCAGGGCGAATCTGCCCCAGCAATCCTGCCACAACACTTATATACTGGTGTGGTCACTGTCGGTATTACAGTATACAGAAGCCAAACAAGTAGTGCCACACCTAAAGTAGTTCTCTTAAAGGTGAACGGTTACATACAATAGTTTCCTTAAAGGTAGACGGGTACATACACTACAATCCTCCCTTTTTAGCTTATTACTTACAGAGTCCCATTAACATACATATCTTCAACTTCATATAAAACACTTTACAGATATAATCTCGGTGGGAAACAGTTCACAAAGTCAGTCTCTGCGGGAACAGTTCACAGATTCAGTCTCCGATCTTGACTTGGTCCGAACAACATCTCTTTGGTGTAGCCAGTTCACATGGATAGTGTGACTCCTCCATAGCCTTTTCCTTGACGTAACAGCTTGAACTTTCGTCCTGTTGAACCGGCAGTGCCGACTTTTATAACCAACTGGCTGTCTTGATAATTTCCCACTTTTCAACTAATTTAGCTCCTTTCGTAGGTCCCCTCCTGAGCTGGTAGAAGTGATAATATTTTAGATAGTTATTGTCTTCTGCCTCTTCTTTTTCTTTTCTGCCTTTTTGAGACTCTCGGGGCTCCTTTCTCGGCTGCCAGCTGTAGCGCCACCAACTCTCTATGTTCCTTAGACCTTAAGTGTTTCATCCTGATTTCAGCACTTTGGGAGTTTTCCTCACAAACTGGGCAGACCAGATCCTCATAATATTCAGTGTCACTCAACAGGTCATGGTAATATTCGGGGTCATCCTGAGTTAGGCCAGCAAGAGGGCCTTCTACTTCCTCCTTACCCATCTGGACGTTAGCCGACTGTGGTTCCTTCCCTAGACATCTTTCTTGAAAAGACTTCCTCATACATTCATATTCATCACGCTCTTCCTGGGTTGTCTGCCATTCCTTCGCTACTGTCCTCATTTGTGAGTTCAATACCTTCCCTTCCATCGGGGATTGCGTTATCCGGCTATTTACTCCTTCTACTGGAGTAGCTGTTTCCCCATTCTTCTGTTCAATTTGACGTAATTCAGCGTCCTTTTGGCATCCTTGTAAAAGCTGTGTTGCCACCTCAGCTATCTCCATCCCTTTTGGAAGCTCCGAATTCCTTCCCTTTGAAGCCTGAAGCTCGTGTTCCCCTTGTGGAGTCTTGTCACTCCGCCTGTGAAGGAGTTGGCTGGTCGTTAACTCTTCCCCGGGGACACTGTGGATCAGCTTCTTCTCTATTTCATCCACCTTTCCCTCCGGTGCTTGGGTTTTAAGCGCTCGAAGAAGTTGCGCCTTGATGCTCTCTAGCTCCAGTTCAGGGGCCATTCTTCCAGTCTCTGTTTCTCTTCCAGTTGCCTTTCCTTCCACTGCCCGGATTCCCAGTTGACTATGTTCTTCAAGTTGTTGCACCCTGGTCATTTCCGCCTCATATTTGTCTTGGGTTTCCTTCAGTACTTTTATGAGTTCTTGAACCTCTTGGATTCCATGTTCTGCCATGTCTTCCACCTCCAATTTTTCATCAATGGATGGAATCTCTACCGATGAGTCTGTCTTGGCCTGGAGCTCCTCAAACATTTCCTGCATCCTTTGGACTTCTTGCTCATGTTCAACCTTTAGTTGCTCATATGCTTTCACTAAAACTAGCTTTTCGGAGGTTGCAGAGTTAACCCCCTCCAGAATTGTAGCCTGGGCCTGTTCATACTGTTCTTTCAACTTCTTACACTCTGCTTGTAAAGAGTCGTAGAGAGGAACTGGGATAAAATCCTGGCTGCCTGAAGATTCCTCTTCATTTGTTTCGTTCTGCAAATATTCTAACTCTTGAACAGCATCAGGGAGATGTGATCGATACTTAGCCATGATGGCCCTATGGTCGCTCTCAGCTTGAGCTAGCTGCCTCTGTTGTCTTTCCAGGTTCTCCCATTCGGTGTCCCAGAATTGTTCCATTGTTTTCATCTCTTGTACGAGACGGTAACTCAACTGTTCTAATTGTTGTTGTATTTTGCGATACGTTTGAGTCCGGGCTCTGTGTTCTTCCGTCGTGGATAAGTCCTTAACTTGGACAGGCTCAGAATTCTCTGTCAACCTGGAGTTCTGCCCTGAAGCTTTATCCTTCTCGGTAGCATAAGCCTTTATGCCTGTCTTCGTTTTCTCCACCATAGTCGGCAAGTCCATTTCAGCCATGTCTTCCATATTTGAGTTAGTCTTATCGTCATCCGTTCCAGAATCTGAGCTGATTGCTCGTACCGAGTCCTCACTCGTGATGGCTTTTAGATAGTGCCATTCCATGTCTATTTTCTTAATCCACTCCCGTCCTAGAAGTGGTGGTCCTCCCTCAGGTAATACGTACAAGTTCATTCTTGGGTGTTCTTTACCCCTCTCTCTCACCTTGACTCTTATCTTCCCCATGGGGTATACTTTATGCCCCGTGTATGTCTGTAATACGAACTTGGTATTCCTTAAGGGTATGTGAGAGAATAGCCGGTGGTAGTCCCTTCGATTGATGACTGATAGAGCTGATCCAGTGTCCAACTCCATTCTTACTTAGACTCCAGCTATTCTTAGCATGACCCAGATAGTTTGTAGATCAGCTTCCCTCCCCACATTGTGAATTCTCAGACTACCCAGCTCCTGGTTGTTTGGGTCTGAGTCTGAATTCTGTTCGTCTGAACTCTTCTCAGCCACCTTGTGTACCTTGCTGTACTTTTCTTGTGGTGGCTTCCTTTGGTTGTTGGTCTTCTTCCCTGACCGGCATACCTTTGCGATGTGACCCAGTTTGCCACATTTCCTACATTCTTGGTTCTTAAACCAGCATTGATTCTGGTCGTGCGTTGTCTTCCCACAACGATAGCATTTTGTTGTATTCGAGGTAGTTTGGTCCACCCCGAGTGCCGCCGCCTTCAGCTGCATTTCTGCCGTTCCTTTCGCTGCGGCTTCGTGCGATGCAGCTATAAGAACAGCCCTGTCTAGTGTGAGGTCGTTCTCTTCCAGTAGTCGCTTTTGCGTCCCTTCTTTGGACAATCCACATACGAACTTGTCTCGCAGTGCCTCTGTCAGATTCCCTCCGAACTGGCAGTATTTCGCTAGCCTACGCAGTTCGACCAAGTATTCCGCATTACTTTCGTCTTTCCTCTGCGTTCTTGCATAGAATTTGAAACGTTTAGCCAGCATCAACGGTGTGGGGTTCAAGTGGTCCTTCAGCACAGCCACAATCTCTTCGAAAGTCTGATCCGCCGGTTTATCTGGTGCTATTAGATGCTTCAAGAGCCCGTTTGTTTTTGCCCCCATCGAGTTTAGCAATGTTATCGCCTTGTCGTCTTCCTCTATTTTGTTGGCTTCACAATAAATCTCTATGCGTTCCACGTACGTGGCCCAGTCTTCTATCTCAGAATTAAAATCGTTAATATTCCCTCGCTTAGGCATCTTTCTTTCCTTGGGAGCAGCACAAGTATTTCTTTAAGTATTCTTATTTATTTGTTTATTTCTAAGATGGCGGTTTTTCCCGCGAAAATGGCGGTTTCCCGCTCTTTCCTTCTCTCTCCGCCCACTTCAATGGCAGTTAAGATGGCGGTTTTCCCGCGAAAATGGCGGTTTCCCGCTCTTTCCTTCTCTCCCCGCCCACTTCAATGGCGGTTTCCCGCTTCTGTCGTCTTCTCCGCCTAATGGCGGCTTCCCGCATTTCTTCCCTGGTGGAAGGGGTACGCTTTCCCCACAGTGGACAGGTTCAGCTGCTGGCTGGCTTCCGCACAGCTCCCCTTACTCGGCTCTGTCTTTCTCTCCCGCTCGCACGGCTCTACCGGCGCTGGGTACACCCCGTTCACGGATAACAGTTCAGCCGCTGGACTGGCTCTCGCGCAGTCTCTCTCCCCTTGCTCGGCTCTGTCTCTCTCTCCCGCTCGCACGGCTCTACCGGCGCTGGGTACCCCGTTGGCGGAGAACAGTTCAGCCGCTGGACTGGCTCTCACGCAGTCCTTCTCCCCTTGCTCGGCTCCGTCTCTCTCCCACACGTTCGGCTCTACCGGCGCTGGGTACCCCATTGGTGGAGAACAGTTCAGCCGCTGGACTGGCTCTCGCGCAGCCTCCTTTGGTCGGCTCTGCCTCTCCCACACGCTCGGCTCCCGTTCGCCTCCCAGCCCTCACGCAGTCCGGTGCTTCCCTCCCCGGCTGCGGCTGAGTTTCTCTCCTCCCGCGCCTGCTCCCGGCCTCAGCGCTTCGTGGCTTCGGTCGCTGCCCGGCTTTCCCGCCGATCGCGGTCCGGCTATCTCACGACGCCATTGGACCCGACTTCCTGACCAGCTCTGCTCCCCCTCGACCGTGGTCGAGTGCACAGCCCTTATCCTCCGGATTTCATTACACTTTCCCCTACTCACAGTCTCCGCGGCCGCCTTGTTTCCTGCTGATCGGCTCACTCCGCACCGTGGTAGAAGGGTAGTCAGTGCCTGTTGCTGCTGGAAGCTTTTGTTGCTAAGTCTTCTTCCTTTCTATTGCTGCAGCCTCGTGTTTTCTCCCAGCATAACGACGAGGGCGGTTGCCTCTCTTCGACGCTCTTTAGTTGCTTTGGTAGTCTTGCCGCAGGGTACGATCGGACTCGTCGCCACTGTAAAGTCTGTGGGTTGTGCAGTTAATAACGACACAGACTTCAGGAGTAACAAACAAACAGGACTTTACTATTCGAAGGTCAGGGCGAATCTGCCCCAGCAATCCTGCCACAACACTTATATACTGGTGTGGTCACTGTCGGTATTACAGTATACAGAAGCCAAACAAGTAGTGCCACACCTAAAGTAGTTCTCTTAAAGGTGAACGGTTACATACAATAGTTTCCTTAAAGGTAGACGGGTACATACACTACAGAACTGTCTGCCTACTCCAGAGTTAAAGAGGAGCTCTCCTGCTGGAATGACACCTGTGTTGCACGTGGGCTCTGCACTGTGGTCCCAAGTGCCCTTCGTGCGCGTGTTTTATCCATGGCGCATGAGGGCCACTTGGGCATAGTGAAGCTCAAACAACGATGCCGAGACCTAGTGTGGTGGCCGGGTATCGACAGGGAAATCGAGGCCCTGGTCAAGGACTGTGCAGCCTGCCTTGTAAGTGGCAAGACTGGCCACCAAGCTCCTCCACCCCTGCAACCCCTTGCCTGGCCCTCTCAGCCCTGGGAGCACCTGCAGCTGGACGTCTGCAGGGAGATCCATGGTGTCCCCCACCATCAACGGTTCCTAGTGGTGACCTATGACTTGCACTCAAAATGGCCAGAGGTCACTGCCGTGGGCTCCGTCACCTCTCGGGTCATCATTGATATCCTTGAGTCCCTCTTCTCCCGCTGGGGGCATCCAAAGGCCATCACCACAGACAATGGCCCCCAAATGGTCTCTTCGGAACTCTCTTCTTACCTTGAGAGCAAGGGCATCCATCACATATGCACAGCGTACTACCACCCTGAGTCAAATGGGGGGGTGGAGCGTTTTAACCAGACACTGAAAAATGGCCTCAGAGCACACCTATCCCAGGGGTGTGCGTTTGACAAAGCCTTCCTCCACACACTGCTGCACTACAGAGCCTCCCAGCATTCCACTACAGGGGTCTCACCTGCATCCCTCATGCTAGGCCATGAGCTCATGCTGCCCCTTGGCAGGCTCCGCCCCTCGCTAGCTCAGAGCCCTGCTCCACCGGCTCAAGCCACAGTCGCTAGACAGCAGGAGAAGATGAAACTCCGCTTCGACCAGTCGAAGAGGGCCAAGGCGCCCAACATCTCAGTCTCCGATTGGGTCAGAGTCCGCAGGCCTCACCGCAACAATATGATGGCGTCATTCTGGTCCTCCCCTCTCCAAATCAGCCGCCAACTTGGACCAGCCACTTTCTGCCTCACTGACGGCTCTCGGTGGCATGCCAGCCGCCTTCGGAAGGTGCCAGCACCCCCTGATGCGGGATTATACGGACCTAATCCCCAAGCCTTACCCCCAGAGTGGCGGGATGCACATGTGGCTCAGCCAGCCAACCCCCAAGCAGATGTTGTGCCTCAGCCTGCTCTTCACCAGTCCGCACCTCGGCCTGTTCATACACGTTCTCGCCCTGGCCACCTACAGGACTTTGTCACTACATTTCATGTTTGAAATTCTGTGAGGGGGGAGGAAATGTTATGTCTGACATTGGGGATAGGTTCTCGATTGCCTTGGCTTGAGCACATGGAGTTTGATAGTGCTGTTATCATTGTATTGTGTATAGGTATTCGATTGCTTGTGCCTGGAAGTGTGTGTGTGTGGCAGCCATTATAAAAGCAGCATGAACTGAACTCTGCTTACGGTCTCTGGATTATCTTTGCAAACGCAACACTGAGAGGGACAAGATTGCCACTATTTGCTACATCCAAACCAGGGATCAAAGTCTGAGTGCTGAGATTGCCTTGGGCATGATGAAAATCCAATGAAAACCTTAATAACCTCAATAATTAATGCCTCCACATCATGGACTTTAATAAGAAAAACATCAGATCTGGTTTATATCTTTGAAATATCCAGACAGCCCACTCATAAAACTAGACTATCTGGCTTCAAGATGGATGGATGGCAGCCCTAAAGAGTGACCTGAGGTAACACACACATTTCAAAGAGTTAGATTTCTGAGGGACCACGGATTAATGACGACATTGATGTCACATCAGAACTTCTTTTAAAGCTCCAACAATTATGCAGGTTATAAGAACTTAAGAAAAGTCAGGGATGAGAAAAGGCCTTTTGACACATCGTAACTCATCCCTCTATGATGAAGAAGGTAGGTGTCTTTGGTCTTTTTTCTTGGGCTTTGCTTGCATTTGCTGAATTCTTTTGATATCATCAGAGGAATTGTATTGGACTATTAGTAATGATGGGGTAATATCAGTTGAGGCACTGCCAGCACCCAGAGAACTTCAGCAATCATATTATTTCAACTTTATATGTTCTTCAACTCCCTCACAACTCATTCTACACAATTCCCCTAATTAGGTTATCAACAGTCATGATTCAAATTTTAAAATATGTTAATCATTTGCATAACTGATTTTAAAGAGTAAGTAATGGAGAGCCAACTCTATAAAGGAAGTAGTGATAACAGATTTATTCTTTATCTTGACTATTATCACAAATGACATTTCAGTGTAGGCAAGTGTGAGGTCATCCACTTTGCACCAAAAAAGGATAGATCAGAGTACTTTCTAAATGGTGAAATGCTGGAAACAGTGGGGGTCCAGGGAGATTTAGGGATTCATGTACATAGATCATTAAATTGTCATGGACACAGATAATAATCAAAAAGGCTAATGGAATGTTGGCCTTTAGATCTAGAGGACTAGAATACAAGTCGTGCTACAACTATACAAAGCCCTTGTTAGACCACACTTGGAGAACTGTATTCAGTTCTGGACACCACATATTAGGCAGCATATATTGGCCTTGGAGGGAGTGCAACATCGATTTACTAGAATGAAACCTGCACTCCAAGGGTTAAATTACAAGGAGAGATTGCACAAACTAGGGTTTTATTTCCTGAAATTGAGAAGGTTAAGGAGTGATTTGATTGAAGGTTTCAAGATATTAAGGGGAACTGATAGTGTAGATAGAGAGAAACTATTTCCGCTGGTTGGGGATTCTAGGACTAAGGGACTTAGGCCTAGAAATTCGGTGGGCTGCGCCACCAGTTAGCATCTAAAGAGGGCACTCAGTGGCTTTAGCGCCACTGGCCATGCCTCCCGCGATATTTAGCGGGGCGCTAATGGCGGCGTTAGCCTGTAGCACTGTGCCGCCACCGATGATGTCATCGGTGTGCGCAGCGCCCCGCTACCGCCCTGATCGCGATATTTGGTAGCGCCCGCCTCTGTAATGGGGCCTACCTGTGGCGGTAGTGGTGCAAATTAAGGTGGAGGTGTGGGGCGGACATTTTTTTCAGTGGCCGCCTGCCAGCACCTCCGTCCCCGGCCTCCTGATCCCCCCCCCCCGGGCAGTGCCGGCTGTGTCCCGAGAGCCCGGCACTTCTCCTCGGTGCCGGGCTCTTTTGCCGGCACTCGCGATCGGTCATCGCGCTGGTGCAGGCCCCTCCCCCTTAAGAAGGGGAGGAAGGCCTGCAATACCGCAGTGCGCTGTGCCGCAGCATGTGGCGCTGCGGCACGTTGCGCTGCAATATTCAGTTTCAGCGCCCCAAGAGGTGGGCGCAACGGCTTCAATCGCAGCGGTAATTCCGGCGCCCAGGCGAGCTTGGCGCCCCGTTTGGGGCTCCACTGAATTTCTAGGCCATAGTCTAGACCTTTCACGAGTGAAGTTAGGAAACAATTCTACACACAAAGGGTGGTAGAAGTTTGGAATTCTCTTCCGCAAATGGCAGTTGATGCTAGATCAATTGTTAATTTTAAATCTGCGATTGATAGATTTTTGTTAACCAAAGGTACTAAAGGATATGGGACAAAGGCTGATATGGAGTTAGGTTACAGATCAACAATGATCTCATTGAATGGTGGATCAGGTTCAAGGGGCTAAATGGCCTACTCCTGTTCCACTTGGCTGGATTTTATCACTGGGGGCGTGCTGGGGGTGGGACTACCGGTTGTCGTGTTTTAGTCCCACCCCCAATGACGTCCGGCCAACCCATGCTATTTTCCCTTGATTGACTTTGTTAAGCCCAGCCTGTGAGCTTAGCCAGCCAATTAAAGGAAAGCCGGTGACAGAGGACATCAGCGTATGACGTTTCATCTGTCAAAAATTTTTGACAGCGATTTGTCAGCGTTTGACAGCTTAGAGAAGCTGTCAAACACTGACAGTCTCTGTTCTATGGTGAGTCCTTACACAAAGACTCACAAAAACCTCTTTCCTCAGCAGAAATCAGATGGCTGCTGCATCTGAGAATGCAGCAGCCATTCTGTCTTCTCTGCCGTTGAGTTGAGGCACCTCCGGATCCCCAATGGTTGAAGCCTGCAGAAAGAAACAAAGTTAAGTAAACTTTTTCTAACACTTTACACTCACCTCTCATACTTACCTCTCCACACTTGCACCCATCACTCACCTCCAGAGCACACTTTTCGATCTCTCTCACCCCCACAGACCCACTGCTCACCTCGCTGACCCTGGTGAGGTTTGCAGCCGTTGGGGAGCCCGCACTTGCAGGGGCAAAATGGGGATAAGCCTCAAAACTGCTTGTTAACTACCTGTTAACAGGCAATTAATTGGCTGTAATCCCCTCCCCCCCTCGAGGAGACAGACAGGAGGCGGGCTAGGAGCGGGATCACTACCCGCTCCCAGTTTCTGCCATTTTCCTGGCAGTCCTGCCTCCAAACCCTCCTCCTCAGGGCTGGGAAAATTCCCCCCATGTTCCTATATTCCTAAGCCCATTACCCCCATTTATTATGTTGCAACATGTTTGCTTTCAACTAGTCTATTGTCCGTTTTCTTTTGTTTGACAACAAATTCTTTGAATTGTTCAATCTGATGTGACAGAGAATGGTTTAATTGGTTTTAAGCGACCAAGACTGTGGAATTTGATAACTATTTTTGAAAGCAATGGACAATCTAGTTGCTAAAACTTGGTTAAGAAATAGTGGACATGAAATTCGTGGCCTTAGCGCCGCTCCATAGCGCCATTAAATGGTGCTAAAATGGCAGACACCGCTCTTTTGCCAGCTACTGGCGGGTCCCACGGTGGCCGTCATTTTGGTCCCTACCTTTGCGCTGCTGGTAACTGGCAGTGCCATCCCGAACAAAATGGTGGCGTTGTGATGTAAATCAGCATGCAATGTCGACTTTATGTCACAGGCGCGAACTTTGACCATAGTGCTGAATACAGCGCTGGGTCCTAAGCACGCCTGCCGATGTCTGCAGCACTTAAAGGGACTCACACATCATTCAGGTAAGTTTGAATTTAAGGGTTAGGACTGGGGTTTTTGATTTTATTGAAGTGGTGGCTTGCTGCAATAGAGTGCTGCTGGATGCTTGCAAGGGCTCGGATGGTAAATGAAGGCCTTTGAGAAGACAGAACATGCAGCAAATACTCAGCAGGTCATGCAACATCAGTGGAGAGAAAAACAGAGTTCACGTCTCAGGCCAAGATGTTGCTTGACCAGCTGAGTATTTCTCGCATTTTATGCTGTCATTGCACATTTACAGCATCTGCCTGCAGAGGGAAGAGAAAGACGCAGAAGAGGAGGAAGCAGAAGATGAGGAATCAGAAAGAAGCCCCTTTGTGGCCGGGATATCCAGGATGGAATGATCTGCCTGCGGTCCCAGTGACCACAACCCCAATTCCCCTTTCACTATTAGTTCCACACCTTACCTTTCCTCTGTTACTGACCATCACAATGTCCTCTTGGCCATGATGCTGAAATAAAAGCCACCACAAAGCAAACTTTCCAATCCACCTATATACATCTATCCATTTAATGTGGCATCAAGAAATCAACTCATCACCCACATGCATTCTCTTAGTGATTGTCTTGTGTGTGCCTTTGCCTATCCTACTGATGTCACACAGTGCTACCCAGTAGCTGCAACATGGCTGGTGGAGGGCTGCTGACTTTCAGTGGGGGACACTGCAAATATCCTTACTTGTTGACCTTGAGGAGCTGGAGGCTGGGAGTGCGAAAACAATCTTCTTCTTCTTGTTCTTCTTCACTCTCCTCTCCCTCTTCTTGGTCACCCATTGGCTGGGCAGGCTGCATTTCTTGGGTGTGTGAAATGAGAAAGGTACAAGGGTGGAGTTGTGGTGATGGGAGGGCAGGAAAGCATGAGGTGCATGCCAGAAGTAGGATAATGTATGAGGGTACCAGCATCTTGTATGCTTTCAGTCCCACTGCTGGCCAAGGGCTCAGCCATACACCCGCCAAGAATGACCTGCACCGTCTCCTCCAAGGAGGTGAGGTGAGGTGAGGCTAGGAATAGGAGATGTGCCTCGTGATTGGTGCAGATTGTTGATAGTCATCCTCGGTTCTGAGGGACTGCCTAAGAAGAAGAGATGGTTGGTAGGTGAGTAATTGGGGGTGGGGGTCATTCATTGAGCAGTGTGTGAGGCTAGTGGTGCAGTTGGTAGGAGACAGCTTTTGAAAATGCATTCACTAACCTTGACCAGTGGTCTGAGGTCATGAAGCTTCTTTGGGCACTGGAGCCAGGTGGTGGGGGTAACACTGCTGGCAATGATTGCCTCAGTAATGTACTCCCACATCATTCTTTCTGGAGGGCCTCCTGGCCCCTGTGGGTGGAGGGCTTGTCTTGCAGTGTTGACCCCCTGCACATAGCTGGAGTGCTGCATGGGCGACCCTGGGTGTCCCTTCCTTGGATTGCTGAGTCATTTGTGTTAGCGCTGAGGCATTTTTTCAATGTTTTGAGGTTAGGAAGGGAATTCACCTTTAAGAGCTGAATATTCACATTTGGGACTTTTTAATGTTAAGTATTTTTTTTAAAGGCAGAAAGGGCTGAACACTGCATTGTTTCACTTCATTTTAATTTGTATTGCTTCAGTGTGCGTGGCCCCTTTAATTCTCAGGTCTCTTCATTGCACACAATTCCTTACAAGCTTCACTGCTTCGCTTCCAGAGGCTGTGCGAGGCTTGAACGCCGTATCGGGATACAAACTTTGGGTCGGATGCCTCCAGCAACACCACCAGGATGACGTTGCATGGCAGGTAAGCACAGCGCCAGCAATCTCCATCCCCCCATATGAATTTTGCTCCATTAGCATTGTGTCCATTTTCAGCGGCCGTTAACTCCAGTTGCAGGTGACACCGGCGACTTTACTGGTTAAAACGAATTTCTCCCCCATAACTTCTTGCATTTCAATAGTATTAATAAATCATAGAAACTAGGATGAAATTCCCACTGTTATACTTTTACTGAAAAAGTTGCCAAGCATGTAAAACAAGAATCCACATTTTGTAATAATTTGTTACTTTTTTGGTAGAATTACCAACAAGAAAAACAATTGACCTACATTGGCTCCCGATCTGGCACACCTAGATTTTAAAATTCTCATCTTCATTTTCAAATCCCTCCATGATCTTGTCCCTCCTTATTTCTGTAACTTCATCCAGCCCTACAACCCTTCGAGATCTCTGTGCTCCTCCAATTCTGGCCTCTTGCGCTTCCCCGATTTTCAATGCCTCTTCATTGGCGGCCGTGCCTTTAGCAGCCCAGGTCCTAAGCTCTGGAATTCCCTCCCTAAGCCCCTCCGCCTCGCTACCTCTTTCTCCTCAATTAAGATGCTCCTTAAAACCTATCTCTTTGACCAAGACCTGTCCTAATATCTCCTTATGTGGCTCAGTGTCAAATTTTGTTTGATAACGCTCCTGTGAAGCGCCGTGGGATGTTTTACTACATTTAAGCCGCTATATAAATGCAAATTGTTGATCCTGTTGTATTCTGGTGGACATCACTGCTTGCTTGCTGCAGAAATGTTTCCTGTCAAATAAATCCTGCCAATGCTCCCTGGTTGTGATGTGACCAATTAAACCCGTCACTGTGAGATAGGCCTAAAATAGATAGCCCCCGTCAAAAATAACAGAAATTCCTGAAATTCTTAGGAGGCCAAGCATTACTGAAATTATATTTTGCATTGTTTGTATGTGCATTACATTAAACTTAGTGTGTAAACCAACAATATAACTCAAAGCTAAATTATGGAAAAGACTGAGGCCGGGCATTTCCACTTCTGCACGAGTCGGCCTGTAATATTCTGCCCATTAAACTGAACGAGTAGAAATCTCACACTGACAATTGTAGGAGGCAAAAAAATCCCAGTCATGCACTTTACAGGGTATCATTTTCCTATCCTCCTTCCTATCCTCCAACCCCCACAAAAAAGCATCTACAAATATTGTGTTGGTCATTCCTTTACATTTCTGAAACTGGGCTTTTACAAAACAAAGTTCAAAAATGAAACACTCTTGCCTCAGATTAACCAGGTGAATAATAGCCACGTGAATAGCTTTAAATTGATAGACCGTTCCACCAGGTTGCATTGGGGCCTAAGTCACTCCGGAAAAAGAAGGATCGTACATTGTTAAAGGGCAATGCCATTTCAAAATTGAGTATTTGGGTTGGCTCTAGTTGCAAAGGCATGATCATCATTTTTTTGAAAGCTCTGTTATAACAGACCATGTTGATCTCTGGGGAATGTTCAACCAGACAGTGGCAGAACAGCGGAGGACCATTCACCACCCCCCCCCCGCCCCCCCAGGCAACTCTTCCACACCTCCCAGTGGCCGTCGAGAGAGCAGCATTGACAGACGTTTGGGAGCAGGTGCCCAGTTCCTCCTTTTGGCTGGAGCTATCCGCACAACACAGGGAGGGTAAGGAGCGAGAGAGAGGAAATAATAGAAATAAATTACAAAATGACAACACAGAGGAGGCACAAACATCTTGGAAATGGGGCTGTGGTCCCTTTAAAGACATGTGGCAGACAGTGAACTCTGGGATTGAATCTCCTCTGGAAGTGAACAGATTCCTGCAAAATTCCTGTGTGGACTTTCCTCATGCACTTGTAAGTCTGTTTAATAGGTTAAAACAGCACTCAAAAAATTGTTATGTAAATGCACTTACCATCACTAGCAGAGGAAAACAAACCTCTAAGTGTGCTAAAGGAGGGGTTCGACACTACGGTTACAATTATTTTGGTTTCTTTATTGAAAGACTAGTGTGAGTGGGTCTGTTTCGCGTTGGAATGAATTTCTCTAAGTTTGCTAATACGCAGTATTAGAAATGTAATTTCTGCAGACAAAGAACAGTGAAGGTGACAGCTTTGAAAAAGTTGTTGACAGGGTTAAGTGATAAATGGAGCAGTACATGGCATGGGCGACAGAAAGGAGGCCAATTGCTCCTTTGTGCTTACTATGATGAAAAACATGCTAAGTTGTTTGAACAAAAAGTGTTTTGTTGTGGATTTTAAACATGCATGAATAAGCTTTTTGTGATCATCTTCTTTTGTTATTCACTGATATTGATCAACCTAGCGCTGCATTTAAAAAAGTTGAGATCTTTAATCTTCCGTTAGTTTTCATATATTTTTCTTAACTGAATTTAGAGATATTCCACAAGACCAAATTAGAATGGTTTTCCATCCATCGATGACAATATTTTGACTCTGTTATTCAGTTCAGATATAATACTGCAGGGAATTAAGCTGAGAATGATTCCACAGTACCTTTACTGGAAGCTGTTATGAGGAACCGGAAGCATTACAAGTTTTTGCAGGGAATAAGTTGACATCATTTGGATAGAATTTCCATAAAGATTCTTTGGCTCTCCCATCGTAAAGTCAGCGGAAGCCCCAGAGAAATGGTGTAAGCGGCTAATTACCACCTAAACAGATTATCTGGTCATTTATTTCATTGCTGTTTGTGGGACCTTGCTGCGTGCAAATTGGCTGTCGCGTTTGCTTCCATTGCAACAGCGACTAAGCTTCAAAAGTACTTCCTTGGCTGTGAAGCACATTAGATTATCCTTCGGTTGTGAAAGGCGCTATATAAATGCAAGCTCTTTCTTTCTTACTTAAGAATCATCGGGCCTAAAATTTCACGGGTCATTTTAAGGGGGGGGGGACAAGTGGCCAATGAAGTACTTTTTGAAGTATAGTCACAGTTGTAATGTAAGGAAACGCGGCAGCCAATTTGCGCACAGCAAGGTCCCACAAACCAGATAACGACCACATAATGACCTGATCTGTTCTTTATGTTGTTTGAGGGATAAATATTGGCCGGGACACTGGGAGAACTCCCCCACTCTTCGTCGAATACTGCCATAGGATCTTTTACATCCACCTGAGAGGGCAGATGGGACCTCGATTTAACATCGCATCCTAATGATGGCACCTCTGACAGTGCAGCACTCTTTCGGTATCACCTGGATTATGTGGTCAAATCCTAGAGTAGGGCTTGAACCTACTGACTTGAAGGGGAGAGTGCAACCACTGAACCAAAACTAACAACACTGTTAATATAGCTTACAAAGGAGTTTTATGGGAGCATGTTAACCATTGCTGTACCACATAAATTAAATCCTTTTGCGGTTTCAGATCAGAGCCAATGTCTGGATATACACAAGACCCCAATTGTTCAAAGGGTTCTGTTGCTGTAGGGAACATTGTCCTCTTGGTCCAAATTGTGAATATACAACACCCATTGCTGATATGGAGATAACAAGGTATCTGGTGTAAGGCTGACCATACTCTAGATTTAAAAATGCATAGTTCCATCACTTATGTGTACAGGCCCAACATGGACCATAATAGATAGACCCATCAGCATTCCTGTCCAGAGAAAAACTTCAACTCCTTGTCGTGTATGTAACCTGTACCACCTTAAGAGGATACCTTAAGGTGATGGACTACTTTTTGATGGCTCCTGTACATTGTAGTACCGGTGGTGACCACACCGGTATATAAACCCTGTGGAGCAAAGTGTACCCCAGTTCAGCCCTGACCCTCAATCACTAAAGACCTGTTTAATTATTTCTGTAGTCTGTGTCCAGTTATTCAGCATAACTACATTTGAAAACACAGACTCAACACTACTGTCTTCCGAATCCAGTCAAGAACAAACCCACCAGTTACAATAAGGGCCAAGCTTTAACTTTAAATAGAAAATATCCCTCATAGTGCATATTACATGGAATGTGTCAGTTGTGGCTCAGTGGTAGCATCCTTGCCTCTGAGTCAGGTGGTTGTGGGTTCAAATCCCACTCCAGAAACTTGAGCACATAATCCAGGCTGACACTCCAGGGCAGTGTTGAGGGAGCGCTGCTTTGTTGGAGGAGCCATCTTTCAGATGAGATGTTAAACCGAGGTCCCATCTGCCCTCTCAGGTGATTCCCCAGCACTATTTTCAAGAAGTGTCCCGGCTAACATTTATCCCTCAAACCAACACCACTAAAACAGATTATGTGGTCAATATCTGGTTTGTGGGACCTTGCTGCGTGCTAATCGGCTGCCGCATTTCCCTACATTACAACAGTGACTACACTTCAAAAACTCCTTCATTGGCCATAAGCATTTTGGGACGTCCTGTGGTTGTGAAAAGTGTTATATAAGAGCAAGTCTTTCTTTTTCTTCAATGAAATAGCCAATACTTAGCAGGGATGAAAGGGGATATGATTTAATCCCGGTGATTTCTGATGCCCGTATAAACTATCTGAGCTCTGTTCTTATTTCCCTTTCAATAATGTAGCCTTGAGCTCTCTCCTATTTTCTATCGAAGCACTTAGGCAGAACCTGACACCCGCCACTCTGCAACATTGGCACATTATTAATGCACTTTGCCACTGTGGTTTTTTTTATTCGTTCACAGGATGTGGTCATCACTGGCAAAGCCATCACTTATTGCCAATCCCTAATTGCCCTTAAGAAGGTGGTGGTGAGCCCCCATCTTGACAATTGAGTGGCTTGTCAGGTCATTTCAAAGGGCAGTTAAGAATCAACCACATTGCTGTGGGTCTGGAGTCACATATAGACCAGATCATGTAAGGACAGCAGATTTCCTTCCCTAAAGGACATTAGTGAATCAGATGGGTTTTTATGACAATCCAGTAGTTTCATGGTCAGCATACTGGCTTTTTATTCCAAATTTATTTTATTAACTGAATTTAAATTTCCCAGCTGCCGTGGTGGGATTTGAACTCATGACCCACAGATCAGTTAGTCCAAGTCTCTGGATTACTAGTCCAGTGACATAACCACTATGCCACCATTCCCATATGTGGAGTGTTGCCAACACTCGCAATTCAATTGTATGTCCCACGATTTGTAGAGGTATTTTCAATGTTCTTGTAGGAAATATAAATGTAGCTGTTACAGGTTTATGGTCTTGCCTTAAATATTCTCAGATATAGAGATAACAATCACTCCTGTGAGCAATCTACATTTAGAAGTGCTCCCTTCTCAATATCTAATTATACAACGATACTCCCTTATGATACTCACTGGATATTTATGACTCCCCCTCCGCTCCACCCCCCTCCCACCCCACAACATGTGCTTCCCAATCTTATTGAAGGTAGACCAAGAAAACATTTGGTAAGAAAAATCCAGGCATGAATCATTAAGCTACTTTAATTCACAGCAAATGAATTCAATTCAATTCAATTTTTTTTTTATTTGTCATATATGCAGCAGACGTGTGTACTGCACAATGAAATGTTGATTTTTACGAGTCCTCCCAACATACAGGACGCGATCTTGCCAGCCCTGGGGAGGTGGGTATGGAGGCGGGACTGCCGGAAAAATGGCAGAATCTAGGGGCGGGTGCCCAACCCGCCCCCAACCCGCCTCCATGCCATCTTGCCAGGAGGCGGGTAGCCGACCCGCGCCAGGTCCCGTCTCCTTGGCGGAGGGAAGGGGATTACAGCCACTTAAATGCCTGTTAACAGGTAGTTAACAGGCAGATAAGAGGATTATCCCCATTTTACCCACACAAGTGTGGGCTTCCCAAAGGCTCCGAACCCCCCCAGGGTCACTGAGGCGAACAGTGAACCTGCGGGGGTTGGAGATGTGCAAAAGTGCGCTGTGAAGGTAAGTGGTGGGTGCAAGTGTGGAGAGGTGAGTATGTGAGGTAAGTGGAAAGTGTTACAAAAAGTTAACTTACCTTGGTTTCTTCCTGCAGGCTTCAAGAATTGGGTATGCGGAGAGTCTTGCACCTCCGCGGCAGAGATGACAGATGGCTGCTGCATTCTCCAATGCAACAACCATCTAATTTCTGCTAAAGAAAGAGGTTTGATGAGTCTTGAATTCAAGAACTCATCAAACTACAGAGAATGTCAGTGTTTGACAGCTTCACAGAGCTGTCAAACGATGACAATTCATCCATCAAAAATTTTTGACAGATGAAACATCATACACTGACGTTCTCTGTAACCGGCTTTCCCTTAATTGGCCGGCTAAGCCCACTGGACGGGCTTAACAAGGTCAATCAAGGGAAAATAGCGTGGGTTGGCCACAAATCGATGGAGGCGGGACATTGACCCAACAAGCAGCAGTCTCGCCTCCAACGCGCCCCCATTGGCAAAATCGCCCCCACAGAGCAACAGTTAAGATCTTAATTCAATCAATACAACTGTCTTTACGTAATAATACAAAATAATCAATGGTTATAGAGATATTTAACAGCTGCTGTTATTTTTCAGGGCAATTGGGAAGAAATGTAGTGTTCCTTAAAGTAGAGGTCAACAATTTGGAGAGGCATGACAGGATAATCATACATGGACTCTGATGAGCCAAACAGCCTTTAGTCACTGGATCTTATTGTGCTTATTTTCACTGTAATGACAAATCACATTCTAGACCAGTAACAGTATAATAAATTGATGTTGAAAAACCCTCATCTTAATTCCTTTCTTACTCTCCAATTTTCTCCCCTCTGTTCCTAAGGATTTTTTTATTTTTTATTTTATTTGTTCCTGGGATGTGGGCATCACTGGCAAGGCCAGCATTTATTGCCCATCCCTATTTGCCCTTGAGAAGGTGGTGGTGAGCCACCTTCTTGAACTGCTGCAGTCCGTGTGGTGAAGGTACTCCCACAGTGCTGTTAGGGAGGGAGTTCCAGGACTTTGGCCCAGTGACGATGAAGAAACAGCGATATACTTCCAAGTCAGGATGCTGTGTGACTTGGAGTGGAATTTGGAGGTTGATGCCCTTGCCATGGTTTGGTCCCGCAAGTAGTGTTAGGTTTGAACAAACTTCAGTCCAGGTGGTACTTCACTGAGTTTCTGGGCTAAACAATGCACCACCGCACCTCTGTGACATCCTGAAAGGAAACATATCAAATGCAGCAGAATTACACCACCCTCACCCCCTCCCCCACCACCCCGTAATGAGTATCAGAAGATAATTCTGAGAAGAAAGCAACATTGGAAGATAGCACAACAGCCAGATGTTGATGCCATTCTGAGAGTATCTACATTGTCACAATTGTCCGGTGGAAGGCTTAAAATGTAAGAGCAAATTCATTGGTGCTGCTTCACTCTAAGAGAGCACAGGTCAGAGATAGGGCTACAACACCGTAACACTGTTTCTCTGACTCACCCTCCATTCAAGCAAGGATCCCCACTCGGAGCTTGGGATTGGTGACTGTTCCCTATTGTCTTGTTTTGCACACTTTGTACAAAAATAATAACTTGCAGGACAACGGAGTAGTACAGTTTAAACTCTTTTATGAAGCATCAGGTCTGTGATCTCAATCATACAGCACAGTGGGGACAAGATGGAGTCAGGACCCCTTACAGATGCCTGCAGGCCAATGACAACTCAGCATGTGATCACATGTGAATATAATAGGTATTCCTTACAGATGCCTGTGGGCCAATGATAACTCAATATGCAAATGTTACACCTATAATATGATATTTAGGCATAAAGTTTAGGTGTGTTGAATGAAGGATCAAATGCAATTTTATGATACTTTCTATCCAGTTTATGATGAGATCTGGTGTGATAATCCTACCCCTGAGGTAAGTCTGGTTTACATTAGTGCCAATTTCGAACCCATAATCATAGGAACATTAGAAACAGGAGTAGGCCATTTAGCCCCTCGAGCCTGCTCTGCCATTCAGTTAGATCATGGCTGCTCCTAAAGTGACAGATGTAGCATTGATTGCTGTGTAAACTTTTCTCTCTTGCTAATCCTACACGTCATTCCACCCCTTGTATCCTCACTGTTCAAGACTAATCATGTAATCTCCTCGTAGCTCACTCTTTCACAGGATCTCAAAGCTATAGACTCTTTCATTCCTCTTATAACCTTTGAGAGTGTGAAAGCCAAAGCTACTTCCTGATTTCTCTTGTTTTCACTCCTGCTCTTTTCAGCCTTGGTGGTGTCCTTCACACGAGCCTTAGCTCTTCACCCCATGTTCTCAATAAAAAACAATGTAGGTTCGCCAAGTGAATTCTCAAGAACTGAGTGGAGCTGCCTGTTATATTCACGGCCAGTTCCATAGTACAGTACAAGGCAGACACAGTGGGGGTCATTATTTGTCCCTGTTTATGGGTAGAAATAGAGTGATAGTACATAAAAATTGGAGCATAGAACTAACCACACTCTTTGGGCTGTTGCCACCTTGGTGGGGTCCTTCAAATGGGCGGCTGAAATGCTCGCCGGAAACAGGCAGGCACTCCATTAGCTCATGCAAATCAAGGTCGTATGGTGTTAATAGAACCCCAATGCAATTTTCAGATACCAATGAGTGGTGCATGTTTCGCCCATTTGTGTTGAGCGACCTAACCAGCGGCTTAAAAGGACCTCTGGAGGCCACTCAAAAACAGGTAAATTAAACTTTTAAAACATTTTTGTGGGGTCTAATGTCCCCCCTGGACCCATAAAATTCCCCCCCCCGCCCCCCCACCCCACAGTGCCCGACTCTCCACAGCCCACCCCTGGGATCGCCTCCCTCCCCCCTCCCCGTAACTTAGCTGTATTGGCTAAGCTCAGCACTAAATTTTCAGCCCTCGCCAATCAGCAGCAGCTTGAGGTGGGCGAGCAGTTCGCCGCCGGTGTGGGAATGAGGCCCGTCCGTGAAAATTGGGCCGGGCTTCGGACTGATTCCATCGAGCGGGCTGTGGGCTCGCACTGCCCACCTTCCGCCCGATGGGATCAGACACATGAAAATCTACTCCAGTGTGTGTACCGAATGGTGTCTGCATACGTGTTCATTTTAATTTTTACTGCTGACAAGCAGACATGATGCAGCAGGATGAATGGGGAAGGTGGCAGAAATGAAGCAGTCACATAGGAACGGCAATGATTGACTGTTATCGGGAGCTTTGCTTGCATTTGTGTTGTGAGTCTGCTGCCAGTTTACAATGATATGCATCTACACGTATCCAAAATGTACTGGCCTGCCCTGAGATAAGTCTGGTTCACATCAGTGCTGATTCAGCTTTTTGCAATTCATACAATTTAAAGTGACAGACGAAGGGTGGACTTTAGGACAAGTTTAATCTCAAGCTGCCACTCTATACTGGAATTATTTTGCCCTTTCCAAATAGTAAAGGAGAAGGTCAGTATCCGACCGATAATGATATTTGCAGATCTGACACATCGAGTGAAAGCTGAAGTGGTATGTAAGTGACAAGACCAAAAATAATTATTTTGCTTAAAAACTACCCAATATAGACTAAGACGTGAGCAACCCTAAACCACATATGATCAAAGATGTCCTGCACATTTACAGAGATGACACAGCCAGCATTTCCTGGGGACGTGTTCTGCAGCATTAGAAGGAAGTTCTGGAAGCCTCCAGAAAATTCTAGATTAATAACAGAGATGATGGCCTTTGGGTATGAACAATCTGATATAAATTTCTTTCTCAGGGTGGAAGATGGGAGGCTGGCCAGGGGAGCTTTGGAATAGTCAAGACTAGGGTAACAAAGGCATGGATGAGGGTTTCAGCTGAAGCAGGAGTGGTGTCGGACCACATTACAGAGCTGGAAGTAGGCGGTCTTGGTGATGGAGCGGATACCTGGTCGGAAACTCATCTCAGGGTCAAATGTGACCATGGAGCCACTTAGGTTTTAACAAAGAAAAAAAAATAAGACACCTCACACCATTCTTTTGGTGTTCACATGCAGCCCTGAAATTCCAGGGGGAGCATCACAACTGAACTTCCAAAGTGTTACCCAGATAGCAATCAGGAATGCAAACACTGAGTAATTTTCTTCTCCAGTAACCAGGGCACAGAGGCCTATTTTTGTACCCCTGACTCAGATCAGTTTATGCAATATAGATCAGGAATCAAACCTGGAACCTTCCCAGTTGGTATAGCTCAGCTGTCCTCTGTCTAACCACTGTATTGGTTAATTTTTATACTTAGTGCCAATTAATTAGTAGGCCAGTATTATCAATACTGGCTTATTAATTAATTGGCACTATGTATAAAAACTAACCAATTAAAAGAAAGAAAGACTTGTATTTATATAGTCCCTTTCACGACTTCACGATGTCCCAAAGCGCTTTACAGTCAATGAGGTACTTGTGAGATGTAGTGACTTGTAATGTAGGAAACGTGGCAGCCAATTTGTGCACAGCAAGCTCCAACAAACATCAATAAAATAAATGACCAGATAATCTGTTTTTAGTGATGTTGGTTAAGGGATAAATATGGGCTAAAGATAAATATCGAGGCCTCCATGGTGTCCTGGCCAATATAATTAATGTTCTCTGGGTTTTTTGTCTTCCCCCCCCCCCCAATAGTTATCATTACTCATGTTTGGGGAGGGCAGTGCATGTGGTCATATAGTCTAATGGATCAGGACAGCATTGATTGGTCTGATGATATTTTTTCATCACACTCTTTTTTGGCATGTTTGTAAATAATCGGATGCCACTGGTGGGAACATCTACTTTCTTAATGAAACCTACAGTCACTACTTTTTTAATATATATCATTATCATCGACTTCAAGGGAAACAAATTAATATTCTGGATAAAAGAGAAGGAAATTGATATTAAATAGTTTGAGCTTCGCAGAAACAGAGAATATTAATTATGCGTAATTTTATTAAGTGGAATGGTGATGGATATCTTTCAAGAGAAAAATGCCAGTTCTGCTCCAGGCCTGCTTCCTGATGTACCAAGTTAATTAGTGTCTTTGTATAGTCATACTATTCAATTAAAGTGTTGCTTAGTTTTAAGTGAATGTTGTGGAGTGATGGTAATAACCGGAAGTGATACATTAGCGCCAGTAGTAGCACAGAGCAATCACCGGTCAATGAACAGCAACAACCGCCAGATTTATGACAATCCCAGCTGGGAGGTTAAAGCAGTAATTCAATCTCCGGGTTCCACCGATGTTCTTAAAGTGTCCGACCATCACTATCTGGTGATCACCATCACCAGAGCTGCCTGACGGAAATAATTTGCTGTAACTCGCTGCTCCAGCCAACTATTATCCTCCATGCATGGACAGCTTAAATGATTATATTTCTTGCAATGTGCTTTTCTGTACAGAAAATGCTATTCCAAATGAGAAAAGAAAACACTACACACAAAATGAGGTTTTGAGCTGTTACCAGCCTTTCATTAACTAAAGGTCATTGCCTTTATGGACAGACTTGAGGCATCGTTAGGCAACCAATCTGTTTGATAATGCATTGGCTTGAAACTCTAAAACTCACTCCTTTGCATGAATATTGCAGATGAAGAAAAAAAGATGTTGCTTCGAAATCTTTTTCTTTTTCTCCCTGTTTTTCCTATCCTCACCTCCTGAAGATATTGGATTTTTTTCTAAATTAAGAAAACATAGTGCAAGCATCCCCAAGGTTATAAAGAATTAAAAGAAAATGAGGTAAATCTGGAAGTACCGATCATGTCCAGCTTGGGTTTTAAAAGTCTGAAGCTTTAGGAGGACGGATAGACAGAAAGAGGAAACGTGTCCCATAATTTTGAGATTCCAAGAATAGTTGGAATGGGAGACATTCCGATGGGTCTTGATTTCAACACAGTGGATGTGTAGGGAACAGGAAAAAGTGACGATTTGCGGCATAGAAGGAACAAGAAAAGAAAGTTCACAGGAGCAGTGAATAAAATAGTATCAATAAAATAAAGATAAGAGAAGTTGCGATGGAAAGGCAGGTTGGAGACTAGAAGTAAGAATGGTTTGCCTATCAAATAGCAAGCATTTTCTTGGATCCTGTCCATAACAGGGAGAGAGGCAGTAGGAGAAGCTCTCCAAACATGGGGATAGTATTCAAGTCCTGGATAGTCTTGAGTTTTATAGAAAATTAAGGAGTCGTTGAGGGAAAAAGTGGTGATTGGCACGAAAGCGGAAGCCAAGCTCCTTGGAGGCAGATTTAGCAGTGGTGGTGATGTAAGTGTTCTATTTCAGATCATAGCAGAAAGTGAACGAGGAATGGATGAAAAAGGCCTAAGGGTGGAACCATCAAAGGTAAGAGGTGCTAGCTGTTAATTAGACTTGAGAGAGGCATGAAGAAATAGTTTTATTGAACGATTAAAAGAAACAATATTTTCAATGGTTCATTGAAGGACATGGAAATGATCAAGATATAGTGATTCAGCCATTGCAGTGCAAGAGGACTATTCTTGTTCAAGGACCTATATTAGCCAAAGGGTTAAAGACAACTTTCCGCATTCCTAGAGCCTACATCATCTTTCCCATGTCCATATTTCTTGAGATTATTCTGCATGATTGATTTTCATAGCCTGCAATTTATCTTCACTCTAAATTCCCATTATGGTTGTTGGATTAATCTGTGAGTTGATGTTTATTAAAACAGCTTCATTCCATTAATTTTTACAGATTCAAAACACTTGAGTTCATTATATGACCAGAAATATTCAATTATTTGAGCAATGTGATCTAATGCAGACGGCAATGATATATATCTCAATCAACCACATCCCCGTTCAGTGTGTAGCTAATTAATTTATTGGGTATAAATCTAATACTTTTATTATTTGTCAAAAGTCACAGACAAATGAGCCTTTGACCATGTCGTGACAATAACATGGCCATTGCCTTTACCTAACTGTGCACACTCTGCTCTCCATTTGAATTAGTGTCAGCCAACAAGCAATTACGTTGACAAAAAAATGAGCCTATTTTAACCTTATCTCTCACCGTGGCAACTGCTCCTTCCAACAGCTGTGTTATACTATTGTGAAAAAGAAAGAAAAGTGTGAAAAGGTAATCACACTCCTGGGCTCCATCTCAGAAGTGGCGGTCTAATTTAAGATATAGAAGCCTCATTATTATTAGGCGGTGCAGGATTTTATTTTTAATTGGCTGAAATGTAAACATTATATTTGAGCCTATGACCTTTCCCAAACAATTTGTGGGGTTTATTAGAGTGAAGATTGATCATGCTCTGCATAGTCAATGGTTTTTGTCCTCTGTACAGCAGAGGTTGGCAATATTTATCCATTGTTAAAGCACAAAGGAGTCAGAAGAGTTTCAGAATCTATTCAGCAAATTCAGTACCTCATGAATTCCCCAACCACCGCCGCCTCCCCCCCACCCCTCCCCCCCCCCCCCACACCCCCTCCACCACTCCACGCCCGGATGAAATTATTTCACTGCTTCTCCAGTGCATGCATGATGCATGAGGTAATTGTTTACACCATCAGCCAGGACTGACTAGGTTGAATGTTCTGCTGTAATGTCTGGCCAATTCTCAGTCCAACTGTGCTGTTTTTGAGCAGAACTGCCTCTCTAATGTGCTTCAGCGCAGACATCTAGTACAACGACCTTCCCCACTGGCAGTCCTGCGAGGTTAAAGGTTGTGAATGCCTTTAAGCAGAAAATCAATTTTTAAAAAAATCAGTGGCTACATTCTGCACTGATAAGAGATAGTGAATAATAGTGATGTTAGCAACCGAGGGCACAGGTAAATTGTTTTTTTTTCATTAGTTAAATCTACCACTGATGATAGTCTTCCCTTTTTATATGAGGGAGAATAAAGCAACACTGCCAGAGGAAAGACAAGAGCAGAAACATCCAGCCCAGCAGCTAAGTGCAGACTGAAAATAACAAATATAAATATTTAATTTAAACTCTCCCATCCGTAAACACTGTAAAAGTGAGAGTCCTGGCCTTCTGAGAACAGTGCTGATTGCATACGATTTAAAAAGAGCCTTTTGGAAAGAAGCGAAGAACAGCCATACAGGGCTGGCATCTCCTTGGCCCTCACACTGATATGTAGGAAATTGGGTGGGCTTCAGTAATTCTGTCATCCTGGCCCCAAGGATCATATTCAGGAACATTGGCCTCCCCTTGTCTATGAACTTATGAGGTTAAACTCATTACCATTAGTGTGAATACCAGCAGTAAAATAGTTGCATATGCCTAACATTAGTAAAACTACAGTAGATAAAAACTAGCTTAAAAGGGATTCAGGAAAGAGTTGCGAAATGGGATTAGAGTAGATAGCTTCTGTGCAGAGCTCGCACCAACACATGCACCAAAATTTATGATTCTGTGAAAACTATTGTAAAAAGGTGGTAAGTATAGAGGCTGCTGTAAATTGTACATAGTGGGAAAGTTGAAGTTACAGCATATTGCAGAGTAAGTATCCTTTCTTGATACTTACTGTAGCTTTTTAAAGACTTATTTTGAACATTATTACTTTCCTCTTTTAGGATTTCATCATTCATTACACCATTTCCCAAGAGACAGGCAGGCAGGTTGCTCTCAAGCCTCTGCTAATGGCACACTAATCAATACAGCCATTTGGCCATTATAATTCAGGCTTTTAGTGAAAGCAGCATCATTTCAAACCTTAACTATTTTATGTTCAACTTGTTTTGGCTGCATTATCATCTTTTAGGGCTCTCACTTCTTATTCGGCTACCTCTGAATGTTAGATGCTGATTTTTTTTGCTGTAATATTTTACGTCCAAAGCTATGCTCATTTCCAGATTCCTCTTTGCCTCTCCCTCCCCTACACAACCTTTTAATGTGCTTCTGAATGTCTTACAGGCAACCCAGTGCTCAACCTCGCCACTCCCCCTTCAGGATCTGCAGGGTTTGCTTTGCTTCCTGAATGCGCTTCTGACTATTTTGTTGATCAAGTGTGGTGAATAAGGTTGGTGAGCTACAAGCACAATTAGCCATGTGGCAATATGATGTTGTGGCAATAACGGAAACATGGCTTAAAAATGGTGCGGACTGGGCACTTAATATTCAAGGGTACAAGGTGTTCAGAAAAGATAGGGAAGGAAAAAAGGGAGGTGGGATGGCAGTGCTGATTAAGGAAGACATTGTAGTGTTGGAAAGGGAGGATGTTCTTGAGGGGACAAGGACAGAATCCATTTGGTTAGAGTTGAGGAGCAAAAAGGGTATGATCACACTATTGGAGATATTCTACAGGCCTCCAAATAGTGAGAGGGAGGTAGAGGAGCAAATCTGCAGGGAAATCGCAGAGAAATGCGAGAGCTATAGAGTGATGATATTGGGGGACTTTAATTATCCAAATATCGATTGGGATAATGATAGGGTAAAGGGAAAGGAGGGAGGAGGAATTTCTGAAATGTGTTCAGGAGAATTTCCTTGACCAGTATGTTCTTGGCCCAACTAGGAAGGAGGCATTGCTGGATCTCGTGCTGGGGAATGAGGTGGGCCAGGTCGACCAAGTGTCTATGGGAGAACACTTGGGTATGAGTGATCATCGTGTCATAAGATTTAGATTAGCAATGGAGAGGTACAAGGAACAATCTAGAGTGGAACTTCTAAACTGGAATAGGGCTAACTTCAATGGGATGCGATAGGATCTAGCCAGGATAAAATGGAACCAAAGACTGACAGGAAAAACTGTAACGGAACAATGGGTGATCTTTAAGGAGGAGATGTTCCAAGTACAGGCTAGGTACATTCCAACAAGAGGGAAGGGTAAGGAAACCAAAGCAAGGGCTCCTTGGATGATGAGGAAGATAGAGAAGATGATGAAAAATAAAACAGTGCATAAGGCTTAGAGGGTGCGGAATTCTTAAAGTGCATCCAGGAGAGCTTTTTGAGCCAGCATGTAGAAAGTCCTACAAGAGAGGGGGCGGCACTGGACCTAATTCTAGGGATAGTAGCTGGGCAAGTGGTAGAAGTGTCAGTAGGAGAGCATTTTGGTGACAGTGACCATAATTCAGTGAGATTTAAGGTAGTCATGGAAAAAGGACAAAGATGGACCGGAAATAAAGGTTCTAAATTGGGGTTTTAATATGATAAGGCAGGATCTGGCCAAAGTGGACTGGGATCAGCTACTTGTAGGAAAATCCACATCAGAGCAGTGGGAGTCATTCAGAAAGGAAATACAGGAAACTTTGGTTTATCCGGAGGTTGTATGTCCGGAAACCTCGATCTAATGGCAGAAATCAGCAGCCGTTTTTGTTAGTTTTTTTTCTTCTCCTAGCATTTTTTTAACAGTCAGGCTCTGGAAAGCATCTCTGTAGCTTAGCAACAGCTTCAGAGATGCTTCCAAGGTATGGGCCGAGTGTTTACAAGTTGTTGCTAAGCAACAGTGTTTGTTGTCAGATACGGAGATGAAAACCTCCGTATCCTTCAACATTAGCGCTGGTCTATCCGGAAGTTTTGATAGATCGGCAGCAGCTCGGTCCCGTCAGTGCCGGATATCGCAAAGTTTCCTGTAGAGAGAGTACAGTGCCAAAATGTTTCCGTGAAGGTCAAGGGTGGGACCAACAAGTCCAGGGAACACTGGATGTCAAGGGATATACAAGAATGAATTAGCAAAAAATGGGAGGCTTTTGGCAGATATAAAGGTCTAAAAACAGTGGAAGCCCTAGAGGAGTATAGAAAGTGCAGGGGGGTACTTAAAAAAGAAATTAGGAGAGCAAGGTGTAGACCCGGGCAGCACGGTGGCATAGTGGTTAGCACTGTTGCCTCACAGCGCCAGGGACCCGGGTTCAAATCCGGCCTCGAGCGACTGTCTGTGTGGAGTTTGCACATTCTCCCCGTGTTTGCGTGGGTTTCCTCCGGGTGCTCCGGTTTCCTCCCACAGTCCAAAGATGTGCAGGTTAGGTTGATTGGCTATGATAAATTGACCCTTAGTGTTAGGGGGATTAAATACGTGGGGTTACAGGATAGGGTGGGATATGTGTTGGTGTAGGGGTTACGGGGATCGGGTGGGATATGTGTCGGTGCAGGCTCGATGGGCCGAAATGGCCTCTATCTGCACTGTGGGGTTTCTGTGATTCTGTGATTCAAAGAGGGGGCATGAAAAAACATTGGCAGGCAAAATAAAGGAAAATCTCAAGGTGCTTTATAAGTATATTAAGGGCAAGAGGGTAACCAGGGAAAGAGTAGGGCCCATTAGGGACCAAAGTGGCAATCTGTGTGTAGAGCCAGAAGATGTAGGTGAGGTTTTAAATGAATATTTTGCATCTGGTTTCACTATGGAGAAGGACGATGTTGGCATAGAAATCAGGCAGGGGGATTGTGATATACTTGAACAAATTAACATTGAGAGGGAGGAGGTACTAGCGGTTTTAGCGGGCTTAAAAGTGGATAAATCCCCAGGCCCAGACGAGAGGTATCCCAGGCTGCTGTGTGAGGCAAGGGAGGAAATTGCAAGGGCTCTGTCACAAATTTTTAGAACCTCTCTGGCCACAGGGGAGGTGCCAGAGGACTGGAGGACAGCTAGCATAGTACCATTATTCAAGAAGGGTAGTAGGGATAAACCAGGGAATTACAGGCCAGTGAGCCTAACATCAGTGGTAGGGAAATTATTGGAAAAAATTCTGAGGGACAGAATTAGTCTCCACTTGGAGAGACAAGGATTAATCAAGAATAGTCAGCATGGCTTTGTCAGGGGGAGATCATGTCTAACCAATTTGATTGAATTTTTCGAGGGGGTGACTAGATGTGTGGATGAGGGCAGTGCAGTTGATGTAGTCTACATGGACTTCAGTAACACGTTGGACAAAGTCCCGCATGGGAGACTGGTCAAGAAGATAAGAGCCCATGGGATCCAGGGCAATTTGGCACATTGGATCCAAAATTGGCTTAGTGGCAGGAGGCAGAGGGTAATGGTCGAAGGTTGTTTTTGTGATTGGAAGCCTGTGTCCAGTGGTGTACCGCAGGGATCGGTGCTGGGTCCTTTGCTGTTTGTAGTGTACATTCATGATTTAGATATGAATGTAGGAGGTATGATCAGTAAGTTCGCAGATGACACGAAAATTGGTGGAGTGGTAAATAGCGAGGAGGGAAGCCTCAGACTACAGGACGATATAGACAGGTTGGTTAGATGGGCAGAACAGTGGCAAATGGAATTTAACCCTGAAAAGTGTGAGGTGATGCATTTTGGGAGGACTAACAAGGCAAGAGAATACACAATGAATGGTAGGATCTTAGGAAGGACAGAGGATCAGAGGGACCTTGGTGTGCATGTACATAGATCCCTGAAGGCAGCAGGACATGTGGATAAGGTGGTTAAAAAGGCATATGGGATACTTGCCTTCATTAGCTGAGGCATAGAATATAAGAGCAGGGAGGTTATGATGGAGCTGTACAAAATGCTAGTTAGGCCACAGCTGGAATACTGTGTGCAGTTCTGGCCACCACACTATAGGAAGGATGTGATTGCATTGGAGAGGGTGCAGAGGAGATTCACCAGGATGTTACCTGGGCTGGAGCGCTTCAGCTATGAAGAGAGACTGGACAGGCTGGTGTTGTTTTCCTTAGAGCAGAGAAGGCTGAGGGGGGACCTGATTGAGGTGTATAATATTATGAGGGGCATAGATAGGGTAGATAGAAAGGAACATTTCCCCTTAGTAGAAGGGTCAATAACCAGGGGGCATAGTTTCAAGGTAAGGGGCAGGAGGTTTAGAGGGGATTGGAGGAAAAACTTTTTCACCCAGAGGGTGGTTGGAATCTGGAACTCACTGCCTGAAAGGGTGGTAGATGCAGGAACCCTCACAACATTCAAGAAGCATTTAGATGAGCACCTGAAATGCCATAGCATACAAGGCTACGGACCAAGTGCTGGAAAATGGGATTAGAATAGACAGGGCTTGATGGCCGGTGTGGACATGATGAGCCGAAGGGCCTCTTTCTGTGCTTTATAATTCTATGACTCTATGTTGGATGTCAGGTGAATTCTTCAAGGGAGAACCAAACCAAATAAAATAAGTTGAGAGGGGAAGTGAAGATAAAAATAAGATTGGCAAAGAGAGAATATGGGAGTAGAATGGCGGTTAACATAAAAGGGAACTCAAAAATCTTCTACCGGCATGTAAACAGTAAGCGTGTAGTAAGAGGCGGGGTGGGGCCAATTAGGGACAAAGAAGGTGATATATGCTTAGAGCCGCAGGGCAAGGTTAGAATACTTAATGAGTACTTTGTATCGGTGTTTACTAAGGAGGTGGATGCTGACAAAATATCGGTAGAAGTGGAAAAGGTAGAAGCAATGGAAGGGGTAAAAATTGATAGACAGGATGTACTAGAAAGGCTGGGTATGCTTAGAGTGGATAAGTCACCTGGTCCAGATGGCTTGCATCCCAGGTTGCTAAGGGAATTGGGGGAGGAGATAGCGGAAGGGCTTGCCATATTTTTCCAATCATCCCTAGATGTGGGGGAGGTGCCTGAGGATTGGAAAGTGGCAAATGTGACATCATTGTTCAAGAAAGGGTGTAAGGACAATCCTAGTAACTACAGGGCAGTCAGTTTAACATCAGTAGTGGGTAAAGTTTTAGAAACAATAACCAATAAAAAATTAACGGGCACTTGGAGAGGTTTAAGCTAATTAAGGAGAGCCAACACGGGTTTGTAAAAGGCAGATCGTGTTTGACTAATCTAATTGAATTTTTTGATGAAGTAACAGGGAGGATTGATGAAGGGAATGCAATGGATGTTATCTACATGGATTTTAGGAAGGCATTTGACAAAGTACCACATAGAAGGCTGGTTAACAAAATTGAGGCTCATGGAATAGGTGGGTCAGTGGCAGCTTGGATAAGGAATTGGCTTAAGGACAGAAAACAGCGAGTTGTGGTAAATGGCTGTTTTTCAGACTGGAGGATGGTAGACAGTGGTGTTCCCCAAGGGTCAGAGCTGGGGCCACTGCTTTTTTGATATATATAAATGACCTGGATATTGGAATACAGAGTAGAATTTCTAAATTTGCCAATGACACCAAACTTGGGGGTGTGGCAAACAGTGAGGATGATACCAACCGACTGCAACAGAACATAGAAAGGCTAGCAGAATGGGCAGACAAGTGGCAGATGGAATTTAATACAGAGAAGTGTGAGGTGATGCATTCTGGCAGAAAACAGGGAGAGGCAATATACACTTAATGGCACAGTTTTAATGAATGTGCAGAGACAGAGGGACCTGGGAGTTAATGTGCATAGGTCCCTGAAGGTGGTGGGACATATTGAGAGAATGGTTAGCAAAACATTGAAGGAATAATTACTAGTCCTAGCCCCTTTAGGACTAACCCAGATCAGGCGTATTCCTCAGACGTTCACTTTCACCTAAAGTTTGAGGTAGCCAAATCCTAAATACACTTAATTGGGTCCAAAGGTCCGGACTATCTCTCCCTAAAGGAAAGGAGCAACCCGAAAATGTTACCGTCCCCCAGATAGCACTTTTAATAAGTTTAGCTAGACTGTAACATTCCGGATATTATGAGGGTCCGGAAAACTCCCCCAGAATTCTGCAACTCCTCACCAAAGAGTGTACAGAGATTGAGTTCACGAGTTTGATACAGAAGTATTATGCGAGACAATTCTAAAAGTATATAGATTTATTAAAGAACCGACATGTATTTTACAGTTGTTGATTCAATCACAACATTGACAGTTCCAAAAAGAGAAAGCTTACAATTCTTTTTTCAGAGATCCTTATTCTCAAATCTTAACTTCACTACAGTTTTACAGTTTTTAAAGTTTATTCAGGATATCCACCAAAATCAAATACCTTTGATCCCTGAGATACAAAGGGTTGTAGACTTACAGAGCCACCTGAGAATCGCTTTGCCCCTTTACAGGGAATCTAGTATCCTATTTGAGAGCTCAATATTTATACCCTTTTCCAGTCGTATTCCTTTTAGGTTTTCTGCTGATGTAAGCTAATTTATCTCTAGTCATTTTTTTGCAATTCTTACAGTCAGTTCAGCTGGTAGCATTAAGAATCGTGTCTCTA
The DNA here is from genome assembly GCF_052327205.1 of Somniosus microcephalus. Taxonomy (NCBI): domain Eukaryota; kingdom Metazoa; phylum Chordata; class Chondrichthyes; order Squaliformes; family Somniosidae; genus Somniosus; species Somniosus microcephalus. The sequence continues at coordinate 50,292,204 of NC_140991.1, read as the reverse complement.
CCCTAGGTGTTCGAAGCTTACCATAAAAAATGGTGTAATCGCAGGTGTTTCTATTTGATGTAATTATTACTAAGGCCTATTTGTGCTCTTGCAATTAGAACACCTTAACTAGGATGATCCATGCAATTCTTAGTCACCTCAGCTGGTTGCAATACAGAATTATGTCTCCTGTGTAGGTGTCTTAAGCTTAACACAACAACAGTGTGACGGCAGGTGTTTCTTTTATTTGATGCCATTTTTACGAAGGCACATGTTTCTGTTTCTTTTATGTGCCTGTTTATGAAGTATAACTTAGTACACCTTAACCAGGATGTACCATTGTCTTCTTTCCAAAGATTCAGACCGTCGGGAGCCTTCAACCTTCCGCTTCAATAAGGTTATTGATTCGGTGTCAACAACCATCCCATCCTCATAGCCTGAATGCTGTTAACAATACAGATTCTCCATCGTTAGGTTTTTAGATTTCCAAACCCAGTTTGTCATGTTTTAATAAGACCAGAATTCTTTCATAGAATGGTGTATTTTTCTGAATAGGTTTTATGGCTTATTCCTTCACAGCATCTGGGATCTTGGGCTTCATAAATAGAGGTATTGAGTATAAAAGTAGAGAAGTTATGCTGAACCTTTATGAAGTGCTGGTTAGGCCACAACTGGAGTATTGCGTCCAGTTCTGGTCACCACACTTTAGGAAGGATGTGAAGGCCCTTGAGAGGGTGCAGACGAGATTTGCCAGAATGGTTCCGGGGATGGGGGATCTTAGCTACAAGGACAGATTGGAGAAGCTGAATTTGTTTTCATTAGAGTAAAGGAGGTTGAGGGGTGATTTGATAGAGGTGTACAAGATTATAACGGGTTTGGATAGGCTAGATGGGGAAAGGCTGTTCCCACTAGTTGACGGTACAAGGACTAGGGGACACAGATTTAAGGTTTTGGGCAAGAGATACAGGGGGGATGTGAGGAAAAACTATTTTTATGCAGCGAGTGGTGAGGACCTGGAACTCGCTGCCGATGGAAGTGGTGGAAACAGAGACACTCAATGTTTTCAAGGGGAGACTGGATAGGCACTTGAGGGAAATAAACTTGCAGGGCTGCGGGGATAGAGAGGGGGGAATGGGACTGACTGGATTGCTCCACAGAGAGCTGGCACGGACTTGCTGGGCCGAATGGCCTCCTTCTGTGCCGTTATGACTTTATGACTAATGACACTATGATCAATTTAGGATCAACAACAACAACAACTTGCATTTATATAGCACCTTTAATGTAATAAAATAGCCCAAGGTGCTTCACAGGAGTGTAATCAGACAAAATTAGCACTGAGCCAAAGAATGAGACATTAAGATCACACTTGTTAATTCCTGGGCATGTGTTTATCTTACACAGACAGTATTATGCCTTTAAAGATATTCCATTTATCTGCTAATCCATTTGTTTAAACTTCACCCTCACACCCTTGAAGTTGGCCTTTATAAAATGACATAAACTTGGCTGTGGGTCCTCAGTATTGCTGACTCTCGAATCATGTTGAACTTGATCATTCCATGCTCGCTATCAGCCCAGAATTTGCCCACTTCCATTCCTTGTCTATTATTTGGGTCACTTGCTATAACAAGGTAAGCTGTGCACTGCTTCCTGTGGTTTCCCTGACTCACTGGGGCATATATTATATTTTCTAACTCAGATTCTGAACCACTTGGGTATTCCCAAATTATATTTAATTGGTTGAAGTTTTCCATCAAAATAACCGTCCTATTTCCACAAACCTTTATTATCTCTCCATAGGGTAAACTTTCTTATTCTGACCTGCCATATTTTAGCTTGGCCCTTTTCACACTAAAAATGTCCAGCCAAAGAAGCTCCTTACGTAGCTTTCCGCATCCCATGGGATCAAATCCTTTAAGGTTTCCTTGTTATGTAGGCACACCCTACCTCCTTTCTCGTCTACATTATATTTCTTAAACACTTACTAACCCTGTATGTTATGTTCATTATCATCCTCTAGGATTAGCCATATTTTTGATATTCCTATTACACTGTAGTTTTGTACTGTGTTGCCTCAACAGCTTCCAGTTCAGGATTATTCCTATTGCTTTTAATATTCATGTGTATACACACTAGTATAGATTGCCACCTCTTTTAGCATTCAGTGTCTGCATGCTCCTGATAGCAGGTTCTAGTATATTTATTTAGCTTACTGTCTGTTGACTAATATCCACCCTTTGACTCACCTTAATGCTTCTTCAGTCCTCCCCACCCATGGAGCGACATGTTGCTTCCCCGTGAGAGCGCTACCAAGATCTGGATTCAAATGGCACCTTGCTAAGAAAATGCATTTCCAAATTTAATAGGAGTGAAAAATAACTTATAAAGCTATAATGGACAATGGCCCTACACCCGAACACTCCTACCACTCCCCAGCATCAAGCTCCACAGTCATCTACAAGCCAAGCAGCATTGCCAGGCTTACTCACTGTTATGCCGCACCAGCTACACTGCACAGTATACTGTGACTAAAAGGACAATTGCAAATAACAAGATATTAAAACCAACAATTGTAGGATAGTCAGGTCCTGATCATTTAAGCCAATTTTATGCTCCTTTACTTTAGAAGAGTGAGAAATAGGGTTACCCGCCTTACTTCTGCTCTCCACCCCACATTCACTCAACAATAAAAGGCTTGAACCTAAAAAAGGGAAAACATAATTATTGAATGACAGCACCAGATGCTTGATAGGCTGAAAATATTTTGTGGGAAACTAAGAAAATGCACAGTTTGAGGCACAACTAAAATCCTGCACTACCGATTTGAATGCATATCACACACCAATACAACACTGCACTGTGAAATCTGAGCATTTTTAATGGCCTAATGTGTTAAACTGTATCTCTGAATGCAGGCATCGGGTAACGCTGCAATTTCTCGTATACAGCCTGGCTACAACAGTTTTTCTTTATTGAGACCATAAATAAGAAACGCACATTAACACATTCAAGCCTTTATACTGGAGCCACACTGTAAAAATAAACCAGCACTGTCACATTGCAGCTGACTACCCATTTCTCACCTATCTGGGGGTCTAATGCAAACTAATAAAAATGGAATCATTTTGCAGCGTCTGCCATCTGTGATAACTTAATTGATCTCAGCTGGGGTGGCAGCTGGGCCAGGGGCAATTGACCTCATTGCCCCTGGGCCAGGGGGAAGAACGGAATCAGCTGGCAATCCCATTTCTAGTTTCTGTCCTTTTGACTCCGGTTGAACAGTAGGCAAGTGTGGACGTCAGGTGAGGGCAGATCAAGGCTGGCTGTGATGACGCCACGGTCGAATGTTCAATGTCTAGGCTCAAAGATGAAAAAATGACCACCTGAGTGAGCCAATGGAGAGCGGCAGTGCCTGTGGAATCATACGCATTTTATGTAACGCCTTTCACAACCACCGGACGTCTCAAAGGGCTTTACAGCCAGTGAAGTACATTTGAAGTGGAGCCACTGTTGTAATGTAGGAAACGTGGTTGTCAATTTGCGCACAGCAAGGTCCCACAAACAGCAATGTGATAATGACCAGATAATCTGGTATTTTTATGCTGGTTGAGGGATAAATATTGACCAGAACACCAGGGATAACTCCCCTGCTCTTCTTCGAAATAGTGCCATGGGATCTTTTATGTCCACCTGAGAGAGCAGACAGGGCCTCGGTTTAACGTCTCATCCAAAAGACGGCACCTCTGACAGTGCAGCGCTCCCTCAGCACTGCACTGGAGTGTCAGCCTAGATTTATGTGTTCAAGTCCCTGGAGTGGGACTATAAACCCACAACCTTCTGACTCAGAGGCGAGTGTGCGACCAACTGAGCCACAGTTGACAATGAAGTAGGGACTTCGGAAGAAGAAGGAAGGAAAATGGGGATGGGAAACAAAATTAAAACGCAGCACAACTCAAATGGCCAATATGCAAAGGCACTTTGATGCCTCCCCTCCATTTTCTGAAAAAGTAATGTTTAGATCTCTGATGCCAGATAGCCATTATTCTCTTGTGCCTGTGGTGTCCGCAGGGGTTTATGCTGGGACCACTGTTGTGCACCGTATACATAAATGATTCGGACTCAGAAATTGGAGGTATGATGTTAAAGTTTGCAGATAGCAAATTGAGGGGAATTGCTCGTCATTTGGAGGACTGTGCCAAAATAGAGGACGACATAAACAGGCTTGCAGAGTGGGCGTTTTAATGGCACATGACATTCAATGTAGTGAAGTGTAAAGTGGTTCATTTTGGTAGGAGAAATAAGGAGGCCATGTATTCCTTGGAAGGTAAGAAACTAAAAGGGGTAGAGGAGCAAAGAGATCTGGGAACACAGACACATAAATCACTAAAAGTAGCAGCACAAGTTGATAAGGCCATAAAAAGTGAAAACAAAGTACTGGGGTTCACTTCTAGAAGAATAGAATACAAAAGCAGGGAGGTAATGTTAAAATTATATAGATTCTTGGTTGGTCTGCACTTTGAGTACTGTGCAGTTCTGGCCTGTCTACTACAAAAAGGATATTGAAGCCTTGAGAAAGCAAAGAAAGGATTTACAAGGATGTTACCAGAATTGAGAGGAAGCAACTACCAGGAAAGATTGAGCAGGCTGGGGCTCTTCACTCTGCACTGGAGCATTGTCCCCCAGGGGTTGGTATTAGGTCCACTGCTCTTTTTCAATATATTAATGACCTGAACTTGGGTTTACAGGGCCTAATTTCAAAGTTTGCAGATGACATGAAACTCAGAAATGTAGTAAACAGTGAGGAGGATAGTAACAGACTTCAGGAGGACAGGGTGAAATGGGCAGGTGCATGGAAGATGAAATTTAATGCAGAGAAGTGTGAAGTGATGCATTTTGGTAGGAAGAATGAGGAGAGGCAATATAAACTAAACAGTGATGCTGGAACAGAGAGACTGGGGGTGTAGGTACACAAAACTTTGAAGGTGGCAGGACAAGTTGAGAAGGCTGTTAAAAAAGCATGCGGGATCTTTGGCTTTATAAACAGATGCATAAGAGTACAAAAGCAAGGAAGTTGTGTTAAATCAGTGATTAGGCCCAGCTGGAGCATTGTATCCAATTCTGGGCACCACCCATCAGGAAGGATGTTAAGGCCTTGGAGAGGCCGCAGAGGAGATTTACTAGAATGGTACCAGGGATGTGAGACTTCAGTTACACGGAGAGACTGGAGAAACTGGGGTTGTTCTCTTTAGAACAGAGAGGGTAAAGGGGAGATTTAATAGAGGTGTTCAAAACCATGAAGGGTTTTGATAGAGTAAATAGAAGAAACTGTTTCCAGTGTCAGAAGGGTCGGTAACCAGAAGACGCAGATTAAGGGTAAATGGCAAAAGAACCAGAGGTAAGATGAGGAGAATTTTTTTTACGCAGTGAGTTGTTGTGATCTGGAATGCACTGCCTGAGAGGGCGGTGGAAGCAGATTCAATACTAACTTTCAAAAGGAAATTGGATAAATGCTTGAAGGAGAAACATTTGCAAGGCTATGGGAAAAGAGCTGGGAAGTGGAACTGTATGTGTAGCTCTTTCAAAGAGCCGGCACAGGCACGATGGGCCGAATGGCCTCCTTCTGTGCGGTATCATTCTATGATCTATGATTCTGTGATTGACCAGGATGCATTCTCTGCCGTCCCATAGCTTATGAACGTTCAGCTTTAAATCTGGTTTCTGTAACTATTGGGCAAAATAAAAGGGGATTTTCAAACAAAGTGGAGCAGAGCTGAATCATACTGGTGGGGCTGCACCAAATGTAACCCCTAGGTGGCACTGTAACTTTGCGGCCTCACTGGGATCTAAATCATTGGTTATGTGAAAAATAGTCAACCGTTCATTAATTCAGCAACAGCATCTTCATGGAATAAAAAAGTATTTACTTAATTAACCTAATTGGGAAAACCTCCTGGACCTAGCAGCCACCAGACACTACGTAACTATGTTTGTTAATTACAAGCGCACAGTTGGACATAATGAGCTGGATTTGTCACCAGTGGGGAGAACATTAAGGTATAACAAAGGACGTTACGGGATACTATGTAATCGTTTTTAACAGGTCCACAAATAGCTGTAAAAATGATTGTCCAAAGTTGTTTTATTTTATATATGATAAATAATAACTCAATTGATACATCGTTAATAGCTATGACTGACCGTCTGCTGAAGTTGGTAAAAGGGGTAAAAGGAATGGAATATTCAAATACCAGGTCATTTTCAGTGTGGGAGGGGGGGGGATTGAGATCGGTTTAAGAATAAATTTAAGGGTGCAGTTTAAAAAAAAACAGATCAACTGTTCATTCGGCTACTTGGGAGACCATACAGTGTGCAAATTGGCTGCCGGGTTTGCCTAAGTAACAACAGTGACTGCATTTCAAAAGTAATTTGTATGGAGAGCTGTGAGATGTTTCTCAGAGACATGATAAATTCAAGTCTATTTCATTCTAATACTTTCATGTCAATGAGCTGAGCTTTAGATTCGCACCAGCATGAAAGTGCCAGTGTAAATCTAGTCAAGTCCTAATTTGACTTCAGAACAGAATATGCCAAGGCCCAACTCCCACCCCCTCCCAGCTTTGACACAATGTGGAGTATAACTACAGCGCGGTGTGAAGCTGGGTTAAAAAATTTCTCTGGCCATTCAGACCAAGATCCATGCTGGTGTTCATGCTCCACACGACCCCCCTCCCACTATTCTTCATCTAACCCCATCAACATATCCTTCTATTGCTTTCTACCTGATGTGTTTATCTAGCTTCCCCTTAAATCTTCTTCTTCTTCTTAGGCAGTCCCTCAAAACCGAGGATGACTTGCTTCCACATTAAAAATGAGTTCTCAGGTGACTGATGAGTCCAATGCGGGACCTACAGTCTCTGTCACAGGTGGGGCAGATGGTGGTTGAAGGGGCGGATGGGTGGGTTGCTTGGGTTGACGTGCGCCCCTTGCGCTGCTTGCGCTTGGCTTCCGCTTGCTCCTGGTGAAGAGACTCGAGGTGTTCGGCACCTTCCCGGATGCTTCTTCTCCACTTTGTGCGGTCTTGGGCCAGAGATTCTCAGATGTCGGTGGGGATGTTGCACTTTTTCAAGGAGGCTTTGAGGGTTTCCTTGAAACATTTCCTCTGCCCACCTGGGGCTCTCTTGTCGTGTCAGAGCTCCGAGTAGAGCGCTTGTTTTGGGAGTCTCATATCGGGCATGCAGATGATGTGACCCGTCCATCGGAGCTGATCGAGCGTGGTCAAAGCTTCGATGCTGGGGATGTTGGCCTGAGCGAGAACACTGACGTTGGTGCGCCTATCCTGCCAATGGATTTGCAGGATCTTGTGGAGGCAGCGTTGGTGGTACCTCTCCAGTGCTTTGAGGTGCCTGCTGTACATGGTCCATGTCTCTGAAGCATACAGCAGTTCCCCTTAAATGCATCTATGCTAGTCACATCAGCTACTCCCTGTGGTAGCGAGTTCCACATTCTAACCATTCTCTGGGTAAAGAAGTTTCTCCTGAATTCCCCATTGGATTTATTAGTGACTATCGAAAGACTTTACAAACTCACTGCAGAGTCTTGCTAATGTTATGGGAAAGTGGAGAGAGTCCTGCCCGTACACTCAAAGCCATACTGCCTGGGAAGCATGTGAATTACAGCCTGCAATATAACTTGGGTGTTGATGGTCGCTCCGCAAATTCTGCAGCTGCCGTCCAAAATGGCCACAGCAACAGCTCCTGGCTTCAGTTCTTTTTTCCAGTTTGGATTTTGGAAAGTGCAGATATGTCTTGAAATAATCATGCAGCCATAATAGAAAAATGATTGCGACGGGGGCCAAATCGTAGGGAGGTTTATCAAGTTAAAACCGACCAAATTATCAGCTGGCTTCTCTGGTAAAAGCTCAAATTGGAAATGGATATCCTGACATCCTGTGACTGCTTTACCCCAGGATGTTGGTCAGTTAAATGAACGGGGATTAAAGACATCCTGAGCATTCAGTGTAACACCAGTGGTGCTGTGCAAACCAGACATGTTTTATTAAATGCCCTTCCTGCCTCCACAGCAAATACACACAACAGTTAAATGAATAATGCATGATATTCATTCACTTGATGTAGGACCCAAGCTCAAGAGTTTACGAAGAATAATATTAAAATATGTTTACACCTGCACCCCCCACTCCCACGAATTAAGGAGTCTTCGTCCCCCACACAGTGTTGGGGAAGGGGTGGGGAGGAGGGATTTTCAACTGTGTACTACCCCATTCACATTGAAATATGGGCAGACAACATTTTTTTTTTAAACCCTACCCCCACAGCCCACCCGAAGCCCATCTGACTCGATTTTCGGGCAGGCTTTGAAACGGGCAGCCGGCACTCCTGCCTGAAACAGGTGAGGGACTTATTTAAAAAATTTAAATCGGGGTCCTACGCCATTTGTAGGACCCCCAACGCAATTTTGGTGTTCCACTGGGCGGAGCAGGTGCTCTGGACACTCCTTCCGGTGGAACTGAGCACTGAGCATCCAGTGATCCTTAAAGGGACCATACAGGCCACACCAGAACACCAAAAAAAAGATCTGTGGGGCCCACAGAACATCCCACCTGCTGCCAGTCGCTCAGTCCCCCCCCCCCCCCACCTTCCCCTTGTGGTGTTGCCTCCCCCTCTTTAAAAGCTTACTTTTGCCTCAACTCCGTAGAGAACCCAATGGATTTTCCGTCCTCCTCCCCCTTATCCACCCCCCATCCCCACGATCAGCGAGCTGCTTGTCCACGCTCATTGAGCAATGGCAGCTCACCGATTGATTATAATTAAGTCCCGACCATGAAAGTGGCACAGGTCTCTCGTTGATGCCATCGGGCGGGTGTAGAGCTGGAAGGGGAGGACAGAAGCGGGTGGAATTGTGATCGTGTTATCACTTTTGCTTTGTTCGGTCTCTTTCGATCTGCTTGGTGCCAAGTGCAATAATAGTGTTCTGAACATCTTCACCACATAGATACATAGATACATAGAGATAGGAACAGGAGTAGGCCATTCGGCCCTTCGAGCCTGCTCCGCCATTCAATGAGATCATGGCTGATCTTAGTCTGAGATCATAGCTGATCTTACCAGTTCAGTACCCCGTCCCCGCCTTTTCTCCGTAACCCTTAATCCCCTTAGCCTTCAGAAATATATCCAATTCTCTCTTGAAAATATTTATTGAATTAGCCTTCACAGCCCTCTGTGGCAGGGAATTCCACAGGCTCACCACTCTTTGAGTGAAGAAATTCTTCCTCATCTCTGTTTTAAATGATTTGCCCGCTATTTTTAGACTGTGGCCCCTGGTTCTGTGCTCCCCGGCCATTGGAAACATTCTCTCTGAATTCAGCCTGTCCAGGCCTGCCATAATTTTATATGTTTCGATGAGATCCCCTCTCAATCTTCTAAACTCCAGTGAGTACAAGCCCAAACTATTTAATCTCTCTTCGTAGGTCATTCCCGCCATTCCAGGTATCAGCCTGGTGAATCGCCGTTGCACTCTTTCCATGGCAAGAACATCCTTCCGCAGATGGGGCGACCAAAACTGTACACAATACTCCAGATGCGGTCTCACCAGCACCTTGTACAGCTGTAGTAAGGTATCCCTATTCCTATACTCGAACCCCCTTGATATGAAGGCCAACATACCATTTGCCTTCTTAATCGCCTGTTGCACCTGCATGCTCTCCTTCAGTGACTGGTGCACAAGAACACCCAGGTCCCTCTGCACTTCCCCATCTCCCAATCTATTGCCATTTAGATAATAATCTACCCTCCTGTTTTTACCCCCAAAGTGGATAACCTCGCATTTATCCACATTATAGTGCATCTGCCACGTATCCGCCCATTCCCCCAACCTGTCCAAATCGCACTGTAGCCTCCTGACATCCTCATCAGAGCGGTAATCCACATGGGCGGTAATCCAAAGAAGCGGATCACCTGCCCATCATAGAAGCCGCCTGATTTTTATTCTGCTGATTTCAATGGATTATAATTCCGACGGGATCTATAATGGGCGGACGATCTGATCCACCAGATTATCATCCATGCATTGAAGGTGAAAACTTAACCCGAGCAATCAGGCTTCGCCACCTCAGCACTCACCCAGAATGCTTAGTCAAAATATTATGATAGATTTTCTGATTACATTTAAAAAAAGGTACTTCTGACATCCTGAGGTTTACGAGCAGTTGAGTGTTTACTGAACCAGTTACTGTGGACTCATTTTAATTAACTTTAATAGTCTTATTAAAAAGAGTGATTTTATTAAAGATTCATAATTCCATTTCACTAGCAAACATTCTCAATTATAAAGAAAGTTAGGAAGACAAAAGCACATCTTTGTTTTTTGCCTCTATTTTTTAAGTAAATAAGGATGATTTAAAGCAGCCATAATATATTCAAAGCCTTATGCGTAGCTTGTAATTCATGCTTGGCATCCTTACTTCCTGATTCACAATTTTGTCACGGTTGGGTGTCATGTCTTCCTAATGCCTTGGTATGATTTTCACCTAGAAATGGTTTTAAACTGACAATTGCTTTGCATGCTGGTCAATAGTTACCTTGCAAGCCTCCCAACACGAGGTGGCGCTACTGTACCATCAAACTCCATTTCCCAGCTCCCTCTACACTCAAAAGCCCTGCGTAGAACTTGCCATTGCTATTCCCTTCCCCCCTTTTTCTTTCTTCTTTGGGAATTCTGATTCATTTTATTGATTAATTTTCAGCTCTTCAACTCGCATTCCACCAACCTTGTCGGTGGTCATTCCTCTGCTGTCAGTGTCAGCTGTGGTTCAGTTGGTAGGCTGGTGAGGCTACAACCTGGTGAGGCTACAACACAGGACTACTTGCATGCCAAACAACAGAAGCAACATGCGATAGACAGAGCTAAGCGATCTCACAACCATCGGATCAAATCAAAATTCTGCAGTCCTGCCACATCCAGTCGTGAGTGGTGATGGACAATTAAACAGTTAACAGGGGGAGGAAGCTCCAAAAATATCCCCATCCTCAATGATGGTGGAGCCCAGCACGTGAGTGCAAAAGACAAGGCTGAAGCATTTGCAACTATCTTCAGCCAGAAGTGCCGAGTGGATGATCCATCTCGGCCTCCTCCTGAGGTCCCCAGCATCACAGATGCCAGTCTTCAGCCCATTCAATTCACTCCACGTGATATCAAGAAATGGCTGAAGACACTGGATACTGCAAAGGCTATGGGCCCTGACAACATTCCGGCAATAGTACTGAAGACGTGTGCTCCAGAACTAGCTGCGCCTCTAGCCAAGCTGTTCCAGTACAGCTACAACACTGGCATCTACCCGGCAATGTGGAAAATTGCCCAAGTATGCCCTGTCTACAAAAAGCAGGACAAATCCGACCCAGCTAATTACCGTCCCATCAGTCTACTCTCAATCATCAGCAAAGTGATGGAAGGTGTCGTCAACAGTGCTATCAAGCGGCACTTACTCAGCAATAACCTGCTAACTGACGCCCAGTTTGGGTTCCGCCAGGGCCACTCAGCTCCTGACCTCATTACAGCCTTGGTCCAAACATGGACAAAAGAGCTGAACTCAAGAGGTGAGGTGAGAGTGACTGCCCTTGACATCAAGGCAGCATTTGATCGAGTGTGGCATCAAGGAGCCCTAGCAAAACTGAAGTCAATGGGAATCAAGGGGAAAACTCTCCATTGGTTGGAATCATACCTAGCACAAAGGAAGTTGGCTGTGGTTGTTGGAGGTCATTCATCTCAATCACATGACATCACTGCAGGAGTTCCTCAGGGCAGTGTCCTAGGCCTAACCATCTTCAGCTGTTTCATCAATGACCTTCCCTCCATCATAAGGTCAGAAGTGGGGATGTTCGCTGATGATTGCACACTGTTCAGCATCATTCGAGACTCGTCAGGTACTGACGCAGTCCGTGTCCATATGCAGCAAGACCTGGACAACATTCAGACTTGGGCTGACAAGTGGCAAGTAACATTCGCACCACACAAGTGCCAGGCAATGACCATCTCCAACAAGCGAGACTCTAACCATCTCCCCTTGACATTCAATGGCATTACCATCGCTGAATCCCCCACTATCAACATCCTGGGGATTACCATTGATCAGAAACTGAACTGGACCAGCCATATAAATACTGTGGCTACAAGAGCAGGCCAGAGGCTGGGAATTCTGTGGCGAGTGTCTCACCTCCTGACTGCCTAAAGCCTTTCCACCATCTACAAGGCACAAGTCAGGAATGTGATGCAATACTTTCCACTTGCCTGGATGAGTGCAGCTCCAACAACACTCAAGAAGCTCGACACCATTCAGGATAAAGCAGCCCGCTTGATTGGCACTCCATCCACCACCTTCAACATTCACTCCCTCCACCACCGGCACACTGTGGCTGCAGTGTGTACCATCTACAAGATGCACTGCAGCAACTCACCAAAGCTCCTTCAACAGCACCTTCCAAACCCGCGATCTCTACCACTTAGAAGGACAAGGGCAGCAGATGCATGGGAACATCACCACCTACAAGTTCCCCTCCCAGCCACACACCATCCTGACTTGGATCTGTATCGCCGTTCCTTCACTGTCGCTGGGCCAAAATCCTGGAACCCCCTTCCTAACAGCATTGTGGGTGTACCTACACCATATGGACTGCAGCGGTTCAAGAAGGCGGCTCACCACCATCTTCTCAAGGGCAATTAGGGATGGGCACTAAATGCAGGCCTAGCCAGCCAGCGACGCCCACATCCCATTAATTAATTTAAAAAAAACCCTCGCCCCTGAGTCAGAAGGCTGTGGGTTCAAGTTCCACTCCAGAGACTTGAGCACAAAAATCTAGGCTGACATTCCAGTGCAGTACTGAGGGAGTGCTGCACTGTTGAAGTTGTTGTCTTTTAGGTAAGTTGTTAAACCGAGGCCCCGTCTGCTCTCTCAGGATATTGAAGATTCCATGGCACTATTTTGAAGAAGAGCAGGGGAGTTATCCTCGGTGTCAATGCCAATATTTATCCCTCAATCAGCATCGCTAAAAAACAGATTATTTGGTCATTGTCACACTACTGTTTGTGGGAGCTTGCTGTGCACAAATTGGCTTCCACGTTTCCTACATTACAACAGTGACTACACTTCAAAAGTACTTAATTTGCTGTAAAGCGCTTTGGGACGTTCTGAGGTTGTGAAAGGTGCTACATAAATGCAAGTCTTTCTTTCTTTCTGTCTGCTGGTGCCTGCATCCAGAGCCATTCCCATTTGGACTTATCACTGGTGCCCTCATAGCCCGCTGCCTCGCTTGCCTGTATTAAGTCCCAATCTTGCTTGCCCTCCCTCCCCAACCCATTGACAGCCCATCTCATGCCAGCCGTGTTTGCAATTCCTTTTTAAAACACTTACAGCATCACAGCAATGGGGAATTAAATAGAAGGCGGCTTCTGCTCATCCACTCTCAGGAAACATAACATATATAACTGGTCCATTAGGGCTTCAGATGCGGTCAATAGAAGGGGGTAAGACATATGGAAGACACAGCAAAGTGAATGATGCAGAAGTTCACCGCATGCTTCAAAAGGGTACAGGAAACAATGGCAGCAATGAGCTGGTAGGAAGATGTGGGTGTTGTGTGAAGCCAAAAGCTTGGGGGTACAATAGGAGAAAGGGACATTGTGCAAGTAATTGAGACAGGCAAAGGGGATGGGAAGCCAGCTGTTGAGAACCGCAGGCAGTAATTTCCTCATACCCGCTACCAGAAATGATGGACTTTCATACCTGCCACACCACCTCACACCTAAAAGAAAGAAGAATAAAAAGTGAAAATCAACACTTAGGACTGAGAACCAGAAGACAAGAGTAAGAGAGGGAATAGAACAGCAATAGGAAGGTGGCAGAGACAGGTAAGACATATATCATATTCTCCAATTTCCCATGCACAACTTCACAGGAGATCCACTAATGTTTCTCCAAAGAGTTTCTCTTCAAGAAATTTGTGCCTAGGAATTACTGTTGCCACTATTGCTTAATGCATTCGTATGGCATTCCTCGGATCACTATTTTAATGCAGGCATATTGCCTTTATTCTAAAATAGTGAAGAAAGGAATGTCATTTTTGTCCATCTCAATGCTCTGGTTCCTTAATGTGGCACTTCTAGTGGTAGAATTATTAACATTGGGCAGGATTAGGCCTGTGTGCTATGTGGAATCAAATTGTTAACCTGTTTTTATAAACAGGTTTACTATTTTGCTTCGCAGAGAAAGTCATCTCCCATTGTCATCCCACATGCTCGACAAAAATACTATTAATTAAATAATAGTCATAATGATTCCGGCTTCCTTGGTTGTGAACATACAGGGAGGAGGGAGGTGGCAGTGACTGTTTGGATGGGGGAGGGTGCATTGCTGGTGATTCCCTCATGCATTATTTTCACGGAAAAAGGGTGTCGGAAAATTACACGTGGGTAAACTTGTTAAGAAGAAATCATGCAGCTGTTTTCAGAATTTCATCCACCTGTGTGCTATTTTTAGTACATTGGTTAACTCAATTGCGCACAATTTAGTCCAGCTGCTAATCCTTTTACAATAAATGGATTAACGAGAGTGTGGCCAGGAAGTTAACATGAATTCACTAAAAATAGGGCACAGATGTGTTCCCTGTTCAGAATAGAGAAATGAATTAAACCTTACTGGAAGATTTTTAAGCTTCGATTTTCTGATCTGCATTATTTTAATGCTGGTGGAAACAAATGGGTTACAGCTGGCGGTTAAATAATGCGATTCAGAAAATCTCAGCTTTAGTTCCTAAGAATTTAAATTTTCAGTATGCAAATATGGAAAACAATAAAAACAACTGTAAACATGCAGACTTCTGATTCCATAACAATGTTTATGTAGCTTCTGTTTCCAAGAATAGGCCTTATATAGGAACATAGCAATGTTCAGGACCAAAAAGCCCACTGTGGTCCACCTGGCCGGTCCATTGTGGTGTGTGGTCTACCTGGCCTATCCACTGTGGACAATCAGGCTAGTCCATTGTTGTCCATCTGGCCAGTCCGTATTGGTCCATTGTGGTCCACTTAGCCAGTCCATTGTTGTCCATCTGGCCAGTCCGTATTGGTCCATTGTGGTCCACTTGGCCAGTCCATTGTTGTCCATCTGGCCAGTCCATATTGGTCCATTGTGGTCCACTTGGCCAGTCCATTGTTGTCCATCTGGCCAGTCCATATTGGTCCATTGTGGTCCACTTGGCCAGTCCACTGTGGTGGGATATTTCCAAATGTGAAATCTGCGGAACTAGAGGGAACTAGTATGTACTGAGGGTGTGCTGCACTGTCAGAGGTGCCGTCCTACGGATGAGACCCTAAATTGAGGTCCCAACTACCCTCCCGGGTGGATATAAAAAATGCCATTGCGCCATCTGAAGAAGATCAGGGAAGATCTCCCTGGTGTCTTGGCCAATATTTATCACTCAACCAATATCACTAAAACAGATTATCTGGTCGTTATCTCATTTCTGTTTGTGAGACCTTGCTGTGCACAAACTGGCTGCTGAGTTTCCTACATTACTCCAATTCTGGCCTCTTGAGTAGCCCCGATTTTAATTGCTCCACCATTGGTGACCGTACTGTCAGCTGCCAAGGCCCTAAGCTCTGGCATTCCCTCCCTAAACCTCTCCACCTCTTTACCTCTCTTTCCACCTTTAAAACACTCCTTAAAATCTACCTCATTGACCAAGCTTTTGGTCATCTACCCCTCTGAGGCCAATGTAAAAGCAGCTTACAGAAGTCACTTGAGAGTTGGGGCATTTTAAGGAAAAAACTCATGGCTCCCATATCAGTGGCCTGCTTCACTTCAGAACTGTAAATATG
Source organism: Somniosus microcephalus (assembly GCF_052327205.1). Classification (NCBI taxonomy): domain Eukaryota; kingdom Metazoa; phylum Chordata; class Chondrichthyes; order Squaliformes; family Somniosidae; genus Somniosus; species Somniosus microcephalus. Next base: position 50,276,334 of record NC_140991.1, on the reverse strand, counting down.
TCCATTTAAATTAGTTCTTCTGTGCAGTCTGAGAAAATGGAAATCTTTTGTCATTTCTGGATATTGCTACTGAATCATTCTGTGGTGATGCCCCACCCAAACTGGTATCCACGGTACATCCACAACATATTAACAAAGCTCGGAAAGTATGTGGTAGGACAGCTCGAACTGTAGGGTATGAAATGCAATCTTTAAAGCAGAGTAACATTTATTCAAATGTGACCTGTACAAAGAAGACTCTGTTCATTTTCATTCTTAAAGACAACCGAGGCAAAATTGAATCATTTAAACACTATTAAAAGACAAGTCCTTTCCTTGCACCACAAAGAAATGAATTACATTTTAATAAATATGAGCGGGTGATTTGTTTCTGTTAGATCCGTGGTTCAGTGGATAAATAATTACACGGATGCTGTACATAAACAAATAACAGGTCTTTACTGGAGGAGGGTAATCTCTAGGCTGGGGTACCGAGGCATGCGCACAGCTTATATACCGGTGTGGTCACTGCCGGTACTACAGTATACAGGAGCTGTAAAAAGTAGTTCTGACTTAAAGCACATACACTACAATTCCTCCCTTTTTAGATTAATAATACCCCCTTAATATTCAAATAACAATTACATTTTTACATGTACATTCAATAATAAAAGTCCATTTATAGATTCAGTCTTTGGGGCGGCTTCCTGACCCTTTCGGGATAGCGCCTTTCCGGAGGTTCTTGTTCTTGGTGCAGAGGCGATTCTGACCCCTTTTCATCGGGTAGTTCATCGGGTTCCACTGCTACTGGGTCTGAAGTAGATGCTACCGGTATGTCGGGTTCATCCCCAGGTACTCGAGACATGGGGTTGACGCCTTCCTGTGACGCTAAGATCTGATCGACGTGGCGTCTCACAATGTTCTCCCCGACATCCACTGTGTACATTAATGGCCCCTGCCTTCTACATATCGTTCCGGGTTGCCACTTCTCTGTTCGATAGTCACGGGCCAAGACTGGTTGCCCTACATTGAAGCTCCTTGTCGGCTTCTCGTTGATGTGCTGGAATTGTTTGTCCTCAACATTTCTTCGCACATTTGGTCTGAGCAAGTCCAGACGAGATCTCAACCTTCGGTTAAAGAACATCATGGCCGGGGTCTGGTTGGTAACTGCATGTGTCGCGTTTCGGTAGGCTAATAAGAAATTGTCCAGCTTATGCTGTAGTGGAATTTCATCGTCGCACATGGCCTTTATCGCCTTCTTAAAGGTTTGTACGAACCTCTCAGCCAATCCATTTGTGGCTGGATGATACGGGGCGGATGTGTAATGCCTTACCCCATTCCTCCTCATAAATTTTTGAAACTCTTCGGACACAAACTGTGGTCCATTATCAGAGCAGATCTGCTCTGGCAAACCGTTTCTGGCAAATATGGTCCGTAGGACTGCAATCGTTTTCTCTGTAGTGGTTGAAGACATCTTTATCACCTCAGGCCACTTTGAATGAGCATCCACTGCTATTAAGAACATTGAGTCCATGAATGGACCAGCAAAATCAATGTGCACCCGTTGCCATGGAGAGGAGGGCCACTCCCATGGGTGTAGAGGGGCATGTGGTGGTGCATTTTGGACCTTCTGGCATCCTAAGCAGCTCTTAGTTAGGTCTTCGATTTGTTGATCGATTCCCGGCCACCACACATAAGCCCTAGCAAGGCTTTTCATTTTCACAACCCCCAGATGACCTTCATGTAGCTCCTTTAGCACTCTCTCCCTTAACTTGGGTGGAATCACCACTCTGGATCCACACATCACTGTCCCCTGGCATACTGACAGCTGTTCTCTTCTGGATGAGAATGCTGGCAACAGTGAGTTGCCATGTGTTGGCCATCCCCTCACCATCAATTCATATACCCGTGACAGCGTCGGATCATTGCGGGTCTCCTTCTCTATATCCGCGTTTGTTACTGGCGATCGTTCAATTATCGACGAATAAAATATCTCAATAGGGTCCACAGCTGGTGCTTCCTCCACAGTAGGCAGTGGCAGGCGCAATAGCCCATCAGCGTTCCCATGCTGTCTCGTGCCTTTATATTCTATTTCATATTGATTCGCCCCTAGAAACAGGGACCATCTTTGTAACCGCTGTGCAGTCATTACTGGCACGCCCTTCTTAGGATTAAAGATAGAGACAAGTGGTTGGTGGTCAGTCAGCAAGGTGAACTTCTGCCCATGCAGATAGTGGTTCAATTTTTTTACTCCCCATACTAGGCTGAAGGCCTCCCTGTCAATCTGGGCGTAGTTGCGCTCAGCTGAGGTTAGTGACCGAGACGCAAAGGCTACTGGCCTCTCCAACCCATCTGGGAATTTGTGCGACAGCACCGCTCCAATGCCGTAGGGTGATGCATCACATGCCAAACGAATTGCTAGTGCTGGGTTGAAATGGGCCAACACCTCTTTTGATGTGATCAATTCATTACACTTCTGGAAAGCTCGTCTACGTTCATCATCCCACTTCCATGGTACCCCTGTTTGCAGTAGGGTGTTCAGCGGGTGTAATACCATAGACAAATTTGGTAAGAACTTGTGGTAATAGTTTACCAGCCCGAGGAACGACCTCAGTTGTGACACATTTTCCGGTGCTGGAGCCTCGACTACTGCCTCTATCTTGTCAGGGGACTTATGTAACCCCTCTTCATCGATGACATGGCCGCAATACGAGATCTGTTTCTGGAAAAACTCGCACTTGTGGCGATTAGCTCGTAGCCCATATTCCTTCAATCTGGCGAGCACCTTCTCCAAGTTAGCGAGGTGATCACCGTCATTTTCGCCTGTGACCAAGATGTCGTCCAAATAACACTGGGTCCCTGGAATCCCTTGCAGGACCTGATCCATCGCCCTTTGCCAGATAGCCGGAGCCGAGGCTACTCCAAATACCAGCCGGTTGTATTGATAGAGACCTTTATGGGTGTTTTCGTAAGGTAATGTTTCGAAGCTTCTTCTACCTCCATTTGCAAGTACGCCTGGGCTAGATCAATTTTGGTGAAGCATTTACCACCAGGTAGCGAGGCGAAAATATCCTCAATTCGTGGAAGCGGATATTGCACCGTGTGAAGGACTGGGTTCACTGTCACCTTAAAATCCCCACAGATGCGGACCTTCTTTGGTTCCCCAGGCGTATTACTCAACGACCTCTTCATTACAGGAACGATGGGTGTAGCCCTCTCGCTCCAGTCCACTTTGGACAGTACTCCTGAATGTTCCAACCCTTCCAGCTCTGCTTCAACCGCTGGCCTGATCGCATAAGGCACTGGTCTGGCCTTCAGAAACTTTGGGCTTGCATTATCCTCTATTTTAATTGTTGCTGTTATTCCTTTTAGTGTTCCTAGTCCCTCCTGGAACACTTCTTTTGCGTCAGTTAGCATTTTTGACAGTCGTCCAGGTGTGACGTCGTCATATTTTTTGGCCTCCACCTTCAGTGCCTGTATGGAATGCCAATCTAAATGTATCTTCTGGATCCACTCACGTCCTAGCAGTGGTGGTCCTCCATTTGGCAATACATATATATCCATTTTAGGTATTTCCTGACCTTTATATGTCACTTTCACCCTTATTTTTTCTTTGGGGTAGACTTTTTGCCCCGTATACGTCTTCAAGACAATCTCTGTAGCTTTCAAGGGTATGTGTGAAAATAGCCGCTTGTAGTCTCTTTGATTTATGACTGTTAGAGCTGACCCTGTGTCCAATTCCATTTCCACTTGGACTCCGTCTATCTTGAGTGTAACCCAGATAGTCTGGTGATCCTCCATTTCAGTTACATTATGTAGTTTCAGACAACCCAGCTCCTTGCTTCCAGAGTCTGTGTCACTTTTCTGTTCATCTGAACCACTGTCCATCACCTGGTGTACCTTTTTGTACTTCTCCTGTGGAGATTTCTTACTGTTGGTTTTCTTCCCAGACCTGCAGACTCTTGCTATGTGTCCTGCTTTCCCACACTGTCTGCACACTTGGTCCTTGAACCAACAATCTTTCTGGTCATGTGTTGTTCTGCCGCAGCGATAGCACTTCCCTGTTCCATAGGTCATTTCGTTGGTGCCATATTCTTGCGGTCTCCGTTGTATCTCAGCAGCGCCCCTTGCGGCTGCTTCGTGTGATACTGCCATATTGAAAGCTTTGTCCAGCGTAAGGTCCTTTTCTGATAGAAGCCGTTTCTGGGTTCCTTCACTTTGTAGCCCACACACAAACTTGTCCCTTAACGTGTCTGCTAGTCCCGCTCCAAACTGGCAGTATTTCGATAGCTTGTGCAGTTCTGTTAGGTACTCAGCATTGCTTTCATCTTTGTGTTGGTTCCTTTTATGGAACTTAAATCGTTCTGCTATCAGCAGCAGTGTGGGGTTTAAGTGGTCTTGTAGGATTTCTACTATGCTTTCAAAATTCTTGTTTACCGGCTTCTCTGGGGTTATTAGATTTCGCAGTAACCCATAAGTTTTTGCACCCATGGAATTTAACAGAACCAGTGCTTTATTAGCATCTGGCACTTCATTCGCCCTGCAGTACACCTCAATACGTTCCACATATGTCGCCCAATCTTCGACTTCATTGTCGAACGTAGAGATACTGCCACTCTTCGGCATCCTTGGTTGTGCGTTACCTATCCCCAATGGCGCCTCCCGCGCTTCCCCTTCTTCTCCGCTGGCACAAAATGGCATCTCCCACGCTTTCCTTCCTTCCCGCGCTCGCCCGTCTTCTCCGCTGCGGCTTCGCAAAATGGCGTCTCCCGCGCTCTTCCTTCTTCTCCGCGGCTCAGTGGCGCCTCCCGCGATCTCCCTGCTTCTCCGCAGCTCAATGGCGCCTCCCGCGCTCTCCCTGCTTCTCCGCGGCTCAATGGCATCTCCCCTTGCTTCGCCCCGCAGACCCTGATCAGCCCGTGATCCCTGGCTGTGCTCTGCGCGTTCTTCTCTTGATATTTGTCGACGCCGCTCAGTCTAGAACCCGGCTGTTTCTTACTCTCTCTCTGGTTTGCAGTATTTTTCCTCGACGCCGCTCGGTGATCAACCCCCAGCTGCGCCCTGCTCTCTTGACCCTCTTTCTTACCCCGTCAACGCTGCCCGGTTCTCTCTCTCTGCCGTCGGTCGGCTCCAGCCGCCGCTGCTCGGGAAGGGTATGCTCTGGACCTGTCGTCGGTCTCTTACTGCTCGTTGTGGCTGGGGAACCAAGCTCGGCTCTCCACAGCCTCCCCAGCGAAGTTGGATCTCTGCCTGACTGCTGGGCGTTTGCTCGCGGTCGACGCCCGTGTTCCTGGGCTCGACTGTTTTTTTTTTTTTTTATGTTGCAGGTAGATTCGCATCAACACTCGTCATCACTGTTAGATCCGTGGTTCAGTGGATAAATAATTACATGGATGCTGTACATAAACAAATAACAGGTCTTTACTGGAGGAGGGTGATCTCTAGACTGGGGTACAGAGGCATGCGCACAGCTTATATACCGGTGTGGTCACTGCCGGTACTATAGTATACAGGAGCTGTAAAAAGTAGTTCTGACTTAAAGCACATACACTACAGTTTCACTCTCAGGTTCTGAAATGAAGATCTGAATACATGTCTTCAGAGTAGTTTTTTTTTTATTTGTTTTTTTTTATGGGATATTGGCATCGCTGGCAAGGCCAGCATTTATTGCCCATCCCTAATTGCCCTTGAGAAGATGGGGGTGAGCCGCCTTCTTGAACCGCTGCAGTCCATGTGGTGAAGGTACTCCCACAGTGCTGCAGGGAGGGAGTTCCAGGATTTTGACCCAGCGACGATGAAGGATCGGCGATATATTTCTAAGTCAGGATGGTGCGTGACTTGTGTTACGTCCGTGAATAATTGAGACACGGTAAGCAGGAGTGTACAAAGTAAGTCTTTACTGGTGGAAGTCAATAGTGAAACTAAAAACACAGAGGCTCAATAGTGCCTTTTATACAGGGGTGGTCACTGCCGGTACTGCAGTCTGAGACCAGTTATTCTCTTAAAGGTACATACACAACAATTCCTCCCCTTTTAGATAAACAGTACATAACATTCATTTAACAACTAAATGATAACTAGTTACAATCACAATTACTGTTGCTAGATACATTAGTTAAGTTTAAGCAATTATAAGTTCAGTCTTTGAGGAGGCTTCCTGATTCTGTCTGGATAACGCCTCTTTGGGGTATCAGGTTCTTCTGGCAATGTTGAGTCGGGATCAATGTCGTTGTGTGGTTCATCTGCTTCCAATATTACCGGTTCTGCGGTAGCTGCAATTGGAACGTCGATTTCATTACCAGGTGTATCAGATCGTGGTGTGGAGTTGACGTTTTCCCGTGACTCTACAATCTGGTCAGCATGGCGTCTTACAATGCTCTCCCCAACGTCCACGGTATACATGAGAGGTCCTTGTCGTGTACAAATCGTTCCTGTGCCATTTCTCGGTGCGGTAGTCCCGGGCCAAAACTGGTTGACCTATTTTAAAACTCCTGGTCAGCCTTTCATTCATATTCTGAAACGGCCTGTTCGCCACATCTCTTCGGACGTTTGGCTTAACCAAATCCAAGCGGCATCGTAGTCTTCGATTGAAGAACAGCATGGCTGGAGTTTGGTTGGTAACCGCATGTGTCGCATTCCGGTAGGCAAACAAGAAGTTGTCCACCTTGTGTTGTAGGGGTATATCTTCATTACACATTGCCTTGATAGCCTTCTTGAATGTTTGGACAAACCTCTCGGCCAATCCATTAGTGGCTGGATGATATGGGGCAGATGTGTAATGTTTAACACCATTGTTCTTTAAGAACCTCCGGAACTCTTCAGACACAAACTGTGGTCCATTGTCAGAGCAAATCTGTTCAGGCAGCCCATTCCTGGCGAATATGGTTCGTAAAACTGTGATAGTTTTTTCCGTGGTGGTTGAGGACATTTTTATTGCCTCTGGCCACTTTGAATGTGCATCCACCGCAATTAAAAACATCGAGTCCATGAAGGGACCAGCAAAATCAATGTGCACCCTTTGCCATGTAGATGAGGGCCACTCCCATGGAAGCAGAGGAGCTTGTGGTGGGGCGTTTTGGACCTTCTGGCATCCTGCACAGCTGTTGGTCATCTCTTCGATTTCTCTATCAATTCCCGGCCACCACACAAACGCTCTGGCTAAGCTCTTCATTTTTACCCCACCCAGATGACCCTCATGAAGCTCATTGAGCACTCTATCCGTCAACTTAGGTGGAATTACTACTCTGGATCCACACATCAAGGTTCCTCTGCACACTGACAGCTGTTCTCGGCGAGAATGCTGGCAGCAGTGGTTCGCCATGTGCTGGCCATCCCTTCACCGTTAAATCATAGACCCGTGATAGTGTCGGGTCATTCCGTGTTTCCTTTTCTATGTTTGCATTCGTCACAGGGAGACATTCGACTATGGTCGAGTGGAATAACTCCATTGGATCCACTGCAAGGTCTTCTTCTTCCACCGTCGGCAACGGTAGACGTGACAATCCATCAGCATTTCCATGCTGTTTAGTTCCTTTGTACTCGATGTCATATTGGTGTGCCCCTAGGAAAAGGGACCATCTCTGTAGCCGTTGTGCTGTCATTATCGGTACGCCCTTCTGAGGGTTGAAAATGGAGACAAGAGGTTGATGATCGGTTAGTAGAGTAAATTTTTGACCGTGCAGGTAGTGATTGAACTTCTTCACCCCCCACACTAGGCTGAGGGCCTCTCTGTCAATCTGGGCGTAGTTACGCTCGGCAGAAGTTAATGAGCGTGACGCAAAAGCTATCGGCCTCTCTAAACTATCAAGGAATTTATGTGACAGTACCGCCCCAATGCCATAGGGAGACGCATCACACGCCAGCCTGATTGGCAGTGCTGGGTTGTAGTGAGCCAATACTTCCCTTGAAGTGATTAAGTCCTTACTCTTCTGAAAAGCACGCTTACAATCATCGCTCCATTTCCATGCTACCCCCGTTCGTAGCAGGGCGTTCAGTGGGTGCAGAATTGTCGACAAATTCGGCAAAAACTTATGATAGTAATTCACCAATCCGAGGAATGACCTCAGTTGCGACGCATTTTCAGGCGCTGGGGCCTTAACAACCGCTTCAATTTTGTCAGGGAACTTATGTAACCCCTCTTCATCAATCACGTGGCCACAATACGATATCTGTTTCTTAAAAAATTCGCACTTGGGGCGGTTGGCTCGCAGCCCATGTTCCCGTAGTCTAGTGAGCACCTGTTCTAGGTTGTTAAGGTGTTCACTGTCATCTTCACCTGTTACAAGGATGTCGTCCAAGTAACACTGAGTCCCCGGAATCCCTTGCAGGACTTGTTCCATCGCTCTTTGCCATATCGCCGGAGCCGATGCTACTCCAAATACCAATCGATGATACTGGTAAAGACCTTTGTGAGTGTTTATCGTGAGATACTTCCTAGAGGACTCCTCAACCTCCATCTGCAAATATGCTTGTGCTAGGTCAATTTTTGTAAAACGCTTCCCTCCAGACAGTGAGGCGAATATGTCTTCTATCCTTGGAAGAGGATATTGTACTGTGTGAAGGACCGGGTTCACCGTCACCTTGAAATCCCCACAGATGCGAATCTTCCTTGGCTCCCCGGACTTATTGCTTAACGATTTCTTCATGACAGGAACGATGGGTGTCACCCACTCGCTCCAGTCGACCTTAGACAACACGCCCGCCTTCTCCTGATTCTCCAGCTCTGCCTCGACGGCTGGGCGAATTGCATATGGTACCGGTCTTGCTTTGAAAAACTTGGGAACGGCATTCTCTTCTATTTTTAACGAGGTGGTTACGCCTTTAAGCGTGCCCAGTTCTTGTTGAAATACCTCTTTGGCGTTAGCTAAGATTGTTGACAATCGTCCAGGAGTGACGTCTTCATCTTTTTTACCGTCCACCGTCACTACATGAATGGAGTGCCAATCTAAGTTTATCTTCCTGATCCATTCCCGTCCCAATAACGGTGGTCCACCATTTGGCAGTATGTAGAGATACAATTTCCGTATTTTATTGCCGTTGTATTCGACAGGCACCCTTATTTTTCCTCTGGGGTATACTTTTTGCCCCGTATACGTCGTCAAGATGATGGATGTCTCTCTCAAGGGTATGTGTGAAAATAGCCGCTCGTAGTCTCGTCGATTCATGATGGTTAGCGCTGATCCTGTATCCAATTCCATTTTAACTTGGGACCCTGCTATCGTGAGGGTGACCCAAATGGTTCGGTGATCCTCTTTTGCGATTACATTGTGAAGTTTGAGACAGCTTAGTCTCCTGTTCCTGGATTCACTATCGCTCATCTGGTCTTCGGAACTACTGTCCATCATCTTTTGTACTTTCTTGTACTGTTCCTTAGTAGCCTTTTTGTTGTCGCTGGTCTTCTTCCCAGACCTGCAAACTCGTGCAATGTATCCCATCCTCGTCGCCAGTGTTACATCTGTGAATAATTGAGACACGGACAGCAGGAGTGAACAAAGTAAGTCTTTACTGGTGGAAGTCAATAGTGAAACTAAAAACACAGAGGCTCAATAGCGCCTTTTATACAGGGGTGGTCACTGCCGGTACTGCAGTCTGAGACCAGTTATTCTCTTAAAGGTACATACACAACAACTTGGAGGGGAACTTGGAGGTGGTGGTGTTCCCATGCGTCTGCTGCCCTTGTCCTTCTAGGTGGTTGAGGAATGGGGTTTGGGAGGTGCCACCAAAGAAGCCTTGGCGAGTTGCTGCAGTGCATCTTGTAGATGGTACACACTGCAGCCATGGCACGCCGGTGGTGGAGGGAGTGAATGTTTAAGGTGGTGGATGGGGTGCCAATCAAACAGGCTGCTTTGTCCTGGATGGTGTCGAGCTTCTTGAGTGTTGTTGGAGCTGCACTCATCCAGGCAAATGGAGAATATTCCATCACACTCCTTACTTGTGCCTTGTAGATGGTAGTAAGGCTTTGGGGAGTCAGAGGTGAGACACTCGCCGCAGAATACCCAGCCTCTGACTCCTTAAGAGATGATTTAACCATTTTGAGTATTTTTGCCAACTTGCTGCAAGGCAGAAGTGCCACAGCAGTTGAAGTATCATCCTCTATCAGCACCATGCTGGGAGAAATGCTGCAAATGTCATTGCAGGGGCCTGCATCAAAATGGAAAATACAGCTCCTGACTATTCTGTTAAAAAGTCGAGATGCACTTAGCAAGATCTGTTTTTGCTTCCGACTGGATAAAGAGCTGGGTTTCAGCCACAGATTATTCTAAAATCCTTTCGAAAGACAAATCTAGTGGGATACTTAAGGGAGTAAAGTGTTTCAACTCATCAGTGCTTCCTCCCACAGCACTAGATTCCTTTAATTTGGTAATTTAAATGTTTAAAACAATTCCCTGTGCACTTTAGCCGCAGTTGCGTTTAAAGTGAGCTTTGCAAACAGAGCCATACCAGGTGGGTCTTGGATTTATCCCTTAGTTTGTGCAGAGCTACCTTATCTCAGCCAGGAAGGCGGTGGGTGCTCCAGTTGGTCTCAGTATCCCGGGCTTGTGAACATACGAACAATAACGGACATGAAAACACCCTCTGGTTCATCCAGCCTGTTTCCATACAATTGCGATGCCTTGTGCATCACAATAGACGCCCCACCCCACCGAAAATCATGTGATCACCTGGAAGAGACGAAAAGCCAGATTAAAAACCTAGGCCCATTTGTAGAATATAAATCTGGGGAATTCCTCTCCGAATCCCTTAGGCAAAGGAGAATATTATCCAGAGTCTCCACTCGTGATCACTATCCAAGCAACCAGTGTTGTTAGCATGAGTGGACACAATGTGAGGGTAGGATCACGCCAGCTGTCATGCATTCCCCTACACAATGCGCAGATAGCCTACACACATTCACTTCCTAGGGGCACACATGAAGTTTGACCATCTGAGTGAGTTACCGGAAGGCACCCACAGAACCATACACGGCAGGGCGCAAGAGAGGAGGGGAGTAAAAGGGAAGCAGAAGTGGAGCTTGCCTGAGATACAGGGCACTACTCCCATTCGCCCATCAAACTGGTACAGGTCCATTCTCCAGGAGATCATTTATACTAAGTTTCTCTTCGGATCAATAGCCAGTCTTTTGTCTTTATCCAGACAGGAAATTCATTGAGCAAAGCTTATTTCAGTTTGTATTGTCCATGTGCCCAGATCCCAAACAAAACATAAGAGGGGTGAATTTCCTTGGGGCTTCTCCCGCTCCACTGCTGCGAGGGATAAAGCTGGCCTCTGCCGAACTTCCGCTTGGTGCAAGTTACGATACGGGAAGCAGAGGTTTGGATGAACTCAGGCTTACAGAGGGTGGAGGGTGGAAGGCCAGTCAGAAGAGCAATGGAATAGCAGAGTGTGGAGGTAACAAAAGCATGGATGGGGGTTTCAGCAGCAGATGGGCTGAGGCAGAAAATTTGAGAGGCAAGGCAGCTTTGTTGTGTGTCCTTTCAGCCCCACTATGTGAACCTATTGTAATCTGCCTATGGCAAAGGCATGAAACTGAGATGCAGGGAGCAGAATGTATCCCTCTCTGGATACCTGTTATTCAGGAGGTGAGAGTGGCAGATGGTGATTTGACTATAGATTGCCTCTGACCCTGTGCAGAAACGTTAGCCTCCGCTCAGACTCCCTGTAATTACATGGCCAAAACTGTGAAATCATTTTGAAAGAACATGCATGAAGCTACCACTCCATGACTGTTTTGGAACATCCACTCTTCTATTTGTCCTCTCTTTCTGCATTTCCTGGTCTCCTTTTTAAATGTTTTCCCCTTCACTTTCTCTCTCTCTCTCTCTCTCTCTCTCTCTCTCTCTCTCTCTCTCTCCGGATCTATATTCTGTCATTTTGTCTAGCTGATTTTATTCTCTCTTTGACTCTGCCACTTGGTCTCAGTGGGTCTGCTTTATCTCCATTTTTTCTCTTTTACATTGTCTCCTTTGTTTTTCTCTCCTCTGCTTTCATAAGAACATAAGAAATAGGAGCAGGAGTCGGCCATTTGGCCCTTCGAGCCTGCTCCACCATTCAACAAGATCATGGCTGATTTTCTACCTCAACTCCACCTTCCTGCACTATCCCCATATCCCTTAATTCCCTTAGTTCTCAAAAATGTATCGATCTCTGTCTTGAATATTCTCACCGATTGAGCATCCACAGCTCTCTGGTGTAGCGAATTCCAAAGATTCACAAACCTTTGAGTGAAGAAATTTCTCCTCATCTCAGTCCTAAATGGCCGATCCCTTATTCTGAGACTGTGACCCCCCCGGATTCTCGACTCCCCAGCCAGGGGAAACATTTTCTCAGCATTGATCCTGTCAAGCCCCTTAAAAATGTTATATGTTTCAATTAGATCACCTCTCATTCTTCTAAACTCAATCTCTCCTCATAGGACAATCCCCTCATCCCAGGAACCAGTCTAGTGAACCTTCGTCACACTCCCTCTAAGGCAAGTATGTCTTTCCTTAGGTAAGGAGACCAGAACTGTACACAGTACTCCAGGTGTGGCCTCACCAATGCCCTGTATAATTGTAGTAAGACGTTTTTACTCTTATACTCTAATCCCTTTGTAACAAAAGCTAACATACCATTTGCTTTCCTAATTGCTTGGTGTATCTGCATGTTAACTTTCTGTGATTCATGTACAAGGACACCCAGGTCCCTCCGAGTGCAAACATTTCCCAGTTTCTCACCATTCAAAAAATATTCTGCTTCTTTGTTTTTCCTACCAAAGTGGATAACTTCACACTTCCCCATATTGTATTCCATTTGCCATGCTCTTGCCCACTCAGTCAACCTGTCTATATCTCTCTGCAGCCTCTTTGCATCCTCCTCACAGCTTACTTTCGCACCTAACTTTTTATCATCAGCAAACTTGGATACGTTACACTCAGTCCTTTCATCTAAGTCATCATCAATATAAATTGTAAATAGCTGAGGCCCAAGCACTGGTCCTTGCAGTACCCTACTAGTTACAGCCTGCCAACCCGAAAAAGTCCTGTTTATTCCTACTCTCTGTTTTCTGTCCATTAACCAATCCTCAATCCATGCTAATATATTTCCCCCAATCCCATGAGTCCTAATTTTGTGTAATAACCTCTTGTGTGGCACCTTATCGAATGCTTTTTGAAAATCCAAATACACTACATCCATTGGTTCCCCTTTATCCCTACTAGTTAATCTTAAAAAAACTCTGAACAGATTTGTCAAACACGATTTCCCTTTCATAAAACCATGTTGACTCTGCCTAATCATATTGCGATTTTCTAAGTGCCCTGTTACCACGTCGCCAATAATAGATTCTAGCATTTTGCCTACTACTGATGTCAGGCCAACTGGCCTATAGTTCCCAGTTTTTCCTCTTCCTCCTTTCTTAAATAGTGGGGTTATGTTCACTACCTTCCAATCCTTGGGGACTGTTCTCGAATCTAGGGAATTCTGGAAGATTAATACCAGTGCATCCACTATCTCTGCACTTACCTCTTTTAAAACCCTAGGATGCAGGTCGTCAGGTCCAGGGAATTTGTCGCCATTAATTTCTCCAGCACTGTGTCTTTACTTAAACTGATTTCTTTAAGTTCCTCATTCTCTAGATCCTTGGTTTCCCATTATTTCTGAACCTTTCGGCTAGATTTTCGTGGAGCCGTCAGGCGGGGTTTCAGGCATGTGGGGGGGGGAAATCCTGAATTTGGGGGTCCCGACACCATCCCGCCCAAAACCCCGCCCCACGTAAGTTTCAGGGGCGGCGGGTACCTGCCCCGCACTGGGGCCCGCCGAAACAAGGCGGGAAGGGATTACTGCCAATTAACTGCCTGTTAACAGGTAGTTAACAGGCAGTTTTTAGCCTAATCCCTATTTTGAGGGGTTTTGTGTGGGTTTCCCGACGGCTCCAAACCACGCCAGGTTAGAGCAGGTGGGCCGTCGGGTTGAAGGAGTTGGAGGGGTCGCGATGTTGGCGCTCAGGTGAGCGATGGGTGCATGAGTGTAAAGGTAAGTGTGTTTGGTGTGTCTAAAGTGTGTAAAGAACTTTTACTTACCTGTACTTACCTTCACAGCCTTTCTACCTGTAGCCATCGGGAGCGCATCACTCAGCCGGAACTGAAAGCTGAATGGCTGCGATCTGTGAAAAGTCATAGAGTCATAGAGTCATAGAGTTATACAGCACGGATAGAGGCCCTTCGGCCCATCGTGTCCGCGCCGGCCATCAAGCCCTGTCTAATCTAATCCCATATTCCAGCATTTGGTCCGTAGCCTTGTATGCTATGGCATTTCAAGTGCTCATCCAAATGCTTCTTGAATGTTGTGAGGGTTCCAGCCTCCACAACCCTTTCAGGCAGTGAGTTCCAGACTCCAACCACCCTCTGGGTGAAAAAGTTCTTTCTCAAATCCCCTCTAAACCTCCTGCCCTTTACCTTGAATCTATGCCCCCTAGTTATTGACCCTTCTACTAAGGGAAAAAGCTCCTTAGTATCCATCCTATCTATGCCCCTCATAATTTTGTACACCTCAATCATGTCCCCCCTCAGCCTCCTCTGCTCCAAGGAAAACAAACCCAATCTGCCCAGTCTCTCTTCATAGCTGAAGCGCTCCAGCCCTGGTAACATCCTGGTGAATCTCCTCTGCACCCTCTCCAAAGCTATCACATCCTTCCTGTAGTGTGGCGACCAGAACTGCACACAGTATTCCAGCTGTGGCCTAACCAGTGTTTTATACAGCTCCATCATAACCTCCTTGCTCTTATATTCTATGCCTCGGCTAATGAAGGCAAGTATCCCATATGCCTTTTTTACCACCTTATCCACCTGTTCCGCCGCCTTCAGGGATCTGTGTACTTGCACACCCAGATCCCTCTGACCCTCCATCTTGCCTAGGGTCTTACCATTCATTGTGTATTCCCTTGCCTTGTTAGTCCCCCCAAAGTGCATCACCTCGCACTTTTCCGGGTTAAATTCCATTTGCCACTGTTCCGCCCATCTGACCAACCCATCTATATTGTCCTGCAGACTGAGACTACCCTCCTCGCTATTTACCACCCTACCAATTTTTGTATCATCCGCGAACTTACTGATCATACCTTTTACATTCATATCCAAGTCATTAATGTAGACCACAAACAGCAAGGGACCCAGCACCGATCCCTGTGGTACCCCACTGGCCACAGGCTTCCAGTCACAAAAACAACCTTCGACCATCACCCTCTGCCTTCTGCCACTAAGCCAGTTTTGTATCCAATGTGCCAAGGTGTGGTGTATGTAACCTGTTCCACCTTAAGAGAACTACCTTAAGAGATGTACTACTTTCTCTTGGCTGCTGTATACTGTAATACCGGTGGTGACCACACCGGTATATAAACGTTGTGTAGGGATTTGCTGGGCAGTTCAGCCCTGACCTCCGAATAGAAAAGACCTGTTAAAGCTATTCTTGTGGTCTGTGTCCAGTGATTTATAATAAGCATAACTGGGACACACAGACTTAACAGTGGCGACGAGTCCGATCTTACCCTGCGGCAGTTTTACATCCAAGGCAGCTTCATCCTCAGAACGGGCGTCGAGAAGAGGCATCTGCCCTCATCATCCTGCTGAGCACCATCGCACGGGAGGCATCGAGAACCCGGGTTAAAAAGAAAAATTCTGACCACGAAGCCCTCCATCAGCGACAGGCAGTGATCATCCCCTCTACCACGGTGGTGGGTAAGCCGATCAGCGACACGAGCAGAGAGTCGGCCACGTTGACTGTGGAGTGGGGGAGGGAAAACGGAGGAAAAAGGGCGGAGAACTCGACCACGGCCGGTGAAAAGGGCCGGGCTGCAATCGAGGCCGAGAGGCGCAGCGACTGGGGCAGCTTAAGGCACGAGAGCCACGGAGAACTCAAACGCAGCCGGTGTAAAGGACCGGGCTGTATGCGGGGCTGAGAGGCGCAACAGCAGGGGAAGCGTGAATGCCCACGGGAACCGTGGGGGAGTAAAAGCAGCGTCTGGGAATTGAGAACCGCTGGGGAGGCGAGAACGGCAGCAGCACGGCAATCGCCATTGCAGCCAGCGGGGGAAGAAGGCAAACGCGGGAATCCGCCATTGTAGTCGGCGGGGGAAGAAGATGAGCGCGGGAAAGACCGCCAAGCGCGGGAAGCCGCCATTTTAGTAGGCGGGGGAAGAAGACAAGCGCGGGAAGCCGCCATTTTGAGAAAAAGAAAAATTTTAAACTTGCAAGGATGCCTAAACATGGGAACATTAATACCTTTGATAGCAATATCGAAGATTGGACCACGTATGTAGAACGCATGGAAGTTTATTGTAAAGCAAATAAGGTACCAGATGATGAGAAAGCACTAACCTTATTAAGCTCAATGGGTGCGAAGACATACGGGCTATTGAAGCACCTTCTATCACCAGATAAACCGGCGGATCAGACTTTCGCGAATATTGTTACTGTCCTGAAAAATCATTTAAACCCCACGCCACTGATGATAGCGGAACAATTTAAATTTTACAGAAGAATGCAGCTGAAAGACGAAAGCAACGCTGAATTTTTAATTGAACTGCATAAGCTAGCAAAGTACTGTCAGTTTGGAACAGGACTAGCAGATGCGCTGAGAGATAAATTTGTGTGTGGATTGTTAAAAGAAGGAACACAAAAGCGACTGCTTGAGGAGAATGATCTTACGCTTGATAAAGCTGTCACTATTGCAGCATCGCACGAAGCCGCAGCGAGAGGCACTGCGGAAATGCAGCTACGGTCACCGGAACTCAGCACCAATCAAATGGTCTTGGGTACAGTAAAATGTTATCGTTGTGGAAAGACAACGCACGATCAGAACCAGTGCTGGTTCAAAAATCAGGAATGCAGAAAATGTGGCAGGCTTGGTCACATAGCTAAAGTATGCCGGTCAGGAAAGAAGACCAGCAACAAAAAGTCACCGCAGGAAAAGGTACACAAGGTGACAGAGAACAGTTCGAATGAACAGAAGTCAAATTCAGACTCCAGCAGTAATGAACTGGGTAGTCTAAGAGTACACAATGTTGGTAATGAAGCAGACCTCCAAACAATCTGGGTCACACTTCAGATAGCAGGAGTCCAAGTGAAGATGGAATTGGACACTGGATCGACATTGATGGTCATGAATAAGCAAGATTACAAAAGGTTATTCCCACATATTCCCCTACAGGATACGGAGATTGTATTGAAAACATACACGGGGCAAAGAGTATACCCCATCGGGAAGATAGAGGTAAAAGGTGGTCCACAAGGGCAAAGAAAGCCGAGGAATGGACTTATATGTGCTACCTGAGGGAGGTCCACCACTACTGGGACGGGAGTGGATTAGGAAAATAAATATGGACTGGCATTCCTTAAAAGCACTAACGGTAGATTCCGGTAAAAAAGATGTCAAACCTAAACGATTGTCCAGAATATTGGACGATGCTAAAGAGGTGTTCCAACAGGGACTGGGAACACTGAGAGGAATTACGGCAAACATCAAGGTTGAAGAACATGCAAACCCGAAATTTTTCAAAGCCAGACCGGTACCTTATGCGATACGATCTGCTGTGGAAGCTGAGCTTGAAGGGCTAGAACGTTCAGCAGTACTGTCTAAGGTAGACTGGAGTGAGTGGGCCACACCCATTGTCCCCGTCATGAAGCGTTCATCGAGCAACAAGCCGGGGGAACCGGGGAAGGTTCGCATCTGTGGAGATTTCAAGATCACTGTTAATCCGGTGCTTCACACGGTGCAGTATCCGCTTCCGCGGATTGAGGATATCTTCGCTTCGTTGTCTGGCGGGAAACACTTCACCAAGATAGACCTGGCGCAGGCGTACTTACAGATGGAAGTTGAGGAAGAGTCACGCCAGTATCTCACGATCAACACGCATAGAGGCTTGTACCCGTATAATAGACTGGTTTTTGGAGTGGCATCGGCTCCAGCAATTTGGCAGAGGGCCATGGAGCAGGTATTACAGGGAATTCCAGGCACACAATGTTACCTGGACGATATTCTGATTACAGGAGATGATGACGAGGAACACCTTGCAAATTTGGAACTGGTGCTCACCAGATTGAAAGAATATGGACTTCGAGTTAATCGCCAGAAATGTGAGTTCTTTCAGAAGCGGATCTCGTACTGTGGTCATGTCATTGACCAGGAGGGGCTTCATAAGTCTCCTGACAAGATCGAAGCTGTTGTGAAGGCTCCCGCTCCGGATAATGTATCCCAGTTGAGGTCGTTCCTAGGGTTGATTAACTATTACCATAAGTTTCTGCCAAATTTATCCACGGTGCTGCACCCGCTGAACGCTCTTTTGCAGAAGGGAGTACCATGGAAGTGGAGCGAGGACTGTAAGAGGGCCTTTCGCAAAAGCAAGGCATTGATCACCTCAGAGGAAGTGTTGGCTCACTTCAACCCAACGCTGCCTATTCGTTTGGCTTGTGATGCTTCTCCATATGGTATTGGGGCAGTACTCTCACACAAGTTGCCAAATGGCCTGGAGAGGCCAGTTGCGTTCGCATCCAGATCATTGACCTCCGCTGAGCGCAACTATGCTCAGATAGATAGGGAGGCTCTCAGCCTTGTGTGGGGAGTAAAGAAGTTTAATCATTACCTACAGGGCCAAAAGTTTACGCTTCTGACAGACCACCAGCCGTTGGTATCCATTTTTAACCCTAAGAAGGGTGTTTCGGTGATGACAGCACAGAGACTCCAGAGATGGTCCCTTTTCCTAGGGGCACATCAATATCAGATCGAATTCAAAGGTACAAAGCAGCATGGTAATGCTGATGGGCTGTCGCGCCTGCCACTACCTACAGAGGAGGAGGCACCGACGGTTGACCCTGTTGAGTTATTTCACTCGACCATCATCGAATGTTTACCAGTCACCAATGCAAGTATTGAAAGAGAAACCAGGAACACCCGACACTGTCCCGGGTCTACAAAGTGACAGTGAAGGGATGGCCAGCACATGGTGATCCACTGTTACCGGCATTCTCAGCAAGACGAGAACAGCTGTCCGTCTGTCAAGGAACATTGATGTATGGAACAAGGGTGATTATTCCTCCTAAGTTAAGAGAGAGAGTTCTAAAGGAACTGCATGAAGGTCATCTGGGGGGAGTCAAGATGAAAAGCCTTGCTAGGGCTTATGTGTGGTGGCCGGGTATCGACCAACAGATAGAGGATCTGACGAAAAGCTGCTCAGGGTGCCAAAAAGTGCAAAATGCACCTCCGATTGCACCGCTGCATCCATGGGAATGGCCTTCAACCCCATGGCAACGTGTACATATTGACTTTGCTGGTCCATTCATGGACTCCATGTTTTTAATTGCGGTGGACGCACATCCTAAATGGCCAGAAGTGATTAAGATGACTACCACTACCTCGGAAAAGACGATCGCGGTGCTAAGAACGATATTTGCAAGAAATGGATTGCCAGAACAAATATGTTCAGACAACGGACCGCAGTTCGTGTCAGAAGAATTCCAGAAATTCATGAAGAAGAATGGGGTGAAACATTATACCTCTGCCCCATATCATCCGGCTACAAACGGGTTGGCCGAGAGATTTGTACAAACGTTCAAAAAAGCAATAAAGGCCATGAGCGAAGATCAGATTCCACTACAACACAAGGTGGACAAATTCCTACTGGCATATCGAAACGCCACTCATGCAGTGACAAACCAAAGTCCTGCCATGATGTTCTATAACAGGAGGTTGCGGTCCAGGTTGGACTTGTTAAAACCAAATGTGCGGAGGGAAGTTGAAAACAAACAGTTCCAGCATATAAATAACAAGACCACTCGGAGTTTTGAAATAGGACAACCAGTGTTAGCCCGGGACTATAAAAACGAGAAATGGCAATCTGGAACAATTCGGGCCAGACAAGGACCCCTGATGTACACGGTAGATATTGGTGAAAATGTAATACGGCGTCATGCTGACCAACTGGTAGAATCGAGAACAAGGGTCGAACCCAGGGTTACGGCAGAGACAACCGTGGAAGAAGTTAGTGAACCTGAAGCATCTACCTCAGAAGTGAATGTACCTGAGGATGATGTCCAATCCATAAGAGATCAACTAGATGAGTTACCCCAGCAACGAGAATCAGAGACCCCTGAAAGGCGTTATCCAACTCGAATCAGGAGGCCTCCTCAGAGACTGAATCTTTGAACTGTTTTGCATGAAGTTGTATATATATATATCTATATGTTATTATGTTATGTTAAATGGGGATATAACTGTTAAGCTAAAAAGGGAGGATTGTGGTGTATGTAACCTGTTCCACCTTAAGAGAACTACCTTAAGAGATGTACTACTTTCTCTTGGCTGCTGTATACTGTAATACCGGTGGTGACCACACCGGTATATAAACGTTGTGTAGGGATTTGCTGGGCAGTTCAGCCCTGACCTCCGAATAGTAAAGACCTGTTAAAGTTATTCTTGTGGTCTGTGTCTAGTGATTTATAATAAGCATAACTGGGACACACAGACTTAACACAAGGCACCCTGGATTCCATGGGCTCTTACCTTCTTGACCAGTCTCCTGTGCGGGACTTTATCGAAGGCCTTACTGAAATCCATGTGTACCACATCCACTGCGTTACCCTCATCCACACACCTAGTCACCCCCTCAAAAAATTCAATCAAATTAGTCAGACATGATCTTCCCTTGACAAAGCCATGTTGACTATCCCTGATTAATCCTTGCCTCTCCAAGTGGAGACTAATTTTGTCCCTCAGAATTTTTTCCAATAATTTTCCTACCACTGATGTTAGGCTCACTGGCCTGTAGTTCCCCGGTTTTTCCCTACTCCCCTTCTTGAATAATGGTACTACATTAGCGGTTCTCCAGTCCTCTGGCACATCCCCTGTGGCCAGAGAGGTTCTGAATATATGTGTTAGAGCCCCCGCAATCTCTTCCTTTGCCTCACACAGCAGCCTGGGATACATTTCGTCTGGGCCTGGGGATTTATCCATTTTTAGGCCTGCTAAAACCGCCAATACCTCCTCCCTCTCGATGTTAATATGTTCGAGCATATCACAGTCCCCCCGCCCTATTTCTATGTCTACATCGTCCCTCTCCATCGTAAAAACAGATGCAAAAAATTCATTTAGAACCCCTCCTACATCTTCCAGCTCCACACACAGATTGCCACTTTTGTCCCTAATGGGCCCTATTTTTTCCCTAGTTATCCTCTTACCCTTAATATATTTATAAAACATCTTAGGATTTTGCTTTATTTTGCTCACCAGTGTTATTTCATGGCCCCTCCTTGATCTTCTAATTTCTTTTTTAAGTATCCCCCTGCACTTTTTGTACTCCTCTAGGGCTTCCTCCGTCTTTAGCCTTTTGTATCTGCCAAAAGCCCTCCTTTTTTTTCTAATCCATTCTCGTATATCCCCTGACATCCAAGGTTCCCTGTGGTTTTTGGAACCACCCTTGGCCTTTACGGGAACATGTTGCCATTGTATGATCTCAATCTCCCTTCTGAAAGCCTCCCATTGCTCCGATGCGGATTTTCCTACAAGTAGCTGATCCCAGTCCATTTTGGCCAGATCCTGCCTTATCCTATTAAAATCGGCCTTCCCCCAATTTAGAACCTTTATTTCCGGCCCATCCCTGTCCTTTTCCATGACCACCTTAAATCTCACCATATTATGGTCACTGTCACCAAAGTGCTCACCTACTAGCACTTCTTCCACTTGGCCGGCCACATTCCCTAGAATTAGGTCTAGTACCGCCCCCTCTCTTGTAGGACCTTCTACATGCTGGCTCAAAAAGCTCTCCTGGATGCACTTTAAGAATTCTACACCCTCTGTGCCTTTCACACTCTGACTGTCCCAGTTAATATTGGGGAAGTTGAAATCCCCCATTATTATTACCCTATTATTTGCACATTTCTCTGAGATTTGCCTACATATCTGTTCCTCTATCTCCCCCTGACTGTTTGGAGGCCTATAGTACACTCCCAGCAAAGTGCTTGCCCCCTTTTTGTTTTTAAGCTCCACCCATATGGCCTCATTAGAGGAACCTGCTAATATGTCATCCCTCCTTCCTGCAGTAATTGACTCCTTAATTAATATTGCGACACCCCCTCCTCTTATACCTCCCCCTCTGTCTCGCCTGAAGATTCTGTACCCTGGAATATTGAGCTGCCAGTCTTGCCCCTCCCTCAACCATGTCTCCGTGATTGCAACAATATCATACTCCCATGTGTTTATCAACACCTTCAGTTCATCCACCTTATTTGCAAGACTCCTTGCATTAAAATAGATGCCATCCAGCCTTGCCCTTGTATATTTGCCCTGTCTACCAAGCTGACTTGTTTTTTTCTCTATAATTGGCAGCACATCACCCCCTATTTCAGCTCCCCTCTGTATCCCATCCCCCTGCCAAGTTAGTTTAAACCCCCCCTAACAGTGCTAGCAAACCTCCCCGCAAGGATATTTGTCCCGCTCTGGTTCAGGTGCAACCCGTCCGACTTGTACAAGTCCCACCTTTCCCAGAAGCAGGCCCAGTGATCCAGGAAACTAAAACCCTCCCTCCTGCACCAACTCTTTAGCCACGCATTCACCTGTTCTATCCTCCTATTCCTATACTCACTAGCACGTGGCACTGGGAGTAATCCAGAGATTACAACCTTTGAGGTCCTGTTTTTTAATCTGCTACCTAGCTCCCTAAATTCTTGATGCAGGACCTCATCCCCCTTCCTACCTATGTCGTTGGTCCCAATGTGGACCACGACCTCTGCCTGCTCACCCTCCCCCTTAAGAATGCCCTGTAGCCGCTCAGTGACATCCATGACCCTGGCCCCAGGGAGGCAACAAACCATCCTGGAGTCACGTTTGCGGCCACAGAAACGCCTATCTGTTCCCCTTACAATAGAATCCCCTACCACTATTGCTCTCCCACTCTTTTTCCTCCCTTTCTGAGCAGCAGAAGCGTCCCTGGTGCCAGGAAGCTGGCTGCTGCTGCCTTCCCCTGGTGAGTCATCCCTCTCAACAGTATCCAACTTGGTATACCTGTTTGAAAGGGGGATGTCCGCAGGGGGCCCCTGCACTTCCTGCCTGCCTCTGTTGCTCCGCCTGATGGTCACCCAAGTTCTTTCTGCCTGTGCAGCCCTACCCTGCGGTGTGAACAACTCGCTAAACGTGCTATCCACGACCCTCTCAGCATCGCGCATGCTCCAAAACTCATCCACCCGCAGCTCGAGCGCCGCAATGCGGTCTACAAGTAGCTGCAGCTGGATGCATTTCCCACACACATGGTCGCCAGGGACACTGGCAGCATCCCTGACTTCCCACATGGAGCAAGAGGAGCAGAACACAGGGCTGAGCTCTCCTGCCATGACTTACTCCTTTAATTAATTAAAAAATTTATTCAATACCCCAGTTACAGGTATACTCTAGGGCGCTTTATTTACCAACTGTCCCCACTACAACACAGAGACCCTAGAAATTTAACACCACAGAATTCAAGCTTGTATTGAAAAGAGAGAAATACTCACCAACCAATCACTTACCTGCTCCCTGGTGACGTCACACCCCGAATACTTTTTACCTCTCTGCTACCCTCTGAGTTCGCAGACTGGAGTTTGGTATGCCTCTCCTGGCCCCGCTGCCGCTTTTATTACCTCGCCGCCGCCGCCGAGTCTCCCACAGGTCTGCCGCTCTCGCTACCTGACAGCCTTCAGCTTTGAGTGCCGGTAAGAGTTCTAACTGAGTCTGTGCAGAATGACTCATGGTAGAACTCAGACTGTCAGTGTTTCACAGCTTCAAACAGCTGTCAAACGCTGATATTTCATCTGTCAAGAACTCTTGACAGATGAAATTTCAGTCTGTGACGTCACCTGTTGCTGGGTGGCCCTTAATTGGCCTGCTGAGCCCGCTGGGCGGGCTCAACAAGGTCAATCAAGGGAAAATCGCGCGGATTGGCCGGACGTCAAAGTAGGCGGGTCAAAAACCCGAAAGGGAAAGTCCCGCCTTCTTCCCGACAGGTTCGGGAAAATCTACCCCTTTGTCTCTCTGGGGCTTCAATCACTCTCTGTTCCTTCTCTCTGCTGTTTTCTTATCACTCACAGTCTCTCAGTATCCTTTCTCTTTTGCCTCGTCGTTTTCTTTTACTATCTTTTGAGTTTTTTGACCCATTGTTTCTCTGTGTTTCCATTTCTCTCTGCTTGTCCTGTGTTGCCAATCCTTGGGGGTACAATAGGTTCAGTAGTGATCTATTGCAGAAGATTGTTCAGGGAAGAATCAATTTGAGATGATCTTAGAATAACTGCAACAGCAATTTCTCCCCCAAAATAAAGAATATGCACTTTCATAATGCTAAAATTTTAAAAAGCCCTCACAAAACACTGAATAATTTGCCATTGGCAGAATAAACTTGTGTTCTGCTTCTCAGTTACTGTTGATGGTGTGTGTGGCTGCAATTCAAGCTGAGTTGGTGCCAGCAATCCCGAGAGGTAACTCAATATATTTCCAGTTGTCTCAGTGATGACTAAAATGAATAGCCATTTGTGAAGAAATGTATGGGGCTGTTGATCACCAAATCACTTGAAGAGCTACTGGTGCTGACAGAAGCAGAATCGCAAAAAATAAAAGATGTACGTAAAGAAAAAATTGAAGAAAAACAATGTTGCACGTATCTCTTCTCCCTCCCCCTTCCCTCCCAAATTTCTTCACAACATTGCTGAACGAAAATGGTCAGTGCAGCGCTTGGGTTTATCCTAGGCCAAATCCATATAGGCCAGAGTAGGGATAATGGAGGGGTTGGGTTCTGGTGTTTGCTTTGTAGATAATCAGAATTCATAGAATACTTTATTTAGGAATACCTTATATTAGGTGGCAGCTGTGGCCCAGTGGTAACACTTTCCTCTCCTGAGTCAGAAGGTTGTGGGTTCAAGTCCCACTCCAGAGACTTGAGCACAAAATCTAGGCTGACGTTTGTCGCGGGTGCCAACTTTTGAAAGAGATGTTAAACCGAGGCCCCATCTGCCCTCTCAGGTGGATGTAAAATATTCCATCGCACTATTTCAAAGAAGAACAGGGGAGTTCTGCTTGGTGTCCAAGCCAATATTTATCCCTCAACCAACATCACTAAAACAGAATATCTAGTTGTGGGAGCATGCTGTGCGCAAATTGGCTGCCGTGTTTCCTACCTTATAACAGTGACTACGCGTCAAAAGTATTTACTTGGCTGTAAAGCACTTTGGGATGAACCACACTGTTCGCAACCTTGGTGTCATATTTAACCCTGAAATGAGCTTCCGACCACATATCCGCAGCATAACTAAGACCGCCTAGTTCCACCTCCGTAACATCGCCCATCTCTGCCCTTGCCTCAGCTCATCCACTGCTGAAACCCTCATCCATGCCTTTGTTACCTCTAGACTTAACTATTCCAATGCACTCCTGGCTGGCCTCCCACATTCTACCCTACGTAAACTTGAGGTCATCCAAAACTCGGCTGCCCGTGTCCTAACTCGCACCAAGTCCCGTTCACCCATCACTGACCTACATTGGTGCCTGGTTAAGCAATGCCTCAATTTCAATATTCTCATCCTTGTTTTAAAATCCCTCCATGGCCTCGCCCCTCCTGTGTATTCTCCTCCAGCCCCACAACTCCCCAAGATATCTGCGCTCCTCAAATTCTGCCCATTTGGGCATCCTGATTATAATCGCTCAACCATTGGTGGTCGTGCCTTCTGTTGCCTAGGCCCTAAGCTCTGGAATTCCCTGCCTAAACCTGTCCACCTCGCTACTTCTCTTTCCTCCTTTAAGATGCTCCTTAAACCTACCTCTTTGACCAAGCTTTTGGTCACCTGCCCTAATTTCTCCTTATATGGCTCGGTGTCAAATTTTTTGTCTTATAATACCCCTGTGAAGCGCCTTGGGACGTTTTACTACGTTAAAGGCGCTATATAAATCCAAGTTGTTGCTTTTGTTGTTGTTGTCCTGTGGCTGCGAAAGGTGCTATCTAAATGCAAGTCTTTCTTTACCTTTGTTACTTCAAAGCCAAGGGAAAAGCTCCTGTTTAACCGCCACAACCTGTACTGGTGCAGTGACAGTGCTTTGACACTTCTCAAGCTGCAATCTTAGCAGTCAGATTTGATGTAAAGTGTTAATCTCAGAAATTCCTGGACATACCATTCAACCGTCCAGTCCAAAAATAAAGAGAAGCTGGATGCAAACTCTGCGCAGCATCTCAGTAATCCAGAAGTCAAACTGTCGTGTCATTGGAATTTCTGTCCCGCGCCACGCTTTGGCATTGCACTGAAAAATGCACCCTAGCATTTCTTTTTTTGCTGTGCTCCAGCACAAAATGGTGAATACCTCACTGTCACTGCACCAGCATGGACCGTGGTGGTTAAAACAGGGGCTTGTGCCTTGACCTTGAATCTGGGCAGAACTGGAGCTCGGAAGAACGTTCAGATCTGACTGCAACTAATACACCCCTCTTTGCATTCTGTTGACCTGCTGCTGTGATGAATATTCTCGGATTGGTACGTTTCCGCCGAAATGACGTGGTGCATACCAAGAAGGTAAATTAGTAACTTTGAGAACTTCCCGGCAAATTAGATCGTTACTGTGCGGAAGATAGAACTGCTGATTTTATTTTGGTGTGAAAATTGGTTATATATTACAGAAGTTTCAGCTTTGATTCAAAAACTGACAACGTGATTAACTGCCAGAGTGAACGATGGGGTTGCATTACTGTGCGTTCGAGTTAACAGATTTTGAATATAGAGCAGGTGCATGACAAATGGAATAATTTACTGTAACAGAATTTTGTTGCAGTGTGGCTGACAGGAAATGGTTCAAAGGTATTTTATAGGCTATAGAACTAGTACTCGGATTGCAAGTGTAATTTCAAAAAACATGATTTAGCCCCAGGTACCGAGCACACAGGCACACATTTTCTTTTGTTCAATAAAAACAAGAGGAATGCCTGTTTTTCAAATAAATTCACAAATCCACTAACGCAATCGCAGCAATGCACAGTTAAAAGAGGTGTAATTCCTGAGAATGCTGGGATGAGGAAACCCTACACCCAGCCAATTGTGGGGCACCTGTAATGAGCAGCTTTTGACACTTCTCCAGCAGCTAATGAGCTACTTAAAAGTTTTAAAATGTTCCACTGTTCACTCAGCCATCCAACAGAGGAATGCATATTTTACAGTCCTGGGCCTGGAAGTTGATGCTCAGTGCTACAAAGGAGCCAATTAACATGACAGGAAGTCAACGATAGGGTCAAGGCACAGTCCAAGCAATGGAAACAGGCATCAGCATTCAACCCAGTCTGCAATTCATGCCTAATGGAGACCAACCTCTGCAGCTAATCTCTTTCTCTTCTCTAACCCTACAAGGGCATAGATGCATTTAAGGGGAAGCTTGATACGTACATGAGGGAAAAAGGATTAGAAGGATATATTGATAAGGTGAGATGAAGTAAGGTGGAAGAAGGCTCGTGTGGAAGAAGGCCTGTTGGGCCGAATGGGCTGTTTCGGTGCTGTAAATTATGTAATGGTAACATATATGGAACATCTGAAAATAACAAGCTGTTGGTTCATCGAGCCTGTCCCAAACAGTCACGGTGCAACTGAGCATCATTATCCCCAAAAACCTCCCACCCACCAGCAGCCACGTAATCTCCTGCGAGAGGCAAAAAAAGGACATTTCAGGGGGAAATATCATGGGGAATTCATCTCCGATGCCCAGAGGTGATCAAAACAAGTTC
Organism: Somniosus microcephalus; assembly: GCF_052327205.1. NCBI lineage: Eukaryota > Metazoa > Chordata > Chondrichthyes > Squaliformes > Somniosidae > Somniosus > Somniosus microcephalus. The sequence goes on along the minus strand of NC_140991.1, from coordinate 50,248,613 downwards.
AGGAGACTACAGTGACTATAAGGCACATTGCACAATACTCCATCTACCTTTGGTATGCTGTGATATCAGCCATATCGAGGGTGTCATCCAGCTTTTTGAACACTTGCAGCAAATCTGCACTCGCTGCACTCGCCGGTAACTTGGTCCAAAGGTCAATGACCCACTACCAGAAGAAAAGCCCCCAAGACCTAGTTCTAATTTCCAGCATCAGCAGATTTCCAGCATCCGCAGTATTTTGCTTTTGTACTAGTTCTAGGGTATGTCATTTATATGCATGTTCCCTGGGTCTCCCTAATCTAGCTAATTCTAATGTTCTATTCACATAGACACAGTCTAGTCCCTTCATTAGTTTAAAGACTTCAATTAGATCTTCCCGAAGTTCACACTTTTCTAGGGCAAGAAAGCCCCAGCTCTTTAAGCCTATTGTGGTAACTTAGGGCTTTTTAAGTGAGGTATCCTTCTAGTGGCCCTCTTCTGAGCCTTTTCCATGACCTCTATATCAACCGCCTTGTAAGAGGAACAAAACTGGACACTTCTTTTCAAGAAAATAGAAAATTATATTAATGCTTTCTTCAAAATCTTGTCCAGTCAGCAATAGGGTCCACAGACTTGCAATACCAGTAAAAAGCTTTCAAAGTGGCTTGATCAATACAGCAAGGCCAGGCCTTGGCCTGTGTAATACTGCAAACAAACATCAAAATACGGTTGTTGCTGCTGATCAAACAACGTTAAAATGGATTTTCTGCTGTTGTCTTCCTCACAGTGGCACTGTAACCCTGCCCTTTCACCAATAGGATAACTTATTTTCTAGCTGCTACACTATGTCAGCAATGCACATCACATTATTTGGTGGCACCATTAAGAAGGTAAAATTCTGCTTGCTGTGTTTTCCTTTTCTAGTTTCCTCTATTTTTCTCCATTCATCTCCTGAGGCTCCTTGCTCTTTCAGCAGCACTGGCAGTCCTCCAGTACTTCACCCAAGTGGCCATCCTTCATGTGTGAGCCCACACAATATGAGTACGACACAATGGGGACCACTGTAACTAAGTCCAATTCTATCCTCACGCAAACAGCAGGGGCGGCTGGATAACAACCAGCGTAACAATGTACTTCATAGCACTCGTGTGGACAAGGGAACGGTGAAGTTAAAACATATTTCACCTCCAAAAGTCGCCTCAACCCTATCAGTCCTGGTCTCCTTTTGTACAAAAGCAGAGTCTTCTGGCTCATGCAGAGTATCCTCTATTAATACACTACTTCTCACACAAAGGACTAAGGATTCCAGGCATTCTTTGGAATGTGGATTTGGATTCAATGAAATTTCCATGGTTGGAATCAAAACTCTGGAAGAAATTAAGTTAATAATATTGGCTGTAGATCAGTGAAGAGAACACTCCTAGATCTTAAGACAAACAGATGCCTTGGATAGTTAGGATCGGAACCCCCCCGCAATGAAAGGAAGGCCTCAGACCTATCTGCTCAATCAACAGGAAATGAGAGATGACTCCTTCCACAGACTCACACCAGCAAACATCAGTTGCATTTATTACATCCAGCACAAATAAAAAACTATCTTTGTCAGCTACTGAAATCACAAGTCAAAAAATAGGGATGTGAAAATATTCTTCTGTAATAACATCAGCTCTCCACATTACTGCCGGTGTGGTATTGCATGCATACTGAAACATAATGGCCCAGAACTTCGGGTCTTCACGGGTGAGTACGCACGGGGTACTCACCCGTAGGCCCAATGGAAGTGCCGGTTTCGTGCATGCACTGCGCATGCGTGGGAAACCGGCACTTCCGTTCCCCTGAAAGAAGGGGTTCAGAAGTCGAATGCGTGCGCAGGAGAGGCAGCGTGTGCGCATCGAACTTACATTTTTTTTGCAGGTTTTCCCAGGAGGGTAAGTCTCCAGAAGTTAGACATGTAAAAAGCAGGCGCAAGGCCGGTGAATTATTTAAAATTAAAACATTTTTTCCACAGGTTTATTATTTTTAAATACTTTAAAGAAAGATAAGTTTATTTTAGCCCCATTAGAAAATAAAATTATTTTTTCAAATATTTAAATTATTGTTTAAAATAGTTATTTCATGTAATTTATAGTTTATTTTAAAAATGTGATTTAAAAAAAAAATTATTTGAAGATTTAGTGATGTTTTGGAGCTTGTAGTATTTATAGTTTGACAGGTCTTCCTGTCAAACATATGAATGAAGCATTCCCTGCTACCATTGGCTCTCCATGGCCCACGTGATCCCAGGGGACGCATCGAACTAACTGCGCCCCTGGGATGCACAAGCACTGCGTGCCGGCAGTTGGAGGAGGCCCAGGATTGGAATCCCACACGGGCCCACAGCTCAGCGGCCAGCGCGCTAGGTAAGTGCAGGTCGGAGGCTTGCACCCGCGGGAAGCCTCCAACCTGAATTTCTGGGCCAATAGAATAGTAGTAAGATACAGCCTGATATAATTGTATAGTAAAATACAGCGCGATGTAGTGGTATAATAAGATACAGTCTGATGTAATTGTATAGTGAGGTACGGTCTGATGTAATAGTATAGTAACATACAGTGCAGTGTAGTGGTATAGTAAGATATATTTGCTCCTCACAATTCAGTTGTTTTTTTTCACAAAAAATTTGAATTATCTAATAATTTTAATTAAGCAACTTTAAGGAGAAACTGTTTCCAGTGGCAGAAAGGTCAGTAACCAGAGGACACAGATTTAAGGTAACTGGCAAAAGAACTAGAGGCAATAGGAGGAAAAAAATTTACGCATCGAATTATTATGATCTGGAATTCATTGCCTGAAAGGGTGTTGGAAGCAGATTTAATAATAACTTTCAAAAGGGAATTGGATAAATACAGCTGATGCCTTTTCTGTGGTGAACCTTGTATTTACCCATTATATGTACTGAGATGGGAAGAATGAAGCCAGGAAATGATACATCATGGATAAAAATCCTTAGTTTTTGTCACAATTACAATCAAGCACTCTCAGGTCAGGCATAAGATGGGTCAGATACAATTCACTCTCCTCTGCCTTGGCATCGATTTTCAAGTGACTATTTATTGGGAAGACGGTGGACAGAGTGAGGCCACTGCCTGAACAATGAGTTTCACTGGAGCCCTGAACCATTTTCGTGGTCGGGTCGCATTTGAATAATATCAGCCTTGACCATTAACAGGCAGCTCACCGATCAATGGTGGTGGTGATGGTGGAGGGGGGAGGGTGAGGGGGTATTGTGGGGACAGGAAATCAGGTGGCTCCTCTGCAGCGACTGGCGTTAAAGGGGAGGGCCAGATGCTAGTGGTGGTGGGGGGGAGGTGGAGGGGTGGGGTTGCAGATCCGGAGATTGCAGAAGGTCTGGCAGCGGGCAGGAGGATTTTTCGGTGTCCAGGAGGCGCATTCATATTGATCCCGAAAAACTTACTGGAGCATTTTCATTTTTTGGATCGCGGGCGTGGCCATTTTCCTACATTACAATAGTGACTACACTTCAAAAGTACTTCATTGACTGTAAAGCACTTTGGGCCGTCCTGAGGTCATGAAAGGTGCTATATAAATGCAAGTGCTTTCTTCTTTCTTTCTTTCTTTAACGTTCAATCCCACTGGACGGGACTTGCGCAGCACACACGTTATAGCATGAAAATTGCATTGTGATCCTGCGTAGGTCATTGGACTTCGACTTGCAAAACTTAATGAGGCCCCTGTCCCTTTCGGGCAGGAGTGCTGGATGGACGCCTATTTCCCAATTCGTTCCTGGCAATGGCAGGAACTGGGCAGTAAGTGCTGCAATTTGGTCTCGTTACTGCTCCATTTCCACCAAAAAACCATGAAATGGTAGAGGCCATCTCAGATATGGATATCAAGATTCATTGCACTGTTTCCCACTTCAACTCATTCTTTTCCAGGATCTTAAAACTGCGCAACTCCCTCTGTTCTGGCTCCTTGCCTTCCTTGCACAATTTGCAGACTTTCAAAACCCAATTTGGGCATTGCCTAATTGCTGCTTCCTCTCTTATCTCATCCTCTCCCTTACTCCTTTCAATCCTGCACAGTGGCCCTTCACTGAGGCTTTTTTGTCAAGAAATAAATAATTTTGCCCAGCTCCCTTGTCGCTGACAGGAAAAACTACTATCATGTGATCATTTTGGCTGAATTCAAACCAAGATTCCCTCTGTGAAAAGGCCAAGAGGAGGCTAAGTTTCACCACCTGGGGGCTAATGGATCACCCAGCCATTGTAGAACCCACCTATCAAATCAATGGGATGAAAAGCAGACCTGTACTACAATGGGTGGGCAATCCATTCCACCAGGTTCCCGCCCAGGCAGTAATGGTGAACATTAACCCCAGCGTACTAACCCATTGCCATACCTACCCCCAATACAGGAGCAGCCCTCTTGGATTATTTCTCTGAGCAACTGTTTGAAAAACACAATTAAACTTGACTACATGTTGACTGAGTGAATGGGAGGTGGATCTTTGCTGATGTAAGAAAACTACGAAGCACTTGGTTTGAGTATAAAACAAGGCTTTAATCAACTGTTTCACAACCATGAGCTCTAGTTACATCACTAGTTCCTGGTTACAAAAAATTCCTGAGCAAGCTGGGCCCACGACTGAGTATTTATACTTTCCCTGGATGGCGCCACCAGCTGGCCACCCAGTGTTATCTCATGAGTCATTTCTACACGAATGGTAAGATTCATGACATTCTTCCCACCTGAAAGATTTGGAAGTCCGACGACTTCCTTCTAGCGGATATAACGGACCACGAAGAGCTGCAGTCGTTTCGATTTCTGTTTGTGGCCGGAAGGCACATCTCCTCGGACCGTGTCTTGGTTCCTGGGTCACTTGGTTCATACAGGTAGGTTGACAAGGCCCGTGTCGCCTTGATCGACCTGAGGGGGACTGGGGAGATCGTGACTCCGGGTGCGGGTCCCCACAGGCACAGAGCTGACTTCATCTTGCTTGGTAGCTGGAGATTGTCCGGCGTCCTGGCTTCGGGTGGCCATCCCGTGGGGAGCGCTCTGCTCCCCGAGTTGATTCGGCGGAGTAGCTGGCAGATCCCTTGATGTCCCGGGTAGGGCGTTATCCTCAAAAGAGCGCAGAGTATCGGCATCATTAATATGGATCCCTCTAGTGGTGGGGTCCGTGGGACCGGTCGGACAGGGAGCCAGATCTCGGAGTGAAACGGGGGACTCCCGGCCATCAGGGTACTACATGTGGGCGTATGTGGGATTAACGTCTGTTAGTTCCACCTCATCGACGAGGGGATCATTCTTGGAAGATCAAACGAATCTTCAGAGCAGCACAGGGCCGGGAGCTGCCGACCATGATGGTAGGGACATCCCATGAGTGGAGCGACACTGGAACCTGAAGAATCGTTCGTGAGGAGTAGTGTTGGTGGATGTAGAAAGGAGAGACCTGATGGAATGCAACACGTCAGGGAGCACAGTTTCCCACTGCTGATCTGGTAGGTTGCGTGACCTCAGTGCAAGACGAACAGCATTCCAAATGATAGTGTTGTATCTCTCAACCTGTCCGGTACCGATGGGATGATATGGTGTCGTTTTACTTCTAGCGATACCCCGTTGGGAAAGATAACTTTTGAGTTCGCTTGACATGAAGGAGGGACCCCGATCAGAGTGGATGAAATTGGCCGTACCGCAAAGGGAAAAGACCTGATCGAGGCATTTGATCACTGTGGAAGTAAGCATATTGGGACAGGGGAAAGCAAAGGGAAAACATGAATATTCGTCCACCATAGTAAGTAAGTAGGTGTTTCGCGTTGAGGAAGGCAATGGCCCTTTAGAGTCAATGCTGAGTCGCTGCATAGGCTGTGTAGCGTGTATGAGCGAGCCATCCGATGGACGGAAGAATTGCAGTTTTAATTCTGCACAAATTCTACAAGTGGAGCATGTTCTTTTCACGTCTTCCGTAGAAAATGGGAGATTTTTAGATCGCACAAAGTGCAACATACAGGTAACGCCAGGATGGCATAAGTCAGTATGAAGATCCGCAAGAGTCGAAGTTGACATAGAAGAGCAGAATGCATGCGTGAGTGTATCCGGGGCCACATTCTCTTTGCTGGGTCGATAATGTATGGTGTAGCCAAAGGCGGCCAATTCCATCTTCCAGAGCTGTATTTTGTTATTCTTGATCTTAGTGCGATTCCGGTTATTCAGCATAAAGGCCACGGAGCGCTGATCGGTTATAAGCGTGAAATGGCAACGAGCGAGAAAATGACTCCATTTACGTACTGCTTCGATGATAGCCATAGCCTCCTTCTCGACAGGAGGATAATGGAGCTCGCTGCAAAGTTCTGGACAGAAATGCAATGGGTCGACCACCTTGATTCAAGGTAGCCGAGATCGCCACCTCCGATGCATCGCACTCAACCCCGAAAGGGAGATTTTCATCAATGGAACGAAGCGTGGCTTTTTCCAGTTGTCGATTGAGGAGGTTGAAAGCTGAAATAGCCATTGCCTCCAACGGAAATGACTTCGCGTGAAGCAGGGGCTGGATCTTGTCGGAGAAGTAGGGTATCCACTTCGCATAATAGGCGAACATGCCGAGTGCCCGATGAAGGGAGCCAAGATTCATAGGGGGAGGGAGCTCCTGAAGCGGACGAAGTCGCTCCGGATCTGGTTTGATGACACCATTGCCCACCCAGTAGCCAAGGATGTTGACTGATGATACTGATTTCACAGATTTGGACTCATTTAAGGTTAAGTTGCGACAACGGAGAACGTCAAAAAATTTCTGGAGGTTGGCATCATGCTCCTTCTGGTCATGACCAGCAATGGTGATGTTATCCAGATATGGAAAAGTGTCTGTTAAGTTCTCCTGTTTGACTAGGCTATCCATTGCCCGTTGAAAGACAGCCACCCCATTGGTGACCCCAAATGGAAGGCGACAAAACTTCTAAAGCTGACCATTGGCCTCAAAGGCCGTATACATTTTGTCAGAGTCTTTTAACGGTACTTGATGGTACGCGCTCTTTAAGTCAAAAGTTGTAAATACCTTGTAGTTGGCAAGGTTATTGACCATGTCATCGATGCGTGGTAGTGGGGCATCCAGGTCAGTATACTGGTTAATAGTTTGCAAGTAATCGATGCAAAGATGTTTCTTGTGTTGCTTCAGAGGATTTTTAACAACGATGACTTGAGCCCGCCAGGAAGATGAACATGGCTCAATGATACCGTCAGCTAGAAGGCGAGAGATCTCTGCCTCGATAAAGGATAGATCATCTTGGCTGAAACGTCGTGATTTAGTGACTATGGGCTTACATCGGGGGGAAAGATTGGCAAACAAGGAGGGCTCGTTGAGCGAAACCGCCGAAAACGCACAAACGGTACTTTGGAAATAGTAAGCTCCGGCTTTGACCCTCCAAACTCGAAAGTGAGTCTTTTGTGTTGTTTCTGGAAATCCTGTCCCAGGAGCACATCGCTGCATAGGTTTTTGAGCACCCCGAGCCGGGTGAAGAAATAAGTGCGGCCATTGAGAATAAGGTCGACAAGACAAAAGCCAGAAGAGTTAGTGGTCAGTGTCGTCAGAGCCATTGCAATTTCCCTGTCCGAGGGGTAAATATGCAGTTTTCGCTTACTGACAGCCCGCTCACTAATGAAGCTGTCAGAGCTGCATGATTCGATTAGTGCACTCAAAATGTGTCCATTTACCGAAACCTTCGTGGCTGCATGGGACAGACTTTAGGGAAAAACAGCTGTGATTGGAGGAGAGGCAGTTTTACCCTTGACAGCTTTAACCTTAGTAGTGGTTCTTGCGGGAGGAGCAGTTTTATAGCTAGCAGCTCTAACCTTAGTAGTGGCTCTTGGGGGAGAAGCAGTTTTATAGATAGCAGCTGCAAAATTAACAGGGGCTCTCAACCGGTATACCTTAGAAAAGTGGCCTTTCTTACTAACAGAGGCTCTTGACTGGCATACCTTAGAAAAGTGGCCTTTCTTAATGCAATTAGCAGGTTGCGTTATTAGCAGGACAAAATTTCCTATAGTGGAATGCACCTCCACAGAAGAAACACTTCCTTCCAGATTGCCACGATGCCGCTAGGGCAGGGTCATCATCAGTGAAGGCTTCTAGGGTAGGGTTGTCATCAGCTAGGTTAGAGTCATCATCAGTGAGGGCTTCCGCCCGAGGCCTAATGAAGGAGTCACTAAAAGTGATAGCAGCAGCCCGTGCACGTGGTAAAAGATAGGTATCTGCATTCCTCTTTGCTAAGTCCAGAGAACATGCCTGGTCATAGGCAGCCTGTAACTTGAGGGTTTTATTCTCCAACAGATGCTGGCGTATGAAGGGAGTCGCAATCCCATTAATAAAGGAATCACAAATTAATTCCTCCTGGTAATGCTCAGCTGTGACAGCTTTAAGATTACAATCCTCACTGAGCCTGCAAAGCTTTTGAAGGAATTTGTCAAATGATTCCCTGGGTTGTTGTCGAGTTGTGGCCAGTAGATGCCGAGCAAAAATTTTGTTTGGGGCCTTAACATATATTCGCTGTAATATTAGGGTAGCGGAGTCATAGTCTACACAGTCTTCGATATAGTCAAACACATGAGGAGATACATAATTGGCAAGTATGTCTAATTTATCAGGAACCTTTTCACCACACACCCTGAGGAAGTTGCTGAAGGTACGATACCAGTATTTCCATACCTTAGCAGTTGTAGGTGAATTCGGGTCCAGGTCAAGATGGGTGGGTCTGAGTAGTTTGTCCATGATGGATTGATTACTACGTCGGAGTTCCCTTCTACAGTTGAAGTCGTAGCTGGCTGTTCCCGAAATCACTCAGAGCGTGGAGCCGATACACAGTTGATTAAATTGATGTAAGAAAGCTACTAAGCACTTGGTTTGAGTATAAAACAAGGCTTTAATCAACTGTTTCACAGCCATGAGCTCTAGTTACATCGCTAGTTCCTGGTTACAAAAACATCCTGAGCAAGCTGGGCCCATGCCCGAGTATTTATACTTTCCCTGGACGGCGCCACCAGCTGGCCACCCAGTGTTATCTCATGAGTCATTTCTACATGAATGATAAGATTCATGACATTTGCTACAGTCATACTTTATGCCAGCTCTTAAAGTAACATTTATGTTTAACACATAGCTGTCTTCAGTTCCCAGCCAGCATGTCTCCATGGAACGCCTGCTGGATAATAAATACTACGGGGGCTGGGGAGAAGTGGAAAACCATTGATTTCTGTTGCAATGTGTGTTAATGAGGCCTCGTGTTTGGCTGCCCTAAACCTGGCATTTTGTTGCAATTTAACTTGACCCCCCGAGCCTCGAAATGTTTCCAAGGCAGGCTAGTTAGTGGTTCATAGCCCTGAATTAAACCAAACCTTCAGTTGGTTCCCACGCGTCTAGAAATAGGGATTCTGAATGAGAGAATTTTATTGTCCTTGGAGCAATCATGTCAGAAATGGTTAAATTGAAAAATGTTTTTTTGAAATTTACAATTACCACATTTTAATATAGGCAGGACAAACGGAAAACATTCGTGGCTTTTCGTCCTCGTGAACTTCAAAAAAAAAGCTGTAATTAAGCAGAATGGGACATATTGAGATTCATCTCCTACGAACTGAGTCACTGCAATTAGCAATAAGGATCTATTTATCTTATTACTCATATTCAGGAATCTTTAATATTCTCTCCTTATTAAAGAATGTGAAGTGTGAGCTTGCCATTCCCATGAGTTATCTGCTGTGGTGCCCAGGAAACTTCAAACAAAGGCCCTGTTGTAATTACTTTTGGCACATCTTCATATGTTGCTTATTTTACTACAGTGCTCATTATTTTGTCATACTATAACAAGAAGAAACTTTTATATTTCAGTTCAAATTCCATACGGTTGTGGAAGGAAAGGGCAGGCTTTTTAAAAAAAAATAGGTTGGCAGAATTTATTGCTGCTCACAGTTTCCATTGCTGGCATTTGGAATAAGCCATGTCACGGGGTACACTCCATTTTATGACACTTTCTGTTGATAAAGGTGAATTTTCCACAAATCTGTCCACAATGTTCATTCATGAAATAAAATTCACGTGAAACATGAGTAACCTTTTTTTTGTCCAGAGAGTAACGACGAGCTCATTAGACTTGAGTGTGCAATTTAACAAGATGGTTGTCACGGAAACAGGGATGCACACTGCTGGAATGATTTTTTCCTCACGTGGCTGTTATAATTTCTTGCCCTGCTTTTCCCCGCTGAATTGGAAAGCTTGCAAAATCTTGCCCTCTAATATAAACCTGGAGTTGTAGGCTTTTAACCAGAGTTAAAACAAAGGCAGTATCTGCTATCATAAAAGAGTGTTAGCTTGATGCTTATTGTGTAGGTTTAATTGCAGACCTAGGCCTCTTGAGAATGAGATTATCCCCTTGCTTTCCCCCAGGCTCATGTGTCCGTGCTCTAGCACTGTATCATTTCGCTGTTTGCAGCACACAGGTCACCATAAAAATGCAGTGACACATCATGCAAAGAAAGAATGAAAAAAAGCATGTTTTATTCTCGTATAATTGCTAAACAAACGGAAAACCGTGGTCTCCTTATACTTTTAGATGCTGTGCTAGAATGCTATCAGGCCACTGAAGCTAGTCTCATTCGGCCTATGCAGCTATTGCTTGTTAGGCCACAGGATGGCAATGTTTCTTGAAACGTAAGTACAGTCAGTACATTTCTCTGCATGGCCAGTTGCAATTAAAGGTGCTCTTCTCCCAAAAGGTAGAGAACGGGGCATCAGAGAGGCATTGTTAGTAACAGATTAGAGCGGGTTCCAAGCTTCTGAACGATTAAAGTGTTAAGAAGAAACAGTGAATTTTGCTTTTAAGTATCCTTTACTGTATAAACAGCAGTGGTTTGCAATTCTACTGTCACCTTTGATGTTCCAGCTGCATTCAATAGGAATTTCCAGCTTGCACATCACAAATTTCTGCTGTGACATTTCCCTTAACTTAACTTACATAGGATCCCATTAAAATAATTTTTCCAATTCTCTCCTGTCTCCTTTCCTGAAGGTGCTGACTCATGCCCTGCTATGGATCCCTGGTCATGGTCAGCCTGCTAATACCTCAAATGACAGCTCTTCAGGTGTGAGCTAGACAGTGAGTTCAGGATGTTATATCATGAGAGGCATCACAACCGAGTCTGATCCTGTCTTCACTTGATAACCACACTTTCTGTCGGGGTGACTGGATAGCAATTAAGTGTGGGAACGGTGGTTGATTTTATCTTTCCCTCCTCCAGGGCAATAAGGCCTATTATAGCACTCCGAATGTCAACATGACTGAGAGCAGTTAACTCAGCGTAGGCGAGGCATCAGAATCGGGCATTCCTAAATCAGTAGGGCTCAGCTATACATGAAGCTGCACTATGTATTTGCACACTGTGCCACTGTGGAAACTTTAGAATATTTCATTTATCGATCTATTAATGGATCATACACAAATCTTTGAAGGTTGCAGGATAAGTTGATAAGCAGACGGGATCCTGGGCTTTATAAATAGAGGAATAGTACAAAAGCAAGGGAGTTATGTTAAACCTTTATAAATCCCTGGTTAGGCCTCAGCTGTAGTATTGTGTTCAATTCTGGGCACCACACTTAAGGCCTTGGAGAGGGTGCAGAGAAGATTTATTAGAATGGTACCAGGGCTGAGGGACTTCACTCACCTACCAACAATCTCTACCAAACATGTAATATATACATGGGTAGAACAAATGAAGGACAGAGACATAATGAGTTGCTAATCCATGTGCTTGCTTTATTAGGCCAAAGTGAACTGAGCATGCTCATACCAAACCATGTGATAATACATTACACTGCTTTCCCCCTTAAAAAATGTACGTATTCCCCTCTCAAATACAACAAAACTATGGTCCCAGCTTTCCCAGCATTACATGTACCACATAACAAAAACTCCTGGCTTTTTTTCTTTTAAATGAACTACAAATCCAGTTTAATAACAGGTTTGCGGAGCCTTCCTGATCTCCTTACAGAAGGTTTTGGTGTTGAACCAATTTTTGGGCTGTTTTGTTTTGGTTCCGAAATTAAAGATGATCCTGTTTCTATCTCAGACCTGTTTGAACATATATGTTTCATTTCAATCCACTTTGCTGACAAGTGATTCAAGATCACTGTCCAATCCAGGCCAGTAAACAAAGCTTCTTGCAATTTATTTCATACTGACAATCCCTGGATGTTCAGTATGAAGTTCGGCCAGAATTCTTTCTCTCAAAGAAGTACGTACCACCACTCTGTTTCCCCACTTGATGCAACCTTGCTCACAAGACAATTCAGTATGAGGGTTATGGAATGGTTTCAATTCTGCGTCCATACACTGATCAGTTCGTCCATTCAAGGTGTTTTCATACACTTTTTTCAGTACTGAGTCCTTTTGAGTCTCATCTACAGTTTCAGTTGCATTCATGGGAAAGTCTTTGTCAACTGCACCTAGCGTGAAAATAGCACCTTCACTCCCAACATGTGGCAACCTGGACAAGGCATCTGCGATTACATTTTGCTTTGAAGTGCGATATTCAATCATGTAGTCATATTGTGACAACAACACTGCCCAACATTGCATTCTTGATGCAGCCATTGCAGGGATGGCAGATTTGGGTCCCAATGTTGCTAGGAACAGTTTCTGATCGGTTATCAGGTTAAACTTTCTGCCGATCAGGAACTGTTGGAATTTACTTGATTCCAAACACTATGGCGAGTGCTTCCTTTTCAATTTGTGCGTAGTTTCTTTTGTTCTTTGCGAGGGTTCACGATGCGGTTTCTCTTGGCCGTCATCCATTATGTGGCTTATGACAGCTCCCGCACCATAGCTAGAAGCACCACACGCTAACTTAAGCTCACGCTCTGTGTCGTAGTGCACAAGTAGAGGATCACTAGAGAGACTTTTCTTACAAGCGTCGTAAGCTTCCTGTTGCACTTTTGTCCACTTCCACTGGACATCCTTCTTGTGGAACTCGTGCAATGGAGCTAACATGGTCGCTAACTCAGGTAAGAAATGTGCGTAGTACTAGACCACTCCAAGGAAAGATCTTAACTCAGACACATTCTGTGGCTTTGGAGCATTGATGACAGCATCAACCTTTTCCTTAACTGGTTGCAAGCCATTTGCATCAACTTTCAGACCGAGGTACACAACCTCGGGCTGCACAAAAGCACATTTGCTCCTTTTCAATTTGACATTGTGGGCATTCAACCTTTGAAGCACTATATCTAACACTTTTAGATGTTCTTCCTCGCTGCTTGTTTCGATCAGCACATCATCTTGATTGCATAAGTGATTTGGAACTCCTTGCAAAATGTTATCCATTGCAGCCTGGAAGATTTTGGGGCAGGGCGTTACACCATATGGCAGCTTGGTGTATGAGCGTAGTCCCTTGTGTGTGTTGATGGTGAGATACTGTTGTCTCTCTTTGTCAACATTCAGCTGAGCGTAAGCATGCAACAGGTCAAGCTTGGAGAAAACCTTTGACCCAGAGAGTGCTGCATACAAATCTTGTGATGTAGGTAACGGGTACTGTTCATCGTCAACTGCTTGGTTGATAATAACTTTGTAGTCACCGAACAAGTCTACAGTTTTGTCTGCTTTGGGCACTAACGCAATCGGGGTAGCCAATTCACTTTTGTCCGTTTTTACTAGCACTCCGTTCTCTCTGAGCTTCGCTAGCTCTTCCTCCACCTCTGACTTTTCAAGGCATAGGGGACCGGCCTTGTCTTACAATAGACAGGCTTTGTGTTGGACTTGATGCGGATATGTGCGTCATACCCAGTGATGCCCTCATAACTGTCTGTGAACATGCTTTCGTACTTGTTCAGCATTGTGTCGAGTCGCTTCCTGGAAGCATCTACACTGAAGATGTTTTTCCAGTCTAATTTGAACTTTCTCAACCAGTATTTGCCCATGAGAGTTAGCCTGTTGTTGTAGCTCACGACAATAATAGGCAGCTTTACTGACTGGCCATTGTATTGAACTGTACATTCCATTTGTCCACAAGTCTCTAGGATTTCTCCGGAGTAGGTTTTTAACTCTACGGTACTCTTTGTAAGTGGTACTTGATTAAACTTACTCTCATAGGTAACTTACTCATGATAGAGCAGTCTGCCGCCGTGTCAATACACATATCAATATATTGCTCGTTGATTGAAAGTTTTGTAAGGGAGTCCTTCCTGCTAGCATTGCCATTAGTGGCATAGATACTGTAGATGCCTAGTTTTTCAATATCAGGTGTGTTCACTTCAATATTGTGACCTCCTCCCTTTTGTTGCCGCTGCTTTGCATTGCCACTAGAATGGTTCTTACTTCCTGCTTCCGATCTAGCTCTGCAAGCTATTGAAATATGGCCTTGCTTCTGGCAGTGACAACATAACATAAGAACATAAGAACATAAGAAATAGGAGCAGGAGTAGGCCAATCGGCCCCTCGAGCCTGCTCCACCATTCAATAAGATCATGGCTGATCTGATCCTAACCTCAAATCTTCTATCACTCTGCATCCACCCGAACCCATGTGATCTCCCGGGAGAGGCGAAAAACCAGATAAAGACCCAATGGCCAATTTGGGAGAAAAAAATCTGGGAAATTCCTCTCCGACCCATCTAGGCGATCGAAATTCTTCCAGGAGATCACTCTGTCCCTATATTTTCTACAGTACTTACCTTCTGTAAAGGCGATCTCCACCCCAGCCAGGAACAGGAATAAAACCATCTCCTGAAATCTAACAGAATTAGAACACAGTAGGAGCAGAACAAGGCTACACGGCCCCTGGGCCCGCTCCACTACCCACAGGGCCATGACCATTCCGAACCCAGACTCATGTCCAATTTCCTGCCCGCTCCCCGTAACCCTTTATTCCCTTTACTTCTAGGAAACTATTTCTGTTTTAAATTTATTTAATGATGTAGCTTCCACAGCTTTCTGGGGCAGCAAATTCCACAAACCTACCACCCTCTGAGTGAAGAAGTTTCTCCTCATCTCAGTTTTGAATGAGCAGCCCCTTATTTTAAGATTATGCCCCCTAGTTCTAGTTTCACCCATCATTGGGAACATCCTCACCGCATCCACCCGTTCAAGCCCCTTCA
The DNA here is from genome assembly GCF_052327205.1 of Somniosus microcephalus. Lineage (NCBI taxonomy): Eukaryota > Metazoa > Chordata > Chondrichthyes > Squaliformes > Somniosidae > Somniosus > Somniosus microcephalus. The sequence continues at coordinate 50,233,505 of NC_140991.1, read as the reverse complement.
CAATCTTATATGTTTCAATAAGATCGCCTCTCATTCTTCTGAACTCCAATGAGTAGAGTCCCAATCTACTCAACCTCTCCTCATATGACCACCCCCTCATCCCCGGGATTAACCGAGTGAACCTTCTTTGTACTGACTCGAGAGCAAGTATGTCTTTTCTTAAGTATGGACACCAAAACTGTATGCAGTATTCCAGGTGCGGCCTCACCAATACCTTGTACAACTGCAGCAATACCTCCCTGTTTTTATATTCCAACCCCCTAGCAATAAAAGCCAACATTCCATTGGCCTTCTTAATCACTTGCTGCACCTGCATACTAACTTTTTGAGTTTCGTGCACCAGGACCCCCAGATCCCTTTGTACTACAGTACTTTCCAGTTTCTTGCCATTAAGATAATAACTTGCTCTATGATTTTTCCTGCCAAAGTGCATAACCTCACACTTTCCAGTATTGTATTCCATCTGCCAAATCTCTGCCCACTTACTTAGCCTGTCTATGTCCCTTTGCAGGTTTTTTATGTCCTCCTCACTCACTACTTTCCCTCCCATCTTTGTATCATCTGCAAACTTTGATATGTTACACTCGGTCCCCTCCTCCAAATCGTTAATATAGATTGTAAAGAGTTGGGGACCCAGCACTGACCCCTGCGGAACACCACTAGTTACTGGTTGCCAATCTGAGAACGAACCATTTATCCCAACTCTCTGCTTTCTGTTAGAGAGCCAATCCTCCACCCACGCCAGAATATTACCCCCAATCCCGTGATTTTTTATCTTGAGCAATAATCTTTTGTGTGGCACCTTGTCAAATGCCTTTTGGAAGTCTAAATACACTACGTCCACTGGTTCCCCTTTATCCACCCTGTATGTTACTTCCTCAACACTTTGCATTTCTGTATTGGCAGGACTGTGGTGAGTGATTTCCATTGCAGTGATAACAATTCACTAAACTGCTCTCACTGACATGCTTTTGACTCGGTCTCACAGCTTTAGGTTTGGCAGTGGCTTTGTGACTGTAGACCTCAGCTGCACTAGCCACTTGAGTTGGACAGAGCTCCCTAGTATTCTTAGACGCCATCTCCATAGATAGGGCAATTTTGCATGCTAAGTCAAACGTTAAGTTTGTATTGATCAGTAACTTGGACTGTATTCGCTCATCCACCAGTCCACACACAAACTTATCTTGCAATGCACGATCCAAAAATGTGTCGAAGTTACAATGCAAAGACAGGTTCTTAAGAGTTACAGTGTACTCATTGATGGTTTCACTTTGTTTTTGGTTACTGGTACCAAACTTATAGCTCTCTGCTATTTCTAATGGCTTTGGGTCAAAGTGGTCCTTGAGTTTCTCGACACTGTCTTCAAACGATGCATCTTTCGCTTTCCCTGGTGCGAGTCGGTTGGTCAACGTTCCGTAGACATCTGGCCCAATCTCCATTAGAAAAATTGTTTTCTTCCATTCACGAATTACTTTATTTTGAGCTTGAACATTCTCATCTGCACCTTCGGTCTCAATAATTTTATTGGCCCTAAAATAAAAAGCTCCATCCGCTTACTGTAAGAACGGAATGGTTTGCGAGCTCGGTCATACATGCCGAGGTTTCCGATAAATCCCAATCCCGTCGAACAGTGACTCAGCACGCTACATGTGTACATGTGAGAATCAACGCCACTGTTCCTGTGTATACATACACGTGAAGGCGAAGCACAGACAATTCTCCATGAGCTTTAACAGTAAAACATCACAAAAATTCAGTTTAGGTGTCACAAATTTACTTGTCCACTGGAAGGTTGAACACAGTGTCCTTTCATGATCCCTAAAAATGGCTTTGGGATCCCATCCTCGTCGCCAAAATGTAATATATGTGGGTAAAACAAATGAAGGACAGAGGCACAATGAGTTGCTAGTCCATGTGCTTGCAGTGTCAGTTGTGGCTCAGTGGGTAGCACACTCGCCTCTGAGTCAGAAGGTTGTGTGTTCAAGGGATTTGCGCACATAAATCTAGGCTGACACTCCAGTGCAGTGCTGAGGGAGTGCTGCACTGTCGGTGGTGCTGTCTTTCAGATGAGATGTTAAACCGAGGCCCCGTCTGCTCCCTCAGGTGGACGTAAAAGATCTCATGGCACTATTTAGAAGAAGAGTAGGGGAGTTATCCCCGGCGTCCTGGCCAATATTTATCCCTCAATCAACATAACAAAAACAGTCATTATCTGGTCATTATCGCATTGCTGTTTGTGGGAGCTTGCTGTGCGCAAATTGGCTGCCACGTTTCCCATATTACAACAGTGACTACACTTCAAAAAGTACTTCATTAACTATGAAGCGCTTTGAGACGACCAGTGGTCGTAAAAGGCGCTAAATAAATGCAAATCTTTATCAGGCCAGAGTGAACTGAGCATGCTCATACCAAACCATGTGACAATACATTACAAAATATGAGGCATACCTCACATTCCTAGCTTAACCTCACCGCCTTGCAGGAGACGATACTGGCCATTCTTGGTAGGGGCATGGCTGAGCCCTTGGCCAGCGGCAGGGCTGAAAGAATACAAGATGCCAGTATCCTCATAAGTTATCCTTCTTCTCACATCCCACTTCCCCCTCATCCCACAATCTCTTCTGATTTACAAGCTGCACATGGAGTAAGCATGCACCTTTTGCATTTCCCACCTCCCCTCACCACAACCCTACCCTTGTGCCTTCCTCATTTCAGACAGCTAAGAAATGCAGCCTGTCCAGCCAGTGGTTGACCAAGAAGAGGAAGAAGAAGAAGAAACACTATCACTCGATTTCACACTTTGAAAGGGGAATTGGGGTTGTGTTCACTGGTACCGCAAGCGGATGATTCGATCCCGGATATCTCGGCCAGAAAGGGGCCATCTAGGTTGCCTCTTTCCTTATGCATTTTCCTCTTCTGCATTTTTCTCTCCTGCTTCCTGCTCCTTCTGCAAGTAGCTTGTCCCCTTTGCTGGCCTCTGCTCCGTCTGCATGTGATGTTGCAGCCCAAGGGGGACTGCAACTAGAGCCCCCAGGACTGGGAGCAAGTGGTGTTTTCAGAGACCTTCCTTTAACAGCCAAAGCCTTGCAAACGTCCAGCAGCACAACCTGCACACTTTAACATCTTTTTAAATGTATTGCACCAAGCCACTACTACAATAAAATGTAAAAAAAAAAGTCCAAAAACAAAAATCTAAACTTAACCTGAAAGATGTGTGTGTTCCTTTAAGAAGCGCTGGCAGCAGCTCCCTTGTACAGCTGCACACACGTTCTTCCGTGCGTGGTTCGGAGAGGACGGTATCAAGAGCAGCAACATAGAAATCACAGATCGTGCGTCAATTCAGGCGTTGCACGCCGACTGATGTCACGATCTGCATCATTTAAATGTAGGCGGCAAGCGCAGGCAATGGCAGCGCTGCTGACCTGCCCAAAATGGTCGGAAGCGAGGTGGTCACCATATTTTCAGCAAAACCGGGCTTAACGGCCAGCTCTACGACTCCCAATTTCGCGGCCTAAAACTTTAAATCGCTTTCCATAGCAAGTTACAGAAATTGCAGTACTTTGTCAAAATGGCTTAAGACACAGGCTTATGACGGGTACTTTGGCCTTCTGGAGCTCCTCACCATCATTGCCAAGTTCACTAAATATTATGTCCATTCTATTTTTTTGTTGATACATTCTTTAAATATTCTGAATATCAACAGTACTGTGATACTTATTTATAGCAGGTGTTTTTTATTCTTTTAAAAGATCTCTTTTTTCCATACCCAAGAAGGCCACATATGTTTAATAACCAACAAATTCACAGCATACCATGTACAAGCTTACGTCCTACATGGGTCACAGGTCAAATGCATCATTGCATCAGTCAGAGTGTGTTACCTGACAAAAAAAGAAGCTTAATTTATTACTCACAAAAGCACAGGAGAGAAGAACAAGAGAGTGGGGCTTATTTTTGTCACGATATAACCTTGAATTTATATTTATACTGTGCTTTGTATTAATTCTTGGTCACATAGTAGCAATAAATATCAAAACTCCCTGTTGAATAATGTATACACTGGGTCCGCTCCATAAAGGTTATCTTCAGGAACCATATTAAAAATGAAATACTGTGGGTCATGTTAGAGCGAAGAGGTTTTGTATCAGAGCGGAAGATGTGGCCAAGTCTCTTTATTGAGAATCCTTGGTGAAGGGTCAAGCCAATAATGTACAACAGACGCCAGCAAGTTTAAAAGATTGGAAAAGGACAGGAGATATATTCAGAAGAAGTATTTAGGTGACGTCAAACTTGGATATTAAAAGATCGTGTTGTTTCTCTCACCATCTGTCACAAGCCCAGCCTAGCAGCTATGTCCTTCAGGGCCGAGTCGGTTCGGTCAGTGGTTGTACTTCCGAGCCACTCTTGGTGATGGGCATTGAAGTTCCTCATTCTGTGGCCATGCCACTCTCAGTGCTTCCTCCAAGTAGTGTTCAACATGGAGGAGTACTGATTCGTCTACTGAGGGAGGACGGTAGGTGGTAATCAGTAGGTTTCCTTGCCCATGTTTGACCTGAATATATATATACAGGTATAGTGTGCTGTTTGTTGTGTCCTGCAGATCTGATCAAGCATTTGAGGAAGATTCAAATGCATTACGTGTAACATATGTTAAACCTGTTTATGAAGAATGGTGTCACAATTTTGTTACACATTGCACACAGAGGAAATCTTCCCCCCATTATCGGGCATTGTGGTTACTGGCACCAATCTCCACACTCCCACACGACACACTTTGCAGCCCAACATCACTATAGCTGCTTCCTATCAGTTGATCTCTTTCTAAAGCTCGCATTCCTTATCATGCCACCTCACCCACCCTAGATCCAGTTTGCCATCCCCAAATTTGCCTCTTCTCCAACCATAGGCCCTGTTCATTATCCATAGATACAACTCTTCCCCAGCCCTGGACTTAACTATTCTTCATCACTGAATTTACCTCTTCCCTTGCCATGGACTCACTCTTTGTCTGATTTCCCACTCCCACTGACCTGGCCTCAGTCTTTTTGCTACATTCCGCATTTGCCTTGGCGTCTGCAAAGGACATTCTTACACTGGCACTCCTGGAGTCATACCTAGCACAAAGGAAGCTGGTTGCGGTTCTTCGAGGCCAATCATCTCAGCCCCAGGACATTGCTGTAGGAGTTCCTCAGGAGATCCTTCATCGTCGCTGGGTCAAAATCCCTAACAGCACTGTGGGAGCACCTTCACCACATGGACTGCAGTGGTTCAAGAAGGCAACTCACCATTGAAGGGAAATTAGGGATAGGCAATAAATGCTGGCCTTGCCAGTGACGCCCATATCCCATGAACAAATAAAAAAGAGTCACCTGGCCACCTTTCTGCCAGACTTTCCAATCTCTTCTGTAGCAGGCGCCTTGGGTGTTTCTCTATTGGAATGGGTGCCCACCAGTTTCATGATAAAGACGGTCGTAAACTCTGCTAGGATAAGATTCATCAGGCCCCAGACTTGTGCAGGAGTTTCCTGTGGCTTTGTTTAGTGACAGAGCTCCTGGTTGCCCCCAGGCAAGGCCACTGATATGGAGGAGGCTGGGCTCAGGCTGGGACTCACTATGTTGGGAGTTCCTCCATCTTCAACCTCACAGGGCATAATTTTGAAGGCTGAGAGCTCCGTATAAAGCAACAAACCCTGTTGCTTAGCAACAGGTTCAGAACAATGGCCACAAGTTCCAAGCGTCTCTGTAGCTTAGCAACAGCTGCAGCCACACCCTTGCACAGCAGCAGATCAAGGAAGGCAAGTAATAAAACTTACCTGAACCTGCTCCTGAATTTTGCCGGTTAACCGAGATTTCCAGTTATTTAGGTGCCGGTAAATCGAAAGTTTCCTGAATTTTATTCCAACCTCACCTTTAATTTTTTTAGTAATTGTTGTCACCACTTCACTGGAAACAATCTGTCCTTCATAATCTTGAAAACATCTATCAGATCAGTCACCCTTTAACCTTCTCAACTCCAGTGAAAAAAGTTCTAACTTCTCAACGCTCATAAATTTCAAAATTCAAAGTTTTAATTTTGTAAAAAAAAAGATTGATATGATTTTCAGTAAATTTAAAGTGATAGCAGGCAGCAGGCAGTGCTTCATTCAATCATAAGCTCCATCAAGACATCTCTGTTGAAAGGAGTGCCAATGTGAGAATGTCCTTTGGCTTGTGTATAACTCCGAAGTGATTGAATATGGTCTTGTTCAACATGATAGAGCAGTTTGACAATTATTGCAGAGAAGGCAAAATCAGGGCTGCCCCTCCAACGTATACTCATCTAGATGTAAATAAATAGATAGTGCTAAATATTAATAAAAGTGTTGCTTGGTTTTTTTTAACTTTTAAAATATTTTAAAGCAATTTGATGTAGTTTTCAGCAAATTCAAATTGATAACAGACAGCAGTCAGTGGCTCCTCCTCGAACCACATAATGGGGTGGATCTTGGTTTCTTACGACAGTGTAAAACGGATGACCGTGAGTCAGCAGCCTGTTTTACATCTCTCCCCATTTTTTTGTGATAATTACTTTGACTTCAACGGAAATAAAAATCAGGAGTGATGTGAAACAGGCTGCCGACTAACTATCACCTGTTTTACACGATGGCACAAAGTCAAGATCTACCCCAGTCCCACTAAAGACACCTCCGCTGATTAGCGTTGAAGTCGGCCCAAGGGCAGACACTTCAGGTTGCCTAAGATCAGTGTGGATTGTTTGTCTTCTAAAGAATTATCAATTTGCAGTAGGATTTTCCCCACAAAATTCAGATGGAAGATGTGTTTACAGTGTACATTGTTTTCTCTCTCCACAGCAGGGGAGGGAGAGATAAGCTTTTGGTAATGCCTTGCCTTTGAACCTGGTTCAATACATGCTCCAGAATGCTTTGAGCTGCCAATCATATTCATCCCCTGATACTTACCCTTTGTCTTGTTCTTTTTTCTCCACAGCTTGAAGATGCAGAATAAGGAGAGCTGTGCCCTATTGTAAAAACAATGGGTGGGGATGAGACTGACGGAGGATGTTCTGCCACATTAAACAGTAAACACCGCTGGCCCATAACTGAATTTTCCAGTCGGCTTCCACTGGAGGAGGTTCCTCGGTGTGCTCTGAGTTCACCCAGTTTACATTGCCGGGCAGGATGGAGAGCAGCAACAGTGAAGTAACTTTAGGGAGATTTTCCCGGATCTGTGCCCAGGCACACTGGACCACCAGGAGACAAGGAATATTGGAAAATCAGTCGGATTGGAGTGCAAGCAATGCAATGCCCCTGGGCGGAGACCCAGGAATACCTCCGCTTTATGCGCACAAGCCACAATTGCAATTTTTTAATTTTTTATGTCCTCCGATGCTTCCAAATGTTGGGAAGGACTGCAAAGTCCAGCTGCCCATAAGCTGCATAACGGGCCTGTCCAAGCCGAATCCTTCCTCTTGGACAGAACAAAATGACAGGCGGCGGCAACCAATGGCGTTGCTGGGCACCTGTTTACATTTGCAGCAGGCAACACTATACGATTGATTTTCCTGACCCATGATCCCAGGGAATGCCCATAAGGCCAGGCACTGGGCCTCCACCCCTTCTATGTTACCCCAGGATTTCCAGGGCTTTCCTGGAAGGGCAGAGATGCCCCTCTGCCTATTGCAAGCACAGGCCCATCGCAGCCATTCAAATGAGGCAGGAGGATTGTTCACAGCCTCTCGTTCCATTTGCTGGGATGACTGTGCAAATCAATGCCAGCTACCAAAGGTTTTATAGTAGTTTGCACGCCACCCCCCACCCCCCCCTCTCCCCTCCCCTCCCCTCGCCCCTAGGATCTTCATCATATCTTAAAAGGACCTTCTGGTTGCTGCTCTCCACCAGCAGTCAAAAGATCCCAATCTCCAAAGCCCGACATGCAGCTGCAGGTTTGTCAGCGCACTTTAGCTGTGCTGCTCCTGACCAGCACTGGGGCAGGAATGGGATAGGAAAATCTACTTTAATGACTTTTTGATATGATGATGACAAATCACTCCTTTCGGGGAATCTCAGCACACCTTTGTTTATATTATAACACTTCTGGTGAAGCCTTGAATCTTCTATACTTGCCTATCTAAGCTCTGTCCATCACTGGTTTTCATGCCACAGAGCTGTTTTGCCTCTGGTTCCTAAACAGAGGAAAGAAGATTAATCAGTGCAATCTAATCTTTTTGCTCTGTTTACTTATTAATAGGCAAATACAAATTAACCTGGGCTAGGAAACAGTGTTGGTCGTCATCGCTGATCAATACTTAATGCATTCAACAACAGCTTGCATTTTACACACCGCCTTTAACATAGAAAAATGCCCCACGGTGCTTCGCAGAGGTGTAATCAGACAAAAATGGATGCCAAGCCAAAGAAGAAGATACTAGAAGAGGTAACCTGAAAGCTTGGTCAAAGAGGTTGGTTTTAAGCAGGTTCCTAAAGAAGGAGAGGGAGAGCCGAAGGTTTTTAGGGGGGGGGGTGGTTTCCAGAGCCTGGCGCCTAGGCAGCAGGCGCATGGGAACACCACCACCTCCAAGTTCCCCTCCAAGTCACACACCATCCTGACTTAGGAGTATATCGTCGCTGGGCCAAAATCCTGGAACTCCCTCCTTAACAGCACTGTGGGAGTACCTTCACCACGCGGACTGCAGCGGTTCAAGAAGGCGGCTCACCACCACCTTCTTGAGGGCAATTAGGGATGGGCAATAAGTGCTGGTCTTGCCAGCGACGCCCACATCCCATAAATGAATTTTTAAAAAGGCGGGTGAAGGCACGGCCGCCAAAGGTGGGGCAAAGGGAGGGGGTGCACAAAAGGCCAGAGTCAGAGGAACAGACAGTTTGGGGAGTGGTTGTAGGGCTGGAGAAGGTTACAGAGAGAGGGAGGGGTTAGGCTATAAAGGGCTTTCAACACAAGTATGAGAATTTTAAATTGGAGGCGTTGGGGGACTGGAGCCAACGGTGTCAGCAAGGACAGGTGCGATAGGCGACTAGGATCTGGTGCAGGATAGGATATGGACAGCAGAGTTTTGGATGTACTGAAGTTTACAGAGGGTGGAGGAAGGCAGGCCGGCAGGCTGGCCAAGAGCGCATTGGAACAGTCGATTGGAATAACAGTCTTGCTATTTTAACAGAGGTTAAATTCGGCAGGACCTCTGGGCTACCCACTTTTACGGGTTTCCTGGCCATTAGGACCTCCCCCCTTCCCTTCACTCCCTCCCCACCTCCCCATAAATATTGGGGCCAATGCCACTAGCAACAATATTGTACATTATACACTGTCGCAGCACTTCTGACAAATGAGTGGAGAGGCTCCTGCTATGTGCTCTGTCAAGCAGAGGACATTTTATTTTCATGCAATGATCCTTAATGCTCTGGGATGTATTTATGAAATGTTATTGTCACTCTGGAGATAATTACCTCTAATTTCACAGTGTCTTTGCTTGACTGGATGAATTTATGACTTGATGATTATGGAGAACAGGAGCCAGCACCACATTAACAGTCTTATTGCATTGATGAGCGCCTTAATGTGCCGTTGAAAGACTTTACCAGTATTCCAATTGTCCCATCTTTATATAACTGAGCGCTCTTTTGTGTCTAAGTGCCAATTTGTCTGGGTCTGGAAGTTGTGGGTATAAGTTCAACTCCGAACCTTGTGAGTACAATCTAAGCTGATCCTCTAGTGCAGTACTGAGGTGGAAGTGCCTGCTGTGTGGAACTTCGCTGGTGTTGGGTATTGACCAGGAAACTGGGCAAGCGGCCTCATATTTTGTGATGCGCAGTTCCAGGTAGGAGTGCAACAGCAATGCAGAAGCCTTATTTCAATAATCTAACTTTGAAAATGAGGTTGCATACTGAATCCATGACTTTGGGCTCGTTTCTGTCCACAGCATGCACCTTGCTCATGATAAATGGATGTATTGACAATCCTGGGCCTTGGCCTGTTTAAGTAGGTTTGTTAAAAGGAGATGACAGTTTAAGATACTGATATTAAAAAAAATTGCATTTTGCATTACATTTTGCTCCTTACATTTGATAGTTTTGCTGTGTCATCTTCTGTTTCTTGCTGGGGTTTTTTCTCTAATTCTTTTCTTTATTATGCTAGCTTACTGCTGTCACTTAAATCACACCATACAAAGCAATGAGGGTGGGAATTCCTTTTCGGATTTCCATAACACTGCATGATTTAAATGAGGAAGACGAGTTCATGAGAGAACAAAAAATGCTAGTGCAATAAAAGTTGAGGTGTGCTGTATGCACCGGCCACTACTCAAAGATCCATGTTTATGGACCCCTCCACACGCACCTGAACGTATCAAAGGAAATCTGTCTTCAAAGGCTGTCACAGAGAGACTATCTGGAGCAGGAATGGCTCTTCCTGTGGAAGGGACATTTACCACAACATGAAGATTTAATGGAACTGGATATTGAATACTGCCCAGCCAGGAGGTGGTTAAGGTGGTTAAGAAGGCATACAGGATTTTTTCCTTTATTAGCCGAGGCACAGAATAGGGAGGTTATGCTTGATAATAACAACAGAAAATGCTGGAAAAGCTCAGCATGTCAGGCAACATCCGTGGAGAGAGAAATAGAATCAACATTTCAGGTCGAAACCCTTCTACAGAACTGAGAGAAAAGGCAGGAAATGAAAAGATTAAAAGGCAGTTTGGGGGCTGGGAAATGGGGGAGGGGATGAAAGAAGAGACATTAAGAGATATTCAAGGTGAGACGAGATGGTAATAGGACAGGTAAAGAAACAAACAATGGCTCTAGATGAAGTGTGAAATGCGCTGACAGAGTGAAAGACAGCTGCCATGTGGGAGAGAGAAAAAAAAAAGGAAAAGGCACAAACCAAAAGTGTGGATAAAAAATATAATAGGGGCCGAGGTTATGATCTGAAGTTGTTGAACTCGATATTGAGTCCGGAAGGCTGTAAAGTGCCTAATCGAAAGATGAGGTGCTGTTCCTCCAGTTTACGGTGAGCTTCCGTGGAACAATGCAAAAGGCCGCAGACAGTGAGGTCTGAGTGGGAATGGAACGGTGAATTGAAATGACAGGCGACCGGAAGCTCGGGGTCACCCTTACGGACTGAACGGAGGTGTTCCGCAAAGCTATGCTTGATGTTATGCTTGAACTGTATAAATCACTAGTTAGGCTGTAGCTAGAGTACTGCGTGCAGTTCTGGTCACCACATTACAGGAAGGATGTGGTTGCACGAGAGGGGGTGCAGAGGAGATTTACGAGGATGTTGCCTGGGCTGGGGAATTTTAGCTGTGAGGAAAGATTGGATGGACTGGGGTTATTTTCTTTGGAACAGAGGAGGCTGAGAGGAGACTTAATTGAGGTATATAAAATTTTGAGGGGCCTAGATAGAGTGGATAGGAAAGACCTATTTCCCTTAGCAGAAGAGTCAATAATCTGGGGGCATAGATTTAAAGTAATTGGTCGGAGGTTTAGAGGGGAGTTGAGGGGAATTTTTTTCACCCAGAGGGTGGTGGGGCTCTGGAACTCACTGCCTGAAAGGGTGGTAGAGGCAGAGACCCTCATCACATTTAAAAAGTACTTGGATATGCACTTGAAGTGCCATAACCTACAAGGCTCCGGACCAAGTGCTGGAAAGTGGGATTAGGCTGGATAGCTCATTGTCGGCCGACGCGGACAAGATGGGCCAAAAGGCATCCTTCTGTGCTGTAAATTTCTATGATTCTATGATCACATCTTGAACCCGTGCTCTTGTTGGAGGATGCAATTCAGCCACAACAACAATAGCTTGCATTTATATGGCACTTTTACTGTAGTAAAATGTCTCAAGGCACTTCACAGGAGCGTTAACAAACAAAATTTGACACCAAGCCGCATAAGGAGATATTAGGACTGGTACCAAAACCTTAGTCAAAGAGGTAGGCTTTAAGGAGCGTCTTAATGGAGGAGAGAGAGGTGGAGAGGTTTAGGCAGGAAATTCAAGAGCTTAGGGCCTAGGCAGCTGAAAGCATGGCCGTCAATGATAGAGTGATTAAAATCGGGGATGGGCAAAAGGCCAGAATTGGAGGAGCGCAGATCTTGGAAGGTTGTATGGATGGAGGAGGTCACAGAGATAGGGAGGGGCAAGGCCATGGAGGGATTTGAAAACAAGGATGAGAATTTTGAAATCAAGGCGTTGTTTAATCGGGAGCCAGGGTGATGAGAGAATGGGATTTGGTGCGAGTGAGGACATGGGCAGCAGAGTTTTGGAGGACCTCAAGTTTTTGTAGGGTAGAATGTGGGAGGTCAGCCAGGAGTGCATTGGAATAGTCAAGTCTAGAGGTAACAAAAGCATGGATGAGGGTTTCAGCAGCAGATGAGCTGAGGCAGGGGAATGTTACGGAAGTGGAAGTAGGCGGCCTTGGTGATCGAGCGGATATGAGGTCGGAAGCTCATCTCAGGGCCAATGTTGTCAATGGTCTGGTTCAGCCTCAGACAGAGGCCAAGAAGAGGGATAGAGTCAATGTCTAGGGAACAGAGTTTGTGGTGGGGACTGTAAGAGTCGCAAAATTTCTACATTTCCCCAAAGGTTATTAATAAGAAAAGGGACCCTGCATGGACATTTTAATGAAAAGGGGTACCCAAGATGGCGTCCGCACCTCGTGGCCAAAAGTCTGCAAGATTTAAAAAGGTTGGACTCTGTGGTACAGGCAGCTTCTTGGGAAATCGAAACCCAGGCTGCAGTTTCTGTGAAGAGAGACTTTTGTGTTTTGAAAGCAGACAGGACTTTGAATTATGCATTAAGTCAAATCGGAGGCAGATCAAAGCCAGTGAGGCCTATACTTAAGGCCATCAAGTTGTTTGCATAAATAATCAGAAACAGCTTAGGGAAGCCAGCGAAGCTGGGCAGGCCGATTAAGATGTACTAATAACAAAAGCAAATCAGGAATCGGGCCAGTTGGTGCGATTACCGGCCATCTAAAAACAGTTCATTTAAATTGCTACAATTATTTAAACTAGCCCGCCAAGATTGGGACAAAGAACTAACCTGATTTGGCGTGCAAATAAGGGCCATCCGAAGGAGTATAATTGTAGGCCCACTGGCAACCTTCTCTCTCTGCTCTCTGCCCTTGCTCCTGGCTCCGGCTCCGGCCCCTCGCTCTCGTGGCTACTGCTCTTCCCCCATCCCGCACTTACCGCCCGGCCACTGCCCGTGCCTTCCCCATTCCATCAGGGACGCCCGGCATTGCGCCAGGCGGACACGGACAAACCAGGCCAGGCGAGGCGGGACGCGACGAGGCGAGGTGGTGAAGAAGACGAATGGAAAGACGATTGAAGAAAGGCTTCGAATAATCGGGCCTTCAGTCCAGCTGACCTGCGACTATCTTCATGCAAACTCCAACTGCCGGCCGAGGAAGAGGAACCATCATCCCTGCGAGGTAAAGTACCCAAGCAGAGACTTTAACTTTGGGGTACTTGTACCTGGACAACGCCCTTGCAGCACCCTGAGACCACATGACGACGGCAGGCTCCAGAGAGCACAAAGAGCGAACCCTAAACCCCAATGCTGTTTTGAATTCAGCAGATCTTTTGATTGGTGAGCATGAATTCTGACCCCTCATAGGTTAATCTGGTTAGGTATAGGGGGTGGGATAAGGATAAGGGGATTGTTAAGATAGTTTGTTTTCCCTCGATGTGCCGTGTGTTCCCCATTCCCTGTATAAGTATAGTTATTTTGTATTTTGCCTGTAAAGTTTATACTAGTAACTTTTCATAAGATTGTGTTCATTTCTTCTTCAATAAAAATCTTGGTTTTGCTTACATCCAAACCACCTGTCTACTCGAGTCTTTTCTGTATCGCTGCCTGTACCTAAGTCCGGTGTCTAGAACCCAGGGGCGTGGGAGCGATTCGAACCGCTCATAAACAGTCAGAGGCATAACTGACTGAGCGTACGCACCACCCCACCACCACCCCCTACAGGACTGAAGACAATGGCTTCTGTCTTCCCAATATTTAGTTGGAGGAAATTTCTGTTCATCCAATACTGGATGTCGGACAAGCAGTGTGACAAACCAGAGAGAGTGGAGGAGTCGAGAGAGATGGTGGTGAGGTAGAGCTGGGTGTCGTCAGAGTAAATGTGGATACCTGACATTGTATTTTCAGATGATGTCGCCAAGGGGCAGCATGTAGATGAGAAATAGGAGAGGGCCAAGGATAGATCCTTGGGGAAGTCCAGAGGTAACAGTGCGGGAGCGAGAAGAGAAGCCATTGCAGGTGGCTATGACTGGGTAGATAGGAATGCAACCAGGAGAGGGCAGTCTCACCCAGCTGGACAATGGAGGAGAGGCCTTGGAGGAGAATGGTGTGGTTAACCATGTCAATGGCTGCAGACAAGTCAAGAAGAAAGAGGAGTGTTGAATTACCACAGCCACAATCACATAGGATGTCATTTGTGACTTTGATAAGGATCGTTTCTGTACTGTGGCAGAGGTGGAAACCTGATTGGAATGGTTCAAACATGGCATTGCGAGAAAGATGGGCATGGATTTGGGAGGCGACAACACATTCAAGGACTTTGGAGAGGAAATGGAGGTTGGCGATGGGGCGGTAGTTTGCAAGGACTGAGGGGTTAAGGGTGGGTTTTTTGAGGAGGGGGTGATGACGGCAGATTTGAAGGGGAGGGGGACAATACCTGAGGAGAGAGAACCATTAACAATATCAGCTAACATGGGTGCCAGGAAGGGAAGTTGGGTGGACAGTAGTTCATAGAATCATAGAATCATAGAATGGTTACAGCACAGAAGAAGGCCATTTGGCCCGTCGAGCCTGTGCCAGCTCTTTGCAAGAGAACTTCAGCTAGTTCCATTCCCCCGCCCTTTCCCCATAGCCCTGCAAATTTTTTTCCTTCAGGTACTTATCCAATTCCCTTTTGAAAGCTACAATTGAATCTGCCTCCACCACCCTTTCAGGCAGTGCATTCCAGATCCTAACCACTCACTGCTTAAAAAAGTTTTTCCAAATATCGCCTTTGGCTCTTCAGCCAATCACCTTAAATTGGTGTCCTCTGGTTCTCGACCCTTCCGCCAATGGGAACAGTTTCTCTCTATCTACTCTATCTCGACCCTTCATGATTTTGAACACCTCTATCAAATCTCCTATCAACCTTCTCTGCTCCAAGGAGAACAACCCCAGCTTCTCCAGTCTATCCACGTAACTGAAGTCCCTCATCCCTGGAATGATTCTTGTAAATCTTTTCTGCACCCTCTCTAAGACCTTCACATCCTTCCTAAAGTGTGGTGGGAGTAGGGCCGAGGGAGCAGGAGGTGGGTTTCATGGATAAGATGAGCTCAGAGAGGGGATGAGGGGAGATAGGCAAGAAATTACAGAAAGATGCTGTTGTGTATGTACCTTTAAGAGAGAACTGCTTTTATACTGTAGTACCGGCAGTGACCACACCTGTATATAAAGCCGTAGCAGGCTTCTGTACTTTCAGTTCCAGCATACCCTCTGTTCAGTAAACACCTGTTATTACCGTTCTCCTGCAGTCCGTGTGTTATTGGTACGCGGACACTACAGATGCGAGTTCAGGGCTAGGGTAGGAAGGAACCTTAGGGGAAATTTGGCTTGGTGGGCATGGGGAAGGTTGGGAAGCGGCAGAGGCAGCTGAATGGATGCTCTCCATCTTAGTGGCAAAGAAGTCCATGAGCTCCTCGCACCTGTTGTTGGAGGTAAGGGTGGAGGGGGCAGGGTAGAGGGGTTTAAGAAGACGGTTTGTAGTGGAGAAGAGAAGCCGGGGGTTATCTTTGCATTCCAGGATCATCCTGGAATAGTGAGGAGTTTTGGCAGAGGAGAGCAGGACAAATAGGTCCATCCTCCTATAATGCACCTCCTGTAGCAAGACCTCCACCTCTACAGCATCAAAGAGAACAGTGTTGTTCACATATCTCTGCTGTGTCACTGTAATCAATGAGTTCACTTGACTGCCTGCACCACAACTTCCCCTTTGATGGCGAGCCACAGTCCTTTGTTGCTTGAGCTGTCGTCTCACTTGATTTTACGCTCCGTAGCCAAGCGTGTTACAGGCCAAGTGGATGCGGTAGTGCAGTGGCTATGGTACTGGACTGGCTGGAGGGTTGTGAGTTGTGGGTAAGTGTGGGCTACCACTAGAAAGAAAACTGACCATTAAAACTGCCAGATTATTGTAAAAACCCAACTGGTTCACGAATGCCCTTCAGGGAAGAGAACCTGCCGCTTCTACCTAGTTTGGCTGACATGTGACTAGTCCACATTAAGTGGTTGTCTCTTAATTCCCTGAAATGGCCCAACAAGCCCGAGGAACCACGCAATTGTCAAACAATCACTCATGACAGGCAATAAATGTGGCCTTGCCTGCTTTGCTCACATCCTCAAAACAAATTAAAGATATGCTCTCAAGGGATTTTCAGGTGCCAGCAGTCTATTCAGGTTAAAGGGAGGGACGCCCATTGCAAAATGTTGTGCAGTCTGCTTTTTGTGCCATGTGCCAGCTCAAACTGGTTCTGCTGGTTCAGGTGGATGCTTTAAGAACCAATGGCACTAAAAAAAAAAGCAGGGAGTTTCCCAGACCCTAGCTAATATTCAACAAACACCACCAAAAGCAGATTAACTCGTCATTAGTCATGGGATCTTGTAAGATGCTTGCCTTATTTACCTGTGCAATAGTCACTGAACCTCAAAGTCATTTATTGTATGTGGGATGCTTCTGACAGATGTTATAATGTCCTATATAAATGCACATCTTTATTGTGACTAAGTGAGCACATTATGAACTGCATCATTTAGTACAGAGGATACAATCTGACAACTGAACGATATATAAACATCAATAACAACTTGCATTTATATAACAGCTTTAACGTAGTAAAACGTCCCAAGGTGCTTAACAGGAGCATTATCAGACAAAATTTGACGCCGAGCCACATAAGGAGATATTAGGACAGTTGACCAAAAGCTTGGACAAAGTGGTAGGTTTTAAGGAGCATCTTAAAGGAGGACAGAGAGGTGGAGAGATGGAGAGGTTTAGGGAGGGAATTCCAGAGCCTAGGGCCTAGACATCTGAAGGCATGGCTGCCAATGGAGGGCAATGGAAACTGGGAATGCACAGAATTGGAGGAGCGCAGAGTTCTCAGAGGGTTGTAGGGCTGGAGGAGGTTACAGAGATAGGGAGGGGGGCCAAGGCCATGGAGGGATTTGAAGAAAAAGGATGGGAATTTAAAAATGCCAATGTTGGTCAGTGAGCACACTGGTGATGGGTGAGCAGAACTTACATAGAAACATAGAAACATAGAAGATAGGAGCAGGAGTAGGCCATTCAGCCCCTCGAGCCTGCTCCACCATTCAATGAGATCATGGCTGATCATCCACATTCAGTACTCTGTCCCTGCTTTCTCCCCATACCCCTTGATCTCCTTAGCCTTAAGAAATATATCTAACTCCTTCTTGAATATATTTAATGAATTGGCCTCAACTGTCTTCTGTGGTAGAGAATTCCACAGGTTTACCACTCTCTGGGTGAAGAAATTCCTCCTCATCTCTGTCCTAAATGGCTTACCCCTTATCCTCAGACTGTGACCCCTGGTTCTGGACTCCCCCGCCATCGGGAACATCCTTCCTGCATCTAGTCTGTCTAGTCCTGTTAGAATTTTATAAGTTTCAATGAGATCCCCTCTCATTCTTCTAAGCTCCAGCGAGTATAAGCCCAATCGACCCAATCTCTCCTCATACGTCATTCCTGCCATCCCAGGTATCAGCCTGGTGAATCTTCACTGCACTCCCTCCATGCAAGAACATCCTTCCTCAGGTAAGGCGACCAAAACTTCACACAATACTCAAGGTGTGGTCTCACCAAGGCCCTGTACAACTGTAGCAAGACATCCTTGTTCCTGTACTCAAACCCTCTGGCTACGAAGGCCAACATACCATTTGCCCTCTTAACTGCCTGCTGCACCTGCATGCTTACCTTCAGCAACTGGTGCACAAGGACACCCAGGTCTCATTGCACTTCCCCTTCTCCCAATCTATTGCCGTTCAGATAATAATCTGCCTTCCTGTTTTTGCCACCAAAGTGGATAACCTCGCATTTATCCACATTATACTGCATCTGCCATGCATCTGCCCAATCACCCAACCTGTCCAAATCATATTGGAGTTTCTCGGCATCCTCCTCATAGCACACACGCCCACCCAGCTTTGTGTTGTCTGCAAACTTGGAGATATTACATCTAGTTCCCTCGTCTAGATCATTTATATACATTGTGAATAGCTGGGGTCCTAGGACCGATCCCTGTGCTACCCCACTAGTCACTGCCTGCCACTCGGAAAAAGACCCGTTTATTCCAACTCTTTGTTTCCTGTCTGCCAACCAGTTCTCTATCCATGTCAGTACCTTGCCCCCAATCCCATGTGCCTTAACTTTACACACTAATCTCTTATGCGGGACCTTATCGAAAGCCTTCTGAAAGTCCAAATATACCACATCCACTGGTTCTCCCTTATCTATTCTATCAGTTACATCCTCAAAAAATTCCAGTAGATTAGTCAAGCATGATTTACCTTTTGTAAATCCATGTTGATTTTGTCCGATCCTGACACTGTTTTCCAAGTGCTCTGCTATTATATCTTTTATAATGGACTCTAGCATTTTCCCCACTACCGATGTCAGGCTTACCAGTCTATAATTCCCCGTTTTCTCTCTACCACCTTTTTTGAATAGTGTGGTAACATTAGCTACCCTCCAATCCATGGGAACTGTTCCAGAATCTATAGAATTTTGGAAGATGACCAGCAATGCATCTACTATTCCTAGGGCCACTTCCTTAAGTACCCTAGGATGTAGATTATCAGGCCCTGGGGATTTATCGGCCTTCAATCCCGTCAATTTCCCTAACACCATTTCCCTACAAATACTGATTTCATTCAGTTCCTCCCTCTCATTGGACCCTATGTTCCCCGACATCTCTGGGAGGTTATTTGTGTCCTCCTTTGTGAAGGCAGAACCAAAGTATGTATTTAATTGGTCTGCCATTTCTTTGTTCCCCATTATAAATTCCCCTGATTCTGACTGCAAGGGACCTACGCTTGACTTCACCAATCCTTTTCTCTTCACAAATCTAAGCTTTTACACTCAGTTTTTATGTTCCCTGAAAGCTTACTCTCATACTCTATTTCCCCCTCCTAATTAATCCCTTTGTCCTCCTTTGCTGAATCCTAAACTGCTCCCATCCCTCAGGTTTACTGCTTTTTCTGGCCAATTTATATGTCCTCTCCTTGGATCTTATGCTATCCCTAATTTCCCTTGTTAGCCACAGTTGAGTCCCCTTTTTTGTTTTATTTTTATGCCAAACAGGGATGAACAAATTCTGTAGTTCATCCATGTGATCTTTAAATGTTTGCCATTGCCTATCCACCATCTACCCTTTGAGTAACATTCCCCAATCAATCCTACCCAACTCGTGCCTCATACCATCATAGTTTCCTTTATTTAAATTCAGGACCCTAGTCTCTGAGTCAACTACTTCACTCTCCATCTTAATGAAGAATTTCTTGGTGCGTGTTAGGATACGGGCAGCAGAGTTTTGGATCAGCTGAAGTTTACGGAGGGTGCAAGATGGAATGCCGGCCAGGACAGCATTGGAACAGTCGAGTCTGGAGGTAACAAAGGCATGAATGAGGGCTTCAGCAGCAGATGGGCTGAGGCAGGGGCAGAGATGAGCAATATTACGGAGGTAGAAGTGGGTGGTCTTGGTGATGGCGAGAATATGGGGTTGGAAGCTCAGCTCATGGTCGGTGAGGTTGTGAACAGTCTGCTTCAACCTTAGACAGTGGCCAGGGATGGGGATGGAATCAGTGGTCATGGTACAGAGTTTGTGGCGGGGGCCAAAGACAATGGCTTCGGTCTTCCCAATATTTAATTGGAGGAAATTTCTGCTCATCCAGTACTGTATGTTGGACAAGCAGCGTGACAAATCAGAAGTTGTGGAGGGGTCGATAGAGGTGGTGGTGAAGTATAGCTGGGTGTCGTCAGTATACGTGTGGAATCTAACATTGTGTTTTTGGATGTTGCAACCATTCAGTTCTCCTGCAGTCTGGTCTAACCATGTTATAGCCTGGTTAGCTGTAGACTCAGGGTTGGATTTTCCTCCATTATCCTGCCTGAAATCAGACGGGATAGTGATGGAGAAGGAGGCAAAATCAAGTGGCAAAGCTGTATCATGTCACATAAATTATATATAAATATATATTAGCTGTGAATACGTTTGATTATATATTAATATACCTGCATATGAAATGGTTAATTATAAATATATGCAGTTCATACTATTAGACAACTAAGATCACCTTCGCAAAGAATGTGAAAGTAGGAGATGAAAATGGGATGGCAGTCTACTTGACCATACAGCAACCCTTTTGCATATGGTATGGATCTGGTCCAATAATTGAAACAACACTTATACCAATAAATCTGGAGGTGGTATTTGAGGGTTATTTTGGTGACCTTACACTCTTAGACATATCTTTAAATTGTACAGCTGAATGTCACCATGGTAACAAAATGCTCCCCGTGGTTTGCAGTCAAATACCGGCATGTGCTGACGGTTATCATTTCTCAGCAAGTATTTTGCAGTATGGATCTATTAGTCATATGCCAACAGTTTCTATTTGCTTTGGCAACCAAAGTTTTGAGTTCCTTTTTGCCTTGTGGCTTCCTCTCTTGTTAACTTCGGATTAATGTCTGCACTTACAGGAAAAAATATTTAGGGGGAGAAATTCATTGTAGCCCCGTTTGGGGCGTTAAATTTTAAAAGTTGAGAAAATTAGCGCCAGGCGCTAATGTTTCTCAACTTTAAAAAAAATTCGGTTTTGCGCTCCAGGAAGGAAGTGGATCAAGCGCTAAATCAAGCGCTCCACTTCATTCCTGGAGCGCAACAGGCAGCAGGCGGGGCGGTAGGTGTGCAGCGCTGCACAATGGGCCGTGCAGCACTGCCGCGTTGGAAGGTTCGTTCCCTCCCTTAAAGGGAAGGGCCATCGCTGCAGGCTCTGCAAAGGGGAAAACGTACCTGGTCCCCAACGACAGCTGCAATCCGGCCCGATCAGCCCGATGCGCTGCAGCAGAGTGCCGGGCTGACCGATGGGTGGCGATGAAACAAATAAAAACCGCAACGAGCATTTCAGATTTTATTTTAACCTACCTCGGCCACCTCGCCTTTAAGTATCACCCCTAAAGCGCCCGGCCTCCCGATCAACGCCTCCTCCTGCTATCGGTGTCATCACCCGGTGATGCTGCAGCGGGCGGAAATGAATTTCGGGTCCGGGGCGCTACTGGGGCGATGCGCAGCTGAATGACGTTTTGATCTCCGGGCGCAGGAGATCGTGGCGCTAGGGGTTACCGCCGCCGCAAACTGCCAGGTGAATTTTGCGGGCGGCGGTAACATCGCCGCGCCCGGGCGGTACGTCCTTAGCACCCCATTATTGCCCCCTGGAGGTGCTAATGGGAGGCGCTATGGCACCGAATTTCTAGCCCTAGTTTAGGATAGTGAACATCTAGCTCCATTATCAATTGTGGTGATATGAGTAGGAAATGGAAAAGTCACGCTGGTCTGGTAGAGGTGCTTTTCTCAGTTTGTGGTTAATACTAGATCAGTTATAAGCGTGTATTGTAGGCCAGCTATACTACAGCTTGCATTGGACAAAGAGGCTTCACCTTCATGCTGATGCAAACTATGACGTGTAGTGCGGGTATGAGCAGCCGAAAGTGTACTTAGGCAAGAGGTGGAAGGCTGCTCCATCTGTAGTTTTACACCATGTTGGCTTGACATCTGCTGTACCATAACTCAGCCAGTGCAACCTAAGTTTAAAAAGTTTCCAGATGGTTAAAGTGACATCAGGGTACTTTTTTAAATTAATTTTGAAAATTAGTTAACATTAATTGAGAGAGCTTGATGGGACACTGAGCCATCTGCTAACATTAAAATTTAACCGGCATTTCTGTGCTTTTAAGTGGAGCTCTGCAGATGCAAGCTTTCACAAGATTAAACAGAGCTCCTTTTGCCTGGCCGGTGAGTTACTCAGAGCAAGCTGTATAACTTGGGTCAGCTCACCCAATGGCACCTTCAGCAGGCATCAATCAGTACCTCTGAGATAACAACACTCAAAGAGGAGATTGGTGGCTAGAAAGTTGGCTCCGTAGCGCTCATTTAGTGTTAGAAATGGCATTTGCGCTGCATGCACACACTTCTGGTGCAGGCCACGCCATACGCCATTTTGGTGAGGGTGGTACGGTGGGTGTTAGGAGCGTGCGCCGGAAGTATGTAGAGTAGGCAGATCGTGACGTCAATCAGTGTGCAACGCTGATTTGACGCCAGCGCTGCCATTTCCGTCCTCAACGTTGGAGCCAATGCCCTGTCTTAACCTCACACAGCTGAAGATGTGTTCAGCAGCAGCAAGGACCCCTCCACCCCTCCGCCCAACCAGCGCTATTTAAAGGGATCATCAACCACTCTCAAATTAGCTGCTGATTAATTTCTACTGGCTCTGTGTACGTTTGTAGGAGTGTTTGGTACTTTCCAGAGTTGTTTAAAGTTGGTGCTGCAAGTGGAGAAGGCCTTGGCCCTGACTTCAAGGGTTCTGGTCAGACCACTTCCTCCCAGTCGTGGGTGCTCTAGTTGTCAACCCCCTTATCCTGCAGCATGACAAGGAGATGGAGCAGAGGCAGCAAAGAAGAGGTCAAGCTGCTCGCACAGGGAGAGAGGAGGAAGGGGAAGAAGGGCTCTCAGCAGGAGCCCTTACCCACCTAGGGTCTTCCGAGAACAATTCTTTTACCTCAATCTGAGCCAGGAGCAGTGTGTGAGGCATCTGCGCTTTACAAAGGAGGTGCTCACAGAACTCTGCCACCTCTTGCAACCAGACCTGCAGCCTCACACCAGGGCAAGGACAGCACTGCCAGTGGCTGTGAAGGTGACCCTGGCCCTGAATTTTTTCGCATTGGGATCCTTCCAGGCTGGAGCAGGTGACATCTGTAACATCTCTTAGTTCGCCATCCACTGCTGCCTAAGAGAGGAGACAGAAGCTCTTTATGCCAGGAGCGGGGACTTCATTGTCTTCTCCCTGACCAGAGAGAATCAGGTAGAGCATGCACGTGGCTTTGCCAGGATAACGGGCTTCCCCATGGGGCTTGGTGCCATCAACTGCACGCACATGGTTTTGCAGGCACAACATCTAAATGCTGAGATAAACCACAACCGCAAAGGTTATCACTCGCTGAATGTGCAGTTGGTGTGCGACCATGTTCAGCACATCATGATGGTGAATTCCCAGTTTCCTGGCAGCAGTCATGATGCTTTTATTCTGCGGCAGTCCACTGTTGTCTTTGAGCCACCACGTCAAACCAGAGGCTGGCTACTGGGTGACAAGGGCTATCCGCTGACCACCTGGCTCATGACTCCGCTCCACAACCCAGCCACACGTGGCCAGCATGCATACAATGAGAGCCATGCTGCCACAGAAAACATCATAGAGAAGGCCTTTGGGGTGCTGAAGCAATGGTTCTGCTGCCTGGACTGCTCTGAAGGAGCCCTGCCAGAGCGTGTGTCCCGATTCATGGTGGTCTGCTGTATCCTCCACAACTTAGCCATCACGAGGGCACAGCCTTTGCCACTAGGGATATGGCAAGCAGCTTAGCAGTAGGAGGAGGAGGAAGAAGAGGAGGAGCAGGAGGAAGAGAGGAGGCAACCAGCACATCCCATCTCCGGCCGGGCTGTCTATTATCACCTAATTCGACTATAGTTCCACTGAACACAACCCCAAATTTCCATCGTACAACAGTCACACACCTTACCATCCCTCTGTTCCGGACCATCACAGCATCCTCTTGGCCCCTGAAATAAAATCCACCACAAAAGAAACATTCCAAGCCAACTTTATACATCAATCAATCCCATACTACACAATAGTCAACTAATCACCCTTGTGCATTCCCTTAGTACCTGTCTTCCGTGTGCCTTTGCCTGTCCTAGTGCTCCTACCAAAGTGCTACCCCAGTGGCTGGTGGAAGGCTGCAGACTTTCAGTGGAGGAGACTGCAGATGACCTTGCAGGATGACCTTGAGCATCTCTGAGCCTAGAAACATAGAAACATAGAAGATAGGAGCAGGAGTGGGCCATTCGGCCCTTCGAGCCTGCTCCGCCATTCAATGAGATCATGGCTGATCATCCAAATTCAGTACCCGGTCCCTGCCTTCTCCCCATATCCCTTGATCCCTTTAGCCTTAAGAAATATATCCAACTCTTTCTTGAATATACTTAATGAACTGACTTCCACAGGTTCACCACTCTCTGGGTGAAGAAATTCCTCCTCATTTCAGTCCTAAATGGCTTACCCCTTATCCTTAGACTATGACCCCTGGTTCTGGACTCCCCGGCCATCAGAAACATCCTTCCTGCATCTAGTCTGTCCAGGTCTGACAGAATTTTATAGGTTTCGATGAGATCCCCTCTCAATCTTCTAAACTCCAGTGAGTATAAGCCCAATCGACACAATCTCTCCTCATACGTCATTCCTGCCATCCCAGGTATCAGCCTGGTGAATCTTCGCTGCACTCCTTCCATGGCAAGAACATCCTTCCTCAGGTAAGGCGACCAAAACTGCACACAATACTCAAGGTGTGGTCTCACCAAGGCCCTGTACAACTGCAGCAAGACATCCTTGTTCTTGTTCTCGAACCCTCTTGCTACGAAGGCCAACATACCATTTGCCTTCTTAACCACCTGCTGCACCTGCATGCTTACCTTCAGCGACTGGTGTACAAGAACACCCAAGTCTCTTTGCACTTCCCCTTCTCCCAATCTATTGCCATTCAAATAATAATCTGCCTTCCTGTTTTTACCACCAAAGTGGATAACCTCACATTTATCCACATTATAGTGCATTTGCCATGTTTCTGCCCAATCACCCAACCTGTCCAAATCGTGCTGGAGTTTCACGACATCCTCCTCACAGCATACCCTCCCACCCAGCTTTGTGTCGTCTGCAAATTTGGAGATATTACATCCAATTCCCTCGTCCAGATCATTAATATATATTGTGAACAGCTGGGGTCTGAGGACCGATCCTTGCGGTACCCCACTAGTCACTGCCTGCCACTCGGAAAACGACCCGTTTATTCCAACTCTTTGCTTTCTGTCCGCCAACCAGTTCTCTATCCAAGTCAATACCTTGCCCCCAATCCCATGTGCCTTAATTTTGCACGCAAATCTCTTATGCGGGACCTTATCAAAAGCCTTCTGAAAGTCCAAATACACCACATCCACTGGTTCTCCCTTATCTATTTTACCAGTTACATCCTCAAAAAATTCCAGTAGATTAGTCAAGCATGATTTACCTTTTGTAAATCCATGTTGACTTTGTCCGATCCAGTCACTGCTTTCCAAGTGCTCTGCTATTACATCTTTTATAATGGACTCTAGCATTTTCCCCACTACCGATGTCAAGCTTACCGGCCTATAATTCCCCACCTTTTCTCTACCACCTTTTTTGAATAGTGGGGTAACATTAGCTACCCGCCAATCCATGGGTACCGTTCCAGAGTCTATCGAGTTCTGGAAGATGACCAGCAATGCATCTACTATTTCTAGGGCCACTTCCTTACATACCCTGGGATGTAGATTATCAGGCCCTGGGGATTTACCGGCCTTCAGTCCCATCAATTTTCCTAACACCATTTCCCTACAAATACTGATTTCTTTCAGTTCCACCCTTTCATCAGACCCTATGTTCCCCGGCATCTCTGGGAGGTTATTTGTGTCCTCCTTTGTGAAGACGGAACCAAAATATGTATTTAGTTGGTCTGCCATTTCTTTGTTCCCCATTATAAATTCCCCCGATTCTGACTGCAAGGGACCTACGCTTGACTTCACCAATCTTTTTCTCTTCACATATCTATAAAAGCTTTTACAGTCAGTTTTTATGTTCTCTGCAAGCTTACTCTCATATTCTATTTTCCCCGGCTTTGGACTGCACCACCTCGGCATGGGTGGCAGCAGTCTGGGCTGGATGGCTGACAGGAAACTGCAAGGGCACTGTCCTCCTCTTCCCTCACCACAACCTTACCCTTGTGCCTTTCCACTTTCAGATAGCCAAGAACTGCCACTTGGCCAGGCATTGGTGGAGGAGTAAGAAATGGAAGGGGAAGAAGGCAGTGATGCAGAAGACACAGCACCATCACCCCCATTAACTTTTACAACTTGGCATCTCAGAGTTTCATTTAAATTTTGATCAATATAAATTCGCTGTACAATAAAAACTCCAGCTTTATTTCCCTTTTTGTTCAAAACAATTGCACTGCACCTGCTTGGTAATGGTAGGAGGCGCAGTTTAATTTGAGCAATATTTAAGAATTTTAGTTCTATTCTGAAGAAGTGTCAGTGAAAGTGCCCAGACCTCTGGAAGATGGAGCCCGTCAAAATTTGTACAGATGAAAAAGGGATCAGTGTGGAAAGATACTTGCTGAAACAAGGGCTCAGATTTTCGTGTCAAAATAACGGTGAGGCTAATGGTGCTCGCCGTTTTTAATGCACCCTGGTACAGCAACTTTAGGCGAGGGGCGAATGCGTGGTTAAACTCAAAAGTCTAAAAGTTGCTGTCCCAGTTGCGCCACTCCACCAGTCTTCGCGAAAACGCATCTCGCTGTCTGCCTCACCATTGAAATGCATTGAATGGCGTGAAGTAGCTGTATTTGCACGGGAGATACGAACTAAACTCGTCACAGAAAGTTAAGTCTTGGCTACTTGAGTCTAAGTACCCTTTTAATGACATGATAACTGTTAATTACTGCCAATCACCCTCCCTGGTATTGAAAATTAACTATTACAAGTGTGGAGTCTCATTCCTTCAGGGTTTAACTGTTGGAGATTTTTAAAATGTCAAATTTAAAATGAAAACCTTTTTTCTCTCTCTTAAACCAATCTTTCTTTCCCTCTCTTTATTTCTTTCTGTACCTGATTTGACATTGAATTCACCCATTCTAATTTACACTTCCTTCTCAGTTCTTACGCTGTTAATTTCACAATTCTTCAATCTGATTGGCTAAGGAGATATACAGTTGCTTGTCCAGTTCACTTGGGTCCCAGCTGCCCTGTTTCCCTCGCTGCCCTCTTAGCAACTTGCCACGCAAAAAAATTAGAAACCCTAAATGTGCAAGGACAAGTCTAACTAACGGCAGACGCCGTTATATTCACTCCCACAGCGAAATCTGCCCCAAGATGGGTTTTTACTGATTGTGTGCTGCCACCTACTGTTAAGTCATAGAATCATAACGGCACAGTAACAGTTATGCAGCTGTTTGTCAAACCTTTTTTGGTATCACCAAATCAATCGATCAAAGCTGCTGTTAAAATTCTTCATGTCATTTTAGAAACAGTTTTCATTCCCTAACATAGATAACATGTATTTTATTCCATGCTATAGGATTCCACAAACCATATATGTGCATTTTTTTTCATTTGCAGGCTCTCTGGGGTCTATATTCGTTAGCGCCTCAAACTGGGCATGATTCCGGCCGCAAGCTGCGTCTGTGAGATGGAGAGGCCGGAGGACCGAACTAAATTCATCCTCGGGCTACATCATAATTATTCAGGCGAGCTGCGGCCACCAATCAGGTGCCCCAACCCACCTGTTGGGGCCTTACCAATTTAACCCCATGCCGAGGCTCACAGCTAAGCCTGAGAGGGGAGGGAAATGATTGGAGGCAAGGATAGAACGCAGCTGTTTTATGGAGCTGAGAAAAGCATTCTTGCTCCTTCCGACTCTACAAATACCACATTCCTGGAAGTTTTAGGGCTTTTTATTGAGTGGCCTCCAGCGGCTGATTTAAGAACTGCTGGTTAGGGTGTTCAGGACCTGGAAGTACCAGTCAGAGCTTGTGCATCGCAAGCTCCGACTAGGGCAAAATAATTTAACAATCTGGGTCTGAAATGGGTGCAGGAGCATCATTTCACTATTGAAATGAGGCCTTGCATTGGTGGCCGCCTAAAATCATCATAATCATAATCATAATCAACTTTATTGTCATTGTTGGTGCACAAGTGCAGTACAACAAAATGTAGGCTTGCGGCTCCCGAGAGTGTACATTTAGATTAAGACATTTAAACATTCAACATTCATTTGGCTTGTAATACATTAACATAAACATAATAAAGTGCATTGGCAGATGTGCAGGCTTTAGAGTTTATTTGTGGAGTTCAGTAGGATGACAGCCCTGGGAAAGAAGCTGTTCCTAAATCTGGTCGTTCGGGTGCGAATGCATCTGTAGCGTCTCCCAGATGGCAGGAGGGCGAACAGACTGTGGCTGGGGTGGGTAGGGTCTTTGATGATGGTCAGTGACCTCCGTAAACAGCGTTTCTGGTATATGTGCTCTATGGTCGGTAGCCGGGTGCTGGTAATGCGTTGGGCAGTTTTGACTACCCGCTGCAGGGCTTTCCGGTCATAGGAGCTACAGCTGCCATACCATACTGTGATACAGTTCGTCAGGATGCTCTCTATTGTGCAGCGGTAAAAGTTAGAGAGGATCAGGGGTGACAGGTTACATCCCTTCAGCCTCCTTAGGAAATATAGGCCTCAACCAATTTAACAGTGGCCTGAACATCCATGCAGATTCGGCGTGAGCCTCTGCCCTGCTAAATCGGTTATCGTTATGCCCATTTTAGACCGACTAAATGAGAACAACAATTTTACATTTTGACTGCACTAATTCAAGCTGTAGAGTTTCTGCTTGCTCAATGTGGTGCGCGCACTGCCCTGTAAGGACACAATCTACTTACCTGAGTCCAAAGAACTTATGTCCGGTTGCTAACAGCACAGCGAGATTTATGGACTAACAAGTATGTACAAGGTTACTGGAGTTTAACCGTCTGATACCAGCAGAATGGTAAACTTTCCATTATTGGTCCAGCTAGGTCCAGTCTACCCATTAGGGCTTTGGCCTGCAGGGTTATCTAGAGCCAAGTGAGAAGAATCCCAGTTCCCAGTGACAAGTCTAATCCTTCAGGCTCTATTAGTGAACCAGTCTGGCTAATTGATCCTCAGCAATGCACTGGAGTAGGTCAATGAAGTCTCCCTTCACTGTTACCGTGCTTCCAACATTGCTGCTATTCCGTACCCAGTTAATATCATGAACGACTGACCCTCTGATTTTACTTTCCTCTCTGCAGGGATGTATCTGGTCTATACTCAGTACACTGTCAAAGTAGGGAACTCACCATGAAAATTTGGCTAAAATTGGAGCCTGCTAGCTGCCCAGCCACTAAGCAGCACTCTGTTAAGGTAACTTGTTAAGGTAACCCTGCCAAAGGAAGCAGAGGACCTTTAAAGTGTGACTTGAAGCCTCTTCAGAGTAATCAAGAGCTGTTTCAAAAGTAGATTATGATGAAATGCATTGAAGGCAGCAAGGGTATTAGCAAGATGAAGCAGGAATCAGTCAGTTGTATCCATCTGTAAGAATGCAATATAAAACAAAAATGATCCTAATTTGCTTTTCCATTTGCTATCGTTTCTCATCAGTCATGGTCAAAAGAGCCGCTCTGGTCTAGTGCCAAACACTGACAAGTTTGGTGCTCACTAACGAACCTATGAGGGCAACCTCGGTCTGGAGAGAGCATCATACTGAACTGACATCTGATCCAGCAGACCATAATAAAGACCTATCCGCACAGAGGTAGGAAAAGCCAGTGGAATAGGCTGCACATATCAAAAGTCTTAATGAACCAGTTCAATGGGAGGAGCACTGCTTTGCCTACCTAATAGTAGGGCAGCAGGTGTGAACAGTAGTCGTACCAAAGACCTAAAAGTTGCCTGGAGGGGAAGAGAAACTTAAATGGTCTTAGAGAACAGTGCCATAAACAACTGACGCATCATGAAGCTGTCCTTCTAAGGCTGATGAATAGGATTTTGTTTGGCATCAAACTCAGTCAGCTTGGTTTATAAATACAATAATTAAAGTATCTAACCTTTGATCCAACGATCACAGCCCCATATGTTTAAATGGGTTTGTAGTGAGTCTCAATCTTTTAGTTCATAATCCTCACTTCTAACATTACCCTCTGCATTAATGTGTAAGCGCATACGAGTATCTTTATATACACGTGTGAGTGGAAAACACTTTGCATTATTTGTATGACACTAAATTGCAATAGCTACATAAGCCATTGCATTAATGTTCCTCACTACTGGCAGCAAGAAAGTACAAACTTAATCTTGATTTTTTTTTTAATGTTATTAAGTGAAGTCAAAGACTGCCACCTCCACAAGAGACATTCGGTGGATTTTAGATTGATGCAAATTTCATTTCATTTCAAAGAATGCTGATGAGGCAAACCGTGAAAATTAAATAATTTCTAAAATCTGCTTACACTGGCACTCTGCCTATTCATTTCAAGAGTAACAGTCACAGAAACTCAAAGGGCAAGAGGCAGCTTTTATAATAGCACTAGCTTACCAGCAGAAAAATAGTGTCAACTTGGCTCAGTTGGTAGCAGTCTCCTCTTTGAGCCAGAGGGTTCTAGGTTTGAGTCCCACACCAGTACTTTAGCACGTTATCTCGGCCAATAATCCAGTGCAGTTTTGAGGAGTTGCTGTTTTGTTGGAAGATGAGATGTTGAACTGTGGTCCTGATAGTTCAGGTGGTTATTTAAAGAGCCCATGTTGCTATTTAGGCGTTAGCCTTGGCTCAGTGATAGCACTCTCGCCTCTGACTCAGAAGGTTGGAGCAGGATCAAGCTTCCACTCCAAAGACTTGAGTGCCTAATCCAGGCCGACACTTCAGTGCAAAACTAAGGGAAGTGCTGCAATGTCAGAGGTGCTAATTTTTGGTTGTGATGTTAAACCAATGTAAAAGATTCCACAACACGATTCCAAGAAGAGCAGGGGCGTCCTTCTAGTGTCCTGGCCAACTTTTATCCCTCATCCACCATCAGTAAAAACAGATTATCTGGTCATTTATCTCATTGCTGTTTGTGAGACCTTGCTGTGCACACCAAGTTTGCCCTCATTACAAAAGTGACTATATTTCAAAAGTACTTTAATTGCTGTGAAGTGCCTTGGGACCCCCTGAGGTTATGAAAGGCACTATATAGATGCAAGTTTTTTTTCTTTTTTTTCCCCCAAAGAAAAGCAGGCTCCCTGCCAAGATAACTCCCTTAACCAACACCATCAAAAATCAGATTAATTGGTCTGTCCTCTCATTATCTGTTTATGGGATATTGCTGGTGCAGGACGGTTGCCCACATAATAGTTCTGCACTACAAAATAGAAATTAATTGTGTGAAGTGCTGTGAAATGTTTTTATGTGATTAGCCATAATATATATGCAGCTTTATTTATTTGTTATGTTAGTCTATAATGACATCATCAGGTTAGCAACAGGCCCCGCTATGGCCTTGCCCTTTTTTTAAAAATACATTTCCTTTTAAATTGGATATTTTAGCAGTAACTCTTTGCTTTACTGCCCAGTAATTATACCCTGTCGCCGCACTTCACTAATTCTCCAAGACAATTACTTATCAATCCACTGCAAGAACTATCAGTGTCATGTCATAAAGCAATTCTTCTATGAAGCCAATTACATGCTGGCCTGCCAAACAGATGTTTCATTTGTTCTACAGTCAGAATGGCCAGATGTACTAGTCAGTTTTGATGCAGTTAAACATTCACTGAATGGGAATTTGTGCAGCAAAATTAATTTTTATGTGGAATCAGAAATTAACCATGAATAAAATATGTTTGAATTTATTGCAAAGCCATCCAGCTGTACAGCAATTTGTCACAAACTCATATGCGAAGATACAAAAAGCAGGGCAAGAAAATACCTTTCAGACAACAGTGCAATCTCTTACACCAATCACCCAACCATTCGCCATCCTATCTCCTGGAAGAGGTGGGGAAAAGAACCAAGAAGGAAAATCCTGTGTCCGATTCATAGAAACATAGAAGATAGGAGCAGGAGTAGGCCATTCGGCCCCTCGAGCTTGCTCCACCATTCAATGAGATCATGGCTGATCATCCAAACTCAGTACCCTGTCCCTGCCTTCTTCCCAAATCCCTTGATCCCTTTAGCCTTAAGAAATATATCCAACTCCTTCTTGAATATATTTAATGAATTGGCCTCAACTGCCTTCTGTGGTAGAGAATTCCACAGGTTCACCACTCTCTGGGTGAAGAAATTCCTCCTCATCTCTGTCCTAAATGGCTTACCCCTTATCCTTAGACTGTGACCCCTGGTTCTGGACTCCCCCGCCATCGGGAACATCCTTCCTGCGTCTGTCTAGTCCAGTTAGAATTTTATAAGTTTCAATGAGATCCCCTCTCATTCTTCTAAACTCCAGCGAGTATAAGCCCAATCGACCCAATCTCTCCTCATACGTCATTCCTGCCATCCCAGGTATCAGTCTGGTGAATCTTCGCTGCACTCCCTCCATGGCACGACAAACTCTTGAAAATATCTCTCCAACTCTCCAGGACACTCAAGCAAGCTACGGGAGGACCATGGTAACTCATAACTCCTCATAATCGCGGCTGAATAGCAACTTATCCTATTTAACTGGAAATGTCCTCTTCACTCAGGAGATTGTCAAGTTTCTTTTTAAAGGATTACAGCAATTCCTTCCCCATTGCATTTTTCAGCAGTTTGTTCCAGAGAGCCAACATTCTCAGTGAAAAAAGTACTTCTAGCATCTACCCTAACTCTTTGCCAATGGACTATATATGCATAACCTCTGGCCCTATGATCCCAATCCCTCTAATAATCTATCTAACAGACTGAGTCCAATTCCATTATCTTTTGA
Organism: Somniosus microcephalus; assembly: GCF_052327205.1. Classification (NCBI taxonomy): domain Eukaryota; kingdom Metazoa; phylum Chordata; class Chondrichthyes; order Squaliformes; family Somniosidae; genus Somniosus; species Somniosus microcephalus. Next base: position 50,200,636 of record NC_140991.1, on the reverse strand, counting down.
AAAACCTCAGTCATGGTCATATTTTTTTCGAATCCTGCATTTCTCCAGATCCACATAACCAGGAGCTCTAGGGTTAGGTCTCACCGTGGTTATAGGAATATGGGAACAGGAGTAGGCCTTACAGCCTCTCAAGCCCACTCTGCCATTCCATTAGATCATGGTTGATCTGTATTTCAACTCCATTTACCCACCTTTGCTCCATATACTCTTAACTAACAAAAAATCTATCAATCTTAGTCTTGAAAACTTCAATTGACCTAGCATCCAAAGCCTTTTGAGGGAACGAGTTCCAGATTTCCTTACTCTTTGTGTGAAAATGTGCTTCCTGATTTCACTCCTAAATGACCTTTCCCTAATTTTAAGGTTATGCCCCCTTCTTCTGGATTCCCCCACCAGAGGAAATAGTTTCTCTCTATCTACCCTATTGAATCCCTTAATCATTTTACAGACTTTGATTAGATCACCCCCTCAACCTTCTAAACTCAGAGGAATAGAAGCCAAGTTTATGCAACCTGTACTCATAATTTAACCCTCTAAGCCCTTCTGGTGAATCTGCGCTGTACTCCTGCCAAGGCCAACATATTCTTCCTGAGGTGTGGTGTCCAAAACTGAGTACAGTACACCAGATAGGGTCTGGCTGAGGCTCTGTACATTTGAAGCATACTTCCCTTTGTTGCTTGACTGACCACACCCAACAAGATGCCACCAAGCAATTTTTGCAGACCCTGGCACAACTACCTGGTAATGACCATCAAGAACATCTTCTTAGGGTTTGGGTCAGCAGAGGGGAGCTCCAGAGCTAGGCCATCTGTAAACAACAACAACTAGCATTTATATAGCGCCTTTAACGTAGTAAAATGTCTCGAGGCACTTCACAGGGGCGTTATCAAACACCGAGCCACATAAGGAGAAATTAGGACAGGTGACCAAAAACATGGTCAAAGAGGTAGGTTTTAACTGAGAATTTCTTTGTCGCAGGTAATATACACAAATGCTGAAAGAGGTAGAAACACTCCACTCCCAACCAATTTTGAAAAGAGAGTGTCTGGTGTTGAATAAGCATTTGTAGTCTATATTCTTACTGAACATTCACTGCAACTGTTATCTAAAATAGTCCACTGATGGAGGAAATGGAATTTCTGAGAGGCTATAACGTGTCTGTAGTGTAGAAATAAATTTATAATCATACCTTTATACTGAAAATTGAAAACCATTTCTTCATTCTGTTACGAGGTACTCTTCTACTCTAATGCCTCCCAGGGCTACAGAACAGAAGCATAGGTCAAGACAATACACTCAAACTACCTCCACAGATCATTATACGTTTAGTATCAGGTGGACCAGGATTTCCCTGCTAAACAAATACAGATTGTTTCTGGATTAGCCAATAATAAATGATATTGCAATTGTTAATGGTGTAGCGGGTCATCCTTTACCTGGTTTACAGTAATTTACCTGGTCAGGCAGCCTTTTGCCACTGCACTGTGACCAATTCCAATCAGCGGTTTCGAATCGCTAAACCATCCTTCCAGTTCTGACTGGAGGAACTTATAATTAATGATATATTACAAACGGACAAATGGTCTGGATGCAAGAAAGTCAAATTTTATTAAAACTAAAGAAACTACACCACACGATCAAAGTAATCATGGTAAAATTGCTTAACAGGGGAAGGCAGACGGCAAAACAAGGGATAAATGGCTACAATATTAATTTTACAATCTTAGCAACAGTTCCCTTAAATTACCACCCCTTTACTTCTCACTAGATTGTCTTGCTAGTGGGTCAGAAGCCTTGCTCACCTGCAGTCCAAAGAGTAAAAGAGAAGAGAGAGATGCTTCTGGGAAGCTATCTTTTATACCCCTTTTTTGGGGGCCCGCCCAGATCTGATGTTTCTGGGCTAAAACAAAAGAGATCCAAACTGTCCACTTGTCTGGGATGGGTTTGGATAAAGTTGCAGTTTAAATGTGTCCATTGTCTGTGATGGCTTTCGAATAAAGCTGCAGTGGTTTGAATGTGTTCTCCCATTCATTTAAACGGATCCTCCTCAGTTTGGATGTGTCCACTTGATATACAAACAAATGCTAATAGCATTCAATTGCTTTGTAAACAAAGCATTGTCCTGTGGTCATCTGGAACCGCAATTGGTTGACAGTCTTGAGTGCTTAGCAAACAAAGTCCCTTTGTTCATGCTGGCAGTTTCAAGCACTTGATCTTAGAGTCAATTTCAGTGAATGGATGTGTGTAAACAACCCAGTGTGCTTGCTGTCCGATGATTGGCTGATTCAAATGGGCTACTCCCCAGTGTAAACAAACAGCTTGTAGGTTACCGGACCCGCCCAATACCACAGGGTGACTGACAGCTCGGGCTCCATTCAAACCCACTACAGGGCAGCACTGAGCTTTTTCATATGCTAACAGCCTGTCTGTTTCATATGCTAACAGCCTGTCTGTCCTTTTAATTCTGTTTCCATGAGGTCTGTTCAGCCATTTTTAACAGTCCAAAACTCAAGAGTACATCTTTTAATAAAATGTACAATCTTAAAGTGTGCGATTTTCACAATGTTCTTTGATTCCAGTGTCCAAGTGCTGCCCAGCTTACGAGCTTTTTAACGCAGCCTTTTGCGGTTCTGGGTAGGTTTTAAAACATTGTCCAACCCAGAGACAATTTAAATCACACAGGTCTTCGTCCACAATGTGGATTAATATTTCCCGATCTTCGGGGGCTGAGGGGATTTTGCAACCCTTACATTTCCTCCTTGGATACTTCCAACTTGCTTGTAGTATCCTCTTGAAGAAGTGAGCAAAATTTTCTGACCCCCCACAAACAATCATCCCCTGTATTTACCTATAGCTACCTATCACTGATCACCCGACCCATCTATTCCCCTCAAATCCGAGAAAAACCATGGTACGGTAGGCATCTACAGATACATCAATTACAAAATGTTACAATAGGGGTCTCATACCCCTGCACCACTTGTTACATTATAACACATTACAAAATGTTGCAATCTTGGTTATACAATGTAATCAAAATGATCACAAGCACAGAGAGAGTCCTACGCCTCTGCACTGCTTGGAACTGTAAAGCAAAATACAAAAATCTTCATTAAACATTTGAAACAAAATGCTGAAACATTTGAAACAAAATGCTGAAATAAACCCCGACCATCACGTGCCAATGATGGGTCACGAAATTCGAGTGGGTATTGCTCCTCCCACCCGGGCAGTAAATATTCCTTCCACTCCCCCCCCTTTAATGTTCTTAAACTTTTAAAACATACAGAATGGATTTTACAGAACAGTCTGATCTGCCAGCCCCGAGTCATTCCCTTGTCCCTTTGTGGAGGCGGGGTACCCCTCATGTCTCACAGACCGACACCGGGGAGTATGGGATCACGACTCCCAGTCCCTCCCTCTCCCGTCTTCCCTCGACTGGCTGCAGAAAATGATGGGTGCCTGTGTGGCGGCTCTCACTGGCCCCACACTCAAACTTGGATCCCAGATCCGGCCACCCACTCATCCTTCCCAGCCACACTTACACTCTAACTTTGCCCGTGGGCCCCGGGTGAGTTCCTCCCTTCCCCAAACGCACCCACGCATCTCTTGGGTCTCCCACTCCCCTTTACAATCTTTCCCGGGCCATCACCACCCACTCCCAGGGAACGCGTCCCTATCTGACAAGGCGCCCGCGCTTCCTCACCATGACTCCTCAATAGCGAGGTCTCCCGCAAGTGAAATTCGGTCAGGATAGTGCCAGCTGGGGCCATCTCTGCTGCATAGGATGAGTAGGCAGGTTCCTCCGGACCCTGTCCGGTTTCTCCCGAAGGTCGCTGTGGGGTCTCCTCCTGGATTTGTCCAGTGGCAAGGTGATCCCCAACATTCTGTATATCTTCATTTGATGCCCAGCTCAGGCTGGGCGAACAGGGCTGCTCCTTTGTCCACTCTCCTGCAAAAGAACTTAAAAGGACATGCAGCCAGGTCTCTCACTGACCTGCTGCCTTAGGTGGAGACATGGTCGGGTCCCTCGACCTCGGACCAAAATACAAGCATTTGGCACACTTATAAACTTAAACTTTAAACTTAAACTCAAACCTACTAGTTACATTCTAAACTTAAAATTTAAACTCCTTAAAAGCAAGCTATAAACATTGGTAACTTAACACAAAGCTATAATACAAATGCCACCCGTCTCCGGATGGCCAGGCTAATCTCTGGTGTCACTGTCACAGATTACTGCTGCCTGCAGCAAAGCTGGACTGCCTCCTGCTTCTTGTCCCTGGCAGCTTATGGCTGCTAGTTGGGGACCTCTGTGATCTGTTTCCTCCCGGGCTTGGGAGATTGCTCTTTGTGGCGGGTACTCTGGTGACCATCTTATCTTGGGCTTGCGGACCCACTGAGACCTTCTGAGGGGTGTCTCTGTGGGGGAAACTTTGGCTGACGGACCCTGAGCCTGGGTCACAGCACTAGCTGGCTGGGAACCTTCTCCCCCTGATGCAAACAGCCCGCACTGTTTAATATACCTGGCAGCCTGCCAGTTATCCGGGTTTGTCTCCTTTTCCCTACCCACTCCTGTACTGGGGGCAGGTATCCCCTTACCACCCGCTGCTGGTGGCTGAAAATCTTTCTCTCCAGGTCCAAAACCTGGTACCGGCTCCTTCCATATGTCCCCTGCAAGAGGAATTGCTATCCCTTCCTCCCCAGAGTCCCACACCATAGGGGGAACCACTCTAGAAGTGGACTGGGAAGCTTGTCCCTTTAAACAGGTGACTGCGCCTGCGCGAACCTCCTCCCCGGAGTCCCACAGCAGAGGCTGTGAAACCTCTATATTCAAACAGGCGACTGCGCCTGCGTGAAACTCCTCCCCGGAGTCCCATGGCAGAGGCTGTGAAACCTCTGTATTCAAACAGGCGACTGCGCCTGCGCGGGAAAACTGAAGCGGAGCCGCTGTGGTCACGGGCTGGGGAACTGCGCCTGCGCGAACCTCCTCCCCGGAGTCCCACGGCAGAGGCTGTGAATCCTCTGTATTCAAACAGGCGACTGCGCCTGCGTGGACCCAGTGTTGGGAAACCTCTCCTCTCAGGCGTGCGACTGCGCCTGCGCAGGGAAACTGAAGAGGAACCGCTGTGGTCACGGGCTGGGGAACTGCGCCTGTGCGAACCCAGTGTTCTGCCTTGAACAACATGCCCTCCCTTACAGTGAGAGGGGCTGTGCTGTAGGGGTCCTCTATCCTTTTGCCCTCCATCACTGCGCTAATTACTGCCTTTAGGACGGGGTCCTGTGCCTGGACCGTTTTAAGGTCCGGGGCCAACACTATTCCTGATTTTCCCTGTGTCCCATCCCTGCCTGTAATCGCTACCACTGGCCCGGACTCATATGGGTCCCAGAAAGTGCCTGCACGTGCACCCTCCTTGGCCAGCATATCGGCTTGCTGGTTGCCCTGGCTGCGGGGTTCTGCGGAGGAATGGGCTTTCACCTTATGGATGAAAACTGCACCTTCCTCCCCCACAGCTGCCAGGATTTTCTCCAGCAGGGGCTTTACTGTCAAGGGCTTCCCGTCGGCGGAGGTATACCCACGACGAGACCAGATGGCCAGGTACTCCGTACATGAGTTGCAAGTGAACATACTGTCAGAGCAAATCGTATACAGGGTAGGAAAGATGTCGGGGTGTGTAACCACGTACATCACCGCGGACAGTTCAGCCTGCTGGGCACTCATGGTGTTAGGGAGCTTGATTGCCAAGGCAATGTCTGCCGTTGGGTCAAAGATCCCGCAACCCGTGAGTCGTACTCCAGCGGATACCATGTTGGAACCTGTGGTAAACCACTGTTGTTGTTGTTGTTGTTGTTGTTACACACTGTTGTACCTATGCATGCCTCAACATGTCTCGGCTGGCTCCACCCACACAGGCCCAGGTATAAAGGTGATTGACCTGCAGCCCCCTGCCTTCTTGGAACCCAGTCAACCACGAGAGGCATGCTCTGTTCTTTGCTAATAAAAGCCTTTAGTTACTCTCTTAACTCTCAGTCTTTTATGAGTAATTGATAGCGCATCAATTTTATTAGCAAAAACAAAATGTCGACATTTGCTGAACAGCAGGCTGCTGCACCAAACGCTGAACAGCAGGCTGCTGCACCAAACGCTGAACAGCAGACTGCTGCACCAAACGCTGAGCAACAGGAGCTGCTGCGAGCCCTCAGACCAACATGCCTGGACCTAGACCCCCCAAGAGGCGGGTTCGGCTACCAAATTCGCGCATTGGCTGCGTTGCTTCGAGGCCTACCTGCAAGCCTCAACTGTGACCCTGGACGAAAACAAGTTGGAAATCCTGGCCTCAAAGGTGAGCCACCAAGTTTATACAATAATCCAGGACGCGACAACCTACGCGGCGGCTATCGGTCTGCTAAAAGGGCAATACGCACGCCCGGTAAATACGGTCTATGCCCGGCACCTCTTAAGATCCCGCAGACAGCAGCCCGGGGAATCGGTGGAGGCCTTCCTACGGGCACTACGGATACTCGGCCGAGACTGCGACTGCAAAGAAGCATCAGCCGCAGCACACACGGAGGGACTGATCCGAGATGCTTTCGTTGCGGGTCTAAGGTCTGACTACTCCCGGCAGAGACTGTTGGAAAAGGGAGAAATGGACCTGAGAAAGGCAGGGTCCCTCGCGCTCTCGCTCGACGCGGCCCACAGGAATATGGACGCCTTCTCCCCTAACCGCTCCGCAACGTGGACGCCACAACCTTGGGTCATGGGACCGCCACCTTCAACTGCTGCTGCGATGTCCAAGGCACAGAAATGTTATTTTTGTGGCCAGGCAAAACACCCCAGAGCACGCTGCCCGGCGAGAAACGCTACCTGCTCCGGCTGCGGGAAGAAAGGACACTATGTCAGCGCCTGCAAAGGTAAAACCGCTAACGCCAGCAGCGCCGCGTGCGAACCGTGGGGGCAGCCATCTTGTCCGCCATCTTGGGCTCCCCCAGCCGCGTGGGGATCGGGACCATGGGTTTTTCTCGTACTATGCTCAGTGGGTGCCGAACTATGCGGACAAAGCCAGACCCCTCATCAAGTCCACCTCCTTCCCCCTGACAGCAGAGGCCTGTGCAGCCTTCACTCTCATAAAAGGAGATATTGTGAAGGCCACAATGCACGCAGTGGATGAGTCCATCCCTTTCCAAGTGGAGAGCGACGCTTCCGACTTTGCCCTAGCTGCAACCCTTAACCAGGCGGGGAGACCCGTGGCCTTTTTCTCAAGGACCCTCCAGGGCCCCGAGATTCGACACTCCTCTGTCGAAAAGGAGGCCCAGGCCATTGTGGAAGCTGTGCGACATTGGAGGCATTACCTGGCCGGAAAACGATTTACCCTGCTCACTGACCAGCGTTCAGTAGCTTTTATGTTTAATAATAAGCAGAGGGGCAAAATCAAGAACGACAAGATCTTGAGGTGGAGAATCGAACTCTCCACCTACAATTACGATATCTTGTACCGGCCCGGGAAACTCAATGAGCCCCCAGATGCCCTATCACGTGGTACATGCGCCAACGCGCAGGTCGATAGACTGAAGACCCTCCACAATGACCTCTGCCACCCGGGGGTCACCAGGTTTTTTCACTTCATCAAATCCCGTAACCTGCCCTACTCCATCGAGGAGGTCAGGACCATGACCAGGAACTGCCAAATCTGTGCCGAGTGCAAACCGCATTTTTATAGGCCAGACAGAGCAAGCCTGATCAAAGCCACGCGCCCCTTTGAACGGCTGAGCGTCGATTTTAAAGGGCCCCTCCCCTCCTCCGACCGCAATGTGTACTTCCTCAACATAATTGATGAGTACTCCCGTTTCCCGTCCCTTGCTCAGACATGACCAGTACCACGGCCATTAAATGTCTGAATGACCTCTTCGCCTTGTTCGGTTTCCCTAGCTATATTCATAGCGACAGGGGCTCATCCTTTATGAGCGACGAACTCCGGAAGTACCTGCTCTCGAGAGGTATCGCTACAAGCAGGACCACCAGCTACAACCCCCGGGGGAATGGCCAGGTGGAAAGGGAGAATGCGACGGTCTGGAAGGCAGTCCTTTTAAACTTGAAATCTAAGGGCCTCCCGACCTCTCGCTGGCAGGAAGTCCTCCCTGCGGTGCTCCATTCCATTCGGTCACTGCTCTGTACAGCCACCAATGCTACCCCTCACGAGAGAATGTTCTCCTTCCCCAGGAAGTCCACATCGGGGACCTCGTTACCGACATGGCTGACTTCTCCAGGACCCGTCCTACTGCGGAAGCACGTGAGGTCCCATAAGACGGACCCCCTGGTCGAGAGGGTGAGCCTCCTCCATGCCAACCCTCAGTATGCTTACGTGGTGTACCCGGACGGGCGGGAGGACACAGTCTCCATACGAGACCTCGCACCTTCGGGTGCTCCCGAAACACCCCCCTCGCCATCCTCCACTACCCACGCCTACCCCCAGTACGCTTACGTAACGTACCCAGACGGGCGGGAGGACACAGCCCCCACACGAGATCTCGCACCTTTGGGTGCCCCTGAAACACTACCATTGCCATCCACCACTACCCACAACCCAACCCCGCTAGATGGCATGCCGCAGCCCCAGGACCCGTCATTGACCACCCAACCACTCAATGAGACGCCAGACTCAACGTTGGATGCTGCACCATCACCGCCGCCACCACGACGATCAGGACGGCATACAAGGCCACCTGATAGACTTACTTACACGAACCTTTAGTACACTTCACCCCGCCGGACTCAATTTTAAACAAGGGGTGAATGTGGTAAACCACTGTTGTTGTTGTTGTTGTTGTTGTTGTTACACACTGTTGTACCTATGCATGCCTCAACATGTCTCGGCTGGCTCCACCCACACAGGCCCAGGTATAAAGGTGATTGACCTGCAGCCCCCTGCCTTCTTGGAACTCAGTCAACCACGAGAGGCATGCTCTGTTCTTTGCTAATAAAAGCCTTTAGTTACTCTCTTAACTCTCAGTCTTTTATGAGTAATTGATAGCGCATCAGAACCGTCTACATAGATCTCGCGGCCCGTGGGATGTATCCCGGCCCGTAAACCTATGTTCACTTCCCATACCCCATCTATGGAACATCGATGGGCTGTTCCAGGGTATACCATATTGGCCGCAAGCTTTGGCTCGCAAAGACCCCTTTACCTTCAGATCCATCTGTGAGAGGAGAAGGGTCCAGCGTGCAATGCAAATGCTGCTGACTGTCCCATCTTTAATCCTCCCATCCAAAAGCATCTGAGTGGATGTGTGGTGTGTGAGGAGGGTGATGGGAGAGGTGCCTGCAAAGATCTGGGATTTCTTCACAGCCCAATATGTGGCTAAAAGGTGCCTTTCACATATTGAGTAGCTCCTCTCTACATCGGTGAGTATTCTGGAGGAATAGACCACGGGTCTCAGCCTACCGTGCCACTCTTGGAGCAGCACAGCACTCAGGCTATCCCCACTGGCTGCTACCTCCAGAAAAAGCTCCCTTTTCCCATCACTCCTAGGGCTGGTGCGGTCTGCAGGTCTCCCTTTAAATTAACAAATGCCGCCTGGCATCCCTCATCCCAGGACCACTCCACTCCCTTGTGTAGGAGATGGAGCAGAGGGGCCGCTGTGGCTGCATAGTCCTCTATAAAATCCCTGCAGTACCCCGTCAATCCCAGGAACGACCTCACCCCTCTTACTGAATTGGGAATCGGTAACTCCTGGACCGCTTCCCTCCTTGCCTTATCTATGGCCCTCTCTCCTGTACGGACAGTCAGACCCAGGAATTTAACCTCTTGCTGACTGATCTGCGCCTTCTTGGGGTTAACTTTAAACCCCTTTCTCTGCAGCAGCTCCAGCAGCTCAGCCAGTAGTGGGCCATGCTCCCCGACCGAGTCGGTAAATAAGAGCAGGTCATCCACATACTGCAGTAACTGAGTGGGCTGACTGAACTCTTTTAAACTATCCTTCATGCATTGGTGGAAGATGCTGGGGCTGTTGTGGAAACCCTGTGGCAGACAGTTCCAGGTATACTGCTGTCCCTTAAAGGTGAAGGCAAACTTATATTGGTCCTCCCATTTTAAAGGGATGGATCAGAATCCATTCAAAATGTCCAGCACTGTGAATGTGTTCGTGGATGCTGGAATACTGCTAATAAGATTAGCCACTGCTTCTACTGTGGGGGCACACGCGGGGATATTGCTGTTAAGCACCTGATAGTCCACCGTGGCTCTCCATGAATTGTCCGGTTTCCTAACCGGCCAAAGTGGAGAATTAACATGAGTGGCTATGGGCCTCAACACTCCCTGTTTAACTAAGGAGGTGATGGCTGCCTCCATGTTGGGTTCTGCCTCCTTGGGGAAATTGTACTGCTTCTGTGGTCGGGCCATGGGGTCCCCGTCTATTTTAACCTCAAACCCTGTGATCCTCCCGCAGTCGTGTTTATGGGTGGCAAACGCTGTGAGGTTTGCCTGCATGACTGCCTGCAGTGCCTCCGGGACACCATTTACCATGAGCCCAAGGTCGTAACCTTCTATGGGCTTCACAGTACACAAGGTCCCTTAACCCTCCTTGCCCGGGATGACCACTACACCTTCTTCCCTATCTGTGCTAGCCCCCCAAAGGCAATGGTTGCGGAGATCCACGAGGATCCCATGGCTCACCATGAAGTCGGCCCCTAGGATCCCCTTTCCTTCCTCCTTATTCCACTTTGCCAGGATGCACGTCCACTTAGTTTGGAGCGTGCCCAGACAGACTGAGAGAGGTCTGGAGGATACCCCCGCCTGCTCCTGACCGGTGAATCCCGATAGTATGTATGGAACCCCATTAGACAGAGGTGAGGTGGTGGGATTATCGGTATGGATCATGGTGCATGATGCCCCCGTATCCAATAGATAAGTCCCTGTAACCTTTTCTACCTCCATCTGTACGAGCGGTCTCTTCCATTCATCGTACCAGAGATTACACAGACGGACAGGCTGCGCGGGCTCCAGTCATTGTGGGGAGGCAGAGGTGGGCGAGGGGGCTGCAGCACCACTGATGGCAGCTACCTTTCCCTGATTTGCCCTGAGGAAAGATTTTATCAACTCCATGACGGACTCGACTGTATCGGGAGGAGTTTCTGTCTCTGCCTTCTGAGTTGGGGCTGCGGGGGTCCTGGCTTTATCGTCTCTCCCAGACTTTTCACAATCTCTGCGCCAGTGGCCATCCTCCCCGCACCTGTAATAAGTGACCTTGTTCTGGGAGGGACGACTCCCCTCCTGGCGCCACTCTTTCTTGTATTGAGCCCCAGGTTTAACCTCGTGGACCTTACCCTTTTGCTGGGGGGTCCCACTATTCCTACCATTCCTATATGCTACCGTGAGCTGTCAGATTACAGTCTCTTCAGTTGCTAGGGGGTCTCAGTGGTCAAACCAAGTATCAGCCTTTGCTTTTATCTGGGGCAGGCAATTGGACACCAGGCAACGAAGCCATTGGGTCTGCTGCCACTGGTTCAGGTGTGCCCTATCTTGTCCCCCTGTACACGCGCTGTTGTAGACTGGCCACAGCCTGTCTGCAAATGCTTGTGGGGTCTCCCCTTCCTTCTGCAGTGTTTTCCCTATGCGATCGAATGGACTGCCATCGTTCGCACACATGGCTTCCAGTATTTCCTCCTTTAGGTCCTCAAAACCATTCTGCCCTCTCTTAGCCTCATCTGAAAGGGCCTGATAGAACTTACTATCTACAGAGAAAAGCAACATTTTGGCTTTCTCTTCGTCATCACAGCCGTTAACACAGGCTGCCTGTTCTATCTCTTGGAAGTGCATTGAGGGGTCTCCCTTTTCGGAGAGCAGGGGAATATGTTTCACCAGGCCTCTGAGCTGTTGGGTATCATAGGGTACCAGATAGGTATGCTGAACAGCCCCTGGGTCATTATCGTTCACGGGCGGACCGTACCTCTGTTGTCGGAGGGGGTACACTGGTCCTGGTCCCCGCCTGCCTAGCGGGACCTGCTGGCATTCTCCTACCACCCCATTGTCCACCCCTTCTTGCTGCCAGAGCTCCTCAAAACTCGGAGCTGTGGGCTGCGGTCTTGGGATCTCTAATTCCCTAGCCAGCTCTGTTCTGGGTGCTGCCTGTGGGACGGTTTGATTTGGGCTGCTGGTATTGTCCGATGGACTTCCCTTCGGACTTATGAGACATACCATCCCGTTAGTCCTTAATAACTCCACACCCATGGGGTATGATCTGCTCCACTAAACCTTTGGTTGCAGGCCAGCTTATAAGCTGCCTTTACCTCCCTAACCATTTCCTCCTGCTCTGTTACTTCTGAGGTGAGGCGGGCATTCTCTTCCCGCAGTCTCATCTCGTTACTCTTTGCTTCTGTAATTTGGCACTTTAGAAACTCTATCTTGTGTCTCACGTGGCTTTTGCCCTCGCTAGCTTCTTGGGTGAGGTGTGCGTTTTCCTCCTGTAGCCTCATCTCACTGTCCCTAGCCTCTGTGACTTCCTGCACAAGGCGCTCTATCTCTGCCTGGCATTTCGTGACCTCTAGTGTGAGGCGTGCATTTTCTTCCTGCACCCTCATCCCACTATCTCTGGCCTCATTCACCTCTCTTATGAGGCGTTCTACCTCCGCCTGGCATTTTTCAAACTCTGACTCCCGATTCTTGGCCTCTGTAACCTCCTCCCGCACCCTCATCTCACCCTTCTTAACCCAGCCACCTATACTATAATAGGTCAGCTTACACGCTGCCGCTAACTTCTGCAGGGCTACCCACAGACTGAAAGCAAGAAAAGCAAGAGCTGATGCTTTCTCCAGATCCAGACCACTTATCATATCAAAAACTGCCTCCAGTCCTGCCGCGGTCGTCAATTTGTAAGGGGGCATCCTTTACCTGGTTTACGGTAATTTACCTGGTCAGGCAGCCTTTAGCCACTGCACTGTGACCAATTCCAATCAGCGGTTTTGAATTGCTAAACCATCCTTCCAGTTCTGACTGGAGGAACTTATAATTAATGATATATTACAAACGGACAAATGGTCTGGATGCAAGAAAGTCAAATTTTATTAAAACTAAAGAAACTACACCACACGATCAAATTAATCACGGTAAAATTGCTTAACAGGGGAAGGCAGATGGCAAAACAAGGGATAAATGGCTCCAATGTTAATTTTACAATCTTAGCAACAGTTCCCTTAAATTACCACCCCTTTACTTCTCACTAGATTGTCTTGCTAGTGGGTCAGAAGCCTTGCTCACCTGCAGTCCAAAGAGTAAAAGAGAAGAGAGAGATGCTTCTGGGAAGCTATCTTTTGTACCCCTTTTTTTGGGGCCTGCCCAGGTCTGATGTTTCTGGGCTAAAACAAAAGAGATCCAAACTGTCCACTTGTCTGGGATGGGTTTGGATAAAGTTGCAGTTTAAATGTGTCCATTGTCTGTGATGGCTTTTGAATAAAGCTGCAGTGGTTTGAATGTGTTCTCCCATTCATTTAAACGGATCCTCCTCAGTTTGGATGTGTCCACTTGATATACAAACAAATGCTAATAGCATTCAATTGCTTTGTAAACAAAGCATTGTCCTGTGGTCATCTGGAACCACAATTGATTGACAGTCTTGAGTGCTTAGCAAACAAAGTCCCTTTGTTCATGCTGGCAGTTTCAAGCACTTGATCTTAGAGTCAATTTCAGTGAATGGATGTGTGTAAACAACCCAGTGTGTTTGCTGTCCGATGATTGGCTGATTCAAACGGGCTACTCCCCAGTGTAAACAAACAGCTTTTAGGTTACCGGACCCGCCCAATACCACAGGGTGACTGACAGCTCGGGCTCCATTCAAACCCACTACAGGGCAGCACTGAGCTTTTTCATATGCTAACAGCCTGTCTGTTTCATATGCTAACAGCCTGTCTGTCCTTTTAAATTCTGTTTCTATGAGGTCTGTTCAGCCATTTTTAACAGTCCAAAACTCAAGAGTACATCTTTTAATAAAATGTACAATCTTAAAGGTGCAATTTTCACAAAGTTCTTTGATTCCAGTGTCCAAGTGCTGCCCAGCTTACGAGCTTTTTAACGCAGCCTTTTGCGGTTCTGGGTATGTTTTAAAACATTATCCAACCCAGAGGCAATTTAAATCACACAGGTCTTTATCCACGATGTGGATTAATATTTCCCGATCTTTGGGGGCTGAGGGGATTTTGCGACCCCTACAATGGACTGATGTAATTGACTTGCCTTGGTCAGCATATTAAAAAAAGTAAGACTTGCACTTATATAGTGCCTTTCACGACCACCGGACGTCTCAAAGCGCTTTACAGCCAATGAAGTATTTTTGAAGTGCAGTCGCTGTTGTAATGTGGGAAATGAGGCAGCCAATTTGCGAACAGCAAGCTTCCACAAACAGCAAGGTGATAATGACCAGATAATCTGTTTTTGCTGTGTTGGTTGTGTAAGATGCGCAAAATTTCTGCATTTCCCCGAAGGCTGTTATTAATAAACGGGACCCTGCGTGGACATTTTAAATTTAAAAAAGGGTACCCAAGATGGCACCCGTGCCTCATGGCAGAAAGCCTGTGGGATTCTAAAATGGATCCTGCAACGCAGACAGCTTGGGGGAAATCGAAACTAAGGCTGCAGGCTTTCTGTGAAGAGAAACTTTGTATTTTGGAACCAGACAGGTCTCTGAATTATGCATTAGACCGAATTGGAGACAAAATCTAAATTCAGTTTAGGTCTCTAGTTAAGGCCATCAAACAGTCTGCATATATTATCGGAAACAGATTAACCGAGCCATCGAGGCCGGACAAGGCCCATCAAGGAACTTTCAGGACAATACAAGTCAATTATCGGGCCGGTAGATGCGATTACCGGCCATCCAAAATCAGTTAGTATGGATTGCTACCATTACTTTAAACTAGCCCGCCAAAATTAAAACAAAGAACTAACCTGATTTGGCGCGCAGATAAGGGTTTTTGACGAAGGTATAATTGAAGACCCCCTCGGGTAGCAAGGGCTTTCGAGTCCGAGTGGAAGTTTTCGGTCGAGCGTTCGTGTTGGCTGGTGTGCTGGTGCTGCTCTTCGGCACATCGCCCTCGTGGCTGCCGCTCTTTCCCCGTCCCGCGCTTACCCCCTGGCCTTTGCCCGTGCCCTTTTTCCCACTCCATCTGGAACTGCCCCAGCACCGGGTCGGGCGGACATGGACAAATTCAGGCCAGGCCAGGCGGGACGCGATGAGGGGAGAAGGGAAAACCACCGAGGGGCAGACCAGCTGAAGAAGACCAAACAAGGGGAGGCTTCGAATCATCGGGCCTTCAGCCTCGGCCGACCTTCGAATAACTGCACACCAACTCAATCTGGCGGCTGTCGACGAAGAACCATCCCTGCAAGGTAAAGTACCCAAACAGAGACTTTAACTTTGGGATACATGAACCTGAACAATGCTCTTGCAGCGCCTGGAGGCCACGTGATGACGACAAGCTCCAGAGAGCACCAAGAGCGAACCCCGAACCCAACCGTTGTTTTGAGTCTAACAAACCTTTTGATTGGTGAGCATGAAGTTCTTACCCCTCATAGCTTAATCTAGTTAGGTATAAGGGGTGGGATAAGGATAAAGGGATTGTTAAGATAGTTGTTTTCCCTCGATGTGCCGTGTGTTCCCCATTCCCTGTATAAGTATATAAGTATTATTATGATTCTCTTGTAATTTTTGCCTGTAGAAGTGTGCACTAGTAATTCTTTTCCATGAGATTGTATTAAGTAAGTTTTCCTCTTCAATAAAATCTTGGTTTTGTTTGCATCCAACCACCTGTCTACTCGAGTCTTCGCTGTACCGCCGCCTTGTACCTAAGTCCGGTGTCTAGAACCCAGGGGCGTGGGAACGATTCAAAATGCTCACAAAACAGTCAGAGGCACAACTGACTGGGCACACGCACGCGCCAAGCAACACCAGCACCCGCCACCCCCTACAGTTGAGGGATAAATATTGGCCAGGACACCGAGGATAACTCCCCAGCTCTTCTTCGAAATAGTGCCATGGGTTCTTTTACGCCCACCTGAGAGAGCAGACGGGGCCTCGGTTTAACATCTCATCTGAAAGACGGCACCTCCGACAGTGCAGCACTCCCTCAGCACTGCACTGGAGTGTCAGCCTATCTTTATGTGCTGTAAATCCCTGGAGTGGGACTTGAACCCACAACCTTCTGACTCAGAGGCGAGTGTGCTACCACGCTTAAGAGTCTCTAAACCAAGCACAGACATGCATAGTCTTTATTTTTCTTATCTGGAGTTCACATGCTCTTCCCCAATTTACTTAAATCAAGAGAGTTTAGCCCCAGATAGGCCTTAGTGTGTACATTGTACTGCTGGAGTTTATCCAGTAAAACAGCACTGGCCAGCAGCAAAAAAGCACTGGCAAGCCAAATAGGGAAATATCCCAGCCCCCTAGTGATGGGTAACACCTCCCGGTGCTATTAATGAGACAGGCTGGCTGGTCAATCATCAGTTACACAATTGCCAGGAAGGGCTTACTTGCTTCCAAACTTCTACAGCCAGGTGTGTCATCTAGGCACTACCTCACCCCATCCCACCCCACCCCACAAGAAGGATATTCACTAGCTGGTTTCATGGAAATGACATTATGGGAGGGAAATTTCTGTTTTAACAAAAAATGGAATAATGCCTGTGTTTTCGTTCTCCCCCAAATAACCACCTGCTAATGAAATTATAGGAGCATGCAACATTAAAACATGCAATTTCAGAGAATGGGATTACAAAATTCGGCATTCTCCAGTTTTTAGTTAGCCATCACATATCAGCGATATGAAGAACATTAACATTTGTGTATCTGCATCGACAGCCAATACAAGAACTGTCCAAAAACAGGATAAACTCTTACAGAAATCATAAAGCATAAAGCATAAGAGCATCCCAGGGTAATTTCATCACCCACTCTGCTGAGTTCTCATTCTCAGGCATGTTACTGTAGGGGGGCACCAGGTTAGACACCTTCCAACAGAGAGGGAATGGGCAACAACTGCTGAGAGATTTACTCCCAAGCCACTCTTACAACAGTGGCCGGCTCAGTAAGGTATTACCAAAGGCCCAGGAGCAGGTTGCCCGTCTGTCTTCTTGGGCCTACGGAGATCAGGCGAGCCTGGAGACAGCAAAGGAGAAAAATATAGAAGGAGGTGATCCTCATTTTTTTTTAAAGGGGTGAAGTTTAAAGACGAAGGGGAAAATTAGTCAATAATTTTTGCGAAAAATTTAACATGGTTGGAAAAATGGCATTTCTCATTTTGTACTCTCACCAACTTTTGGGGTAAAATTAGCAATGGGGGAATTTCACTCCCGAGCCATTTTGAGACAACTCAAATAATTTTACTTGTGCTGTTCCTTCCCTTTCCCAGGCCAAATCTTCTTAGAAGTTTGTCAGAAAAAGGGGAAGAGACTGAGTTAATATAGTCAACAAGAGTTGTCACACAGCCTATAATTCTTGAACGGCAGCACCTCTATTGTGACAATTTTCCACTCTATTGTGGCTCAGGCAGCCGGTATTGTTTATCAAAAAATAATTTTTAAAATGGGCTCAGTATTATTGCGTGCTCGTCATGCAAGTTAATTTGATTGGTGAAGTTCATTTGAGTCAGGCTTACATGAACAAAGTCTGCCTAGCTCCTTCGCCCGCACACTGGTCTCTGTGTGCCAATCCGGCCCATCCGCCCTGATGTCAACAATCCTAGCCTCACTGCGGCTTCTGCACCACTAGGACTACTGACGTTCCATGTTGCTCCGGGCTGCTCTCTAACCTCTGCCAACCTAACTAGGGCACGCCTGCATTTGCTGCCGGTTTTTCCAATCACCCACTGCAGTCTCAGTTGCCCTACCATGAACATAAGAAGATAAAAAATAGGAGCAGGAGTAGGCCATTTGGCCCTTCGACCTGCTCTGCCATTCAATAAGATCATGGCTGATCTTCTACCTCAACTCCACTTTCCTGCACTATCCCCATATCCCTTGATTCCCTTAATATTTAAAAATCTATCGATCTCTATCTTGAATATACTCAACGACTGAGCCTCCACAGCCCTCTGGGGTAGAGAATTCCAAAGATTCACCACCCGCTGAGTGAAGAAATTTCTCCTCATCTCAGTCCTAAATGGCCGACCCCTTATTCTGAGATTGTGACCCCTGGTTCTAGACTCCCCACCCAGGGGAAACATCCACCCTGCATCTACCCTGTCAAGTCCTGTAAGAATTTTTTATGTTTCAATGAGATCACCTCTCATTCTTCTAAACTCTAGAGAATATAGGCCTAGTCTACTCAGTCTCTCCTCATAGGACAATCCCCCCATCCCAGGAACCAGTCTGGTGAACCTTCGTTGCACTCCCTCTATGGCAAGTATATCCTTCCTTAGGTAAGGAGACCAAAACTGTACACAATACTCCTGGTGTGGTCTCACCAGGGCCCTATATAATTGCAGTAAGACGTTTTTACTCTTATACTCAAATCCTCTTGTAATAAAGGCCAACATACCATTTGCTTTCCTAATTGCTTGCTGTACCTGCATGTTAACTTTCAGTAATTCGTGTACGAGGACACCCAGGTCCCTCTGAACACCAACTTTCCCTAATCTCTCACCATTTAACAAATACTCTATTTTTCCTACCAAAGTGGATAACTTCACATTTCTCTGTTGTGTATGTCCCTTTAAGGGAATAACTGGTCTTAGACTGCAGTACCGGCAGTGACCACCGCTGTATAAAAGGCCCTAGCAGGCTTCTGTAGTTTCAGTTTCAAGCTGCCTCTTGTTCAGTAAAGTACCTGTTAAACTGTTCTCCCGAAGTCCATGTATTATTGAGGCGTGGACTTTACAGTGGTGACGAGTAAGTTCGAACTCACCTGCAGTGTGGCATCATCTCACGGGGATCTCGCCTGAAAGGAAGGTCCTGGAAGGTCGTAGTCTGAGCAACGGGCGTCGACCGAGGGCAACCGCCCAAAGAATCCATCGGTGTTTGGAGAATTGCGGGAGAGACTGTGGTTCCAGCGAATCGTGCTGGTAGCAGGTAGCACGCTGACCCTTCCAGACTGCGGCGGGCTCAAGCTCGATCGAGCGGCTCTACAAATCGGGCCGTGCAGCGTCGCCGGGAAAAGAAAACAAGAGAGAGAGGGTGGAGCGCACAGGGCACGGTCGGTGCTCGAGAACAGGACAGCGGAGAGAAACTAAACGGGGGGGAAGGAAAGCGAGACGCGCCGAAGCTGCGGGTCGCCGCCATTACCCCGTAGAACGCTAGGAGCAGCGTGGCAGTAAGGGGAAGAAGCAAAAGCGCGGGAGGCGCCATTTTATCCCGTTGGGGAAGAAGCAGAAGCGCGGGAGGCGCCATTTTATTCCATTGGGGAAGAAGCAAAAGCGCGGGAGGTGCCATTTTAAATCACCCAAGATGCCGAAAAGTGGCAGTATCACTGCTTTTGACAACGAGGTAGAAGACTGGACCACGTATGTGGAAAGAATTGAAGTGTACTGCAAGGCAAATGAGGTGGCTGATGGAAAGAGGGCGTCGGTATTATTAAATCTGATGGGTGCGAGTACGTACGGCCTATTGCGGAATTTAATTACCCCAGCTAAGCCAATGGAGAAAAATTTTGAGGAGATTGTTCATATCTAACAGGAACATCTAAGCCCTACACCACTGCTGATAGCAGAAAGATTCAAGTTCCATAAAAGAAACCAGCACAAAGATGAGAGCAATGCTGACTATCTTACGGAACTACGCAAGTTATCGAAGCACTGCCAGTTCGGAGCAGGACTGGCAGACACCTTACAGGATAAGTTTGTCTGCGGGCTCCAGAGTGAAGGAACCCAGAAACGACTGCTTTCAAAAAAGGACCTGATGCTAGAACAGGCTTTCAGCGTGGCAGTATCCTACGAAGCAGCAGCACGGGGAGCTGCGGAAATACAACAGAAACCACAAGAATACAGCACGAACGAAATGGCGTATGGAGCCGAAAAGTGCTATCGCTGCGGCAGAACAACCCATGAGCAGAAGGACTGCTGGTTTAAAGACAAAATATGCAGGCAATGCGGGAAAATGGGACATCTAGCAAGAGTCTGCAGGTCGGGAAAGAAGACCAACACGACAAGAACTACTAAGGAACAGTACAGGAAAGTAAAGAAACTGACAGATAGTAGTTCAGAAGATCAGGAGAGTGATAAGGACTCCGGGAGCAGGTGACTAAGTTGTTTAAAGTTACACAACATGATCGCAAAAGAAGATCACCGAACCATTTGGGTCACCCTCATGATAGCAGGGTCCCCAGTGAAGATGGAATTGGACACAGGATCAGCCCTAACTGTCATGAATCGACGAGACTATGAGCGGCTATTCTCACACATACCCTTAAAGGACACGTTCATTGTATTGAAGACATACACGGGGCAAAAGGTCTACCCCAGAGGAAAAATAAGAGTGCCAGTTGAATATAACGGAAAGGAAACACAGAAACTATACATGTATATACTATGAGATGGAGGACCACCATTATTGGGACGTGAATGGATCCGAAGATTACAATTGGATTGGCATTCCATTCTGGCACTAACTGTGACTGACAAAAAAGATGATGACGTTGCACCTGGACATCTGTCACAAATTCTATCTGACGCGGAAGAGGTGTTCCAACAAGGACTTGGGACTCTAAAAGGAGTAAAGGCAACCATAAAGATTGAGGATAATGCAACCCCAAAATTTTTCAAGGCCAGACCGGTGCCATACGCGATAAGCCCAGCTGTGGAAGCTGAACTGGAGAGTCTGGAGCGTTCGGGGGTGCTGTCTAAGGTGGACTGGAGCGAGTGGACCACACCCATCATTCCTGTAATGAAGAAAGCATTGAGCAGCACGCCTGGGGAGCCAAGGAAGGTTCGCATCTGTGGGGACTTCAAGGTGACTGTGAACCCAGTCCTGCACACAGTGCAGTAACCGCTTCCGCGGATAGAAGATATTTTCGCCTCACTATCTGGAGGGAAACGTTTTACAAAGATTGACCTGGCTCAAGCGTATCTACAAATGGAGCTGGAAGAAGCATCTAGGAAATACCTCACGATAAACACTCACAAAGGCCTTTACCAGTACAATCGATTGGTATTTGGGGTAGCATCGGCCCCGGCTATGTGGCAGAGGGCAATGGAACAAGTCCTGCAAGGGATCCCGGGGACCCAGTGTTATTTGGACGACATCCTGGTTACGGGCGAAAATGAAAATGAACACCTTGCCAACCTGGAACAGGTGCTCACAAGATTGCAGGAATATGGGCTACGAGCCAACCGTCCCAAATGCGAGTTCTTCAGGAGACAAATCTCGTATTGTGGCCACATGATTGATGAGGAAGGGTTGCATAAGTCGCCGGACAAGATTGAGGCTGCAGTCAAGGCTCCAGCACCAGAAAATGTGTCGCAACTGAGGTCGTTCCTCGGGTTGGTGAACTACTACCATAAGTTCTTGCCGAATTTATCTACAATTCTGCACCCACTGAATGCCCTCCTTCAAACTGGTGTAACATGGAAATGGAGTGATGAGTGTAAGCGTGCCTTTCAGGAATGTAAATGCCAAATCACTTCAAAAGAAGTATTGGCCCACTACAACCCAACACTACCGATTCGGTTGGCATGTGATGCGTCACCTTATGGCATTGGAGCGGTTCTGTCACACAAATTCCTTGACGGTTCAGAGAGGCCAATAGCCTTTGCATCGCGCTCGCTAACCTCAGCCGAGCGTAACTACGCCCAGATTGACAGGGAGGCCCTCAGCCTGGTGTGGGGGGTGAAGAAGTTCAATCACTATCGGCACGGGCAGAAATTCACCCTACTGACTGATCATCAACCCCTGGTCTCAATTTTTAACCCAAAGAAGGGCGTTCCGGTGATGACGGCGCAACGGCTGCAAAGATGGTCACTTTTTCTAGGGGCACATCAGTATGACATAGAGTACAAAGGTACGAAACAACATGGAAACGCTGATGGGCTGTCGCGCCTACCGTTGCCTACGGCGGAAGAAGCACCTGCAGTGGACCCGGTGGAGATATTCCATGCGACCATAGTCGAATGTTTGCCTGTTACAAACGCAAGTATTGAGAAGGAAACCCGAAATGACCCGACACTCTCTCGGGTCTATGATTTGACGGTGAAGGGATGGCCAGCATATGGCGACTCACTGTTGCCAGCATTCTCGCCAAGAAGGGAACAGCTGTCAGTGTGCCGGGGAACCTTGATGTGTGGATCCCGAGTGGTAATTCCACCCAAGTTGAGAGATAGAGTACTCAATGAGCTTCACGAGGGTCATCTGGGAGGGGTAAAAATGAAGAGCCTAGCCAGGGTGTTTGTGTGGTGGCCGGGAATCGATAAAGAAATCGAGGATATGACCAAGAGATGCACAGGATGCCAGAAGGTCCAAAATGCTCCACCACAGGCCCCGCTACATCCATGGGAGTGGCCCTCATCTCCATGGCAATGGGTACACATTGATTTCGCTGGTCCATTTATGGACTCAATGTTTCTAATTGCTGTGGACGCCCATTCGAAATGGCCAGAGGTCATTAAAATGTCCTCCACCGCCACGGAGAAAACTATTGCAGTCCTAAGGACCGTCTTCGCCAGGAATGGGTTGCCAGAACAGATCTGTTCCGACAATGGCCCACAGTTTGTGTCTGAGGATTTCCGGAGGTTCCTGAACAATAATGGGGTGAAACATTACACATCTGCCCCATATCATCCAGCCACAAATGGATTGGCTGAGAGGTTTGTTCAGACCTTTAAAAAGGCCATAAATGCAATGTATAATGACGACATACCACTGCAACACAAGGTGGATAACTTCCTGTTTGCTTACGGAATGCGACACATGCAGTAACCAACCAAACTCCAGCCGTACTGTTTTTCAACCGGAGACTAAGATGTCGCTTGGATTTGCTCAAACCAAACATAAGACGAGATGTTGAGGATAAGCAGTTCCAGCACATAAATGAGAAGCCAACCAGGAGCTTCAAGATAGGGCAACCAGTCTTGGCCCGCGACTACCGAACAGAAAAATGGCAGCCAGGCACGATATGCACACAGCAGGGACCACTAATGTACACAGTGGGCATTGGAGAGAGCATCGTGAGACACCATGCTGACCAGATTCTAGAGTCACAGGAGCAAGCCAAACCTGTACCACAAGCATGTGCACCTGGTAATGAGCCCGAAGTACAGATTGCGTCTACCTCAGAACAGGGGTATTGGAAGCTGACGAACCAACCAATGACAATGAGCCAGAATTGACTCCACCGCCAGAACAGGATACTTGAGAAAGGCGCTATCCAGTCCGGGTCAGGAAGCCTCCTCAAAGACTGAACTTATAAATGACTATTCCAGTTGATGCATATATTACTGAGAAAATTGTAATTGTAATTAGTTATTATTTAGTTGTTAAATGAATGTTATGTACTGTTTATCTAAAAAGGGAGGAATTGTTGTGTATGTCCCTTTAAGGGAATAACTGGTCTTAGACTGCAGTACCGGCAGTGACCACCCCTGTATAAAAGGCCCTAGCAGGCTTCTGTAGTTTCAGTTTCAAGCTGCCTCTTGTTCAGTAAAGTACCTGTTAAACTGTTCTCCCGAAGTCCGTGTATTATTGAGGCGCGGACTTTACATTCTCCACATTATATTCCATTTGCCACGTTCTTGCCCACTCACTTAGCCTGTTTATATCCCCTTGAAGCCTCCTTGCATCCTTCTCATAACTTACATTCCCACCCAGCTTTGTATCATCAGCAAACTTGGATCTGTTACATTTGGTCCCCTCATCCAACTCATTGATGTAGATTGTGAATAGCTGAGGCCCAAGCACTGATCCTTGCAGTACCCCACTAGTTACAGCCTGCCAACCCGAAAATGACCCGTTTATTCCTACTCTGTTTTCTGTCCGTTAACCAATCCTCAATCCATGCTAGTATCCTGCTTCTGCCTTGCCAGTTGCATTTCACCTCGCAGGCGGCTCTTGCATCTGCTGCCATTTTTCCTGCCTCCCTACTCTCGTCAGGTTGCCTCTTTCCTGGGCCCTGCTGCCACTTCTGGGCTACTGGTTCTGTTTATCCCCGCAGGCCATTGCCTGTTCTGCTGTTGATTTTGCCCAACCACATACCCTGGCTAGGTTGGCTTACTCCACTCTTGGGCCTCGCTGCCTCTAAATCCTTGTAATAAAATTCAGAGAGATCTGTTTCAGTTAATCGAATGGCCTGAGCCAGCCGGAAAGAAGTTGTTGCAACAATTTCTTTGGTAGATCAAGTGGCGCTTTGAAAATTGCAGCTTTCATTTACGCTGCAAATAGCCTGTTTAAAACAGTAAACAAATCGCTCTTGCTTTACACAGTACCACTCCCCTTTGTATTAAACATTGTGTTAGATGTCTAATTATTTGGCTATTACCTCGTTCTGTTTCCCTTTGCCCATCTGTGTGCCATAATGGCTGAATTGGTAAACCAAAACCTGATTTATACTTTCAGGGATGCACTTCATAGTACCAGAATCTAAAGTTTGATGCTGAGAATTTCATCTTTCTCCACAGGCTTGTGAAAGTACTGTGCCAACAAGTTATTTTTTGATCAGAATAATTAATAGACTGGAACTAGTGCTCACAGAATCCACCTGGTTAAGGAGCAATTAATTTATTTTTTACAATATTTAGAAAAGAATGTTGTTCATGAGCAATGCCATGAGTAATCAGCTAGTATTTGATAAATTATATACTGTATGCAACCAATATCAGAGAATGATTTGAAGATTGTAATCTCATTTCTGGTTTTACCAATCAGAATTCTCCGCATATTTGTCACCAAGGCTAGGTTTGCAGTGTCTTAAATTTTCATCTGCCCCAAAAACACAAAGGTAAATAGAATTGTGGAGTAGGCCATGAGTGAAGGCCATTGGAGCAGGGTATAAATAGTTTGAGGAGGAAACTACAGGCATTTCTGGAGAGAGAATGGATTTAGGGATGCAGTGAGAAGGTGGGTCGGTGGAGTTAATCTGTCAAAATAGGGAATTGACTGTTTGGATCTATTGGCCTTTTCCAATTCTGAAAATACCTTGGTGGTTGAATTGCCTCAGAGCATCTCCCGCTCCATCCCCATAACTTTGCTGAAAGTTCAGCACTGACCCTTTGGGCTAGATTTTGTCAATGGGGAGCTTTTGGAGGCGGGACTCCCACTTTTCGGGTTTTAGTCCCGCCTCCATCGACTTGTGGCCAACCCATGCTATTTTCCCGTGATTGACCCAGTGGGCTTAGCAGGCCAATTAAGGGAAAATCGGATACAGGTGACGTCAGCGAGTGACGTTTCATCTGTCAAGAGCTATTGACAGATGAAATGTCATCATTTGACAGCTCTGTGAAGCTGACAAACACTGACAATCTGTCTTCTAAGTTGAGTCTTTACTCAAGACTCAATTAGAAAGCCTTCCTGAGCAGAAAGCAGAAGGCTGCAACTTTTGACAGTTCAGCGGCCATTCTACTTTCTGTGCTGGTGAGCTGAGGGACTCCCGAGATCTGAAGGGAGGAAGTCTGCAGGGAGAAGTAAAGGTAAGTAAAACTTATTAAAACACTTTACACACACCTCACATACTTACCTCTGCACACATGCACCCATCACTCACCTGCACACCAGACATCTCGGCCCCTCCGACCCCCGCAGACCGACGGCCCGCCTCGCTGACCCTGGCGAGGTTCGGAGCCGTCGGGAAGCCCACACTTCAGGGCTCAAAATAGGGATTAGCCAAAAAACTACCTGTTAACAGGCAGTTAATTGGCACTAATCCCCTTCCCGCCTCGAGGAGATGAGGCCCAGTGCGGGTTGGGTACCCGCTTCCTGGGAAGATGGCACGGAGGCGTGTTGGGGGCAGGATGGGTACCCGCCCCCAGATTCTGCCATTTTCCCGGCAGTCTCGGCTCCAAACCCGCCTCCCCAGGGCTAGCAAAATCGCCCCCTTTAATGTTGGGCACTTGGACTGTTGGAACTTCTTTCTAACTTGAACAAGTACCTAAAAGAAAAAAAGGCAGGAACTTATTACCAAGTTTCAAACGGTAATAGGATTTAGATGCTGCCTTTACTAATTCTGGGCATAGTGCCAAGCTGTAAAAGTCAATGCCAAAATTTCCTGGCACTCCAGCAAAGTACGGCTCTGGCAGCTGTTCCACCCAAATACTAAAGGTTACCAAGAAATTTCAACAAAAAAAATTCCAGGAAACAGAAACACTCAATAACTTTGCTGGGATCAGAAATACTAAAAAGGGATATTGATCAGATGTTAATTATCCCTTCAATCCCTTCTATATTTTCTACAAAGAGAAAGATTTCTTCTGTTCACTATCACAGTGAAATCAGAAACACATTTTCTTCTTCTCACATTTGCAAGTATACTTACACTCACATCTACAATTTTACTACAAACAGCAAACTGAGAACGTCTTCTATATAAATAAATCATAGCTGCATTTAAGGAGAAGCCAGATAAATACATAAGGGAGAAAGCCATAGAAGACTATGTTGATAGGGTTAGATAAAGTAAGGTGAGAGGAGGCTAGTGTGGAGCATTAACACCGGCATAGACCTGTTGGGCCAGATGGCCTTTTTCTGTGCTGTAAAATTCTATGTAATTCTATATAATTTTTTTTTTTTTAAAGAAAAATGCTGGAACTTTGCAGCTGGCACATCAGCATCCAAAAATAGAAAATATAAGTTAACATTGCAAGTAAAGTCCATTCATCACAACTGGCAAACCATCTACTTAATTATGGGATACGTTAGTGTAGTGATTGTGAGCTGGATTTTACCAACCTCGGCGGGTCCATGGCAGGCAACGTCGGTGGTGGGTCCCAGCCTTGCTGCTGGCTCCAGCCCGCTGTCCAAAATTATTTTTCCAATTGGGCTGGTTAAGCCCGCCCAGTACGTTTGCCGGCCAAGTGAATGAAGAAGGTCTCATGACATCATTCAATGACATGTCATCAGACAGTTTCCTTAAAGGGACCCTGCGCAAATTGATTTTGACATTTGTGCTGTCAGTGTTCTACAGCATTGAGGTGCTGCAAACACTGACAAGCACTGCACAGAGGTGCACGGCTGCACCCAGGCTCTCCCATGACTCCCTCCATATGCTTATGGAGGGAGTCACAGCACACAGGGAGGTTCTCTTCCCTTCCAATGGTCGGAAGAGACCTCCCCAGCACACCAACACAGCCTGGTTGCACATTGCACAGGAGGACACAAGCAGGGATGTCATCAGGAGGACCAGGCTGCAGTGGCACAAACCTTTCAATGATCTCAGTAGATCACGCAACATTACTGCAAAGCCACACTCAACCTCATCCTGCTGTGCCACTCATCACATCCCCATCATTCTGCCTTCCCTACCCTACTCCTGCACATCCTTACTCACACCAACTTACCTTGCACCTCCATCCATCCCTCTCTATCTACATTATCACTTCCCCATCTCACTAGCCAGCCCTCACACTCACCCTCATCCTAGTCCAATCATACCAACTAACAACACACAAGGGTAGGCACTTGTGTGTTTTAGCCAATGCTCATGTGAAGTTTCTGTTAATGTGCTGTCAAACATTCAAACCTTTATTTTCCACACTTTTTGTTCTTGGACAGATTTGTAGGCACCTTTGGAAGTGGTTTAGTGAGTTGCAGTGAATGGTGAGACATAACAGTACCCTCCTCAATGGTGATGAGTGTGAAAGGAATGACTTGGGCATTGTAGGGATGCTTTATGGTGTTGGTGTGGGGTGGTGCCAACCTGGTGCATCATGTGGCAGCCAGGGTGTAGAGCGTCAAGTGAAGTAAATCTGGCCATCGTGAGGCCATCCCTGGCGTCCCGGGCAGCAATGTGGTCGGGTGCTGATGCCCTCTGTTCTGTGCAGCATCAAGTGGTTGGTGTTGTTGTTGGTGCTGGTGGTGTGCCTGGTGATGCTGGTGTTGGGGCTGATCATGGTGGGATTCTGAGGACCAAGGTGAGATAGTTTCAAGGGAACCAATGCTGATGTAATAGATGGCAGGTGAACTTGAGATGACAGAAGTGATTGGTCAATGGTGAGAGAGGTTATTCCAAAGAGGTAACACTGGATAGAGAGTTTGTTCCAAACACTTGTCACCTGCATAAAGCTCAATCTGTCTTCCAAATGCAGTAAGCAAGAGCTTCTGAGCCTGGAAAGTGAACAGCTGTGAGATGGGAGCTTTTATAGCACATTTCCAGCTGTCGAGTACTGAGATGATTCCATGGCCATTCAACTCCTGCCCTGCTTAGCTGACATGATCCCCGAGTAGCATGGACCCCATGGGCAACCTGGTAAACTCTGAAGGTGAGCTGAAAATAGTTGTTAATCCTCTGTTAACAAGGTCATAATGACCTGAATTGCCTCCTCCACTGCTGCATGTTAGATCTGCTCAGGTCCTGACACGCTGTCAAAAAAAAAACACTTTCCCACCTGACCCACCACCGATCGCACCCGCTGACCCTCCCGGAAAATTACCCCCATGTTATGAGACTGGCAATCGGTAGAACGTGAGTTCAAATTCCACCATGGCCGTTTGAGAATTTCAATTCAGTTTAAAAAAGATCTGGTAATAAAAAGCTGATAGCATTAAAAATCAGCTATGAAGCTATCTAATTGTTATAAAAACCCAACCAGTTACTTAATGTCCTTTAGGAAAGGAAACCTACTATCATTACCTGGTCTGTGACTCCAGTCCCGCACCAATGTTGTTGACTCTTAACTGCCCTCTAAAGTGGCTGAACAAGCCACTCACTTGTACCAAACGACTACAAAGAATTGCAACAGAAAGTGCTGGAAACACTCAGCAGGTCAGGCAGCATCGAGGAGAGCGAAACAGAGTCAACGTTTCGGGTCAAACCCTTGGTCAGAACTTTTGCTATTGACAAAGAATTGCAGCCGGTTAAGAAGTCCATCACCACCTTCTCCGGGTGACTAGAGTTGGGCTATAAATGCCAGTCTTGCCCACATCCCAAGAATAAAAAAAGTCATGCATGTTGATTCCTGTATTGGAATTGCAGCTTAATAGGCTGCAAATAGGTTTTTTTTTAATTGGGAAGAGATGAAATACTGCTCGATGATATACAAAGATTATCTTAGTGAATCATTGAAAAGGTATTCAAAGAACAGCGTGCAAGTAGCTAGAAAAGACATGAGAATACATAGGAAGTGTTCCTAAATGGAAACAAATGAGGTGGAAGGTAGAATGGGAATGGGGGAAACAGGCAAGAAAATCCAGAGTGATAGCTATGGTTTGAAATTGCTGAAGTTAATGTTCAAGCCAGAGGGCTGAAGAGTTTCTAGGAAGGAAGACAAGGTACTGTTTGCTGAAATTTGCTTTGTGCTTGGTTGGAACAGTATCAGAGGCCAGACAGAAAGGTCAGAGTGGGAATTAGAGGAAGAATTCACGTGATGAGTCACACCAAGTTCATGTTCACATTTGCAAACAAAACTGAGATGTTTGGCAAAGCAGTCACTTATTCTGCATTTGGATTCCCCAGTGGTGAAGAGACTGCAATGTTAGCAGTGAATACTGCATATTAGATTGGAGCATCTAAAATGGTGTTTCACATAATCCAGGCTGACTGAAGGAATGCTGCACAGTCAGAGGTAGAAACATAGAATATAGGAGCAAGAGTAGGCCATTCGGACCCTCGAGCCTGCTCCGCCATTTAATGAGATCATGGCTGATCATTCAAATTCAGTACCCTGTCCCTGCTTTCTCCCCATATCCCTTGATCCCTTTAGAATTAAGAAATATGTCTATTTGCAAAAAAATATATATATATCTAACTCCTTCTTGAATATATTTAATGAATTGGCCTCAACTGCCTTCTGTGATAGTGAATTCCACAGGTTCACTACTCTCTGGCTGAAGAAATTCCTCCTCATCTCAGTCCTAAATGGCTTACCCCTTATCCTTAGACTGTGACCCCTGGTTCTGGATTCTCCTGCCATCGGGAACATCCTTCCTGCATCTAGTCTGTCTAGTCGTTAGAATTTTATAAGTTTCAATGAGATTCCCTCTCATTCTTCTAAACTCTAGCGAGTATAAGCCTAATCGACCCAATCTCTCCTCATACGTCATTCCTGCCATCCCAGGTATCAGTCTGGTGAATCTTCACTGCACTCCCTCCATGGCAAGAACATCCTTCCTCAGATAAGGTGGCATAGTGGTTAGCACTGTTGCCTCACAGCGCCAGGGACCCGGGTTCGAATCCGGCCTCGGGCGACTGTCTGTGTGGAGTTTGCACATTCTCCTCGTGTTTGCGTGGGTTTCCTCCGGGTGCTCCGGTTTCCTCCCACAGTCCAAAGATGTGCGGGTTAGGTTGATTAGCTATGATAAATTGACCCTTAGTGTTAGGGGGATTAAATACGTGGGGTTACGGGGATCGGGTGGGATATGTGTCGGTGCAGGCTCGATGGGCCGAAATGGCCTCTATCTGCACTGTGGGTTTTCTGTGATTCTGTGATAAGGCAACCAAAACTGCACACAATACTCAAGGTGTGGTCTCATCAAGGCCCTGTACAACTGCAGCAAGACATCCTTGCTCCTGTACTCGAATCCTCTCGCTATGAAGGCCAACATACCATTTGCCTTCTTAACGGCCTGCTGCACCTGCATGCTTACCTTCAGCGACTGGTGCACAAGGACACCCAGGTCTCGTTGCACTTCCCCTTTTCCCAATCCATTGCCGTTCAAATAATAATCTGCCTTCCTGTTTTTGCCACCAAAGTGGATAACCTCGCATTAAAAACATTATACTGCATCTGCCATGCATCTGCCCAATCACCCAACCTGTCCAAATCATACTGGAGTTTCTCTGCTTCCTCCTCGCAGCACACATGCCCACCCAGCTTTGTGTCGTCTGCAAATTGGAGATATTACATCTAGTTCCTTCGTCTAGATCATTAATATATATTGTCAATAGCTGGGGTCCTAGCACCGATCCCTGCGGTACCCCATTAGGCACTGCCTGCCACTTGGAAAAAGACTTGTTTATTCCAAATCTTTGCTTCCTGTCTGCCAACCAGTTCTCTATTCAATTCAGTACCTTACCCCCAATCCCATGTGCTTTAACTTTGCACGCTAATCTCTTATGCGGGAAAGCCTTCTGAAAGTACAAATACACCACATCCACTGGTTCTCCCTTATCTATTCTACCAGTCACATCCTCAAAAAATTCCAGTAGATTCGTCAAGCATGATTTAACTTTTGTAAATCCATGTTGAATTTTTCCGACCCTGTCGCTGTTTTCCAAGTGCTCTGCTATTACATCTTTTATAATGGACTCTAGCATTTTCCCCACTACCGATGTCATCAGGCTTACCAGTCTATAATACCCCGCTTTCTCTCTACCACATTTTCTTAACAGTGGGGTTACATTAGCTACACTCCAATCCATGGGAACTGTTCCAGAGTCTAGAGAATTTTGGAAGATGACCAGCAATGCATCTATTATTTCTAGGGCCACTTCCTTAAGTACCCTAGGATGTAGATTATCAGGCCCTGGGGATTTATCGGCCTTCAATCCCGTCAATTTCCCTAACACCATTTCCCTACAAATACTGATTTCATTCAGTTCCTCCCTCTCATTAGATCCTATGTTCCCTGACATCTCTAGGAGGTTATTTGCATCCTCCTTTGTGAAGACAGAACCAAAGTATGTATTTAATTGGTCTGCCATTTCTTTGTTCCCCATTATAAATTCCCCTGATTCTGACTGCAAGGGACCTACGCTTGACTTCACCAATCTTTTTCTCTTCACATATCTATAGAAGCTTTTACAGTCAGTTTTTATGTTCCCTGCAAGCTTACTCTCATACTCTATTTCCCCCCTCTTAATTAATCCCTTTGTCCTCCTTTGCTGAATCCTAAACTGCTCCCAATCCTCAGGTTTGCTGCTTTTTATGGTCAATTTATATGTCCTCTCCTTGGATCTTATGCTATCCCTAATTTCCCTTGTTAGCCATGGTTGAGTCACCTTTTTTGTTTTATTTCTATGTCAAACAGGGATGAACAAATTCTGTAGTTCATCCATGCGATCTTTAAATGTTTGCCATTGCCTATCCACCATCAACCCTGTAAGTAACTTTCCCCGATCCATCCTAGCCAACTCGCACTTCATACCATCGTAGTTTCCTTTATTTAAATTCAGGACCCTAGTCTCTGAGTCAACTACTTCACTCTCCATCTTAATGAAGAATTCTATCATATTATGATCGCTGCTCCCCAAGGGGCCTCGCACAACAAGATTGCTAATTAATCCTTTCTCATTACATAATACCCAGTCTAAGATGGCCTGATCTCTAGTTGGTTCCTCGACATATTGGTCCAGGAAACCATCCCGTATACACTCTAGAAATTCCTCCTCCACGGTATTGTTACTAATTTGGTTAGCCCAATCTATATGTAAATTAAAGTCATCAATGATAACTGCTGTGTTCTTATTGCACGTGTCTCTAAATTCCCATTTAATGCCATCCCCAACTTCAGAATTACTGTTTGGGGGTCTGTATACAACTCCCACTAACGTTTTCTGTCCCTTGGTATTTCTCAGCTCTACCCATACAGATTCCACATCATCAGAGCTGATATCCTTCCTTACTATTGTGTTAATTCCCTCTTTAACCAGCAACGCTACCCCACCTCCTTTTCCCTGTTGCCTGTCTTTCCTGAATATTGAATACCTTTGGATGTTGAATTCTCAGCCTTGGTCACCCTGGAGCCATGTCTCCATAATCCCAATGATATCATATCCATTTACATCTATTTGCACAGCGAATTCATCCATCTTATTACGAATGCTCCTCGCATTAATACACAAAGGGGGAGAAATTCGGTTGGTAGCGCCAGCAATTAACGCCTAAAGAGGCCGAGAAGTGGGGCGTTAGCCAATTTTCGGCCGGGCGCAGTGAACCCAGCGCCTCCTGCCATATTGAGTGGGTTTTAGCGCCGGCGCTAAATCTTAGCGCCTGCTCGCGGGCGCAGGCAGATCATGACGTCATTTCAGTGTGCAACGCCTTTTTGGCGCCCTGGACCGGAAATTCAGCACCCCTTCGTTCCGCCTGGCGCTAATAAGGACCGCTTACTGGAACGTTCCCCAGTCGCTCTCGGGCTTAGGGGGGCGCTCTTTAAAGGGGACTGCACTGGTATAAAAGTGACAGCCATTTTGGGAGCATAACTTCTTTGAGATTTTCACAGAGTTGCAGAGTTGCACTCTGAGAGCCATATCACTAGTGACCCAGCGCTACCAGAGGACCTTCAGCCTTCAGACCATCACCCTGCTGCTGGGCCCTGTATAATTTCTTGTTATCTATTATTATGGGGGCTGCTTTGGAGGGGAACGTCCTGCTGCTCGACCATCTGGAAAGGGCACAGAGACGGAGGGAGAGAGGGCCAGGAATGGCCAGATGGAGGAGGGCCAACAGACGTCGCCACGCCAGACCTTACGCTGCCAGGGTGTTCAGGCAGCAGTTCTCTTACCTCAACATGTCAGAGGAGCAGTGTCTTAGGAGGCTGCGATTCAGAAAGGAGGTGGTAACTGAGCTGTGCCACCTGCTTCAGGCAGATCTTCAGCCGCAGATAAGGTGCAGGACCTCTCTGTCGGTGGCTGTCAAGGTTACAGTAGCACTGAATTTCTATGTGACTGGCTCCTTTCAGGCAGCAACTGAGGACATTGCCAACATCTCCCAGTTTGCGGTGCATAGCTGCATCCAGCAAGTAACAGATGCCCTGTTTAAAAGGCGGCAGCAGTACATCTCCTTCACTGCGGCACCAGAGAAGCAGCGGAATGCGCAGAGGGCTTCGCGGCAATAGCGGACTTCCCCATGGTGCAGGGCGCCATTGACTGCATGCACGTGGCTTTGCGGGCGCCTGTTTTGAATCCTGAGGACTTCCGCAACCGCAAGGGGTTCCACTCCTTGAATGTGCAGCTGGTCTATGACCACCGGCAGCTGATCCTCGCGATCAATGCTCAGTTCCCAGGCAGCAGCCACGACACATTCATCCTGCGCCAGACTTCAGTAGCAGACCTTTTCGAGGCCCCGGCTCACCCAGAAGGCTGGCTTCTCAGTGACAAGGGCTATCCTCTGTGCCCATGGCTGATGACCCCGCTCCGTTCGCCCAGCACCCCTGCAGAAGAGCACTACAACATCAGCCATCAGGTGACGAGGAACATTGTGGAGCACACAATTGGCGTGCTGAAGCAGCGGTTCTGCTGTTTGGACCATTCGGGAGGTGCCTTGCAGTACTCACCAGAGTGAGTCTCCCACTTCGTCGTTGTCTGCTGCATGCTCCATAACCTCGCCACCCTGCGCATCCAGCCAATGCCAGCAGACATTGAAGGACCAGCAGAGGAGGAGGAGGAGGAGGAGGAGCAGGAGGAGGAGCAGGAGGAGGAGGAGGAGGAGGAGGACCAAGACGGGAGGGGCCCAGAAACTGGAAGGGCCGTCCGTCAGAGGCTGATAAGGAGTTGGTTCTAGGCCCCTCTCACGGAATGCTTGGTGCCAATCGAAGACCAGGAATGGAACCATTCGGATAACCCAAAGCCTATGAAGGCCAGTATGAATGTAAATAGCAGACATGGCCAATGGCAATAAAATAATTTGTTTATTTTGAAAACTGTGCTTCCTTCCAACATGACAAAGCAATGGCACCAGAAAGCTTAACTAACAAACTAACACATAAGTGCCTCGCACACCCGGGAGACTATCCAAAACATTACTAACATTCAGACCAAGTGACTCGCACACCTGGGAGACTATCCAAAACATTACTAACATTCAGACCAAGTGACTCGCACACCCGAGAGACTATCCAAAACATTACTAACATTCAGACCAGCATCCACGGCCTTGATTTCTAGAAATAAGACGTCTCAGCAGCACCTTCTACTCTTTCCCCTTTGATGGTGATCTACTTCTCTTGCGAGAACGGCCCCTTCCCTCCCTGCAGCTCCTCCGTAATGGGACCCCAGTGGCAGCATGAAGGCTGGGGGACGCCTGCTGACTGTCCGAAAGCGCAGATGCTCCTGAGGGACGGCCTGATGGACTCTGGGCTTGGAGGGCCCGGATGCTGACTGCTCCAACTGGGCATGGGTGGAAGCAGTCTGCCCTGCAGGTGATGGCAGCTGCAGTGGAGACATGCCAGCAGTGGCATCAGGAATGCTGACATCCTGAGAGCGGACACCTGCTCCATGGTCGGCCGACACACTGGCACTCTGACGGGGCAGCACCGCAGCATGCAAAGCAATTGGCTGGTCCACAGATTGCTGGCCTGCTGTGGTGCTGCAAGGGCCCTGGGTAATCCTGTCTGATCCATCGAGGGTGGCAGCAGTCAGTGCTCCTTTCAGGCAGCAACTGGGGACATTGCCAACATCTCCCAGTTTGCAGTGCATAGCTGCATCCAGCAAGTAA
This sequence comes from Somniosus microcephalus, assembly GCF_052327205.1. Lineage (NCBI taxonomy): Eukaryota > Metazoa > Chordata > Chondrichthyes > Squaliformes > Somniosidae > Somniosus > Somniosus microcephalus. The sequence goes on along the minus strand of NC_140991.1, from coordinate 50,165,151 downwards.
CAGATGCCCTGTTTAAAAGGCGGCAGCAGGACATCTCCTTCACTGCGGCACCGGAGAAGTAGCGGGAGCACGCAGAGGGCTTCGCGGCAATAGCGGACTTCCCCATGGTGCAGGGCGCCATTGACTGCATGCACGTGGCTTTGCGGGTGCCTGTTTTGAATCCTGAGGACTTCCGCAACCGCAAGGGGTTCCATTCCTTGAATGTGCAGCTGGTCTGTGACCACCGGCAGCTGATCCTCATGATCAATGCTCAGTTCCCAGGCAGCAGCCACGACGCATTCATCCTGCGCCAGACTTCAGTAGCAGACCTTTTCGAAGCCCCGGCTCACCCAGAAGGCTGGCTTCTCAGTGACAAGGGCTATCCTCTGTGCCCATGGCTGATGACCCCGCTCCGTTCACCCAGCACCCCTGCAGAAGAGCACTACAACGTCAGCCATCAGGCGACGAGGAACATTGTGGAGCACACAATTGGCGTGCTGAAGCAGCGGTTCCGCTGTTTGGACTATTCGGGAGGTGCCTTGCAGTACTCACCAGAGCGAGTCTCCCACTTCATCGTTGTCTGCTGCATGCTCCATAACCTCGGCACCCTGCGCACCCAGCCAATGCCAACAGACATTGAAGGACCAGCAGAGGAGGAGGAGGAGGAGCAGGAGGAGGAGCAGGAGGAGGAGGAGGAGGAGGAGGAGGACCAAAACGGGAGGGTCCCAGAAACTGGAAGGGCCGTCCGTCGGAGGCTGATAAGGAGTTGGTTCTAGGCCCCTCTCACGGAATGCTTGGTGCCAATCGAAGACCAGGAATGGAACCATTCGGATAACCCAAAGCCTATGAAGGCCAGTATGAATGTAAATAGCAACAAGACCTGGACAACATTTAGACTTGGGCTGACAAGTGGCAAGTAACATTTGCACCACACAAGTGCCAGGCAATGACCATCTCCAACAAGCGAGACTCCAACCATCTCCCCTTGACATTCAATGGCATTACTGTTAGATCCGTGGTTCAGTGGATAAATAATTACACAGATGCTGTACATAAACAAATAACAGGTCTTTACTGGAGGAGGGTAATTTCTAGACTGGGGTACAGAGGCATGCGCACAGCTTATATACCGGTGTGGTTCCTGCCGGTACTACAGTATACAGGAGCTGTAAAAAGTAGTTCTGACTTAAAGCACATACACTACAATTACCATCGCTGAATCCCCCACTATCAACATCCTGGGGGTTACCATTGATCAGAAACTGAACTGGACCAGCCATATAAATACTGTGGCTACAAGAGCAGGCCAGAGGCTGGGAATTCTGCGGTGAGTGTCTCACCTCCTGACTCCCCAAAGCCTTTCCACCATCTACAAGGCACAAGTCAGGAGTGTGATGGAATACTCGCCACTTGCCTGGATTAGTGCAGCTCCGACAACACTCAAGAAGCTCGACACCATTCAGGATAAAGCAGCCCGCTTGATTGGCACTCCATCCACCTTCAACATTCACTCCCTCCACCACCGGTGCACTGTGGCTGCAGTGTGTACCATCTACAAGATGCACTGCAGCAACTCGCCAAAGCTCCTTCAACAGCGCCTTCCAAACCCGCGACCTCTACCACTTAGAAGGACAAGGGCAGCAGACGCATGGGAACATCACCACCTACAAGTTCCCCTCCAAGCCACACACCATCCTGACTTGGACCTGTATCGCCGTTCCTTCACTGTCGCTGGGCCAAAATCCTGGAACTCCCTTCCTAACAGCATTGTGGGTGTACCTACACCATATGGACTGCAGCGGTTCAAGAAGGCGGCTCACCACCATCTTCTCAAGGGCAATTAGGTGTTGTGTCGGTACCTTTCTACCTAGACACAATTTAGGACTCAGAACTCAGAGATTCAAACATGAAGTGCTTTATTGGAAGGAAAGGAAGTTCTGGCAAGTTCCGAACAAAGAGAGCTAAACTTAACCGAGAGAATACCCAACCATTTATCTCCTGTGACAGCGCCACCACAGGTGGGAGGAGAACACACAATAGAACACACAACACATAACATTTCCTCCCCTCTTAAATGGAAGGTCCACATTATTCCTCAATAGGTAAGTTACTTTCAATACACTCAACTAACCTAGGGTAGAGGTAGACTGCCTCAAACCCTGACTTTACCCTGGGGTTTATTCTGCCCCAGTCTTGTGGGTAAGTCACTAAGCCTACAGACCCAAGCGTCTTGGAGGCCGCCGCTCTCTGACAGGATACCGGCGGTCATCGCTGGCTTCCACAGCAGTAGGCATTGACACAGGCCTGGATGGAGAAGGTGCCTGTGTCAGTTGAAAGTCAGGAGTTTGCACAGGTGGAACAGTCTCTTTGACTTCCTGTGTTGGAGAAGAGCACTGTGGCAAAGGATGCTGGTTTGCGGTATCATTCGGAAACAGTTCAGGCCAACCAGCCGTTGGAGCCTCTGTGGCTGTCTCTGCTCCTAGCAACAGTTGATCTGTGTGTCTTCTCCAGACGACGTCCTCAGCAGTCTCAACCGTGTAAGACACAGGGCCCATCTGCGCGATCACCGTAGCAGGAACCCATTTCGGTCCAGTGTTGTAGTTTCGAGCTAGGACGTGCTCTCCCGGATGAAACCATCTCTCCTTGGCTCTTTTCTCTCTCTTCTCAACTTGAGCTTGTTGTTGACAATGGACAACCTGCTCTGCCCTTGGAGGTTTGAGTAAGTCAAAACTTGTCCGCAACTGCCTCTTCATCATGAGCGAAGCGGGGGAAGTTTTGGTTGTGGCATGCGGCTTGTTCCTGTAGGACAACAGGAAGCTGTTCAGACGTTGGTGGATTGAGCCCTGACCTTGCGATGCCTTCAAGGCGTGCTTCAAAGTTTGCACGAACCTTTCTGCCTGGCCGTTAGTAGAGGGATGATAGGGCGCAGACCTGATGTGTTGGACACCATTCACATGCAGGAAGGTTGCAAACTCCTGTGATACAAATTGTGGACCATTGTCACTTACGAGTTGTTCCGGTGAGCCATAACGGCTGAACATCTCACCAAGTTTCTCAATTGTTTTCTCTGCCGTGGTAGACCTCATCACAGCGACCTCTGGCCACTTGCTACGAGCGTCCACAACCAGCATAAACATCTTCCTTTCGAAAGGACCGGCAAAGTCCACATGTACTCGCTGCCACACTTCTGCAGGCCAATCCCAGGGGTGTAGGGTTGCCAGCTGTGGAACATTCCGGACCCTTTGACATGGGGAACATGTTTTGGCTTTCTCCTCAATATTCCCATCGAGACCTGGCCACCAGAAGTAGCTTCTTGCCATTTTCTTCATCCGAACTATCCCACTGTGGCCTGTATGAAGTTGTTGCAGTATAGGTTCCCTCAGAGGTGGCGGAATGATGACACGGCGTCCCCAAAGAAGACAACCTGCCTGGACGGAGAGCTCATTTCTTTTTGAAACGTAAGGTTTCAAACTAGGAGAATCTCCTATCGCTCTCCCTCGAATGACATCGTCCATTACCTCAGACAGGACTGGATCGTTGCGGGTGTACCTTCGCACCTGAACTGCAGTGACAGGTGCTCCCTCCACTTGTCTGAAGTAGAAGATTTCTATCTGACGAGGCTCTGGGGGAGTAACAGGCAAGGGTAGCCTCGAGAGACCGTCTGCGTTGCCGTGCAAGTCTGATTTGCGATATTTGATGTCGTATGTGTGTCCTGGCAATAGTAAAGCCCACCTTTGCATCCTGCTTGCAGCGAGAGACGGAATTCCGGTGTGGGGCCCGAAGATTGAAGTCAATGGACGGTGGTCTGTCAGGAGTGTGAACCTTCTCCCAAACAGGTACTGATGAAATTTTCAAATTCCAAAAACGATTCCCAAGGCCTCGCGCTCGATCTGCGCATAGTTACTCTCGGCCTTGTTCAAGGTGCGTGATGCGAAGGCGATAGGTTTCTCTTCACCTGAAGGCATGATGTGGGATATGACTGCTCCCACACCATATGGTGATGCATCACATGCTAGCTGTACGGGTAGCTTTGGGTCGAAGTGTGTCAGGACCTCCGAATTCAGCAATGCTTTCTTTGCTTGGGCGAAAGCTTCGTTGCACAGTTCAGTCCATTTCCATGTTTTGCCTTGACATAGCAACTGATGTAATGGCTTCAGCAACGTTGCTAAGTCTGGAATAAACTTCCCATAGTAGTTAAGTAGCCCCAGAAATGAACGTAACTGGCTCACATTCTGGGGTGCTGGGGCCTCCACGATCGCCTTGACCTTTGGCGGCGCCTTATGCAGGCCAGTAGCGTCAATCACATGCCCCAGGTACTCAACTGAAGACTGAAAAAATTCACATTTGTCTTTACGAACTCTGAGTCCGTATTCTTTCAGTCGTTGTAGTGTCGCATCCAAGTTCAGAAGATGATCCTCCTCATTTGTCCCAGTGACAAGGATGTCGTCCAGGTAGCACTGGACTCCTGGCAGTCCACTCAAAATCTGATCCATTGCCCTTTGGAATAGAGCAGGGGCCGACGTAATTCCAAACGGAAGGCGGCAGTACCTGTATAGCCCCTTGTGTGTCACAATTGTCAGCAGCTCCTTTGATTTGTCATCGACATGCATTTGTAGATAAGCCTGGCATAAGTCTATTTTGCTGAACTTTTGCCCTCCGGCCAGGCCAGTAAAAAGATCATCAATGAGGGGAAGAGGATACTGTTCCACAGACAGCACCGGGTTAATAGTCACTTTAAAATCCCCGCAGATTCGAACAGATCCATCCTTTTTCAGGACAGGAACAATGGGTGTGGCCCATTTGCTCACGCTCACAGGCTCCAGGACTCCATTCTCGACTAAGGCCTCCAAGTTAGCCTCAACTTTTGGCCTAATTGCATAGGGTACAGGTCGGGCTTTGTGAAACTTCGGCTTACTGTCAGGTTTAATGTCCAGTCTCACGCTGATCTTTTTCATGCTCCCAAGTTCCCCATTGAAGAGTTCTGCATGTTTGTTTAACACTGCAGTCAGACCTGACTCCCCTTTTGACATCATGCGGACTGCAGGCCAGTCCAGCGCGATTTTCTCTAGCCACGCACGTCCCAGTAGCGATGGGTAATTTCCCTTTACCACATATAGTGGCAGTTTTGCAGTCTGTCTGTTCAATTTAACTGTCACCTCAGTGATGCCGCTCATGGCCACAGGTTCGCCCGTATACGTCTTTAGCACAATGTTTGTTGGCTGAAGGGTAAGATGCTTTAGCATTTTGCTGTAGACAGTGTCTGAAACAAGGGACACAGCCGCGCCTGTGTCCACCTCCATCCGCACTGATTGTCCCTCCACCAGTGGTGACGCCCAGTAGCCATTTGAACCACCTGCAACCGTCAGTATGTGCACCTCTTCCTCCTCAGAGGTGTCGCTCCCCTCTGTTTTGCTTGTTCCATCATACTGCACTGAATGAACACTCTTTTTCCTCTCTTGTCCAAATACAGACATTTTGCTTCCATGCTTCCCAGCTCTGTCTGTTCTTTTTTTACCTCTACAGGCGCGTTCAATGTGACCCTTTTTGCCACAATTTCGGCATTCCAGCTCCGTACACCAGCAGTCATTAGCGTGATGGCCCGTTTTCCCACAACGGTAACATGTGCCGTTCCACGCACCTTTAGGCTCAGACGACACCTTGTGAACTCTCCCTGTTGAACTCAACTGGTGAGCCTCCTTTTCCGCCATCTCCATGGAGACACTAACTTCAATGGCCTTTTCAAGAGTAAGGTTGTCCTCAGTAAGAAGGCGCTTCAGTGTGGCTGCATTTTGCAGACCACACACAAGTCTGTCTCTAATGGTGTCATTCAGCACCTCCTTGAACTGGCAGTGTTCCGACAACCTTTTTAAAGCAGTAATAAACATCGTCACTGATTCCCCCTCCTCTTGATTCCGTTTGTGAAATCTAAATCTCTCAGCAATAACCAGAGGTTTTGGTGAAAAATGTGCTCCAAGAATTTCCACTAGTTGCTTATATGTTTTAGTTCCTGGCTTATCTGGCTGCACGAGGCTGCGAAGTAAATTGAAAGTCTTCGGCCCGATTACACTCAAAAAGGTAGGCACGACCTTTTCATTTGCCACCGCATTCGCCAATACAAAATAGTCAAAACGTTCCGTATATGCGCTCCATTGCTCCACATTTTCATCAAAATCACCGATGTTTCCTAATATAGTAGCCATCTCACGTTTCAAATTAAATTTTCTGTTTACTCACTGCACCCGTAACGTACGCAGATTCGTCCGCTCCTCGTTGCCACTTGTTGTGTCGGTACCTTTCTACCTAGACACAATTTAGGACTCAGAACTCAGAGATTCAAACATGAAGTGCTTTATTGGAAGGAAAGGAAGTTCTGGCAAGTTCCGAACAAAGAGAGCTAAACTTAACCGAGAGAATACCCAACCATTTATCTCCTGTGACAGCACCACCACAGGTGGGAGGAGAACACACAATAGAACACACAATACATAACATTAGGGATGGGCACTAAATGCAGGCCTAGCCAGCCAGTGACGCCCACATCCCATCAATGAACTAAAAAAAAATTTTTTTTTAAATCTGCCTCTGCATGAGGCCAGCAAGTGACTGCGTGGCAGCACTCAGCGCTTGCGTGGCAGGTGCCAGTGCTTTGGTCAAGCCCAGGACAGTCCTTTCCAGTGCTTCGGTCAAGCCCTGGACAGTCCTTTCCAGTGATGTACCGAAGCCCTGGACAGTCCTTTCCAGTGATGTACCGAAGCCCTGGGCACTCCTTTCCTGTGCTGCCCCGAAGTCTTGTACACTCCTCGCCTGTGCTGCCCCGAAGTCTTGCACACTCCTTGCCAGTGTCTCGATGGATTCAGGCATCCTTGCCACTGCAGCCATCAGCTCAGTGTGCCTGAGCCGAGCCTGGGCGTTCATTTCTGCGAGGGAACGCACCTCCTCTGCGCTCTGTGCAGCAGTCATCGTGGCCTGACTCGCCCTCTGGGGAGACGGCTCCCGAGCTTCCCTACCCCCCTTGCATTGCTGGAGCCCGCTGGTTCCTGCAACTGGTTCCTCCTCAGAGCCATCCCCCCCGCTCCCCTCCAAGGAAGCACTATCCCCAGTCTGCAGATGGGCTGGCTCACCTGAGGGTGGTACGGATGGTCCGGCTTCCTCCTGCTCGTCGCCTCTGGAGTCAATGTCCCTGGCAGCTTGATGGCCCGGCTCCCGAGCTGGTGATGCAGCATCTGAAAGCAGGGAGGTTGAAGAGTGGCTTTAGCGAAAGGACAGGGTGGCAGCACGGGATGCATGAGTGCTGCAATGCTCTGACATGGGTCCAGAGTGGAAAAGCATGCTGGTGGAGGGAACAAGTGGAAGGAGACAGTTCAAAAAGGTGATGACCTTACCATCGCTGTGCACAATGGGGCCAGCAGCTCCAGTGGTGACAGGACCACTCATCCAGCCTCCAACAATCTGGTGGACTCTTTCCTCCAGGTCCGTCAGTGTCTGCAGCTGAGAAGGACCTCCTCCGGTACGAATCTGTTCCCTCCGGTTCCTGGCCAGCTTGGCCTGCAGGAGAAAGGATGGGAAGTGATGAAACATGCTGCCCTGAGTTGTCATCTCATGCCCCCCATGGTGGAACAGCCCTTACAGTATGCCCTGAGTTGTCATCTCATGCCCCTCATGGTGGAACAGCCCTTACAGTATGCCCTGAGTTGTCATCTCATGCCCCCCATGGTGGAACAGCCCTTACAGTATGCCCTGAGTTGTCAGCTCAGCCCCCCATGGTGGAACAGCCCTTACAGTATGCCCTGAGTTGTCATCTCATGCCCCCCATGGTGGAACAGCCCTTACAGTATGCCCTGAGTTGAATGTGCGTGTGCGTTCCCAGAAAGGGCCATGGGTGCTGGCTGACAGATGGCCATTGGGGCATCGCGCACCCTCTGGCCATAAAGTCAGGTGCAGATGGAGGGATGAAGAAGATTGCCAAAAAGCCACTCACCCTAACGACCCGAGTGAGATCGTTGAACTTCTTCCTGCATTGCACAGGAGTCCTGGGCGCCACGCTGCTGGATTTGACTATTTGCGAAACTTCCCTCCAAGCTCTGCGGTACTCGTTCTGATGAGGCCTCCTGCCATTGTCAGGGTACAGCACTGCTCGCCGGCGCTCCACTGCGGCAACCAAAGCATCCAATGCCCCATCGGTAAAGCGCTCCACTCTCTGCCTCACCCTCTCCATCTGGTCAAAGTTTGTAACGCCACAGAATGCACAGCGCCGATTTTGAGGCCTACAGGGCGATGAGTGTGGCTGCTGATCCTAAATGACCCGCCCCTTTAAGAGCTGGCTGGCGCCAGCATGTCTCGTGGTCATCGATTATTGACAGCACCTGCGCTGCGCCCGGCCGCCCAGATATTGAGTAGCGCCGCCAGGTTAGCGCCTTAGGAGTCCCGTGCAGCGCCTGATTTTACGCCGCAATCACCTTTAGGGGCGATGCAACCCAATATCGCTCGAGGTGGCGATAAGTTGCACCTGGGAGTAGAATTTGCGCACCACCAATTCTAGCGCCCCAAGCGGGGCTATACCCAATTTCACCCCCAAAGCCTTCAGGCTTGTTTTTTTAACACTCTTAGTCCTTTTAGAATTATTATTTACTGTGGCCCTGTTTGATTTACACCCTTGATTTCTCTGCCTTCCACTTTTGCTTTTCTCCTTCCTGTCTTTTGCTTCTATCCTTGCTTCCCTTTCCTCTATCTCCCTGCACAGGTTCCCAACCCCCTGCCATTTTAGTTTAAACCCTCCCCAATAGCACTAGCAAACACTCCCCCTCGGACATTGGTCCCGGTCCTGCCCAGGTGCAAACCGTCCAGTTTGTACTGGTCCCACCTCCCCCAGAACTGGTTCCAATGTCCCAAGAATTTGAATCCCTTCCCTTTGCACCATTCCTCTAGCCACGTATTCATCTGAAATATCCTTCTATTTCTACTCTGATTAGCATGTGGCACTGGTAGCAATCCTGAGATTACTACCTTTGAGGTCCTATTTTTAATTTACCTCCTAACTCCCTATATTCAGCTTTTAGGACCTCATCCTGTTTTTTACCTATATCGTTGGTACCTATATGCACCACGACAACTGGCTGTTCACCCTCCACCTCCAGAATGCCCTGCAGCTGCTCCGAGACATCCTTGACCCTTGCACCAGAGAGGCAACATACCATCCTGGAGTCTCGTTTGTGGCCGCAGATATGCCTATCTATTCCACTTACAATAGAATCCCCTATCACTGTAGCTCTCCCACTCTTTTTCCTCCCGTCCTGTGCAGCAGAACCACCCATGGTGCCAGGAAGTTGGCTGCTGCAGCCTTCCCCTGATAGGCCATCTCCCCCAACAATATCCAAAGCGGTATATCTGTTTGAGAGAGGGATGGCCACAGGAGACCCCTGCACTACCTGCCTGTGCCTACTACTCTGCCTGGCGATCACCCATTCCCTTCCTGTCTGTGCAGCCTTTATCTGCGGTGTGACCAACCACCTAAACGTGCTATCCACAACGTCCTCAGCATCGCGAATGCTCCAGTATGTATCCATTCACAGCTCCAGCGCCGCAATGCAGTCTGGCAGTAGCTGCAGCTGGATACACTTCCCGCACACATGGTCGACAGGGACACAGAAAGTGTCCCTCATTTCCCACATAGTGCAGGAGGAGCAGGCCATGGGGCCGAGCTGTGCTGCCATGACTTACCCTTTAATTAATTCAAATTAAATTAAAGCAAATCAATACCACTAATTACACTACAATTAAATGATATACTCAAGGGCCCTTGTTTACTAGCACTCCCTGCTACACAACAGAGACCTTAGAAACTATAAACCAGAAAAATTAAGACCTTCTAAACTTTATAAACTGTTAACCTTAACTGTCAAACTATAGAGTAGTAGAAATACTCACCTGGCCGTACTCACCCAATCAGGTGCTTCCTCTTGCCCGTGTCACTTTTTGAATTGTGACGTGGCTCTGGAACGCCGCCGCTGGTCTGCGAGATTGGTAAGTGAGTATAAATATTCACTGTGCTGCTGCTCTCCTGCAGTTCCCGACACCAGCCTCTGAAAAAAGCCCGCGAAAGTGAGTTTAAATACTCACTGTAACGCCGCTCTCCTGCTGCTCCCGACACCGGCCTCTCGGGTGCTGTCTTTCAAATGAGATGTTAAACCGAGGCCCCATCTGCCCTCTCAGGTGGATGTAAAATATCCCATGGCACTATTTTGAAGAAGAAATGGGGATTTATCCCTCAACCAACATCACTAAAACAGATTATCTTGTCATTTATCTCATTGTTGTTTGTGGGACCTTGCTGTGCATAAATTGGCTGCCACGTTTCCTCGTACGTCAGTGGCTGTAAAGTGCTTTGGGACGTCCTGAGGTCGTGAAAGGTGCTATATAATGCAACTCTTTCAGCTTATGTATTGTGGGTCCCAGACAATGCTGTGTCAAGAAGTAACTGAACAGGAGTTGCATCTGCTACAGTTGCATGGGGAAGTGCTCGGGGAAGGACAGACAGAAACGGAGGTAATGATAGAGTGAACAAGGGTATCCATGAGGGGAAGGTACCTCTGGGAAAGCTAAGAGGGGAGATGAAGCTGTGCTTACTTGTGGGGTCATGTTGTAGGTGGCAGAACTAGCATATAATGCTGCTGAGCTGTAAGGTGAGGATAGAGGGACCCTGTCATTGCTGCAATAGGAGGGATAGGGAGGTGGAGACACAGGAAATAGGGTCAATGTAATAGGGCCCTATCGACTATCAATAGGGAGAAACCTCATCTGAAGCAAAAGGAATCTATTTCAAAAGCTGCCGAGTGGAAAGTGGCGTCATGAGACCAGCTATAAAGGAGATGCAGTCTTTACAGGAAGCATGGTGGGAAGAAGCATAATCCAGGTAATTGTTGGGGGTCTGCGGCCACATGATAAATTTCTTGAGCATCCCTGATTATAATTGCCCAACCATTGGTGGCCGTGCCTTCTGTTGCCTAGGCCCTAAGCGCTGGAATTCCCTGTCTAAACCTCTCCGCCTCGCTACCTCTCTTTCCTCCTTTAAGACGCTCCTTAAAACCTACCTCTTTGGCCAAACTTTTGGTCACCTGCCCTAATTTCTCCTTATGTGGCTCGGTGTCCAATTTTTTTGTCTTATAATACTCCTGTGCAGCGCCTTGGGATGTTTTACTACATTAAAGGCGCTATATAAATACAAGTTGATGTTGTTGTATGCAAAGTACCTTTCCAAAAATGAGAGAGAAGGTCAAGAAAAGTGAGGAAAGGGTCAGAGCTAGGCCACCTAAAGATGAGGGATGGGTGGAAATGTGAATTGAGGGCAAGAGACATCAGCAAAAGAGTTATTAATGTAATGTAGGAAGCAAACAGTGGTAGGACTCGAACAGTGTGTCACATATTGTACAGAACAACAGGTATAGCTAGAACCTATGTGGATTCTTATATAGCAACATCTTTGATCTGGAGGAAGTGAATAGCGCTAAGAACAGTTGTGCAGGCTGAGGAAATGCTCAGAATTTCCCCTGGTTGCTACACGTGAGTGACAATGTAAACACAATAGGAACATTTCCTGTATTAGCTATTTCTAGCAAAATTATTCTAAAAAAGCACATATACGAATCTACTGGAAGCAGGGACCAAAAAACATCTTTCCCATGATTATTATTCTGTCCTCCTCATGACCATGATTCGACAGATAGCTAAACCCTTATCACCAAACAGGAGGCGTTGATTGTTATAATCCAATTTAATAATACAGGGTGAAACTACAGAGGAAATAAGAAATAAGAAATTATAACATCAAACAAGGCCGATTTGTATCACAAATATCAATAAATGGTGGCATAGATCGAACATAAAGAACATGTGATAAAAGCTACTCACAGATTATGCCAACTAAGGGGGAAACCGAGAAGGTAAGCATTAGATACAGTAAACATCCCCAGACATGTAGTTTCCATGAGGCTGCTCCCTTTTTACTGGCTTTCCGATTCAAATTCAAACTCAACTGTCAGTGCACAAGCACACTGCAACGAAACGTCACATGACACAAATGAACAATAGGGAGGTATATAGTCGAACACTAGGGGGAGACAAAAACACAATCCCAAAGTCTATTAGAAGACGTAACACTCCCCGTCTGGTATCTCTAAGATTCCACATAATAAAGAAAATACAACTTATCAGAAAGCAACCATCTGGTCTTCCTGCTTCATCTGAGGACCTTGCGCATCTACTGACTGAGTCAAACTGAGCATCCTCTCTTTGCCTTTTTTATACTTTTGTTGTCTTGTTTTGATGCGATCCATCTGTCTCTTGAGTTGATCCATTGATTTCTTTGATCCATAGATAATCTTGTACATGACAATCTTGCCCTCAAAACTGACGAAGAAGAACATGCCGCCACAGATGTAAATCCAATACTTGACAAACATTCCCATCACCAGGTTTCCTAATACTTTCATTATCTCCTTTCCTTGCTGGCCATCTTCTTTTTCCTCCACTTTGACTTCTGCTAAGGCAGATTCCTTGTGTTTCTCTACTTCACGACGCTCTGTAATATATTGGCGGAGCAGGAGCCAGAATGTCAGTGCACACAGGATCTTTGAACCCAGTTCAACACATGGGGTCTCCATCCTTTTTAAGACTCCTGATGGCTCGGGGAGTTCGTCTTTTGTGAGGTCGAGACTCCATATATATTGCAGGGTTAACAGGACATTGCCATAGAAGACCATGAATGGGGATGTGAGCATAGCATATCGCCGCCGGTCACGCACCATCCAAAGTACGCAGGACCAGATCAATAACACAAAGGTGAGCCAGCTATGGTAAGTAATACTCCAAGCCATCATAGCAATGAGTGCACATATATAGCTCTGTTTCATAATAAAACGGAAGACGGTGAAAAGGCTGTTGAGCCTGCTGTTAACTGGCTCCTCTGGGATTTTTTCTTCTTCCGTTTTGTCTTCTTTTAAGGGCAGAGCTACTTCTGCGTGCCCATTGTCAAACACTTTCTGCATGAATGAGATGAAGTGGTCCTTTGTATCCGGCTTTCTTTCCAGCGTGCGGCGGAGAGAGATGAGTCGATTGAGTGCTTGTCCTCGGTTGTTAGGCAGCCGTCGTCTTGGAGTTCTGAACGGGAGAGGAGCGACCCAGCTATTGCTACTGTCCATGAAGACCTCTTCATCCATGTTCTTTATAAAGAGTTTGTCCTCAATGGAAGGAGCTAACTTGTCATCGTCACTCGTCCTTTTGAAGACCGCCTGACCAAGACGATCCCCTTGCTTTCCGTGTTCTGGTCGCTCAGTAGGATCATCAGAGAGAGAGCTTGGAACCTGTATGTCGTATCTTTCTTTCACTTGAAAGCTGTTGGGGCACGGATCAAAGAGTGAGGGGCGACCATTCTTCAGCACATTTGTATGGAATGTATTCACTTTGGCAGGTCTGTGAGCGTTTCCCAGACAAACATCACCGATGATGACCCACCCTAGGTCAAATCTCTGAGCATAAGGTGAGTCGTGTGGACCATTTATCTGTTCACGTACCTTGTGGATTCTCAATATGTCTCTGCCTAGTAGAAGTAGGATGGGAGCTTGAGGGTTCAACGGTGGAATCTGGTAAGCCACTGGTTTGAGATGAGCATGATGAAGCGCTGCTTCAGGTGTAGGGATCTCTGACCTGTTATTAGGCACCTGGTTACACTCTATTAGTGTGGGCAGAGGCAGACTCGTCTTTCCATCAAGGGTCTCCACTACGAAACCACTGGCCCTCCTTCCTGATGTCTCCACTAGGCCGGCACAAGTTTTCAGTGAATATGGGGAGCTGTTTCCTTCTATGTTGAAGTGGTCGAAGAACTGAGACTTGGCGAGTGATCTGTTACTCTGATCATCCAGCATGGCGTATATCTTTATGGCTTTCTCTTGCTGTCCTTCAGGGTAGACCGTCACAAGACAGATTTTGGAACAGGATTTGCCACTGATGTGTGCTCCGCAGACCTTGGTGCAATGTGAGGCTGCTTCAGGTGTCAGAATGTTTTCCTCTTCCTCCCCGCCGTGCTCTGCTGTGGCGGTCGAGGCCGTTGAGACCCAGGGGGCTGGACCTGGGTGGAGTGCTGTGTTGTGGCCTTCGCTCTTGCATTCTGCGCATTTGACGGCCGTGTTACAGTCCCGTGCCAGGTGAGTTGAAGAGGAACAGCATTTATAACAGATGCCACGTTCCTTTAAGAAGGATTTGCGATCCTCCAAAGTCCGTTCTCTGAAGCTCCGACACCTCCTGAGCGGGTGCGGCTTGTTGTGGATGGGGCATTGCTTGACGGGGTCGTCCGTTTTCCCATCTGCGTCGTCGCTGGAGGAGGCGCTGGACAGTGACATTTCAGTTTCATGAACTGACACTGGAGTTCTCTGGCTGTACCTTGTAGCAGACTGTGCTGTCTTTGGTGGCCCAGGGCTTTGAGTGGAGAAGAAGAAGCTTGGGTCGTTTCTTATTTTAGTCTGCTGGCAGATAAACTTGGCAAAAAAGGAGAAAGGTGGGAAGGGAACGTTGTGATCTTCCTTATACTTTGATCCCCGAGTTACCCATTTTTCCTGCAAGTTGAATGGTAACTTTTCAACAATGGGATTTATTCCGCGTGCTGTGTCAAGGTACAGAAGACCTGGCAGACTTCCCTCAGTTTTTGCTGAGTCAATTTCCATTAGGACGTCACCTAACTCTCTGAGCTTCAGGTGGTCTCGATTGAGGATCTTGGGAAAGTTCTCCAGCTTCTTAAACAGTGCATTCTCAACCACCTCCGGGGAGCCATAGCTCTCGTCCAGACGATCCCATATCATCTTCAACCCCCTTTCCGGGAGGTTAATGTGCACAGCTCGAATTCTCTTGGCATGCTCAGAGGATTCCTTACCCAGCCATTTAGCAAGGAGGTCGATTTCTTCGCTTGCTGACAGGTCTAACCCTCTTGTGGTGTTCCGAAAAGTAGACCTCCATGCTCTGTAGTCTTCAGGTTGGTCATTGAACTGTAGCAGCCCGGTGGTGACGAGTTCACGACGTGCGAAGAACCTCACAAAATCTGACATGCCTTGGGTCTGTTCGCGGTGAAGTAGAGCAGCTGGACTGTGATAGGTCTCCAGATGTTGTGAACGATAATGATGGGTTAGCTTTTGGTCTTCTGGTTGGAACTTGTGTTCGTCGTCTTCCACAGTGTTTTTGTTGGGCTCGCAACGGCGCTGAGATGCATGGCCAGACTCTTCCTGTTCGTGTATTAACTCTGGAACAGGCTCCATGTCAGGCATTGAAGGGTTAACAGCGTGTGACCTGGAGTGGCTTTGTATGTATTCTGTGGTGCGTTGCACTGGATCTTGATGAGGGAGATGAAGGTTAAGGTTGCTGCCTGTTGCTTCACCTTCAGCAGCTGCTTCAAGGACTTCTGCCTCCGCTAGAGCTGCTGCTGCCTCTTTTTCTATATCCAATACGGCTAATGTTGCTTCAATACGTGCCATTTCCATTTTTATGTCCATTTCCTTTTGAGCAAAGGATATCTTTGCTTTGGCTGCTTCGGCCTTGGCTCTGGCCATCGCTGCTGCTGCACCAGTAGCAGACATACTTGAATGCCTGGAGGAGCCAGAACAGTGAGATCTGGTCTCCTCTGCTCGTTTCAATGGTGACTGTTCCTCCATTCCAGCTTGTGGGACAGGGGTGGTCTGGAATGTGTAGCTTCGGAGATGCATTGATTCGTGTTGGTGTTGAGTATGTACCCAGGATGATGACGTAGAGTATCTGTACCTTTAGCAGATTCGCCCATGGGAAGGTAATCTTTTCACTATTCTGTCCTCCTCATGACCATGATTCGACAGATAGCTAAACCCTTATCACCAAACAGGAGGCGTTGATTGTTATAATCCAATTTAATAATACAGGGTGAAACTACAGAGGAAATAAGAAATAAGAAATTATAACATCAAACAAGGCCGATTTGTATCACAAATATCAATAAATGGTGGCATAGATCGAACATAAAGAACATGTGATAAAAGCTACTCACAGATTATGCCAACTAAGGGGGAAACCGAGAAGGTAAGCATTAGATACAGTAAACATCCCCAGACATGTAGTTTCCATGAGGCTGCTCCCTTTTTACTGGCTTTCCGATTCAAATTCAAACTCAACTGTCAGTGCATAAGCACACTGCAACGAAACGTCACATGACACAAATGAACAATAGGGAGGTATATAGTCGAACACTAGGGGGAGACAAAAACACAATCCCAAAGTCTATTAGAAGACGTAACAATTATTATTCTCACTCCTGGTGCTGACCACAACTTCACCAGTCCTGAGGCAACTGATCAACTCAGGCGCGAAAATAAAAGTTGCATTTGCGGTGCATCCGTGAGGCTGAGAGCTTTGTGGATAGCACGTTTCAGGAGGTGGTCACCCTGCAGCTAGGGAGTGCGCAGGCAGCGAGGGAATGGGTGACCGCCAGACAGAAGAGGAGGACCAGGCAGGTAGTGCAGGAGTCCCCTGAGTGCATCTAGCTCTCCAACCAGTATTCGGTTCTGAGTACTGGTGAGGGAGATGGCTCCTCTGGGGAGTACAGCCAGAGCCAAGTCCGTGACACCATGGGTGGCTCAGCTGTACTGGTGGTGGGGTGGGGCGGGGGGGGGGGGGTGGGAAGAAGAGTGGGAGAGCAATAGTGGTAGAGGATTCGATAGTTAGGGGAGTAGACAGGCGTTTCTGCAGCTACAGATGTGACTCCAGGATGGTATGTTGCATCCCTGGTGCCAGGGTTAAGGATGTCTCTGAGCGGCTGCAGAACATTCTGAGGGGGGAGGGTGAAAAATCAGAGGTCGTGGTCCATATTGGTACCAACGGCATAGGTAGAAAGAGGGATGAGGTCCTGCAGGTAGATTTTAGGGAGCTAGGAAAGAGATTAAAAAGCAGGACCTCAAAGGTAGTAAACATAGAAACATAGAAGATAGGAGCAGGAGTAGGCCATTCGGCCCCTCAAGCCTGCTCCGCCATTCAATGCGATCATGGCTGATCATCCAAATTCAGTACCCTGTCCCTGCTTTCTCCCCATATCCTTGATCCCTTTAGCCTTAAGAAATATATCCAACTCCTTCTTGAATATATTTAATGAATTGGCCTCTACTGCCTTCTGTGGTAGAGAATTCCACAGGTTCACCACTCTCTGGGTGAAGAAATTCCTCCTCATCTCTGTCCTAAATGGCTTACCCCTTATCCTTAGACTGTGACCCCTGGTTCTAGACTCCCCGACCATTGGGAACATCCTTTCTGCATCTAGTCTGTATAGTCCTGTTAGAATTTTATACGTTTCAATGAGATCCCCTCTCATTCTTCTAAACTCTAGCGAGTACAAGCCCAATCGACCCAATCTCTCCTCATACGTCATTCCTGCCATCCCAGGTATCAGCCTGGTGAATCTTCGCTGCACTCCTTCCATGGCAAGAACATCCTTCCTCAGATAAGGCGACCAAAACTTCACACAATACTCAAGATGTGGTCTCACCAAGGCCCTGTACAACTGCAGCAAGGCATCCTTGTTCCTGTACTCAAACCCTCTCGCTACGAAGGCCAACATACCATTTGCCTTCTTAACCGCCTGCTGCACCTGCATGCTTACCTTCAGCGACTGGTGCACAAGGACGCACAGGTCTCGTTGCACTTCCCCTTCTCCTAATCTATTGCCATTCAGATAATAATCTGCCTTCTTGTTTTTGACACCAAAGTGGATAACCTCGCATTTATCCACGTTATATTGCATCTGCCATGCTTCTGCCCAATCACCCAACCTGTCCAAATCATACTGGAGTTTCTCAGCATCCTCCTCACAGCACACACGCCCACCCAGCTTTGTGTCGTCTGCAAACTTGGAGATATTACATCTAGTTCCCTCGTCCAGATCATTAATTAATATATATTGTGAATAGCTGGGGTCCAAGGACCGATCCCTGCGATTAGTCAATCTACTGGAAATTTTTGAGGATGTAACTGGTAAAATAGATAAGGGAGAACCAGTGGATGTGGTGTATTTGGACTTTCAAAAGGCTTTCGATAAGGTCAATCTACTGGAATCTCCGGATTACTTCCGGTGCCATGCACGAGTGAGTATAGAAATAGGAGGATAGAGCAGGAGAATGCGTGGCTAGAGAGATGGTGCAGGAGGGGGCTTTAGATTCCTGGGGCATTGGGGCCAGTTCTGGGGGAGGTGGGACCTATACAGGGCGGACGGGTTGCACCTCAACAGGGCCGGAACCAATATCCTCGCGGGGAGGTTTGCTAGTGGTGTTGGGGAGGGTTTAAACTAATTTGGCAGGGGGATGGGCAACAGGATGTAACATTAGAAGTGGGATATAAAGTGCTCAAAGGATGGGGAGAGGCAGAGAGCACTAAAGTAAGAAATAGTAAGGTATTAGGTGCAATCAAACTAAAAGAGAATATAGGATGGTCTAAGATGGGTTTACAGTGTATGTATGTGAATGCACGAAGCGTAGTAAACAAGGTAAGTGAGCTGCAGGCACAAATAGCCACATGGGAATAGGATGTTGTGGCAATAACTGAGACCTGGCTCAAAATAGGGCAGGATTGGGTATTAAATATTTCTGGTTATAAGGTGTTCAGGAAAGATAGGGAAGGAAAGAAAGCAGGTGGGGTGGTAGTATTGGTTAAGGAGAATGTTACAGTGCTGGAGAGGGAGGATGTCCTGGAGGGGTCAAGGACAGACCTATATGGCTAGAGTTAAGAAATAATAGAGGTGCTATTACACTACTAGGTGTATTCTATAGACCATCAAATAGTGGGAAAGATATGGAGGAGCAAATTTGCAGAGAAATTACAGAGAGGTGCAAAACTATCGAGTAGTAATAATGGGGGACTTCAACTACCCTAATATAGACTGGGATCGTAATAGTGTAAAGGGCAGAGAGGGGGAAGAATTTCTGAAGGATGCTGCCATAGACATAGTGAAGGAGGAGATAGTGGAGACGCTTGATAGGATAAAAAGTGATAAAGAGGTATTAAAGTAGATAAATCACCAGGAGTGGATGGGATGCATCCTAGGATGCTGAGGGAATTGAGGGCGGAAATTGCGGCGGTACTGGCCATAATATTCCAATCCTCCATAGATACAGGGGTAGTGCCAGAGGACTGGAGAATTGCAAATATTATACCATTGTTCAAAAAAGGGTGTAAAGATAAACCCAGCAAGTACAGACCAATCAGTTTAACCTCGGTAGTGGGGAAGCTTTTAGAAACAGTAATCAGGGACAAAATTAACAGTCACTTGGACAAGTGTGGATTAATTAAGGAAAGCCAGCACAGATTTGTTGAAGGCAAATCGTATTTAACCAACTTGATCGAGTTTTTTGATGAAGTAACAGAGAGGGTTGATGAGGGTAATGCGGTTGACGTAGTGTACATGGATTTCCAAAAGGTGTTCGACAAAGTTGAAGCCCATGGAATAAAAGGGACAGTGGCAGCATGGATACAAAATTGGCTAAGTGACAGGAAACAGAGAGTAGCGGTGAACGGTTGTTTTTCAGACTGGAGGAAGGTATACAGTGGTGTTCCCCAGGGGTTGGTTCTAGGATCACTGCTTTTCTTGATATAAATTAATGACTTGGACGTGGGTGTACAGGGCTCAATTTCAAAATTTGCAGATGACACAAAACTTGGAAGTTTAGTGAACAGTGAGGAGAGTGATTGCCTTCAGGAAGACATAGACAGGCTGGTGAAATGGACAGATGAAATTTAATGCAGAAAAGTGTGAAGTGATACATTTTGGTAGCAAGAATGGGGAGAGGACATATAAACTAAATGGTACAATCCTAAAGGGGGTGCACGACAGAGAGACCTGGGGGTATGTGTGCACAAATTGTTGAAGGTGGCAGGACAGGTTGAGAAAGCAGTTACAAAGGCTTACAGGATCCTGGGCTTCATAAATAGAGGTCTAGAGTACAAGGGCTAAAAATTGAGTAGCGACCCCTTTGGGGCGCTAACTTCGCCGGGGTGCTACTTTTGGAAAAAGTAATGCCCCCGTGACAGAAATTGAGTGGTAACGCCCCAAGAGGGAAGCGGGGCGCTACTGGAAATGCCCCGCCTCCCTCTTGGGGCGCTGCGAGGGAATATCGCGGCGCTACATGCTGCGGTATTGTAGGCCTTCCTCCCCTTCTTAAAGGGGAGGGGCCTTGCGCAGCGCGACCCGAGGCCCAGCTGGGCTCCCGGGGATTGGGAGTGCTGGCAAAAGAGCCCAGCACTCAAGAGAAGTGCCGGGCTCATGGAGCACAGCCGGCACTCCGTGGGGGGGGCAGGTAAGGAGGCCAGGGACGGGAGCGGAGGCAGGTGCTGGCAGGTGGCCAGCAACAAAAATGGCTGCCCTGCACCTCGCCTTCAAATAGCACCTCCCGGCTGCAGGTAGGCCTCCCTGACCCCATCGGACATAGCATCCAGCGGTAGCTCAGGGGGCGCTCCCGAAGATTGCGGCCGGGGTGCGAGCTGGGCACTGCATATGGCGATGACGTCATTGCCGGCGGTGCAGCGCCGCGGGCGCTACCGGGTACCACCGCTGCTAACCTCCTGCTGAATTTCGCGGGAGGCGTAGACGGCGCCACGCCCAGGCGCTAGTTGCTTTGGGCCCTCTTAGGGCGCTAACGGGAGGTGCAATGCAACCGAATTTTTCCCCCCAAAAGTGTGGAAATTATGATGAACCTGTATAAAACACTGGTTCAGCCCCAACTGGAGTATTGTGTCCAATTCTGGGCACCACACTTTAGGAAGGATGTGAAGGCCTTAGAGAGGGTGCAGAAAAGATTTACGAGAATGATGACAGGAATGAGGGACTTCAGTTACGATAGACTGGAGAAGCTGGGGTTGTTCTTCTTGGAGCAGAGAAGACTGAGAGGAAATTTGATAGAGGTGTTCAAAATCATGAGGGGTCTGGACAGAGTAGATCGGGAGAAACTGTTCCCATTGGCAGAAGGGTCAAAAACCAGAGGACACAGATTTAAGGTGATTGGCAAAAGAACCAAAGGCGACATAAGAAAAAACTTTTTTACGTAGCAAGTGGTTAAGATCTGGAATGCACTTCCTGAAAGGGTGGTGGAGGCAGACTCAATCTTATCTTTCAAAAGGGAGTTGGATAAGTATCTGAAGGAAAAAATTTTGCAGGGCTATGGAGAAAGGGCAGGGGAGTGGGACTAGCTGAGGTGCTCTTGCAGAGAGCCGGCATGGGCTCGACAGGCCAAATGGCCTTCTTCCGTGCTGTAACCATTCTATGATTCTATGATTTCAAACACTTCTATTCATTAACCTCCATTTCTTGTGATTTGTATCTGTTCCGATTAGAATCCCTAACATTCACTGAAGGACTTCCACAGCTCAAAAATGTGCTGACTGTCCAACAGAGGGCATGCTTACATAGATACGGTTGTAAGTGAGCTGTACTCCCTGACTCATACAAGAACTTGCTTTTTATTCACGTAGCTGAGATCTCCAACCAGACACCAGATTCACTTACATTTGCGGCTTCTTATTGCATGACGCAAAAAGTCACAAAATGTTATAGTCCCTGGCATAGGCACAATGGGCCAAATAAGAACATAAGAACATAAGAAAGAGGAGCAGGTGTAGGCCATTTGGCCCTTCGAGCCTGTTCTGCCATTCAATAAGATCATGGCTGATCTTCTACCTCATCTCCACTTTCCTGCACTATTCCCATATCCTGTGATTCCCTTAATATTCAAAAATCTATCGATCTCTGTCTTGAATATACTCAACGACCGAGCCTCCACAGCCCTCTGGGGTAGAGAATTCCAAAGATTCACCGCCATCTGAGTGAAGAAATTTCTCCTCATTTCAGTCCTAAATGGCCGACTCCTTATTCTGAGACTGTGACCCCTGGTTCTAGGCTCCCCAGCCAGGGGAAACATCCTCCCTGCATCTACCCTGTCAAGCCTTGTAAAAAATGGCCTAATTCTGTGCTGTATGAATCTATGAAGTTGAGCTATGAGAGGCAGTGGTGTGTGAATTGTCCAAAAGAGTCTAGAGTTTAGCCTCACTGGGAATAACTCCCCAAAGCCTTTCCACCATCTTCAGGGCACAAGTAAGGAGTATGACAAAATACTCTCCACTTGCCTGGATGAGTGCAGCTCCAACACTCAAGAAGCTCGACACCATCCAGGACAAAGCAGCCCGCTTGATTGGCATCACATCCACCACCTTAAACATTCACTCCTTCCACCATGGTTGCAGTGTGTACCATCTACAAAATGCACTGCAGCAACTCGCCAAGGTTTCTTTGGCAGCACCTCCCAAACCCGTGACCTCTTCCACATAGAAGGACAAGGACAGCAGGCGCATGGGAACACCAGCACCTCCAAGTTCCCCTCCAAGTCACTCACCATCCTGACTTAGAAGTATATCGCCGATCCTTCATCGTCACTGGGTCAAAATCCTGGAACTCCCTCCCTAACAGCACTGTGGGAGTACCTTCACCACACGGACTGCAGTGGTTCAAGGCGGCGGCTCACCACCACCTTCTCAAGGGCAATTAGGGTTGGGCAATAAATGCTGGCCTTGCCAGCAATGCCCACATCCCATAAACAAATAAAAAAACTGGGGCATTTACATATTTTACTGTATACTGAGTTTACATTTATCTTAATTTACTTCATTTTAGCTCATCAATATTGGAGCTGATTGAAGTTGTTTACTTGGTGCATTACCTGTGAGCTGGTTTGAAGAGGTAATAGCCAATTCATTGGTTGCATAAGAGGTGTAATTAGTTGCCCTCTGATTGACTGTTTGTTTCCTGCAGTGGTTGGGTGGATTGTGTCAATTATGACTGGATAAATTTGAGCTGAGCAGTGCCAGGCAAGATGGGCCAAATGGCCTCCTTCTGTGCTGTATCATTCTATGATTCCAGTGAGGTGCAGTTGGACAGGAATTATTTACCCCTGTATTCCTAAAATTAATACTGTGTGAGACAAGAGGAGTTTGATTCTTGTGAGGGATTGTTGCTATTGGGAGTTGAGGCTAACACTATCTACAGTTTTTAAGTTAGATATAAAATGGTAGCAGAGCAGGGGACCCTTGTGATGTGTGTGCAGTGCGATATATGCATGGATCTACAGCTTATCTCGGGGCAGCACATTTGCACTAAGAATTTATTCTCTATGCTTAGGCAGTAATTTTTTTTTTAATTAGTTCATGGGATGTGGGTGTTGCTGGCAAGGCCTGCGTTTATTGCCCATCCTTAATTGCCCTTGAGCCGCCTTCTTGAACCACAGAGGGCACATTGGGCAAGTTGCCGCTTCCACTCGTCCAATCTTGCACAAGACCGTCATGGTAAAAATCCGGTTATGAGCCAATTTGAAATCCAGTTCAATCCATTCTGGGCATTTAAAATTCGCCCACACTCCCTTCCAAATCCTGTTGAAGTCCAGCTGTGGGTATATACTCTGCCAAAACTCCTGACCAGCAGGTGTCTTGAATCTCCAATCTCTGAATACCTCATAGAAATCTCGAGTATTACAGTTGTCAAATTGGACTGACTCTCCCCCTTTCTCCAGTACAAAGCTTGGAAAAGCAGGACGCATTTTACTTCCTTTGGAGATTTCCGCATTTATTTCTTCCATCCAATCCTGTGGCATTGCCCTCACAATCTTCTCATACATGATTCCTATTGCTTTTCCTTCTACCTCCTGATCCTCCTCCCACACCATGTCCCTCACTATCGCTTCCGGCAACCAACCTGGAATCACCTCGTATAATACATCTTTCACCGATATAATCCCAGCTTTTATAAAAGCTTGATTAAATAAAACCTCTCCTTCGATGTTGACCCACCTGTTCAAAAATAAGGGCTGTTCTAAAACTTCCTCAGCCCCCTTGGGCATAAACTGCACACTTTTTAAAAATTGAGCCCAAGTCTCTACAACCCTCTTATAAAACCTAGGGAGAAGCTTAATCGATTTCAAAAACATACTATTGTATTCCATATACAATATCCCCTGCCCTCCTATCCCACTTTGTTTTTAAAAAATGCTCAAAACAACTCTTCCAAAAACTGGAATTTGACTTCTGAAGAAATCTCTTCACCCATTTGATTCTAAAGGATTTTTTCTTCAAATCAATATCTGGGAAGTTGAGTCCTCCCTGATTTCTCCGTCCAATGATGGTATTGTAAGCCACCAAGGCTGGTTTCCCTTCCCATAAAAACCTCACACAAGCCTCTCGGATGGACTTTTCTGCCCACTCAGGAATATCCTCCACCGTCAATAAGTACCATAGCTTAGATAGCAGGAGAGCAGACACCAATGTCGCTCTTCCTTGCACTTTCAACCACCTTCTTTCCCATCTTCCCAAAATCTTTTTAATTTTCATAACCTTCGGTTCCCAATTTAATCGATTCACTTCTTCCCTGTCTTTCTTGCACCCCATATGCACCCCCAGAACTTCCAAAACCTCCACCACCTTAAAGGGACATTCCCCCAACCATTCCCCCCTACCCCTCCCTGCAACCAGGCATTGGGACTTACTATAATTCACTCTGGCACCTGAAGCTCTACAATATTCCTCCACTACCTCCATAGCTTTCCTCACTGACTCCCCATTTCTCAATGTTAAGGTTGTGTCATCTGCATATTGGCGTATCACCGACACCAGCCCGGAACTGGGTACCACAATCCCAACTACACCTTGTTTCTTTCACATCATGTAACCTAATGGTTCTGCTACCAATGTGTACAGCAGTGGGGACAGGGGACAACCCTGTCTCACTGATCTCTGTATCGGAAAATACTTAGATAAAAAACCATTACATTTAACACAGCTAAATATGTTTGAATAAAAAATCCTTATCCACTGAATGAAATTTTCCTTGAAACCAAATGCTTCCAAAACCTTCAATAAAAACTCATGAGAGACCCTATCAAAGGCTTTCTCTTGATCTATCTTTAATACATAAGCCTCCCTCCCACTCTCTTCCATGAGCTCTATCGCATCTCGGATTGAGACCACAGAGTCTGCGATGTCCCGGCCTATGACTCCATAGGACTGAGAGGGCCAAACTATCTCCGGTAACACCTCCTTCAAACGATTTGCCATAACCCTCGCCAAGATCTTATAATCCACATTTAATAGTGTGATGGGCCTCCAATTCTTCAGATCCCATCTATCCCCTTTATTTTTATAAGCTAAGCTTATGATACCTCTCCTCATAGATGGAGCCAGGCTTCCCTCAATTTTAATTTCCTTAAAAACTTCTAAGAGCAATGGACTTAAAATCTTGAAAAATTCCTTATAAAATTCTGCACTTAGTCCATCGGACCCTGGGCTTTCCCCCCCCTTCATTCCACTTATTGCTATTTTTATTTCCGCTAATCCTACTTCTTTATCACACATGCTTCTCTTATCCTCCTTTAAACCCTTTTCAATAAAAGCAGTAACCTTCTCCATCTCCAAATTGGAAATGTCTTCTTTTGTATATAGCTCTTGATAAAAGCTGCTAGCTGCCTCCAAAATCTCCTCACTTTCATGAATGATCTTCTCCCCAACCTTCAACTCCTCAATTAACGATAATCTCTGTCGCAGCTTCTCTTGCTCTAGAAAATATCGAGTGCATCTTTCGCCCTCCAATGCATCTCTAGCCTTTGCACGGAGAATGGCCCCCTTGCATTTTTCAGCTTGCAATAATTCCCACTCTTCCTTTAGCACCCGGAACTTAGTCTCAGCTCCCTTATCCCCTCCGTCAACTGCTTTACAGACATCCGTAAACCTTTTGTTTATATTCTCTTCTCGATGCCGGTTAGCTGCCGCCCTCTTTTTCCCATAACGTACCGAAAAAACTTTTACCTCATATTTGAAATTGTCCCACCAAATTCTTCTTTCTTTCAAGAACAAAAGCTCCTTCTGAGCATTCTTTATTATATTATGGTTCGTTCTCGGGCTGGCAATCAGTAACTAGTGGTGTTCCGCAGGGGTCAGTGCTGGGACCCCAATTCTTTACAATCTACATAAACGATTTGGAGGAAGGGACCAAGTGCAACATATCCAAGTTTGCCGACGATACAAAGATGGGAGGGAAAGCAGTGAGTGAGGAGGACATAAAAAACCTGCAAAAGGACATAGACAGGCTAAGTGAGTGGGCAGAGACTTGGCAGATGAAATATAGCACTGGAAAGTGTGAGGTTATGCACTTTGGCAGAAAAAAAATCAAAGAGCAAGTTATTATCTAAATGGAGAAAAACTGCAAAGTGCTACAGTGCAAAGGGATCTGGGGGTCCTGGTGCATGAAACACAAAAAGTTAGTATGCAGGTGCAGCAGGTGATCAGGAAGGCCAATGGAATCTTGGCTTTTATTGCAAGGGGGATGGAGTATAAAAACAGGGAAGTCTTGCTTCAGTTATACAGGGTACTGGTGAGGCCACACCTGGAATATTGCATGCAGTTTTGGTTTCCATATTTAAGAAAAGATATACTTGCTCTCGAGGCAGTTCAGAGAAGGTTCACTCGGTTGATTCCGGAGATGAGGGGGTTGACTTATGAGGAAAGGTTGAGTAGGTTGGGCCTCTACTCATTGGCGTTCAGAAGAATGAGAGGCGATCTTATCGAAACATTTAAGATTGTGAGGGGGCTTGGTCGGGTGGATGCGGGGAGGATGTTTCCACTGATGGGTGAGACTAGAACTAGGGGGCATAATCTTAGAATAAGGGGCTGCCTTTCAAAACTGAGATGAGGAGTAACTTCTTCACTCAGAGGGTAGTAAATCTATCGAATTTGCTACCACAGAGAGCTGTGGAAGGTGCAACATTAAATAAATTTAAAACGGAGATAGACAGTTTCCTAGCAGATAAGGGAATTAGGGGTTACGGGGAGAGGGCAGGGAAGTGGACACGAGTCTAGGTTCGGATCAGCCATGATCCTATTGAATGGCGGAGCAGGCCCGAGGGGCCGTATGGCCTACTCCTGCTCCTACTTCTTATGTTCTTATGTATGTTCTTATTTATAATCCCTTCTTTATAAGCACTTTCCTTCAGGTATTGATTGTTTAAAATCCACACCCCTGAACCGATCTTCACAGAATCACAGAAACCCCACAGTGCAGATAGAGGCCATTTCGGCCCATCGAGCCTGCACCGACACATATCCCACCCGATCCCCGTAACCCCTACACCAACACATATCCCACCCTATCCCCCGTAACCCCATGTATTTAATCCCCCTAACACTAAGGGTCAATTTATCATAGCCAATCAACCTAACCCGCACATCTTTGGACTGTGGGAGGAAACCGGAGCACCCGGAGAAAACCCACGCAAACACGGGGAGAATGTGCAAACTCCACACAGACAGTCGCCTGAGGCCGGATTCGAACCCGGGTCCCTGGCGCTGTGAGGCAACAGTGCTAACCACTATGCCACCGTGCTGTCTTAACTCTGCTGTTCCTAATTCTAAGAACCAAAGCCGAGTGATCACTAAAAAATACTTTTTTATAATAAATCTCCATCACCTCCGAACTTAACCCTTCCCGCATTAACACAAAATCTATTCGGCTCTGTTTTAAAACATCACCCACCCAACCTGCTCTGGAGAACTCCCTTTTTATGGGGTTCCGGTCCCTCCATAAGTCTCTCAAATTTAAATTTGCCATTATTTTTATAATCATCCCTCTGGAGTTATCCTCTTTAAAGGTCATCTGGGCTGAAATGTCCATCCAAGATAAAAATACATTAAAATCCCCCACTATACAAGGATTTTCCACCTCTGCCACTTCAGTGAATAACCCCCGAAAAAACTTGCGACGCTTGCAATGGTCGTTCGGTGCATAGATATTAAAAAGATCACAATTAAATCCCTCCAATTTTACCCTTAGCCGTAAAAATCTCCCCTCAGTGTCCTTGTCCACCAAGGCAACATTCTCTTCTATGGACGGACTCACCAAAACAGCCCCCCCTCTACGGTTATTGTTTGCACAACTTGCAAACACCTCTCCCTTCCAAACCTTCTGAACTCTTTCTAGAATATCCTCATCGCAAAAGGTTTCTTGCAGACACAACAAGTCCGTGCCTTTAAAACCCTGCAACAACTGCTGCAATTTCTTCTCACCCCTCAGTCCGTTCACATTGATCGAGACCAATGTAATCATGGCTCCAAAGAAGGGAAGTATGCCCAATAATCTCCCCATCATTTAATCTCTGGCTCTTCCCTCCTCTCATGCTCCTTCTCAACTTTTCGGGCAGCTGTTGCTTTTTCCTGCAGCCTCCGGCTCTTTTTCCTCTCCTGTTTGACCCCTCCCTGCTGTTTCAGCCTCTTCCTTGCCTTAACTTTGGGCCCAGGAGCTGCCCTTTCTCCCTCCTTCTGCCCCTCACTAACCTTTCCACATGATGCCACCCCATCCCCGACTTCCATGTCTCTGTCCCCCTCTAATTCCTCACACTCAAGCTCTTCTGCAACCCCCTGTGCCTGCTCCCCGTCAGATACATAATCCTGCTCCCCGTCAGATACTTCAACTCCCATAGAGAGTCTTCCTGCTATCGCAGTTTCTCCCACTGTGCCGCCCCCTTCGACCACGTCTCTACCTCTGACCCTTGCACCTTGTTCCCTCACTCCATGGGACAATGGCGCACCTAAATTGTTCCCTTCTGACGTCTCTATCTCGCCGATCCCATTCTGCTGTCCCTTTAAGGCTCCTGCCTCTTGCACCCTCTCCCCACCCTGCCCCCTCCCGCTCACCAAAATATCCGACTCCCCGCCTTTCCCCGGAGCACTCACTTCCACCACACACCCCGCTCCTGCCTCCTCTCCCCTCGCAGACACCAGACTCCCCAGGGGGAGCCGAACTGCACTAAGGCTCGAGTCTGCACTCGACCCTTGCTGCCCGCTGCTGTCTTTGTTCCCCTCCATAGCACTCGCCGTGTTCTCCGCCATCTCCATCTCGATCTCCGCTCCGCCAACCTCTGCCTCTTCCTGTGCTCCTTTTTCCTTCATTTTACCAGCTGTGTCCTCTGACTGCCCCGCACCTCCGGCCGTTCCACACTCCTCTCCTGCTCCTTCTCCCATCTCATCACTCATTTCGCTCCCTTCTGCCACACACTCACAGTGGGTGGGGCCTTTACGACACACCCCACAGCTCTCCGCCTTGCAGCTCTGCGTGATATGTCCCGACTCACCGCAATTGTAACAATACAAATCAGGACAGTTTCTCACGAGATGGTCATGTCCCAGACAATAGTAACACACCTTTACTTGGTTATCGTGCAGCACACAAAAGTATTGTACTCCTTCCAGTGTCTCGAACTTCATACTGTAAGGCAAAGACCTCACCCCCTCTGGGAACCGTACATTTACATACCGGGTTCCGTCTGCTACCCGTGTTCCCGGATAGTACCTCCTCTTTATTTCGGAATAGATTTTAATGTCCCACGACTCCAACTTTTTGCTCAGCACTTCGTCCTCGATGTACACAGGCAAGTTCAAAAATGAAGCCACCACCTCTGAATATAGCAGAGTCACCTCCAAAAATTTCTCCCCAACTTTCAGACTGAGCAGCAGTTTTTCCACCTCCTCACGACCACTGACCGTCACCTCAAATCCCACATTTGGTTTTGGTCGGCAGGCAAAACAGCTTCCCTCACCACAGTCCTCATGAACTGCCTGGATTATATCCCAGGCTCGAATCTTCTTATCTTCACATTGCACCACCACCGTATTTTCTTTACCAAACCTACTGAGGTCCCGGCTCAAATCTTTGGGCCTTTTTTTCCCCTTCCCACCACAGTTTCTTCCCTAATAAAATTCCTCTCGGGAATATTGTCCTGTGAGGGGCCCAGCACTCCGGACCCCTCAGCAGCCATCTGGCTGTTTTTTGTGGGCCAAAAAGGCCCTAAAACCTGAAAACAACACCCCAAAACCCTCCACCAACTTTTTACAAAACTTCCTCCAACACCCAGCTGCAATTAGGCAACCAGTCACACTTGGCTCACTCCTAGCCTCTCCCACCTAGAGAGTGCTACCCACTGAGCCACGGCTGACACTGCAAGGGTTATGAAATGAAGGCAGGTAGATGGAGTTAAGATACAGATCAGCCATGAGCTAACTGAATGGCAGGATAGGTTTGAGGGGCTGAATGGCCTATTCCTGTTCCTATGTTAATTCATTCACTCAGTAGCTTGTAAGTATTCAAATTGAGGGTTGAACTAAAATTTAATTTAATCCACATTGAGGCCCCTGCTCTATGATTGGTTTTCGCTGAGGCAGCCGGCACAGGAAAGCCACGCCTACTCGTAGCCCTTAAAGGGACCTACTGTTAGGCCAAACTAACAAGGTAAGTTATTAAAATATACTTGCCTTACTGTGGAGCTGGGAAGAGCAGTAGTGCTCCTCCCGACCACACATAAAAAGAACACAGGCCTTCCGCGTGGAAATGAGGCACGAGGCCCAATTTTGAGGACGCCTTGGGCCACACAGTTCAGGCGCAGGGATTGATCCCTGTACCCCCTGCATGCCCAAGAATGGGCGTGCCCAAATTTCTGGGCCAATCTAACCAGTTTCTAGGCTAGGATAGTGTAATGACCATTTGGCGAGTCAATCCTGGCACCATTCTTCATTCTTCCCTCGGCCTACCCTGGAAGGTAAATCCCAGACAGTTCCTAGCGAGGGTGTTATGGATTCATTTGGTTCTTTGGCAGATATAAGTCAGGATACCGTAAACCCAGTGTCCTTCTTCTTACAGTACAATGAGGTCAGTCACATGAAATATTTAGAAAGGGTTCAATCAGTAATCATGTTGGTTAATGGGATTCTTTCAAAGCATCACTAACAGTTAAAAGTCCATATGATCAGTATTGGACAATGAGATACTTTGTGTGAATGCCCTAAATTCTAGAGTACATTTATCTGAATTTCTATTGCAGTCTGCACTTCCCTTGTGTTGCTCTTGGGTAAGCTCCTATATTGGCAGGGTTTTGCATTAAGAGTAACGGTGAGGCTATCAGCGCTCACCATTATTAAGGAGTAAATCGGACAGCAACTTCCAGTGTCTGCAGTGTGCAGTTAAATGCAGAAACCAGGAAGCTGCTGTCCAAATTGCCCTGCTCTTCCACAAGCTTTGCCCTAACGGTATCTCACCGAAAGCCTCAGTATTCAAACACATGAAGAGTGTGACGTTACTGTACTTACCCACTAGATAACCACTAAACACCCCAACTTAGGGCTTGTCCATTCAAGTGTAAATGCATTTTTAACAGTGTGATAAGTCTTAATTACTGCCCAACAAGCTCTCTAGCAGTTAAAATTTACTTTTACAAGTGTGGAATTTCATTCATTCAGATGTTAATTATTGTTGGAGATTTAAAAATTTTTTTTTTAAATGTTATAACTTTTTTTTCTCTTTTATCTCTCTCTTTTAATCCCACCTTTCTTTCACTCTCTTTATTTCGCTTTCTGTACATGTTTTTACATTGAATTAATTGTTCTAACTTATACTTCCTGCTTGAGACTCTGCGTGCCTCAGTAAGGACTCTTCAATCTGATTGGCTGAAGAGACACGCCGTTGCTTGTCCTGTTCACATAGATCCCAGATCCCCTGTAGAGGGCACCGCTCTGTTTCGGCTCTCTAATTATCGCAAATCAGTGTATAAGTCCACAAAAGTACTTTGGGCAAGTGTAAGGGTATTGAACGGCGAGCACCATTCATTTGCCGCTGACTGCAAAATCCAGGCCATTGTTCTGCCCCCGGATGCCAATTCCTTAATAGTCTAAAAAAGTCCAGCGTGTTTATTTTGATGCGACTGCCGGCTACAGGAGAGCCTCACTACGAAAATCAGCTGGTGAAAAACATAAAAACAGCGTTAGAGAAACAGCATGAATCTATGGAGTCAGGCAAATGATTCCCTCATGAAATTCAGTAAGTAGCTTAAAGTCCACAACAGGGTAAATAGACTGGAAAGCCTTTTCTCATTCCTTGTTTTCTTAAGCTCTTATCTATGTTTCCTTCTATTAAACAGGAGTCCTTGAAGCACATAAATTAAAGTATATGTGTGTGTGTACCTACCAAGGTCAGACAATGTACTCTTATAACATCCATTTATTTTTCAGGAATAGATTGCACTTGATTCAAATCGTGAGTTTTTTTAAGCAACTACAAAGAAACTGGTTACATTGGCCTAGAAATTTGGGTACGTCCATTCCTGGGCATGCAGGAGGCACAGGGATCGATCCCAGCGCCTAAATGGTGAGGCCCGATGTGCCCTGAAAATTGGGCCTTGGGCCTCATTTTCATGCAGCCGGCTTGTGTTCTTTTAATGTGGGGTCGGAAGGAGCACTACTGCTCTTCCCAACTCTACAGTACGGCAAGTATATTTTAAAAAACTTAGCTTGTTAATTTGACCTAACTTTAAGGGATGCATGTAGGCCTGGCTTTCCTGAATGCAGCCAGTACCAGCTGCCTCAGGGAAACTCAATCTTACAGTAGGGGCTTCAAACAGACATTAGTCCCCTCATTTCATGTGCAAAAGGCCTAACGCCTGTTTCAGGCATGAAAACTGCACGCTGATTTGTTGCTCTTTTCCAATATGGCTGGTGGCTCATTTCAGGCTCATAATGAGCGTATGCTTCCTGCCCGCCATATTTGAGCTTAGGAGGTCATTTAGCACCTAAAAATAGGCGCTGCTCGGCCAAATTTCTGGGCTACAGGAAACTTTCGTTTAACCGGAGGTTAAATGTCCGGAAAGCTCTATCTACTGGCAAAATTCAGGAGCCGTTTCCTATAAGTTTTTTTACTTCTCGTTGCTTTTTTTTTCCAATCAGGCTCTGCAAGGTCTAGCTGAAGCTGTTGCTTAGCTACAGAGATGCTTTTAAGCTGCGGCCGACTGTTTTGAAGCTGTTGCTAAGCAACAGGGTTTGTTGATTCACATGGAGCTCAAAAGCTCCATATGTTTTAACATTAGCGCTGGTTTCTACGGCAGTTTTGATGGAACGGCACCAGCTCGGTCCCGTCAGTGCCGGATACCAGAAAATTTCCTGTATTGTGTGCACACGGGCACATAAAGTACAAGTCTTCTCTTAGGCTGAGAAGAGAAGAAGGAAAGTACAAGCACAAGTACACTCGTCAATGATAATTAGCAGTTTATGTATGTAACAGACTTACAAGGCTGTACTAATAGGTATTAATCAAATAATGCATAATTGTGTGCTTTTCATATTGGCCCGGATTTTGCTGTAATAGTAATGGTCATTACCAGGTAAATCTGACAGCAACTTCTGGCATCCGCACATGTGCAGTTAAATGCGGAATTCCAGAAGTTGCTGACAGAGATACCCTGCTCCTCCACAGGGTACTCTGTTACAGTCCTCGCTGATAGACTCGGCACTGAAATCACTGTAATGGTGTAAATTTGGGATACTTACCCACTAGTTCTGCAATTAAAAACGGCTGAAAAAGGTTCGGGCTAGTGCAATCAGGAGTAAGTTTTTAATGGCGGAATAAGTGATAATTACTGCTGAACAACCTTTCTGGCCCTGAAAAATTAATTTTACAAGTGTGGAGTCTCACTCCCTCAGAGGAAAATTAATGTTACAGATTCTTAAAAAATAAATGTTTTTGTTTTACCTTTACTGTCTGTCTCTTTTATCTCACTCCCTTAATCCCATCTGTATTTCCCAATCTTTATTTTGCTTCCTGTACATGATTTAAATGTAATTTATATTTCCTGCTTTTTACTTCCTGGTTTGGACCCTGCATGTCTCAGTGAGGATACTTCAATCTGATTGGTTGAAGAGCCTGTAGAGGGTATCTCTGTCATCAACTTCTGGAATTCCACATTTAACTGCACATGAGCGGATGCCAGAAGTTGCTGTCATATTTACCCGGTAATGACCATTATTATTACAGCTTGCCCTGTTCACAGACACCTCAGATCCCCTGTAGAGGGTGCCGCAATTAAATCTCCGCTGACAAGCCCGCAAAAGGTCTGTGGGCAATTATACATGAGGTGAACGGCAAAAGCCGTTCCTTTGCCGCTGAAAGCAAAATCTGGGTCAATATTGATGAAAAGTCACCACAGCTTCAACTAGCTGCAAATACCAAAGCCAACTTGCGAAAATAAATTTGTAGTCCACCCCTTTACAGAAAAGGAGGCCTATCTCGAAATGTACTACGACAGGGTTAAATCCCACTCCTTTTCTGTAAGAGTGTCCCACTTTTTCTAACATTGAAAAATATCATTCGTGGTTTGCATAAAATAAAATAAAATAAAAATGTGGCATTGCTGCAATTTGAAATTCAGCACATAAATCGGTCGGGCTAGCACCAACTTTTCATTCTATAACAACTGCTTGCATTTATATAGCATCTTTAACATAGTAAAACATCCCAAGGCGCTTCATAGGAGCATTAGCAACCAAAATTTGACACCGATCCACATAAGGAGATATTAGGACAGGTGTCCAAAAGCTTGGTCAAAGAGGTAAAAGTTGGTGGCGTACAGCTAGACTGCATATGCCGACTCAACCGAGACAAGACAAGATAGGTTTTAAGGAGCGTCCAGAATGATGAAAGAAAAAAAAGACTTGAATTTATATAGCGCCTTTCACGACCACTGGACACCCCAAAGCACTTTACAGCCAATGAATTACTTTTTGAAGTGTAGTCACTGTTGTAATGCAGGAAGCATGGCAGCCAACATGCGCACAGCAAGCTCCCACAAATAGTAATGTGATAATGGCCAGATAATCTGCTTTTTTTTTAGTGATGTTGATTGAGGGATAAATACTGGCCAGGACACCGGCGATAACTCCCTTGCTCTTCTTCTAAATAGCGCCATGGGATCTTTTGCGTCCACCTGAGAGGGCAGACGGGGCTTAACATCTCATCCGAAAGACGGCACCTCCGACAGTGCAGCGCTCCCTCGGCACTGCACTGGGAGCATCAGCCTAGATTGTTGTGCTCAAGTCTCTGGAGCCCTAAATAAAAATGCAAAGGAAAAATACTTCAGATCCTGGAAACATTCAGGCAGCATCTGCAGGGTGAGCAAACAAGTTAAGTTTCGGAGGGTCCTCTTTTTTATTGAACCAAATTAACTGTAAATTAAATAGAACTTAAAATAAAACTTATCAAATCAAATTAAAATTACATTGCCTGGGGTGATGATGCACTCCAGTCCCCGCAGTGCCCACCAGTCTCGGAAGGCCTGAAGTGTGCCGGCGGACACCACGTGCTCCATCTCCAGGATCACCCGGGTGCGAACATAGCCACGGAAGAGAGGCAGGCAATCGGGCCGGACGACCTCCTCGACCGCCTGCTGCCTGGACCTGTTAATGGCCACTTTGGCCAGGCCCAGGAGCAGTCCCACGAGGAGGTCCTCCGACCCGCCTGCTCCCCTCCGCACTGGGTGACCGAAGATCAGGAGCGTGGGACTGAAGTGCAACCAAAAATCAAGGAGCAGCCCGCTTAAATAATGGCCGTTTCGGGGGGGTGCTGCTGCTGATTTTTTCTTTATCATAGTCAAGCATGTGCCCCCTTTTTAAAGGGGGACAACCAATAAAAAAAAACTGTAACTTAAAAAAAAAAGTTTAAAGGAGACATAACAAATTAAATTAAAATTCCTTTTTCGGTTGTGAAGATGCACCCCAGCCCACCGGTCGCGGAAGGCCTCGTGCGTGCCGGCAGACACCGCGTGCTCCATCTCCAGGAGCGCCTGGGCGCGAACATGGCCGCGGAAGAGAGGCAGGCAGGCAGTCGGGCCAAACGACCCCCTCGACTGCCCGCTGCCTGGACCTGTTGATGGCCACCTGGGTGACCAAAGATCAGGAGCGTAGGACTGAAGTGCAACCAAAAATCAAGGAACAGCCCCTTCAAATAGTGGAAGAGGGAGGGGCTGCAACCTCATACGTTCGATATAAACATGGAACACCACACCTCCAGACTGCAGAAAATGCAGGCCTGCTCCTGCTCCTGACCCTGAGCTACAGCGTGTGCGCGCGCCCCGGCGCCGCGCGCACTCGCACTACACCATGCCGCCGGAGTCCGTGTTTCATGTTTACATGGAGTGTGAGAGGTTGCAGACCCTCTTTCACTACTTGAAGGGGCTGCTCCTCGATTTTCGGCTGCACTTCAGTCCCACGCTCCTGATCTTTGGTCACCCGGTGCGGAGGGGAGCGGGCAGATTGGAGGACCTCCTCGTAGGACTGCTCCTGGGCCTGGCCAAAAAATTCCATCAATTGGTCCAGGCAGCGGGCGGTCGAGGGGGTCGTCTGGCCCGATTGCCTGCCTGCCTCTCTTCCGCGGCCATGTTTGCACCCGGGTGGCCCTGGAGATGGAGCACACGGTGTCCGCCGGCACGCTCGAGGCCTTCTGCGACCGGTGGGCGCCGCGGGGACTGGAGTGCATCATCAATCCAGACAACCAAATTTTAATTTGATTTGTTCAGTTTTATTTAAAGTTTTATTAATTTACAGTCAATTTGTTTAAGCACCCCATCAAAAGAGTGCACCACGCCGCCACTGATGACGTCAGACGCTCTTATCAAGGGGCGGGGCCATTTGCTGCCTCCGTTCTGCGCAGGGCTGGGCCAATGAGGGCGCGGGTTGCTGGCGAGTGCGGGAGCCGGTGCTCGGTGACAGTGAGCCGGGACACCAGGGGAGCTGGAGGATGGTGCTGAGGGCCGCCTCGGTCCGGGCCCTGCTGAAGCGGCTGAGGAGCGGGAGGTGAGGCCTGCCGTCAGCCGGGGTGTATGTCACTGATCGGCCAGAGCCTGTACCGGCATCAGCGCCCCGGCTCTAATGCAACCTGACCCCGGGGTTACAGCATGTCTCGGGCTCTGGGTCCCCGGGATTACAGCTTGTCCCGGGCTCTGGGTCCCCGGGGTTACAGCATGTCCCGGGCTTTGGGTCCCCGGGGGTTACAGCTTGTCCCGGGCTCTGGGTCCCCGGGGTTACAGCTTGTCCCGGGCTCTGGGCCCCCGGGGTTACAGCTTGTCCTGGGCTCTGGGTCCCCCGGGTTACAGCATGTCCTGGGCTCTGGGTCCCCGGGGTTACAGCTTGTCCCGGGCTCTGGGCCCCCGGGGTTACAGCTTGTCCCGGGCTCTGGGCCCCCGGGGTTACAGCTTGTCCCGGGCTCTGGGTCCCCGGGGTTACAGCTTGTCCCGGGCTCTGGGTCCCCGGGGTTACAGCTTGTCCCGGGCTCTGGGCCCCCGGGGTTACAGCTTGTCCCGGGCTCTGGGTCCCCGGGGTTACAGCTTGTCCCGGGCTCTGGGTCCCCGGGGTTACATCTTGTCCCGGGCTCTGGGTCCCCGGGGTTACAGCTTGTCCCGGGCTCTGGGCCCCCGGGGTTCCAGCATGTCCCGGGCTCTGGGTCCCCGGGGTTACAGCTTGTCCCGGGCTCTGGGCCCCCGGGGTTACAGCATGTCCCGGGCTCTGGGTCCCCGGGGTTACAGCTTGTCCCGGGCTCTGGGCCCCCGGGGTTACAGCTTGTCCCGGGCTCTGGGTCCCCGGGGTTACAGCTTGTCCGGGGCTCTGGGTCCCCGGGATTACAGGTTGTCCTGGGCTCTGGGCCCCCGGGGTGCAGCTGTCCCGGGCTCTGGGTCCCCGGGATTACAGGTTGTCCTGGGCTCTGGGCCCCCGGGGTGCAGCTGTCCCGGGGTTACAGCTTGTCCTGGGCTCTGGGCCTCCGTGGGTGCAGCTTGTCCTGGGCTCTGGGCCCCAGGGGGTGCAGCCTGGCCTGGGCTCCGGGCCCCCGGGGGTGCAGCCCGGCCCGGGTCCATGGGTACAAGCTGGCCTCCGGGTACAGGTCGACGCGGCTGCAGATCAGGGCAGAGACTTCACTCCATATGTCATCCCAACAAGAGATGACATAACAACAGAAGACGCTGGAAAAACTCAGCAGGCCAGGCAACGTCGGTGGAGAGAGAAATAGAGTCAAAGTTTCAGGTCGAAACCCTTCTTCAGAACTGAGGAAAAAAAGGCAGGAAATGAAACAGATTAAAAGGCAGTTTGGGGGCTGGGAAATGGGGGAGGGAATGAAAGAAGAGACATTAAGAGATATTCAAGGTGAGACGAGATAGTAATAGGACAGGTAAAGAGACAAACAATGGCTCTAGATGAAGTGTGAAATGTGCCGGCAGAGTGAAAGACAGCTGCCATGTGGGAGAGAGAGAGAAAAAGGAAAAGGCACAAACCAAAGGTGTGGATAAAAAAATATGAAAATATAATAGGGGCCGAGGTTATGATCTGAAGTTGTTGAACTCGATATTGAGTCCGGAAGGCTGTAAAGTGCCTAATCGGAAGATGAGGTGCTGTTCCTCGAGCTTACGCTGAGCTTCCGTGGAACAATGCAAGAGGCCGCAGACGGTGAGGTCTGAGTGGGAATGGAACGGTGAATTGAAATGACAGGTGACCGGAAGATCAGGGTCACCCTTATGGACTGAATGGAGTTGTTCCGCAAAGCGGTCACCCAATCTGCTTTTGGTCTCCCCAGTGTAGAGGAGACCACATCGTGAGCAGTGAATACAGTATACTAGATTGCAAGAAGTACAAGTAAATCGCTGTTTCACCTGGAAGGGGTGTTTGGGCCCCTGGACAGTGGGAAAGGGGGAGGTTTAGGGCAGGTGTTGCATCTCCTGCGCTTGCACGGGATGGTGCCAGGCGAAGGGGAAGGAGTGCTGGGGGTAATAGAGGAGTGGACTAGGGTGTCTCGGAGGGAGCGGTCCCTACGGAATGCTGAAAGGTGAGGGGAAGATGCGTTTGGTGGTGGGATTACGTTGGAGGTGGTGGAAATGGCGGCGGATGATCCGTTGAATGTGGAGACTGGTGGGGTGAAAGGTGAACATATGGCTGCAGACTTTAATTTAGAAAAGTGCTTAAAATTTAGTGCATCATATTCTTTTCCATACATGCTTTTTGAACAACTCTGTTAAAGATTTCCCCTTTACAGTTATTTAAGTCATGCTTTTATATATTTTGAGGAGTTTTGTTGCCATCCCAACAATCTTTTTCTGAACAGATCTGTGAGTCACTGTTCATGGCGATGGAACAGCAGTTCTGCAAGAGAGAGAGCCATACAGTACACAGTTGGGGAGAAAATTCATGGGTTCACTGTAAAACAGGTAATTTGCTAACTTGTTAACTATTTATTTATATTCACTCTTAAAAGTAGAGCTGTATACTACTGTATGATATCATCCTAAAGACATCCACAGTTAGTATCTCGACATCATTTTTGTTATTGCTTATGCTCTAAAACTGTTGGTTGCATGTAACCTGTAAACAAATATTTTATTTAGAACATTTGTGAAGTTCTCTACTTAAAAGAAATATACTTGCATTTATATAGTGCCTTTCATGTCCTTGGGATAACTTCACAGCCAATGAATTACTTTGAAGTGTAATCACTATTGCTTTTGTAGACACAAACGTGGCAGCAATTTGTGCAGAACAAGGTCCATCAATCAGCAATGAGATGAATGATCGGTTGTGGTGGTGTTGATTGAAGCATAAATGTTGGGTAGGAGACTGGGAGAACTCCATGCTCTTTGGAAAAAGTGCCATGGTATCTATTAGGCCCACTTAAATGGACAGATAGGGACTTGATTTAATGTCACATCCAATAGATGGCACCTCTGCCAATGCAGCATTCCCTCAGTACTGCTGTAAGTGAAATGTCAGCCTAGATAATGGGCTCAAGTCCTAGAGTGGGAAATGAACCTGCAATCTTCTGCCTTGAGTTGACACTCTGTTGTTACATAGTCTGACAATCCACTGTTCAGAAGGTCAATGGATAGAACTTGGTGATATCACAGAAGGGAGATTGCTACAGAATGCTGTTGATCATTTAAACAAAATATAAATTGTAAAAAAGAAACATTGATATGAAGCGCTCGGGTTTTCGTGTCACCGTGATCGCACTGAATAAGAAATGTTAGTTCAAACCCCATTTCAGAATTTGAACACACAATCTAGCCTGACATTTCAGTTCTTCTTAGGTATTATTGCAGTGCAGTATTGAGGGAATGCAGCATTGTCTGAAGCAGCGTCCTTAAGGTAAGAGGCCCTGTTCTGTTGGTTCAGGTGGATGCTAAAGATCCCATGATACTATGCAAAGAAGAGCAGGGAGTTCTCCTGATGTTCTGGCCAACATTCTGTCCTCAACCAATACCAATAAAAACAGATTGTACGGGTCATTTTAACGCTTTTTTTGTAGGATTTTTCCAACATAGCAACAGTGACAGCACTTCCACGTAATTCAAGTGAAGTGCATTGGGATATTCGGAGAGGTGTGACATGGGATTACATAAATTTATTCCTTTTCTCCACCCTTTCCTCTAACATAAGGGAAAATCAGTGGGTGTAATGTGCTTGTTTTCCATAAGACTATTTGTTAAAATTTCACATTGGAGGGCTTTAAAGGGAATAAAGTTGCATGGAATTAATGGCAAAGTAACTTGAGTGAATTTGTCCTGGAAACCAAAAGTAGAATTTTAAGGTAGTTGGAAAAAGAAACAGACGAGATGAGGAGAATTCTTTTTACACGGCGAGTTGTTGTGATCTGGAATGCACTGCCTGAAAAGGTGGTGGAACAGATTCAATAATATTAAACTTTCAAAAGGAATTTGCTAAATATTTGAAGGGGAAAAACATTTCAGGACTATGGGGAAAGGGTAGGGGAATGGGACTAATTGGATAGCTCTTTCAAAGAGCCGGCACAGGTATGATGATTCAATTGGCCACCTCCTGTGCTGTATCATTCTATGATTCTAGAAGATCTTAATGAATAGGCAAGAGTTTTTTTTGAGGCAGGGAGAGGAATCTGTTCTGGTTCATCTGTTTGTGCTTTAGGGGAGGCTACCTTTAATAATATAATGCTAAATTGATTGATGAAAGAAAAGCATGTAGCTGGATGAGTGATGTAGAAAGTATTCAAAAGGACCTTTGCAAATTAAGTTGGTGAGTTAAGAAGTGGCAGCTGAACATAAAATGATGCATATTGGCACAAAAATGTATAAACAAAGGATGGGTGTCCATTGGCAAAACAAAAACTTCTGTGATTTATCAATCATTCACTGAAAATATCGAGTCAATGTAAGAATAATGTCAACAAAGTTAATAAACTCCAGGATGCATGGTGAGCTCGTTGGATTCAATTCTTGATAAATGGACAGTATTGTCTGGAGGGCAGTGACAGGAGAACGTGGCAGGGCTTTGCTCTGCGGATTATTTTACTTCTCTAACTCACTAAGTTCACATTTGGGTGCTGTCTTTGCAACTTATCTTCAAAAGGACTAAAAATATAGTGTAACTCAAAATTGCTACATTTTGTTGTAACAATCTTTCCTTCCCATAGGTGACAGCTGTTCCTGATCTCTTCCTGACTGCTGTTAAACTTAACCACGATAATACAGGGGCTCAGTACTTGCATGTAGCAAGGGATGATCCAAACAATCTGTTCAGGTACTTTTATTATTTATCATTTATAGTAACAGCACATTTAGTATGCCTGATTATTTGTATACACTTATTTATTAATAACTCTTCTCTGATGCTCTTGTTTTTTAAATCAACTCGATTCAGTATTTGGAAATAGAAATGTGAGACAATGGCTGATAATTCTTTGTAGAACCTGACATGGGCACAAGTTTTATAATTGACTTAGCTACAACTGAAGCAGTATTAAAAAGGTGTGTATGTGATGTAGAAGATTGAGGATCTCATTGGCTGTTTGACTTTTGCTAATCTGTGAAGATTTAGGTTGATGTAATTCATACTGAGGAATGTGATGGTAAATGGGTGAGGCCGATTAAAATGAGGCTTTTAGTGAGAGTGTACGATGAAATCCTAATTTTGGTTTTTAGCAGTGGTATTGTCACATAATTAACAGACATCGAGGTATTGTGTGTATTCTTACATTTCAGCGTGCAGTTTCGTACTACACCCCTCAACAGTACTGGTGTTCCTCATATTCTGGAACACGTGGTACTTTGTGGCTCTGAGAAGTACCAATGTAGAGACCCCTTCTTCAAAATGTTGACCCGATCACTCTCCACCTTCATGAATGCCTTCACAGGTCAGTACTGATGAATTGTGTGGATGTGTAGAGGATGGTGGGGGGGTGTTGCGGGTGGGTGAGTTTGCTAATTAATCCATTGAACAGGTTTGACTACATTTTTGTGGCTTTGTGTTCAATTGGCCTGTGGTCTGTTTTCTGTACTGTATATATTTTGTAAAGGAAACATAAACATTTTACATTTTCATAGCAAATACAAAGAAATGACTACACGGAAATTCCGCCATTCAATGAGATCATGGCTAATCTGCAACCTAACTCCATATACCTACCTTTGGCCCATATCCCTTAATACCTTTGGTTAACAAAGATCTATCAGTCTCCGATTTAAAATTAATAATTGATCTAGCATCAATTGACGTTTGCGGAAGAGAGTTCCAAACTTCTACCATCCTTTGTGTGTAGAAGTGTTTCCTAATTTCACTCCTGAAAGGTCTGGCTCTAATTTTTAGACTATGCCCCCCTAGTCCTAGAATCCTCAACCAGCGGAATGGTTTCTCTCTAATATCTACCCTATCTGTTCCCCTTAATATTAAGTTACTGATGCTACCTAAAAGGCAGGGCAGCTTGTTGAGGTTAATTGTTGATACTAAGTGAGATGAAGTGCTATTGATTTGGATAATTTAGCAGCATCAAGGGAAACTAACAGTTGATGTGGATTTTTCTTTTGATCCTCGTAGCTAATGACTACACAATGTATCCATTTTCCACCCAAAATTCCAAGGATTTTCAGAATCTTCTCTCCGTTTACTTGGATGCTGCCTTCTTTCCATGCCTAAGGGAATTGGACTTCTGGTAAGATGATAAATTTTTACATATGCAGGCTGTATGTATAAGGCGATATTTTGTATTGTAATCTTGCATTTTACCTTGTCTTTCTTCTGTCACAGGCAGGAAGGGTGGAGGCTGGAACACGAAACCCCTGATGATCCAAGTTCGCCACTTGTCTTTAAAGGGGTTGTGTTGAATGAAATGAAGGGTGTGTTTGTAAGTGTTTTTGCATGAGATGTAATTTGACTTGAACACTTTTTAATGTACATTTGTGGTACTGTAAGGCAGGATATAATTTTATGGAGAAGTGACTCCTGTTGTATGCATTGTAAAACCAAAGCTTTGAAATATAATCTCAATATTTGCACGAGTTTCTGGTGGGATTCAATTTGGAGTTCATTTGAGCTACTTTATTGCATTAAAAAACCTATAGATGTTCTAGCCGTTGTTGTACATTATGAAAACCAAACTTTTTGGACCTATGTAAAACCATAGTTTAGCAAGATAGCTAATCATGTATATAATATCAAATAGGAAAATGTGGCTTAAGCTGTTAGGATTTTTACATAAGCACAAGTAGCCTTTAAGTGAGATTTAAAAAAAAAAGTGCAATGATCCCTGCAGCGTTCACCTTTCTAAGTAAAGGATACAGTGGAGTGCAGGTTTGTATCCTTTCTCATTCTTGCTTGTGCTTGGGGATTTGTTGGATAGTTGAGCACATTTCTTTTAAATGTAATTACACCAGAAACCATGAAACAATAAAACACTTTAGTTATCGACTGTTGTCAAACATTTTTTGGTTGTGTGGACTTTTCAGTACAAAAAAGTTAGCTGTCTCTTTCAAGTTTATGTGGATTCGTTATCTTAGGCTGGATAGCTCTTTTTCGGCCAGCATAGCCGCCTGTGCTGTAAATTTGTATGAGTAGCAAAAAATCAGTTTCCATTTTGTATTTAAACAAAAGTAGCTGTATCTATTTGTTGTTTCAGGCAAACAATGAGAACCTATATGCTCAGCACCTACAGAACAAGCTTCTACCGGACCATACCTACTCGGTAATATCTGGCGGTGACCCATTACATATACCCAAGCTTACGTGGGAAGAATTAAAACGCTTTCATGCTACACATTACCATCCTAGCAATGCCAGGTATAATAATGCCACTATATTGAGTAATGTGACGCCTTTACTTATGGGGTGTGCAAACATTATTTGTATACGACAGTGCATCATCCACCTTTCAGAGGGGGAGATTAATGCAATAGGGATACTTTTAAATCAGACAATCCCCCGCTGCACCCCCACTCCACCCTGTCTTCTACATAAATTATTTGCAGACTTTTATCTTGTATCCTGTTTAAATTTGAACCCTGTATTTTTGACAATTTGGCATTTTAGGTCAAGAAAACAGAATTCAATGACACCTTCCATGTGTGTGGTTTGTAAGTGCCTCTAGCCCAAGCATAAGAGGCATTTTTTTGTTTCTGAATGCGGAACTGAAGCTATCAATTAATTTCTAATTAAGTTGCCAAGTACACAACAGTTTGTCACTTCTAAGAGCAGCGGATAAGGATTGTGCTGATGTGGGCACACAGTCTACTCCCGTTAATTCAGTCATTTTTGTGTGGAAATTTTTTTTGAATTAATCAGTAGTACAAATTAGGCAATTTTAATAAAATAGCTTTGCGTGATTTTATTTGCAGAATTTCAATTCAAATGAACAATAGTTCAAATATTTACCTACTATAT
This sequence comes from Somniosus microcephalus, assembly GCF_052327205.1. Classification (NCBI taxonomy): domain Eukaryota; kingdom Metazoa; phylum Chordata; class Chondrichthyes; order Squaliformes; family Somniosidae; genus Somniosus; species Somniosus microcephalus. The sequence goes on along the minus strand of NC_140991.1, from coordinate 50,120,568 downwards.
CATGCACTTAATTTTTTTGCTATTACACAATTGAAAGCACTTTAGCTGTGCGAATAAAACCCTTGTCCGCTTTGTAAATAATGTTTTAAAAGTACTGATTTTTACTTGCTGCAGATCCATTATAAAGAATCTATAATGTATGAAAATTATTGCTGGTTACAAATGCAACTGGAAAATATCTTAAATAAACTACAAAGATATAAACTTTTTCGGACTATATATTGGGTGTCATATTTTGCTACTCAATTGCTGATTATCACTGTCAATTGTAATTAATTCAGTATTGTCAAGTCTTTAAACGTACATATTGTATTTCAACATGCAGCATACTTCAAAAATCTGTTGAAGGTATAGAGCAATCCGCTTTTGGTTGATGTCCTTGTGGATGCTTTGATGAGGTTGCTGCTCATAATCTAATAGCTAATGTTCTCTAATATGTAAAGAATATATGATTACATTCCTGAAATTTTTAGCTACATTATGCATACCTCTTCTACAATGTGTGGGAAAGTAGCTAACATCTTTAAATGGCTTAACCAAAATCTGCACTTTTTTCCCTTAACATATTTTCTTCCCTTTGTTATCTCCTGAAGGCATTGCCTCTTGGCAATGGTGTGGTTGCATTAATACTGATTTGCAATCTCGTACCTTGCCCGAGTGGACTTCAGTTTTGTTTGAACTATGATAGCAAGTTTCCAGGCTGCTTGACTGGGGCATCATAGCCAAGCCCAATCCTGTTTTCACTGGTACCCATATACATTCACTTCCATCAGATTTCTCACTCCCTTTCTCCCCCCCCCCCCCCACTCCCTAACCAAGAGATACTGGAGGCAATTGTAATACTCCTTCCACCTCTCCGGTTGAGATAAGCTAACTCAGCACAGATTTCAGATTGAACTTGTGATCTTGGTTTGCATAGCTGAACTTGCTGAGCCATCAGGGGAGCCTGTGTCAAATGTTTGATTCAATTTAAATCTAGGCTCTGCAAATGCATTGATTGTATAATAGCCTGACAGTTTTATTTATACACATCTACCCATTCCAGGTTCTTTACCTATGGTGACCTGCCACTGGAGCAACACCTTAAACAAATCCAGGAAGAGGCACTTTGCAAATTCCAGAAAATTGAACCTGGCACCTCCGTTCCCATACAGCCACGCTGGAGTGAACCGGTAAGTGTAAACACTGTCTTGCTGTTTCTGGACTAATGCCGACATTTGCTTAGGTAGCAACAGTGGCTAAACTTCAAAAGTCATTCATTGGCTGTGAAGTGCATCAGGATGTCCTGAGGATGTGAAAGGCACTATATAAATGCAAGTTCTTTATATACAAGAATTAAACATATAATTGCTATTAGTTATACAATTTTTTATATTGTTAGTTTTGTGTGTAAAAACAAAAAAAATACATGATGGTCAGTCACTCTCTTCATTGTCACTGGGTCAATAAACTGAAATTTCCTACCTAACTCCATTTGGGATCACTACAAGGCCTGCAGTGGTTCAAGGAGAATTCCCACAACTACCACGTCCAAGCTTCTGTGCCTTTTGACTTGCTGGTAGGGCAAGAAATCGGAAATGATTGCATGCCTTTTGTAAGCACGTATGTTAATGAGCAAGAAGCAGGTGATGGTTGTTAATTTATGTATACTGTTGAGTTTTGCTACACATCAATCCTATCTGAGAAGATTGGCAGTCGAAGTGCTTCTAGGCCTTTGGCAATAGCAGTCTATAGTTGACTGGTGTGATGTATGAGAGTTGCCTTGTGTGACACAGCAGCTCCTCTTCCCATGCAAATAGAACATCGAGCCATCAATTGAGAAGTCTCGATCCTCACACTTGATTGATTTTGATCTAATATTAACTGTAACGCTAAGCCAATATTCAAGTGCAATACCATGAAGATTAAACCCAAAAATTGGCAAATTAGCTAATGCAGAAGCATTTTACAAAACTGTCCTATTTCTTTTTAAATTTTGCTCCAAGTTAAAAATTATACAAAGGCACCACCTCAGTGGCCCTGGGCATTTGTAATTGTTAATTTGGGCAAAGTAGAATCGTAGACATTTTTATTGCACGCCTTGGCTCAGTGGTAGCACTCTCGCGTCCGAGTCAGAAGATTGTGGTTTCAAGCCGCACTCCGAGACTTGAGTACAAATCTAGGCTAATACTTCAGTGCGGTACTGAGGGGCGTGCTGCACTGCTGGAGGCATCTTTCAGATGAGACATTAAACCGAGGCCCGGGCTACACACTCCGATGGATGTAAAATATCTCATGGCATTATTCAAAAAAGAGCAGGGGAGTTTGCCCCAAAACAGAATATCTGCTAATTTATCTCACTGCTGTTCATGGGATCTAGTTGTGTGCAAATTGGCTGCCACGTTTGCTAGCATTACAGTAGTGACTTCACTTCAAAAGTACTTAATTGGCTGTGAAACACTTTGGGATGTGCTGAAGCCATCAAAGGCGCTATATAAGTGGAGGTTTATAATATTTAAGTACAGAGAAACTCGGAGAGGCTATACAGAAATGCTCGAGAAATTAATATAAGCTGGCATTTCTATATGGTGTGACAACAATCATGTTTTCCATCCAAATTGACTCTCAACCATAAATGGCAGTGAATAAAAGTTCTGGTTTAGGTGGCTTTGCTACCCATTTTGGTAAAGAAATTAAAGGCAGAGAAGGTGTAATAATGAAGGAAGCTGTGAATTTTCACTGGTTACAACTTGTACCAGTAGTAGAATTAGATTGGCACTGTAATCTTACCATAAATGCAAAACATTTCCTTTTTTAAAAAAAAAATGTAATTACCGTACAATTTTTTGTTTCTGCTGTGGTACTTTTATTTTCTAGAGGGCGTGTCATGTTACTTGTGGGCCCAACTCAATGGCTCCTGATCCGGTCAAACAAACCACATACAGTGTGAGCTTCTTATTGGGCGAGTAAGTGCATTTATAATTCTATTCCTATTTATCTTCTTGATTGGGACAAGAAATTAAAGAATACATTATATTAAGCATTCTAATAAATAACCCAGTTATGATATTGACCATAATGGGACAAAAATGTTCCTTTGTCATATGGCACTTATTTTGGCTATTTTTGGACTGAAGAGTCTCTTCTAATTATTTTAAATTGCGCAGAGCTTTTAGAACCTATCCATAAATTATTATACATTTTCAGTAGCATTATTCAAAGTATTGAAAGGGGACTTGTACTCTGCAGCTATTTTAAAGTCTAATGTACCATTGCACTGAACAATGCCTTTCAAAGAAGTTTTCCAATTTAAAGTTCTGTCTTTAATCCATTTAATTTCTGTATCGACTATGATCACAGTACCCAGTAAATTTCCTGGAATTAATAGTAAATTATTTATCAAACTTCCATTATTTCACCATTGAGAAAATACAAACTATTGTAAGGAATTGTTTTGATATTTTAAAATAAGTCATTGGAATATGTGCTCATGTTCATAATGCACCCCTTAATGCTTGTTTGATCTGGACAACTGGCTTTCGAATTCTTCCGAACATTCTGGCTGGAATCAGTATTAATTTTCATCATCCAGTAATAGCCTAAAGATGTTCAGAAACCTCCCATTTGTCTGCTACGTTGTTATGAAGAGGAAATGCTGGAAAAACTCAGCAGATCAGGCAACATCCTTTTGTCATTCCTACATTCATATGATGTGAGCAACATCTATAATTCATGTTACTGTTTCCCCCCCCATGTTTAAAACCAAATCTGGTCAATTTTCCTTTGCTTTTTCTGCGGTTCATGCATTTGTGGATGTATTTTTTTTAAATGTAAGAAATGCAAGTGTGTTGTAATTTTTTCACACCTATTTCTTTGGTTCTGTATCTCCTGTAATGCAGGCAAAAACGGTAGCTGATTTGCATATCTGTTCCAACAGCAATGAGCCAAGCCTATAAAATTAACTGGTTTTTGTGGCCCTGGAAAGCAATATCTGTCAAGAGCATTGTTTTCATCTGGCTGAAGAATGTTTGGGGGATATATTTTATTTTATTGAAATCTCTTCCCGTAGCACTACCAATAGCTTTGAAGCATTCACACTGAGTTTTCTATCATCTTTGCTGGTATCTGGACCCAATTCTCCCTTTTACAAAGCTTTGATTGACGCCCGGATTGGCACTGACTTTGCTCCTGTTGTTGGGTAAGTGATTAGTTTTGGTGTTTTTAAAAAAAAAAAAAAAAAAAAAATTATTTTATTTCTTCTAAACTATAATCTTTAGTTTGATTATAAATAAGATAATTCAATATGGAACAGGTTGCAAAATAAAATTGCCAAACAAGAAAATACCAGCTTGGCTTTGTGATTTCTGTGGGCACTTATGGGAACTGTGTTTTGTTTTCCAGATATGATGGCAGCACAAGAGAGGCTTGCTTTAGTGTGGGGCTGCAGGGCATCGCAGAACAAGACGTTAAAACTGTGAAACAGATCATCACCAAAACAATTGATGAAGTAATTGAGTACGTAAACTATTCTATAAACTTAAGAGTTTAATTACAGTAGCACAGCGTATTGGAGTTACAGCATGTAATACCACAGAGTGATGCCACTTATTTGGGTACCCATTATGTTCCTTTCCTGTCTTCAACATCTCATTTACCCTGCTGTGGGAAGTTGCTGAGAAGAGGGCAGTGGCATCCTCATTGGAGGAAAGAAACACGGAAGAAGAGTTAATCTGGCTGCTCTTCTGCACTTCCTCCTGTCTGGGTCAAACGTGAGAGAAATGTATGGCATCAGGTCACCTGCTGTTGGTGTGTTGCCCAAGAAAGTGAAAATCATACATACCTGTGATGGGCTCTGTCCAGGGTCATGTTGTGAACTATGGGCTTAAATTTCATCGGGCCGTTGAGGCAGGATTGGAGGTGTGTGGGGGGTTAAAATTGCAAAAACTGGTGGGCGGGCTCTATCCCGCCTCCAAGCAATTTTCATTAAATCGTGTCTACTGGTCCCGTCTCCATCCCACCTCCAAGAGGCGGGATAGGCCGTTAAGGCCCTTAACAAGCACTAAATTGCCTCTATAATGCCATTTTGATAGGCTTTTGTGATTTTAACCCTTTTCCCACGTGATGCACGCCCCCTCTGAAACACGACGGTGAAACCTGGCGGTAGCACAATTGTATTGCTGACTATCAGCTGCAGCTCAACTATTAAATAGGAGATTTGATCAGCCATCATTTGCAGGTGGCAGGACTTTGTTGTCTCAGGTCTGGGGGATCTTTTAGAAGGCATAACCACAGCTGTGGAAGTTTGGAGCCTGACACCCATCTCCAGTGTGACCTCCTGGGAAACCCCTCTCGCCACCTTGACTGAGTGCTTCCTCAACTGAGGCATATACCAGAAGCATGGGAGCCATTTATTTCCTTCCCTTCTGGACATCAGATGGGGACAAAGACCAGCTGCGGCACCAGCAGAGCCAGCAACAACAGCAGCAACAACAGGAGCGCCAAGCTGCTGCTCACCCACCTGAAGCTGCACAGGCCAGAAGGGGCCAGCGCATGGAAGCCCGTCGGTGCAGGAGATACCCCCCAAACAGGGTCTACAGACACAGGGTCAGCTACCTCAACATGTCTGAGCAGCAGTGCCAAAGGTGGCTCCGACTTTCGTGAGAGGTAGTGGGTGACATCTGCGCAATGCTGCAACAAGACCTGGAGCCCAGAGGACCAGGTGGACAACCCTTACCAGTGGCCGTCAAAAGTCACCACCGCACTCAACTTTTTTGCCTCAGGCTCATTCCAAGGATCAGCAGCAGACATCAGCGGCATCTCCCAGGCGGCCGCACACACTTGCATCATGCAGGTAACCGATGCCCTCTTTGCCATCGCGCGCAATCACATCAATTTCACCAAGGATCAAGCAAGTGTCACGGCGCGTGCGGTTGGATTAGCTAATCTGGGCTTTCTAAGGGTGCAGGGCGTCGTTGACTGCACACATGTGGCCCTTAAGGCACCCCATCGCAATCCAGGTATTTTTGTCAACTGCAAGGGCTTCCACTCCCTTAACGTTCAGCTGGTGTGTGATCACAAGAAGGAAATTTTGCATGTTTGTGCCAAGTACCCTGGCAGTTGCCATGACTCCTTCATAATGCGTCAGTCTAGTGTGCCTCCGCTATTAAGTTGGTCTGGCGGACTGAACGGATGGCTACTTGGAGACAAGGGCTATCCCCTGAAGACGTGGCTAATGACGCCGTTGAGAAGCCCATCCAACGAAGCTGAGAAGAGCTACAACTCCAGCCACATGTCCACCAGAGCCATAATCGAGCAAACCATCGGTTTGCTGAAGATGCGCTTCAGATGCCTGGATAGATCAGGTGGAGCCCTGCAGTACCCAGCAGCCAGGGTCTCCAGAATCATCGTGGTTTGCTGTGCACTTCACAACATGGCACAGCATCGTGGCTTGCAGATTCCTGAGGACCAAGTGGCTCCTCACATACCCTCCTCGGATGAGGAGGAGGAGGAGAGCGAAAACGAACATCTTGCAGAGGCCCATCAACCAGCGGCAGCAGTACGCGAGAACATTGCTGCCCGGGTTGCAAGGAACGCACTCATCTTGGCCAGATTTGCTTAGCCTAGCCAATCAAGCACTTTTGCCTCGCAGCTTCTTACCTGAGCATCGACAGTGGCCAAGAACCAGCAGATTCCTAGCAATTTGACCACCATACTGACAGTTGCAAATAATCCTAAGCCCTCAATGTGGAAGTCCCATTCGTGAAATGACACGCCACAACTACAGCAGTAGCCATCGGATTTTTTATTTACAGTAATCATCTGATGGCTTTTTAACATCAAACATCAAACATCAAATTTCACCCAAGTGACTACCCTTGTGACTATTTGTGCACTATCTTTCTCTTACGCGTGCTCCTACGTGGTGCTTCCCCTGTGGCTTCAGCAGATGTGGAGGCCCCTTGCTCACTTTCTTGCTGTTCCTGTCTCGACACCTTTGGCTGGCATCCTCTGGGGTTGCGAACCTGTGAGGGCTCGGCAACAGTCTGCTGCTCCTGCGGCTGTGCAGGGGTTGAGACGCAATCTCAGTTGGGTGCGGTCTCTGGTGGGGCTCTGACCGAGAACTTGTCAGTGGCATGGAAGTGTGAGCGCTTGGAGAGGAGCCACCACTTCCTTGTTCTCTGCAAACAACATCCCTCTCATGGGTCAGGTCCACCCCAGCGCTTGCAAGTGGATTGAGAGCACCTTGCTGCACATCAGGGGGGCCATGGGGGACCCGTATCTGCACTGGAAGTCCTACTCAGAAGGACTTCCATGAAGGTCTGGTTTCTGTGTTCAATGGATGACCATCGCGCCTCCAGAGATGTCATTCTATTCTGAACACTCAATGTTTTCTGCACTCTGGTGACTTATCTCCTCTCGTCTACTGTAGCCATCCTCTCGTCTACTGTAGCCATCCTCTCGTCTACTGTAGCCATCCTTTCTGTGGTGATGCGTTCATGCGCCAATGACTCCACAAAGGCTCTGCTCATGTTTGCAATAGATTCCTCCATTCGTTCCACACTCGCAGCGACCCTGGAGACAAAACCTGCCAGAGACTCCTGCATCTGTTCCTGGAGTTCCAGCATCGCTGATCTTATGGATGGACCCAGAGGCAGAGGGTTGACATGCAGCTGAGCCGAGCTGGGAGAGTCCTGCGCCCTCCGACTAGGACTTTCCACTACTGTCCCTGTCTCCACAATTTGCTGATGCTCACTAGTGAGCTGTGATACACCAGGTGACAACACTACTCTATCTCGCGATGTTCCCTCCGAGGTGTGAGTGCGCTGGTGCTGGGTGTGGTGAATTCTGCTGATGCTGTGCCCTCCGAGGTTGCAGCTTCCTCTGAGGAGTCTGGAGACTCAGGCTGTTCCTCCTGGACAATGGGGACGGGGGCGTTCGATGGTCCTGTGGGGGAGTAAAGGAAAGAGTCAGAGATGTGAGGCCAAGGTTACATGCACATTGCATATTGCAGATGATAAGTCCATCTGTGAGAGCTTCAGAATCATTATCAGCGACTCATGCAGTGTCATTGAGAGAGATGGAAAACTATTCTGTCACCAGCTTGCTTTGATGCGCCCATCTGTCTGGCCCCCATTTGGGAATCTTCCTCCGCTCCCACGATCTCCAGGACCGCCGCCTCCCTGATGGTGAGCTGGGCTACTGAGGGTGGCCCTCCGCCTGTCCTCGCTCTTTCCCTCTTATTGTGAGCTCTCTTTTCCTGCAATGAGGGAGACAAGTGGAGTTTGAGTGAGAATGAAGGAGTGAGTGTAGAGAATCCATAGCATAGATGCTTAGAAGGAGACAAAGATGAAGTGAGGTGGCAAGACCAAGGGCCCTCCCTGTGTGTTGTCAGTTGTTTTCATAGCATCAGAGTGAGAGGGAGTGAGAGGGCTGCATAGTTGAATAGTTAGGTGAATGTGACCATAGAGAGAGAGGGAATGGGTAAGGGTGCATGGATGTCAGTATCAAGTGGGATGTGGAGGAAGAGATTGCTAAAGCTGAGTGCTGGTGAGGAGAGGCAATGGGGATCAGATTGAGGGTGATGGGGAAATTCATACTCCCTTTTCCAGTGCGCAGAAGGTCATGAAATCTCTTCCTGCATTGAATCCAGGTTCTGCGGGTTATTGACAGAGTTGATCTCCTCTGCCACCTGGATCCACACAACCTTGGTTTGCTGGGGAGGCTTCTTCCTCCCTGAAGAAGGGAAGAGCACCTCTATTTGCTCTTGCTCTCTCTACTAAAGCCTGCAGGGCAATGTCATCAAAGTAGGGTGCAGACCTAGGTCTCTGGCTGGCCATTCTTCCTGCAGGTGCCTCTAACATGCAAGGGCAAAAGCTTGGCAGTCTGCAGAAGAAGCAAGGCTTGTTGCAGACCTTAAATGTAGCAGCAATGATGACATCATTGGAGGCGACTTTCAGACTGGAAAAACTCATTGGCCATGGGTTCCCACACTTTGGAACTCAATTGGCCAATTAAGTTAAAATGGCATCATTTTCCCACATCGATTTAGAATCGGGTGGCTAACACTAAATGCGGATTACACGACCCCAGCCCGCCCCAGTATCAAAATCCAGCCCTATGTATTTATTACATCTTTTCATATGCTAATCGGACCCGAGGCCAAATATTGGGTGCAGCCGACTCTGGCCTATCCATTCAGGCGCAGGGACTGTTTCCTGTGCCCAGTTCACGGTGACAGGCCGGCCTGAAAACAGTAAATGAATGAGGAAGAAAACTGACTGCCTTGTCTGTCACCCGATAGTTTTGTTGTCATGACATAGATATTGACATGCTTGACAGAAACATAATAAATTATTATTGTAAAGATTTGCTTGAGTGTTCATTCGCTTGTTAAAAGTTGCATCTTTTCTTTTCAAAATAAAAGGAATGGCTTTGAGGAAGAGAGGATAGAAGCGTTCCTTCACAAGATTGAAATCCAGTTGAAACACCAGACTACCAATTTTGGCCTTGCATTGGCATCAGTAAGTTTTTGTTTACCTCACCCACATGATGGCGTTCCAACCAGAGATTACAACACTACTGTATACTGCTGAGAATATTTGCAACAGTCAGTGTACCACAAGGTGGTGCTATAATCTAACTAATTCATAGTACACTCTGTGTAATGGTGCTTATTATGGTCAGAATGTGTTAATTGCGAAGTGTTCAAAGACAACTTTTGAAAGTGGTTGGAATTCACTTTTCAGCTACACAAACTGATTCAGTGGCAATATGGGTGTGATATTGGCCGAGACAGAAAGCAGAGTAGTAGTGAATGGATGTTTTTTTAGACTGGAGGGAAGTATAGAGTGGTGCCCCGCCCCAGGGGTTGGTATTGGGACCACTGCTCTTTTTGATATACATTAATGACCTGGACTTGGGTATACAGGGCATAATATGAAAGTTTACAGATGACAGAAAACTTAACTAAATACGATTATTTCCCCCCCATGTCTGACTTCGCTCTGCTCCGCTGCCTGGCTGCTTTCCCACCCGACTGTCAATCTGGGTGGCTGTGGCTGGGAAGCCCGTTGAACAGGTCCCGCTGTTAAATTTGGCAGTACCTGCGGTCACAAATCCTCTGCCCCACCCCGGCTCCCTTCCTGCCTCGATTAACAGGGCCATAGAATACAAAAGCAAGGAAATGACCTTTTCACTGGTTAGAACTCAACTCGAGTTTTTTTTATATTCGTTCATGGAATGTGGGCGCTGCTGGCAAAGCCAGCATTTATTGCCCATCCCTAGTTGCCCTTGAGAAGGTGGTGGTGAGCTGCCTTCTTGAACCGCTGCAGTCCGTGTGGTGAAGGTACACCCACAGTGTTAGGGAGGGAGTTCCAGGATTTTGACCCAGCGATGATGAAGAAACGGCGATATACTTCCAAGTCAGGATGGTGTGTGACTTTGAGGGGAACTTGGAGGTGGTGGTGTTCCCGTGCGCCTGCTGCCCTTGTCCTTCTAGGTGGTAGAGGTTGCGGGTTTGGGAGGTGCTGCTGAAGAAGCCTTGGTGAGTTGCTGCAGTGCATCTTGTAGATGGTACACACTGCAGCTACGGTATGCCAGTGGTGGAGGGAGTGAATGTTTAAGGTGGTGGATGGGGTGCCAATCAATCGGGCTGCTTTATCTTGGATGGTGTTGAGCTTCTTGAGTGTTGTTGGAGCTGCACTCATCCAGGCAAGTGGAGAGTATTCCATCACACTCCTGTCTTGTGCTTTGTAGATGGTGGAAAGGCTTTGGGGAGTCAGGAGGTGAGACACTTGCTGCAAAATACCCAGCCTCTGACCTGCTCTTGTTGCCTCAGTATTTGTGGCTGGTCCAGTTATGTTTCTGCTCAATGGTGATTCCCAGGATATTGATGATGGGGGATTTGGCGATGGTAATGCTGTTGATTGTCAAGGGGTGATGGTTAGACGCTCGCTTGTTGGAGATAGTCATTGCCTGGCACTTCTGTGGCGCGAATGTTACCTGCCACTTATCAGCCCAAGCCTGAACGTCGTCCATGTCTTGCTGCATGTGGGCATGGGCTGCTTCATTATCTGAGGAGTTGCGAATAGCACTGAACACTGTGCAGTCATCACTGAACATCCCCAATTCTGACCTTATGTTGGAGGGAAGGTCATTGATGAAGCAGCTGAAGATGGTTGGGCCGAGGACACTGCCCTGAGGAACTCCTGCAACGATGTCCTGTGGCTGTGATGATTGACCTCTAACTACCATAACCATCTTCCTTTGTGCTAGGTATGACTCCAGCCAGTGGAGAGGTTTTCCCCCCTGATTCCCGTTGACCTACTAGGGCTCCTTGATGCCACGCTCTGTTAAATGCTGCCTTGAGTCCAATTCTCGGCACCACACTTTAGAAAGGATGTCAAGACCTTGGCGAGGATGCAGAGGAGATTTACCTGATTGGTTCCAGGGATGAGGGAATTCAGTTATATGGAGAGACTGTGGAAACTGGGATTGTTCTGAGCAAAGAAGGTTAAGGGGAGATTTGATGGAGGTGTTCAAAGTTATGAGCAGTTTTGATAGACTAGATAGAGACACTGTTTCCACTAGCAGGACACATAATCCACCTCTTGTGTTGCACTGTCTGACCCTCTGAGAGGAAGAGGAATTCCCACCTTGCACAAACGTGTTCTACCAGCATCTCCACGGCTAAATCCAAAAGCACTGAGGTCTTGCTGGAATTCTTTCTCCCCCCCCCCGACATATCCTGCAGATCCATTATTTCAACCAGCTGCTTATCCAATGCAAGAACTATGCTATAACTCCAGAGATCTAACTTTTCCTAATTGCCATCTCTGCAGTACCTAGTTAATGCTGCATAAGTAGATCAGAAACTCAGGTGACACTTGTGTAGATTGTGTGTCTCTGCACAAAAATGCAGTGTAACACAAGATAATTAATCTTTTTAGTTTTGAAACTTAAATTGTCCTACTGAAATTACAAAATATATAATTTTAGATGCGATAATTACTTGATTTTTTTTAATGTTATTGCAACGTCTGTTTTATAGGTGTGACTTTATTATAATTCAATTTGCCAGCAATTAAATATTCTCCTTTAGTAGCTGATCCCTGATTTTTCTGCTTTGCATGTGTCTGGTGTCTAGTATGTTGCAACAAACTGGAATCATGATGGAGATCCTGTGGAGATGCTGCAGATCAATGAGAAGGTGGCTAGGTTTCGACAATCCCTGAAAGATAATCCACGCTTCCTACAGGATAAAATCAAGCACTATTTCAAGGTAAATGTGATGAAATTGAACTTTTTTTCACCCCCTTTCATGCCAGTTTAGTCAAGGTCTCCCATGTGATGGCTATCCTTATACATGCTGCTCTTCAAAAATCAAACATCTATAAAGAATTGTCAGTACATTTTAATTGTTTCTGACTATTCAAAGATTTAGTTTTTAAAAAGTCACTTTTTAATTGAATCCATGTTGGAATTTGGATGTATTTTAAAATATGAAGAAGCTATCCTATTTAAAGCAGTATTAACTGGCTAAATATTGTAGCTCCATGAATAGTATTTAAGATGGTGTTCAGGAACATGTATGCTAATGACATTTGTTTCTGCGCAATGCTGTTTCCTAGACCTTTGCACGGAATTTGCGGTGGTAATGATGGTGAAACTGTTGGCGTTCGCTGCCATTACCCCTCTGAAACTAACAGCAACTACAGGATCTAGCACATGCACAGATAAATGTGGAAATCCAGAGGTTGCGCTCAGTCATTCCCTGCTCTGCCACAGGTTGCACTGTGGAACTCCCCAGAGCCGGCAATCAATTCAAATCACACTCAAGGACAAAAACTTCCCCTATTACAGTGGAATATTGCTGTTTTAAACCCCCCCCCCAAAAAAAAAGTTAAGTCTTGTTGAAAGAGGTACAACTGGGTTTTTAATGGTGTATTGACTGCTGAACCCTGAAAAACAAATGTTATATTTGTGGAATGTCAAATTTTTCCATTACTATGATTAAGGATTACATGGCTTTAAAAAAAAAATTTTTTTAAGTTTGTTTGATACCGTAGTCCTATATGTATGTCCCAATCTTTATTTCACTGTCTGTAAAATTTATTAAAAAAAGTAAATTAGAATCTGCATTTTACTTCCTGGTTTGCTGTCTGAGAATTCTTCAATGTGATTGGCTGCTCAGCCTGCTTGATGACATCACTGTTGCTGGATGCTGGAGATTTGCTTGATTTGGCACCAGGTTCAAACAAAGGTTGGGAGAACTGAAATTCACACCACAGAGATTGCTAGATCTTTGTGCGCAGCTTTTTTTGACGTCGCTTTGCTGCTGACTGCCAATTTCGGGCCATGTAAAATACAATTTGCTTCTAGTGTGTGACATGGAAGGAAGAGCTAAATGCTGACATTTATTGAATTGACACATTACACAAGGTGTCAGTATTTCTGTTCTTGGGATGTGGATGTCACTAGCGAGGCTGCATTTATTGCCCATCCCCAGTTGCCCTGCGAAGGCAATGGAAGTCGCCTTCTGTCGTGATTGATTGATTGTTTTTACAACTTGAGGTTTGCTTGGCCACTCCAGAGTCAACCACACAGTATGGGACTGGAGTCGCATGTAGGCCAGACAGGGTAGGAGTAGCAGCTTCTCTTCCCTGAAGGTTGTTGGTGAACCAGTTGTGTTTTTAATGACAGAACTAGCAGCTTCTATGGTCACTTTTTTTTGTTGCCAGTCCACAAATGACCAGATTTATTGAATTAATTTTCACAACTTGGCATAATTGAATTTGTGATCTCCAGATTGCCAAGTCTAGTACCATAAATACTACACTACTGTGATTTCTTCTGTAGTACCATTTAAACCACATGCAAGCATTACCTTTATCTGTCATTTCTTCAAAGACTCCTGTCAAGTACAATCTACCAATTAATTTGCAAATCTATGCTGATTAATATTTCTCAAATTGCTTAGTAATTTTACCCCGGCCCAGAATTTCTTGACTTATCTCTTGCCTCTTTTTTAAGAGGGATTTGACACCCTCGAGTCCTCCTGTACATTTCTCCTTTCCAAAAAACATATTGGCCCAGAAATTCGGGTCGGAGGCTTCCTGCGGGTGCAAGCCCCCGACCTGCACTTACCTAGCGCGCCAGCTGTTGAGCTGTGGGCCCGAGTGGGATTCCGATCCTGGGCCTGCTCCAACTGCCGGCGCGCAGTGCTTGCGTATCCCGGGGCGCAGTTAGTTCGATGCGTCCCCTGGGATCACATGGGCCATGGAGAGCCAATGGTAGCAGGGAATGCTTCATTCATAAGTTTGACAGGAAGAGCTGTCAAACCTATAAATACTACAGGAAACTTTGGTTTATCCGGAGGTTGTATGTCGGAAACCTTGATCTACCGGCAGAAATCAGGAGCCGTTTTGTTAGTTTTTTTTTCTTCTCGTGGCTTTTTTTTCAACAGTCAGGCTCTGCAAAGTCTCTGAAGCTGTTGCTAAGCAACAGAGATGCTTCCAAGGTAGGGCCGACTGTTTAGAAGCTGTTGCTAAGCAACAGTGTTTGTTGCCAGATACGGAGCTGCAAATCTCTGTATGCTTCAACATTAACGCTGGTCTGTCCGGCAGTTTTGATAGATCGGTCCCGTCGGTGCTGGATATAACAAAGTTTCCTGTATAAGCCCCAAAACATCACTAAAACTTCAAATAATTTTTTTTTTTAAATCACATTTTTAAAATAACTCTAAATTACATGAAATAACTATTTTAAACAATTTAAATTTTTGAAAAAATTAATTACATTTTCTAAGGGGGCTAAAAATAAACTTACCTTTAAAGTATTTAGAAATAATAAACCTGTGGGGAAAAATGTTTTAATTTTAATTAATTCACCACTTACCTTGTTAGCTTTTTAAAAGTGTAACTGCTGGAGACTTACCCTCCCAGAAAAACCTGGAAAAAAAAAACGTAAGTTCGATGCGCACGCGCTGCCTCTCCTGCGCACGCGTTCCACCTCTCAACCCCTTTCAGGGGAATGGAAGTGCTGGTTTCCCACGCATGCGCAGTGCATGCACGAAACCGGCACTTACGTTGGGCCTACGCGTGAGTACCCAGTGTGTACTCGCGTGTTGGGACCCAAATTTCTGGACCAATAAAAAATTTGAGTTTCAACCTCCACCAATTTTTTTCCCTACCTTCCATCAGAATCCTTGGATGTAAGCCATCGGCTCCTATTGTTTTCAAAATAGGTCATCCTCTTGTTGTGAAAACTGCATTTTTGGGGAAAAAAAAAGCCATGTATTTTGCAAGAGAAATTACCTATTGTATTAATGCCAAGGTTATTGTAGTCATAATTTGTGATGTTTATTGCATTACAGGAAAATCCACACCAGCTGGCCTTGTCAATGAGTCCAGATGAAGGTTATTTGGAAAATCAAGCTAAAGTGGAGAAAGGCAAGCTACAAGAGAAGATCAGTTCCCTTTCTCTGGAAGAAAAGAAAGCGATCTATGAAAAAGGTGTGACTTTTTTGTAGAGGTTGGGATAATGTTGCCAAATTCTAGTTACTTTCCTAGTTTACTTTAAAAAATCATTTTAATTTTATTGAATAAAACTTATTTTTGTTATCACTTTCTTCCTTCTGGCTCTGAAAATGCTCACTTGTAATGGTGTGCTGTTCCATGGGCACCAGTAACCCCGTAGTACCTCACCCAAATGGCCATTCTTTGCTCTAGCCTAGGCTGCGAGTGTCAGCAGGCTATTTCATCCTGGAGGGCATCGTAGTTGAGCTGTCATCACCTGACATCCACACGTACGCACTTTGCAGCAGGAGTCACTGATGATCGGCAGTGGGAGCCCTAGGTGACTTTCTCCCGACATGCCCGGAATGGTATGCTGAGTCCAATTTGCAGAACCCTAGATGCTGCACACTAGCAATCAAACCTGGTCTATGAGGTCAAGTACTATACCAGTGGTGCCTTTATCCGCCAGGCCATTTGGGATGGGGGGGGGGCTCTGAGTGAATCTTTAAACAGTTGTGTGCGCAGCAAGTTACTCATTAAAATCTGGAATGCATTCTAAATTTGTAGAGCTGGATTCAGATGTTGGGTTGACCATGTGGCGTTGGCATGGGCTGTTGCAGAAGCACTTCAGGTGTTCAAAATATTGTTTACTACTGACAATTATATTTTTTAATCCATCAACAATTCAGATTAATGTACTGCTTTATGGGCAATGAATCAACATTTGTGTTTAATTGTGTTGCTGGAGAGTGAAATGTCACTTGAGTTCCCAGTCTGAGAAATGTTGACTGTGATTGGCAGGCAATATATCTGCAGGGTTTTAAAAAAAAAATGTATTCCACAGCGTAAGGTTAAACAAGAAATAAGGGATGTAGTAGTGGTTCTTGAAGACAGTGCTATCATAAAGCCTTAGTCTGAAGCATTGCTTTAAATATTCTAGCAGTGTGGTTTGTGATTATTACTATAGTTAAATGCTTCTTTGTTTTCTCATTACTCAGAGCTGATGTTTGTAAATATATTACTGTTCACCCTCCATATGCACATTGAGTCATTCTGTTTCCTCAGGGCTGGAACTGATTGCGGCACAGAACACACCTCCGGATCTGTCCAGTCTCCCAGTACTTAAAGTTTCTGATATTCAACGAACGTTTCCATTGACCCCTGTAGAGATGGCATATGTAGGTAAGACTGTTAATAACCAGGTTAGGATTATCATGCAAGAACTACTGTCTTTTAAACCTTCAGTTTAGTGCAAACCTTGATACTGTGCTGATTCCAAACACACTTGCACTCTGTATGCGAGCCATCACTTCCTTATTGATCCTTGCACAGTAAACCTCCAAGTTGGGTGCATTCCTTGACCACATCCAATTCAGTTTTGCCAGTGGTGATAGATGGTCTAACATGTGGCTTCCCAGGAGCTGGTTGATAGGTTACTTCAGTCTTCAGACTATTAGTAAGCTCATAGCTACTTAGTGGAAGCTACAAATCTATCTTATCAGCTGAAGTTCCTTTTCAGAATGTGCACAAGTGCGCAGTCATCAGCAGGTAAAAGTTCTGGTATAGAACATAAGAACATAAGAAATAGGAGCAGGAGTAGGTCATTTGGCCCCTCGCGCCTGCTCCGCCATTCAATAAGATCATGGCTGATCTGATCTTGGCCTCAACTCTACTTCCCTGCCCGCTCCCCATAACCCTTGACTCCCCAATAGTTCAAAAATCTGTCTATATCCACCTTAAATATATTCAATGACCCAGCCTCCACAGCTCTCTGGGGTAGAGAATTCCAAAAATTCACGACCCTCTGAGAGAAGGAATTCCTCCTCATCTTCGTTTTAAATGGGTGACCCCGTATTTGTTTGGAGAATAGTTGATTTTCACAATCTTGATGGATTGATTTTATAACTAGATTAAATTTAAAATTATATGTTCAATGAAAAAGAACCCCAGAAACAGGTTATGGCAACACTTTGAAAAGTCACTTAAAAAGCCTTATGATGAAGAAAAATAGATGACTACTTGGTTATAAACAGCCAAATATCAAACTTATACATAACAAATCGGTACTGAATGGATAGAAAACTTACCAATGAGACAGGATATAGAGGCAACAAGGAAAAGTGTTAAGAGTTTGAGTCATGGGTAGAGAGAGAGAGAAAGTAGTTGACACTGGAAATCAGACAAAGCAAGGCAGACACAGATGCAGGAAGAAAGAAATGTTTAAATATTGGGAGATTAACTCGTATGTATTTAAATTTGCAGTAAAATCTGAGATAAGATTGATCATTTCTTTAGTGAGCTATTGTAGGACTACATCAAATATATCTTTGAAACGTACTGTGTTTTGGCTATAGATAAAGTCTTCATTCTGTGGTATTTCCTTTTAGGAGGAGAGGTGCCTGTTCAGTATTGTAGTCAGCCAACCAATGGAGTTGTTTATTTCAGGGCTTTCACTAGCCTTAACACATTGCCTGAGGATCTGAAGCCATATGTGCCACTGTTCTGCAATGTGATCACAAGGTAAGTCATTGAAGCACCCGATTGGGTGGTGGCATAGTTGTATTAACCAAACACTGAAAATGAGATTTGTTGCAGGATTTGATAAATCTATAATGGGTTTAAAAAATTGAAGGTCTGTTTATTTTACTTTATTAAAAAATGTATTTTCTTATTCAGAATGGGCTGTGGGAGTCTTAATTACAGACAGCAGGATCAGCAGATCGAGTTGAAGACTGGAGGAATGACTGCTTCACCTAAGATTCTCCAAGATATTGATAACCTAGATATGTATGAACAGGTACAGCAATTACTGTATTTTAGCAAAGAAATTATAGCAGAATGTAGTACAGGAGCTGGGTATTACTTCAGTTTGCGCTAGAAAGGAAGAATTTCTCCTCGACTTTAAAATAGCCAAGCAAAACTTCACATCTATCTATCTGCAGTAATATCTCAAACTCAAACCTGTGGGATTGGTGGATGAGTGAACAAAATGTGAGTCTTTTAAAAGAAGTTTAAGGCCTATGGAATTTGTGGTATTATCTGGCTAGTTGCAAGCAGAAGTTGATAAATTGGAAAAGACTGTTTAAAGGCGTCCCATAGACATCTGGTGTAAGTCCCCGAATATCCACACACAGATATTTTGGGAGAGAGTACAGTAGTTGTAAAATAAGATGTGACGTTTGGTTTGTGGTCAGATGATGAGTATAAGGGAGATTGATACCGTTCAAAGGGAACTGCACCAATTAAAAGTCACAGGAGGGTTATTGTAATGGTTTTATTGATTTATACCACTGAGCCCAATGTTTGGGCGCTGCATTCAGCAGGATACTGATGTATAGGAATCGTTCCGGGAAGAATGGCGAGGATGATATTTGGACTTGGGGATTCCGATTTAACTGGGAGATTTGCAAAACTGAACTTCTTTTCACTGGGGGGGGGGGAAAAAAGAATTCAGTATTCCTAGATGATCTAGGTCTTTAAAAATGTTGAGTGGCATAAATAATGTATATGGACATTTGATTTAACTTGGACAGTAAGCATAGCCTTAGGGGACACAAGTACAAAATTAACTGAGCTGGAGAACAAAAGATGTGAGAATTGTTTTCTTCTCCCCTCCCCCAATGTGGAACAAATTCCTATTAAAATCCGGTAATGTCTTTTTCTGGGGGTGGGAGGGGGGAAACTGGATAAGTATCTGGTTTGGAAAGAGTTTTAATATTATATGGATAAGTGCAATCCAAGATAATGAACCCAATGTGTCCAATAAGATGTCATCTGTGAAAAGCAATTGGTTAGAGTTGAATGGAGGGAATGTGGGGATGGATAGGCATTCTGGGGAAGTAGAATATAAACAAGGAGAAACAAACTGGATGAAAAAAGTCACTGGTTCAAATTGTCCGACGTTTTGATAAGCTAAGTTATATTTTTCTACATTTAAGGGATTTAATTAAGAGTTCTTCAGAGTACATCAAAGAATCTTGATGACTGTATGTTAAGGTGCTTCAGGAAAAATCCCTAATCACGCTGATATATATAAATTTTTGTGTCTAGCACATGTTCATTGCATCTCACATCTTTGGGTAAAATATTTGGATGTGCATTAAGGCCCATAAAAGTGGTGTATGAACTGTGCAAACAATTGTGGGTTGTCATTTAGGTTGACTGTTTCATAATTGGTCTAGAATCTTAATAATTGTATATATTCATAAAACATTTTTTTAGTTTTGTTTCCCTGAGTTTTAATGATCCAAACAATCAATTAATTTTAACAATTTTCTTTGAATTTACACGAAAAAGACTTTTTTAGATTGGTAATAAAAATGATTTTAATAATCTTTGCATATCAGCCACTTTCTCAACCTCTAATAACCTGTCCTGACATGTCCTGATTGTTTGCTGCTGCTGACCATAACTGAAAAATACCGTGCTATTATTCTGATCATTTTTCCAGCGCCATCTTGGCTTCCTTGTACTATTTTTAGCATTTTATTGCTTTTAAAATTTGTCTCTTTTTTTCTTGTGTACATAACATTTGTTGTCATATTTTCAAAATTTCTGACTAACTGTTTTCTTTACAATAGGGAGTGTTATTTACTTCTCTGTGTTTGGACAGAAACCTGCCTGACATGATGCAGCTCTGGACGGACATTTTTAACAAGTAAGAGCTGATTAACACTTGGGTTCCAAACATGTGTGGGAATAGCTTTTTGCTGTTATGATTAATTATTTGCCATGCTAGCCTGGGACATGGCCGTGGAAGCACCTTAATCCTAACTGAGTAGGTTACAGTAATACCATTTACTCTGCCACTGGTGACGTGACTGGTCTACTAAAATTCAGTTCTCATTGAAAATTGGTACCTAAACTGCATTTGATCTAATGAATGCTGTACTTGCTAGTACTGTTCAGCATAAATGTTGAATCAAATTTATACACATTCAAATCCTAAATGTAATTGGTAGGAAGATTTGCAGGATGACATCTCAACATTGAAATTAAGCTTAAAAAATCTAGTGTTATTTTTGTAATGCAATAGAGGCTAACTGATGGAACTCTAAATAGTTTACAGATTTTTAAGACTCGGTATGGTAAACTGTTGTAGTAGTGCTGCTGACTTGTGGTAAGATTTTAGTGCTGTGACTCATCCCATATAAATGCAAGTTGTTTGGTAACTGAAGCATGCTTTCATGCCTTAACCATATTGTGGGATCTCTGGAGCATGCAGTCACTATTTGGAGAATAGGTGGTCCATGCCCATCACCAAGGCAGGGAAAATTGTGACGTGAGTTGATCTGTACCACTACCGTAAATATTCTGGCTGTTGGGTCAAAAGAAGCATTGGCAGGGACCTAAGAATGGGTTGCATGCCTACTTTTTCTTTTGTGAAATTGTGTTTAGCGTAGATCTTTAAAGTGGAAGAAAATAACTTCAAATGGTATGGAGGTGGGAGGGTTGTACTAATGGCACTTTCTTTTGTAGTTCTAACCTCATTTAACATGTACTGATAGTGGACAGATTTGCATAGTGAGAAGAATGGATGTAGGATATACTGTTGTGCAACAAGTACAAATAGCTTGGGGAGAGGAGGGGAGAATAACTGAAGGTTTAGTATTTTTCAAAGAATTAAGATTATGCCTATGCTATGCAATCTAACATCTTAAACATTCCCTTTGGATAATGTGCAGTTATAAACTAACATGTTTAAAAGATTTCTATGAAAAACTGGATCTGTAAATTTTAAATATTAAGCGTTGGACTGTTCTGTGACTCAATAGACATCCTAGTAAATAATACTCCTGCATTTTGCAGTCCACATTTTGATGATGAGGAACATTTAAGAGTATTAGTTATGATGGCCGCCCAGGAGCTATTCAATGGAATTCCGGACTTTGGACAGCAATATGCAGCAGTTCGAGCTGGCAAGACTCTAACCCCAGCAGGAAATCTACAGGAAATGTTTGATGGAATAAGCCAGGTAGGATGACTGTTCAATCAATGATTTCTCCTTTCTCCAACCCCTTTCCCCTCATGATAGGATTTCTATACACTAGTAACAACGAATAATTAATTGACCTGAATGGGGCAATTTATCTTTTTTGTTTTTGAATGGTACACCATAATTGTTTTTTCAGCATCAAGATTTATTACCTAATGATGGTGAAAAATTTGGTGTGAATTTAATTTGCCAAATAGAAACTGTACTTTCTTATTTCAACTGCTTGATGACCTGTAGGTTTGTTGCTCAGCAAAAACTTGTGGGAGCGTTATGCCACAACCATATTAAATGGATGCAGCTCCTTGCTGCCAATAGTGAGAGTTGCATTTCTTCTCCTCCTTAGGCAGTCCCATTGAAAATGAGTTCTCAGGTGACTGAGTCCAATGCGGGACCTACAGCCTCTGTCACAGGTGGGGCAGACGGTGGTTGAAGGGATGGGTGGGTGGGGTGCATGGGTTGACGTGCGCTGCTTGCGCTTGGCTTCCGCTTGCTCCCGGCGAAGAGACTCGAGGTGCTCGGCGCCTTCTCGGATGCTTCTCCACTTTGTGCGGTCTTGGGCCAGGGATTCCCAGGTGTCAGTGGATATGTTGCACTTTTTCAAGGAGGCTCTGAGGGTGTCCTTGAAGCGTTTCCTCTGCCCACCTGGGGCTCTCTCGCCGTGCTGGAGCTCCGAGTAGAGCGCTTGTTTTGGGAGTCTCGTATCGGGCACGCGGACGATGTGACCTGTCCATCGGAACTGATCGAGCGTGGTCAAAGCTTCGATGCTGGGGATGTTGGCCTGAGCGAGAACACTGACGTTGATGCGCCTATCCTGACAATGAATTTGCAGGATCTTGCGGAGGCAGCGTTGGTGGTACCTCTCCAGTGCTTTGAGGTGCCTGCTGTACATGGTCCATGTCTCTGAGGGATACAGCAGGGCGGGTATCGCTGCTGCTCTGTAGACCATGAGCTTAGTGCCGGGTTTGAGGTCCTGGTCTTCAAACACTCTCTCTTCCTCAGGCGACCGAAGGCTGCACTGGCACACTGAAGGCGGTGTTGGACTTCGTCATCGACGTCTGCCCTTGTTGACAGTAGGCTCCCGAAGTACGGAAAGTGGTCCACGTTGTCCAAGGCCTTGTCGTGGATTTTGATAATCGGGGAGCAGTACTGTGTGGCGGGGGCAGGTTGGTAGAGGACCTTTGTCTTACAGATGTTTGGTGTAAGGCCCGTGCTCTCGTACGCTTTGGTGAAGGTGTTGACGATGGTTTGGCGTTCGACCTCCGAGTGAGCGCAGATGCAAGCGTCGTCTGCACACTGTAATTCGACGACAGAGGATAGGATGACCTTTGATCTGGACTGGAGGCGACGGACGTTAAACAGCTTCCCGTTTGTTCTGTAAATTAGCTCCACTCCAGCGGGGAGCTTACTGAGGGTGAGATGGAGCATTACAGCAAGGAAGATCGAGAAGAGCGTTGGTGCGATGACGCAGCCTTGCTTGACCCCGGTTCGTACGTGAATTGGGTCTGTGGTGGAACCGTTGGTTTTGAGGGCAGCCGAATTTGAGGAGAACACTTCATAATCCCTCACGGGTGACAGTGTCGAAGGCCTTTGTGAGATTAAAGAAGGCCATGTTCCCTGCATTTCTCTTGTAATTGACGTGCGGTGAAGATCATGTCCATTGTGCCCCTTAGTGGGCGGAATCCGCATTGTGACTCTGGGAGGAGCTCTTCGGCCACTGGGAGAAGGCGATTGAGGAGGATTCTTGCGATGACTTTCCCTGTGGCAGACAGCAGGGAAACTCCTTTAATTACCGCAATCGGACTTGTCACCTTTCTTGAAGATGGTCACAATTACGGCGTCTGCGTTCCCCTGGCATGCTCTCCTCCTTCCAGATAAGAGAAATAAGCTCATGAATTCGCGCCAGTAGTGCTTCTCCGCTATGCTTTTGTGCCTCGGCAGGGATTCCATCTGCTCCTGAGGCCATGTTGTTCTTCAGTTGTCTGATGGCCTTTTCAACCTCGTGCCGGGCTGGGGTTGTGCTGAGAGTTGCACTAATCTTTTGCAGAGGGAGCTTGGTCTTTTGGAAGTAGACCTATCTGAGGATAGAGGGACTGTGAAGCCAGTCATGGTCTTTGTGGTCACCTAAATTGCTGACTAGAATGATTGGTTAGATGAGGTGGTCTGATTAGAGCATTTGTAATAGTGTATCTCTCCGCTCTTTCCACCTTGTACATCCTCTGCTATCTCTTCAGACCCAGGAACGCTCCACAACCTCTAGCACTTCTACTTCCAAACTTCACAAGCTGGAAACACTTCCATCACCACTGAATTTTCACCGAGTTTGCCTCCATGGTTGCAGATGGTGTGGAGATGCCGGTGTTGGACTGGGGTGGACAAATGTAAGAAATCACACAACACCAGGTTATAGTCCAACAGTTTTATTTGAAATCACAAGCTTTCGGAGCGCTGCTCCTTTGTCAGGTGAAGTAGAGAGATGCATAAAGACACAGCTTATATAGTCAGAGAATAATGCCAGATGATTACAGGTAATGGCCTAGAAATTCACTGGCCTTAGCGCCGCTTTTGAGGCGCTAGAGGGCCTAGCGCCGAAGTTATGGCCAGTTTAGAAATTGACAGGGGCCCTAAATCGGCGTTAGGCCGGTAGCGCTGCGCCGGCACCGATGACGTCATCGGTGTGCGCAGCGTCCCGGTTGCCATGGTAACCCGCCCGAACTCGGAAATTGAGTTGCGGCCGCCTCGCCCGTGGCAGCCGCAAGCAACGTTCTGGCAGAGGTGCCTTACAGAACTTTGCGCCGGCGCATTAAAGGCCCCGCGGCGGCCGGCCGCTTTCCCGCCGGCCGCCTGGCCGCAGCTCCCTCCCCGGACTTCCCCCCGCGCCCCCCCCCCCCCCCCCCGGAACAGAAGCAAGCCCGGCACTTGTCCGAGGTGCCGGGCTCATTTTTAAAAAGATTATCGCGGGCCGCGGCCGGGTGCAGGCAGCTCCTCCTTAACGGAAGGAGGAGGCCTGCACTTCCCGAGCCTGCCGCACCGCAGCGGGCGCCGCAGCGCCGGAATAGCGCCGCAATGCGGCGCGTGGCGCCAGTTTTGAGGCGATGAGACCCCTCAGTAGCGCCGGCAGCCGTTTGGGCGCGGCGCTACTGAATTTTTGGCGCGCGCAGGGGGACTTAGCGCCGGCACTAACTTCCGGCGCTAAAGCCCTCGCTGCGCCAAAACCGAATTTCTAGGCCAATCTTTCTAACTGCCATTTGTCACACCATGGCAGAGAGATAATCACAGCAATCAAAGGTGTGAATGGTGTCCAAACAGGTCAGTCAGGAAAACATTACATCAAAGAACAATGAGGTGGGGTCACAAGGGGTCAAATGTTGCAGATGCTGGGGTCTGTATGAAAAACAAAAACCAGAAAAAAAAACACTTTTTTGCTGGAAATCACAGCAGGTCCGGCCGCATCTGTGTAGAGGGAACAAGCCAACGACGACTCGAGTCTGGATGACCCTACGTCAGGTGGGGTTACATGTAGCGTGACATGAACCCAAGATCCCGGCCGTCCTCATGAGTGCGGAACTTGGCTATCGGTTTCTGCTCTACGATTTTGCGATGTCGTGTGTCTCGAAGGCCGCCTTGGAGAATGCTTACTCGAAGATCGGAGGCTCAATGTCCTTGACTGCTGAAGTGTTTGTGAGGTTCAGAAGACGAATGGGAAGAACTGTGAATGCAAATTTTCAAGGGGTTCACATTCAGCAGATTACAGGAGGACCAGCTCAAAATCATCCACTAAGCACATTGCACCCCACACTCCATATCTTTCTCGTGTCAGATTCAGAACCTGCTTTTGTAACTTCAAGCCTGCAGCATCTGGTTCAGAAAAAGAGAGAAATCAAGGCCTAGAAATTCAGTGGGCTGCGCCACCAGTTAGCGCCCAAAGAGGGCACTCTGGCTTTAGCGCCACTGGCCACACCGCCCGTGATATTTAGCGGGGCGCTAATGGCGGCGTTAGCCTGTAGCGCTGCGCCGCCACCGATGACGTCATCGGTGTGCGCAGTGCCCCGCTCCCGCCCCGATCACCATATTTGGTCGCGCCCGCCTCTTTAACGCAAATCGCGACCGGTTCACAGGGCCTACCTGTGGCGGTAGTGGCGCAAATTAAGGTGGAAGTGCGGGGCGGCCGCTTTTTCGGCGGCTGCCAGCCAGCACCTCCGTCCCCGGCCTCCTAAACACCCCCCCCCCCCCCCCCCCCGCGGCATTGCCGGCTGTTTTCTGAGAGCCCGGCACTTCTCCTTGGTGCCGGGCTCATTTGCCGGCACTCGAGCGGGGCTCGCGCTGTTGCAGGCACCTCCCCCTTAACAGTGGGAGGAAGGCCTGCAGTACCGCAGCGTGCCGTGGCGTTGCGCTGCGATAATCAGTTTCAGCGCCCCAAGCGAGACGCGGGGAGCCTCGATTAGCGGCCCGCTTCCGTTTGGGGCGCTGAAACTGAATATCGGGATGGCGCTAGTGGCTCCGCTCGCAGCGGTAATTCCGGCGCCCAGGCGAGCTTGACGCCCCAAACGGGGCCCAACTGAATTTCTAGGCCCAAGTATTTATTTAAAAAAAATAAAATTTAAAGCAGTTTCTTCAATTTATAATCATTTGCATGCAAAATATTTAGAATGTCACAATGCACAAATAAACTGCAGGTTTTTATTTCCCAATAAAATCTAGCAGGCTTGGGCTGATGAGTAGCAAGTAACATTTGTGCCACACAAGTGTCCGGCAATGACCAACTCCAACAAGAGAGAACGTTGCCACCTCCTCTTGACATTCAGTGGCATTACCAATGCTGCGTCCTCCAGCATCAACACCCTGGGGGCCACCATTGACCAGAAGCTGAATTGGACCAGCCCCATAAATGCCTTGGCTACTAGAGCAGGCCAGAGGCTGAGTATTCTGTGGCGAGTGCCTCACCTCCTGACTTCCCAAAACCCCTCTACCATCTACATGGCACAAGTCGGGAGTGTGAAGCAATACTCTCCACTTGCCTGGATGCAGCTGCAACAACACTTAAAAAGCTCGACACTCTCCAGCCTACATGATTGGCATCCCATCCACTGCCTTAAACATCTGTTCCCTCCACCATTGGCATACCGTGGCTGTAAGATGCATGGCAGTAACTTGCCAAGGCTGCTTCAGCAATACCTCCCAAACCCGCGACCTTCATTCACCTAGAAGGACAAGGTGAATGGGAACAGTGTCACCGCCAAGGTCCCCTCCAAGTCACACACCATCCTGACTTGCACATATATCACCATTATTTTATTGCCACTGGGTCTAAATCCTGGAACTACCTACCAAACAGCATTGTGGGTGTACCTTTACCACATGGACCGCAGTGGTTCAAGAAGGTCAGAAATGGGGATGTTCACTGATGACTGCAGTGTTCAGTGCCATTCACAATTCCTCAGATAATGAAGCAGTCCATGCCCGTATGCAACAAGACCTGGACGACGTTCAGGCTTGGGCCGATAAGTGGCAGGTAACATTCACACCACAGAAGTGCCAGGCAATGACCATCTCCAACAAGCGAGACTCTAACCACCGCCCCTTGATATTCAATGGCATTACCATCACCGAATCCCCCACCATCAACATCCTGGGAGTCACCATTGACCAGAAACTTAACTGGATCAGCCACATAAATACTGTAGCAACAAGAGCAGGTCAGAGGCTAGGTATTCTGCGGCAAGTGTCTCGCCTCCTGACTCCCCAAAGCCTTTCTACTATCTACAAGGCACAAGTAAGAAGTGTCATGGAATACCCTTCGCTTGCCTGGATGAGTGCAGCTCCAAGAAGCTCAAAACCATACAGGACAAAGCAGCCAGCTTGATTGGCACCCTATCCACCACCTTAAACATTCACTCCCTCTACCATGGCTGCAGTGTGTACCATCTATAAGATGCACTACAGCAGCTCGCCAAGGCTTCTTCGGCAGCACCTCCCAACACCGCAACCTCTACCACCTAGAAGGACAAGGGCAGCAGGTGCATGGGCGCACCACCACCTCCAAGTTCCCCTCCAAGTCACACCATCCTGACTTAGAAGTATATCACCGATCCTTGTTCGTCGCTAGGTCAAAATCCTGGAACTCCCTACCTAACAGCACTGTGGGAGTACCTTCACCAAACGGACTGCAGCAGTTTAAGGCGGCGGCTCATCACCACCTTCTCGAGGGAAATTTGGGATGGGCAATAAATGCTGGCCTTGCCAGCGACACCCACATCCCGAGAATGAATTTTTAAAACATTCATACCGTGATTTTTTCCTAACTTGGCGGGCAACGTTGGTCCCGGCCCCACTGTTGGCTCCATTCCAGCCTCTGACATGACTTTCTCCTGATTGGGCTTCTTAAGCTCGCCCAGCGAGTTTTCCGGCTTATTGAAGGAAGCGGGTCTGATGATGTCATTTGACGACACTTCATCAACCGGTTTCCTTAAAGGGACCATGCGCAAATTTATTTTGACATTTGTGCTGTCTGTCTTCTACAGCATTGAGGTGCTGCAAACACTGACGAGCACTGCACAGAAGTGCAGGGCTGCACCCTAGGCTCTCCCATGACTCCCTCCATATGCTTCTGGAGGGAGTCACCACATGCAGGGAGGTTCTCTTCCCTTCCAATGGGTGGAAGAGACCTCCCCAGGAGATCAACGCAGCCTGGTTGCACATTGCATAAGAGGGCAGAAGCAGGGATGTCGTCCGGAGGACCTGGCTGCAGAGGCGCGAACCTTTCAATGATCTCAATAGATCACGAAATGTTACTGCAAAGCCACCTGCAACCTCCTCCTGCTGTGCCTCTCATCACATCCCCATCACTCTGCCTTCCCTACCCTACTCCTGCACATCCTTACACCAACTTACCTTGCACCTTCACCCATCCCTCTCATCACTTCCCCATTTCACTAGCCACCCCTCACGCTCGCCCTCATCCTAGCCCAATCATACCAACTAACAACACAAGGGTAGGCACTTGTGTGTTTTAGCCAATGTTCATGTGAATTTTCTGTTAATGTGCTGTTAAACATTGAACTCTTTTTTTTCAACACTTTGTGTTATTAGACAGATCTGTGTGCACCTTTGGAAGTGGCTTAGTGAATTTCAGTGACTGGTGAGACATAACGGTGCCCCCCGCAATGCTAATGAGTGTGAAAGGATTGGCTTGGGCATTGTAGGGCTGCTTTATGTTATTGGTATGGGGTGGTGCCAACCTGGCACATGTGGCAGCCAGGGTGTACAGCTTCAAGTGAAGTAAATCTGGCCATGATGAGGCCATCCCTGGCCTCCCGGGCAGCAATGTGGTCGGGTGCTGATGTCCTGTGCAGCATCAGGTGATTGTGGAGAAGGTTGGTGTGGTTGCTGGTGTGCCTGGTGACGCTGGTGTTGGGGCTGATCGTGGTGGGATTCTGAGGACCAAGGTGAGAGTTTCAAGGGCACCAATGCTGATGGAATAGATGGCATGTGAAGTAGAGATGGCAGAAGCAACCTGTCAATGGTGGGAGAGGTAATGAGGTCAGACTGGATGGAGACTTGTGTAAAGTCTTGCAGCATTCTGAATCTGCAGTGGAAATGCTGTTTAGAGAATCTAGTGGTTACGGGAACATTTCTCAATCAGCTGGGAGCTTTGACTTGACATCAACTCATCAGCTGATTCAATGGCGAGTGAGCTCCTGCTTCAGCTTCACAGGCGAGGTCTTGGCACAGCGGGAAACCAGTGGGCGACCTGTCAAATTCAAAAAGCCGGGGGGACAAAAGCATTACAAGCCACTAATAATTTGAATTGGGCCCCCCGCCACTGCCTGTTGGGTCTGCTCAGCGCTGGCAGACCCGACATCAGGAAATGCAGGGGTGTGTGTTTTGACACTGGGTTCCCGACCCTCTGTCAATCATTTTAAATTTCACAGCTGACCCACCAACCATCCCGCCCACTGAGTGCCGGCAAAATCACAGTCTTAGGCCTAGAAATTCAGTTGGCTGCGCCAGGCGTTAGCGCCTTAGGAGGAGCAGATCTCGAGCGCTAGGCGCTTAGCGCCCGGGCGCTGCGCGATCTGCGCCTCGCCCCAACTTCAGTAGACATTTAGCGCCGGCGCAAAGTCTTTGCACGCGCTCAGCTGCGCGCGCAGATCATGACGTCATTTCGTCGTGCAACGCCCTTTGTGCGCCCGGAACCGGAACTTCACTCGCGCCGCCCCATTGTGCGCCGGGCGGCCCTAACGACTGTGAAGTGGAACGGTACACAGCCGAGGCGGGCCGCGGGGAGCACAAATTAAAGGGCACTTACCCTGCACTATAAATGGCAGCCATTTTGCAGCATTCACTCTTGTGCAACGGATTTTTGGAGAGAGACCAAGGAAGAGAGCTTACTGCTTTGGCCCAACACTAGGACAGGTCTTTTTGGCTTCAGGCCAGAGCTGTGCAATTCTCTTTGCCTTCATTGAGATCTCAGTGTTTGCCAGCATATTATGGGGGCTGCATTGGGTGCCAACGCTGAGTTTCAGCCTTATGTCGGAAGGGCTTACAGACGCCGTGAGAGAGTGGCAGCCCTGGCTAGACGCAGAGGGGGCAACAGGCGTCGCCAAGTGAGGCCTTACCCACCCAGGGTATACCGCCAGCAGTTCTCCTATCTCAACATGTCTGCCGCGCAGTGTGTTAGGAGGCTGCGATTCAGAAGGGAGGTGGTTGCAGACATCTGCCAGCTGCTTCACAGAGATCTGCGTCCACAGCTGATGCGCAGGACGTCTCTGTCGGCAGTGAAGGTGACGGTGGCTCTCAACTTCTATGCCACCGGCTCCTTCCAATCCGCTACTGGGGACATCGCTAACATCTCCCAGTTCGCCGTGCATTGCTGCATCCGCCAGGTGACCAATGCCCTTTTCAGAAGGAGACGTCAATTCATCTCCTTCCCCATGACCCTGGACAAGCAGCAGCAGCGTGCAGTGGGATTTGCAAGAATAGCGGGCTTCCCCATGGTGCAGGGCGCCATTGACTGCACGCATGTGGCTTTGCGGGCACCTCTGGAGCATGCCGAGGATTACCGCAACCGGAAGGGCTACCATTCCCTCAACGTACAGCTGGTGTGTGACCACAGGCAGCGCATCCTAGCTGTCAATGCCCGCTTTCCAGGCAGCAGCCACGATGCCTTTATCCTGCGACAGACAACTGTGGCTGACATGTTCCAGGCACAGCCTCACCCAAGAGGATGGCTTATCGGGGACAAAGGCTATCCTTTGTGTACCTGGCTCATGACCCCGCTCCGCGCGCCCACGACCCCTGCTGAAGAGGCATACAACGAGAGCCATCAAGCGACCAGGAACCTCATCGAACAAACAATCGGCGTCCTGAAGCAACGGCTCCGCTGTCTGGATCGCTCCGGGGGAGCCCTCCAGTATTCGCAGGAGCGAGTCTCCCAATTCGTCGTCGTTTGCTGCATGCTGCACAACCTGGCTATCCGCAGGACTCCGGCACTGCCACCTCACGTTGGACCACCACCTCAGGAGGAGGAGCAGGAGGAGGAGGACGAGGAGTACCAGCCCAGGAGGGAGGCAGAAGGTCCAAGGGCCGCCCGTCGGCGGCTTATTGAACGTCACTTCTAGGCCCCCTGTCAGGGAATGGCTTGTGCCAATGAAAGAACATGATTGCAGCTGCTGCGCAAGCCCTCAGCCGGTTAAAGCAACAAACACTTCAAAGATCAAACATGGACAATGTGAATAAATAAAATGGTTTATTGTACAAACTCAGGGCCCTTCCCACATGAAAACCAAGAACACACGAAACCCCCAACAAAAACAAACACACGCACACACACGCGCACGTCACCCTCCCACCTCCCACAAGTCCCTCCCACCAGCCACCCCCACCTCCCAACTCCCACCTCCCAACTCCCACAAGTCACTCCCACCTCCCACAAGTCACTCCCACCACCTGGGGAGGATTAACCAAAGATGTAAAAAAACAACCATTCCACAAAACACAACATTTGGACACACCCTCTACTTTGTGTCCCGCGAGGGCGATGCCCTCTGCAAACTTTGCCGGCCCCTGGACGCCCTGCTGCTCCTCAAAGTGAGGCCAGTGGCTGCTGCAAGGCTGGGGGAAGGCTCCTGAGGGGCACATGTCGTGACGGCAGATGCCCTTGGGGGTCGGCCTAGACGAGGTCTGGCCCTCGAGGGGCCGGCTGGTGAATGCTGCAGCTGTGGCTGGCCAGCATCAGTCGCTGCAGCAGCTCGTGGCAGCTCCACTGGGGGAGTGGCAGTGGCGGCTGGAGCAATGGGGGCAAGCTGGCGGATGGCAGGCGCTCACTGGTCGCCTGAGACACTGGCACTCGGCCGGGCCAGCACTGCAGCATGCGCAGCAATCTGCTGAGGGACAGACCGCTGTGCTGCTGCAGCGCGCCGGGTGCCCTGGCGATGCCTGGCTGACACAGCGAGTGTGGCAGCAGTGAGTGCCCGTGTTGCCCTGTTCTGTGACCGCATCAGAGCAGCCAGTGACTGCACGGCACCACTGATCACCTGGCCAGTCGCTGCCTGACCTGCCCCGAATTCCGCCAAACTGGTGGCCTGAGGGGCCCCGAATTCGGTCACACTCCGAGACAGGGACTCGATGGTCTCAGGCATCCGTGCCACTACCCCCATGAGCTCCGTGTGCCGGCGCTCCGAGTCCGCGGACATGTCCTCGAGGCGGCACATCTCCTCGGCGTTGACCGTCTCCGGACTGGAGGCCGGACTCTCCCTCTGGGGAGAAGGCCGTCGAGCTGGCTGACCCTTCCTGCGTTGCTGGACGCCGCTGGGCCCAGCAATTGGACTCCCCTCCGACCCTTCCCCCTTCTGGGGAGAAGGCCGCTGAACTTCCACCCCCCTCCCGCGTTTCTGCAGGCCGCTGATCCCAGGAGCCACACTCCCCTCCGACACTTCCCCCACGCTCCCCTCCAGGGAAGACGTCTCCCCTACAGTGGCATGGCTTGCCGCGGCTGAGGGTTCCCCTGATGGGCCGCCTTCCTCTTGCTCCTCCTCCTCCTCCTCCTCCTCTTCTGAGGGGCTGTCACTGGCAACTTCAGGGACCTCCTCCTCACCATCTGAAAGCAGGAAGGCACAAGAGTAGCTTTAGAGTGAGGAGAGGGCGTCAGCGAGGGATGCATGAGTGGTGGCATTCAGCGCATTGGTCGGACAGTGGCAAAGGATGTAGATCTGATGCGCAAGTGGGACGAAAGAGGTCCAAAAAATGATGTCCTTACCATTGGTGCCCAGAACAGGGTCGGCATCTCCAGATGCAACGGGGCCAATCACCCGGGCACCCATGATGCGCTCCACGCGCTGTTGCAGCTCGGTGAGCGGCTGGATCTGGGGTCCGCCTCCCCCGGTCACAGTCCGGCTCCTCTTATTGGCCAGCTTGGCCTGCAAGAGAAAGGACGGCCTCTAAGTACAGTGTGTAGCCCTGATCTTGTGTGCACTGCCTCCCATGGTCGAATAGCCTGGCCAGTGTGTAGCCCTGATCTTGTGTGCACTGCCTCCCATGGTGGAATACCCTGGCCAGTGTGTTAAGTGTACAATGTGCAATTGATGTTCATGACTGACCCATAGCTGCTGCATGAGGGCTGGCCATTAGGGCTTTCAGGTCCCTTTGCCCATAATGTGAGGTGCACATGCAAGGATGAGGAGGACACTGGAAAGGGTACTCACCCTGACAATCCTGGCGAGGTCATTTAGTTTCTTGCGGCATTGTACCGCGCTCCTGGGGACCTCACTGTTCGATGTCACCCTGGTGGCGACATGCCTCCAGGCTCTCCGGTAGACGCGGGTCGGCAGCTTCCTCCCATTGTCTGGGAACAAAATATGGCGTCTCTTCTCCACAGCGCTAACCAGCACCCTCAGATCAAGCTCTGAGAAGCGCTGCGCTCGTTCACGGGCCTTCTCCATACTTTGAGGCGCTATATGGGTCCAGCAGCAGTGTTCAGGCCTAGCTGGAGGGCTCCAGTGTGCAGGGCGTGGCAGCAGACCAAGTCGACCCTTCCCCCTTAAGAGCTGGCCGGTGCCAGGGTGTCTGCTGTCAATCAAGAAATGGCCGCACCTGCGCTGCGCCCGGCCTCGGCGGTATCGCTCAGCACCTCCGGCTTAGCGCCTAAAGAGAGCCGTGCATCGCCAGTTTTAGCGCTCGAGCAAACTCTTAAGGCGAAGCTAATGAATATCGGCGAAGTGGCCTCGCATTTGCGCCGGGCGCAAACTTTAGCGGCCGCCCGACTTTACCGCCCCAAAAGTGGCTATAATGAATTTCTAGGCCTTAGTCTGTAGAAGTACTTTATTTTAATGTATTATATGTACTGGGAATTGAATGTGTATTTCTGTAAACTTTATAGAATAGTGAGAAATGTCCAGAAACTTGTACATGTGCAAAATATTTTTCCTCCAAAGGTGCAACAAATGAAGAGAATTGCAGAAATGCCCGAACTCATGACTCTTCTCCGCAGGCTATCTCGAATTAAGATACACCTTTTGAGCAATGAGTACATGAGGTGAGTTCTTAAAATTTAAAAACACGTATTATCCGATTGAAATAAAGTGCATGTAACTTTAAATTTCCGCTCTCTGGCGTGTTCTGATATGCATAATGACAACCTCAACTATACGATGATCTCAGTAAGACAAAGAAAGTCATTTTCATTATTTGACCGTGTAAGAACACCGTATAGACTTGAACTTCTGAGCTGGAATTTTTTTCCCTTTCTCCCCCACTTGTATCGACTCTGGCATTACAATGGTCCACTTACAAATTAGTGGTTATGTTCCTGCTTCCAATACAATAAAAATTGCAACAATTCTAGCCTCAAAATTACTTTCCAATTACAATGTTGCAGTGAGGACACAGGTGGTCGTAAAGGTTTCATACTTTTTCAAGACTGCTAACATTTGGAATGGGAAAAAAACATGCTCTTAAGTTCATGCTGATTTTATTTTTTTTATTTCTCAACTTATGTAAAAAGAAATAAACTTCCATCTTGTAAAAGAGTACCTTGTTTCTGGAATGCTAGGAAGTGCTAATTTTAAATGCTCCATAGAAGAAGGATTTTCGAGTGACATTTGGTCAATGTAATCATTATAACCAATTCACATTGAGCCTGGTTTTATATGGGTGAGCGAATATTAGATTATTGCCGATATTTCATTGATTCGTACTGTCTTGTGATAGATGTGCAGTGAATGCTGCTCCTCAAGAAATTCCAGAAGTGTCAAAGGAAGTTGAAAAGTTCATAAGAAATATTCCTGGATTTGGAAAGAAAAAGAAAGACAAGAAACTCATCCGTTCAAATATTGCTGAGGTACTATGTTAACATTCAAAGTCCAGTGGGAGAAAAGGCTCTTTGGTGCATCAGTCCAGGGGTCTATGATGGAATAATGTACTGTCTTGTATAGAGGGAGAGGGACTTCTGAATTTTTTTACTTGTGCCCTCTAGTTCTATGTTTCATATTGAAGTTAAATAATGTGCTTACTTTGTTCATTTTGGAATGTGTATCTATATACTCCTTTTCCCCCTTATTTGTGACGACAGTAGAAACCTAATTATTCATGCTCTGATTATCCGTCATCTCAATTACCCATCAGTTTTTTGCAGGAGAAAAGCCCTATGTGAAACATCGATCCTTTCACAGCCCACTAACGAGAACATTTAAATTAATTTTTTTGTGCTTTTTGTATGCTGCTTTAGCATTTAAAAAAAAAAAACTATAAGGACAATTTCCATTATTCACCAAATGGGTCTCTTTCATTTTAATAGGCATTGGAGATTCTACTGTATCAGGAATCTAAATTTGTAGAAACCCCCTTTAGTTATTTATTGGAAGAAGCTAGCTTAATTTGATGTGTGTTAAATCTCCAGCCAGCCAAGGTGGCCAAGAGTGTGGTGGTCATTAATTAAGGTTCTTGGAAAGAGTACACAAATCAAAGGTGAACTTCAGTATCCCTCTAACTTCTGTTGGTATCATAGCTTATAATAAAACTCGTTAAGTTTTGTATCACTCGGATTCCAGTACGAGAGATGTTTACAAATTTCATTCTTGAATCCAGCAGAAAGTTTATAATGCCACGCCTACCATTTGTAGTTTACTGCAGTTCTAATCAAGTTTGGATGGAAGTTGAGTGTAAAACTTTATATTGACCACCCAGCTGAAGTATTATTCGAAAGATGCATGTTTTGCCCAATGCAACTGACTTTGTTTTTGTGAGAGCATCAGTCATGTTCTTGGGCATCTTGTTATCTGTAGCAGAACTCCGTAAAATGTTTCTGATGAGAAATTGTAAAATAATGGCTGTCATTTTGAGGAAGTTAGGTCATTGGCTGCAATGTTTGAAATCGGGGCTTTATTATTGAGAAGTGCTCGTTGACCATAAATGAATGACTGACTAATCACTGCTGATGCAATCAATGTGCCTTGTATGTGTAATTCCAGTAAATGAATGGCCTCATTCAGAGAAAGTGGTCATCCTCTGTTTAGCTTCTTGCTTAATTTCACAAATCCTGAAGTGAACTTCCTTCATTCAAACAAGTGTCTTCAGTGCAGAGTGGATCTTGTTTTAAAAACTACTGGTGAAATAGTTAATTAGAATTTTAGTTTTGAATGTAGAACTCCATTCTCCCAAGTATTCATATCCTTACTAGGTTTGTAGAGTGCATATATTTCTAAATTGCAGTAAATGTATGTTTATTTCAAATTTCAATCTGAAGGATTAAATTTAAAAAAATTTTCATTACAGAAACCGCTCAATCCTGAAGAAGCTGGGGGTGAAGTATCTGGAGGCTCGAGAGCTACCAAGAAGCTAGTGTTTGTAAGAGCAATATAGTGTTGACATTCACAGTAACTAATGGAATTTCTGCAAATGTTGCCCAGATAGATAGCAAAAATCACACAGTACAATAACATTGCTGGGTCTGGCCTTGTAGTGAATTCATCGGAGGTATCAACCCATTGACTATCTTAACTAAATATTCCTGCTATCTTGTTGATGGGCACACTCTGATATTATTTCCCTTCATCTTGAGTTGGGTACAGCACTTGAGGTTGGGTTGATTTAAATTGTTAAATTTAAAAAAAACTGACCATTTTGGATATATTAACATGTAGCACTGTACAAAAGTGATGTGCAAGGCAGCAGTGGTACATTTTTTGATATTAGTATTTGAGTTCTGAAAAAGGAATCCAGAATTAGGCATATATCTGCTACGTCACCCATAATTTTGTATGTATAATAGAAACATAAGGAAAAAGAATGACAAAAGACCATTCGGCTTTTGTAGTATAAAAATATTATTTTTTATTCGTTCACGGGATGTGGGTGTCGCTGGCAGGGCCAGTATTTATTGCACATCGCTAATTGCCCTCAAGATTGTGGTGAGCCACCTTGAACCGCTGCAGTCCATGATACCGCTTTGTAGTGGTTTGGTACAACTGAGTGGCTTGCTAGGCCAGAGGACACTTCAGAGTCAACCACATTGCTGTGGGTCTGGAGTCACATAGGCCAGAGCAGGTAAGGATGGCAGATTTCCCTCCCTAAAGGACATCAGTGAACTGGATGGCATCAGGTGAAGCATGGGCAAGGACACCTCCTGCTGATTACCACCTACCGCCCTCCCTCAGCTGATGAATCTGTACTCCTCCATGTTGAACACCACTTGCAAGAAGCACTGAGGGTAGCAAGGACACAGAATGTACTCTGGCTGGAGGACTTCACTGTCTACCACCAAGAGTGGCTCGGTGGCACCACTACTGACCGAGCTGGCCGAGTCCTGAAGGACATAGCTGCCATTCTGGGCCTGCAACAGGTGGTGAGAGAACCAACCAAGGATGACAGATTTCCTTCCCTAAAGGACGTTAGTGAACCAGGCCTCTGGATTACTAGTCCAGTAACATAACCACTACGCTACTGTACCCCTATAGCCTGGGATGAACTACAGAATAGTAATAGATCTTCGATTGAGATGGTAACATTGATCAAGATTCAGTCCATGCCGTTTATAATGCCCTGAACTCCTAGATGTATTACTGTGGTGTAATGTACTCCAGATGATATACCATGGCAATATGTCTCACTACCTACTTCCTGTCTGCTGGTACAGATCTTTGTTGCTGTGGAAAATTTTGGGTTTTGTTAACTTGATATTTTAAAAACCTTGTTCAATAAAAAAAACTAGATATAAAAATGGTGTCTTAAATTTATACCATTTTACAATATTTTTATTTTGGGTGTTTTCTCGTGACTTTTATATTTAAAAAAAAAAAAACTTTTGTAAGTTAGAGGTATAAGATGCCATTATGGAACTGGTGCTGGTTAGTAGTAAATCAGCTAAATGCTTTAATCCCACTTAGATACAGAATACCTCAGTTCTACATATTTTTGCAACCATTAGCGAAAGTTTAATTAAACCTTTATCTGCTTCCTTCTCTCCTAGGAACCCACCTTCAAAGCTTGTCAAATGAAGACTCATTTCCAGCTTCCCTTCCCTGTGAATTATGTGAGTGAATGTATTCGCACAGTTCCCTACATGAATCCAGACTTTACCAGGTAAGTTACATTGAAATGAAATTGCACGCATTTGTGTTAAATTTCAAACACTAGTTTCATATTGGACTTTGAATATTTATCAAAATAAGGACTAAAAAATAACGAGGGAGGAAAATAAAAGCACATGTTTAGTGTGTATATACAAAACCTTTGGAAAAACTCCTAAAGCTTTCCACGGAAGGTAAGTGTACCAGCCTTGGATACATTCAGGGAAGGGGGTGAAATTAACTCTCCGCTCCCAATGGTTTCGTAAGTAAATTAGTACGTTCGGGGAAGGGAGTGAAATTAACATCAGCTCCTGATGGTTTTATAGTAAATTCACCATCTGAAATCAAAGTCCTGGCTTCAATTTCTTGTCTCTGCTGAGTTGGCTAATATCAGCCAGATAAATTAGCTTAAGACTAGGAAGGAGAATAAAATCAACCAGATTGCTATCGGTGAATTGCACATGGAGAATTGGCAAAACATGAGGTGTTGCAGGGCTGATGTCCCCATACATAAGTCAGTACCTTCAGGAGAAAACTAAAAAGTAAATAGAAATTTGTGGAGATTTTTTTGAGCTGTACTATCCTTCCATGATTAATAAAGCTGCTGCAGTTTTTTGGAGGATGACGAATAACTAAGATGGGGGACAGTCTAATGTTCATTTCTAAATGGAGGTGGTTGGTACCATCACTTAAGTTTTAGGACCTAATAACAGGCACAGGAAAGGTTTATTCATATCAGCCCCACTTCTCACCATATCCTTCAATCCCTCCTTTATCTAGAAATTCATCACAATTTACTCTTGAACCCATTTATACTGTCTGCTTCAGTGGACTTCCCTAGTAACCTAAGCTATTCCAGCATTTGAGAGGGTGGGGGGGAAGAGAGGAAAAAGATGTCTTGATACAGATTATTGATTGATATACCAATGGGCTGTGTCACCAGAGTATCTCCATTATTTTCAGTTTTTGTATGAAACATTCCTGTGGATACTACAATCTCTTAACATATACGGTAGGCTGGTATTGTTAGATTTGCATCTGAGTATGTTTGTTATTAACAATTTTTTTATTTATAGTCTTCGTGTTCTTGCACAGCTATTGACCGCTAAATTCCTGCACCGGGAAATTCGAGAGAAAGGTGGTGCATATGGAGGAGGTGCCACCCTAAGCCACAGTGGCCTGTTTTCATTCTATTCGTACAGGTACATGCATCTGTTACAATTGACAATTTAGAATAGCATACATTTTGAAGAGTAGAAAACAGAATGAAGCATCCAATGTCTCCTTTTCCTGACTTTTATCAACTGTTGAAACCTCTATGAAAAAAGTACATGATCCTTTTTCATATTTTTTAATTTGAAGAAAATTGATCTATTGACAAGTCTTTTAATCTGATTGTTCCCTGTCCGGCTTTTGAAAGTGTAAAGTTAACTTAGAATCATTGAAGTCCACAGCAAAGAATGAGACTATTCACCCCATCGTGTCATCATTAGCTCTTTGCTAGAGCAATTTACCATTCCTAGATTGAGTTTGAATAAATTTTCATTTGTCAAATCGTTGCAGTTACACATTTTGTCCTTATAAATTGATCAATTTAGTGGGGTGCACGTTTGCTAAAATGTTTTTTTTAAATGCAGTTTAAAAAAGTACACTAATTCTTAGCCCTTCTTATACTATGCAGAGTCAACATGGTTTTATGAAAGGGAAATAGTGTTTGACAAATTTGCTAGAGTTCTTTGAGGATGTAACAAACAGTGTGGATAAAGAGGAACCAGTGGCTGTGGTGTATTTGGATTTCCAGAAGGCATTCGATAAGGTGCCACATAAAAGGTTACTGCACAAGATAAGAGCGCACGGGGTTGGGGGTAATGCTTTGGCATGGATAGGGGATTGGCTAACTAACAGAAAACAGAACCAGGATAAATGGGTCATTTTCTGGTTGGCAACCAGTAACCAGTGGGGTGCCACAGGGATGAGTGCTGGGCCCTCAACTATTTACAATCTATATTAATGACTTGGATGAAAGGACCGAGTGTACTGTAGCCAAAATTGCTGCTGATACAAAGATAGGTGGGTTAGCAAGTTGTGAGGAGGACACAGAGTTTGCAAAGGGATATAGATAGGTTGAGTGGGCAAAAATTTGGCAGATGGAGTATAATGTGGGAAAATGTGAGGTTGTCCACTTTGGAAGGAAGAATGAAAAAGCAAATTATTATTTAAATGGAGTGAGACTACAAAATGCTGCGGTACAACGGGGTCTGGGGGTCCGAGTACATGAAACACAAAAACTGAGCATGCAGGTACAGCAAGTAATTAAGAAGGCTAATGGAATGTTGGCCTTTATTGCAAGGGGTGTGGAGTACAAAAGTAGGGAAGTTTTGATGCAACTTTACAGGGCGCTGGTGAGACCGCACCTGGAGTACTGCGTACAGTTGTAGTCTCCATATTTAAGGAAGGATATACTTGCATTGGAGGCAGTACAGAGAAGGTTCACTAGGTTGATTCCTGGGATGAAGGTGTTGACGTATGACGAAAGGTTGAGCAGGTTGGGCCTATACTCATTGCCGTTTAGAAGAATGAGAGGTGATCTTACTGAAACATTTAAGATTCTGAGGGGGATTGACAGGTTGGATGCTGAGAGGATGTTTCACCTAGTGGGGGTATCTAGAACTAGGGGGCATAGCTTCAGAATAAGGGGTCGCCCATTTAAGAAGATGATGAGAAGGAATTTCTTCTGAGGGTCGTGAATCTTTGGAATTCTCTACCCCAGAGAGCTGTGGAGACAGTCACTGAATATATTCAAGGCGGAGATAGACAGACATTTGAACTACAGGAAACTTTGGTTTATCCGGAGGTTAACTGTCCGGAATGCTCGAGCCACTGGCAAACATCAGGAGCCGTTTCGTGAGGTTTTTTTTCTTTTCGTTGCTTTTTTTTCCACCAGTCAGGTGCTGCAAGGTCTCGCTGAAGCTGTTGCTAAGCTACAGAGACGCTTGCAAGGTACGGCCGACTGTTTAGAAGCTGTTGCTAAGCAACAGGGTTTGTTGCCAGATACGGAGCTCAAAATCTCCGTATGTTTCAACATTAGCGCTGGTTTGTCCGGCAGTTTTGATGGGACGGCAACAGCTCGGTCCCGTCAGTGCCGGATAGCACAAAGTTTCCTTTTACAAGGGAGTCGAGGGGTATGGGGAGAGAGCGGGAAAGTGGTGTTGAGGACAAGATTGGATCAGCCATGATCTTATTGAATGGTGGAGCAGGCTCGAGGGGCCGATTGGCCTACTCCTGCTCCTGTTTCTTATGTTCTTGTGTTCAAAGAATATCTTGCCCTGCAGTACCACATCTCTGATGCTTTATAAATCATCAAAGATCGACCTGGTCCCAGGAAACAGACCTAATGGGTGAAAAGTCAACCTTTTAGCCAGTTGGGGCCAATTATTCCTTCAAAATGAATACAGAAATTAAAGTGAAATAGAAACATAGAAGATAGGAGCAGGAGTAGGCCATTCGGCCCCTCGAGCCTGTTCCGCCATTTAATGAGATCATGGCTGATCATCCAAACTCAGTACCCTGTCCCTGCTTTCTCCCCATATCCCTTGATCCCCTTAGCCTTAAGAAATATATCTAACTCCTTCTTGAATATATTTAATGAATTGGCCTCAACTGCCTTCTGTGGCAGAGAATTCCACAGGTTCACCACTCTGGGTGAAGAAATTCCTCCTCATCTCAGTCCTAAATAGCTTACCCCTTATCCTTAGACTGTGACCCCTGGTTCTGGACTCCCCCGCCATCGGGAACATTCTTCCTGCATCTAGTCTGTCTAGTCCTGTTAGAATTTTATAAGTTTCAATGAGATCCCCTCTCATTCTTCTAAACTCTAGCGAATACAAGCCCAATCGACCCAATCTCTCTCCATACGTCATTCTTGCCATCCCAGGTATCAGTCTGGTGAATCTTCGCTGCACTCCCTCCATGGCAAGAACATCCTTATTTAAAACTTATTTTTAACAAAACAATGCACAGAAAAAAATTACAGGGTCAACTCTGTGAATGTGCTGCCAGCAGAGAAAACTCCCTGCAGCAGTGCACCCACAATTACCAAACCAGAGTGGCTGGGGGGGTCGAGGCTCCCTGCTACAAGGGTGCACTGGGAAAATTGCCCTTGTATACTAGATTGTATAAAACTAGGTTAATATGGAAAGAAAATAACGTTAAAGAACAATGGAAAAGTGAAACCGTGGTGCCGCATGTTTTAATAAAATTGAGATTGATTTCTTCTTGTTGATAGTATTGTACAGTAATGAAACTACTCAATATAGAAGTATCTAAGTGGCTGGCCTAGGGAGATGGAAATTTCCCATGACTTTGCAGCAGATAAGATTTCGTTTTAAGGGTCAAAACTTTTGAATCTGAAAAAGTAATTTTTTAAAATTTGTTTATGGGATGTGGGTGTCGCTGGCAAGGCCACCATTTATTGCCCATCCCTAGTTTCCCTTGAGAATGTGGTGGTGCGCCACCTTCTTAAACCGTTGCAGTCCGCATGGTGAAGGTACTCCCACAGTGCTGTTAGGGAGGGAGTTCCAGGATTTTGACCTAGTGACGATGAAGAATCCGGGATATGCTTCTAAGTCAGGATGGTGTGTGACTTGGAGGGGATCTTGGAGGTGGTGGTGTTCCCTTGCTGCCCTTGTCCTAGGTGGTAGAGGTCGCGGGTTTGGGAGGTACTGCCGAAGAAGCCTTGGCGAGTTGCTGCAGTGCATCTTGTAGATGGTACACACTGCAGCCACGATACGCTGAATGTTTTAAGGTGGTGGATGGAGTGCCAATCAAGCGGGCTGCTTTGTCTTGGATGCTGTTGAGCTTCTTGAATGTTGTTGGCAGCTGCACTCATCAAGGCAAGTGGAGAGTATTCTTTTATGTATGTTGATCTAAAACTACTAAATGAGCTAATTGAGTACAAAATGACAGAGTAAATACTCTAGATATGTAATGCAATTTACAGAGGCAGGTTAGGTTATTTTCTGTCTTGTAAAAGTATATTTCAGTCTTCAAATGTGAATGAGTCCATGACTGTCTCGCTTTCTTATATAGTAACATGTGGAACTACAAATTGTCTGTGGGTTTGTGATACGTTCAGTTTTCATCAATGAACAAATGTTGATCTGTTAAAGGATGTAAAGTATAATGAGAAATAGACACTATTGTAACATGTATATGGATTATTTCTTCTGTTTAAAATAAAATCTTCTAGAGATCCAAATTCTCTCGATACAATATCTGTATTTCGAAGGAGCGTGGATTGGGCCAAAGCGGGAACATTTACTCTTGAAGATATTGATGAAGCTAAACTGTCTGTATTTTCAGCTGTGGATGCTCCTGTAGCCCCATCAGACAAAGGTAAAGATGATTGTGTTACCTTGAATGTTAAAAGTTGCAGATATTTGGGAGGGTCAGTTTTGAAGAAGGGTCCAACCCGAAACGTCAACTCAAATTTCTCTCCACGGATGTTGCCTGACCTGCTGAGTTTTTCCAGCATTTTCTGTTGTTATTGCAGATATTTGGGTTTGTGGAGGGCTAGGAAACAGTGATCACATCATCTGTATAATGCTGGTTTTCTAACCCCAAAAAGATTTGGGGCATTTTGAATGAAGAATTTTAAAAAGCTGTCGATGGACAGGAATGTATGAGTGAAAGTTGATTAAGAATTGATAGTAAAACCAAATCTGTCCTCCAATGTGCCTACCATAGCTCAGCAGGTCTAACAACCTCCGGGGAAACATTTTGCTTGTACAGTACATACATTATAGAATT
Organism: Somniosus microcephalus; assembly: GCF_052327205.1. NCBI lineage: Eukaryota > Metazoa > Chordata > Chondrichthyes > Squaliformes > Somniosidae > Somniosus > Somniosus microcephalus. The sequence goes on along the minus strand of NC_140991.1, from coordinate 50,076,712 downwards.
AAATGTGAGCGCCGTTGCAAACCTCTTGATAGTTGGGGGTGAATGAGAATGGCAGAAAATAGTTACAATAATTGGGTGGATGATTTTAAAAGGCACATTTTAGAATTAACAAAGCCTTTGGTAACAAATGTGAAAAGAAAACACTGACAGACCTGCAAAAAGGGCATTTGACAACTGAAAATGTGGTGTTTATTTTTGACACTTATTCTGCTTTGATCAACAGGATTGGACCGTTTTCTATACGGCATCTCTGATGAAATGAAGCAGAAACGTAGAGAGCAGCTTTTTGCTGTTGATCATGATGGGTTGGTAGAAGTAGCCAACAAGTGAGTAGTTTTTTTTTTAAAAATCCCAGAATACTAAAAGCTGCAATTAAATGTTACTTTTCTAGAACAGAAAATTTGAGCACCCTATAAGCTATATGTTTCAAAAGGAAATTATGTACAGATTTATTTTGATGGTTTCTTTTGAGTTTGGCTTTCAATTTAGTACAAACCTTTTAAATCCTTCCTTTGGTAGCAGGTCCAGGTAGGTTTAAGTTGCCTTGGTTTGCCATACACAGGTGACCCACCTAAAAAAATAATCCAACTGTACAACCAAAAAAACTGGGACGAGGGGATGGGGAAACTATGACCCATGTATGAGGGGCCCTTTACTGCTGCTCCCTAGAAAATGAGACATTTAAATTTTAATACATGCTGACTGTTGTGTGCACTATCGCATCTGCACGCTGATATGGAACAGGAGAGTGGAAAGTTCAGAATAGACATGAGAGCAGAACCGTGTTTGGAGCAAGTCAGTACATCGTCCATCGCAGTGACTCTGGTGTACAGGGGGAATTTTAGGCTAAAAAAATGGGTGGGTTGGGGGCATATGGGAAGTTAAAGTATTAGAAATCGGAATCCTGCCCTGAACCCACTTCCGGTTTTAACGGGGGCGGGCAGCCAATCTGCTGCCAAGAGGCGGGCCGTCTAATTAAATATTATAATGAGGCTTGTAGCTTCTGCTTTAACCTCCATTTTGAATTTAACTTTAGCTGGCCAGGTTTTGCACGCCTCCTGAAACCTGCCAACCAGTGCAAGACGAAGACTGTTGGATCCAGGAGGTAAGGGCCTTTACACTTGCCTCCTGGTTCCAGGGTCCCTGCCCCCGCCCCCCCCCCCCCCCCCCCCCCCCGGCGAGGCCCCCATTTTTTTTTTTTCTCTTCCGCCCCTCTGGCCGCTGATCTCTGCTGACATCCGCCCGGCCCACGATCTCTGCTTCCGCTCCTCCCAGCCCTGATTGCTTCTGGGAGGTTTTTTATTTTTAGGTTTCCAGTTTCCATCTGATACTGAAACACTCGAGTGCAGGAAGAGTTTTATTACTGCAATGTTAACTCTATACAATTAAAGTAACCACATAAAATTTTGTCTCACCCTGTCTTTCCTTTGGCCATATTATCTCTCCCACATTATTTTTTCTAATTTTTCTTTCTTGAATTCTAACTAGTACGACCCAAATGCGTGCAGGAATTTTTGTGCTCCGGTTACTAGAGGTAACTATTTAAATAAGTTGATGTTTCTATTTTTAATTATTTTTTTCACTCAGGTATTTGACAACTGGACACAGCACATGCGGAGCTGCAATTTTGGGGCCTGAAAATGAATCTATCACCCGAGATCCAACTTGGGTACAGAGGTAATACTCTAAAGTAAAAGGAGAACTAATACCAAGGATGTTGACCTCACATTCTCCCGAAATAACGCCGAAAACAGAATCGAGATGGATTCAACCGAAATGTTAGTCTCCATGTGACTGTGCTGAAGGAGGTGAAGGTGGTAACAGCAATATTCCATGATCTAAAAACTGCTCGATGCTTTTTGTGAATGAGACGATTCAGTAGGAAATCCTTGTTACCTCGATTTGTGTTTCCTTTCTAAGTTTGCAACTACTGTACCAGAGTAAATATGGGTTCCCTACATGTCCAATACTTGAAGACATGGGGCATATACAAACAATGTGTGTAGTGCTTGAAGAAATATAAGGAGCATACTAACCTACATGTGATTTTGAAGAAACGATCATGCTGAATGGTTTCCTTCACAATTATGATGTAAAAAGTTAATTCTGTACCATGTCCTTTGCAAGAGAATTGTAGAGAAAACCCTCAAAACTTGCTTCTATTTAAATAGAATTGGACACCTGAGGATTCACTGGAACATTTTATACAAAGCATTCTGCTTCCAATGCGATTGAGACAGCTGGTCTGCATGAGCCATTCAAATTGGTGATTGCCAAAACTTGTGTTTTAGAACCTTGACGCCTGTATTTTTACTGAACCAAATTAAAACTTTTACATGATGGGTGTAAGGATAAAAGTTGCTGAACAGTGTTTTGTTCTTGTATTCAGCAATCTAATTTGTCACGTGGTGTTGTAATGGTTTTTTCATACCATTATGTAGAAGGTTAACTGTCTTCAGCATTCTCATTGGATCAAAAGTAAATTGATGCCATTGTGCCCATTAGACTTGTGCTATATCCTGACTGCAAACTAAACCTGGTTTTATACTCTAATTCAAATGCAAAATACTGAAAAAGAAACAGGAAATGCTGGAAATGCTCGACACAGATGTTGCCTGACCTGTCATTTACAGCTCCTCCAAACCCATCTTTTCTTGTCCCAGGACCATACCTTCTTGCCTTGCACCATCATCCCTTTGTCATTTACTCTCTCCTGCCTTTTACCCTATCACAGACCTTCCCTTTTGTTCTTTCCTCCCCTCCCTCCATTCCACTGGCTCTGTACCTGCTTAAAACCTGTTACATCAATAGCTTTTTCCAGTTTTGATGAAAGAACCTGAAACGTTAACTCTGTTTCTCTCTCCACAGATGCTGCCTGACCGGCTGAGTATTTCCAGCATTTTCAGTTTTTATTCCTGGTTTTATACTGCCACTTTCTCCTTGATACTAGATTGGTAGTGTAACTCTGGTGTCCGGTTCTGATCAGATTCTCGAGTGCACTGACGCCAGAGGGTTTGAGACCACCTCAGTCAGGTATTCTTGCACTGCTTGTGATTTGCATTGGTATCCGGGCTAATGCAAAGCCACATTTTTGAAGTTCAGAGATTATCCATTGGGCAGCCTAGGCATTTAATAAATTTAGTATAGAACCATAGTAATGTTATGAAGGAAACTCTGCTCCTATTGGCTCTGCCATGTGTAAAGCTTCTTTGTCGCAGGCTTAGTCGGACCTATATATGGACAATATAGCCAGTCTGCTGAATGTACATTGCACTAGTCCAGATTTCAGTTTGAGTGTTAGTCTGTTGGCTAATGGTAACCAAGAACAGTGATGTTCAACCTGTGGACCTCTGGTGTTTGCAATCCAGCCCTCTTATCCCTGGCTACTATCCTATTTGTGTTTATCTTTTTATGTTAAAACCTAGAGGTTTGGAAAGAACTGGTTTTAACACACTCGCATCTTTGATGAAAAAATCTTAAATCAAAATCTGTTGGTCTGAACAACTGAACACATGCAACAACAACTTGTATTTATATAACGCCTTTAACATAGTAAAATGCCTCAAGGAGCTGCAGGGGAGTATTTTAAGACACAAAATTTGACACCGATCCACATGAGGATAAGTTAGGGCAGGTGACCAAAAGTTTGATCAAAGAGGTAGGTTTTAAGGAGCGTCATAAAGGAAGAAAGAGAGGTAGCGAGGGGGACAGGTTTAGGCAGGGAATTCCAGAGCTTAGGGCCTAGGCAACAGAAAGCACTGCCACCAAAGGTTGAGCGATTCTAATCTGGGATCCCTGAGGGAAGAATTAGAGGAGCGCAGATATCTCTGGTGCTTGTGGGGCTGAAGGAGATTAGAGAGAGGAAGGGGCCAGGCTATGGCACATGAATAAGTACATTGATTTAAACTTCACATGTGGTTCTGGAGCTCTGTGGTATGCATCATGAAGACAAAAGCTTGGACACCCCTGGACTAGGAGACCATGGAGTACAGAAGATATGCAAGCAGTGTTCTATTTTCTGTTTCATATTCTCTGTGTGGACATAAGTTTATTTACAGTTATTTATTCAGTTGCAACTCCAGCCAGTCTTTAAATCTCCTAATTGTGGCTGAATTACGCCCCCCCCACCCCCCGCCACTCAATGCTACTGTGGTCCATGAGTCGACTAGAATATTTTGGCTCAGTTGACCTGAGTCAGAAAGTCGTGGGTTCAAGCCCTACTCCAGGACTTGAGCACATAATCTCAGCTGACATTCTGGAGTAGTATTGAAGAAATACTACATTGTCGAAGTGCTGTATTTCAGATAAGACGTTAAACCGAGGTCCCATCTGCCTGCTCAGATAGATGGCACTATTCAAAGAAGAACAGGCGAGTTCTCCTAGTATCCTGGCCAATATTTATCTCTCAACCAACATCACTAAAACAGATTACTGGTCATTATCTTATTGCTGTTTGTGCGACCTTGCTGGGTGCAAATTGGCTATCGCGTTTCCCCACATTACAACGGTGACCACACTTCAAAAGTACTTCAATGGCTTTGAAGTGTTTTGGGACATCCTGAGGTCTTGCAAGATGCTATATAAATGCAAGTAGTTCTTTTCATTCCAAAAAAAGACACAAATTTGGATTGTCACTTAATTTGTTACTACTTTACAATTCTTTTTACTTCAGTTCCATGCAGCCAGCCATACGGTGACGCGAGCCATGTAAAGTGTACGGGTACTACCATAATTAGAGGAAGTAGTAGTTTCAGTCACAATGCTAATACAACATGTGATCAATTTCCCATCCTGTTGAAATTTGGTAACCACTTTCTTAAACAGGATTGATTTACACAACTATTATTTAATTGAGTTTATTGTATTTGCAAGTAACACAGTTTATAGAAAGAGCATTGTACCTTTCTATTCCCTATTGTATACTCTAGATCCCTGTGTTCATTTCTGAAAAAAGAGGAAAACTATAGAAATAAGTTGTACATAGTGATATCTTCAGTCTTGTCAGTGGACATCTTTACCATATTGGTACCAATATTCTAAGATCACTTAAGCCAATCTGCTTCAAAGTGTGATGCACTGCTTAATTTATTACCTCATTTATAGAGTATTTAATAAAGATTGATCTGCTTGGACAGTGAGGATGCTATTTGTAAAAGAAAATACATAAATAACACTTAGTCTTGTGTTAATATTTACAATGTTTGCAGTTGATTCACCTTTTCCTATTTCTATCAAAGCAGAAGTGGTATTTTTTCAAGTATGTACTTTAACCATCATGCAATGAATCAAAGCTAGTGTGGTAATTTCTTGCATGTTATCCTTTTGTTATTGCATTCTCACTGCCACTAAATTGGCATATTCTTGCTGGCTTGGAAAGTATACCTCATTCTTTTCCCTTCAGTCATACTTAGGCATTATTGAACCAAGATATAGTACTGTCATTAAGAACATAATAAGAACATAAGAAATAGGAGCAGGAGTAGGCCAATTGGCCCCTCGAGCCTGCTCCGCCATTCACTAAGATCATGGCTGATCTGATCCTAACCGCCAATCTACTATCACTGAACCATCTCCTGAATCTAACAGAATTAGACACACGAAATAGGAGCAGGATCAGGCTACACGGCCCCTGGGCCCGCTCCGCTACCCACAGGGCCATGACCGATCCGAACCTAGACTCATGTCCAAATTCCTGCCCGTTCCCCATAACCCTTTATTCCCTTTACTTCTAGGAAACTGTCTATTTCTGTTTTAAATTTATGTAATGATGTAGCTTCTACAGCTTTTTGGGGCAGCATATTCCATGGACCTACCACCCTCTGAGTGAAGTAGTTCCTCCTCATCTCAGTTTTGAAAGAGCAGCCCCTTATTCTAAGACTATGCCCCCTAGTTCTAGTTTCACCCATCATCGGGAACATCCTCCCCGCATCCACCCGATCCAACCCCTTCACAATCTTATATGTTTCAATAAGATCGCCTCTCATTCTTCTGAACTCCAATGAGTAGAGTCCCAATCTACTCAACCTCTCCTCATATGTCCATCCCCTCATCCCCAGGATTAACCGAGTGAACCTTCTTTGTACTGACTCGAGAGCAAGTATATCTTTTCTTAAGTATGGACACCAAAACTGTATGCAGTATTCCAGGTGCGGTCTCACCAATACCTTGTACAACTGAAGCAATACCTCCCTATTTTTATATTCTATCCCCCTAGCAATGAAAGCCAACATTCCATTGACCACCTTAATCACTTGCTGCACCTGCATACTAACCTTTTGAGTTTCGTGCACCAGGACCCCCAGATCCCTTTGTACTTCAGTACTTTCCAGTTTCTTGCCATTAAGATAATAACTTGCTCTACGATTTTTCCTGCCAAAGTGCATAACCTCACACTTTCCAGTATTGTATTCCATCTGCCAAATCTCTGCCCACTTACTTAGCCTGTCGATGTCCCCTTGCAGGTTTTTTATGTCCTCCTCACTCACTACTTTCCCTCACATCTTAGTATCATCTGCAAACTTTGATATGTTACACTCGGTCCCCTCCTCCAAATCGTTAATATAGATTGTAAAGAGTTGGGGACCCAGCACTGACCCCTGTGGAACACTACTAGTTACTGATTGCCAGTCCGAGAATGAACCATTTATCCCAACTCTCTGCTTTCTGTTAGATAGCCAATCCTCTATCCATGCCAGAATATTACCCCCAATCCTGTGATTTTTTATCTTAAGCAATAATCTTTTGTGTGGCACCTTGTCAAATGCCTTTTGGAAGTCTAAATACACTACGTCCACTGGTTCCCCTTTATCCACCCTATATGTTACTTCCTCAAAGAACTCCAGCAAATTTGTCAAACATGACTTCCCCTTCATAAAACCATGCTGACTTTGTCCTATTAAATGATGGTGTGGAGATGCCGGAGTTGGACTGGGGTGGACAAATGTAAGAAGTCACACGACACCAGGTTATAGTCCAACAGCTTTATTTGAAATCACAAGCTTTCGGAGTGCTGCTCCTTCTTCAGGTGAAGTGGAGAAATGCATAAAGACACAGCTTATATAGTCAGAGAATCATGTCATGATTCTCTGACTATATAAGCTGTGTCTTTATGCATTTCTCCACTTCACCTGAAGAAGGAGCAGCGCTCCGAAAGCTTGTGATTTCAAATAAAGCTGTTGGACTATAACCTGGTGTCGTGTGACTATTAAATGATGATTATCCAAATGTCCTGTTACTGTCTCCTTAATAATGGACTCCAAAATTTTACCTACCACAGATGTTAGGCTAACCGGTCTATAGTTTCCAGCCTTCTGTCTACTGCCCTTTTTAAATAAGGGTGTTACATTAGCAGTTTTCCAGTCTGCCAGGACCTTTGCTGAGTCCAGGGAGTTTTGGAAAATTATTACCAATGCATCCACAATCCCTACCGCCACTTCCCTCAAGACCCTAGGATGTAAGCCATCAGGTCCAGGTGATTTATCCGCCTTGAGTCCCATTATTTTACCGAGTACCACTGCCTTAGTGATTTTGATCGTGTTTAGCTCCTCCCCCCCCCCCCCCCCCCCCAATAGCCCCCTGTTTGTCCAGTGTTGGGATATTCTTAGTGTCTTCTACTGTAAAGACTGAAACGCTGTGTCCTAAAATTCTGACTGTCGTAATTGATGTCTTAATCAGTAAATGTAAGAAGTCACATAACACCAGGTTATAGTCCAACAGTTTTATTTGAAATCACAAGCTGGTGTTGTGACTTCTTACATTTGTTCACCCCAGTCCAACACCGGCATCTCCACACCATGGCTTAATCAGTAAAGCATTCCATTGTAACTTTACTTCTCCTTGTAACTTCTGCAAAACTACAGTCAGAGCTATTAACTGCAACTTTATTGAGAAGTCACACAACACCAGGTTATAGTCCAACAGCTTTATTTGAAATCTCAAGCTTTCGGAGTGTTGCTCCTTCGTCAGGTGAAGTGAAGAGATACATATAGGCACAGCATATATAGTCAGAGAACACTGCCAGATGATTACAGGTAATCTTTCTAACTGCCCTTTATCACACCTCGGCAGAGAGATAATCACAGCAATCAACGGTGTGAATGGTGTCCAAACAGGTCAGTCAGGAAAACATTACATCAAAGAACAATGAGGTGGGGTCACAAGGAGTCAAATGTTACAGATGCTGGGGTCTGTATGAAAAACAAAAAAAATCAAAAAACAATAAAAAGAAAAAAAAATCGAGCAGAAACTGATAGCCAAGTTCCGCACTCATGAGGATGGCCTCAACCAGAATCTTGGGTTTATGTCACGCTACATGTAACCCCACCTGACGTAGAGTCATCCAGACTCGAGTCGTCGTTGGCTTGTTCTCTACACAGATGCAGCCGGACCTGCAGTGATTTCCAGCAAAAAAAAAGTTGTTTTATTTTTATTTTTTGATTGTTTTTTGTTTTTCATACAGACCCCAGCATCTGCAACTTGTGACCCCATCTCATTGTTCTTTGATGTAATGTTTTCCTGACTGATCTGTTTGGACACCATTCACACCGTTGATTACTGTGATTATCTCTCTGCCGAGGTGTGATAAAGGGCAGTTCGAAAGATTACCTGTAATCATCTGGCAGTGTTCTCTGACTATATATGCTGTGCCTATATGCATCTCTTCACTTCACCTGACGAAGGAGCAATGCTCCGAAAGCTTGTGATTTCAAATAAAGCTCTTGGACTATAACCTGGCGTTGTGTGACTTCTCACATTTGTCCACCCCAGTCCAACACCAGCATCTCCACATCACAACTTTATTGAAAAGAGGCATAAACTTTGTCCTTCCAACAGCTAATTCTAGTCTCTTGCCAGAGCTTTATTGTAACTTCTGTAAGCCATCCATTCCATTCTTCTGTCCTGATAGCACAGTTGCAGACTGTTTTAGTTCACTAAGAACCTGCTTCCATTGCTCCAGTACTCAGCTATAATGACCAATATTGTTTTATCCCTGCCTGGTCTGTTGTATTTTCCATTCTGTGACTTCAGTAAGACATTGGGTAGCTGAAAATCCGTGGCCCTCCGTGTCTTCGCACCATAGGTGCAGCGGAAGGGATGGCCTTTTGGACAGGTCCCAGATATAGCAGAAGAAAAGTTGGTTAATGGGCAGAAAACTGAGAAAAGGATGTTTTTTCAATTGCAGGTATGCAAGTGGTGTTGACCCCCAAGGGTCAGGATAAGCACATTGCTTTTCTCTCTCTCTCTCTGGTATGGGGAATACGATCTCTAAATCTGCAGCTGATACAAAATAGATCACGTGGTTTATTGTGAAAGGTGACTATAGGAGGACATAGGTTATTAGACTGGACTGATCGATGCATTCAATTTAATATAGAGAATTGTGAGGTGATGCATTTTGCAAGAGAAAGAAGAGAACATGCATACTAAAAGTAAACCTGTAAAGCTGGGGAGAGCCTTGAAGGTTGAGACACTTTATTAAAAAAAATACTAACAAAAAGCTGTGAAAAAGTATATGGAATCCCAGCTTTTCTAAATAGATGAGGGCACTTTTTAAAAATTCATTTATGGGATTTGGATGTCACTGGCAAGACCAGCATTTATTACCCGAATTGCCCTTGAGAAGGCGGTGGTGAGCTGCCGCCTTGAACCGCTGCAGTGCGTGTGGTGAAGATACTCCCACAGTGCTGTTAGGGAGTTCCAGGATTTTGACCCAGCGATATACTTCTAAGTCAGGACAGTGTGTGACTTGGAGGGGAACTTGGGCAGCAGGCACATGGGAACATCATCACCTCCTTGTCCTAGGTGGAAGAGGTTGCGGGTTTGGGTGGTGGTGCCGAAGAAGCCTTGTCGAGTTGCTGCAGTACATCTTGTAGATGGTACACACTGCAGCCACGGTACGCCGCTGGTGGATGGGGTGCCAATCAAGCGGGCTCCTTTGTCCTGGATGGTGTCGAGCTTCTTGAGTGTTGTTGGAGCTGCACTCATCCAGGCAGTGGAGAGTATTCCATCATACTCCTGACGTGCCTTGAAGATGGTGGAAAGGCTTTGGGGAGGTGGGAGGTGAGACACTCACCACAGAATACCTAGCCTCTGACCTGCTCTTGTTCCCACAGTATTTATGTGGCTGGTCCAGTTAAGTTTCTGGTCAATCTACATATTGACTGGGAAAATCAAATTACCACTAATGGTGTGGAGGACAAATTCTTGGAATGCATGCAAGATGGTTGCCTGAATCAGTAGGTGGAGGATCCAACCAGGGAACTGTATTCTGGATCTGGTACTGTGTAATGAGCAAGGGCTAATCAATAATCTTGTAGTAAAGGGGCCTTTAGGGACAAGTGACCATAATATGATTGAATTTTACATTAAGTTTGAGAGTGAAGTAGTTGACTCAGAGACAAGGATCCTCAATTTAAATAAAAGAAACTACGATGGTCTGAGGAGCGAGTTGGGCAGGATTGATTGGAGAATGGCACTCAAAGGGTTGATGGTGGATATTAAATGGCAAAAATTCAGAGACCGAATGGATGAGCTACAGAATTTGTTCATCCTAGTTTGGCATAAAATTAAAACAAAAAAGGTGAGTCAACCGTGGCTAACAAGGGAAATTAGGGATAGCATAAGATCCAAGGAGAGGACATATAAATTGGCTAGAAAAAGCAATAATCCTGAGGATTGGGAGCAGTTTAGGAGTCAACAAAGGAGGACAAAGGGATTAATTAAGAAAGGGAAAATAGAATATGGGAGTAAGCTATCAGGGAACATAAAAACTGACTGTAAAAGCTTTTATAGATATGTGAAGAGAAAAAGATTGGTGAAGTCAAGCGTAGGTCCCTTAGTCAGAATCAGGGGAATTTATAATGGGAAACAAGGAAATGGCAGACCAACTAAATACATACTTTGCTTCTGTCTTCACAAAGGAGGACACAAATAAACTCCCAGAGATGCCAGGGAACATAGGGTCTGATGAAAGGGAGGAACTAAAAGAAATCAGTATTTGTAGGGAAATGGTGTTAGGAAAATTGATGGGACTGAAGGCCGATAAATCCCCAGGGCCTGATAGTCTACATCCCAGGGTACTTAAGGAAATGGCCCTAGAGATAGTAGATGCATTGCTGGTCATCTTCCAGAACTCGATAGACTCTGGAACGGTACCCATGGATTGGAGGGTAGCTAATGTTACCCCACTATTCAAAAAAGGTGGTAGAGAAAAAGCGGGGAATTATAGACCGGTAAGCCTGACATCGGTAGTGGGGAAAATGCTAGAGTCTATTATAAAAGATGTAATAGCAGAGCACTTGGAAAGCAGTGACAGGATCAGACAAAGTCAACATGGATTTACAAAAGGTAAATCATGCTTGACTAATCTACTGGAATTTTTTGAGGATGTAACTGGTAAAATAGATAAGGGAGAACCAGTGGATGTGGTGTATTTGGACTTTCAGAAGGCTTTTGATAAGGTCCCAAATAAGAGATTAGCGTGCAAAATTAAGGCACATGGGATTGGGGGCAAGGTATTTGATGCGCTATCAATTACTCATAAAAGACAGAGTTAAGAGAGTAACTAAAGGCTTTTATTAACAAAAGAATGAAGGTCTGCCTCGAGTGGTCAACTGGTCCAGAATACAAAGGGGCTGGGGAGCAGTCACCTTTAAAGTAGGACTTGTGGGAGGAGTCAGCCGAGGCATGTCCAGGCATGTACACAGTGGAATACAAACAGTGGTTTACCACATTCACCCCTTGTTTAAAATTGAGTCCGGCGGGGTGAAGTGTATTAAAAGTTAGTGTATTGGAGTCTCTCCGGAGGTCTTGTCTGCCGCTGTGATCGGCGTGGCGACGGCAGGGGTAGTGGAGCTTCCGGCGTCGAGTCCCGCGTAGGCTGTGGCACAGGCGTGTCGTCCTCGTAGATGTCGAGCGGGTCGCTGGGCCCAGGCCTGCCGTCTGCTGGGGCTGGATATCGGATCGTGGGGGGGGGATGGTAGTGAGTAGTGGGTTACTGCGGCCCCCGAGGGTGCAAGGTCTCTTATGGAGACTGTGTCCTCCCGCCCGTCCGGGTATGCAATGTAAGCATACTGGGGGTTGGCGTGGAGGAGATCGACCCTCTCGACCAGGGGGTCTGTTTTATGGGTCCTCACGTGCCTTCTCAGTAGGACCGGCCCTGGGGACGTCAGCCATGGCGGTAGCGATGTCCCCGATGTGGACTTCCTTGGGAAGACAAACATTTTCTCATGAGGGGTGGCGTTAGTGGCAGTGCAGAGCAGTGACTGAATAGAGTGGAGCGCATCGGGGAGCACATCCTGCCAGCGGGAGGTTGGAAGGCCCCTAGACTTTAAGGCTAGCAGGGCGGCCTTCCAAACTGTCGCATTTTCTCTTTCCACCTGTCCGTTCCCCCGGGGGTTGTAACTGGTGGTCCTGCTTGTGGCAATACCCCTAGTTAGCAGGTACTGACGGAGTTCGTCGCTCATAAACGATGAGCCCCGGTCGCTATGGATATAGCTGGGGAAACCGAACAGGGTGAAGAGGTCGTTCAGACATTTAATGACCGTGGCACTGGTCATGTCCGGGCAGGGGATGGCGAACGGGAAACGGGAGTACTCATCAATAATATTGAGGAAGTACACATTGCGGTCGGAGGAGGGGAGAGGCCCTTTAAAATCAACGCTAAGGGGCAAGTGGCTTTTATCAGGTGGGCCCTGTCTGGTCTATAAAAGTGCGGTTTGCACTCAGCGCAGACTTGGCAGTTCCTGGTCATGGTCCTGACCTCCTCAATAGAGTAAGGCAGGTTGCGGGCCTTGATGAAGTGGAAGAACCTGATGACCCCCGGGTGGCAGAGGTCATTGTGGAGGGCCCGCAGTCTATCGATCTGCGCGCTGGCGCAGGTGCCACGCGATAGCGCATCCGGGGGTTCATTGAGCTTCCCGGGCCGGTACAAAATCTCGTAATTGTAGGTGGAAAGTTCGATTCTCCACCTCAAGATCTTGTCATTTTTGATTTTGCCCCTCTGCTTGTTGTTAAACATGAAAGCAACTGAACGCTGGTCAGTGAGCAGGGTAAATCGTTTTCCGGCCAGGTAGTGCCTCCAATGACGCACAGCCTCCACAATCGCCTGGGCCTCCTTCTCAACAGCGGAGTGTCTGGTCTCCGGGCCTTGGCGGGTTCGTGAAAAGGCCACGGGTCTCCCCGCCTGATTGAGGGTAGCGGCCAGGGCAAAGTCGGACGCGTCGCTTTCCACCTGGAAGGGGATGGATTCGTCCACTGCGTGCATGGTGGCTTTGGCAATGTCCTCCTTGATACGGTGGAAGGCTAAGCGGGCCTCTGCCGTCAAGGGAAAAGAGGTGGACTTGATCAGCGGACGGGCCTTGTCCGCATAGTAGGGGACCCACTGGGCGTAATAGGAGAAAAACCCTAGGCACCTCTTCAGGGCCTTGAGGCAGTGGGAGTTCCATAAGGGGACGCATCCGGTCGGGGTCGGGGCTGATGACTCCGTGTTCCACAACACAGCCAAGGATCGCGAGGCGGTTTGTGTGGAATATGCACTTCTCCTTGTTATATGTCAGGTTCAGGAGTTGGGCGGTGCGGAGGAATTTTTCGAGGTTTTCGTCATGGTCCTGCAAGTCACGGCCGCAGATGGTCACATTGTCCAGATTTGGGAAAGTGGCCTGCAACGCATTTTGATCTACCATCCGGTCCATCTCCCTTTGGAAGACGGAGACCCCGTTGGTGACGCCAAAGGGAACCCTAAGGAAGTGATAGAGGCGGCCGTTTGCCTCAAAGGCAGTATACTGGCGGTCCTCAGGGCGGATAGGGAGCTGGTGGTACGCTGATTTCAGGTCAATGGTCGAGAAGACGCGGTACTGCGCGATCTGGTTGACCATATCAGCTATGCGGGGGAGTGGGTAGGCGTCCAGCAGGGTGTAGCGATTTATTGTCTGATTGTAGTCGATGACCAGGCGCTGCTTCTCGCCGGTCTTAACGACCAGAACCTGGGCTCGCCAGGGGCTGGTGCTGCCCTCAATAATCCCTTCCTTCAGGAGCCCCTCCACTTCGGTTTTAATCAAAACCCTGTCCCCGCCACTCTATCGCCTGCTCTTTGTGGCGATGGGCTTACAGTCGGGGGTGAGGTTAGCAAACAGTGGGGGGGGGGGGGGGGTGACTCTGAGTGTGGAGAGGTTGCACCTGGTGCGCGGCGGGCAATTTGGGAGCTGCTGGCTGCGGACTGTGAGTGGGGGTAGGGGTCCACCGTACGCCATCGTAACACTTTTAAGGTGGCACTGAAAATCTAACCCCAGCAGGACGGCAGTGCAGAGGTCGGGCAGGACCAGAAGTTTAAAATGATCGTACACGGTCCCGTCTACTACGAGTGTCACTACGCAGTAGCCGCCGACTGGGACTCGGAGGCCATAGAAATCCGCTGGTGCGCAGGCAGGACTGAGAGAGAGCAACGCTGCACCGTGTCGGGGTGGATGAAGCTCTCCGTGCTCCGAGTCAAAAAGGCAGATTGTATCGTGGCCATTTACCTTAATGTCCATTGTGGAACTGGCCAGCTGGTGCGGTCTCGCTTGGTCCAGTGTAACGGATGCCAGCGTAGGGGTCGGTGTGTCGCTGCGGGTATCAGATGAGGCGGTGTTGGGGGCCTGCTGCGTTCCGGCTGTCGTCCAAGATGGCGGCGTCCATGATCCCCATGTGGCTGGAGGCGTCCAAAATGGCTGCTGTACCGGTGGTTCGCACATGGCCGGGGAGGCCCAAGATGGCGGCCCGCATGGCCCACACGCGGCGCTGCTGGGGTTCGGGGTGGCTTTGGCCCTGCAGACGCTAGCGTAGTGTCCCTTCTTCCCGCAGCCCGAGCAGATCGCGTTTTTCGCCGGGCAGCGCGCTCTGGGGTGTTTTGCCTGGCCACAGAAGTAGCATTTCTGGCCTTGGGGCACTGCTGTCTGGCCTTGGGACACTGCTGCGGTAGTTGGGCCGTGGCTGGGGTGGCACGGCGCTATGAGGCGGTCCTACCGTGTCCCAGGCTGTCATTCCCCGCGGCGTCCACGGTGCAGAGGAGTAGGCATCCATGCCCTGGTAGGCTGCATCCAACGATAGTGCGA
Organism: Somniosus microcephalus; assembly: GCF_052327205.1. Taxonomy (NCBI): domain Eukaryota; kingdom Metazoa; phylum Chordata; class Chondrichthyes; order Squaliformes; family Somniosidae; genus Somniosus; species Somniosus microcephalus. Next base: position 50,061,623 of record NC_140991.1, on the reverse strand, counting down.
GTTCAGAGGCCTTGTTGAGGTCGAGGTCACTCTGCTCCAACAGTCGCTGTCGGGTGTAATTGGATCTGTGGCCCGCTACAAAAGCGTCCCGGATAAGTTCCTCTGTGTACACGGCGGCCTTGACATCCTTACAACCACAGGCCCGGCCAAGCACAGACAGTGCCTGAAGGTATTCCACGGTCGATTCCCCAGGTTGTTGTTTACGACTCCCCAGAAGGTGCCTGGCGTACACTTTGTTCACTGGGCGCGTGTACTGGTCCTTGAGGAGCTTGATAGCGTCTGCGTACGAGGTCGCGTCTTGGATGACCGAGTACACTCGGTGGTTCACTTTGGAGGTCAGGACATCCAGTTTGTCCTCGTCCGATTTGATTGCTGCGGAGGCGGTCAGGAATTTTTCGAAACACTTAAGCCAGTGAGTAAACTTGGTGGATGAGTCCGCCTCCCGATGATCTAAGTCCAGGCATGCTGGTGTGAGGATCTTCTCCATTATAAAAATTTTGTTAATAAAATTGATGCGCTATCAATTACTCATAAAAGACAGAGTTAAGAGAGTAACTAAAGGCTTTTATTAACAAAAGAATGAAGGTCTGCCTCGAGTGGTCGACCGGTCCAGAATACAAAGGGCTGGGGAGCAGTCACCTTTATACTAGGACTTGTGGGAGGAGTCAGCCGAGGCATATCCAGGCATGTACACAGTGGAATACAAACAGTGGTTTACCACAGTATTGACTTGGATAGAGAGCTGGTTGGCGGACAGAAAGCAAGGAGTTGGAATAAATGGGTCATTTTCTGAGTGGCAGGCAGTGACTAGTGGGATACCGCAAGGATCGGTCCTAGGACCCCAGCTGTTCACAATATATATTAATGATCTGGACGAGGGAATTGGATGTAATATCTCCAAATTTGCAGGTGACACAAAGCTGGGTGGGAGGGTATGCTGTGAGGAGGATGTTGTGAAACTCCAGTACGATTTGGACAGGTTGGGTGATTGGGCAGAAACATGGCAAATGCACTATAATGTGGATAAATGTGAGGTTATCCACTTTGGTGGCAAAAACAGGAAGGCAGATTATTATTTGAATGGCAATAGATTGAGAGAAGGGGAAGTGCAAAGAGACCTGGGTGATATTGTGCACCAGTCGCTGAAGGTAAGCATGCAGGTGCAGCAGGCGGTTAAGAAGGCAAATGGTATGTTGGCCTTCGTAGCAAGAGGGTTCGAGTACAGGAACAAGGATGTCTTGCTACAGTTGTACAGGGCCTTGGTGAGACCACACCTTAAGTATTGTGTGCAGTTTTGGTCACCTTACCTGAGGAAGGACGTTTTTGCCATGGAGGGAGTGCAGCGAAGATTCACCAGGCTGATACCTGGGATGGCAGGAATGACGTATGAGGAGAGATTGTGTCGATTGGGCTTATACTCACTGGAGTTTAGAAGATTGAGAGGGGATCTCATCGAAACCTATAAAATTCTGTCAGGTCTGGACAGACTAGATGCAGGAAGGATGTTTCTGATGGCCGGGGAGTCCAGAACCAGGGGTCTAAGGATAAGGGGTAAGCCATTTAGAACTGAAATGAGGAGGAATTTCTTCACCCAGAGAGTGGTGAACCTGTGGAATTTTCTACCACAGAAGCCAGTGGAGGCCAATTTATTAAATATATTCAAGAAGGAGTTAGATATATTTCTTAAGGCTAAAGGGATCAAGGGATATGGGGAGAAGGCAGGGACAGGGTACTGAAATTGGATGATCAGCCATGATCTCATTGAATGGCGGAGCAGGCTCGAAGGGCCGAATGGCCTACTCCTGCTCCTATCTTCTATGTTTGTATGTGATGTAGTCCAATCTGAAACTAATGTATTCAATCTAAACAGAGGAAACTACAAGGGTATGAGGGACAAGTTGGCCATGGTAGATTGGGAGACTACACTAAAAGGTATGAAGGTGAACATACAATGCCTAACATTCAAGGAAATAATGCATAATTTGCAACCAACATATATTCCTCTAGGGCATAAAAACCGAAAAGGAAAAGTGATCCAACCATGGCTAACAAAAGAAATTAAAGCTAGTATTAAGTCAAAGGAGGAAGCTGATAAAGTTGCCAGAATCTTTTTATAAATCAGCAAAGGGGGACCAAGAAATTGATAAAGGGAAAATGGAATATGAGCACACACTAGCGAAAATTATAAAAACGCATTGTAAAAGCTTCTATAGGTATGTGAAAAGGAAAAGACTGGCGAAGGTCAATGTAGGTCCTTTACAGTCCGAGACGGGAGAATTTATAATGGGGAATGAGGAAATGGCAGAGAAATTAAATAAATACTTTGTCTTCACGGAGTAAGACACAAAAAACCTCCCAGAAATACGAGAAAACCAAGGGTGTGGCGGGAATGAGGAACTTAAAGGAATTATTAGTAAAAAAGCAGTATTAGCAAAATTAATGGGACTAAAAGTCAATAAATCCCAAGGACTGGCTGACCTACATCCTAGGGTTTTGAAAGAGTGGCCATTGGGATAGTGGATGCATTGGTTGTCATCTTCTAAAATTCTATAAATTCTGGAATGGTTCCTGCAGATTGGAAGATAGCAAATGTAACCCTGCTATTTGAGGAAGGAGGGAGTGAGAAAATGGGGAACTACAGACCTGAACCTCACATCAGTAGTTGGGAAAATGCTGGAATCTATTATAAATGATGCAATAACTGGGCACTTAGAAACTAATAGTAAGATTGGGCAGAGTCAACCTGGATTTATGAAAGGGAAATCCTATTGGAGTTCTTTGAGGATGTAACTAGTGGAGCAGACAAAGGGGAACTGGTAGATGTGGTGTATTTGGATTTTCAGAAGGCCTTCAGAGGTTGGTGAACAAAATTAGGGCACATGGAATGAGAATTGGTTAAGACAGAAAACAAAGAGTAGGGATAAATGGCTCTTTTTCCAGATGGCAGGCTGTGACTAGTGGGGTACTGCAAGGATCGGTGCTTGGTCCCCAGCTATTCACAATCTATATCAATGATTTGGATGAGGGGACTAAATGTAACATTTCCAACTTTGCTGATGATACAAAGCTAGGTGGCAGTTGTGAAGAGGATTCAAGGGAATCTTGACAGGCTCAGTGAGTGGGTGAGAACATGGCAGATGGAATAAAATGTGGATAAATGTAAGGTTATCCACTTTGGTAGAAGAAACAAAGGCAGAGTATATAAAAATAGGGAGGTATTGCTTCAGTTGTACAAGGTATTGGTGAGACCGCACCTGGAATACTGCGTACAGTTTTGCTGTCCATACTTAAGAAAAGACATACTTGCTCTCGAGTCAGTACAAAGAAGGTTCACTCAGTTAATCCCGGGGATGAGGGGATGGACATATGAGGAGAGGTTGAGTAGATTGGGACTCTACTCATTGGAGTTCAGAAGAATGAGAGGCGATCTTATTGAAACATATAAGATTGTGAAGGGGTTGGATCGGGTGGATGCGGGGAAGATGTTCCCGATGATGGGTGAAACTAGAACTAGGGGGCATAGTCTTAGAATAAGGGGCTGCTCTTTCTAGACTGAGATGAGGAGGAACTACTTCACTCAGAGGGTGGTAGGTCCATGGAATATGCTGCCCCAAAAAGCTGTAGAAGCTACATCATTACATAAATTTAAAACAGAAATAGACAGTTTCCTAGAAGAGAATTAAGGGTTATGGGGAGCGGGCAGGAATTTGGACATGAGTCTAGGTTCGGATCGGTCATGGCCCTGTGGGTAGCGGAGTTGGCCCAGGGGCCGTGTAGCCTGATCCTGCTCCTATTTTGTGTGACTAATTCTGTTAGATTCAGGAGATGGTTCTGTGATGGTGGATTGGCGGTTAGGATCAGATCAGCCATGATCTTATTGAATGGCGGAGCAGGCTCGAGGGGCCGATTGGCCTACTCCTGCTCCTATTTCTTATGTTCTTATTTCCTAAATGCTGAAAGATTGGGGAATGCAGATGCTCAAAGTGACCTGGGTGTCTTTGTATATGAGTCACTGAAAGTGAATGTGCAGGAAGGCAAATGGTATGCTGGCCTTCATTACAAGAGGATTTGAATACAGGAGTAAAGTCTTACTCTAATTATATAGGGCCTTGGTGAGACCACACCTGGAGTACTGTGTACAATTTTGGTCTCCTTAGCTAAGGAAGGATATACTTGCCATAGAGGGAGTGCAACAAGGTTCACGAGATTGATTCCTGGGATGGCGGGACTGTCGTATGAGAAGAGATTGAGTAAACTAGGCCTGTATTCTCTCGAATTCAGAAGAATGAGGGGGGATCTCATTGAAGCATACAAAATTATTACAGGGCTTGATAGGGTAGATGCTGGGAGAATGTTTCCATTGGCTGGGGAGTCTAGAACCAGGGGCCACAGCCTCAAGATAAAGGGTAGGCCATTCAGGACTGAGATGAGAAGAAATTTCTTCAGAGGGTGGTGAATCCTTGGAATTCTCTACCCCAGAGGGCTGTGGAGGCTCAGTCATTGGGTATATTCAAAACAGAAGTCGATAGATTTCTGACTAGTAAGGGCATCAAGGGATATGGCGATAGGGCCGCTGAATGGAGTTGACGCAGATGATCAGCCATGATCTCATTGAATGGTGGAGCAAGCTCGAAGGGCCTACTCCTGCTCCTATTTCTTATGACCCCCAGGATGTTGATGGTGGGGGATTTGGCGATGGTAATGCCGTTGAATGTCAAGGGGCGGTGGTTAGACTCTCGCTTGTTGGAGATAGTCAATGTTAAGATATACAAATCTATGGTTAGTTTCAGGCACCCTACTTTATGAAGAATTAAGACTAGAAAGGACACTGAAGATATTTACTAATTGCAGGAATGAGATGCTAGTTATGAGTAGACCAGAGAAGGTTAAGAGCAGTGGAATGAGGTTAAGAGAGCAGGAGATGGGTCTCATGGACAAGATGAGCTCAGTGAGGGAGATAGGAGAGAAATTGGGAAAACAACACTGGTTCAGGGCTAGGGCAGTGAGTTGCTGAGAACATTTGACTTAGTAGGCAAAGAGAAGGAAGATGCGGCAGAGGCAGCTTAAGGGATGGTCTCAATCTTAGAGACCAAAAAAATTGATGAGCTCCTTGCACTTATTGGAGGTGAGAGGGCAGAGGAGAGAGATTTAAGGAGATCATTGGGAGTGGGGACAAGGAGCCAGGGGTTATCTTTGCTTTCCTAGGGATTCCTGGAGTAGTGGACAGTTTAGAGCAAGACCCAATAGTGCTTGATCTGGTCCAGCCAGATCTGGCTATGGATGGTTAAACTGGATGTGTGCCAAATATGTTCAAGTCTGCACTTCTTGGACTTGAAGGAGTGAAGTGGGGGGGCCATACCAGAGGAAATTGCCAGGTTGAGTGAGAGTAGGGCTTTTAATGGGGACAAAGGCATCATTCCACCGCTCTTAAACTTCTCTGGATTTTACAGAAACTTAACCTTGCAAGAAGAATCTATTCCATAAAGTCAATATAATACAATAAATTATTCCAGTAGTTCCAAATATCATCTTGGGCTACATTGTACAGTACTACAAATTGTGGGCATATGAGTTTGAACCAAGTTGATGATAAACAGTCTGATTAGTTTCAAGTCAGTTTTTGGCAATTTAATAGTCATTTCCTGTTCAGCATTGAGGTTTGTTGGGACCGTGTGCAATAAGGGGTAGAGTTTCCACTTTGGGCACAATGAGGAAATTGTGCTGGTTAGGTTACAGTTCAAGTTTCTGATAACATTCATTGTGCATTGAAGGTTTTACATTTGTGATTATGCAAATCAGGCAATGCAAATAGAACATAAGTTTCTTTTTTCTTTTCCATTAAAAAGTATTCCTTGATGTATTTAAGAGTGGTAACCTGGTGTAAGTTGTGTAACCCATTTTCAGCAGTATTAATACAAAAAATAAGCATTTTTAATAAGGGTGTGCAGTCTTCCACCTTTGAGTAACCTGATTTTAAATCAGTGAAAGTGACTTTAAAAAACTACTGTACCATTTAATGGCTTCATTGTTGGACACGAGTCAAGTTTAGTAAATTAAGTATTTTGATTAAGCTTTTTTTATGTGCCTACTACTGTATGCCTTAGAAAAATTGTGCAATTTTAAGAGCTTTCCCTAACCAGTGCAATCTTGCAAGGTGGACCTGTGGACGTGGCCAGTTTTGTGGACAGGACCCGATTTGGGCGAATTGAATTGTAAACCAGTGGGAAAGATTGTGGAAAACACAAATGTAAGTGGTTTAGGGCAGAACTCTCATTTAAAATTCCAATCTTTCGCGCTGGTTCGCATATTCCACCCAGATTGCGCTGCTATTACTGGCGTATGAGTGTAAACTCGACCCCCAAGACATTAGTGTTTTGGGTTGTACTGGTATTGTCTGAGAAGGATTTTTGTTCACTTGACTTGACTTAACATTAACCAGTAGACATGGAACTAGGGTGACTTGAAGTGTTAATTAGCTCTCCAGAGATTGCCAGTTATAAAATCCTTCATGCAATTTTGAGATGATGGAAAAAAATTCATGGGCCATCAATTCTAAACTCGTATCAGTAATATGTATCATTCCATGTGCTCAGCAGGAGGCTTAGCTAATCAGACATTCAGGTGCCTCAGGTTACCAATATTAGAGTCTATCTTACGGCATAACTGACTAAGAAAACAGCCACACTTCCACTCACTTCACTCACCCCCACCCCTCTGCTTTTTTGTTCACTGCAGTGGGGTGGCAAATTGGGTTCAGACTTGCACAACTTTAGCATCAATACAATGCAAAATCACTTTGCTATAACCTACAGTTATAGTGTACATGAGTAGGACCAGGGGTAAGCCATTCAATTAGAGCATAGTTGATCTGTACCTCAACTCCATATCTCTTGATACCCTTCCCTAACAAATCTATGCATCTGTCTTGAAAGATTCAATTGTCCCAGCATCCACAGCCTTTGAGGAGAGAATTCCAAATCTCCACTACCCTTTGTGTGGAAAGTGCTTCCTGATTTTCCTCCTAAATGGCCTAGCTCTCATTTTAAAATTGTGCCCCTTTGTTCTTGATTCCTCTATCAGGATATAGTTTCTCTGTATCTATCCTTACAATCAAATCCTTTTTACATTTTAAACATCGATCAGATCGCCCCTTAATCTTCTATACTCAAGGGAATGCAAGCTGCCCTCATAATTTAACCCTCTAAACTGCTCTATGTAGGCACATTCAGACTGAAGAACAATCAATGGATACAAATCTGTGTAGGACCAGCCATAGCAATTTTATTTTAAGCTGGAGAAAAATAAACATACTATCCACTACAACATTGTATTGTCACATAAATATATCTTTAGCTTTTTCACAATAAAATTATGCTGTCTCTTCTATAGGTGAGCCACACAATAAATATTACGGAAATGCTGTGCAATGAAAAGCAATATATTGTGCCATAAGGTTTTTTTCCATGCAAGTACAATGATTTATTGCATATGAACTAACAGAATGTTGACAAGTCAATTGTCCACTTTGTACTAATGGCTGGGAATACTAGAGCAGATTTGAAGGAAAGGTTACAGGATGCCTGCTTTTCTTTTAAATTTCTACATAACACTTAAAACCATTACAGAACAAATTGGAAGTCACTATTACCCTCTGCTGGAAAATATAAATGCTGCTGCTCATACAACTTGGGACAGACGCATACGTGACGGGTTTTATCTGGCCTACTTTTAAATAGCACCAACATCATGAGAATCTCGTGTACGGCGATGGGCGACATGCTCCATTTGGCCAGCGTCGGACACGTCAAAGCTGATCTTATATTTGGCTAGAATCTTCATCAGTGGGCGGAGCTTCAACCACCACTGCTCCTTTGGAATTCGATGCCTGAAAATACAATCGGAATGTTAAACTGTAAATTCTATACTGTTCACAAAAGGTGCGTAACAACTACGTATTGTACTTCAAAGGTTCCTTTTCCCTCCCGTTGAGGCTGAAGGAGGTTACAGAAATGGGAGAGGTGAGAATTTTAAAATCGAGCATTGCCGGACCGGGAGCGAATGTAGGTCAGTGCGGACAGGGGTGATGGGTGAACGGGACTTGTTAGGGCAGCAGTTTTGAATTAGTTTTAAGTTTATGCCGGGTGGAAGATGGGATGCCAGCCCGGCGAGCACTGAAAGAGTAAAGTCTAGAGGTAACAAAGGCATAGATGAGGGTTTCAGCAGCAGATGAGCTGAGGCAGGCGATGTTATGGAGGTGGAGAAAGAGGTTGCATATGTAAGATTCACCAACAAAGCTGAAGTCTTACAGGAGGGATAGTCATACTTACTGAAAATCAGTCTCTTTCTTCAGGTCTTCTACAGGCTGGAACACCAAGGTACGTCTGCGCATGCCCAGTAAGCAGGCGCTGTCTTGACCATTTGCAAATACTCTCCCTGCATATTAAAAAAATATACAAAATTAGTCAAACAAACCACATATAGATTTTGTTTTAAATTCATAGTTTATGTTTCTAAATGGAGGAAGATTTGGAGAGGTTTAAAAAAACAAGCCAGCTGAAATGCAGACTCTAGCAAGTTCTATGCTGGAATAGATCAATAGTTGAAACCTATAGATTTGTTACTTTCAAAAGCTCCTCATTCAAAATCAGAATTGCTGGAGCCAACTGTAATCACATTCATTCACAGACTACAGGAACCTTTGTGATAGCTGGCACCGAGCTGTTGCCGTTAGATCAAAACTGCCAGACATGTTGAAACATACGGAGCTTTTCAGCTCCGTGTGAATCAACAAACCCTGTTGCTTAGCAACAGCTTCAAAACAGTCGGCTGCAGCTTAAAAGCATCTCTAGCTGAAGCTGTTGCTTAGCTACAGACCTTGCAGAGCCTGACTGGGGAAAAAAAAGCAATGAGAAGTAAAAATACTTACAGGAAACGGCTCCTAAATTTTGCCGGTAGATAGAGCTTTCCGGACTTTTAACCTCCAGATAAACCAAAGTTTCCTGTATTTCAAATTCAAATCTTAGCATTTTAAACCACAGTGTCCCCTAGTCAAAATATTTGAATATCATCTGTTATAAGAACATAAGAAATATGAGCAGGAGTAGGCCATACGGCCCCCTTGAACCTGCTCCGCCATTCAATAAGATCATGGCTGATCATCTACCTCAACTGTGCTTTCCTACCCTATCCTATATTCCTTGATTCCCCATGAGTCCAAAAATCTAGATCTGAGTGTGGAATATATTGAAAAGAATGTTCACATGCACTGCCCCAAAAAGGTTAGAAATTAAATTCTAGCCATTACGTAGAAGTTAGAGAGGGAGAAATGACTCTACATTAAGTCCAAACGTATTTTCAGTTTTGTGTATACCATACAATCGACTGTGTTACTATAACACTTTATAAATCGGTGTAGTGAACTCTGGTAATAAGAGACACCAGAGTGCTGGCCTCCTGCCTTTATACTGGCATTGGGCACTGCTCACTCTAAGCCCAATAGGGGCTGATTTGAAAAATGGAGACCTGGGCTGAAAAACAGGTGGGTTTGGAGCTTGGGGGCAGTAAAATTGTTAAAAATGTGAATCCCGCCTCCAACCCGCCCACTTCTGGTTTCCGCGGGGGCAGGCGACCAACCCATTCCCAGGGGGGCGTGACCTCAATTTAAATATTGTAATGAGGCTGGAAGCCACTTTTTCCCCATCCATTTTGAATTTAACTGCCTGTGGACGGGTTTCACACAATCCGTGAAACTCAGCAGTTAAACAGAGGCGGGGACTGCTGCATCCAAACGGTAAGCGGCTTTACATTTACCTCCTGAAGCCAGGGTCCCTGCCTTGCCCACCCCCCACGATCAGAGAGCCCTCAAGAGGCCTCCGATCACATTCCCATGCCTAACCCAATCCCCCACCCCCCGAAATGATGAGGAGGAAGCCAGCCACGATCCTCCAGTGGCCACCATCCCCCCACCGGCAATCCCCACTTGCCTGCCGATCCCCAGTTATCCCACCCCCCCCCAAATCCCCTGCCTATCTTGCAACCCCCCCCCCCCACCCCCTCAATCCTCTCTCCCCGCCCGATTGCTGACCCCCGCCGATCCAACCCCTCGCAACTGAGGCCTACCCGCCCGTAGCAAGCCAGCCTCTCAGCTGGCTGGCTGTGGGCGGGAAACCGAGGCCTCATATTCAAATTAGGACCCGCCGGTAAAAGCGGCAGGGCCTACGGCAATTTGTGCACCTCGGACCCACTCCCCCGCCCCGCCTCCCTGAACAAAATTCCGCGCCTGGTCTTCTGCACAGGCACAGAGCATGCCAATGTTATGTGGTGCTTCTCCTGACTGAAGACTCCATTATCGACCCATTTCTGTCTGTAAAGTACTTACCTACTTCATGTGCAGAGAGCAGGAAATCTTGTGGGGAAAAAAAGCAATGCTGCAGAAAGCCCAGCTTGACACCGCCCCAGATCAATTGGCGGCCTGGGAACAGCATATCACGAAGCGCACAGCGGGCGCAGTTACTGACGAGAAGTCATTTCCACCTCTGTCACAGCATGCATACTGATGCACTATAATAGCTCAGTGCATTCAGCGGGATACAAGAGGAATCATTACACCTGATGGCAGATCGCAAGACATCTTGTCCTAATATTTCCTTATGTGGCTCAGTGTCAAATTTTGTTTGATAACACTCCTGTGACGTGCTCTGGGGTGTTTTACTATGTTAAAGGCGCTATATAAATGCAAGTTGTTGAGTCGCAGCTGTATCTCCACTGAAACGTAAGATTTCACACTGTAGACTATTGAATTGTTTTAACTTACCTTGGTCAGTTTAGTTGGGGGGCGGGGAGGGGCGGCGAAAGAGAGTGCAGGGCAGATGGGAAATAGAACCAGAAGTAAAGCACATGTACAAAACTGGTCTTCAGTAACACTGCCAAAATCTATCCACTGTAATATCACAGGAGGGTTTTCAATGATGCAATGTACATGCTGAAGTTAAATAAACTCTTGACTGCGTTCCAGATTTAAAGTGTAGGTTTATCGCTTTGAATTTTGTGTTGATAATTCGTTCATGTGGCTAAATGTCATATGAGCTGGCCACACAGCTTTAAAAAAAGAACTTAAATGGTTTTGAAACTTGGACAGTCTTTCCTAACTGGGAGTGGAAGCCATGTTGCTATAAAGCCTGTAAGGTCCTATTAAGAAGTCATTTAATGAAGTTGGGGCGGCATCATACAAAAACTTCTCGGCTTAAAAGCTGCTGCTGCTACTATTATTTCTGTTCCTGTACAACATCCAATGGGCGGTAATATGGCTGGAGCTTTAAAAAGAATTAAATAAAGGTTAAACTCAGAAGCTATCCACCAAGGAGAAATTAATTAATGTGATTTCCCCCGTTCTTGACCGAGAATTGCTTTGTTTTTTCAAAGCAGTGCCAGCTTTCTTTTGCTGTTAACTTTACGGAGAACGTAGCAAACCACAGCCGTTGGTTCTCTGAAAAGGGAAGAACTGGTCTATGCCAGAAATGTACTGAAGTTCAATCTTTCTAGGCCTACACCTGAATACCTCTGAACAGAACAGAATGAGCAGAATAGTGTTCATGGAGCATGGCACAGAAAGGTTTTAAAACCTAACACACAGTAAGTTCTTTAATGGCAAATAACTGTGTACATATGTTCCATTCTAGCATATTCACTAAATTGATTTACAGCCAGAGACATTTGAGTCCGTTTTTTTTTTTAAAACAAGTCATCAAATACCTCGAACAAGTTAGAATGTTAAGGTGACACGATGCCTACAATTTCTTTCAATGGTAACTCTGATTAGGGTAACACCAACATTGAAGCATTAGCCTCAAATGTAAAGTAACCACAAAAAAGCAAATCTGCAATGTTTGGATTGACAGCTTTGTTTAAGCATACAGACAATGCAGGGCATTAATAAATCTGTCACTAACTTATCAATAAACAAAATCCATTACCTTCATCTATACATTCCACGATGCCAGCAAGAGAAGCAAGACAGGACAAAGCAAGGGACAGGTTAACATGACAATTTTGTGTCTCACAAACTTTCCAGAGAATAACAAGTTTTACACAGCAACTATTTGAGCTAATGTTTAAGGGAAACCAAACTAAAACTACAATTTAGGGTAAACCTAGCAGTTAAAATGGAAGGTTGCAAGTTTTAACTGCTGCTCCCACTTGGGTAGGTTTCTGACCAACATTGTTGAATTGAGCAGGCCTTACTAGAGGACTAACGTTTCCATCTCGAGGGCGGGAAAGGTATATGCACTCCCAGGCCCCATTTCAAACCGTGCCTCCTGCCAAATGCAGTGGCATCAGTTGAAGTCATGGAAATTCACAGCTCAGACCATCCTGCCTTCTAAGTTGTAAGATTGTATGACATGATGTGCAACAGAAAAAAATCATTCACAAAACTATGCAATTTGTCTAAATGTTTAATTCCCAAATAGTCGCAAAAATAACCAGTCACTCCCTCCTCTCTTCCCATTATTCCTCATCAAAAACTTTTGAAATATTCTTAGAAATGTAACTTGTTCAGTTTTCCTAAATAAGATATTGGTGTCTACGGTGATGCATGAAAGTACAGCACAAACTCACATCATCTTTCTAGGGTGTACAATTATGTACAAATACAGTTGACTCTTCATCAACTCTCTGACACACTGACAATGCATCATCTGCACACTAATATTTAGCTCCTACCCCCAAATCATAAATGGTGCATTTACATTGCTGACTGATGGCCTAAAATCAAGGTAGCAGTTCAGAGTCCTCACATTTTTCAACTCTTAAAAATACAGCAAAAAGGACATTAGTATAGTAACTTGTAGTCCTCACATTGGTATCCTCAGTTGAAGGCAAGTGTACTTTTATAGGGTAAAGAAGGTGGCTTACTTGCCTCGGGAGCCACAAACCACCACCTTGCGAAGTCATTTTGTTCTCTGTCTCCAGGTGACATATGTCCCAGGGTATAGTGCTGGGACTATTATTTTGTTCTTGTCACAGGCTGACTAAAGTCTCAGTCCATCAGTGTGATATTCACATCAACAGCTTGTACAGATTTTTCCCTGACATCAGGGAAAGTCGGTGTCCAGAATCAGCTGCAAGTGTGACTTTTGAGCTAATGTAGTTATTTTGGGATAACCATCACTGCTCAAGATCCATTGGAAGCAGTTCTGCAATGCACATGGCAAATAATAGGCTTCCTCTGGTATGAGGCCAGACCCCAGTTTACAGTTACGGAATCCAGTCCCAAGGCTTGAATTTTCATTATTACAGGGCTAGAGGTGGGACAGCACCGTTAATTTCACTCCACAATTCGGCAGTATACAATTCACACCCTATTAACCCTCCTGACTGAGCGAGACTAACCTAATCCTCAGCAACTGAACTTTGTTCTAGGATTTGGCTCCTGCATATTAGCTTGCTGCCTAGTGTCACTGCTAACTCTCAATGCAGTTACCCACTCGGTGTACTATAGTCATGCTTAGCTTCGCAAAGCCTTGTGAGCCAGGTGCACTACACACCCTGCCCAATTACACTCGAGTGCCAGAATCAACATGTTAATGCTTATCTGGCTTCACTAACAGCTCCCTGGCCTTAACTATACTACATTATCACATGACTCTCTTTGTCTAGGACTATTCTTTTCACATTCAGGTTATTTTTGTGAAACAGTAACACTATGTTAATTACTATGGTACAGGTCAACTCAGAGGATTACACAGATTTTGTGCATTTAAAATGAAAATTATTAGATTTAATTTTAATGAATGCTATGCTTTAATTTTAAAGCATGCTATGCTTTAATTTTAATGAATGCTATGCTTTAATAAGAGCATTTTGTCATAGAAAACCACTCTTAAATGAAAAATCACTAATAATCAAGGACAAAAGTATCTGAGCTGAGAGATTATGACATCCTTATGACCTGTCGGAGAATGGAAGGCTGCAGTCTCGCTACTGAATTTTGTGTAGAAGGGTCAGTCAGAGGCCTTCACAATGTTTTATTTACAGAGCTGCATGCCTGATATACTGACAAGACAGGTATCAACAGATCACAGATTCAGGGAACTACAATCTTTTGGGTCCAAGCCAGCAAAATCCATAATCCTTCAAAGTCTGACCAACTAATATATGCAGATTTATTTTCCCTTTATACACCTGCAGATTTACCACTATTGCTTTAGCAAGAGATGTCTTTACCAACAAATTTCATTTTAGTTATGCATAACCCAAATAAGGTTACTATTGTACAGACTTGCCTGTACACATTGTTGTGGAGTAAGTGCTCTGGACATTGTAAAAGAGTAGTGTACTTCTGCAGTTTGATTCTGGAATAACTGAATAAAAACAGCTAGAATTTTGTTTAAAATTGGGAACCAAGATGAAGGGCCAAGGACTATAATATGGGACACCACAGAGGTTGAAAGGAGTGAAAAAGACAACGTAAGTTGGAGACTACGGGCAATGGCTGTTGAAAGGCATTTTCTGGAGGCCTCATACACCCAGGACTCCGTATCAATCATTGGATTGCAGAAAACCAAACCGATACTAGCGACAGGTTTGAACCTGGTGGAATCACCATTCAGTGGGATATGAAGTGCTTCCATAATGTGGTCAGGAGTATTGTGGCAATATAGTCACACATTTTATGGCGAGTTGTGCGGTTCAACATTCTGCTTTAAAGGAGCTCTTGGTACTGCTGCCTGCCTAGCAAGGTCTCAAATTTATGCTGTCCAGTAGTCTAATGACCAACTGATCACTAGACTCTTGGTGCTATTTAGACTCCTCCTTAGGGTCCACATTTTATTTTTATTCGTTCATGTGATGTGGGCATCGCTGGCAAAGCCAGCATTTATTGCCCATCCCTAGCTGCCATTGAGAAGGTGCTGGTAAGCCACCTTCTTGAACCGTGTGGTGAAGGTATTCCCACAGTGCTGCTAGGGAGGGAGTTCCAGGATTTTGACCCAGCGACGATGAAGGGTCGGTGATATACTTCTAAGTCAGGATGGTGTGTGACTTAGAAGTGGTGGTGTTCCCATGCGCCTGCTGCTCTTGTCCTTCTAGGTGGTAGAGGTCACGGGTTTGGGGGGTGCTGTCGAAGAAGCCTTGGCAAGTTGCTGCAGTGCATTTTGTAGATGGTACACACTGCAGCCACAGTACACCGGGGGGTGGAGGGAGTGAATGTTTAAGGTGGTGGATGGGGTGCTAATCAAGTGGGCTGCTTTGTCCTGGATGGTGTCGAGCTTCTTGAGTGTTGTTGGAGCTGCACTCATCCAGGCAAGTGGAGAGTATTCCATCACACTCCTGACGTGCCTTGTAGATGGTGGAAAGGCTTTGGGGAGTCAGGTGGTGAGCCACTCGCCACAGAATACCCAGCCTTTGACCTGCTCTTGTTGCCACAGTATTTATGTGGTTGGTCCAGTTAAGTTTATGGTCAACAGTGACCCCCAGGATGTTGTTGGTGGGGAATTCGGCGATGGTAATGCTGTGGAATGTCAAAGGGCAGTGGTTAGATTCTCTTTTGAAGATAGTCATTGCCTGGCACTTGTGTGGCGTGAATGTTACCTGTCATTTATCAGCCCAAGCCTGAATGTCGTCCAGGTCTTGCCTCATGCAGGGATGGACTGCTTCATTATCCGAGGAGTTGGGAATGGCGCTGAACACTATGCAATCATCAGCGAACACCCCCACTTCTGACCTTATGATGGAGGAAAGGTCATTGATGAAGCAGCTGAAGATGGTTGGGCCTAGGACACTGCCCTGAGGAACTCCTGCAGCGATGTCCTGGGGCTATGATGATTGACCTCCAACCACCATAACCATCTTTCTTTGTGCTAAGTATGACTCCAGCCAATAAAGAATTTTCCCTGATTCCCATTGACATCAGTTTTACTAGGGCTCCTTGATGCCACACTCGATGTCTTGATGTCAAGGGCAGTCACTTTCAACTCACCTCTGGAATTCAGCTCTTTTGTCCATGTTTGAACCAAGGCTGTAATGAGGCCTGGAGCCGAGTGGTCCTGGCAGAACCCAAACTGGGCATCAGTGAGCAGGTTATTGGTGAGTAAGTGCTGCTTGATAGCTGTCAACCACACCTCCCCTCACTCTGCTGATGATTGAGAGTAGTAGACTGATGGGGCGGTAATTGGCCAGATTGGATTTGTTCTGCTTTTTCTGGACAGGACATACCTGGGCAGTTTTCCACATTGTCAGATAGATGCTGTAATGATATCAGCAAATAGTGATGATATTTGTCTGTGTTTGATTACTTATGCCTTACAGCATATTTGTCTGTGTTTTTGATTGCTTGTGCCTGAGCAGCAGAGGTCATGTGACACAGACAAGCAGGCTGACAGTTTTACTTTCAGTTTTGATTCCAGATGCATCACAGCATGGTGTGTCTTGTAAAAGGCTGTATAAAGAGTTGAATATACTTTAGATTAAAACTCATTCTCTTTCATAAATGAGTCGTTATTGAACCCACAAAGAAATCAATACATGATGTCAGAAGTGGCTGAAAGAGAAAAAATCTGAAGTTAGCAACTCGATGGGACAGTGAAAGGAGTTGTGGCAAGTAAGCGAAATCAGCTCTCCACATATTAGCAAGCCAGAAGAGAACATCGTTGCTTACCATTAGAGAGTAGCTAACGAAGTGAAAAATGGAAGGTTTACTCCCACCGGCGACGCTTCAGTTGTCAGGTAATGTGGCTGAAAATTGGAGAAGGTTCAAACAACGTTTAGAGTTGTATTTAGCGGCAATCGGAGCTGACAAGAAAAGTAATAAAAGGAAATCGTCACTGTTCTTACATGTCGTGGGTGATGAAGCGCTGGAGGTATATAATAATTTCATATTTGCTGTTGATGGAGACAAAATGAAGCTAGATAAAATAATGGAACAGTTTGAGGCCTACTGCATACCTAAACGCAACGTGACCTTTGAGAGGCACAAATTTTTCACGTGTACAGAAAATCGGCGAGACTATTGATCAGTATGTGACTGAACTGAGAAACCGAAGCAAATCGTGCGAATTTGGGGGACTGACAGACTCGCTGATAAAAGACAGACTGGTGTGTGGTATTCCAGATAATGGTCTAAGGGAAAGACTGCTAAGAGAGCAAGATCTAGACCTGGGAAAAGCCATAGCACTGTGTAGGGCTACAGAGACTGTGAAGTTGCAGGCAAAGGAGCTGTTCAGTGACAGTAGCTGCAACGTGGATGCAGTGAGAAACAACGGATACAAACCGTTTAACAAAGAGAGCGCCAATGTGAAAAAAGAGACGTGGCCAGCAAACGAAAATGAAAGGGACAATCGGAAGTCATGTAGTCGATGCGGTACACAGCATCCACCAAGAAAGTGTCCAGCATATGGTAAAACATGCAATAGATGCAACAAAAACAACCATTATGCCCGTTGCTGTAAGAACCAAGCGCAACAAAGCAAGGTCCATACAGTAGATGAAAGCGAGATAGAGGAATTCAATGTAGATGTTGTGTCTGAAAACAAAAAAGAAGAAAGAGACTGGATGTTGACACTAAAAGTGAACGACATACACATTCCATTTAAATTGGATACTGGAGCACAAGTTAATGTGATATCAGAGACCGATTTTAAGAGAATTAGACCCAGACCAAAGTTACATGGAATACAAGTGAAAGTGACCGGATACTCAGGTACTGATATACCAGTGAAAGGAAAATGCATTGTCAAAGTAACACACAAGGACAGGGAGCACACGCTAGCATTAATCGTGGTGTCAAAGGATGTGCAAGCCATACTAGGGTTAAAAGCCTGTGAGAGACTGAACCTGGTAAAGAGAGTCCTCGTTGTGGAAAGCGAAGGAGAGACAGTCTATGATGAAAGAGTACAAAGACCTATTTAAGGGTCTAGGCTGCATTCCAGGAGAACACACGATCAGAGTAGATAAAAGTATGACACCGGTCATACATCCATGCAGAAAAGTTCCGTTTGCTCTTCAAAAGCAACTGAAGGCAGAGTTGGACAGGATGGAAAGCCTGAACGTGATTCAGAAGATAGATGAGCCAACTGAGTGGGTGAGTTCCCTCGTTGTAGTGGACAAAAAGAATGGAAAGCTCAGAATTTGCCTGGATCCAAGAGATCTAAACAGAGCAATAAAGAGAGAGCACTTCAAGCTTCCTACACGTGAGGAAATCATGGCACAGTTTGCAAATGCAAAATATTTCAGCAAGTTAGATGCGTCCTCAGGATTTTGGCAGATGAAGCTGGACGAAGCAAGTTCAAGACTGTGCACGTTCAACACTCCATTTGGCAGATACAGATTCCTAAGGTTACCATTTGGCATTGCCTCAGCTCCTGAAGTGTATCACAAGACTATCCATATGATCTATGAGCACCTGGAGGGAGTTGATACATCAATGGATGACATCATAGTATGGGGAACCACGAGAACTGAGCATGACGAGAGACTGAAAAAAGTGCTGGAAGCAACAAGGAAAACAAACCTGAAGCTGAATAGAGAGAAATGCCAGCTCGGGGTGACAGAACTGACATTCGTGGGAGATATCCATAGCAGTGAGGGCATCAGACCAGATCCCAGAAAGGTGTCCGCCATTGAGAATATGCCAAGGCCACAATGCAAAAAGGACGTGCAGAGATTTAATGGAATGATCAACTACATGGGTAAATTCATATCCAACCTCTCAGAAAAAATAGCGCCACTGAGAAGACTAACTGAAAAGAACATAGAATGGGAATGGAATCATGAGCATGAGAAGTCATGGAGCGATCTAAAGAAACTGCTCACAGAGGAACCAGTTCTGAGGTTTTATGACCCAGCGAGACCCATCAAGATATCATCAGATGCATCACAGAGTGGGCTCGGTGCCGTTCTTCTGCAACAATATGACTACTGGCAACCTATTGCATATGCATCGCGCTCAATGACAGACGCGGAGACGCGATATGCTCAAATAGAAAAGGAGCTGCTCAGCATCACATACGCCTGTGAAAGATTTCACCAGTTTGTGGCAGGACAAGCAATCAGTGTAGAGACTGACCATAAGCCCTTGATTGCATTGTTCCAAAAGCCACTGAATAGCTGTCCGCTTAGAATACAAAGAATGATGATCAGGCTGCAACGCTATACACTGAATGTTGCGTACACACCGGGTAAGCTGATGTATACAGCAGACACGTTGTCCAGAGCTGTTGACCCAAGTGAGCCCGCAAACACCACAATGGATGAAAAAGTGAACGCCTACGTGGACATGATCACAAGTGCACTGCCCATAGCAGATGCAAAAATGGAGCTCATAAAGACTGAGACAAACAAAGATGAAACAATGAGACGACTGAGAAAAAGCATCTTGGATGGATGGCCCAACATGAAGCAAGACTGCTCACCTGATATAGCAGAGTACTGGAACTGCAGGGCGGAACTATCAGTGGTCGAAGACATCATCTACAAAGGAAGTAAAATAGTTATCCCAAAGAGTCTGAGAAGAGAGATGCTAAAAAAGATCCATGGAGGACATCTGGGAATCGAAAAGTGTAAGAAAAGAGCACGAGAGGTGATGTACTGACCACGAATCAACCAAGATGTGACAAATGAGGTGTCAAACTGCACAATATGCCTGAAATATCGAGCAAACAATCCGGTAGAACCGCTAAAGCCACACCCAGCACCAGACAGACCTTACCAGAAGGTAGGCGCTGACCTATTCGTATGTCAAGGGAAGGACTATCTTGTCGTCACAGACTATTACTCCCTGTATCCAGAGGTTTGTAGACTGTACACCACCACTGCAGAAGCTGTGATAAGAAGTATGAAAGCCATATTCTCCAGACATGGCGTGGCAAGCGAGGTCTTCACAATGGACCCCAGTTTAACAATGCAAATTTCCGACACTTTGCCAAAGAGTGGGACTTTGTCCACACAACGTCAAGTCCTCACTATCCACAGTCCAATGGACTAGTGGAAAAATCGGTCCAGACAGTGAAAAGACTGATGTACAAGGCAAAAGACAGTGGAACTGACTTCTACCAAAGCATGCTTGTATACCGCACAACGCCGCTCGAGTGTGGTATGTCACCAACCCAACTCCTGATGGGACGTCGGCTAAGGTCAAACCTACCCATCCCGGAGAACCTCCTGAAAACAAAAGAGGGGGAGAAAGTGAGGAAGTTCAAAGAACAACAGAAAGAAAAGCAAAAGTACTATTATGACAGAGGAACACAAAACCTACCTGAACTCCACACAGGTTCAAAGACAAAACAAACACATGGACTCAGAAGGGAACTGTCCTGAGTGAAGTTCAACCAAGATCATACACCATTCAGACAGATGAGGGTGCTGTTCTGAGAAGAAATCGTCGAGATCTTCTCATGGGACCAGCCACAGCAGGTCAAGAGACTGATACTGTTGAACAACCTGATGATCACAGCTGAGAACCAATCATCTGAGGCAACAACTCAGATTCAAGGACAATCAATCAGAAAATCCTCAAGACACGTGAAGCCTCCTGAGAGACTCATTGAGCAAATTTAAGGACTATTGTTATAGAAGGAAGTAATGTTATCTTATTCTTTCTTCAAGTTCTAGTGTATTGACATATTTCATGTGAACACACAAAGCAAGGGTAAAAAACCTTGATCATGATAATGATAATAAGTTCATTAAATGTTGTTAGTTAAAAGTAAAATACTTTTGTTTTAAGAGAGATGTAATGATATCAGCAAATAGTGATGATATTTGTCTGTGTTTGATTACTTATGCCTTACAGCATATTTGTCTGTGTTTTTGATTGCTTGTGCCTGAGCAGCAGAGGTCATGTGACACAGACAAGCAGGCTGACAGTTTTACTTTCAGTTTTGATTCTAGATGCATCACAGCATGGTGTGTCTTGTAAAAGGCTGTATAAAGAGTTGAATATACTTTAGATTAAAACTCAATTCTCTTTCATAAATGAGTCGTTATTGAACCCACAAAGAAATCAATACAGATGCCAGTGTTGTAGTTGTACTGGAACAGCTTGGCTAGAGGCGCGGCTAGTTCTGGTGCACAAGACTTCAGCACAACAGCTGGGATGTTATCGGGGTCCACAGCCTTTGCTGTATCCAGTGCGCTCAGCCGTTTATTGATATCATATGGAGTGAATCAAATTGGCTGAAGACTGGCTTCTGTGGTGGTGGGGATCTCAGGAGGAGGCCGATATGGATTATCTTCTTGGCACTTCTGGCTGAAGATGGTTGCAAACACTTCAGCCTTGGCTTTTGCACTCACGTGCTGGGCTCCACCATCATTGAGGATGGGGATATTCATGGAGCCTCCTCCTCCCGTTAGTTGTTTAATGGTCCACCACCATTCACGACTGGATGTGGCAGGACTGCAGAGCTTTGATCTGATCCATTGATTGTGGGATCGCTTAGCTCTGTCTATAGCATGCTGCTTCCGCTTTTTAGCATGCATGTAGTCCTGTGTTGCAGCTTCCCCAGGTTGGCACCACATTTTTAGGTATGCCTGGTGCTCCTCCTGGCATGCTCTTCCATACTCCTTATTGAACCAGGGTTGGTCCCCCGGCTTGATGGTAATGATAGAGTGAGGGATATGCCAGGCCATGAGGTTACAGATTGCGGTGGACTACAATTCTGCAGCTGCTGATGGCCCACAGCGCCTCATCGATGCCCAGTTTTGAGCTGCTAGATCTGTTCTGAATCTATCCCATTTAGCACGGTGGTAGTGCCACACAACACAATGGAGGATGTCCTCAGTTTGAAGATGGGACTTCGTCTCCACAATGGCTGTGCGGTGGTCACTGCTACCAATGCCCTCATGGACAGATGCATCTGCGACAGGTAGATTGGTGAGGACGAGGTCAAGTAGATTTTTCCCTCTTGCTGGTTCTCTCACCACCTGTCGTCGGCCCAGACTGGCAGCAATAGCACCACGATGGCATACTGTTGGAAATCAAATACCAGAATCAGGTAACTCCTCAATACTATTGATGATTGACCAGTCATCCTGATGTAACAAATGGAATCTGTAAGTGTAGACCAATCATTGAAATTCTTCTTACTCAGTAGGGTGGTTCTAGATGAACACGTAGCAGGAACCTTACTGGTGCTGTGTGCTGGTAGGCTGCATGGTTTTAGCTACACAAGCTCCAACGGTATCGCTGCACACACCTGGAAGCCCCAGGTCCTAGCCTTTGCCAACCTGTGCCCAAGCCTGTGTGTAAGCAGAGCGTGTCCCTAGAGAGAATGTGCTCACTCCATATTGGGTAAATTGAAACTCTACTTTTGCACATTTCTCAAGTAGCTTTGTTTGGAGATTAAGGGTGCTGCTAGGCTTTTGCACACCAGATACCCCTGGCTGACAAACAAAAAAAAAGTATAAAAGGAGGGTACTGATAAAAGAGAGGGGAAGTTCAGAAGAGCACAGTAGTATCAATAAAGAAAAGTTATGATACTGGAAAGAAACAGCACAAGAGGGAGAGAATGGAGTTGCTGGAGACCAGAGCAGAGAAAGAGATCACTTTCTTCACAAGATCATAATAATGACTTCCTCAAATCATTATGAAGGAAGCATCTTTGGTACTTTAACGGTTCCCACATAATTTAAAACATTTAATACAGTGGTTAAAAATCTATTTGTGATATAAAGAGAATATGTAACTTTTCACTCATGACAGATCCATTTAAAACTAACTTTTAAACTACAACTTAACCATACAACATATTAAATCTTGCATTCATTAACAAACTTCACTGACTAATTACAAATCAAGAATCTTAAAACTGTGTTCCCTATTACCTTGTCTGTACGATTCTGTTAGCTTCTTTGAGATCCATTTCATGGCTTTGGCAGAAATCTTAGTTCCAAAGTTTCTATCAAATGGGGATGGTGATCCACCCTGGCAATTTTAAAAACATGACTCAAATTAGTATTGTTTGAAGAGAGAAATTCTGTACAGAGTAAGATGATCAGATTCCTTTTAATGTAGAAGTTCATGTAAAAGTTCAACCATGATCTTATTGAATGGTGGAGCAGGCTCAATGGGCCATATGGCCTACTCCTGCTCTTATTCCTTATGTTCCTATATTAAGAATGACTAACTGCACACAATGATATTTTGACTCCACCACACAAAACATTTCTACCTCCTGACGAAATATGGAGGTTATACTTATACTACATCCTCCCTATAGGTTTACTAAGATAAATTATTTTTGGTTGTCTCTGCAAGTCCATTCCAGACAATGGTTCTGAAAGTCTCCTTCCAGATCTCCTACAATATCCAGTTTCTACTGTGCTGACCGGTCCAGTGCCTGATGCTTCTGTAGTCTGTGATTGAATCGAAGGTGTTTGTTGCTGGCTGGCTGATTCCTCCAGTTGATTACAGCATGGTTTTGTGTTAAAGTAGGTATGAGGTGCCTCGTGTTTCAGCAAAGTATCCCACCCGGACCGTTGAATTCCATGAGGCTTTTGTGAAATTTGCAGTAGGAATCACAGTTCCTGACTAGGTGTTACAATGAGTTTGTGGGTTCCTGGACATCACACTGATAACTTGCCTCTCTCTTCACATTTTGATTCCTTGGTATTGTCACAGAATCACAGAAACCCCACAGTGCAGATAGAGGCCATTTCGGCCCATCGAGCCTGCACCGACACATATCCCACCCGATCCCTGTAACCCCTACACCAACACATATCCCACCCTATCCCCGTAACCCCACGTATTTAATCCCCCTAACACTAAGGGTCAATTTATCATAGCCAATCAACCTAACCCGCACATCTTTGGACTGTGGGAGGAAACCGGAGCACCCGGAGAAAACCCACGCAAACACGGGGAGAATGTGCAAACTCCACTTGAGCAATCAGAGATCTCTTGTCTGAAGAAATACAGAATGACCAATCTTTTGAGTTTTTAAGCTCTCCTGATACTTTGCAGTATTTCCCCACAGGCTCTGTGGGGTTTTAGCTTTTTTTTTCCCTCATAATATTCCACAATTATTTTGCACACTTCACCTTCCAGCAGATGGTCCCTTATTTCATAAAAGCACAGCCCAGTGACAGGAAGGCCCAGGATTATAGTGTCCACATAAATACTGCGGTCCGATTTTTAGGTGGAACTTTTCGGGGACAAGGTTGAGCATTTGGTTTGAGCTTTACAATGCATTTCCTTTCTCTTTTCCTCAAGGTTTTGAAACAGTTTTCAAAATCTTTGCTTGAGCCTCTGTCTTCCCAGAATCCATCTCGTCAACTTTTGAGATTAAGTCTAAATCCTCGTATTGATTTTCTTAATCCTTGAACAATGTAACCATTCTGTGGTGTTACATTTTTTTCTTTTTGTTAACGTCTCCATAAAAGTTTCTTGCGTACCTAACTGTACCCAAGGCAACGCCAGTTCTTGTTTGGTTCCGTGAAGGTTTTTTTTCCTGTCTATCTAAAAACTGAATCAAGAAACACAGTAACATCAATTTTGATGCTTTAGCTTCCAGATCTGATTTTTCCCAATACCCTGTAGTACAAAACCTTCAGGAAAAAAAAACGTAAATCTCTTTATTTAATCTAATAAATAATCTAATCTAAAAAATAAATCTAAAAAACAGTATCCAGCCAAACATCTTCAGTCCAAGTTAAAATTCCCAGGCCCGGAAATGAAACTTCTTGATCAGGTGAGTTGTATGACAACGTATTCACAAGTCTACTACAGGAAACTCTCGATTTACCGGCACCTAAATAACCGGATATCTCTGTTAACCGGCAAAATTCAGGAGTACGTTCAGGTAAGTTTTACTTCATATTAGTGGCCGTTCCTGGATATGTGGCTGTGTAACCGGGGTTCCTGCACTTGTTGCTAAGCAACAGGGACGCTTGGTCTGTGGCCGGGATTCCTGCACCTGTTGCTAAGCAACAGGGAAGCCTGGATTTGTTGCTGTGTACGGAGCTCTCGTACCTTTTACTAAACCTCTCTGTAATCCGGACTTTTTGATAAACCAGCACCACGCTGGTCCTGTCGGTGCCAGATAATAAACAGTTTCCTGTACTTGGGTCAGCCTCCCACCTTTCCACTGAAGCTCCATTTTCTCCTTTCCTTTTCGGGTATTTAATTTTCTTTGCTAGGGCGACCAGTGTATCTTCACATCACACTCTTCACACCACATATAAAAGATTCAGTCAGATTCCCGTTACTTTCGTTTAACAGGTTTATAAGCAAAGATCACAAAGAATTATTCACAGCACGTAGTGACATTCAGATTTCCTCTCCTGTCTTCACTGGGAGGTCATGCCTGCTTTCTTAGAAGTGGTAGTTAATGCTACACAGAAGATTAAAATGTGACAACCAAAAAAGGTCATACAGAGGTAAATGCGGAATAGTGTAACGACAGAGGCACTGTGCTGCTGCCATCATTCATCTGAACTGCAATTCACTGTTAAAAGGACTTCATTGAAAATAAGAAAGCGATTGTGTGTATAATAACCTAATTTTGAAAATAGCAGCCTAATTCATGTTTTTACCTGTTGCATATGGCCCAGAACATTTTTCCGGCAGTCAAACACACCCTTGCCTTCTTCGCTGTATAACTGATAGATGAAATCCGTTGTGTAATTCTCACTGCAGCTTTCATTTCTGTAACATATGTAAAAGGTGAAAGATTTCCTTCCCTCAACTTTAATTCTAATTCAAACTAATTTTGATATGCCTCAGTCCAAACATGGAAGAACACTCTGTATTGTACTAGTGACCATTTCCCCCCATTTCTACTATCAACGGCCTCTCTCGGTGAGTGCCAAATTAGGGACAGTTTTAAGTCGTAGGTCTATGTCCACTGGGGAACTGAATTAAGATTGCCCAAACTCATTGCATATAGGAGTATCACCAGTACTATTCCAACAAGGCCGGCGGCAGGACTAGAATAAATTCTTCCTCCAGCCTCATTAGGATAGTACTGGCGATGTGTGGGTGCAAGTTGTGGCCCCAGAGGCAGCTCACCGGTGACAAAGGGCTGGATTTTATCAATGGGGATGCGTTGGGGCGGGACTGCTGGTTATTGGGTTTCAGTCCCACCCCCAACGACGTCTGGCCAACCCACGCTATTTTCCCTTGATTGACCTTGTTAAGCCCACCCTGCGGGCTTAGCCGGCCAATTAATGGAAAGCCGGTGACAGAGGACGTCAGCGTATGACGTTTCATTTGTCAAAAAAAAAATTCTGCAGGAAGCAGCAAAGGTAAATAAATTTTTTCTAACACTTTACATTCACCTCTCATACTTACCTCTCCACACTTGCACCCATCACTCACCTCCAGAGTGGGCTTTTGGATCCCTCTCACCCCCGCAGTCCCACTGCTCGCCTTGCTGACCCTGGCGAGGTTCGCAGCCATCGGGAAGCCCGCACTTGTGTGGGTAAAATAGGGATAAGCCTCTTAACTGCCTGTTAACTACCTGTTAACAGGCAGTTAATTGGCTGTAATCCCCTTCCCGCCTCGAGGAGACGGGTCCCTGAACGAGTCGGGGACCCGCCTCCCGGGAAGATGGCACGGAGGCAGGTTGGGAGCGGGTCAGTCCCGCCTCCCCAGGGCTGGCAAAATTCCCCCAAAGTGTGTGTGTGTGTGTGGGGAGTGGAGTGAAGGTTCTCAGGTGAGTCCGACCGGGCGGGGGAAAGTGGTGAGTGAGGTGAGGCAATTGAGAAGAGGACGAGTGGCGGCTGGCAATGGCTCGTAAATTTAATGTGGAGCCAAGAAGTGCATTTTTGGGCGGCAACATCCAGCGGTCCCTTTAAGGACCACTGGTTTGGCAGCTGTGCACCCATTAGCTTTGGCCTCCACCACAGACTCCACACCCTCGTGACATATTCCATCTCCCTCCATTGTCTCAGTTTGGACCAGACTGTTAGTAATCATAGCATCCTATTTGACCCAGATTGGAGCTTCTGACTCCGTACCTTCTTCATCACAAAGACTGCCGAGTTCTACCTCCGTAACATCGCCTACCTTCTCCCCTACCTCACACCATTTGTCATTAAAATCCTCATCCATGCTTTTGTCACCTCCAGTCTCCACTATTCCAAAGCTCTCCATCCTCCATAGATTTCAACTTGTCCAAAGCTCTGTTGTCCAGAACCTATTCTAATTTAAAATTCCCATTCTCTATTTAAATCTCTTTATTGCCTTGCCCATGCCTACCCATAACTTCCTCGAGCCCTACAACCCAACCCGCCCCCCTATAATTCTCAGTTCTTCTGACTCTGAACTTTTATGCATCCCTTCATCTTACCATTCAGCTGCCGAAACCCCGCAATGGAATTCCCCCTAAACGCCTTCACCTCCCTCTCCTCCTTTTAGGCCCTTCTTAAAGCCCACCTCTTTGACCAAGCTTTTAGGTCATCCCACCTAATATCTCCTTCTCTGGGTTTACTTTTGCCTGATTACACTTCTGTGAAGCACCTTGGAACATTTTTCTATGTTAAAGGCATTATATAAATGCAAAGTTATTGTGGTTCTTGTAGTAGTAGGCAAATGCTGAACTCATGCTGCACACAATAAAATCTCCCAAAAATTAGCGAGATGCATGACCAATTCATCTATTTTGGAGTGTTGACTGAGGGAGGAATACACAAATGAAATTGCTCTGCTCTTCTTCAAAATAGTGCAACGGAATTGTTAATAGTCATCCGAACATGCAGACGGCCTCAGTTTAAGGTCTCCTGTGAAGAGCTGTACCTGCAACAATGCAACAAACCCTCAGCATTGCAATGGAGTGTCAGCCTAGAAGGATATGTTGATGGGGTTAGATGAAGTAGGGTGGGAAGAGACTCGTGTGGAGCTTAAACACCGGCATGGACCTCGTGGACTCAATGGCCAGATTCTGTGCTGTAAATACTATATAATACCATGTACTGTGTAACCTAAATTATGTGCTCAGGTCCTGGAGTGGGGCTTGAAACCACAACCTTCTAACTCCACTATGGAGAAGGACGATGTAGGCATAGAAATCAGGCAGGGGGATTGTGATATACTTGAATAAATTAGCATTGAGAGGGAGGAGGTACGAGTAGTTTTAGCAGGCTTAAAAGTGGATAAATTCCCAGGCCCAGACGAGATGTATCCCAGGCTGCTGTGTGAGGTAAGGGAAGAGATTGCAGGGGCTCTGACACAAATTTTCAGAACCTCTCTGGCCACAGGGGAGGTGCCAGAGGACTGGAGAACAGCTGACGTAGTACCATTATTCAAGAAGGGTAGTACAGATAAACCAGGGAATTACAGGCCAGTAAGCCTAACATCAGTGGTAGGGAAATTATTGGAAAAAATTCTGAGGGACAGAATTGGTCTCCACTTGGAGAGGCAAGGATTAATCAAGGATAGTCAGCATGGCTTCGTCAGGGGGAGATCATGTCTAACCAATTTGATTGAATTTTGAGAGGGGGTGACTAGGTGTGTGGATGAGGGTAGTGCAGTTGATGTAGTCTACATGGACTTCAGTAAGGCCTTTGACAAAGTCCCACATGGGAGACTGGTCAAGAAGGTAAGAGCCCATGGGATCCAGGGCAATTTGGCACATTGGATCCAAAATTGGCTTAGTGGCAGGAGGCAGAGGGTGATGGTGGAAGGTTGTTTTTGTGACTGGAAGCCTGTGTTCAGTGGTGTACCACAGGGATCGGTGCTGGGTCCCTTGCTGTTTGTAGTGTACATTAATGATTTAGATATGAATGTAGGAGGTATGATCAGTAAGTTTGCAGATGATATGAAAATTGGTGGAGTGGTAAATAGCAAGGAGGGAAGCCTCAGGCTACAGGACAATATAGATGGGTTGGTCAGATGGTCAGAACAGTGGCAAATGGAATTTAACCCTGAAAAGTGTGAGGTGATGCATTTTGGGAGGACTAACAAGGCAAGGGAATACACAATGAATGGTAGGACCCTAGGAAAGACACAGGATCAGAGGGACCTTGGTGTGCATGTACACAGATCCATGAAGGCAGCAGGACAGGTAGATAGGGTGGTTAAGAAGGCATATGGGATACTTGCCTTCACTAGCCGAGGCATAGAATATAAGAGCAAGGAGGTTATGATGGAGCTGTACAAAACGCTAGTTAGGTCACAGCTGGAATACTGTGTGCAGTTCCTGTCGCCACACGATAGGAAGGATGTGATTGCATTGGAGAGGGTGCAGAGGAGATTCACCAGGATGTTACCTGGCTGGAGCGTTTCAGCTATGAAGAGAGACTGGACAGGCTGGGGTTGTTTTCCTTAGAGCAGAGAAGGCTGAGGGGGGACCTGATTGAGGTGTACAAAATTATGAGGGGCATAGATAGGGTAGATAGAAAGGAACTTTTCCCCTTAGTAGAGGGGTCAATAACCAGGGGGCATAAGGTTTAGAGGGGATTTGAGGAAAAACCTTTTCACCCAGAGGGTGGTTGGAATCTGGAGCTCACTGCCTGAAAGAATGGTAGAGGCAGGAACACTCAACATTCAAGAAGTATTTAGATGAGCACTTGAATTTACTGGGCAAATAGCCCAACTCTGCACCAGCGGAAGTGATTTTTGGGTCGGTTCCTATGATCTGTCGAGGCATGCGGAAACTCGAAACTTGTGTCCGCTTTTACAAGGCTATGTGTACGCTGTCATCGGCCCCACAAAATCCAGGCCACTACTGCTTTACAATACTCTGTGCAACTCTTATGAAATGGATTTGATAAAATAAATATTGAATTTGAGATACTGGCCCAGAATTTGCTGGTGTGCCCAGTTAGTCATTTCACTCACCCTTCAGCTTAAACATTTTTTGCGTGCAGATTGCTGGAAGTGTGAGCTGATAACGCCATAAGAGAATCACAGAATTACGTGGATTACAGGAAGCGGCAGGGGGAGGGACACACCCCAATCTACATCGAAGGGGCTGAGGTGGAGAGGGTCAGCAGCTTCAAATTCCTGGGTGTATTCATTACGGAGGACTTAACGTGGTCTCATCACATCGACGTTGTAACCAAGAAGGCATGCCAACGCCTGTTCTTCCTCAGGAGACTGAAGAAATTTGGAATGGCCCCCCAGATTCTCACCAACTTCTACCGGTGCACCATCGAGAGTATCCTGTCCGGCTGCATCACTACCTGGTATGGCAACTGCACCGCCACAGACCACAAGGCTCTACAGATGGTAGTGAAAGCTGCACAACACACTATAGGAATTAAACTACCTGCTGTGCAGGATATCTACCCCGAGAGGTGCCGGGGGAAGGCCCTGAGAATCATTAAAGACGCGAGTCACCCCAGCCACAACCTCTTCACCCTGCTCCCGTCCGGTAAGAAATACTGAAGCATACGGTCTCATACCAGCAGGTTTCGAAACAGCTTCTACCCCCAGGCCATAAGACTCATGAACGATTAATTTATTATTTATTACTGTTGTTTTATTTATTATTACTGTCTTTCTATTAGTATTTCTATCATTGTTATGCCATATTTATTCCAATGTTGGGAGGACTCGTAAAAATCAACATTTCATTGTGCAGTACACACGTCTGCTGCATATATGACAAATTGAATTGAATTAAAAAGAGGGAAAGAAAGATTGGATTAAGAAATAGAAAAAAAGAGCTAGAAAGGAAAAGAAAGAAAACAAAATTAAAATTTTAAAATTTTCCAAGACCAATTTACTACCTGCAGGAATAGGACTCCACAGTTTCAATTGTTCCCTTTCTGAGCCAGAGAGGTTGAGTGGCATTGCAAGAACCTAAATCTCATTAAAAGAATCCTTACACTGTTAAGTACCAGCCCTAACTTTCTGCGGTGAGTTTAATTGGTAATTAATGTGCGAATGCAGCAATTTCTTAAAACTCACGGGGAGGTTGACCGCGAGCTGCCGGTTTCGTGAAACTAACGGCGGAGCGGCACAAATCATCCAGCAGTTTGTGACAATTCTCAGTTCGCTGGGTATCTCTTCCTCACCATGAATTGCTGGACGGTTGACACACTAATAACGGCATGCGCTTTAACTCAGTTATTTTGCCAGCAAATTCTGTCCCATTGATGCAATTCTCACCTGAGCACCAAACCCCGCTGGATGGTTGTTTTCATCTTTGCTGTCAAGTGTTCTACATTGGACTGTAAAACAAAAAGGTGATGTGCATAAGACAATGGTCACATTTTAGGATTTTTTGACCACTTTTCCACAGAAACGATTTGAAAATCACTTTTAATGTTGGACTTTTAATACAAAATGAATTCACACACATTTAGGACAGAATAAAAGACACCTAGAGGAAAAGTGGTTTTTGTGTTAATAGAATTTGTTTTTTCTAATGACTGTAAGCAATAAACAATTGATTAGGTTGTCTTGCTGACTGACAAACATCTCACACCCATTGCTTTGGGTCCCAAGTGCTCAGTAGAGGGTATAGTATATCTTTGCTTCCAGGCATGAACAAAGGGAGATATAAAAATAGAGACAGTAACACAGGCACTCAGTCAGGCCCATCAATGTCTGTGACCAGGTTATAAATTATTTACAAGATGACCCACTGATGTGGGATAGTGTAGCGATGTTCATTATTTTGTACCGATTGAAGTAAAACAAAAAAAAACTTGCATTTCTATAGCGCCTTTCACGACCAAGCGCTTTACAGCCAATTAAATACTTTTTGAAGTGTTGTTACCGTTGTAATGTAGGAAACACGGCAACCAATTTTCAGCAATGTGATAATGACCAGATAATGTTTTTTTTTTTTTTTTAAAGTGATGTTTATTGAGGAATAAATATTGGCCAGGACACCAGGGTCAACGCCGCTGCTCTTCTTTGAAATAGTGCCATAGGATCTTTTACATCCACTTGAGAAGGCAGACGGGGACTTGGTTTAACGTCTCATCTGAAAGACGGTACTTCCGACAGCGCAGCATTCCCTCAGTGCTAGAGTGTCAGCCTAGATTTTTGTGCTCAAGTCTCTGGAATGGGACTTGAACCTAGAACCTTCTTCTGACTCAGAGGCAAGCGTGCTACCAACTGAGCCATGGCTGACACTAAGACCGGAATGTTCCAGGGGTCAGTGGGCGGGATTGGTGGCAGGTCGGGTGGGAAATTTGATATTTTTGACGGCGGGCGACCCAATTCAGGTAATTCGTGGCTTGTTTAGTGCCACTTAAGAATGATTTTCAGCTTACCTTTTGCATTTGACAGCTCGCCCACGGGGTCCACGCTGGTCGTGGACCACGTCTGTCAAGCTGAGGCAGGAGTTCAGTGGCCATTGAATCAGCTGATGAGTTGACGGCTTCAAATGTAAAGTAAAAGCTCCCACTTTACAGAGCTATCTTCCCTCAACCACAAGCTGTTCCTCACTGCATTTCCACAACAGATTCAGAATGCTGCAAGTCTGTACACAAGTCGCCATCCAGTCTGACCTCTTTACCTCTCTCACCATTAACAGATCACTTCTGTCATCTCTATTTCACCTGCCATCTATTCCATCAACATGGGTGCCCTTTATACTCTCTCACCTTGGTCCTCAGAATCCCACCACGATCAGCCCCAAAACCAGCAGCACCAGGCACACCAGCAGCACCAACAACACCACCAACCTTCTCCGCAATCAACTGATGCTGCACAGGACACAGGGCATCAGCACCCAACCACATTGCTGCCCGGGAGGCCAGGGACGGCCTCACCATAGCCACATTTACTTCACTTAATGCTGTACACCCTGGCTGCCACATGATGTGCCAGGTTGGCACCACCCCACATCAACACCATAAAGCATCCCTACAATGCCCAAGCCATTCCTTTCACACTCATCAGCATTGTAGGGGGTACCATTATGTCTCACCATTCACTGCAACTCACTAAGCCACTTCCAAATGTGCACACAAATCTGTCCAAGAACACAAAGTGTTGAAATAACGGTTTCAATGTTTGACACCATATTAACAGAAACATTACATGAACATTGCATAAAAGACCCAAGTGCCTACCCTTGTGTGTTGCTAGTTGGTATGATTGCACTAGGATGAGGGTGAGTGTGAGGGGTGGCTAATGAGATGGGAATGTGATAATAGAGAGGGATGGGTGGAGGTCCAAAGTAAGTTGGTGTGAGTAAGGATGTGCAGGAGTAGGGTAGAGAAAAGGCAGAGTGATGGGGATGTGATGAGTGGCACAGCAGGATGAGGTTGAGTATGACTTTGTACTAACGTCTTGTGATCTACTGAGATAATTGAAACATATGCGGCACTGCAGCCTGGTCCTCCTGACCACATCCCTGCTTGTGCCCTCCTCTGCAATGTGCAACCAGGCTGTGTTGATCTCCTGGGGAGGTCTCTTCTGCCCTTTAGAAGGGAAGAAGATCTCTCTGCAGGCATTGACTCCCTCTATATGCTTATGGTGGGAGCCATGGGAGAGCCTGGGTGCAGCCCTGTGCCTTTGTGCAGTGATTGTTAGTGTTTGCAGCACCTCAATGCTGTAGAACAGTGACAGCACAAATGTCAAAATTAATTTGTACATGGTCCCTTTAAGGATACCGGCTGATGACACATCATCAAATGACGTCACCAGACCTGCTTCCTCTAATTGGCCAGGAAGCATGCTGGGCGGGCTTAACAAGACCAATCAAGGGAAATTAATTTCACAGAGCGGGATGGAGCCAGCAGTGGGGTCGGGACCCACCACATATACCGCCCGCCATGGACCTGCCGAGGTGAGCAAAATCCCTGCCTAAGTATGTGAAGCTGATCATAATGATTGCTCTGTATGTTCACATGTTTAAAATAAAGCAGCTCATGTGTGGCCTTGTCTCACCAAGTGCTTGTTTGGTCTGCCTTCGGAGAGATTGAAGGAGCATACATGCAAAAGACATAGGAGTCGGCCCCATAAGCTTGTTCCACCATTCAATTAGACCATGCCTTATCTGCATTGTAACTCCATTTACCTGCCTTGGATCCGTATCTGTTAATACTCTTACTTAACAAAAATCTATCGATATTAATTTCAGATCACAAGGGCATAGTATTATTACACCCCTGGGTTATGCTGCTGTATAGTGAGATTTTGGGCAGTACAGATACACCTCTAAATGGAAGATGCTCAAGTTGCTTATGGGAGTGATTACCACCACTGTCTCAGAGAATATTCGAGGCAAGGCCCTAAAATTGTAACACTAATGTCTTAGACTGTATAGCACTAATAGTTGGGAAAATTAGTCAACAAAATGGATGACAATTCTGTAATAATGGAGTGTATGAAATAGGATAAATAAATGGGCTGGATATTCCGATCCCTATGGGTGGGACGCACTGTATACCCACCCGTAGGGACATCGGAAATGCCAGTTTCAGGCATGCACAGCACATGCGCTGAAAACCGGCATTTCCGATCCGTCAAGAATCGTCTTTGGAGACCCTCTGCCTGCAGAAAACCCTTACAATTCTTATGCCTGGTAAAAGCAGGCATAAGGCCTGCTTTCACCAGGATAAGAGTTGAAAAAAGTTAAAAATATATATAAATTTTTTCACTGATTTATCATTTAAAAATACTTTAAAAAAAGATAAGTTTATTTTTAGCCCCGTAAAAAACTTTAATTATTTTTTCAAAAAATTACATTTTGTAATTTCAAGTCATTTTAAAAATGTGATTTAAATATTTTTTTTTTTTTTTTTTTTTTACAGTTTTACTATGTTTTTGGGGTGATCTCCATTCATATATTTGACAGGTCTTCCTGTCAAATGTATGAAGGGAGATTCCTTTCTGTGATTGGCTCCTCATGGCCCACGTGATCCCAGGGATGCTGCGAACGACATGGGCCCCTGGGATACGTGGGCCCTGCGCACTTGGAGTATGGTGAGGCCCAGGAGCGTAAGTGTGTGTGTCCCGGGAGCCCTCAGGTAAGGACATAGATTTTTCCAGATCGCAGGCGGCCTGTGATCGGAAAATACAGGCCAATATCTCCTCTGTAATGGAAGCTTGGGTCTGATGCTGAACGGTGAAGCACATTGGGACTTTTTGATACATTATAAAAAGGTGCTATTGTAGTTGCACAGGCCCAAAAATCACACCAATGTTATCTATTGTGAACTTGACATTGAAACCTTTTTGTCAGATCGTGAGTGGGGTTGATGGTAAGGTACTGCATTGCTCCATCGATTGTGTACAATCCCCACTTCACACCACCATATTGGGTTTTCTTGGTTGCAAAGGCAGATAAATATTTAAATCCATTTTGAACCTTTATAAAAGGCTGAAGCGATAGGCAACCACTTGCATTTCAGTGGGCACATTGTGTTAAATTTGACCGGCTGGCCAAATTTTCTGCATGCCGCATTAGGTTAGCTCATCCTAGTTATTCAAGGGATCTGACCCTGCAAAACTGTACATTAGTTATGCAAGCTGCGGGCTTGCTCTGCATTAACAGCCAGTTATACCTGGCACAGATTTTTCTGGAGCACAAAATCAGGGCAATAGCACAAGATAAACACCAAGAGCACTGCCACATTAATGATCACAATTCTTCTATCATCTGCTGATAGTCACCAACATCTTTTGTCAGTTTATCAGAAATGACGTTAGCTTGTTCCTTGGAAAGCTGCATTTATTCTATTAGTTTTAAGTGCCCTGCAATCACTGCAAGAAGAATCTTGTTAAAAGAACTGATGAAATTTAATGCTCTATAATTACATACTAGCCTGGTGAAAAAAAAAGCACATTTCTTCATCCTATACCAATCAAGTACCCTTGCTCCTTGGAGCTGTCAGGAATGGCGTGTGACTTGGAGGTGATGGTGTTCCCATGCACCCGCTACCCTTGCCCTTCTAAGTGGTGGAGGTTGCAGGTTTGAGAGGTGCTGCCGAAGCAGCCTTGGGGAGTTGCTACAGTGTATCCTGTAGACAGGACACACTGCAGTCACAGTATCCCAGTGGTGGAGGGATGGATGTTTAAGCTAGTGAATGAAGTGCCAATCAAGCAGACTGCTTTGTCCTAGATGGCGTTGTGCTTCTGGAGTGTTGTTGCAGCTGCACTCATCCAGGCAAGTGGAGAGTATTCCATCACACTCCTGACTTGTGCATTGTAGGTGGTAGGGAGGCTTTGAGGAGCTAGGAGTGGAGCTAATTGCCACAGAACACCCAGCCTCTGACTTGCTCTAGTAGATATGGCATTTATGTAACTGTGACTACCTCTGTGGAGATCTTTTTGGGATAACACTGGTATCAAACCCATGCCAGAGATGTTGCTGTGATATCAGAGGTTTGCCAGTTAGTCTCATTACTTCTATTCCTGGAGATTTCATATAGGAAGCAGTGATGTATAATGTACTACTTAAAATATTAGTATCACTGGATAGTTTAAAACTTAAATTCAACTCTTCGATTACTGCAAAAATTGGCAAAGATTTTGTGGAAGAAAGAAGATAAAAGAAATATATAAAAGGGAGCCTGGTCTGACCAGGCCTCGGGAGGGGAGGGGGCAGGGCAGGACAGTGGGTGGTTAGCATGCAAACTAGTACAGTATTATGATTAGAAACCCATAGTAGAAAAAAAACTCAATTATAGCTTTTGTATCCTGCTACAATGCTTTAATATCTATTTGCACAAGTATTCTTCATGCTTTAATAATTCCATGTTTAAAATACTAAAATAACATAGCGTGACCAATGCAAACTCTGCTGTAGCCTAAGCAATGCAGCTTCTAAAATATAGAAGAAATTATAGACAAGATTACCAGCACTTACTGGATGATGTCAGAAAAGTTATGGGGCCCTGCGACTGCTTTTTAAAAGCATAGCTGCTGGAGACTTACCCTCCCGGAGAAACCTGTAAAAAAAGCGGACGTTCCAGGCGTACGCACTGCCTCTCTGGCGCACGCGTTCGACTTGTGAACCCCTTCTTTCAAGGGAACAGAAGTTCCAGTTTCCCGCACAGAACCAGCACTTTTGTTGGCCTGACGCGCGAGTACCTAGCGCGTACTCACCTGTGGGAACCCGAATTTCTGGCACATGATTTGTAATATTTGATTTCCCACCCGCCCCACACACTTTTCCTCCTACTCTATTAATTTTCTCCCTTCCTTCTTTCCTGACGCCTCCTCACTGGGAAATGGTTCCACAAGCACTAGCTAGAATTTCATCCAAGTGCCTATTCTTCCATGTCTGAGTCAAGAGAGTGTGTGCTTCAACAGCATATTTGACCATATCTGGGCATTGTGCATCACACCCATGTCTGATCCTGTCCTCACTGGAGAACCACACAAGTACACTTCCAGGAAGGAGCACTGGGTAGCAATGAGGAATGAAAACCACAGACAATTTTCCCCCTTCCCAATTCAAGGCACTGAAGCCACTGGTAGTTCTTCTACCACCGCCCCAGCAAAGAAAGATCGTTGTTTAAGTAACTATGGGAGTTTTCAGAAATCAGAATATCCTTCATTAATCCGCAAAAAATAATTTATAATACAAATACATAGAATCATACAGCACAGGAGGCCATTCGGCCCATCATGTCTGTGCCGGCTCTTTGAAGTTATCCAATTTGTCCCACTTCCCTGCTCTTTCCCCATAGCCCTGCAAACTTCTCCTTTTCAAGCATATATTTTAATTCTCTTTTGAAAGTTACTATTGAATCTGCTACCGCCCATTCAGGCAGTGCATTCCAGGTCAGAACAAATCACTGCCTAAAAAAAAAATCTCATCTCATCTTGGCTTTTTTGTCAATTATCTTAAATCAGTGTCCTCTGGTTACCGACCCTCCTGCCAGTGAATACAGTTTCTCTCTATCTACTCTATCAAAACCCCTTATAATTTTGGGCTACATAATTGCATATTCGGCTCAGAGTTCTATAGCTTGAAGGAGTTTCCAGTAGATGATACACTGTTACAGGACTTTACTAACCGTCTCTTAAATTGGAAAGAGCAGATACAAAAATTATGACTGGAGACCATGCAGAATTTCAGGGCCAAAATGTGTCTTTTTTGATGTTATATACTGTATTCCAGGAATAAAGCGACTCCTAAGTGTCTTTTACTAACAGCTGTGTTCGCTTCAGCGTCTGTGAGAACTTAGAGTAACATCCAGCCCAAGGAGATAATGTACTTGGATCTGCTAGCGGTCTAAGGGTTGCTTTTAAAATTAAGCTTGTACGATCAACTTGGAAGTAATGTTTCAAATTGAAAATAAAGTGTAAGGGGGAAAAATTCAGCTGTTTGCACCTCCCGTTAGCGCCTTAAGAGGGCGCTAATGGGCCACAAAGCAACTAGCCCGGGCGCGGCGATGTTTGCGCCGCTCGCAAAATTAACTAGACATTTTGCGGCGGCGCTAACCACTACCGCCACGATCTCCTGAGTGTGACGTCAGTCGAGTGCGCAACGCCCCGGACCGGATATTGAGTGGCGTCCCCTGCCTTATCGCCTGCCGCTAGCAACGACAGGTTGAGGGGAGCGTTATGCTGTCAGAAAGGGACTGGAGGAACACTATTTAAAGGCGACCGCTTCCTGCCTTTTTTGTCGGTGACATTTTTGCACCACGCATTGAGATAGAGAGAGAGAGAGAGAGAGAGACAGACTTCTGGAGAGATTCAACGCTGTGTGAAGGAGTTTTGAGTACTGAGTAGCACTTTGCAGGTTTATTTTGATTTGCCCTTCCTTGCTTCGCCAGCGCTCTGAGGTAGCGCCTCGCTCCTCGGCCTTTGCGCCTTAAGACAGGTGTGAAGCGCCTGATTTAGTGCTCCAATCACCTCCAGGGGCGATAAAAGCCAAGTTTGCTGTCAGAGGCGATAATTAGCGCCAGGCGCTAAACTTTGCGCACGGCCAATAATGGCCCCCCAAACGGGGCAATACTGAATTTTTCCCCCTAAATGTCGAAAGCTTTCTCTTCCAGTAATTAAAAAGGAGTATGCTTACAATTAAACTAATTTCCACTTCTCATTGCTGCTCACCTTTCTATCCTACCACTAGGTGGCAGTAATTGGCACAGGATGAAGAAATGTTCCCTTTTATAAGGAAATGCTACTTTTGCTCCTGCCAGTTTTACCAACTTGGGCACTGGAGATTATGCAAGATTTACTCAAGCTACTTCTCAATTTCTGAAAACCATAGCATGTTAAAAATCCTGGGACAGCAAATTGTAAATGTTATTGTATTGTAAAAAGATAAATGGTACCCAACTATGGATAACGAAGAAATTAACAGTACACGATTTGAGGAGAAGCTTTAAGAACAAACTTGATTGAACAGAGACAAGATAATGAGGAAAGGATAAAGTTTTTTCAAATGCTATGTGGTATGGATAATGTAAGCAGATGTTAAACAATAATCACAGAACCAGAGGCTACAAAGAAGACTACACAGATTTGAGTCCTAAAGCACTTAATGCTATATTAACTCTTAAAAGGAACTGGATTAATACCTTAACAGGATTGAAAGAGAAACATTGGTGTAGTCAAGAAAAAAAGAGAGATTCCACATTTGTTTTCCCCAAAAGCAATCTAAAGGAATTCCCATTCATGAATACACCACTTACAGTAGTACAACTGAAATGTGTTTGGATACTGTCAAAAATTGAGAGTTTGTTGAATATTTTCAACATTTCTGAAGGAGGGAGATATATCACAACACTGGCATCCAAAACTTTCCCTGGCTGGTCCTGGTTGTAGTCTGCGATAGTGACAAGGGCAAAGCAATAATCAAATTCCTTATTTAGAAACGCGCTGGTCTCCATTCAGGTCTTAAATGGAACTGATTCTTTCCATGACGTTCTCTGTGTATTTCGAAGGACACCCTGATGTGACAACAGCTACTGAAACAAAGGTTAAAAATAGACTAAGTGTACCCAAGAACATAATGTGGATGGCGGCATACATCACAGAGTGATGTGATGAGACCCAGGTCTTGTGTATACTAGAAGCATGAGAAAACAGAAACAGGTGGGTAATGAGTCAACACACGAAGTTCAGCCCCTCTAGTCTCCATATATTTATATGATGATGCGATCATTCTATATATATATTTATATAGAGTGTGTGTGTGTGTGTGTGTGTGTGTGTGTGTGCACGCACGCACATATATATATTTTATGTATATATGTGTATATGAGAGAGAGGGGGGAGAGACACATATAGACCAATGTTCCCTTTAATTTTTTTGGGGTGTGCAGGGGCTGCATGGCCCATTCAAAATAACGTGCATGTACAGTTTTTCCCATGGTGAGCCGGCTGCACAGGAGCTCCAGAGCGCTGCACAGCCGCGCAGCTTAAAGGGAACATTGATGTAGACGCACACATATATACGAACATACACATACACAGACATATACATCTAAACTTGTAAAACCTAAAAGAGTTGGTTTTTTTTTAAGTTACACCTAGGGACACAACCCTTGAAAAATAGTTTATATTTAAAGGAAAAAAATCTTCAAACAGACCTGCAACTCGCGTATATCGAATTTCTCCTCATAGATGTAGGCAACATCAGCACCAGCAGAAAGGCCACTCATGCTGGCCAGGTAGCCACAGTAACCTCCCATTGTCTCAATAATGAAAACACGCCGTTTTGTTCCACTTGCTGATTGCTTGATACGATCACATGTCTAACAGGAAAATATCAAGTCAGCACAATAAACACAAATTAAATTGAAAGTTACAGTTCATAATCAATTACATTTGTTTAACCATCCTCTGTTATTCATCTACCAGTGTGATTACAGAAGTCTTTTACGCTACAAAATGCCAGCAGCATTCAACATTCCTCAAATATACCAGTAAACAGTTCACTTGTTATTTAAAAAAATGTAATTTGCTGTTTACAGGTGGACAAGATTATCCAGTAGTTTTAAGTTAGTTACCTGGAATGTTGTTTTCATAGGATAAATATTTTGCCTGACGTGCATTGTAGGATTTGATTTAAGATTATTCAATTTTTACTCTTAATGGAATATTTACACTCACTTCTGCAGTGCACATCACAACAACAAAGGCAAATCACAAGCAACAGTATTTGTTTCACTACAAAATTAGGAACATTTGTTTATATTTTATAACATAAGAAAATGATATAAAATAAAAGAATTTTTAAAAAATTCTTTTGGTCCTCAATTCAGAGCCCTCAAATAATGCTTTTTCCATTAAGTTACAAAAAATTTGCAAAGTATATTTAGTGACAATTCAGTAAATGGTCCAGATTTCACAGCTTACTTCAAAATAGAGAACACTTTTAAAAACAGTCATACTCCTGTAAAATTGCACTTTTTCATAACATAGGTCATGAAAAATTGCCATATTTATGGAATTTTCAAGGCAAAACAGAGGAAAATTTGAAAGCAAGAGCAGAAGCAACATGCGACACAAGCACTGCCATGCAGGATTACTGAAGCATTTACATTATGTGTAGATCACAATAATTATTAAGCAGTTAGCATCAAGTCAAAAGCATCACCATAACTGAAAAAGATTCGACTTACCTCCACAACGCAGTTGATAGCAGTATCAGCACCAATAGTTAAATCACTACCTGGTACATTATTACTTATGGTAGCAGGCACAACACACATTGGGATGCAAAACGCCTCAATGCAAGAACGTGCACGATCTAATTGCAGCAAAGATTCAAATGCCTGGATTTCCAGAACAAAAGTGATTTAGCATTTTTTTTTGACCATCGCACTGTGGAGTGCAGCTTAATATCATATTGCTTTAGATGCGAGGAGAGATTTGGCTTCCCATCGGCAAACATGTAAACTTCCAGCAAAAGTATACACAAAGTGGCTGCAAATCAATGCAAACCTGCACTGGAAAGCTCACACTGGTTCATGCAGCTTAAAGCAAGTTTGAATTAATGTCAGCACAAGACAAATTTGGAGTACCAGTAAAGTCTACACAGGAAGAGATGGGAGAGCGACAGGTAATAGCTCATAAATGATTAAACACATGCTTAGGCAACACTTTATCATGGTCTTCAACTTTAAATGAAAGATGAAATACGGTATTAAAATGGAGTGAGTAATTAACAGGACTTGCCTCACTTAGAATTTAAAATGGGATGATTGAAACTTCAGCAAATGCAAATTGTATTAATCCCATTTTTAATAATCAACAATAACAATTTGCATTTATCTACCGCCTTTAACATAGGAAAACATCCCAAGGCACTTAGGAGTGTAATCAGGCAAAAATTTACACCGAGACAAAGAAAGAGATATTGGGAGGGGAGACTAAAAGCTTAGTTAAAGAAATAGCTTTTGACAAGGGTCTTAAAGGAGAAGAGAGATTTAGGAAGGAAATTACAGAGCTTAAGGCCTAGACTGCTGAAGGGACGGCCAGCAATGGTGGGGTGAAGGAAGTGGGGGATGCGTAAGAGGTCAGAGTTGGAGGAACACAGAGCTCTTGGAGGTATGCAAGGCTGGAGGTGGTTACAGAGAGAAGGAGGGCCAAGGCCATAGAGGGATTTGAACATGAGGAAGAGAATTTTAAATCTGAAGCATTGATGGACCGGGAGCCAATGTAGGTCAGCGAG
The DNA here is from genome assembly GCF_052327205.1 of Somniosus microcephalus. NCBI lineage: Eukaryota > Metazoa > Chordata > Chondrichthyes > Squaliformes > Somniosidae > Somniosus > Somniosus microcephalus. Next base: position 50,019,144 of record NC_140991.1, on the reverse strand, counting down.
CACATGGGTGATGGATGAATAGGACTTGGCGAAGGTTAGAATACCACTATAGCTAGCTGGTCTTGAGTTCTAAGCCTAAGTGGAGCATCACACCAGTGTGAGTGTGTCAGACAGAGACAAAATAAGGATACTCAGCCTCATTTCCTTACTAGTCCTGCTAAACTTTAACAAAGGGTACAGAGAACTGCATTGGTTTTAATTCTACTCTTTTTCTTTTCGCAATGAAGACAGCCAGAACAAGAGAAAGAAAACAAACCAAAATGACAGTGTCTAATAATATGATTTGTTTTAAGGAAATGAATGTGACCATAAAGAGAAACCACCATTGGATGGCAAATGTGATTGAGTTGGGTGATGATTTTAGAGACATTTAATTTGATACTGCTGTAGAAAGCTTTACAATAAGAAACAAACAAAAGCTTTGCTGTTTCGATGAATGATCTACTCTTGAAATGTTGGAAAAAAATGTTTTCCTTGTCGATCTGTTGTATTTCCTATTGTTGCAAGATATATAAATACTTTTATGCTTCTAAAGATTTGAGCATAAGGCTTTCGCAGTTTCTGGAAAATGATAAAATGTTGCCTCGTTAGTACATAAGCTACATGTGGTGATTAATATGCAGCAAAATGAAAAGTTTTTTTTTTAAACCATTAACAAAAGTTGCAACAGGCGAAGAGTTGATGCAGAAACAGATATTGAAAGGTTTACCGCTCCATTGCATGCCTCTGTTTACCTACCTTGAATAATATCCAACTGCAACATTATCCACCAGCACTAACAAGGGTCCTACTATTGTGTATCCCCCCAAAAATCACCAGGTTGTTTTGGGGGAAAACAGAGGACTTTAAAGTTTCTGAATTATCTAGTTACCTAAACTGTGCTTCAACTTCAGTTCCACAGAAGACTGATAGGATGAGAAAATAATAGAAAAAAACATTCTATGGAGAAGCAGAGTAAATGACCCTGTCTTTTAAAGGCTTAGTATCAAATCAGTTTGAGAGCAACAAATTCCTGTGGGCAAGCATTCAAGGGCTCCTAACAGACCAGTCTCTTGGGTATTATTAAAGATGATAAAACACCTACTAAGTCGACTACCCTGAATAAACCTTTTGGACAGAATGGTCTGCTGTTTCAGAGCAATGAGCCACGTGGGTCATGAAACTACCCCGAGTTGCTGCAAATTAACTCCTATAATTCAGAAACAAAAGATGAGAATTTTCAATTTTAGTGGTTTTCAATTAAATAAGGGGTCATCAATATGACTTCAGAACTGTCAAAAAGAGGAAGTCAGATCGAAGGCACTTCAAAACTCTGCTTCATTGGCGGAAAAGGCATGAACCTCACGCTAATTGAAAATGGCTCTATAATGGAAGAAATGAATGATGCGCTATCAATTACTCATAAAAGACTGAGAGTTAAGAGAGTAACTAAAGGCTTTTATTAACAAAAGAATGAAGGTCTGCCTCGAGTGGTCGACCGGTCCAGAAATACAAAGGGCTGGGGAGCAGTCACCTTTATACTAGGACTTGTGGGAGGAGTCAGCCGAGGCATGTCCAGGCATGTACACAGTGGAATACAAACAGTGGTTTACCACAATGAGTCTGATCATCTAAAATTAGAAACCCAACAGCCCACTGTGAAGCACAAGTCAATGAGATTAAAATGGATGTGACTTTACATCCGTGAGGGAAGCCAGTGGTTTGGAAGTGCAGTATCAAACCTGCTGGTGCTAGCAGATAACAGATGCAGTTGAAATGATCCCAAACATCTCTTTGGACCAGTGTGTAAGTATTGTAATTACACATTCCTTAGACAGACTTACATCAGTTATAGCGTTCAGGGCAGTATCTGCACCAATGCTGAAGTCTGAACCAGGCACATTGTTGGAGACAGTGGCAGGAACCATTACCATGGGGATACAGAATTCATCATATTTGGCACGTGCAGCTGACAGTTCCAAAAGTCCCAGGTATGCCTGGAGGGCACATCCAGATTAGCTTGCATGTACAATAGTTAAATTAGAAACATGGTAAGGGCCAAAGGGAGAGCCACCCATCACTTGCCTTCTTACACTAGCTAAAAAATACACCATCTACTTTCACCATTTTAGGCTCCCACTGCAGCCACCCACCACAACTCTTCCTCCTTCATCCAGGAAAGCCAGGTTAGGCCAGAAATATGGACACCTCCATGTGATTCACCAATAACCAAACTCGAGTAGGCACCAGGAGGTACGAGTCCATTGTGGGGGGGGGACAAAAACTGACCAACCACCTTTCATCCTCTTGAGAAGGTACATCCCAGTGTCATGCAATTCTCCAACCATCATGCCAACTGGGAACTGGTGGAACTCCTGTAGTAATATATTAGACATATTTGATAGCCAGTCAAGATTGATACAGAAATTCCAGTATTCTAGCTGGGTGCCAAACACTTCACTGCTGGCACCACCAGGACACATCATCATTTGAATACATAGGCTTTGTTATAATATATATTGGGTTCGCAGTTGCACTGTTACATAGAATTTTACAGCACAGAAACAGGCCATTCGGCCCAACAGGTCTATGCCGGTGTTTATGCTCCACATGAGCCACCTCCCACCTTACTTCATCTCATTCAAATGAAAAATTTATCGTACATTAATTTTTATTGCACCCTTGTGTGAAACATCTAATGACACTATTTTGTAGTCACTTGATAACTACTTATAGACTATAATGAAACTTCCACCTTTTAACTGACTTGGTCTAATGTTAATACCTCTCCACCTCTCTCCCACTCTCCCCTGACCACAAAACACTTGTAGCAAAGTACTGAGAGTTTGAAGCAAGAGCCTAATGCCATATACATTATAAGAAATTATGGATACATTAAATTCCAGGCAGTAATGTAAACATGGGGTTTACATGGCATACATGAATTGCTGGAGCTGTGCTCTTGCAGTTTATGCCATCACCTGAATCCCTTGATTAAATTTCTGCCTTGATACACATTTTCTTATTATATACATACATTCTATAATCAAAACAAAATTTCCATCACACTTGAACAATAGGAAATGCTCAGGACACCGCCTTTGCAATACATGTTAATTTTGGTGAGTAAATATCAAAATGATATGAAATTGTGCGACAGGTCCGACAAATGACAAGTTGTAAAGTTTGAAAAGGCCACTATCCCACCGTTACTTTATAAGATTGAGCCACCAAGGCAGTAAAGATCAACAGTCCCTCAGACAGGTTTATCAGCTTTTACACAGTGTTACACACACACTCTCTCTCTCTCCCCATGTTGCTAAATTCAGCAATGTTGCTCTTGAATTAGGCCAGTACTGAGCTTCGCTGGCTCAGAAACTGTGTTCACATTCAGATCCTATCTGGATGCTTATCTAGGGGCTTCCCTGTGGAGCTGCTCGCTAACACTCATTGCTAATATCATCCGAACAGCTCCAAACTGCCTGAAGACCTGAAACTGTGGACCTGAATAAAGCAGGGGGAGGGGGAGAAAGTAGAAAGGTGGTCTTCCAAAATATTATTCAGCACATTGAGTTGGGATGAATATATTTAAAGTACTCCCTCCATTCCCAGTAGCATTCCATTTTGCATAAATGTGAAAATTCAATCAAACTTGATCATTTTAGACAGGACTCAAAGTCACCCATTACTATTTAGTACATTTCTAGTTACTGTTCCTAGCTTTAGGTAGATTAAAACAATCTATTTGGTTAATTACCTAGTGAAAAAAATACATAACATGATCGCTGAAATGAACAGGTTGCTCAATAAATTTCAAGTATGGACAGTAGAATTTCCAGATTGGCTCATCCGGTGTCTAGTCATGAAAAAGCTATGCTTGTCCGATTCTTGCAAAATGTTACCATACTCTCATCATTTACTAGCTGAATGCAAACTGAACTGTTTTTTTTATAGTTCTTTTCTTTTCAAAGGGATTTCACAATTTAGTTAAAACTATTTGAGGCAGAAATACAATATGGCATTGCTATTTTAATATTGCATCACTAATTTATCTATTCGCAATATAAAGTCTACATTCAAATATAAAATTAACTTGTTAAACGTGTAGAGCTGCCAATTCTACATCAAATGTTAAAATGGTACAATTTTAACTATATCTGCAGATGTGCAAAAATTGAAATTTTGGAAGCAAACAAAAATGCACGAACTCAGCTAAACATGGTGTCCAGATCAATTACTATTGTTTTGAAAAATCCCAGATCTTCGAAAACACTCAAAGTATTTAACAAAGGTGCATTTCTTTTTCAGCGGGAGTTCAGTTAACAGTATTTTAGCTACTGTGCAAAATACCATTTTGCAACAAGATGAATGCAAATTGATGGACGGGGCTCCTCACCCAAGTTGGTCAATTAGAGGACAGCATGGGACTCTTTATGCGACATCAAGCACAGTGTGCTGCTGACACAGCACTCAGCAAGGGCTGTTATCGCCGCCAGAGTGGCACCTTTCGATTGTACCAAGTTCAGGAAGAGACTCGAAGATCATAATTTTCTCATAAATTAGAAGCTGCACGATCGGAATCAGTACAGCGGTTTCCAGAAAGAGAATTTTTTTTTAAAGGATCTTTGCTCTTTGTTTCACTATAACCTGAGTATTACTGTATGCAGATTCTTTGTATATTTAGCAAAGCCAGAAAGGATTATGCTTGAGAATTACATTTCATTTTCAATCATATACGGCATTATAGCATGTTTCAGAACATAGAAGAAATGCAGCACATACCTCGAAGCCACCAATCAGCAGCACAGCACTGATATTGTGTAAACGTATCTGCTCAGCAATGCTCTCCAGGTTCTTTATAGGAAGGGTGCTGTGAAGTATGAACAAATGAAAGGTGTGTCAGAAACTGGGGTAAGTGATTTATATCCAATTGCAATGAATAACATGAAGGATATTTGTACATTTGGGGACACATACAGAACTTTTTCATTTTGGTGAAATAAGCGTCAATTCAAATATGGCTCAAAATATATACTTTTTTTTTGGGGGGGGGGGGGGGGAGGGTGGGGGGATTGAAACATAGACCCAAAACAGGTGTAAAGTCGGCGAAATGACCATACACACCCCACCCTAAAGCCACATCATGAGACCTGAACCATCTTCAGGTTCGGGACGCAACCGGCAAGTGACAAACAAGCACTCCGCTGAAGCTCATCAGTTGTGGGAGGACTAGGAAATCAGCCAGCCCCTACATGGAGCCAGTTAATAGATCAGGCCTGATCCCAGAGAGGGGTCAAGCACGGGTCAACAGCAGCCTACAGTATTTTTGTGGAGCTAGGAGCAGCATTGCTGCATTTCTTGCTCCATAAAAAGAGAGGTTTGGGCTCCTTTTCTTTTGTGGCCACTTTAAAGCTCCTATAGCTCACTGCCTAGTACGGCCCAACCTTTCACTTCAACATTGCATTCCAGGTCCTGTAATGGTGTCGGACCCTGTTTTCAGTATCTAAACAGCCTCCCGCCGGAAATAAGAGTGTTCTGCACCCATTTACAAGCTCAAAATTGTATGAGGCGGGCCTTGGGCATCCAAGAGTAGCCGAGTCTCTCTTCACTCTTCCCCCCGCACCCCCCCCAATTTATTGCTGCAGACTCCCCTTAAGGTTAGAAACAGGAGGGCAGCAGTTGAAACTCGTCCCCATCGTCTTTCAACGCAGATTAAGAACCAGCATTCCTTCTGCATTAATTTATAACATAACAGGGCTTCAATCAAGCACATGCCCTACAGTCTTGGTCATATTGTTCTGAAATTTTATATTTTTCTTCATTAATTACAAAACCCTGCGAACTGAAAACGTAACAAAAAAAACCCTTATTTCAACGGACTGTCGGGAATTTTTGCTTACAAGCGAGAACTTTCTACTTGCAAACAAACCACCCGACTTGAAAGGGCGAAAAGCAGTAGACCCAAACTTGAATCACTATTTGCAGGATTGAACAGATCTCTCGTGATGATTGCAATGTGGTTTCAAATGGACTCTGCTATCATACATCAAAGGATGGCCTTTAAGGATACCGATTTACACTTCTATTCACTCTAGATTAAACACATACACACCATTAGTTCGCACTGTATTTACCGTTTAGTACCCAAAAGGGAACCACCTTGGCCTGTCCAGCCTCCAACATCGCGCCATTTAATTTCTTTGATCTGAGGGTGGGGGAAGAAAAAAATCATTGTAATAGATTCCGCACGTATTTTAAAACCTTTTAAAATTGATTGCTACTTTTCCTATTCCTTATTTTTGTTTCCTCGTCTTCAAACTCTCCTGTGCCAGGCACTATTCCCCGGTTTGAGAGACAGGGTATGGAACCTGCTGCCATGCTTCAATCTCTGTTTAGAAACCAGTTATTAGCTGCATGAAACTGGCCCATGGTTGAGCTGCCCTATGAGGAAATCGCCAGGCCTTTATTTACTTGGACTGAGTTTGGGAACTTGCTTTGTCGCATGGAAAATCTCAGGCATCAATGTATGTTCTATCATTCTGTGGTACGCCAGGTTGTTAAACAACTCCATGTGCAAGTCTTCATCCAAAATGCCCTTCATGATGGATTGCTTCGGTTAAGACAGTGCCACCATCTAAAAGTACAGGAAACTTTGAGCTATCCGGAAGTTGAATGTCCGGCAACTTTGATCTAACGGCAGAAATCAGCAGCCGCTTTGGTTAGTTTTTTTTTCCTCCTAGCATTCTTTTCACAGGCAGGCTCTGGAAAGCGTCTTTGTCGCTTAGCAACAGCTTCAGAGACGCTTCCAAGCTACTGGGCTGAGTGTTTACAAGCTGTTGCTGAGCAACAGTGTTTGTGGTCAGACACGGCAGGCTCTAGAAAGCGTCTCTGTATCTTAGCAACAGCTTCAGAGACGCTTCCAAGCCACGGGCCGAGTGTTTACAAGCTGTTGTGGTCAGATACTGCGATGAAAAGCTCCTATCTGATAACATTGACGCTGGTCTATCCGGAGCTTTTAAAAAAACGGCAGTAGCTCGGTCCCATGGGTGCCGGATAGCACAAAGTTTCCTGTACCTGGTTATGGAGTCACATGCTTGTGACAACACTGCATATGCAAACAAACCATTTAGACCTGAGCTCCACCCCTGCTGAAGGTTCATCTTGAGTCTGAAAGTAATGAATTAATCCACTGAAAAATCAATTTACAAAAGAAACCAATTCTACATCCACTTGAAAGTGTACTCAACTACATTGTGTACTGTATTCGCTGCTCACGATGTGGTCTCCTCTCCCTTCAGTCCGTAAGGTTGACCCCGAGCTTCCGGTCACCTGTCACTTTAATTCTCAGCTCCACTCCCACTCAGACCTCACCGTCCTCGGTCTCTTACACTATTCCAATGAAGCTCAATGTAAGCTCGAGGAACAGCACCTCATCTTTCGATTAGGCACTTTACAGCCTTCTGGACTCAACATCAAGTTCAATAATTTCAGACCATAACCTCTGCCCCTATCATTTTTTTCTCTCTCTCTCTCACATGGCAGCTGTTGATCATCCTGCCATTGCCATTTACACTTCATCTAGAGTCATCTTTTGTTTCTTTACGTGTCCCATTACCATCTCCTTTTGCCTTGCACCATCATCCCTTTTGTCTCTTAGAATCTCTCCTGCCTTCCATCCTATCACAGACCTTCCCTTTTGTTTTTTCCTCCCCTCCCTGCCCCTACACTTGCTTAAAAACCTGTCACATCGCCAACTTTTTCCAGTTCTGATGAAGGGTCATCGACCTGAAATGTTAACTCTGTTTCTCTCTCCACAGATGCTGCCTGACCGGCTGAGTGTTTCCAGCATTTTCTGTTTTTATTTCAGATTTCCAGCATCCGTAGTATTTTGCTTTTGTATTCTACATTTCATGTTCACTCAGACACAACTGGGTCTTTTAAAAAATAACCAGTTTGAAATACGTCCAACAACTATTGATGTCAGCACCCACCCCCCCCCACAACCTCATCACAGCAGTGGGACCCTTAAAACACTCTCTTTTGCATCAATGAAACAACTCAGGTCTCTGACTCAAAAGCACTCAATGATGAGTAATTGGATTAAAATAATCGGCCGTTCTTTATCCTGTACACTTTATATAACGTAGCACCGCATTTGAACAGGAGACGATTACTGACCCACGACAAAGTCAAGGTCACATTCGAGGCTGAAATCCAGGCTCACATTTAATTAGACTGTGGAGCTGTATGGCAAATCTTCTGCTCAAACACTACATAGGAATGAAAACCAGAGTGGCACAAACCTTTCTCCTATTATTGCCATCTGCTTCTGTAAACTAATCCACTTACAGCTTTAGTAACCCAGAATACACTACTACTAATACTATTACATTTCAATTAAAGTAAGTAGCAATGTCAAGCAGATCGGATCTAAAAGGCAAGTGTATATCAAGTGAAAACACAAACTATTTCAGCCTCCCAAGTCAGCTGAAAGGGCAGGAAGATGGGGGCAGACCTTTTCCAGATTTACTATAGGCAAATTGCCACTTCTGCACTAAGAAACTTCAATTTGTATCCTAATGGCAGTCTGCCAGTTCAAACTGGTTCTGAATTCAAATTCTCAATATTGTGACATATTTGTCATTACAGGAAACTCATTTTTTATCCGGCACAGACGGGACCAGCATGGTGCCGGGTGATCAGAAAGTCCGGATTACAGAGAGGTATACTTACTAAGGTACGAGAGCCCTGTACACGGCCACAGATCCAGGTGTCCCTGTTGCATGGCAACTGGTGCAGGAACCCCGGTTACATAGCCACAGATCCAGGAATCCCGGTTACACGGCCACTAATATGAAGTAAAACTTAGCTGAACCTACTCCTGAATGTTGCCGGTTAAGGGAGATTTCCGGTTATTTAGGTGCTGGTAAAAAGAGAGTTTCCTGTATATAAAATATGTGCCATCAGGAATAGGGACGGGAACATTTTGGTACTTTGGTATAGCATGGTCAGATACAGAGTAAAGCTGCCTTTTGTTCTACCCCAACAATGTGCCTTAACTCCAACCTCAAATCAACACCCATACTGTATCAACGTGAACTCCCAATTTTTGTACCTTTTTAAGTGAGACTGCCAATTTAGCATCAATTTGTGCTCAGTTGTATGTTTTGTTTTACTTTGCTCTTGGAATGCGGTTGACACTGGCACGGCTCTATGTAGTGCCTATCCCTAGTTGCTCCAACAGCATTAAAAGTCAAAAACAATGTGGGACTAAAGTCACATGTATGCCAGGCTGAGTAAAGGTGGCAGGTTCCTTCCCTGAACAACACTGTAAATTTGGGAGTCAGCCCTCAAATTCTCAGATTTATTCAACTCAATTTCACAACTTGCCATGGTGGGATTTTGAACTCATGAGGGTAGAAATTGGACCTTGTTGCTTTCATTTATGGGCATAAAACAGGCGCAACAAAGGCCAATTTCAGGGACCAACGTCTTTGTGCCCAAAGGACACCCGAAAGACGTCCGATCCGATATTGGGTTGGGTGATTTTTCTGGCGTCCCCAGTGGCTACCCGAAACAGGCCGTTTACATCTGTAAATGAATGGCCTAAAGACTCTTTTAGGACCCCTCGCCAAAATTTGCTATCGCAGAGTGGAATTCTTCATTGGTTGGTTGCTGGGTGACAGCCAACAAAAGCTAATTAAAAAAAAAAAGAAATATCATTGCTGTGGAGCCAGGAGTAGCAGGAGTGCTCATCGACTCCACACTGTACCAACCACACTCCTCCTCCACCATTGCCATTCATTACCCTATCAGCTAAATTGTAAATTTCTGCTCCCATCTGCACAACTTGTTGTGACTCCTAACTTAGTGTCATCTGCAAATTTGGATATAACAAATCTACTTCTTCATCCAAGTCATTGATATACATGGTTAAAACCCCAGTACAGATCCCTGGGGACACCACTGGCCACATCCTGCCAGTCAGAGTACAGGTTGAACCCTGGTAATCCGGCACCCGGCGGTCCAGCACCTTCAGTGGTCCGGCACGAATTGAAACCGGCGGTCTTTAATTTGCGGAGCAGCCGCTCAGCAGCACCACCGTTTCCCGCGATATAAACAAACATAATATTGTACCTAATATTGTTATTTTAGGTGTTATTTACCTAACCTTCAGTGGTTCGGAATTTTCAATGGTCCGGCACCGGCCTTGTCCTGAGGGTGCCGGATTACCAGGGTCCAACCTGTACAATCGCTTTATCCCTACTCTGTGTGTCCCAACTCCCAGCCAATTAACAACGCATGTCACAAGGTATATTAAATAGAAATAACAACAGGAAACGCTGGAAAAACTGGACAGTCCTTCATTCTGCCAGCGCAATTCACACCTCATCTAGAGCCATCCTTTGTTCCTTAACCTGTCCCATTTCCACCTCCTCTTGCCTTGAATATCTCTTAATGTCTGTCCGTAAGGGGGACCCTGAGCTTCCGGTCGCCTGTCATTTTAATTCACAGCTCCACTCCCACTCAGACCTCACCGTCTTCGGCCTCTTGCATTGTTCCATGGAAGCTCAACGTAAGCTCGAGGAACAGCACCTCATCTTTCGATTAGGCACTTTAGAGCCTTCCGGACATGTACATATTTTATCCACACTTTTTGTGTGTCTTTTTTTCTTCTCCCCACACGGCAGCTGTCTTTCATTCTGCCAGCACAATTTACACTTCATCTAGAGCCATCCTTTGTTTCTTAACCTGTTCCATTTCCATCTCCTTTTGCCTTGAATATCTCTTAATGTCTCTTAATCTCTTCCGCCTTCCATCCTATCACAGACTCCAAGTTTGCAGACGACACAAAGTTGGGTGGGCGTATGTGCTGTGAGGAGGATGCCGAGAAACTCCAGTATGATTTGGACAGATTGGGTGATTGGGCAGAAGCATAGCAGATGCAATATAACGTGAATAAATGCGTAGCGAGAGGGTTTGAGTACAGGAACAAGGGTGTCTTGTTGCAGTTGTACAGGGCCTTGGTGAGACCACACCTTGAGTATTGTGTGCAGTTTTGGTCGCCTTATCTGAGGAAGGATGTTCTTGCCATGGAAGAAGTGCAGCGAAGATTCACCAGGCTGATACCTGGGATGGCATGAGGGAGATTGGGTCGATTGGGCTTATACTCGCTGGAGTTTAGAAGAATGAGAGGGGATCTCATTGAAACTTATAACATTCTAACAGGACTAGACAGACTAGATGCAGGAAGGATGTTCCCGATGGTTGGGGAGTCCAGAATCAGGGGTCACAGTCTAAGGATAAGGGGTAAGCCATTTAGGACAGAGATGAGGAGGAATTTCTTCACCCAGAGTGTGGTGAACCTGTGGAATTCTCTACCAAAGAAGGCAGTAGAGGCCAATTCATTAAATATATTCAAGAAGGAGTTAAATATATTTCTTAAGGCTAAAGGGATCAAGGGATATGGGGAGAAGGCAGGGACAGGGTACTGAATTTGGATGATCAGCCATGATCTCATTGAATGGCGGAGCAGGCTCGAGGGGCCGAATGGCCTACTCCTGCTCCTATCTTCTCTGTTTCTATGTTAGACCTTCCCTTTTGTTCTTTCATCCCCTCCCCCCTTTCCCAGCCTCTACACTTGCTTAAAAATCTGTTCCATTTCCTGCTTTTTTCCAGTTCTGACGAAAGGTCATCGACCTGAAACGTTAACTCGGTTTCTCTCTTCATAGATGCTGCCTGACCTGCTGAGTTTTTCCAGTGTTTCTTGTTATTTTGGATTTCCAGCATCCGCAGTATTTTGCTATCGTATATTAAATAGAATTCAATTCAACTTTCTAGTTCAGTTTGACTCTCGACACATCAGTAGGCAGTATAAAAATGCAGTATCAGACTAAACACAAAATTATAATAAAAGTTTCCACTATTTAATTATATAACTGCAGTTGCAAAATATGTCAAAAGTGGCTGTGGTGGATGATTCATATAAGAATATATTAGTTGGGATTAAAGGATGTCTAATTATAGTATTATTTGGTTGGGATTAAAGGATGTCTAGTAATACTATAATAGATTAATTTACATAAAATTGATTTTATATATATATATGTCATCACTTAACACCTTGAGTGAAATGTTGTCTCTGTATAGATGCTTCTAATTTGGCCATATGCACCTGCATGCAAATTAATTCACATCCAATTAGTATGGAGTAAATGCTTGCCATCACTTTCAGCCAATCTAAGGCAATGTAGATCTAACTGTTTTCAATTCAAGGCATTATTCATCTTAACTTTCTTCTAGGTTTCTCTTTTTCTCCACCCCAAAAATGACCTGAGATCATGGGCCCATCAGTTCCTACACAAACCTGATGCTACTTTCAAACTAACTTCCAGAAGATGCACAGCAGCAGCAGCATCAGATGATTGTTCCTCCTGCAAACAGGAGCCTACTGTCAGCAAGGGCAGACATCGATGACCAAGTCCAACACTGCCTTCAGTGTGCCAGTGCAGCCTTCGGATGCCTGAAGAAGAGAGCGTTTGAAGACCAGGCCTCAAACCCGGCACTAAGCTCATGGTCTACAGAGCAGCAGTGATACCCGCCCTCCTGTATGCCTCAGAGACATGGACCATATACAGCAGGCACCTCAAAGCACTAGAGAGTTACCACCATCGCTGCCTCCGCTAGATCCTGCAAATCCACTGGCAGGATAGGCACACCAATGTCAGTGTTCTCGCTCAGGCCAACATCCCCAGCATTGAAGCTCTGACCACACTCGATCAGATCTGATGGACAGGTCACATTGTCTGCATGCCCAATACAAGACTCCCAAAACAAGCACTCTACTCGGAGCTCCGATACGGCAAGAGAGCCCCAGGTGGGCAGAGGAAGCGCTTCAAGAACACCCCCAAAGCCTTCTTGAAAAAGTGCAACATCCACACCGACACCTGGGAATCCCTGGCCCAAGACCGCATAAAGTGGAGGAGAAGCATCCAGGAAGGCGCCAAACACCTCAAGTCTCTTCGCTGGGAACAAGCGGAAGCCAACGCAAGCAGCGCACATCAACCCAAGCACCCCACCCACCCGCCCCTTCAACCACCGTCTGTTCCACCTGTGACAGAGACTGTAGGTCCTGCATTGGACTCATCAGTCACCTGAGAACTCATTTTTAGTGTGGAAGCAAGTCATCCTCGGTTCTGAGGGACTGCCTAAGAGAGTTGAGATCAGCACTGTGTGTGCAAATTCATTCTCTACCACTCCAAGACAAAGTACCTTGTTTGTCCATTGTGCTGCGCCAATATTCCACCCTAAAATGGCCAATTTTAAGTGTTCTAACTAAGGGAAAGCAAACTAAGATGCAGTCACTACATGTCAGTCTTAACATTCAGTCTAAAATATTCCTTTAAATCATCTCCTTATGACATGGCTGGTATACAAGTATTACCAGTCATTATCAATAATGCAACTAATGATGTAGACTGTTCAGTGCTTTGCATTTTCAGTATCTTTCATGGATCTAAACTTCTGCTGTTTAGATATCAATCTGATGCTACAGTAGAATCAAAACCAATTTATCAATTGCAACTCATCGGAGTAATGAGGTGGTTTCACCCATAGCCCAGAAAATTATGTTAATGTGAATCTCGGATCTTCAAGAAGCATTATAGTCACTGATAAAGCATTTGAATATGCACTCAATGATAACTGCATCAACAATTAATTTGAATTTGATTGCTACTATGCACACTTGCTACAATTGATTTTACAGGATATTACAATGCTCCTCACGTAAAAGAACAAGTGGTTTGAAGGAGGACTCAAAGGCTTAAAGAAACATAAGGGGGAAAATTGGCTCACGCCCCCTTTGGTACCTAGGGGGAGGGGCCTAGCACAGCGCACACCGGTGCCCTGCTGGGCCACCAGGAAGCAGGGGTGCCAATAAATGAGCCCGGCACTCAAGAGGAGTGCTGGCTGACGGATCGCGGCCGACACCCCGCAAGAGGAGGCCAAAGGGGGCAAGTGCTGGCAGGCGGCCCAAAAAAATGGTAGCCTGGCACCCGCCCTTTAATTATCGCCGCCCCGGCCGCAAGAATGCCCCCCTGACCCTGTCGGACATAGTGTCCGGCAGTAGGTCAGGGGGCGCGAGCCAAGTTTGCGGCTGGGGCGCGAGCGTGGCGCTGCGCACGGCAATGACGACATTGCTGGAGGCGCAGAGCCGCGGGGCACTACTGGCTACCGCTAACCTCCTGCTGAATTTCGCGGGAGGAGTTAGCGGTGCCGTGCCCTTGTTGCTTTGTGCCCTGTTAGCGCCCCCTCGGGGTGCTAACGGGAGGCGCAAAGCAACCGAACTTTTCCCCCATGAGTTTTAATGTGGCTTTTGAAAGTAGGGAGACAATGACCAAAATGAAGTGATTACGCAGTCAGCTTACCCATATTTCAATGTATTGTTCTAGGACCCACATGGTATCAAGCAATGTCTAGGTTTGTTTTTCTTTAACTATAAAAGTGACACTTATACACATGTCCTCAAAATTAAGTGGAGGGGGGTGGACACTTCATACATCCTTATAAATGTATGAAAGTTGTTTTAATACCCTAAACAGGATATTACAATCATTTTATTATGATAAGAACAAGCCGCTTCTTCGAACATATTGATATTTTGAAAATATAGCCACTGGAGCTTAAAGGGTGTTTAGCTGGAGTGTACCCAAGATAGTTCCGAGCCTTCTTGTGCATAGTCAGAAGTCCACAAACCAGCCCAAAAATGGGAGAGTGCACAAACCAGTGAAATTCATTTGTTTATCTTTGGAATGCAGGCAAGACAAGTCTTTTATTTCATATCCTTTCTTTAAAAATAATGGAAATACCTATTTCAAATCCATGAAACACGCTATATATAAATATAAGTCTAGACAATTAGGTAACTCACCTGCCCCTTCATAAAGCCATCAAAACCATCAGTCACTGCTAACACTCGGTGGCCTTCAGCGATGCCAGTTCTCACTGCTGAGCGAACAGCTGCATTCATGCCAGCTGCTGGGGCCCCCACGTTAAGGATTGCCACAGTGAAGTTGCTCTGTGGGTAAAAGGAGATGGAAAGAAAGGGGATTAGGTTGGAAGTTCAGGTATCAAAGCACACTTGGTGACTTCCAGTGTTTTCAAGCACTTTTAGAGCACCCATACTAGCCAAGCATTTTTCAGTTTCAGCCAACCATTATGCATTACACTTGTACATTGCCAACATGGTGCTAAAAATGGAAGTTTTAGACCAGTGTTTAATGGCTCAATCTTATACATTAACTGCATGTAGTATTGCATGTGTTTAAAAGAAAGCAAGTTAATTGTAGGATTGCTTTCATTAAAACAGTTATCAACAAGCATTTCCGAGTGTTCAGCAAACAACTCAAAAAATGCTAACAATAATTAATCTGCACCTGACCTGACTATACTTTAGTCCTGCTCATCAATACTGGTAGACATGTTGCTCACCATGAGATTTTGGCCCCGAATCCACATATATTTTTCAGGTAAGTACGGCATATTGCCAATTTTCAGTGCAAAATATCAAACAAATTCAGGCTAAATGACATATGCCAGTCTTTGCGCTACAACCGAGTTTCATCGATAGTCAATTCAGCAAAACTTCCACTAAAACCCTCCGACGCTCATTAACACAGGTCCGTCCATGTGCAAAAGAATGGAGAATGCAAGTTTCGCGCATTTATGCTAGTTCTGAACGGGCTGTAAATTTACACCTCAAATATTATGTGTAGCAGGATCCAAAGTCTCATTACTGGTGGTTTATGGCAATTAAAAAAAAATTCTCCTCACTGAGACTTACAATGTACTTTGTTTCTTTGAATGCATTTTTATGGCATCGGGGTAAGTTACATTAAAAATTGAAACACTTCCTTGGTTGTATTTTCTTAAACATGCTGTACATAATGTGCATAAATGCTGGTTTGATGGCTTCAAACTTTAATCTTCATACATAAAGAGGGGCGAAGAAGGAATGTGGTTTAAGTTTCGCACTTTCCTCTGACCCTGGTTGTTTACATAGATTTCTGCTTGGCTTATGCCAGTATTTACGTTTGGCATACTCTAATGAAATTCTCAGGGAATTTTGGCATATGTTGCCAGTTATGCCACCAGCTTCTATTTATCATGGGTCAGCAGCCAAGCATACCAGATCAATTGGCAGCAGCAAGGAAATGTGTCTAAAGTTCACTATCAAGGTGTCTGTTCAGGTGTTTGAACTTTTAAAAATAAGTTAATGTCACTGAAGACGATACTAGCTTCAAAATACCGAACTGGAAAAACCATGCTATTAAAATTTATGGGAAGTCAGGAAATAAAAAGCACTTCATTTCACTTGCATGGAGTATCATCTCCTAGAATGTGATTAGATTCTGTGACTTGGAATTAAAATTTGACGTGCAAATGCTAAGATCCACAGCCCTGTCAAGGTCAGTTGAAACGAAAAGAAAATGCCCATCCTTTGGGATTTTAACCTTTGGGGATAACGAGGTTCTGAAAAAAGATATGCTATCTCACATGGTTATCAAAATCATACTAATCACAATGCCAAGTATTATAGAGCATCATATATAGTAAACTGATGAAAATGAAAGAACAATTATGAACCATAGCATTGTGGAACACAGTTCAAAAGTATTACTGCAGCCCATGAAGAATTTTCACCTGAATATTTTGCAATAAGTCAGAGTCACAGAGTCATAACGGCACAGAAGGAGGCCATTTGGCCCATCGAGTCCATGCCGGCTCTCTAGAGCAATCCAGTCAGTCCCATTCCCCCGCTCTATCCCCGTAGCCCTGCAAGTTTATTTCCCTCAAGTGCCTATCCAGTCTCCCCTTGAAAACATTGGCCCAGTAATTCCGGTCCCAACGCGCGAGTACGGACGGGGTACTCACGCGTGGGCCCGTTGGAAGTGCCGGATTTCAGCATGCACAGCGCATGCGCGGAAAACCGGCATTTCCTCTCCTCTGAACCAAGGGGTTAAGAGGCGGTTCCCTTGCGACGTTGGAGGCAGCGCGTACACGGTGAACTTCGTTTTTTTTGACAGGTTTGTCCGTGCGTGAAGGCCTCCACTTTTTACGAATGTAAAAAGCAGACGTAAGGACTTAGTTTTAGAAGGTAAGTGGTCTAATAATTAAAGTTAGAAATTTTTTTCCACAGGTTTATTATTTTTAAAGAATTTACAGTAAGGTAAGTGTATTTTTGGACCCGATTTCTTGAAAAAAAAATTGGCAGAAATTTGAATAATTGTTTAAAATAGTTTTTTAAAGTTATTAATAGTTAATTTAATTACTGGAATTTTTTTTAACTTTTATTTAAAGTTTAAGTAGTGTATTGGGCGCCCGGACTTTATGAGTTTGACAGGTCTTATGTCTAACTCATGAATGGGCTTTTGTAAACTCCCATTGGTTGCCCAGTGCTCACGTGATCCCAACCAACTCATCGCACTAAGTACGCCGCTGGATCACGCACGCACAGCGCGCCGGGAGCTGAACCAGGCCACAGACTGGAAATCCACGCAGGCCCAGTCTTCAAATGTCAGCGTGATATGTAAGTGTAGGTCGGGGGCTTGCACCCGCGGGAAGCCCCAGACCCGAATTTCTGGGCCATTAAGCTTTCAATTCAATGCAGGGGATTTTTAAAAATTAAATCACAAACTATATTCTTAAAAATACTAATTTCTTTAATATTTATTAAGATTAAAAAGATCAGCTTAAAGTTTCCTAGTATGGCACTGCAGCAAAGCTTCCTATTGTAAATATGCATACTACTCAATGGCTCACTGCATTTGCTGTAAAAGGCAGGACGAGGAGCGATCAATAGAAGACTACATAACATTGAAAGCAATGTTTTTATAATGGGAGCTCAAGATGGTAAGAGCACAGCAGCAGTTAATAAAAAATGAAACACCAAAATACTGTCAACTGTGCCTTGCCCCTAATTTCTATTAAACATAAACCTCTAAAACCATGTCATAGTTACATACTGCAGCTGGGAGATCCCATCAACAATGCACCAGAAAAATACCAATTTGGTTACCACCACAGATCATTGCAGGTGGAAATGACAATGGGGTTGATCTTGACTGTGTGATGCAATAGTGTAAAACGGGTAATAGCAAGTCAGCAGCCGGGCTCTTGATTTTTATCTCCACTGAAGTCACTGGAAATGAAAATTGGGACAGATTTAAAAAGGGTCTGCCAACTCGCTATCGCCTGTTTTACACTATCGCACAAAGTCAAAGTCTACCCCAATAAGTGTGTACTACTCTGAATTATTATTCTCCAAGTTCTTACTGCCTTTTAGAAGTGGTACTCTTATGCCACTGTGACTCCATACAATGTGGACTTACAGGAGGATGTCCTTCTGGCTTCATGTGTGCCAACGACTTGTAAGTGTTTAAATTGTTCTCAAAACTCCTGCAAACGGAAACAACAAAAACATTAAGCACAGACTAGATATTTTTTAATGGGGGGGGGGGGGGGGGAGAATTTTAATGCCAAAAAACAGATGGTTGGGTTCAGGTGGGAGGTTAAAGTATTAAAAATGTGAATCCCGACCCCAACCCGCCCATTTCTAGGTTTAACAGAGGCGGGATGGGGGGCGGGTAGCCAACCAGCTCCCAGGAGTGTTTCCTCTTGGCCCCCAAGCTCCCCACCCATTAGCCCCTCTACTCCCTGAATAAAGCCTCCGGGATCGGACCCCCACCCCCACCACAGGGGTGGGGCTCACAACTACCTGTGGTTGCGGCATCCTGTCCAGCATTCCCTACCCGACTGGAAGCCAGCAGGTCAATCAGGCTGACTTCCGGGCGGAAAACTCCACAGCGAGTGGGGAAAGCAGGACTTCTGGTTTTCCTGTGCTCTACCAGGCACCCCTCCACCCCCACCCCGCCTGCTCTGGGCAGGTCAAAAACTTAAAATTCTGGCTCTAGATTTGAATGGTTGGTCAACATTATTGGTGTCAACTATATGGTGATTATATGCATTGTGTTGTGAATGAATAAAAACATTATATTAACTGAATGTGAAAAAAAAGGCTCTTTTCTTGATTATGGACAATGCTTGAGCTAATTGGAAAATAGAAGTCACATTTTCCAATATAGGTTGAATGCAGTAATAAACAGTTGCATTAGTACAATAAAACCCCAAACTTGGCCAAATATTAGCTGGCAGATCCATTTAATTTAACTAAGGTTCCATTTTCAGATATTATTTCATTTTTCTACAGTTCATTTTAGAGCAGACTTTAATACTGTCCAGTCTTAAGTATGTGTACAATATGCAAGATTCTATGTTAACACTTCACAGGAGTGTTATCAGACAAAAATTGACACTGAGCCAAAGGAGAGGTTAGAGCAAGTGGCTAAAACACTGGTCAAGGAGGTCGAGGTTTTAAGGAGGGTCTGAAAGGAAGAGAGGTACAAAGGTGGATAGGTTTCGAGAAGGAGTTCCACAGCTTAGGGCCTAGATGGCTGAAGGCACGGCCACCAATGGTCGGGTAAGGTGAGTGAGAGATGCACAAGAAGCCAGGTTTTGAGGAATGCACAGTTCTTGCTGGGTTATAGATAGAGAGTTTACTCCAAACCCTTCCAAACTGCATACAGCTCAAAAGTGTCTTCCAAGTCCTGAAGGCTCAAGCTTCTGGCATTGGAATGTGACCAGCTGTGAAATGGTAGTTTTCATGCCACTTTTGCAGCTGTCACCTATTCACAGCAATGGGGAGACATAGAGAACCCGACCTGATGTGCTCTCCGAACGACGGGAACCCCGTTAAAAATATGGGAAAATAGAAAAAGGCTGGCAAAATAGTACTTAACAACCAGTTAACTATCTTAAATGCCTCCCCCGCCGCTTGGTTTCGGGTCTGGTCTGAATTTGCAGACCCGACACTTTGGAAACTTACATGGAGGCGGGTTTGCAGTGGGTTCCCAACCCGCTGTCAATCATTTGGATTTTGACAGCAGACCCGCCTCCAAGCGCCAGCAAAATCGCGGCCAAAGAAACATTTTTATTGACAATAATTGTGCATAATAAAATTGATGTGATAAAATGCAAGCCACCTTCTCCATGAATATATTGATGAAACACAAGACACAGGGAGCCAACAGGATAAAGAGTGTGCACCAAATTTCCAGAAGTTCTAAGCCCTTGACCATGGAAAGAGGTATTGTTATCAAATCATGCAATCAGGAATTAAAGGCTGGCATGGAGGAGAAAAGACAACACTGGACACAACTGTTTTTATTAAAATGAAGTTTAATTAAATAACCAGGTATATTAATTTTTTGTATTATTTCCACATATAAATATAACTTGTAGCTTGCTTAATCACACATTGTTTTAAGTTCAAAGAAATATATAGGTGAGCCTGAAAGTCTGAAGACCACATAAATGAAATCGCTGCTGGAACCACGCCTCATTAACTGGCCTTTGAAGGACTCAAAGGACCTCTGAAAGACAATGTCATAAGTTTTGTGGAGGAAACCTGCTGGATTATCACAATATGGTGAAATTGATTAAGCAATCAATTTTTCCAAATTGTTTTAGCGATTTGGGCAACACTGTCAAAGGCAGTATTTATTGCTCATCCCTGGGTGCCCTGTGGGCAATAATCGTCAACCACATAATGTAGATCAGACCAGGTAGGGATGGCAGGTTCCATTCCCTGAAGGACATTATTGAACCAGTTGGGATTTTATGACAATTCAGCAGGTCGTTTTCTGAGATAGTGGAATATGAATTCCCGACCTCTGGGTTGCTAGTCCAGTACCATAACCATTAGGCTACTGTACTCTTGTCAACTGAATACCATTGATGCGCTATCAATTACTCATAAAAGACTGAGAGTTAAGAGAGTAACTAAAGGCTTTTATTAACAAAAGAATGAAGGTCTGCCTCGAGTGGTCGACCGGTCCAGAATACAAAGGGCTGGGGAGCAGTCACCTTTATACTAGGACTTGTGGGAGGAGTCAGCCGAGGCATGTCCAGGCATGTACACAGTGGAATACAAACAGTGGTTTACCACATTAGTGGAATATGAATTCCTGACCTCTGGGTTGCTAGTCCAGTACCATAACCATTAGGCTACTGTACTCTTGTCAACTGAATACCAAACCAATTGCTTATGACACAATTCAATTGCAGCATTGATGCATCTGCATATTACTAGACTCTAGGCAAACTGTAACTGGGCAATTTGTATTTCCCCTCACGGCAGATAAGTTACTTCTGTGTGTGAGGTGGTGGGTGTCAATTGTGGCAAATATGTCCCTAGAGATCTTCCATGGTAGACCTTCTAGCTGGTACTTGTTCAATCCAAAAGGAGGCCTCTGCAAGCTCGTCGCACAGACAAAATAGCGTGTTCTTCAGCAGTACGGTCGCCACCTATATGAATCCTGGATCTTGTGACTTGTTGCAGTGTCCCTCCTCCCTCGTCAGATGCATCGCCATTTCTGTATTTATATCTTGCTTGTTTGTAGAAATGGTTGCTCCCTCATGCAACAACTGAGCAGCATGTGGCGGACTCAACTACAAGGATATAAAATTGTTACAATGTTCACATTTGAGCTACGTATGATATTTCAAGATATCCACAATATTAAAGATGACAGTCACTACTTTATTCAATTAAAGTACAAAAAAAGGTCATTTGTTGTGGAGATTTTACAACTAAAGATTGACAAGCATATTAAAACGTTTAGAAAACTTATTAATTTATAGTTACAAAAATACAGCTAGCCAACGTATTTTACTTACCAGATTCAGCAGCCGACTCATAAGAAATTAGCATCATCCTTCCTGGTTAGATTGAAAGTTTGTGAAATAATTTTCACAGGGCATTTCTTTGTTGGATCAGCATGGATTCCCCATTTTGTTACAAATTTCAGTCTCAGATTCTACTTTTTTTTGGCAACGGTCCTCTGCAGGTTTGTACAAATGATCCTTTATCCAGTGGCCCTCTGTCAGTGATGAACTGGATTGATTTCTTAAGAACACACTCTTATTTTTTTTTACATCAAGGTATAGGAGCAAAAGAGTTCCATGCCAGGGAGAGCATTCACGCCGCGATTTTTCGGTCCGATGAGGCTTGGGAGCAGGACAGCTGCCTGCCAAGTTCCAGTCCCGCCCCCAATGACATCAGACGCACTTTTGCATCAATTGGCCTCGTTAAGCCCGCCCTGCAGGCTTGCCGGCCAATTAAGAGGAAGCCAGTGTCAGATGGTGTCAGTCGATGACACTTCATCTGCCGGTTTTCTTAAAGGGGCCACGCACAATTTTCTTTGACAGCTGATTTCTCAGTGTTTGATTGCATTGAGGTGCTGCAAACACTGGCAATCACTGTATAAAGGTGAGCCCTTGCACCCAGGCTCTCCAGTGACTCCCTCCTTAGGCTAGAACAGATGGCAGCTAAAGGTGAGGTTACAGAAGCGATCTGTCACTGGTGAGAGAGGTTCTCCCAATGAGGTGGGACTACACATACAATCCAAAACTTGTCACCTACAGAAAGGTGTAAATGCATTAAAAGTGATTTCCCCAACATTTTCTTACCTCTGAAACTCACCAGTGCACCATTGGATCCTTCACACCACTTCTGCAGCTGTCATCAATGCAGAAACATTACAGTAGACCCACAGCATACCACATTTACCTGGCCTGGTGTCCGGATGCCGGGAAGCCCGCAGTAGACCTGTCAAAATTGCATAAAGCCTCTCAACTGCCTGTTAACAACCTGTTAACAAGCAGTTAAGTGGCTATAATCCTCTTCCCACTGCTAGGTGTCGGGTCCATGCGCAAATTGGGGACCCGACACCTGGGAAGATTGTTTGGAGGCGTGTTGACAGCGGGTTTCCGACCTGGTCAACCTTTGCGATTTTGCCTGATGTCCCGCCTCCAAAATTCCGGCCTCAGTCTCAGCTCCCATTTTTCTCTTTAACTGCCTCCAAGAAGGTGCAATGTGGCTTAGGTCGCGAAGGTGCAATGTGGCAGAGGTCGAGAAGGTGCAACATGGCACAGATTAAGAGGCTCATTTCTCTAGGTAAATGTTGGAAATTTAAATGATTTCAACCAGCTTCTCATTGGATGTCATAACTTAACCTAGCAGAAAATTAAAACCAAATGGAGCCATATGAGGCATAAATCAGTTCAGTGCTAACTGTAGGAGGTTAACATCATCAATCCATCTAAGTTGCATCCACACATACACTCAATATAACACAAAAAATCAACTGGCATATGAAATAGTCCTCACTACCAGAGTTAAAGCAAAACTGGTTAGCAAATAGAAAACTCGCAAAAATCTTCATTGAGTGTTGATTTATGTGACCTATCACACTGTAACGCAGGTGTCCCAAGGCCAGCTCAGGGAGTACAGAAACCTCCCATGGAGCAGAAGCAGCATGAAACCTCGCCTGGTGTCTCAGCTGGTGGCACAGCAAGTAACCCAACAATTTGCATCACCCACACAACCAAAGAAAGAGAATAAAAGGAGACAAAGGAGAGAAGGAAAAAAAGAGAAACTGTCATACACCCAAGCAATGGTAACATTCTACTTTAGTTGTTCCTACCTGTATATTTTTGATCTTGAAATTAGTCATTGAAAATTAGTTCCATTGTCTAAATTTAATCTTTCTTGGCACTCATACCGAACAGCATCTTGTGGTTAAACCTAGCGGACTAAATCTTCCAGAAGAATGTATTCTATATATTAATGCACTTTAGCCTGTGCAGATCATGGTCTTCTAGTGTAAGATCATGCACACCAATAAACTTAGAATGTATATGGTGTTGTGGATTGGCTGCACTTTTGACTGCATGCATCGACTGATTATATAACTGAAGGTAACTGGATAATACCTCACTGCAAGCACAAATTAAAAGATGCACAGTCTTCTTACCTGCCTCGCAGTTTCACTGCTTCATCAAACTTCCTTTCATCCATAGCTTTCTTTACTTCCATAGTCTAAAATAGTATTTTAAGGAAATAAAATTAAAAAGTTACAAAATCTAAATTAACATTACAACCGCTAGAATTTTTCCTTTACAAATGGAAATGTGCTTTAAAAATTTGAAGAAACTGTCCATTTTTTTCTTAATTCAATTGTTCACTATGCAAAATATAGCAGAAAGCCTTTTTCTGTACTAAATATAAGCTTTCTTGAAAGAAATACATTTAAGAAATCATCTACCAGTTCCCTATGATATCAAGATTTCTTTTTAAAGTTAAACAAGAGTGGAATGGGGGAAGAACCTCATTACAGCCTTGGTCCAAACATGGACACAAGAACTGAATTACACAGTTAGAGTTATGCCCTTGACAATCCAGCAGCTTTCATGATGATAATTTTATCTAGTGCTAGCCCAAAACTCACCAGGTGAACTCAATTTTCCAACTTGCCATAGTAATATTTGAATTCAAGTTGCTAGTCCAGTACCGACCGCACAATACCGAATGATGAAGTGTTGCCCGGGGATGTTCTTTACACTGTCGTGTCTTCAATTCCCAGAACAATCTGGGAATGCTGGCTGACTGAGACTAACAGCAATAAGCATATCTAACATTGAGTAACCAATTTATGGGTAATGTTCATGATTTTTTTTCTACAGAATTATCTGATTTGTGTGGTAGGTAACTCATGTTATTTCTAGTTGTAAAGTGGAATGATGGACATAGATGTGAAGAAAGTCTTTAAATGATTTGACTGGTTGCTTTCTGCTGTTTCCCAGTTCAGAATTGGTAGCTTTAGGAAAAAAACACTTAATCGCTAATATTTCTTCTCGTTAATATCTTGATGCTACCTAGCAACTGGTTTTACTTCATTCCCATTTGGTTAAATATTAGATTGGCAGGTTAACAGATAAGTGCTCATTTCAGCCAAGCACCATCCCTTCCTGACCCCGCACCGGGATTGCATGCATTACTTCTGAAGTCACACTTTCAGGTGTGACACCTTTGAATGTGACATGCTCGATGGAAGGTCTTACAATAAGATGGCCACAGACTACTAAATCTGTTAGTTGTCTCTTTGTATCAGTGAATATTTACTCCCCTCCCCCACCCTCATTTGATCAGCCTTTTTTCAAGCTGTGATGATGTGTTTACCTGCCTTTCCTCTTTTAGATGCTGATGATCTGCTGTTTATTTTCAGCATTTTTTGTTGTTATTTCATATTTTCAACATTTTTACTTTCCCTTTTATCAAAAAGGTTTTGGGAAACTTTTTTAAAAAGTGGTAACCCTATAAAAGAGAGAATAATGGATACAAACTCGTAGCAACAAACATGGAGGTTTGCAGGGTCTTGGATGTCATCTGTTCCCAATAATTAAAGTTGTGAAATTACCCCTTAACATTATAATACACCATGATAGAAATTAATATTTATTCTGCGTTTTGTCATTTTTGTGCCAACAAGGCTCTCATTATGCACTCTAGGTCATTGTATGCAATGATATCCATACAAATGATTAAGCCATTAATACTGCAAGTGTGAGCAGCTGTCTGCAAATTATTCCTGGAATTCATTCTGCCATATATAAAATATTCAAAAAGTAGTCATGTTTCAATGAGATCAAGGTAGCAAACATCTGTTGATGAAATAAGCGTAAAAAACTTTTTTTTGAAACCTAAGCTTTAAAAAAAACTATGTCGCAACCTGAGCTTTTCTTGCAATACTGCCAAACTAGATCATCTTGCATGGCTTAGGCCTGTCTGCAGACAATACTAGTGGCTCATTTCATTACTTACCATCTGTACGCACTCCATTAGGGGAACTCGGATGGCCTGGTTCCCAGACAGTGACACAACACAGGCTGGAGTCTCTGGTGAAGCTTCTAACAAGGCAACCACAGCCTCTACTCCCATTCTGCTAGCCTAGGTCACAGAACAAACACAAAAGCAAGAGCGACTGACATCAGTGCAGTAAGTTTAAACAAAAAAGAACTTATAAAGCACTTTTTACATCCTCAGGAAATCCAAAGTACATTGCAACCAATAAATTACTTTTGAAGAGGGAAAATCTGCAGGGCTATGTGACTAATTGGATAGCTCTTCCAAATGGCCTCTGTGCTGCATCATTCTATGATTCCAAGTGTTAAATTGTAGGCAAATGTGTCAGCCAATTTGTGAACAGCAAGGGCAAACAAATGAGATAAATGTCCAGTTGATGATGTTAGTTGAGAATTAAGTGTTGCCGAGGGAATACACCTCTGTTCTTCTTTATAGGATCTCATTTCCAGTTGACCAGGCAGATGAGATATTGCTTTAATTACTCATCGAAAGAGCAGCACTGCACTGAAGTGTCAGCCTTGGTTATGTGCTCAAGTCTTAAATGGGGCTTGCATCTACAAGCTTCCCACTCAAATCTGGAGCTCTCTCCCCCAAAAAGCTATTGAGGCTAGGTCAATTGAACACTTCAAAACTGAGATTGATAAGATTGTTCGGCAAAGGTATTAAGGATTACAGAACTAAGTACGGAGCAGTAGATGGCGGCAAGATGCAAATCAGCCATTATCTAATTGAATGGCAGAACAGGCTCATGGGGCTGAATGGCTTACTGTTCCTATGTACTTGTTACAGTGTCAGTATTCTAACTTCTCAAACTGCTCAAGTTTGTGTTTGAAAGATGGTTCAGTTTACTTACCAGGATTCGATCAAATGCAGAAGGTGTACCTCCTCGTTGGACATGCCCCAAGATAGTCACACGTGTGTCATAACCCAGCCGTTCGACTACGAGCTGTCAGAAATCGTTGTAAATGTAAAATTATCTGCAATAGACTTAAGAGATGAAACTGACATAACCAAGAGCAGAGCTGCTAAAAGGAGAGCTAGTATAGGAGAAGGGAAACCCACGAGAATCAATTTGTATGCTTAGATTTCATATTTGCACAACGTATAGCCATATGTTTAAGATTTGCCCATTATAGCACCATATTCCATTTGACTTAAATCTGGTACTTCCCCCAATAACTAAAACCAAGCCAAAGCTTTTGAAGTTAATTGAATTTATACATTAGGATTGAATGATTACAGCCTAAAAGTCAAATTTCACTTTAAAGTGGAGATATCACTATGTCAAGCATGGCCACTTTTTGTGAAGCAGTACTGTCATGGTGGAAGCATTTTAATTACTGTTGACTTTCAGTTTACTGTCAAAGTTAGTTTACCTATTTTACTCAATTTTTATAAATTTGACCTCCAGTCTTGTAAGGGGGGCTTAGATGAAAGACTTTGCTTTATGTAATATTGGAAGGCTACCTACTGTAGCCACCGGTACCAAAGTTTCGATTACAATGTTGAACCGCCAATGATAAGCTGTTGCCCCTTCAGCATCAGACTTGCCTTGCCCTAGCACATGCTGGAATTATCTGTGACTCTGACACTATCCTATCTATATGCATCCTAGAGTTCAGCCATACTGGGTAGTTATCAGACAAGTGGGATAAGAATGGACCTAAATCTGCTTAATTGCCTCTTTTAACGTCCAACAATCCCAAGTTAAGATAGTAAACTGATAGCTTATATGATGCTTAATGGTGTATTTTGGCCATGCAAAGATGCTGTTGAAGATAGTCAAAAGTATGTCAAGTATAATGTAGATTTTCCAATAGGTATTGTTTAACACCTGCCTTATTTGTTTAAAATAAATAGGTTAATACTGATTAGAAAACCTGCCTTAACCAAGAAAAGTTTTTATGAATACAGCTTTCCTTTTTCGCAGTACCATGAATGGCTGACAAATCCCAAGACCCTCATCGTCAAGTCTTGGCAACTCTTAAATGTCTTCATCATGGGCTTATCTGGTTACCTGGGGTTCACTGCCACCTCCTCCTCCAGATCAGTCACTCAGAACTCACATCATCATCATAGTCGCAGTCTAATCTTGCTGTTCTCACCTCTGAAGACTGTCTCTCAATCAGGCCTACTGAACTTATTAAACGCATGTCTAGGACTGATGTTATCCTCCGAGATCACAATGCAATCCCTTTCTGATGTCTGCATACTACTCTCTACTTCATTTAGGCTCCTGACTATGTTCTAACAATCTCAAAAAAAAGCTATAAAACAATTGGGCAAACATAAAACCTTTATTTACAAAAGATTTAAATGTTGAACAGTTCTATATTCGAAAATAATAGTAAAACTGCTAAAAAAAATTTGTTTGATTCTCCTTTCCCCACAAAAACAGCCTCACTACTTTTCTTTAATACTCTCCTTTTGAGCTATGCAATGAATCTCAAAGTTGTCTTGCATTCAAAAATGTTCTAATTTTACTTTCTAGCTTAACGGGCCAAACTGATGCATCTATAATAGGAAAGGGAAAGTATGCATTACACATCCTAATCATAAGTTAGTGAATGAAATACAAAGCAGGCAAGTTGATTCAGTGCATGTTAATAAAGTAGTAAAGGTATAAGCAACACCATCAGACACGGTAAAAAGAAAACTGCAGCTGCCAAGTCAGAGGTTGCCTCAAGACACAGTCACATATGTAATAAAAATATACCCATATTATATGTTTATATATTATGGCCTAGAAATTCAGTGGGCTGCGCCACCCGTTAGCACCCAAAGAGGGCACTTAGTGGGTTTAGCGCCACTGGCCACGCTGCCCGCTAAATTTAGCGGGGCGCTAATGGCGGCGCTAGCCGTTAGTGCTGCGCCGCCACCGATGACGCCCCACTACCGCCCCGATCGCCAAATTTGGTAGTGCCCCCTGCTTTAACGCCAGTCGCAATTTGTGACCGGTTCAGGGGGGCCTACCTGCGGCGGTAGAGGCACTGAGGTGCAGGGCGGCATTTTTTTTGCTGGCCGCCTGCCAGCACCTCTTCACGCCGCCGTTCCCGGCCTCGAGCCCCCACCCACCCCCCCCACCCGCATTGTGCCGGCTGTGTCCCAAGAGCCCAGCACTTCTCCTCGGTGCCGGGCTCTTTTACCGGCACTTGCGATCTCTGATCGCGCTGCAGCAGGCCCCTCCCCTTTAAGAAGGGGAGGAAGGCCTGCAGTACCGCAGCACGCTGTGCCGCAGCGTGTGGCGCTGTGATTTTCAGTTGCAGCGCTCCAAGAGGGATGCGGGGCACCTCGAGTAGCGCCGCGCTTCCGTTTGGGGCGCTGAAACTGAATTTCCGGCGGGCGCTCGCGACTCCTTCCGGGGTGGTACTTCAGAGACTGCGGGGCGCCAGTGAATTTCTAGGCCTATATGTTTAAAGGTCTAATTCACTGGCAGGAATAGGAGCCTTGTCACTTTTCTTGCTAACCATTCACTCTTTTTTGAAAAGTCTCAAACATTTAGCTGTTTTTAAGATAAGTTGGAATAATATTCCTGCTACTTGACTAAAGCCACCTTTTTAACATGTACTGTCCTGAGGAAACGAATCCTTTCTACATAACCGGTTTGATGTGCTTTACAAGGTTGCTTTTTGACAGATATGGAGACAGATGAAACAGATCTATTATTGCATCTGTCATCAGAACTGACACATTAAGGGGTGAAATACCCAAGAAATGTTTTGTATTTCAAATCATTTACTTAAAATGAACATATACACAAATTAAAACTTGGTATAACTTCTAGCTCCAAAATAGATCATTAGTAGCACCAATGACAAGAGATCCACAAGACAGAAGTACACATCTCTGGAGTTCAACTCCTGCAGGACCACATTATGCCTCGATTTTAATATCCAGGAGCAAAACATCTCACTACCAAGATTCCAAAAGGATTACTGGGAATAAAATGGCTACCTTGGGGCATTATAAATTGCATCCACACTGTAGAAATTATTTTCTTTTTAATTGCGTTTTGGCTGTATGCACCACCAGTAATCCCAGAGGAATGGAATATCAGAATGCAATGGCTGTAGAAGGTGCACAGGCCCCTTCCCAACCTTCCAGGGAAAAAATAATTCACTGCTGATTGCATACTGCCAGTCTCTACCCCCTCCTTCACAATACAAAAGATGTGTGCTGGACAGGGGGGGACAGAGAGGAACAGAAGATGCAATTATTTCCGGGCACACGATAGTACCAAACTGCATTTTGTTGCGAGCTTTTCACATATTTATTGCATGCTGTATTTTGCTTTGAAAAACTAGCTTCCCGATTTTGATTCAAGTTACATGCCTATTCAATCCGTACCGCTCATAGCCTTCTCAATGACAGAACAGAGTACAAATGTCCCAGCACACCACAAAAAAACAGCAATTACAAAAGGGAACAGTATGGGCCAAAATTTTGATTAAAGTGCTGGTGAGGATTAATGCATGCGGCAGTAGTGTTGCAATTATGCACAAATGCATTCTAAAAGCAAGCAGTAAAAAAAGATAGAGTGGCATTGCAAGAATTGGTCAGAGCAGGAGTTGTACCACAAGGAGGTCAGTACTCACATCCTTAATTGTGTTGTGGGTAATAGATTCGTTGTAACAATCTATTGCCCCTTCCGCTATAATTATGATATTCAGCCTTTTCTTTCGCGCACGGTTCTGAGAGGAAAAAATAAAGCATACATGACACTACATCAAAGTTCAGGCATCAGAGCACATTCTGCCATTATAGTTTCCTTCCCAGGAGTCTTCTTGTAGGACAGAAATTCCTGCAATCTCTCCATTTAATGACTTGAAAAGAAAGAATTCTTTTAATATCTCATGATGTGAAAGTGATAACTGCAGACATCAGAGCAGAAGAACACACTGGGAGTGAAACCACTGGCAGCTGATGAGCTCCACCTTTGCCTGCATTTTTTCCAGGTACTCACATCCTTAACAATATTGGAAGAAATGGATTGTCCTTGTTGGTCAGTAGCTCCTTCTGCAACTATGATAATGTTCAACCTGGTGCCCCTGGAACGGTTCTAAAGAACGCAGAAAGAAATACTGGAAAAATGAACACTGTTATTTTGTAAGATGGCCGCCATCAAAAGGGTATAGTTTCCAAGGCTGTTTCATCAAAAACTTCAATTTGACTATATGGTTTGAAATTGCATGTGCAACATTATTCCTTTGTTCTGGTAGTTGAACAAAGGTGTTAATGAATTTATTTCGAATGAGTTAATGTCCTTGTTAACACAACAAAGATACGAATTTCACACAAATGCATAAAAATCACACGCATCATTCAGTGTAATTTCTCGATCAGCAACTAAAATTAATTTTCTTGCAGCAACACTTAAAACAAAACAAAAGTACTGAAGTAAAGTTACCAGTTTTGAAGGAGTGTTGTTCTATTTAGACAATGGTACATCTACATTGTATTCTACAGGGTTAATAGTCAAAAAGGTTATAAAAACATTGTTTTTTTTAAATCAGAATTTGGCTGAGGAAGATAGATGGAGGAACAGGTTGGCTGCTTTTGGTTCTGTTAAATTCTTAACAACAACAACAACTTGTATTTATATAGCGCCTTTAACGTAGTAAAACGTCACAAGGCGCTTTACAGAAGGGTTATGTGAGAAAAAATTAACAGACACACAAGAAATTAGGCAGATGACCAAAAGCTTGGTTAAAGAGGTAGGTTTTAAGGAACATCTTAAAAGGAGGAGAGAAGTGGAGAGGTTTAGGGAGGGAGTTCCAGAGCTTAGGGCCTAGGCAGCTCATAGCCAATAAATAACCAAAAACAAAGTAATTCTGTATTTAACGGTAGAGCATATGTTGACATCTACAAGGACCCAATATGAGGGTTTCCCATCTTGACTGGGAGATTAGGAAGTGTGAAAAAAGGAGATTAGTCTATTCTCACAGTATGGGAGGATAGGGAAACAACAGCAAAATAAGTAATTAAACTACTGGGTGTCACCTCAGACAGTTCCTCAAATATCTTCTGGACCTAATGGATACCTGCAAAACACTTTAGCAAAGGACCTTGTAGCAGGTTAACACTCGCATTCCATTAGGCAATGATGCGCTGCAGAAGAGCAAAAGCGAGGGCATAAAGGTTATGAACCATAGTGGGAGAGGTAGAAGAGGTGAAAAGGTTTGGTCAGAAATAATGGATTTTGAGAAGATTTTGGAAGGTGTAGAAGGTGAAATGGAAGAGGATGCAAGGTTTCTCGTAGGAGTCAACAGCAAGGGAGCACAGCTTATGGCAGGAGCTGAAAATGAAAGCATTAGTACACACACACACACACACACACACACACACACACACTAAAATAAAGATGAATATCTATAAACATCAATTGTTTGGGATGAATCAGTGGAGGGTAAAATGTATTGCGAGAGAGGGCGTTCATTTGAGGGATTCAGATGGCCTCCCAGATCATGAGAGTAACTCAACAGTTTACAAAAAGCATCTGAAGCCAGAGATTAACTACTTACATTTGCACAGAGATGTCTATCTAATATCTCTTACTGGCTTTAACACATATGATCACAAAAAGTTGTGTTTCTAATTTATGTTGGGCTGCAGCTGTAAAATGCTTATGGCAAAAGGTTAGTGGCTTCAGGATAGATACGCATATCATTTTTGGAATTGCTTCTCCTGCCAATGTAATACCACGGGTATCTGACAGAGAAACTTTATGATGCTGTATGAAGTAGTATCATAGAATACTGCACAAAGATGATTACCAGTTGTACAGCTTAGAATCTGACAGTATATTACATTATGCAAAAGAATTAAGATCTCTTTTAAAAGGTGAGGTTCCTCTGGTAATTTTAGCAAAAAAGGTTGGCGGAACTACAAAACAGAATTTCCTCGTTTTGTTCTTGGGCCAACTTTTTCACTAAAATTAATCGACAGGAAGAATTTCACACCCCAACTCTCAGTTACCTGCAACCAAATTATTTGCCAATGGCAGTTAAAAAAAAGTTTCAATCATAAAATGAAAAAAGTGAATTCCAACTGCTCACATTCGGCTCCTGTGGTTTATGTTACCCGAGACACTCCTTGGTTTCATACCTTGTAAGATATTCCCAACACACTGGCTATCCAATATACAGTTTCGTAAGTATACCGCTTTCAAATTCAGTGTTTCTACAAGGTCTGGGATTTCTGAAATGCTCTATTGAACTTAGTTTTACAAAATCAGCAACATCATGCCTCACTCTATAGTGGTTTACCTCAGAGAGTTTCTGGCACATCTGATCCTCCCAGCCATCGCCTGGAGGGCTTTCAGGGATGAAGACCCAGTCCGCACCACAGGCCAAAGCACTTACTAGAGCTAGAT
Organism: Somniosus microcephalus; assembly: GCF_052327205.1. Taxonomy (NCBI): domain Eukaryota; kingdom Metazoa; phylum Chordata; class Chondrichthyes; order Squaliformes; family Somniosidae; genus Somniosus; species Somniosus microcephalus. The sequence continues at coordinate 49,985,968 of NC_140991.1, read as the reverse complement.
ACCTAAAAGCATGACATACTTCATTAAATTTCAAATGATTTTTTTTTTTTTTTTAAAGTTCAAATCACTGCCACCATGTTGATCTTAAAATTATTAATCAAATGTCACAAACAAGTACAATGTTTGCTCACCCACAATGTCTACCCATCACCTCCAGCACAAATGTCCTCTGATGGCTGCAAAAGAATGTTGAAAGAGTTACATTATTAACTACTTTATATCTTCACTCTCACATCTACTTCCACAACTTGCAACAACCTGCAGTGTAAAAGCTTGAAGATTGTTATTATGTATTAAGTACATTGCAGGATTTAAAAACACGTTTTGGCTTTTAAAATTTTTTTTTTTTTAAAGTGTATGACCATGGTCATAAAGTTCTATTTTCCATGCAAATATGCGAGGTGGGCATGAATGTTCTGCAGAAAGCACATACAGCAAAATAAAGGTACTGCTTGTGCTTCCCTTTGAGAAATGGCTGGCACTGATTTTAGCTCTTACACATACTGATTCTATATATGTACAGAAATATAAAAAAAAATCCAGCACAGACAAGAATCGATTCTGTTACATAAACATTGGCAAAAGAGACATTTGGGGTGTTTTAAGCTGCTGACTTCTAATTCACTGGCATGATTGCTCTTCTAGGCCTACAATGACAGAATGCTGGCCCCAGAACACACCGTCAAGCGCAGCATGCACTGCAAGATACTATCTAGAACGTTAGTGTGGTTAAGTGCATGACTGAGTGAGAGTGAGAAGGAGTTAAGGCATAAAGGCTGGCCCAAAACTTGGGGAAGAGGCCTGCAGCTTTACCCTTCCCTACTCCTTCAAGGCTCTTGTTTACGAGGGTAGCATCTCTCAAAAGAGTCAAGTGCTTGTAAATTCTAAGCACTTTACCAGTTTTGGTCTGTTGGCCATTATTAGGCAGCAGAGAAATAGTTTTGTTGTAAGTTGGAGTTCATAAACAGTGAAAGACCTATGCCCAAATTACCAATAGGAATTGTTCGGGAGTTAAATTGGAGATGTCTATCAGGAGCCCAGAAATACAACAAAGTCAATCAGACTTAATTATTAACCCAGTAAACGACATGATTTCCTCAAAAATTATAGCACAATATCGACAGACTACTGAACACACACAAACAATGCAATAGTGTCTCATCTTTCCTCTCAGTCTCCAACATAAAGCCTCAGGATACAAATTATGTAATCAGTCTAACAATGGAGCACATCCAAAAGAAATGTTAACTAGTCCTGCCAAACAGAATCCAACAGATTGCCTGACAATTATTTTCCAAATCCTCATTTAAAATGTTAGTGCCCAGTTCAGTACAAAGATGGGCAGAGTCCATCTCATGTTACAGAAAATACCATGGCATATAACTGGAAGATCAATTAACACTCCTGAGCAGAACTGGTTAAAAATGACGTCCACAGCAACACTGCTTGTGTGAAATAATTTGACATTGAAAGAAAAAACGGAGGCGATTCCAAAAGAAACCACCACCATGAAGAGGAACTGTCATTATAAAGAGATACAACGTGAGACAGCCAACAATGAAACTGGAGAAAGGATAAACTAGTAAAACCGATACCGCAACATCCAAAAATTCCACTCCCTGCAATGGAAGGGGGAATACTGGGTCGTAGCACAGTGACCAGAATACAGAGAAACTGGATACAGGAAACTTTTGTTTAACCGGAGGTTAAATGTCCGGAAAGCTCTATCTACCGGCAAAATTCAGGAGCCGTTTCCTATAAGTTTTTTTACTTCTCGTTGCTTTTTTTTTCCAGTCAGGCTCTGCAAGGTCTAGCTGAAGCTGTTGCTTAGCTACAGAGATGCTTTTAAGCTGCGGCCGACTGTTTTGAAGCTGTTGCTAAGCAACAGGGTTTGTTGATTCACACGGAGCTCAAAAGCTCCGTATGTTTTAACATTAGCGCTGGTTTCTACGGCAGTTTTGATGGTACGGCACCAGCTTGGTCCTGTCAGTGCCGGATACCAGAAAGTTTCCTGTATAAAAGAATATAAAAACTGGATATAAAAGGAACAGCAAACATGCTCAAACTTGCTTCTTGGCTGCCATATAGGATCAAGCCACACAATGGTTCAGAATCCCTGAACCTGTTAGAACTAGCAAGGGGGAATAGGGACAAGGATGGGGCCAGGGGGAGTGCTGTGGAAGAGGTGGTGAAGTGTAAAGTTGCTTATTCAACTCCCACTCAGAGGGGGAGTTGTCCATTATGTGCCCAGATGTATACTGGGTCTGATGAAGTGCCCCACTTAAAATGCTAACCTTAATCCTTCAGATACTGACTGATCTGCTGTCTTTTCTCCGAGTTAAAATACCGAAAACAAACCTTTAATACAATTTGTGCGGTAAAAGTTGAATGTTAAAGCACCAGCAATTGAAGCACATTAAAAAGTGGACGACTGATCTTTCAACTTATACGTATACCAGGAATACATCTTGTAAAGGGAGCACTGGATATTCTTTCATTTAAAAAAGCCAAATGTTATACTTGATGCAGAAACGATAAAGTATGTCGATATGGTACCGTTTTCTGCAGTGCACAGGTGAGCATCATATTCTGCGCCAACCAAAAGCTACAATACATGAAAGTTTCTTTTCTCCACAAAGGGAGTAGGAGGGAGGAGAAAAAAGGGCACAGACCCTACTAATGTGCCTAAAGTGTTACCGCCTGTAGCATTCTCACACATTTTATGTGGTGTACCTGTTTCCAACCATCGTGCAAAATACTACACCATCAAATGAAGTACATTTGATCTATGAACAGAATTTCTCAATTGCAGGCAAGGACTTATCAACATCTTCCCAAATGTCATAGAAATATTTTCTTTACTAGAAAACTGCTCTTCTAACCAATTTGGTACACTTACTATCTATTGCCATGTAAGGGTAGCAGGGACAAGAATTGGTTTTACAGTGCTCGTGAGCTATTTTCTCTTCTGGTACACAATTTGGCTGGGGGTGGGGGTGGGGATGGCGGGGGTGGAGACTCGAAATATGTAAAAACGATCTCATTCATAGCTAGCAAGTTTCTGAAAGAGCACTTGTAGCCACAGATTTCTTATAATCGACAAACAACACACTAGATTATAATCTTTTTCTCTGTACTTGAACGAGTTGTACTGGGAAATGAAAGCAGGGATATTAAAGCAGGGACTTCAACAACGTAGAGCTCCACCCAGCAGCACTGAACAGGAAAAGAAGAAGAAGGAGGAAGTTACCACATCAAAATGGTATCGCAAAGTGCAGAGTCATTTTAAATTCACAGCAAGTGCACAAGGCCTTAGGCTACAGTTGGAATAGTGTAAACAGTTTTTGTGCACCCTACAAGAATAAAAAAGGAATGGAACAGGTTGAATGTAGATTCACGTGGACATTACTAAGGATGCAGGGTTAAAATTAGGAAGAAAGACCCGAGAAGTTGGGCCGTTTCTACTAAAGCTGAGAAGATTAAAAGGCAAAAACAGAAAATGCTGGAAATACTCAGCAGGTCAGGCAGCATCTGTGGAGAGAGAAACAGAGTTAACGTTTCAGGTCGATGACCTTTCTTAAGAACTGGAAAAGGTGAAGAGATGTAACAGATTTTAAACAATTGCAGGGCCATTACCATCTCCTTTTGCTTTGTACAATCATCCCTTTTGTCATTTAATCACTCATGCCTCCATCCCATCACAGACCTTCCCTTTTGTTCTTTTCTCACCTCCCCCCTTTCAGTGATCTGCACTTGCTTGAAATCGGCTACATCTCTAATTTTTTCCAGTTCTGACGAAAGGGCATGGACCTGAAACGTTAACTCTCTTTCTCTCTCCACAGATGCTGCCTGACCTGCTGAGTATTTCCAGCAGTTTCTGTTTTTATTTCAGATTACCAGCATCTGCAATATTTTGCTTTTGTAAGATTAAAAGGCAACCTGATAAAGGTCTTCAGGATTATGAAAGGTCCTGGTACATCACAGTAATATTGTGGCACTGGACACGACAAAGGCACACCCGGCCCAGTCGACCCTGCAAAGTCCTCCTCACCAACATCTGGGGACGTGTGCCAAAATTGGGAGCTGTCCCACAGATTAATCAAGCAACAGCCTGACATAGTCATACTCACAGAATTATACCTTACTGCCAATGTCCCATACTCCTCCATCACCATCCCTGGGTATGTCCTGTCCCACCAGCCAGGGGTGGTGGCACAGTGGTATACAGATGGGAGGGAGTGGCCCTGGGAGTCCTCAACATTGACTCCAGACCTCATGAAGTCTCACGGCATCAGGTCAAGCACGGGCAAGGAAACCTCCTGCTGATTACCACCTACCACTCTCAGCTGATGAATCAGTACTCCTCCATGTTGAACACCACTTGTAAGAAGCACCGAGGGTAGCAAGGGCACAGATGTACTCTTGGTGGGGGGGGACTTCAATGTCCATCACCAAGAGTGGCTCAGTAACACCGCTATTGACCGAGCTGGCCGAGTCCTGAAAGATATAACTGCCAGTCTGGGCCTGCAGCAGGTGGAGAGAGAACCAACACGAGGGATAAACCTACTTGACCTTATCCTCACCAATCTACCTGTTGCAGATGCATCTGTCCGTGACAGTATTGGCAGGAGTGACCACCGCACAGCCCTTGGAGTTGTAGTCTCATCTTCACACCAAGGACACGCTCCATCTTGATGTGGCACTACCACTGTGCTTAATTAGATAGATTCAGAACAGATATAGCAGCTCAAAACTGGGCATCCATGAGGCGCTGTGAACCATCAGCAGCAGCAGAATGGTATACCACCACAATCTGTATCCTCATGGCCCAGTATATCCCTCACTCTACCATTACCATCAAGCCTGGCGACCAACCCTGGTTCAATGAGGAGTGTAGAAGAGCATTCCAGGAGCAGCACCAGGCATACCTAAAAATGGCTACAACACAGGACTACAAACATGCTAAACAGCATGCTATAAACAGAGGTAAGCAATCCCACAAACAACGGATCAGATCAAAGCTCTGCAGTCCTGCCACATTCAGTCATGAATGGTGGTGGACAATTAAACATAACGGGAGGAGGCTGCTCCATGAACATCCCCATCCTCAATGGTGGTGGAGCCCAGCACACGAGTGCAAAAGACAAGGCTGAAGCGTTCACAACTATCTTCAGCCAAATTTTAAAACAACTACTTTTACAACAATGACAGCAACAGCAACCACTTAATGCAGTAATGTCATATTGCCACCCCACCGTCTCAAATCTGAGACAATCAGACAAGGTTCTATAGAAGTTTAACATGACTTCTCTGCTTTTGAATTCTCTTCCCCTAGAAATGAGCCCTGGTACTTCTATGGCTTTTTTAACCTGCATTGCTACTTTTAATCGTTTGTGAATCTATATCTACTCCTAGATCTCTTTGCACCTCTACCCCACTTAGACACTCATTCCTCCTACCAAACTGCACCACCTCACACTTATCTATATTGAAATTCATTTGTCATTTACATGCCCATTCTGCACGTTTATTTATGGTAGAATTAATTAAAAGCTTTTCGTTCATCATGTACAAACTCTATTTTATAAAAAATTACTTGTCAGAAATGACTGGGATATAAAAGAACTGCATAATAATGCATTAACACTTCAGAAACTTCACTCAGTTACATGGTTATGCATTGACAAACAATCCAAACGCCCATGGTGAGCTGAAAGGCATATCTATTCGTGCAATTTGTATTAATTTTAAAATGTTCAACGTATTAGCCCATCCCTCAAGTCACTATAGCAATGGTTGCACAAGCAGCAGGAGCAGCGACTTTCCCATGGCACTGACGTGCTGTACGTCCACATAAGTAATTAGAATATTAATCACAAGGCAACCAGACAACCAACAAATATAAAGTGCTGTAGTTCTTTAGTTCATAGTATTTAAAAGAATTGAACAAAAATGGGTATCCCTATTTTCAACTTCAATCACTTCCATTAATAAACGTTGTTTTCTTGAACCAGCACAGCCCCCATGTAACATGTCAGAAATGCAGCACTTATTCACAAGTGCAGAAAAACACATACACAATTTGCATCACCGAATTAACAAAAAGCAGGATAAGCTATGATTTAACAGAAATAAACAAACATTCATTTTTCTTCCTGGACAGGAGAACCAATCAGACTGACTTGGAAATGTTTACTAATGTGTTGACGTACAGATGTTAATTTACGAATTTCACTTCTAATGTTTTTCTCTCAAACATTCTTCACAATATTAATCCCTACTCTTATCACGAAAAGTGTTATTTTAGGTAGTTTCTAATTAAATAGGGGGAAACAAACTCTCAATTTTTAATCTCCTATTTCAAACATTTATACCAAATCAAAATTGTACATCAGATTAATTTTCTGTCTTTCTCAATAAACAAATAGTAGTTTCTTCTAAAGTAGCTTCCTGCAATTGTTCTACATCATTACATAACTCGTGGGTCTATTCTCCAATAAACGTTTAAGAGGAAATCTATATTTACATTATTCCTGGGAATTGTTAGGACTATAGAATGACAGATAAAATAAAATGGGGTTTTTTTCCCCACTTTTTTGGTTCTCTTCCTAAAAGTCTTAATGATATATATATTTTCTTTTTAAGTCAATAAAAAGCAATAGGTAACTCCTACAAATCCTCCCCGCCCTCCCCCTCCTCAACAGCATTGTTGCATGTTTGTGTAAAGCTACTCACTTCAGTCAATCGTTCAAAATCAAATACTGAGAAATTTCAATTTTAAAATGTTTTAAGCAGTTCAGAACCTCTTTAAAAGCATTTGGACTTCAAGACTTGGTTGAAACTTGTTTAGATGAGAGGAAATTTGATTTTTGTTTCGGTTTCTTCCAAAATCATATTCAAAATTTAGAGGGGGAAAAAGTGTTTAACACTCATTTTTTGTGAAAAGTTCATTAAAAATCTTTAAATTCTTTCAAGTCTCGTGGCAGCTTTGACAGAAGTTGCTCAAAGTTTCTCTTTCCCTCTTCAATGCTGTCTTTAAACATACAACAAAAAATAATAAAATAAACTCTAATTCCAAACAGAGTTCAAATAAAGTGGTTAAACTTCCTAAGAAGGCTATCTATCCCCAGCCTTGGCGATGAGTTGGGATCAGTTTTGGAGAAGTTGTTTTCTCTTTTTCTGCTGACATTCCCTCCGTCTCAACAACAACTTGTATTTATATAACGCCTTTAACGTAGTAAAACATCCCAAGGCGCTGCACAGGAATATTTTAAGACAAATAATTTGACACCGATCCACATAAGGATAAATTAGGGCAGGTGGCCAAAAGCTTGGTCAAAGAGGTAGGTTTCAAGGAGCGTCTTAAAGGAGGAAAGAGAGGTAGCGAGGCAGACAGGTTTAGGCAGGGAATTCCGGAGCTTAGGGCCTAGGCAACAGAAGGCATGGCCACCAAAGGTTAAGCGATTATAATCAGGGATGCTCAAGAGGGCAGAATTAGAGGAGCTCAGATATCTCGGGGGGGGGGGGGGGGTGCAGGGTTGTGGGGCTGAGGGAGATTACAGAGATAGGGAGGGGCAAGGCCATGGAGGGATTTGAAAACAAGGATGAGAATTTTGAAATCGGAGCACTGCTTAACCGGGAGCCAATGTGGGTCAGCGAGCACAGGGGTGATGGGTGAACAGGACTTGGTGCGAGTTAGGACACAGGCAGCTGAGTTTTAGATGACCTCAAATTTACGTAGGGTGGAATGTGGGAGGCCAGCCAGGAGTGCATTGGAATAGACAAGTCTAGAGGTAACAAGGCATGGATGAGGGTTTCAGCAGCGGATGAGCGGAGGCAAAGGCGGAGACGGGCGATGTTAGAGGTGGAAGTAGGCAGTCTTTGTTATGCTGCAGATATGTGGTCGAAAGCTCATTTCAGGGTCAAATATGACACCAAGGTTGCGAACAATGTGGTTCAGCCTCAGACAGATGTTAGGGAGAGGGATGGAGTCAGTGGCTAGGGAACAGAGTTTGTGGCGGAGACCTAAAACAATGGCTCACAGACTCTGAGGTACAAACAGGGGCACAAACTTTTTCCCCTCTCATATAACATGATTTAAATAACCCTGATAAACTCTTTCAAAAAGGGGACAACACCTGGCAAAATCTAACTGAAACTTACCGTGGGACATTCAACATCACTTTCCTGTATTTTTTTCTGGCTTTAAACAATTTTCTGAATTTTTAAAAAAAATTAGCATTTTTGTTTCACCGGGGGCTTAAAGCTTGCTTGCTTTAGCCGCCTTCCAGCTGTCATTGTACATGTGCTGTGTCTCCACCTGTGTTGTTCCAAAGTGTGGCCAGCACTCAGTCCCAGAGAACGGACTACACGCGCCTGAACCCTCACCCCTCTCTCTAACCACCTCTCCGATCCTCGATCTTCCCTCCCACTGGCCACCAATGGATCCCCTGACCTCTGCATGGAGCCGACGAAAGCGTGGCCCAACTGGATACTGCGCATGCGCGGCTCCGGCATACCGCACGCAGGTGCGGAAGACTGCAAAGGCAAATAATCAGAGCGCAGGGAATTCTGCTGTCCAGCTGAAAGGTCAAAAGTTCAAGGGAGAAAACCAAACCCCTCCTGGTGATACACAGCAACCCATCGACCATTGGAACACACACTACAAAAGCTGCAATTGGGATCGGCTCTGAGGTTGCAAGACTCACAAACAAGTCTGTCTGGATTCCCGGGGTCATTGTGTATTGGGCCCCACCCCCGCCGCCGCTGCTGTCCAGCTCTCTGCGCGGCATTTCAATTCAACTGCTCGGGAGTTTGGGGATCAGTGCATGTGCGCACACCCGCACGCACACACCTTAGGAGGGAACAGTGCCTATAAACCGGTGGATGGGATCTATGCACCACTGCAAGATATCCTGCCACACAAATCATGGGTGCCTTTTGCAACAGAACAACTGGCACATTGTTAAAAAATGAATACAGTGGCCCTGAAATTCTGTAGTGGTTCTCAGTCTCCACTTGAACACCTCAAAAAAAAATGGCGGACAGTTGGCATGACATGGTTATGCTTTTTGGGGAGTTTCTGCAGGTCACTTGCCAGATTTATAGTGGGAGACTCCCTATGGAAGTTCGGGGCCTATAATTACTCAGTTCTAAAATATAAATTCATTAGCAAACCACCAGTTCTATGGGCAGTTTTGTTTCTCTCCTAGATTTACCTCTGAGCCGTGGTCATGATGGCATCCACCACTTCAATAATGCGGTGCAGAGCAGAGTCTGTACCAATGGTCATATCTGTCCCACAGAAATCATTGTCAATAGATCCAACCATGCCCACAATGTTTAAGTGGCTGTACTTCTGAGCTGCTTCCTCATCAATTTTATCTAGGTCGGGTAGGAAGGAAAAAACAATGTTACCAGAAACCATCTGAATACCTCAACAGTCAGGACCAACAGATCCAAGATGCAAGTAATTCAGAGCACTTTTCATCTGGTAAATCAGAATAAGGCATGTACACAGTGAGAAAGATTATACACATTGTGAAAATAAAAAAATTGAAATTCTGGTATCTTTAAGTCAGCAATGTTACCATTGTGATAGAAATTATTATAATCCATTAAATTCAACTGACCACAATGACAGTGAAGTCAGCACTTTCTCCCCAACCCAGATTACACCTTTAAATTATGTTCCAGGATAGCCTGATTCTCAATCTGCCCTGCTGGTACTTTTGCTAGAGAGAAAAACTAAAACTTACTAATAGATGCAATATAACGTGGATAAATGCGAGGTTACCCACTTTGGTGGCAAAAACAGGAAGGCAGATTATTATCTAAATGGCAATAGATTGGGAGAAGGGGAAGTGCAAAAAGACCTTGGTGTCCTTGTGCACCAGTCGCTGAAGGTAAGCATGCAGGTGCAGCAGGCGGTTAAGAAGGCAAATGGCATGTTGGCCTTCGTAGTGAGAGGGTTTGAGTAAAGGAACAAGGATGTCTTGCTGCAGTTATACAGGGCCTTGGTGAGGCCACATCTTGAGTATTGTGTGCAGTTTTGGTCACCTTATCTGAGGAAGGATGTTCTTGCCATGGAAGGAGTTCAGCGAAGATTCACCAGGCTGATACCTGGGATGGCAGAATGACGTATGAGGAGAGATTGGGTCGATTGGGCTTGTACTCGCTGGAGTTTAGAAGAATGAGAGGGGATCTCATTGAAACTTATAAAATTCTAACCGGACTGGACAGACTAGATGCAGGAAGGATGTTCCCGATGGTCGGGGAGTCCAGAACCAGGGGTCACAGTCTAAGGATAAGGGGTAGGCCATTTAGGACCGAAATGAGGAGGAATTTCTTCACCCAGAGAGTGGTGAACCTGTAGGCCTAGAAATTCAGTGCCCTTAGCACCGATTTTGCGGCGCTAGAGGGCCTAGCGCTGCAATTGGCGCCGGTTCCTAAATTGCCTGGGGCCCTTCCGCGGCGGTAGACCGGTAGCGCCGCGCCGGCACCGATGACGTCATCGGTGTGCGCAGCGTCCCGGTTGCCGTGGTAACCCGGCCCCAAGCCGAAATTCAGTTGCAGCCGCCTCGCCAGTGGCAGCCGCAACTAAGACTCCGGCAAACGAGTGTTGCCGGAGTCTGCGCCGGCGCTTTAAGGAGGCGCGGCGGCCGGCCGCTTTCCCGCCGGCCGCCTGCCCGCAGCTCCCTCCCCGGACTTCTCCCCCCCCCGGAACAGATGCAAGCCCGGCACTTGTCCGAGGTGCCGGGCTCATTTTTGAAGAGATTTGCGCGGGCCGCGGCCGGGTGCAGGCAGCTCCTCCTTAACGGAAGGAGGAGGCCTGCACTTCCCGAGCCTGCCGCAGCGCCGGAATAGCGCCAGTTTTCAGGCGCTAAAACCCTTCAGTAGCGCCGGCAGCCGTTTGGGCGCGGCGCTACTGAATTTTTGGCGCGCGCAAAGGGACTTAGCGCCGGCGCTAACTTCCGGCGCTAAAGCCCTGGCGCAGCGCAAACTCAATTTCTAGGCCGTGGAATTCTCTACCACAGAAGGCAGTAGAGGCCAATTCATTAAATATATTCAAGAAGGAGTTGGATATATTTCTTAAGGCTAAAGTGATCAAGGGGTATGGGGAGAAAGCAGGGGCAGGGTACTGAATTCGGATGATCAGCCATGATCGCATTGAATGGCGGAGCACGCTCGAGGAGCTGACTGGCCTACTCCTGCTCCTATCTTCTATGTTTCTATTGGCCAGGACACCAGGAAAACTTCCTGCTCTTCTTTGAACAGTATGACTGGATCATTAATCAGAACAGGCAGATGAGGGCCTTGATTTAATGAAGGGAATTTTAACCCCCAGGACAGGCTGGAGGGGAGGGGGGTTAAATTCATAAAACTCTGAAACCCGACCCCAACCCTGCTCTCGAGAGGCGGGTCAGTAATTTAAATATGCTAATTCAGCTGCGTGCCTCAGATTTTGGCAGCCATTTAGATTTAACAGCTGCAGGCTGGGTTTCCCAGGGCTCGTGATACCTGGCAGCTGAAGGGAGGAGAGAACAGCCGGATCCAGCAGGTAAGTGATTTTTTTTTTTATAAAGAGCACAGCTTGTGGGCCAGGAGGAGCAGGAGTGTTTCCACCTGGCCCCCCGCAAGCTAACCTGCCGGGATCGGCCTCCCTCCCCTTGATTGGTACTTCAACCCCTCCCCCGGCAATCTCCAGGCCGATCCATGATCTCTTCCCACCGTCCAACCCAGCAATCTCCCCCTGCCTCCTCTCCAGTCCCCGGCTGCAGCCTACTCGCGCAAGTCTTCCCGCCTGACAGCCAGCCTCTCAATCGGGCTGGCTGCCTGCTGCGAAACTGAGAGAAAAAAAATTTGAATGAGGTCGTGCTTCTGGGTTTCCTGGACTCTACATGGTCCCTCCCCTCTTCCCACCCGGCACCCCCGCCTCTCCACTCCATATAGCCCCCCCCGCCACACACTTGCTCCATATACCCCCCCCCGCACCCCCCATTCCTGCTCCGTATAGCCCCTCCCCCATCCCTGCGCCGTATAGCCCCCCACCTCCGTCCATATAGCCCCCCCACCTCCGCTCCGTATAGCCCCCCGCCCCCTCATCCCCACTCCGTTTAGCCCCCCGCCCCCAGCTCCGTATAGCCCCCCGCCCCCCCGCTCCGTATAGCCCCCCGCCCCCCACCCCCACTCCGTATAGCCCCCCGCTCCGTATAGCCCCTCGCCCCTACACCCCCGCCTCACTCTGTATAGCCCCCCGCCCCACCCTCCGTATAGCCCCCCACCCCCGCTCCGTAGCCCCCTGCCCCCTCATCCCCGCTCCGTTTAGCCCCCGCCCCCCTGCTCCGTATAGCCCCCCGCCCCCCCACTCTGTATAGCCCCCCACCCCATATAGCCCCCCATCCCCGCTCCGTATAGCCCCTGCCCCCCCATCCCCACTCCGTACAGCCCCTGCTCCCCATCTCTGCTCCTTATAGCCCCCGCCCCCCCATCCCCGCTCCGTACAGCCCCCGCCCCCATCTCTACTTCTTATAGCCCCCGCCCCATCCCCACTCCGTATAGCCTCCGCCCCATCTCCGCTCCGTATAGCCCCCGCCCCCATCTCCGCTCCATATAGCCCCCGCCGCCCCCCATCCCCACCAATGTCTCATCTGAAACACTCCAATAATACTGCACTGAAGTATTAGATTATGTGAAGTTCTGGAGCAGGATTTGAGCACTCGAACTTCTGAGCTGGGAGCACTACAAACTGAATTAAACAGATACTAATGTTGCTCGCTGACACTTGAAACAGTTGAGCAGTACTTTGCTCAAACTGTCTGGGTTTGGGTTCACAGCTGCACCAGTTACCTTCAGAAATCATATTTTAAACATCTTTTCATACCTTCAGAAGTTCACTTTTTAGCATCTTCTCTGGAAAATGATCAGTACTGACACAGAACTGCTCCGTACTAATCAATATAAGTGGATTGGGAAAGTACAGTCTTCAATGCCACGGGGTTTGGGCATTTAAAAATTGATCAATGCATCTGTAGGATCACTACGAGCAGTGATCAATACAAGTGGATTTCACCATAACCTGCCCCCAAAAATTGACTATATATTTACAATCATGCTGTATGCTGCAGGCAGAATTCCTAATGAGTAGATGGAGTCAATAGCAAACATGGAAACACAGCTAAAATTCTACCATTATAAAACAGGATCAGTACATCCCTGAATTCAGTAATCATTTTAAACAGTTGGCTTTATTTCATTTGATGGAGTTACTGTTTGGCCACTGTTTCATTTTCAAACCTCACTGAGAATTAGAGGTTCTCATTATTAAAAAGGCCTGTGGGTCAAACAGGTATCAATACTTCTACTTGTGAGTTAAGTTACACCAAAACACAAATATTGCAGAATATGCAAGAGCCTCAAATTTATTTATCTTCTATAGCAGTAAGCCAACAGTTACTATCTAGCATTCTCTAAGGATTAATCTTTTAAATTCACCATTATAGATACTATCCATATTTCTTCTCCAAGTCCATAGCGATATGACACTTATACTGCCAACTTCAGTACTCGGTCACCGTTTACACAAAGATATTATGATAAACGGTCACTGTATGCAAAAAAAACTCCACAATTTCACAAGAAGTATAGTTACGCAGAATGCCAATGCACGTCATACGCTATCAAGCATGCTAGAGGAAAATCCATACAACCTCAATCCAAGACTTACCTCCTTCAACGAGTTCCTGCAGTAGTCCTTTCCACTCTTCACGGAAGAGATTTGCACCGGTTAAGCTACCATCTCCACCAATAACACACAGATTGGATATCCCACGCTTTATGAGATTGTGGGCAGCCTGGAGACGACCCTCGTGGGTACGGAATTCCTGGCAGCGTGCGCTCCCGATAACTGTCCCACCCTGAAAACAAAGCAAAAGAAAATTGCCACTCAGCAATAAAAATGTAAAACTGCACTCTACCCATATGAATGGAAATTTAGGGTGAAAAATTGAGTGGCGCCTCCTTTGGGGTGCTACTTTTAGCGCCCCGGAAAAATTAGCATCCTCACGACCGAAATTGAGTGGTAGCGCCCCAAGAGGGAAGCGGGGCGCTACTGGAAGCACCTTGCCTCCCTCTTGGGGCGCTGCAAGGGAACATCGTGGCATTACGTGCCGCAGTACGCCACGCCTTCCACATATTACAGGCCTTCCTCCCCTTCTTACATAGAAACATAGAAGATAGGAGCAGGAGTAGGCCATTCGGCCCTTCGAGCCTGCTCCGCCATTCAATGAGATCATGGCTGATCATCCAAATTCAGTACCCTGTCCCTGCCTTCTCCCCATATCCCTTGATCCCTTTAGCCTCAAGAAATATATCCAACTCTTTCTTGAATATATTTAATGAAGTGGCCTCCACCGCCCTCTGTGGCAGAGAATTCCACAGGTTCACCACTCTCTGGGTGAAGAAATTCCTCCTCATTTCAGTCCTAAATGGCTTACCCCTTATCCTTAGACTATGACCCCTGGGAGAGGCTTTGTGCAGCGTGACCCGGGGGATCGGGAGTGCCGGCAAAAGAGCCCGGCACTCATGGAGAAGTACTGGGCTCATGGAGCGCAGCCAGCACTCCGCGGAGGGGCGGGTAAGCAGGCCGGGGACAGCAGCAGAGGCAGGTGCTGGCAGGTGGCCAGCAACAAAAATGGCCGCCCAGCACCTCGCCCTTAAATAGTGCCGCCCCGGCCACAGGTAGGGCCCCCGGCCCTGTCGGACATAGCGTCCGGCGCTACCAAAGATCGTGGTGGGGCGCTGCACATGGCGATGACGTCATTGCTGGTGGCGCAGCGCCGTGGGGTGCTAATGGTTAGTGCCGCCGCTAACCTCCCGCTGAATTTCGCGGGAGGCGTTGGCGGCGCATGCGCCCGGGCACAAGTTGCTTTGCGCCCCGTTAGCGCCCTTAGGGCACCAACGGGAGGTACAAAGCAACCGAATATTTCCCCCTTAAACTCTTAACTTTACTATGAATGCAATCACAGGTATTGCCAAAACTTGGAACGTTACTGGACTGTGTAGGCTGGGCTTTCCTTTTCCCAGCCCTTTCGCCTGCCAACCTGAACCCGTGCCCAATTTCCGGGGTCAGGGGTCATTAGCAATTTACGGCAGCCTCCTGACAGAATTCTGCAGTGGGACCATCAGAAGATACAGGTGCCTTTATAAAGTAGAAGAGCTCAAAAGTCTGGAAGAACTGTCCTCGCCGAAATGGAGGCCTTTAGCAGGTAACTTTTGGGGACGGGGGTGTTGGGAGAAAATGGGCGGAGAGGAGGCCACTTCTTTGTTCATCAGGAGACTCAGGACCTCCTTGCCATTACTCCAGGGACTGCCAACCTGGGCTCCATTGGTGGAACTGGGTAGCAGAAAGAACAGCAAGAAAATTCTCCTCATCATTAATATTTGCATGTGGCAGCTGGGAGAGGGGTGATCGCCAACAGTCCCAGTGGGGGCGGAGGTAAGCCTCACTGCCCAGTTTTCCCTATTATTTCAGCTATTTTCCCCACTCAATTTGGGGCAGGATAATGGAAAAAAATCCAGACCTCAAAGCCACAACATGGAGCTTTATATGCAGTTTAGTATATTTTCCATTTTTAAAAAACAATAGCAAATGACAGAGAAGCACGTAAAAAGATCTCTTCATTTATCCTCTCTTCCCTAAATTCACTGTGGTAGAATTTCTTTTAGAATTCTCCTGATCTCCAAGAGTAACTTCAGCAGAAGATTGGTGGAAACCTTGGAGAAATGGCATAAATGGCTGTTTCTCAAAGGTTCCTGGCCATCTTCCTCTGACATTATAGTGGGAGTTCAGAGCAGCTACGAAAGAAATTCCAGGTGACCATGTTCAAAATGTACAAGGGGAGTCAAATGGTCTTTATCACTTCAATTGCCGTTTCCCACTGTGAGGAGGAGATCTAAAAAAAGGGAATAAGAGGGGCAGAGAGAGAGTATGAGAATAGATTAGGGCTAACATAAAAAGGGAACCCAAATATCTTCTATAGAAAAAGTAAATAGTAAAAGGGTAGCCAAAGGGAGGGTGGGGCTGATTTGGGACCAAAAAAGGAGATATTCTTGTGGAGGCAGGGATGGCATCACTGAGGTAATAGATCTGTACTTTGCATCTGTCTTCACTAGAGAAGTGGATGCTGCCAATGTAGCAGTAAAAGAGGAGGCAGTAGAGAAATTGGATAGGATAAAAATAGATAAAGAGGAGGTACTTAAAAGACCGGCAGTCCTCAAAGTAGAAAAGCCACCTGGTCCGGTTGGAATGCATCCTCGGCTACTGAGGTAAACGTGGAAATTGCAGAGGCTCGGGCCACAGTCTTCCAATCCTCCTTGGATAGGGGGGTGGTGCCAGAGGGTTGGAGGATTGCAAATCCTCTATTTAAAAAAACAGGAGGGATAAACCCTGCAAATACAAGCCAGTCAGCCTAACGTCGATGGTGGGGAAACCTTTAGAGACAGTAATCTGGGACAAAATTAATTGGCATTTGGAAAAGTATGAGCTAATAAATGAAAGTCAGCTCAGATTTGTTAAAGGCAAATCATACTTGACTAACTTAGAGTTCTTTGATGAAGTAACAGAGATAGTTAATGAGTGTAATGCAGTTAATGTGTATATGGACTTTCAAAAGGAATTTAACAAAGTACCACTTGTTAGCAAAATAGGATTAAAGGGACAATGACAGCATTTATACAAAATTGGCTAAGGGACAAAAAGCAGAGAGTAGTGGTGAATGGCTGTTTTTCAGACTGGAGGGAAATATACAGACAGAGGTTTTCTCCAGGTGCCGGTATTAGGACCACTACTCTTTTTGATGTATGTTAATGACCTGAACATGGGTTGACAGGGCATAATTTCAATGTTTCCAGATGAAACGAAACTCGGAAATATAATAAACAATGGGGAGGATAGTAATAGACTTCAGGAGGTCATACACTGGTGAAATGGGCAGAGAAATGGCAAATTAAATTTAACGCAGAGAGGTGTCAAATGGTACATTTTGGTAGGAAGAAGGAGGAGGCGATATGAAATAAACGGTACAATTTTAAAGGAGGTGTAGGAAGAGAGAGACCTGGGGATGAATGTTCACAAATCTCTGAAGGTGGCAGGACAAGTTGAGAAGGCTGTTACAAAAGCATATGGGAGCCTTGGCTTTATTAATAGAGGAATAGAGTGGAAAAGCAAGGAGGTTATGCTAAACATTTATGAAACACTGGTTAGGCCTCAGCTGGAGTACTGTGTTCAAATCCGGGCACCACAGTTTAGGAAGAATGTCAAGGGCAAGTACAGGGTGCAGAAGTGATTTACTAGAATAATACCACAGATGAGGAGCTTCAGTTATGTGGAGGGACTGGAGAAGCTGTGGTTGTTCTCCTTAGAGCAGAGGTTAAGAGAAGATTTGATAGAGGTGTTCAAAATCATGAATGGTTTGATAGAGTAAATAAGGAGAAACTGTTTCCCATGGCAGAAGGGTTGGCAACCAGAGGACACAGACTTGAGGTGAATGGCAAAAGAACCAGAAACATTTATTTACATAGCGAATTGTTAGGATCTGGAATACACTGTCTGAAAGGGTGGTGGAAGCAGATTTAATAGTAACATTCAAAAGAGGATTGGATAAATACTTGAAGGGAAAAAAATTTCATGGCTATGGGGAAAGAGCAGGAGAGTGTAATTAATTGGATAGCTCTATCAAAGAGCCGGCACAGGCACGATGGGCCTAATGGGCTCCTTCTGTGCTGCAAGAGGCAGTTCCACGCTAAATGTTCAATTCCAGCATTAAAGTAATCATGGGTCTTTACTCGCGCTCCATTTTCATGGGAACATTGAAACGGAAAGGAATCTCTCACTCCATCTCACTCCACCTTCACAGGTGGGAACTTCGAGTTTTGATGAAGGGTCACACCCAAAACCTGAAGTTATATTTCTCTTTCGGTTGCTGACCAACCTTTGTACTGGTTTCTTTACACAAACAAACAAAACAGTATTCCTTTCAAATTGATCACTGCAATATGGCATGAAGTGAACCAACTCTAATTAACTTGCATTTTCGGATATCTATTATATACTGATAATTTTCTCAATCAGAATCCATAATTAATTATAAATGTATAGTAATGATAACCCCTTTCAAATAGCATAAACGTCACACAGCAACATCAGCAGATGGCAATCTTAGAGCCCAGAAGACAGTGAAATACTGCTGATTGAAAAACTGTAAAGCATTCTGCACCAAGTGTAAATGTCAGATTTAATAGTAAAATCATAAAGTCACCAATGCACAAAGTATTTAGTGATGAAGTAATAGTTTAACCTTTAGTTTTTGAATGCCATCCAAGGACTCACTTTTCTTACGCAATTTAGAATGCATTTTTGCATGTTTCTATTCAATGAAAGCCTTGGACACACTCCCAGTTAGTCAGAATTTCCATAAAAGGAGTCATTCCTATCTTCTACTTCAAAACATTGCACTATATTTACTTACCACTTGCAAGATACTGGAGACATTTTCCCACTTTGCTTCTACAATATTATCCCCACCATCCACCATCCCTTTGTAACCCTGCAAGAGAGCGAAAAACAAATTATTGTAATTGAATTAATCTAAGCAGTTTCTGATGTCATATGGAAAGCATTCTGGAACACTTTTTAACAATGCCAAAACAAACATAACCTTACCCTGTGACTGTTATTTGCAAACAGTAAGCACAGGATCCATAGTTGCTGCATTAGAAATTGGCTTTCATTTGCTGTATTTATCTATCCTTCAGCCAACTTCCTTCCTGCCACACAGCCTCTGTCTGCCAGCTGTCAATAATCTGGGTTTACAGACTTTCAACGAGGGACCCTCATTCACATAAACATTTAAAAAATCAAAGATAGGAAATCACAATAATTTCTTTGTAATGCATTGCTGTCGCCTTTGTGATCCTGCAGTTGCCAAGAAGGTCTGCAAGTTACCTGCTCCCAGGGTTCCACCAATGGTGCACAGAATCATTTGTTTATAGAAACATAGAAGATAGGAGCAGGACCAGTTCCAGGGAGCAGCGGCAGCAGAGAGGAGGTGAGCCCGGTATGAAAACCAAATCAACAGCAGAGGAGAGAGGTAAAAAGTAATCAGAGTGTGACGTCACCAGGGAGCAGGTAAGTGATTGGTTGGTGAGTATTTCTCTCTTTTCAATACAAGCTTGACTTCTGTGGTGTTAAATTTCTAGGGTCTCTGGTGTAGTGGGGACAGTTGGTAAATAAAGCGCCCTAGAGTATACCTGTAACTGGGGTATTGAATACATTTTTTAATTAATTAAAGGAGTAAGTCATGGCAGGAGAGTTCAGACCCGTGTTCTGCTCCTCTTGCTCCATGTGGGAAATCAGGGACGCTGCCAGTGTCCCTGACGACCATGTGTGCGGGAAATGCATCCAGCTGCAGTTACTTGTAGACCGCATTGCGGCGCTCGAGCTGCGGGTGGATGAATTTTGGAGCATGCGCGATGCTGAGAGGGTCGTGGATAGCACGTTTAGCGAGTTGTTCACGCCTCAGGGTAGGGCTGCACAGGGGGTGACCATCAGGCGGAGCAACAGAGGCAGGCAGAAAGTGCAGGGAACCCCTGCGGACATCCCCCTTTCAAACAAGTATACCAAGTTGGATACTGTTGAGGGGGATGACTCACCAGGGGAAGGCAGCAGCGGCCAGCTTCCTGGCACCAGGGACGCTTCTGCTGCTCAGAAAGGGAGGAAAAAGAGTGGGAGAGCAATAGTGGTAGGGGATTCTATCGTAAGGGGAACAGATAGGCGTTTCTGTGGCCGCAAACGTGACTCCAGGATGGTTTGTTGCCTCCCTGGGGCCAGGGTCTGGGATGTCACTGAGCGGCTACAGGGCATTCTTAAAGGGGGAGGGTGAGCAGGCAGAGGTCGTGGTCCACATTGGGACCAACGACATAGGAAGGAAGGGGGATGAGGTCCTGCATCAAGAATTTAGGGAGCTAGGTAACAGATTAAAGAGCAGGACCTCGAAGGTTGTAATCTCTGGATTACTCCCAGTGCCACGTGCTAGTAAGTATAGGAATGGGAGGATAGAGCAGATGAATGCGTGGCTAAAGAGTTGGTGTAGGGGGGAGGGTTTTACTTTCCTGGATCACTGGGCCTGCTTCTGGGAAAGGTGGGACTTGTACAGGTCGGACGGGTTGCACCTGAACCAGATATCCTTGCGGGGAGGTTTGCTAGCACTGTTGGGGGGGGTTTAAACTAACTTGGCAGGGGGATGGGATACAGAGGGGAGCTGAAATAGGGGGTGATGTGCTGCCAATTATAGAGAAAAAAACAAGTCAGCTTGGTAGACAGGGCAAATATATAAGGGCAAGGCTGGATGGCATCTATTTTAATGCAAGGAGTCTTGCAAATAAGGTGGATGAACTGAAGGTGTTGATAAACACATGGGAGTATGATATTGTTGCTATCACAGAGACATGGTTGAGGGAGGGGCAAGACTGGCAGCTCAATATTCCGGGGTACAGAATCTTCAGGCGAGACAGAGGGGGAGGTATAAGAGGAGGGGGTGTCGCAATATTAATTAAGGAGTCAATTACTGCAGTAAGGAGGGATGATATATTAGCAGGGTCCTCGAATGAGGCCATATGGGTGGAGCTTAAAAACAAAAAGGGGGCAAGCACTTCGCTGGGAGTGTACTATAGGCCTCCAAACAGTCAGGGGGAGATAGAGGGACAGATATGTAGGCAAATCTCAGAGAAATGTGCAAATAATAGGGTAATAATAATGGGGGATTTCAACTTTCCCAATATTAACTGGGATAGTCAGAGTGTGAAAGGCTCAGAGGGTGTAGAATTCTTAAAGTGCATCCAGGAGAGCTTTTTGAGCCAGCATGTAGAAAGTCCTACAAGAGAGGGGGCGGTACTGGACCTAATTCTAGGGAATGTGGCCAGCCAAGTGGAAAAAGTGCTAGTAGGTGAGCACTTTGGTGATAGTGACCATAATATGGTAAGATTTAAGGTGGTCATGGAAAAGGACAGGGATGGGCCGGAAATAAAGGTTCTAAATTGGGGGAAGGCCGATTTTAATAGGATAAGGCAGGACCTGGCCAAAATGGACTGGGATCAGCTACTTGTAGGAAAATCCGCATCAGAGCAATGGGAGGCTTTCAGAAGGGAGATTGAGATCATACAATGGCAACATGTTCCCGTAAAGGTCAAGAGTGGTTCCAAAAACCATAGGGAACCTTGGATGTCAGGGGATATACGAGAATGGATTAGGAAAAAAAGGAGGGCTTTTGGTAGATACAAAAGGCTAAAGACGGAGGAAGCCCTAGAGGAGTACAAAAAGTGCAGGGGGATACTTAAAAAAGAAATTAGGAGATCAAGGAGGGGCCATGAAATAACACTGGCGAGCAAAATAAAGGAAAATCCTAAGATGTTTTATAAGTATATTAAGGGTAAGAGGATAACTAGGGAAAAAATAGGGCCCATTAGGGACAAAAGTGGCAAACTATGTGTGGAGCCGGAAGATGTAGGTGGGGTTCTAAATGAATTTTTTTGCATCTGTTTTCACTATGGAGAAGGACGATGTAGACATAGAAATAGGGCAGGGGGACTGTGATATGCTCGAACATATTAACATCGAGAGGGAGGAGGTATTGGCGGTTTTAGCTGGCCTAAAAATGGATAAATCCCCAGGCCCGGATGAAATGTATCCCAGGCTGCTGTGTGAGGCAAAGGAAGAGATTGCGGGGGCTCTAACACATATATTCAGGACCTCTCTGGCCACAGGGGATGTGCCAGAGGACTGGAGAACCGCTAATGTAGTACCATTATTCAAGAAGGGTAGTAGGGAAAAACCGGGGAACTACAGGCCAGTGAGCCTAACATCAGTGGTAGGAAAATTATTGGAAAAAATTCTGAGGGACAAAATTTGTCTCCACTTGGAGAGGCAAGGATTAATCAGGGATAGTCAACATGGCTTTGTCAAGGGAAGATCATGTCTGACTAATTTGATTGAATTTTTTGAGGGGGTGACTAGGTGTGTGGATGAGGGTAATGCAGTGGATGTGGTATACATGGATTTCAGTAAGGCCTTCGATAAAGTCCCGCACAGGAGACTGGTCAAGAAGGTAAGAGCCCATGGAATCCAGGGTGCCTTGGCACATTGGATACAAAACTGACTTAGTGGCAGAAGGCAGACGGTGATGGTCGAAGGTTGTTTTTGTGACTGGAAGCCTGTGGCCAGTGGGGTACCACAGGGATCGGTGCTGGGTCCCTTGCTGTTTGTGGTCTACATTAATGACTTGGATATGAATGTAAAAGGTATGATCAGTAAGTTCGCGGATGATACAAAAATTGGTAGGGTGGTAAATAGCGAGGAGGGTAGCCTCAGTCTGCAGGACGATATAGATGGGTTGGTCAGATGGGCGGAACAGTGGCAAATGGAATTTAACCCGGAAAAGTGCGAGGTGATGCACTTTGGGGGGACTAACAAGGCAAGGGAATACACAATGAATGGAAAGACCCTAGGCAAGACGGAGGGTCAGAGGGATCTGGGTGTGCAAGTACACAGATCCCTGAAGGCGGCGGAACAGGTGGATAAGGTGGTAAAAAAGGCATATGGGATACTTATATTCAATGCCTCGGCTAATGAAGGCAAGAGCAAGGAGGTTATGATGGAGCTGTATAAAACACTGGTTAGGCCACAGCTGGAATACTGTGTGCAGTTCTGGTCGCCACACTACAGGAAGGATGTGATCGCGTTAGAGAGGGTGCAGAGGAGGTTCACCAGGATGTTACCAGGGCTGGAGCGCTTCAGCTATGAAGAGAGACTGGGCAGATTGGGTTTGTTTTCCTTGGAGCAGAGGAGGCTGAGGGGGGACATGATTGAGGTGTACAAAATTATGAGGGGCATAGATAGGGTGGATGCTGAGGAGCTTTTTCCCTTAGTAGAGGGGTCAATAACTAGGGGGCATAGATTCAAGGTAAAGGGCGGGAGGTTTAGAGGGGATTTGAGAAAGAACTTTTTCCACCCAGAGGGTGGTTGGAGTCTGGAACTCACTGCCTGAAAGGTTTGTGGAGGCAAAAACCCTCACAACATTTAAGAAGCATTTGGATGAGCACTTGAAATGCCATAGCATACAAGGCTACAGACCAAATGCTGGAATATGGGATTAGATTAGACAGGGCTTGATGGCCGGCGCGGACACGATGGGCCGAAGTGAGGATATAGAATGCAAAAAAATGGTAACAACTCGCTCTGCATGGCCAAGGACCCTGCCAATCTAAAATGGAGGACCCTGTTAGCCTAAAATGGTGGTGCAATGTCGACATCGCTGAGTCACTTGCATATTGTGAGAGATGATCATGTTAATTCAAGAAACTGAAGGCAGCAGGAAGTAAAATGCTAATATGGCTGGCACCCACGATGTCACACCTTGCTGGTAGAACAATGTAGGGTGGAGTGCAAAGGATATACTGACAATAGGCGATCCGAAAACACATTACCATGCATTACCATAATGATTAGGTGATCGTGAAACCATTACCTGCATATTTTCTATATTATAAACCATTCAGTGAACTGTGACTTCTTTATTTCAAACTGCCAGGCCAGGAAATCACTTTAAAATGTGTACGTGCCCAGCTCAGGATTGGTGCAGACTGTAAGATGTGTTAATGTCTTCTCAAAAGCAAGTATAATAATGTGGTACTCTGTATGAAAGATTACTTGCTCTGGTGGAACCTGTCGAGACTCTGCTGGAGTCAGAACTGTGCTGTATCAGAGTAAGTCTCCCGGGACAACAGAATAAAACAACTGTTGAACTCAACCAGTATTCGACTCAGTGTTTGTACTGAACCAGATTGAGGGCAAAAGAATCCGTTTCAACATTTGGTGTCAGAAGTGGGATCTCAACGGACGATCACCGAGAATTCGCGAAATTAAGAGCCGAACTAGTTTTGGACGCGAGAGGAGGAAATGGGCCCCCGGAGCGAGTATGTTTAAATTTACCACTTCGGTTTTCCTCTGATCCGTAAGTCCGATAAAAGTTTTGCCACTCGCTAATTCTTGTGTGGTGTCCCGACGAGATCTGGGTCAATCTGGCGAATACTGTGTAAATTTAGGAAATAAGTATCCAAGTCGGGTAAAGCGCCGGCCTCGTATTTCACTTGGCCCGCTCAGGCTCCGATTGGACTAAAAAGTAGATAAGTGATTTTAAAGAAAGAGAAAAGGAATACTTGAAAGAAAGTAAAAAGAGAGAGTCGGGGACTCTAGAGCTATAGCAGCTTGTACTCGGGGAGTGCAAGATAAGGGTCGTACGATTAGAATAATTAGGCTAAGAATACCTGTACCAGGTGGTGACAGAGGCTAAATTTACGATTTGAATAATTAGGCTAAGAATACCTGTACCAGGTGGTGACAGAGGCTAAGAATACCTGTACCAGGCGGTGACAGAGGCTAAAATTACTATTTGACTATAGACGACTCACTGTGTTTTTGTTAAGTCTAAGTGTTGTACTGTGTTTTTGTTAAGTCTAAGTATTGTAAGTATTGTAGTGTTGCGTTTCATTTTGTGTGCCGGTATCCGTGAAATATATGAGACACGTGTAAAACGTAACTCGAATCCTGAAAAGGAACCCTTAGTGTAAAAGAACCATGGGTAATTACCTAGACACAACAAGTGACGAGGGCAGTGCCCTACAAACATTATGTGACAAATACCCGGACAAAGCCAAACAATTGAGACAACTCTCAGGGGGTTTAAATAAAAAGTTAGGCAGCGAACAATGGCCTCTAGGGGGTCCCAAAAGCTTAGAAACGGTTAAACAAGCTCAAGAAGTGATTTGGAAAAAGAACATGGGAAGCAAGACTAAAAAACTAATTGGACTCTGGCGACAGTACTGCCAAGAAATTAAAGACAGTTCCCTATTAGCCAGCTGGCAAGAGAATGCTGTTAAGTTAGGAATAAAGTTAACCGAAGGAGGAAATCCTAAACCCATTGAAATACTTAAGAAAGAATGTTCACATGAGAAAAGGTCAAAATCTGAAATGGCGCCAGATAAAAAGGATAAAAATGAACTACGTAGTTCAATGGTTGGCCTTAGGTTGACCGAGGGAGACGGAACAGATGAGGACTTAAACAATTGGACAATTAGAACTCCTACCGCGCCACCTCCTCAGCCACCCCAATATAATAACATTTATCCCGACCAACCTATTGCAAATCAGACTGGCTTGATCCCTATTACGTCCGTTACCAGTCCACCGACACCCTCCCTTACTGTCCCAAGTCACTCCCCAATCACGCCGACTTCTGATGTTTATGTAGACCCTGTTGCTTGTCGAACCCGATCGAAAGATCCAACAAATCCCAAGAAAGACGTGAAACCGGGGAATACCCCTAGTCTGAATTGGCAGAAGAAGAAACGTAGACCCAATTAGTACAACATAAACCAGCAAAAGCAGATGACACTGACTCATGTAGTGACCTTACTGATTCTGAAGACAACCTTTCACCCTTAAAACAGTTCCGACTCAGAACCCGAAATTAGCCTTACTAAACCAAAACGAACGCCCAGAAAACTGCCGGTAAGAACAATGCCAAACCCGAATGCAGCGGCTGCCGCAGCCAACCCCACCATAGATGTATTTTTCCCTTGGAAACCTAATGAGATAATGGCTATCCTAACCGGTATGCCAGACAGGAAAAAGGCGCCGGCTAGGTTTGTGGACTTTCTTCGAACCACGATACAGGTGTACAATGCAGACTCCCGAGATCTATGGGCTTTGATTCAACAAGTTTTAACTCCTTCCGAACACACTAGATTCTTGGAACATCTGACTCACCCCAATCATGCCGCTTTAGAGACCGCCCACGTCCTCACAGCCGACAGGGAGCGACACATGCTTGCAGCACTCAATGCTACACTCCAAAAACCTATCAATATATCTAATGTCCTAGATACTAAGCCAAAGAAAGATGAGGGACCTGAGGAATTTTTGGAGAGATTCTGTGAGGTTTATCAGGGACAGTCAGGGGACACCAATTATCAAGGAGGAGCCAATTCACCCCAATTCTGCGCCATTCTGATGAACTGTCTTCCGGCTGCTGTGGCGACAGCCATTAAAACCAATAATATGAACTGGGCAGAAAACAGCCCGACTCAAATGACTAGAGCTGCGAAATATTACTGGAAAGAAAGTAAGAGTGCAGAAAGTCAACCCCACGTTAAGGTCAAGGCGGAATATGTAATGAAGCGAGAGGACGTGCCCATACAGCCAAAAGTAGGGCCAGACCTAACCGGATATCAAATGGAACCCCAGTATTGTGTTCCAGGATGGGTAGACTCCCAAAACTATGGGTATTACAATCACCCAACTGGACCCGACGCTGCTGCTTATGGCCGGCCATATGCGCCCCCACAACAAAATTATGGGGGAGGAGGAAGGGGCAGAGGACAAGGACAAGGTCTATGCTTCAATTGTGGTCAGCCTGGCCACTGGAGTAAGGAGTGTCCGGCCAGACAACAAGGAAGGGGAGGTCAGACCCGAGGAAATAGAGGCGGTTGGCAAGGAGGTCGAGGAAGGGGAACATACACTGATTTCTCCCAAACCAATCTGTTTCCACATGTTACAACCAGATCGAGAACCCCTATTAATGCTTCAGATTCGAGATCAATGGTATCCCTTTTTGGTCGATACAGGGGCCGCTATGTCATCTGTTCAATCAGACCTTAATCTCCCCAAATTGAAAGAAACTCAAAGCTTATCCGGCTTTCAAGGACAAGTATCTCAGTATGCGATGACGGAAGCAGTCGGAGTAACATACAAAAAGGAATCCGTGATTATGTATACAGATGGCAGTTCTTCAATTGATGAGAAGGGAAAACGAATTTCTGGTTATGCAATTGTGAATCAGGAAGGTGTCACCTTAGAATCAGCAGCCTTTGAATCCCTTTTTTCTGAGAACTGTTTGCACTCATACGAGCTTGTACTTTGGGAGAAGGATTACGAATTAATGTACATACAGACTCTAGATATGCCTTTGGAGTAGTTCACGACTTTGGGCAATTGTGGAAAAATAGAGGATTTCTAACCTCTTTGGGCAGTCCGATCTCACACCGTCAGTTAGTTTCAGACCTCTTGCAAGCCCTTTTACTCCCCAAACAGATAGCTGTGATTAAATGCTCTGCCCATACCACTGGCCAAAACCCAGTAGATATAGGAAACCGCCGCGCTGATGAGGCAGCCAAAATTGCTTCTAGGAGTCACCAAATGATTGTGCCCGAATTATGAGGCAGACTAAAAATTCCAAAAAGAATCAGTCTACCTCGGAAAAACTAATGCCAACCATCCAAGAGGTGATTAAGTTGCAGGAGGACGCTCCTGATAGTGATAAGCATTTGTGGAGAGAATTGGGATGTGTATATAACCCTTTATCAAAACTCTGGACTACTCCCGCGGAACAGACTTGCATGTCTGATGAGTTAGCTCTATGGGTTATTGAATGTGGATACTTTGCAACTCATTGTGGTGCCAGGGCAGTGGGTGATTTGCTATCAGTACAGTATATAGTAGATTTTACGAACAATCATTACCGGCACCCGGCTACCGACCATAGAGCACATATACCAGAAACGCTGTTTACGGAGGTCACGGTCCATCATCAAAGACCCTACCCACCCCAGCCACAGTCTGTTCACCCTCCTGCCATCTGGGAGACGCTACAGGTGCATTCGCACCCGTACGACCAGATTTAGGAACAGCTTCTTTCCCAGGGCTGTCATCCTACTGAACTCCACAGCCTGCACATCTGCCAATGCAATTTATAATGGTTATGTTTATGTTAATGTATTACAAGCCAAATGTATGTTGAATGTTTAAATGTCTTAATCTAAATGTACACTCTCGGGAGCCGCAAGCCTACATTTCGTTGTACTGCACTTGTGCACTAACAATGACAATAAAGTTGATTATTATTATTATACTTCCCCTTCTCCCAATCTATTGCCATTCAAATAATAATCTGCCTTCCTGTTTTTGCCACCAAAGTGGATAACCTCACATTTATCCATATTATAGTGCATTTGTCATGTTTCTGCCCAATCACCCAACCTGTCCAAATCGTACTGGAGTTTCACGACATCCTCCTCACAGCATACCCTCCCACCCAGCTTTGTGTCATCTGCAAATTTGGAGATATTACATCCAATTCCCTCGTCCAGATCATTAATATATATTGTGAACAGCTGGGGTCCTAGGACCGATCCTTGCGGTACCCCACTAGTCACTGCCTGCCACTTGGAAAACGACCCGTTTATTCCAACTCTTTGCTGTCTGACCACCAACCAGTTCTCTATCCAAGTCAATACCTTGCCCCCAATCCCATGTGCCTTAATTTTGTATGCTAATCTCTTATCTGGGGCCTTATAGAAAGCCTTCTGAAAGTCCAAATACACCACATCCACTGGTTCTCCCTTATCTATTTTACCAGTTACATCCTCAAAAAATTCCAGTAGATTAGTCAAGCATGATTTACCTTTTGTAAATCCAGGTTGACTTTGTCCGATCCTGTCACTGCTTTCCAAGTGCTCTGCTATTACATCTTTTATAATGGACTCTAGCATTTTTCCCACTACCGATGTCAGGCTTACCGGTCTATAATTCCACGCTTTTTCTCGACCACCTTTTTTGAATAGTGGGGTAACTTTAGCTACCCTCCAATCCATGGGTACTGTTCCAGAGTCTATCGAGTTCTGAAAGATGACCAGCAATGCATCTACTATTTCTAGGGCCACTTCCTTAAGTACCCTGGGATGTAGATTATCAGGCCCTGGGGATTTATCGGCCTTCAGTCCCATCAATTTTCCTAACACCATTTCCCTACAAATACTGATTGCTTTCAGTTCCTCCCTTTCATCAGACCCTATGTTCCCTGACATCACTGGGAGGTTATTTGTGTCCTCCTTTGTTCCATTTCTTTGTTCCCCATTATAAATTCCCCTGATTCTGACTGCAAGGGACCTACGCTTGACTTCACCAATCTTTTTCTCTTCACATATCTATAAAAGCTTTTAGTCAGTTTTTATGTTCCCTGCAAGCTTACTCTCATATTCTATTTTCCCTTTCTTAATTAATCCCTTTGTCCTCCTTTGTTGAATCCTAAACTGTTCCCAATCCTCAGGATTATTGCTTTTTCTGGCCAATTTATATGTCCTCTCCTTGGATCTTATGCTATCCCTAATTTCCCTTGTTAGCCACGGTTGAGTCACCTTTTTATTTTTATTTTTATGCCAAACTGGGATGAACAAATTCTGTAGCTCATCCATTTGGTCTTTGAATGTTTGCCATTGCCTATCCACCATCAACCCTTTGAGTGCCATTCCCCAATCAATCCTACCCAACTCGCTCCTCAGACCATCGTAGTTTCCTTTATTTAAATTGAGGACCCTAGTCTCTGAGTCAACTACTTCATTCTCCATCTTAATGAAGAATTCGATCATATTATGATCGCTCTGACCCAAGGGGCCTCGTACAACAAGATTGCTGATTAATCCTTTCTCGTTACATAATACCCAGCCTAAGATGGCCTGATCTCTGGTTGGTTCCTCGACATATTGGTCCAGGAAACCATCCCGTAAACACTCCAGGAATTCCTCCTCTTCAGTATTGTTACTAATTTGGTTGGCCCAATCTATATGTAGATTAAAGTCACCCATGATGACTGCTGTGCCCTTATTGCACGCTTCTTTAATTTCCCTTTTAATGCCATCCCCAACCTCCGCCTTACTGTTTGGAGGTCTATATACCACTCCCACTAACCTTTTTTTTCCCCCCCCTTAGTATTTCTCAATTCTACCCATTATGAAGCATGGGAACAGTCTGGCAATCACTCTTTCAGCACTGGGGAGAAACCGGGTCTTTCTTTCTCTGCCCATTGCTTCAGACAATATCACAACTAAAACAGAGAATGGGCCTATGCCCCATACATTGGTGTTCATTGAGATTCACTACCATGCCACCTGCACAAAAGGACAAGAAAACAAAACGGAGGCTGAAGTTTTTCTTTTTGAAGTTTCAAAAATGTTGCTTGCATCAAGAATAATGGTTTTTAAATTATTCTACCCATCAGTGGGAAAGAACTGAATTGGCATAAACTACTGAAATGAAACAACTGCTAAGTATCCTGGATTAAGGACTATGGCACGGAATTTGCGGTTGTAAGGACGGTGAAACCGTCAGCATCTGCCGTCATTACTCTGTGAAACGGACAGCAACTTCTGGCGTCCGCACATGCGCAGATAAACGCGGGAATCCAGAAGTTGCTGTTAGTGATTTCCCCACTCCTCCACAGTGCGCTGCTGCAGTCCTCACAGATGGAAATCTTACAATTCACTTGAATTGACGTGGACTTCCACTTTTTATGCTCTAATCTCGCTGTAAAAATCCCCGGAAAAGTTCATCCATGTTGAATGAAGTGTAACTGAGTATTTAGCGGCGTACTAAGTTATAAATTACTGTTGAACAACCTCTCTGGCCCTGAAAAACTAATTTTATATTTGTGAAATTTCCAATTTCTCCATAATGTTCCACATTCCCATAGCTTTTTATTTGTTTATGATATTTCAGCTTCAACCTTAATCCCATGTGTATGTCCCAATCTTTATTTTGCTCTCTGTAAAATGATTAAAAAGTGAAGGATAATCAGTGCTTTTTACTTCCTGGTTTACTGCCTGTGAGAATTCTGCAATGTGAGTGACTGCCTAGCCTGCTTGATGACATCACTGTTGCTGGACGCCGGAGATCCCCTATACATGGCGCCAGAATGAAATTAATGTCAGGAAAGATGAAATCCACTCCGCAGAGCTCATTAGATCTTTGTGGGGAAGCTTTCTTCAACAAGCGCTGTCACTTCGCCGCTGACCACACAATCCAGGGCTATGAAACAATTTGTGATCAAATTCCCTCCTACCTTTGACTCAGTAACACATGCAGCCCTGGGTATTGTCAGCAGTGGTATTTAAAAACAAGATTTTTTGTTCAGTATTAGAAAAGGCAGCTATGGTCTACTGGAAGGTACATTTTCATCCTCCTAGGGTATACAACATATACATCCAGGCAGGAGCTTGTTGCAAAAAAGGTATATGTTAAAACATTGTTTGAGCCGAGATTTGTTAATGATGTTGACTCTTGATTACAATAGGACTCCGAATAAAAGAATGTACTGTGTTCAGTTTGCTTTATAAGCAATATTTATTGTGTTATGAAAAGTTCAAAAAACAGTACCAGCCACTGCAATCATGCCATCAAGATGAATGCATCAGGTCCTAATTATTCAATGCATTTCAGGCCACCAGCAGTCTCTGGATTCATTTAAGAAGCTTCAAAGTACTAATCAGTATCAAGTCTGGCAGCAAGATAACTAAAAAATACTTCGGCTCTGAGAACTAGAGGTCCGCTTTATCAGAAGTGATGTAAATCTAAACAATTTACTTGAACTGCAAGTAAGCGCTCGGGAGGTTATATTTGGAACCAGTACTTCAAAAACAAATTTACTTTTAAATTAATTCTGAATTGAGACAAGGAATAGCCTGAGGGTTTGAAACATGTCTGAAGTAAAGCCAGTAAAGTTCTGCTTACACAGCAACCGAAAAATCGACATTCAATGTATCCATTAAAGGATACATCAAGACGCAACTGGCAAACAGCTTTGGTGGATACAGAGAAACCACATTTTGTCTGCTGTGAAGTATAGAGAGACAGCATAGTATTCACTTTCCTCCTTTCATTAAAGTGTCTTTTCATGCAGAAAATCTAAAGCGAATTGGTTAAACTCCTTTCGGGTGACAGTTAAATACCATAGCAACAGTGCACTACTTTGTTTCCACTGCCACACTCAGCTGTGCAGACAGTATTTCAGGCTTGATTTTCAACAGGCTTATAGCAGTATTTCTTCCTTTGGCTTTACTTCCTCTTAACATATTTAAATCAGGCTCCCACCGTGCAATTGGAAGCCCGATTTAAATTCAACTGCTGCTGCGCAGGTTTCATAGGAACATAGAAGATAGGAGCAGGAGTAGGCCATTCGGCCCCTCGAGCCTGCTCCGCCATTTAATGAGATCATGGCTGATCATCCAAACTCGGTACCCTGTCCCTGCTTTCTCCCCATATCCCTTGATCCCTTTAGCCTTAAGAGGTATATCTAACTCCTTCTTGAATATATTTAATGAATTGGCCTCAACTGCCTTTTGTGGTAGAGAATTCCACAGGTTCACCACTCTCTGGGTGAAGAAATTCCTCCTCATCTCTGTCCTAAATGGCTTACCCCTTATCCTTAGACTGTGACCCCTGGTTCTGGACTCCCCCGCCATCAGGAACATCCTTCCTGCATCTAGTCTGTCTAGTCCTGTTAGAATTTTATAAGTTTCAATGAGATCCCCTCTCATTCTTCTAAACTCCAGCAAGTATAAGCCCAATCGACCCAATCTCTCCTCATACGTCATTCCTGCCATCCCAGGTATCAGTCTGGTGAATCTCCACTGCACTCCCTCCATGGCAAGAATATCCTTCCTCAGATAAGGCAACCAAAACTGCACACAATACTCAAGGTGTAGTCTCACCAAGGCCCTGTACAACTGCAACAAGACATCCTTGTTCCTGTACTCAAATCCTCTCGCTACGAAGGCCATTTCCCTTCTTAACTGCCTGCTGCACCTGCATGCTTACCTTCAGCGACTGGTGCACAAGGACACCCAGGTCTCACTGCACTTCCCCCTCTCCCAATCTATTGCCGTTCAGATAATAATCTGCCTTCCTGTTTTTGCCACCAAAGTGGATAACCTCGCATTTATCCACATTATACTGCATCTGCCATACATCTGCCCAATCACCCCAACCTGTCCAAATCATACTGGAATTTCTTGGCATCCTCCTCACAGCACACACGCCCACCCAGCTTTGTGTCGTCTGTAAACTTGGAGATATTACATCTAGTTCCCTTATCTAGATCATTAATATATATTGTGAATAGCTGGGGTCCCAGCACCGATCCCTGCGGTACCCCACTAATCACTGCCTGCCACTCGGAAAAAGAGCCGTTTATTCCAACTCTTTGCTTCCTGTCTGCCAGCCAGTTCTCTATGCCAGTCAGTACCTTGCCTCCAATCCCATGTGCTTTAACTTTACACGCTAATCTCTTATGCGGGACCTTATCGAAAGCCTTCTGAAAGTCCAAATACACCACATCCACTGGTTCTCCCTTATCTATTCTACCAGTTACATCCTCAAAAAATTCCAGTAGATTAGTCAAGCACGATTTACCTTTTGTAAATCCATGTTGGCTTTGTCCGATCCTGTCACTGTTTTCCAAGTGCTCTGCTATTGCATCTTTTATAATGGACTCTAGCATTTTCCCCACTACCGGTGTCAGGCTTACCGGTCTATAATTCCCCGTTTTCTCTCTACCACCTTTTTTGAATAGTGGGGTAACTTTAGCTACCCTCCAATCCATGGGAACTGTTCCAAAATTCTATAGAATTTTGGAAGATGACCAGCAATGCATCTACTATTTCTAGGGCCACTTCCTTAAGTACCCTAGGATGTAGATTATCAGGCCCTGGGGATTTATCGGCCTTCAATCCCGTCAATTTCCTTAACACCATTTCCCTACAAATACTGATTTCATTCAATTCCTCCCTCTCATTAGACTCTATGTTCCCGACATCTCTGGGAGCTTATTTGTGTCCTCCTTTGTGAAGACAGAACCAAAGTAGGTATTTAATTGGTCTGCCATTTCTTTGTTCCCCGTTATAAATTCCCCTGATTCTGACTGCAAGGGACCTACGCTTGACTTCACCAATCTTTTTCTCTTCACATATTTACAGTCAGTTTTTATGTTCCCTGCAAGCTTACTCTCATACTCTATTTCCCCCCTCTTAATTAACCCCTTTGTCCTCCTTTGCTGAATCCTAAACTGCTCCCAATCCTCAGGTTTGCTGCTTTTTCTGGCCAACTTATATGTCCTCTCCTTGGATCTTATGCTATCCCTAATTTCCCTTGTTAGCCACGGTTGAGTCACCTTTTTTGTTTTATTTTTATGCCAAACAGGGATGAACAAGTTCTGTAGTTCATCCATGTGATCTTTAAATGTTTGTCATTGGCTATCCACCATCAACCCTTTAAGTAACATTCCCCAATCCATCCTACCCAACTCGCGCCTCATACCATCGTAATTTCCTTTATTTAAATTCAGGACCCTAGTCTCTGAGTCAACTACTTCACTCTCCATCTTAATGAAGAATTCTATCATATTATGATCGCTCCGCACCAAGGGGCCTCGCACAACAAGATTGCTAATTAATCCTCTCATTACATATTACCCAGTCTAAGACGGCCTGATCTCTAGTTGGTTCCTCGACATACTGGTCCAGGAAACCATTCCGTATACACTCTAGGAATTTCTCCTCCACAGTATTGTTACTAATACCAATCTATATTTAGATTAAAGTCACCCATGATAACTGCTGTGCCCTTATTGCACGCATCTCTGATTTCCCATTTAATGCCATCCCCAACCTCAGCATTACTATTTGGGGGTCTGTTTACAACTACCACTAACATTTTCTGCCCCTTGGTATTTCTCAGCTCTACCCATACAGATTCTACATCATCAGAGCTAATATCCTTCCTTACTATTGTGTTAATCTCCTCTTTAACCAGCAATGCTACACCACCTCCTTTTCCTTTTTGCCTCTTTCCTGAATATTGAATACCCCTGGATGTTGAATTCCCAGCCTTGGTCACTCTGGAGCCAGGTTTCCGTAATCCCAATCATATCATATCCATTTACATCTATTTGCGCAGCTAATTCATCCACCTTATTACGAATGCTCCTCGCATTAAGACACAAAGCCTTCAGGCTTGTTTTTTTAACACTTGATATACCTATCAATTCATCCAATGAAAAGCGACGAGTTAAGAAGGTAACTATAGGTTTTTATTGGCTAAATAACAGAGCCCACCCTCGTGGGTGATCGGATACAACAAGGAGGAATGCCAGCCAGTCGACTACCTTTATACCTGGGCAGGTAGGTGGAGTCATGGGTGGAGTCAGCAGTGGTCAGCCCAGGTATAACAGCGTGACAAGAGGCGACCTCGTATAGTGATACAACAGTGTGAACAGTGCTAACCATAGAGTAATGATATAACAGTGATAACTATAGTGTAACGATAGTGAACGATAAAAGTGGTTTACCACATTCACCCCTTGTTTAGATTTGAGTCCGGCGGGGTGAAGTGTACTACCAGTTCTGGTATGTCAGTCTGTCCGGAGGCCTCGTAAGCCTTTCTGATCATCGCAGCGGCGGTGTTGCATTATCCGGTGTTAATGCTGGTGTCTGCGTGGTCGGCAAAGGCTCGTGGGGTTCCGGCATGCCGTCTACCTGGGCTGGAATTGGGGGGGTGGTGAAGGTGGTGTCTCCGGAGTGCCCGAGGGTGCGAGGTCTCGTAAGGAGACTGTGTCCTCCCGCCCGTCTGGGTATGCCACATAGGCGTACTGGGGGTTGGCGTGCAGGAGGTCCACCCTCTCGACCAGGGGGTCCGTTTTATGGGCCCTCACGTGCTTTCGCAGCAAGACGGGCCCCGGAGAGGTCAGCCAGGTTGGTAGCGTGGTTCCCGTAGTTGACTTCCTGGGGAAAACAAACATTCGTTCATGGGGGGTGGCGTTAATGGCAGTGCAAAGTAGTGATCGGATGGAATGCAGCGCTGCCGGGAGGGCTTCCTGCCAGCGGGAGGTTGGGAGGCCCTTAGACTTTAAGGCTAAGAGGACGGCCTTCCATACCGTCGCGTTCTCTCTTTCCACCTGGCCGTTCCCTCGGGGGTTGTAGCTGGTGGTCCTGCTTGCAGCAATACCTCTCGCTAGTAGGAACTGACGGAGTTCCTCGCTCATGAAGGAGGAGCCCCGGTCACTATGTATATAGTTTGGGAACCCGAACAAGGCGAAGAGGTCGTTCAGGCATTTAATGACCGTGGTACTGGTCATGTCTGGGCAGGGGAAGGCAAAGGGGAAACGGGAGTACTCATCAACAATGTTGAGGAAGTACACATTACGGTCAGAGGACGGGAGGGGCCCCTTAAAGTCGATGCTCAGGCGCTCGAAGGGGCGGGTGGCCTTGATCAGGCTTGCTCTGTCCGGCCTAAAGAAGTGCGGTTTGCACTCGGCACAGGTCTGGCAGTTCCTGGTCATGGTCCTGACCTCCTCGATGGAGTAGGGCAGGTTGCAGGCCTTAATGAAGTGGTAAAGTCTGGTGACCCCGGGGTGGCAGAGGTCGTTGTGGAGGGTCTGAAGTCTATCACGTTGCGTGCTGGCGCATGTAATTCGTGACAGAGCATCGGGGGGTTCGTTCAGCTTACCTGGCCGGTACAAGATATCATAATCATAGGTGGAGAGCTCGATTCTCCACCTCAAGATCTTGTCATTCTTGATTTTGCCCCTCAGCTTGTTATTAAACATAAAAGCGACCGAACGTTGGTCGGTGAGGAGGGTAAATCGTTTGCCTGCCAGGTAATGCCTCCAGCGTCGTACCGCCTCCACAATCGCCTGGGCCTCCTTCTCGACCGACGAGTGTCGGATCTCAGGGCCCTGTAGGGTCCTTGAGAAGGCGGCCACCGGTCTCCTCTCCTGGTTAAGGGTGGCGGCTAGGGCGAAGTCGGATGCATCGCTCTCGACTTGGAAGGGGATGGACTCATCCACTGCGTGCATTGTGGCCTTGGCAATGTCTCCCTTAATGAGGGAGAAGGCTGCACATGCTTCCTCCGTAAGGGGGAAGGATGTGGACTTCATGAGGGGTCTGGCTTTGTCCGCATAATTGGGCACCCATTGGGCATAGTAGGCGAAGAGCCCAAGGGTTCTCTTCAGTGCCTTTGGACAGTGGGGGAGGGGTAGCTCCATGAGGGGGCGCATTCTTTCGGGGTCGGGGCCGATGACTCCGTTCTCTACTACACAGCCGAGAAACCTGGTCGTACGGGTGCGAATGCATCTGTAGCGTCTCCCAGGTGGCAGGAGGGCGAACAGACTGTGGCTGGGGTGGGTAGGGTCTTTGATGATGGACCGTGACCTCCGTAAACAGTGTTTCTGGTATATGTGCTCTATGGTCGGTAGCCGGGTGCCGGTAATGCGTTGGGCAGTTTTGACTACCTGCTGCAGGGCTTTCCGGTCATAGTAGCTACAGCTGCCATACCATACTATGATACAGTTTGTCAGGATGCTCTCTATTGTGCAGCGGTCTGGCCTATGTGCAACTCCAGTCCTACATCGACGTGGTCGACGCTTAACTGCCCTCTGAAGTGGCCAAGCAACTCACTCAGTTGTATCAAACCAGTACAATGATTAACAAGACCTTCACCACATGGACTGCCGCGGTTCAAACAGGTCCACCACCACATTCTCGGGGCTTATTTTTTGTCCTAACTACTGAATTTTCACAAGGCATTGATTAGACATTGGCAGGAATAGTATGTGCAGTTCTGGATACCACATTATATGAAAGATATTAGAAGCATGAAAAGGGTATCTTGAAGATTCATTATTACAAGAGCTGTGTAAAAAAAAAACTTATTTCACTGAAACAAAAAAAAGTTAAGGATGGAATATAAGAGAGGTTTTCACAGGGCAAATAGTGATGCATTGTTTCCACTAGTTGGCAAATCATTAACCAGGAGAAGTAGACTCAGTTATCATTGGAACAATGAAATGGAGAAATTAGAAGATTCGCATACAAGATGCAACACAGCTATACAAATCTGTCATTTGCATAGATTTCTACCTCATTTATGCACCTTTGATTCAGAGTAATAATTAAACCAGCTTCCGTAAAGTAATGTACTGAGCTGTCCAAGATTCAAAACTCAAAAACCCAAAGAACAACAACATTTGACAAAACTCAACTCTCTTGCAACAAATGTTATGCCAGAAAGACTCTGTGTAGTGCACTATAGCAACCTCGGTTCGTCACATAAATCAGTACACTGGACAGATTCATTGCAGTCTCCTTGAGTCTGCATGACCTTCAAGCTACGTAGCAGGAGCTGATTCAATAGCTTCTGCCGATGAGAACACATAGCCCAAAGAGAAGATTAAATGAAAAAGAGGGATTCACACAGAATGATATTTCTTATAACGTGGGCATCGCACATACTACTCCTGATAATGTCTAATCAAAGTCTTGTGGAAATGACAAAAATGAAGCCCTGAGAATGTGTTCTTGCCCGTGGCTGCAGTGTGTACCATCTACAAGATGTACTGCAGCAACTCACCGAGGCTTCTTCGACACACCTCCCAAACCCATGACCTCTACCAACTAGAAGGACAAGGCAGCAAGTGCATGGGAACATCATCACCTGCAAGTTCACCTCCAAGTCACACACCATCCTGACTTGGAAATAGATCGCCATTCCTTCATCGTCGCTGGGTCAAAATCCTGGAACTCCCTTCCTAATAGCACTGTGGGAGTACCTTCACCACACAGACTGCAGTGGTTTGAGGAGGTGGCTCACCACCACCTTCTCAAGGGCAATTAGGGATGGGCAATAAATGCTGGCCTTCCAGCGATGCCCACATCCCAGGAATGAGTAAAAAAGATAGCAGAGGCACAATTCCAAATATTTAATAATTTTTAGAAAAAGATGACTGGTGGATAGCTAACACTGTACCTTTAGGAAGGGAGATAGAACATGCCCAGGGAACTATAGACCAATCAGCTTAACATCGGTAGTAGGAAAAATAATGAAATCCCTACTAAAAAGTGAAAATAGAAAAGCATCTAGAAATCAAAAATATAATAACAAAAGTCAACATGTATTTCAAAAGGCAAAGACTTGCTTGAGCAACCCCATTGAAATCTGTGAAGAGGTAACAAGAGAGAGTAGACAAGGGTAATGTAGTAGATGTAATATATCTAGATGTCCAAAAGGCCTCTGTTAAGGTACCGCATAACAGATTAATGAATAAGGTCAGAGCATGCAGAGTCAGGGGATAAGGAGCAGAATGGATAGCTAGCTGGCTACAGGACAGAAAGCAGAGTAGGGGTAAAAGGTAGCTATTCAGAGTGGCAGAAGGTGGGAAGTGTGGTCCCACAAGATCAGTACTGCGAACACTGCTGTTCACAATTTATATTAATGATTTAGACTTGAATCAAAAACACAATTTCTAAATTTGCGGACGACATCAAATTGAGAGAGATGGTCAACACTGAGGTGACTGCAACAAATTACAAGAATAGATTAATAAACTTGCATAATGGGCATATAATTGGCAAATTAATTTCAACACATAATTGTGAGGTGTTACATTTTGGTAAAAAAAAAGGTCACATATTACTTGGAATATAAGAATCTAAATGAGGTAGAGGAGCAAAGGAATCTGGCAGTACAAATACACAAATCACTAAAGGTTGTGATGCAGGTTAATAAGGTCATAAGAAAAGCAATTTATTTCTAGGAGGGATAGAATTGAAAAGTAGAGAAGATATGCTAAACGTATATCAAACCTTGGTTAGACCACACTTGAGTGTACTGTATACAGTTCTGGTCACCATATTATAAAAAGGATATAGGAGGCACTGGAGAGGGAGCAAAAGAGATTTACAAGGATAATACCAGAACTGCAAAGTTATACCTATCAGGAAAGGATGAACAGGCTGGGTCTCTTTTCTCTTGAAAAGAGAAGACTGGTGGGGGGTTTGACTTAATAGAGGTCTTCAAAATTAGGAAAGATTTTGATAGAGTAGATACAGAGTGTGTTTCCCATGTGGGGAAGAGCAAAACTAGAGGCCATCAATATAAGATAGTCACCAAGAAATCAAAAAAAGAGAATTCAGAAGAAACTTCTTTACCCAGAGAGAGTAGTGAGAATGTGGAACTCGATACCACAGGGATTAGTTGAGGCGAATAGTATAGATGCATTTAGGGGAAGTTAGATAAGCAAGAGGGAAATAGAGGGTTATGCTGATAGAGTAACATAGAAGATAGGCGCAGAGTAGGCCATTCGGACCCTCGAGCCTGTTCCGCCATTCAATGAGATCATGGCTGATCATCCAAATTCAGTACCCTGTCCCTGCTTTCTCCCCATATCCCTTTAGCCTTAAGAAATATATCTAACTCCTTCTTGAATATATTTAATGAATTGGCCTCACCTGCCTTTTGTGGTAGAGAATTCCACAGGTTCACCACTCTCTGGGCGAAAAAATTCCTCCTCATCTCTGTCCTAAATGGCTTACCCCTTATCCTTAGACTGTGACCCCTGGTTCTGGACTCACCCGCCATCGGGAATATCCTTCCTGCATCTAGTCTGTCTAGTCCTGTTAGAATTTTATAAGTTTCAATGAGATCCCCTCTCATTCTTCTGAACTCCAGCGAATATAAGCCCAATCGACCCAATCTCTCCTCATATGTCATTCCTGCCATCCCAGGTATCAGCCTGGTGAATCTTCGCTGCACTCCCTCGATGGCAAGAACATCCTTCCTCAGATAAGGCGACCAAAACTGCACACAATACTCAAGGTGTGGTCTCACCAAGGCCCTGTACAACTGCAGCAAGACATCCTTGCTCCTGTAATCGAATCCTCTCGCTACGAAGGCCAACATACCATTTGCCTTCTTAACCGCCTGCTGCACCTGCATGCTTACCTTCAGCGACTGGTGTACAAGGACACCCAGGTCTTGTTGCACTTCCCCTTCTCCCAATCTATTGCCATTCAGATAATAATCTACCTTCCTGTTTTTGCCACCGAAGTGGATAACCTCACATTTATCCACATTATACTGCATCTGCCATATCGCCCAACCTGTCCAAATCATACTGTAGTTTCTCGGCAGCCTCCTCACAGCACACACGCCCACCCAGCTTTGTCGTCTGCAAACTTGGCGATAGTACATCTAGTTCCCTCGTCTAGATCATTAATATATATTGTGAATAGCTGGGGTCCTAGCACCGATCCCTGCGGTACCCCATTAGTCACTGCCTGCCACTCGGAAAAAGACCAGTTTATTCCAACTCTTTGCTTCCTGTCTGCCGACCAGTTCTCTATCCAAGTCAGTACCTTACCCCCAATCCCATGTGCTTTAACTTTACATGCTAATCTCTTATTTGGGACCTTATCGAAAGCCTTCTGAAAGTCCAAATACACCACATGCACTGGTTCTCCCTTATCTATTCTACCAGTTACATCCTCAAAAGATTCCAGTAGATTAGTCAAGCATGATTTACCTTTTGTAAATCCATGTTGACTTTGTCCGATCCTGTCACTGTTTTCCAAGTGCTCTGCTATTACATCTTTTATAATGGACTCTAGCATTTTCCCCACTACCGATGTCAGACTTACCGGTCTATAATTCCCCGTTTTCTCTCTACCACCTTTTTTGAATAGTGGGGTTACATTAGCTACCTTCCGATCCATGGGAACTGTTCCAGAGTCTATAGAATTTTGGAAGATGACCAGCAATGCATCTACTATTTCTAGATGAGGAAGATGGGAGGATGCTCAAGTGGAGCATAAACACTGGCAATGGACTGGTTGGGCCGAATGGCCTGTTTCTGTTCTGCATATTCTATGTAATTTTATGTATATAGTGGTGTACCCCAGGGGTCAGTGTTGGGACCATTGCTATTGTGGATATGCATTAATGACTTGGACTTGGGGGTACATGCATAATTTCATAATTTGTAGATGACAAGAAACTTAGAAGTGTAGTCGACAGGTTGGTGGAATGGGCGGACACATGGCAGATGAAAGTCAACACAGAAAAGTGCAAGGTGATACATTTTGCTATTTTGGTACTACACTTTTAGGAAGGAATGAAGGGTTTGGAGATGATACAGAAGAGATTTGCGAGAATGGTTCCAGGACATGGGATTAATTACGTGGATAGACTGGAGAAGCTGGGGTTGATCTCCTTAGAGCAGAGAAGGCTAAGAGGAAATTTGATAGAGGTGTTTAAAATCATGAAGGGTTTAGATAGAGTAAATAAATAAAGATAAACTGTTTCCAATGGCACAGAGTTAAGGTGATTGGCAAAGAACCAGAGGCAACATGAGGAAAAACTTTTCTTACGCAACCCATTTGGAATACACTGCCTGACAGTAGCCTTCAAAAGGGAATTGGGTAAATACTTGGAGAAAAAATTGCAGGGATATGAGGAAAGAGTGGGACTAACTGGATTGCTCTTTGAAAGAACCAGTGCAGACTCGATGGGCCAAATGGCCTCCCTCTGTACTATACGATTCTAAAAACAAGCTCCCTAATGACTCACCTGGCATGATTAGTGAGCCATACAGACCAGGAGATTCCTAGACTATGTTGTTAGCTAATCTCAGCTAGGGGAAAACTAAAATCAGTGTCAATGTTTTTTTTGGTTGGGAGGGAGGAGAGAAATTAGCCAAGGTTCCCACATCTGACCCCATGTTGGAAAGTATACATTATCTGGGGAAGAGTGGATTCGGCTGTCGCATCTTTCATGGTTAAACAGCCCATCAACACAAAGGCTCCCACATGAACAGCTGTTTGAGCAAAGTTATAGAAGGCTGCCAGTTCCTGCGGAAACATATTCCAAGGTATGCCAGTACCTTCAGATGGGCGAAGGAAAGAAAAATGGGAAAGAAAAGCATTACATTCTGGTCAAAGCTGAATAATGCTGTGTCCAAAATGTTCACATTATGGGTTTCTCCATTGTAACCTTTCTCACTTGTCATATACTTGATCTATCTCAGCATCTTTTACTCTCTTCAACCTCACCATGCTTTCTCAATTAAAAATACAGTACCAAAAAAGTCAGTATAAGTTCTCGGTGGAAAGTTTTTTCAAACGATGTTCATAATTACAGTACTACTGGCCCAGATTTTGCGGTCAGTGGCGAAGGAACAGCGCTTGCCGTTCACTACGCTTACAACTGCCCACAGACTTTTCGTGGGCTTTTGAGCGGCAACGTGTTGTCATTGGGTGTCTGATCCAGCGCAGTGTCCTCCACAGGGAATCTGTGGCGTGTATGAGGTCAAGCAACAGCGTGGTTCTTCAACCAACCAATCAGATTGAAGAATCCTCATGGAGATGAACCAGGAAGTATAAATTAGAATATTTAATTAATTGCAAAATCATGTACAGAAAGTGAAATAGAGAGAGGGAAAGAAAGATGGGATTAACAGCGGGATAAAAGACAAAGATAAAGTAAAAAATATTATTTTTTTTAAAAATCTCCAACAATAATTAAATCCTGAAGGAATGAGATTCCATACTTGTAAAATTAAAATTTCAGTGCCAGGTGTATTTTGGCAGCAATTAAGACTCATCACGCCGTTAAAAATTCACTTACATCTGAATGCACCAGCCCTAACTTTTTTGTGTTTAGTGGGTAACTAGTGGGTAAGTACAGCAACTTCACATCCTTACATAGACTCGGCAATGAAGTCAATTAGTGAGGCAACAGTGTAGCGCAGCCTTGTGAAGGAGCAGGGCAAATCGGACAGCAACTTCCAGATTTTCACATATAACTGTGCGGACTTCAGAAGTTGCTGTCCGATTTACTCCATAATAATGGTGAGCACTGACAGCCTCACCATTCTTCTTAACACCATTGTGTTACATGAATCCTGACAGTGTCAGGCACTTTTTGACAATTGTCTTAACCATTTTGTGACAGCAACTGTTTATTAAAAAAAACAATGAGGGAAGAAGCATATGATTAGAATTGTAAAAAGTGAAGTCATCACTTATCTCCTCATTTTGTATTAATTATAACTCAACATAAACGACAGAGATTTAAAAAGCATAAACAAACCTCATGGATGAAATAGACTTTGGTTCCGACATAAATTCCCATACGCACCACAGCACGGACAGCAGCATTCATACCTATGGTAACAAGTGAAATCAGACATCAGCATCACTTCAGTACTAACAAAACCAGCAAAAGAAAAATGAAAGGCAGTATCTCACTGTTTAAAATCATTTCCTCATTTAACTCAACATGCAGATACCTACCCAGGGATACTATTAACATTGCAACTCTCTTTTCTCGTGTCAAAGGCACGTATTACTTACAGGCATTACTGCAGTTGGCCCGTTGAGGACAGCAAGATTACTGTAACACAGTTTGGATTCAAAATGAAGAGGCACTCAGGGTAACATAGTTGTCGGCAGAGCAGAAACAGTAGCTTCACCTTTTGAAAAGCTCAAATGCAGCTGCTGCTCAAATTAAGATTTCAGGAAGACATTCCCTCATATGCACAGACTATGGGCTGGGGGAGCTAAGCCTGCTGCTAGGCGGATAAACCCAAAAACCTAGCCGAGTTCCATCAAAACTTTACAAATCTGAGACCAGAGGAAATAAGAACTGGGAGATATTCTATATAGTGTTCTTCATTTCTCCAATTTAGGATTCCA
Source organism: Somniosus microcephalus (assembly GCF_052327205.1). Lineage (NCBI taxonomy): Eukaryota > Metazoa > Chordata > Chondrichthyes > Squaliformes > Somniosidae > Somniosus > Somniosus microcephalus. The sequence continues at coordinate 49,941,505 of NC_140991.1, read as the reverse complement.
AGTGAATTAAAAAACACATCTACATCTTTGTTGCACAGATGTGTATATTTTAAAATGTTCAAACATTTCAACACTAAGTGTTCACTAAACACGATCATGAACAGGAAACCTGTCAATCAAGATGAATTTAGCTCAGAAAAAAAACATACTAATCAGTAATGAAATTAAAATTTGCAATATACACTTTAAAATAACATTTTTAAAAAGTGATGCATCAAATTATTTATTCACGTTGTTCCATATGAATCGTACATTTAGCAAGAACCCGATTCATTTCTTTGAGATTATTTTGAGTTTTATCTGCAGACAGTGATCAAGCACCATTTGGAACATGAAAGTATGCACTCAGTCACACTCACACTTCCTGGGATTCTGCAGGAAAAATTAAATTATGCCTGACAAAGGTTTTCCAACTTTATGATAACCCAAGCAGGACTTCAGTATTTCCTAAAAAACCACCTCCCTATTATGCCAATCTCCATCTTTCTTCCCCAGTATCTACTGTCAGCTTGACTTAGTTGCAGTACTCTTGAATCCACAAGCTTTTGACTTTGAGGCAAGTCACAGTTCATGTAACTGAGGCCGACAGTGACAATGCAGTAATGAGAGAGTGCTGTATTGTGGGAGAAGTCATCCTTTGGATGGGACGTTAAGCCAAGGCCCTATCTGCTTTTTCTGGCAGCTTAGGTGGTTTGAAGGATTGAACAGCACTATGTGACGGACAGCAAGGAGTTCTCCTAAGGAGTCAATTTCACTTTGGATGCAGGCGGAAAACTGGCAGTTGCTGTTGTTATCCACCCTTCCCAATTTTCCTTTCCGTTGATCTGTGCCTAAAGTGAACATTATTCCCCGAGTGTCCTGCTACAGGGGGCGGAAGTCAATTTCAGGTCTGGGGCGCTGCGCACAGTGATGACGTCACAATCTCCAGGCGAAGGAGATCGGGGCGCAACCCCATAGCGGCACCGCAAAACTCCTACCGAATATGGCGGGAATCGATGTCAGCGCCACGCCCAGTCGCAAAGCCATTTGTGCCCCCCCGGGAGTGCCAACGGGGCACAAAGGCACCCAATTTCGCCACCAAAGTTTAGTAATAAATCTCCAAACTAAACACATGCACGATCGCCTGCCTCCTCCATTCCCATCCCTCTGGCACGACACATCTTTCTTTCCAGTAGAATGAAGTGTTAAATTCTCCATTCGTGCTCTCTTCCTAGAATTTCTGAAATGTCTTTTTATGCCTCTCCCTCCGCATCTCACAAATGAACATACCACTCAGATCCTCTGTTCTTGCATTGCAATAGCTACATTTGACAACCACACTGTGAACAAAGCACAAGTTCCATAGCTGACACACAATTCAATAGCTGTGGAATTGTAGTCACCGTGGACAAGACAATCAAGTGCTGCATTCCCCATTTCCCAGAACACTAAAATCAAATGTTGCTGGAAAGAAACTACACACTTTGGCGACATCATAAAAATAGAAACATAGAAGATAGGAGCAGGAGTAGGCCATTCGGCCCCTCGAGCCTGCTCCGCCATTCAATGCGATCATGGCTGATCATCCAAATTCAGTACTCGGTCCCTGCTTTCGCCCCATACCTTTCGCCTTAAGAAATATATCCAACTCCTTCTTGAATATATTTAATGTATTGGCCTCTACTGCCTTCTGTGGTAGAGAATTTCACAGGTTCATGACTCTCTGGGTAAGAAATTCCTCCTCATTTCTGTCCTAAATAGCCTACCCCTTACCATTACATTGTGACCCCTGGTTCTGGACTCCCCAACCATCGGGAACATCCTTCCTGCATCTAGTCTGTCCAGTCCTGTCAGCATTTTATAAGTTTCAATGAGATCCCCTCTCAATCTTCTAAACTCCAGCGAGTACAAGCCCAATCGACCCAATCTCTCCTCATACGTCATTCCTGCCATCCCAGGTATCAGCCTGGTGAATCTTCGCTGAACTCCTTCCATGGCAAGAACATCCTTCCTCAGATAAGGCGACCAAAACTGCACACAATACTCAAGGTGTGGTCTCACCAAGGCCCTGTATAACTGCAGCATGACATCCTTGTTCCTGTACTCAAACCCTCTCGCTACGAAGGCCAACATGCCATTTGCCTTCTGAGCCACCTGCTGCACCTGCATGCTTACCTTCAGCGACTGGTGCACAAGGACACCCAGAGCTCGTTGCACTTCCCCTTCTCCCAATCTATTGCCATTCAGATAATAATCTGCGTGCCTGTTTTTGCCACCAAAGTGGATAACCTCGCATTTATCCACGTTATATTGCATCTGCCATGCTTTTGCCCAATCATCCAACTTGTCCAAATCACCCTGGAGTTTCTCGGCATCCTCCTCACAGGACACACGCCCACCCAGCTTTGTGTCGTCTGCAAATTTGGAGATACAGTATTACATCTAGTTCCCTTGTCCAGATCATTAATATATATAGTGAAATAGCTGGGGCCCAAGGACCGATCCCTGCGGTACCCCACTAGTCACTGCTTGCCACTCGGAAAAAGACCCGTTTATTCCAACGCTTTGCTTTCTGTCTGCCAACCAGTTCTCTATCCAAGTCAATACCTTGCCCCCAATCCCATGTGCCTTAACTTTACACACTAATCTCTTATGCGGGACCTTATCAAAAGCCTTCTGAAAGTCCAAATACACCACATCCACCGGTTCTCCTTTATCTATTTTACCAGTTACATCCTCAAAAAATTCCAGTAGATTAGTCAAGCACGATTTACCTTTTGTAAATCCATGTTGACTTTGTCTGATCCTGTCACTGTTTTCCAAGTGCTCTGCTATTACATCTTTTCTAATGGACTCTAGCATTATCCCCATTACCGATGTCAGGCTTACCGGTCTGTAATTCCCCGTTTTCTCTCTACCACCTTTTTTGAATAGTGGGGTAACATTAGCTACCCTCCAATCCATGGGTACTGTTCCAGATTCCATCAAATGCTTTGCTGATCATCTTCCAGCATCAACTATTTCTAGGGCCACTTCCTTAAGTACCCTAGGATGTAGATTATCAGGCCCTGGGGATTTATCGGCCTTCAATCCCATCAATTTCCCTAACACCATTTCCCTACAAATACTGATTTCTTTCAGTTCCTCCCTTTCATCAGACCATATGTTCCCCAACATCTCTGGGAGGTTATTTGTGTCCTCCTTTGCGAAGACAGAACCAAAATATGTATTTAATTGGTCTGCCATTTCTTTGTTCCCATTATAAATTCCCCTGATTCTGACTGCAAGGGACCTACGCTTGACTTCACCAATCTTTTTCTCTTCGCATATCTATAAAAGTTTTTACAGTCAGTTTTTATGTTCCCTGAAAGCTTACTCTCATATTCTATTATCCCCTTCTTAATTAATCCCTTTGTCCTCCTTTGCTGAATCCTAAATTGCTCCCAATCCTCAGGTTTACTGCTTTTTCTGGCCAATTTATATGTCCTCTCCTTGGATCTTATGCTATCCCTAATTTCCCTTGTTAGCCACGGTTGAGTCACCTTTTTTGTTTTATTTTTATGCCAAACTGGGATGAACAAATTCTGTAGTTCGTCCATGCGGTCTTTGACTGTTTGCCGTTGCCTATCCACCGTCAACCCTTTGAGTAACATTCCCCAATCAATCCTACCCAACTCGCACCTCAGACCATCGTAGTTTCCTTTATTTAAATTTAGGACCCTAGTCTCTGAGTCGACTACTTCATTCTCCATCTTAATGAAGAATTCGATCATATTATGATCGCTCCGACCCAAGGGGCCTCGTACAACAAGATTGCTAATTAATCCTTTCTCGTTACATAATACCCAATCTAAGATGGCCTGATCTCTGGTTGGTTCCTCGACATATTGGTCCAGGAAACCATCCCTTAAACACTCCAGGAATTCCTCCTCCACAGTATTGTTACTAATTTGGTTAGCCCAATCTAGATGTAGATTAAAGTCACCCATGATGACTGCTGTGCCCTTATTGCACGCTTCTCTAATTTCCCTTTTAATGCCGTCCCCAACCTCTGCATTACTGTTTGGAGGTCTATATACCACTCCCACTAACGTTTTCTGCCCCATGGTATTTCTCAATTCTACCCATACAGATTCCACATCATCAGAGCTAATATCCTTCCTTACAATTGTGCTAATCCCTTCTTTAACCAGCAATGCTACCCCACCTCCCTTTCCTTTTTGCCTATCTTTCCTGAATATTGAATACCCCTGGATGTTGAGTTCCCAGCCTTGGCCACCCTGGAGCCATGTTTCCGTAATCCCAATCAAATCATATTCATTTACCTCTATTTGCGCAGCTAATATATCCACCTTATTACGAATGCTCCTCAAAAATATTGTGTGTACTTTCAAAATTTAGGTGGAAAGTGCTGAATAGCAATATCTGTCAGGCCATGTCGGGAAGAACAAGTTACTGGCCCAGAACCATTAACCAAAATCTATCAATTACATTTAACTTGAATGTACTACTGGTCACTTGCTTACTATATCTATCATAGACACAGACAAAGGCAAATAGATGCTCACATTTTTTTTTATTCGTGCATGGGATGTGGGCGTCGCTGACAAGGCCAGCATTTATTGCCCATCCCTAATTGCCCTCGAGAAGGTGGTGGCGAGCCGCCTTCTTGAACCGCTGCAGTCCGCGTCATGAAGGTACTCCCACAGTGCTGTTAGGGAGGGAGATCCAGGATTTCGACCCAGCGACTATGAAGGAAAGGTGATATGCTTCCAAGTCAGAATGGAGGTGATGGTGCTCCCATGCGCCTGCTGCCCTTGTCATTCTAGGTGGTAGGGGTTGTGGGTTTGGGAGGTGCTGTTGAAGCCTTGGCGAGTTGCTGCAGTGCATACTGTGGCCACGGTACGCCGGTGGTGGAGGGAGTGAACGTTTAAGGTGGTGGATGGGGTGCCAATCAAGCGGGCTGCTTTGTTCTGGATGGTGTCGAGCTTCTTGAGTATTGTTGAAGCTGCACTCATCCAGGCAAGTAGAACAAGAGTTCCCTCAAACTTACTCTCAAAGATTGTGTCAATATTTGGCACTTGTAGACTGTAAGCACTGCGGCTGAGTCAGAGGCCTCTTTAAAAAATATATATTCTTTGGTTGTGGGCATCACTGGCAAGGCTGCATTTATTGCCCCTAGTTGCCCTGAGGTGGTAGTGGGCCATCTCTTTGAACCGCTGCTAGAAGGTTTTGACATAATTGAGTGGCTTGCTAGACCACATCAGGGGGACATGAGAGTCAACAACATTGGTGTGGGACTGGAGTCACATATAGGCCAGACCAAGTAAGGACAGCAGGTTTCCTTCCCTAAAGGGTATTCATGAACAATTTAGGTTTTTACAACAATCCAACAACTTCGTGGTCATGTTTACTAACACCAGCTTTTTATTTTTAGATTTTTTTTAAAACTGAATTAAAAATCTCAAACTGCCATGGTGGGATTTGAACTCATTCTCTGGATTATTAGTCCAGTAACATAATTACTACACTACCTACTGTATTCTGAATTTTAACATAGAAACATAGAAGATAGGAGCAGGAGTAGGCCATTCGGCCCTTCGAGCCTGCTCCGCCATTCAATGAGATCATGGCTGATCATCCAAATTCAGTACCCTGTCCCTGCCTTCTCCCCATATCCCTTGATCCCTGTACGGTTTAAAAGGCTCTTATTTTTCCACAAACGTGGACAATTTAATTAAGGGTTTCCTTCTCGAGTGTCTTGTGAAAATTAATTATTTAAAAGCAGCAACAATGTGTTTAGGCGATTAACAGTTTACATCGCCGTCGTACGTGTCTTCACACTGTTCCCTTTGGGGAACTGTATGAAGTGGTGGAAGGATTTCTGGCCGCGATTAACGCTCCTTCCGTGACCGTAACCATCTTCGTACCAGCCATTAGGGTGGTTAGTCCTATGGCGGGAGGGTTTTACGGGCTCCCACAACCCATACGAGAGGAGGAGGGGGGGGGGGAACCCACCCACCCATGGTCGCAAGTATCCCGCTGGATGTCAACCCAGAATTTAGAGCCGGAGCTCCGACTCCACTTACAGTTTACATAGAAACATAGAATATAGGAGCAGGAGTAGGCCATTCAGCCCCTCGAGCCTGCTCTGCCATTCAATGAGATCATGGCTGATCATCCAAATTCAGTACCCTGTCCCTGCCTTCTCCCCATATCCCTTGATCCCTTTAGCCTTAAGAAATATATCCATGTTCTAGACATTATGTGACATTCTGGACATTTTTACATGCGGTAGCACCCTCTGGTGGTGGTTATTGTGTTAGCAGTGTGTTTGTATGAAGCAGAGGTCATTTGACCTTTGTTCCTTTCTTCCTGTGTGAGGTCATTTGACCTTTGTTCCTTTCTTCCTGTGAGAGGTCATTTGACAGCGAGAGGCGGGACCTGTGGGAGACTCGGCGGCGGCAATAAAAGCGGCAGCGAGGCCAGGAGAGGCCTCAGAGCAGCGGCGGCAGGCAGCGAGAGGCGGGACCTGTGGGAGACTTGGCGGCGGCAATAAAAGCGGCAGCGAGGCCAGGAGAGGCATACCAAACTCCAGTCTGCGAGCTCGGAAGTTGCAGAGAGGTAAAAAGTAATCGGGGTGTGACGTCACCAGGGAGCAGGTAAGTGATTGGTTGGTGAGTATTTCTCTCTTTTCATTACAAGCTTAAATTTCTGTGGTGTTAAATTTCTAGGGGGTCTGTGTTGTAGTGAGGACAGTTGGTAAATAAAGTGCCCTAGAGTATACCTGTAACTGGGGTATTGAATACATTTTTAGATTAATTAAAGGAGTAAGTCATGGCAGGAGAGTTCAGACCCGTGTTCTGCTCCTCCTGCTCTATGTGGGAAGTCAGGGACGCTGCCAGTGTCCCTGACGACCATGTGTGCGGGAAATGCATCCAGCTGCAGCTACTTCTAGACCGCATTGTGGCGCTCGAGCTGCGGGTGGATGAGTTTTGGAGCATGCGCGATGCGGAGAGGCTCGTGGATAGCACGTTTAGCGAGTTGTTCACGCCTCAGGGTAGGGCTGCACAGGGGGTGACCATCAGGCGGAGCAACAGAGGCAGGCAGGAAGTGCAGGGGCCCCCTGCGGACATCCCCCTTTCAAACAAGTATACCAAGTTGGATACTGTTGAGGGGGATGACTCACCAGGGGAAGGCAGCAGCAGCCAGCTTCCTGGCACCAGGGACGCTTCTGCTGCTCAGAAAGGGAGGAAAAAGAGTGGGAGAGCAATAGTGGTAGGGGATTCTATCGTAAGGGGAACAGATGGGCGTTTCTGTGGCCGCAAACGTGACTCCAGGATGGTTTGTTGCCTCCCTGGGGCCAGGGTCATGGATGTCACTGAGCGGCTACAGGGCATTCTTAAGGGGGGGGGAGGGTGAGCAGGCAGAGGTCGTGGTCCACATTGGGACCAACGACATAGGTAGGAAGGGGGATGAGGTCCTGCATCAAGAATTTAGGGAGCTAGGTAACAGATTAAAGAGCAGGACCTCAAATGTTGTAATCTCTGGATTACTCCCAGTGCCACGTGCTAGTGAGTATAGGAATAGGAGGATAGAGCAGATGAATGCGTGGCTAATGAGTTGGTGTACGGGGGGGGAGGGTTTTACTTTCCTGGATCACTGGGCCTGCTTCTGGGGAAGGTGGGACTTGTACAAGTCGGACGGGTTGCACCTGAACCAGAGCGGGACAAATATCCTTGCGGGGAGGTTTGCTAGCACTGTTGGGGGGGGTTTAAACTAACTTGGCAGGGGGATGGGATACAGAGGGGAGCTGAAAGAGGGGGTGATGTGCTGCCAATTATAGAGAAAAAAACAAGTCAGCTTGGTAGACAGGGCAAATATACAAGGGCAAGGCTGGATGGCATCTATTTTAATGCAAGGAGTCTTGCAAATAAGGTGGATGAACTGAAGCTGTTGATAAACACATGGGAGTATGATATTGTTGCTATCACGGAGACATGGTTGAGGGAGGGGCAAGACTGGCAGCTCAATATTCCAGGGTACAGAATCTTCAGGCGAGACGGGGGGGGGGGGGTATAAGAGGAGTGGGTGTAGCAATATTAATTAAGGAGTCAATTACTGCAGGAAGGAGGGATGACATATTAGCAGGTTCCTCTAATGAGGCCATATGGGTGGAGCTTAAAAACAAGAAGGGGGCAAGCACTTTGCTGGGAGTGTACTATAGGCCTCCAAACAGTCAGGGGGAGATAGAGGAACAGATATGTAGGCAAATCTCAGAGAAATGTGCAAATAATAGGGTAATAATAATGGGGGATTTCAACTTCCCCAATATTAACTGGGATAGTCAGAGTGTGAAAGGCACAGAGGGTGTAGAATTCGTAAAGTGCATCCAGGAGAGCTTTTTGAGCCAGCATGTAGAAGGTCCTACAAGAGAGGGGGCGGTACTGGACCTAATTCTAGGGAATGTGGCCGGCCAAGTGGAAGAAGTGCTAGTAGGTGAGCACTTTGGTGACAGTGACCATAATATGGTGAGATTTAAGGTGGTCATGGAAAAGGACAGGGATGGGCCGGAAATAAAGGTTCTAAATTGGGGGAAGGCCGATTTTAATAGGATAAGGCAGGATCTGGCCAAAATGGACTGGGATCAGCTACTGGTAGGAAAATCCGCATCAGAGCAATGGGAGGCTTTCAGAAGGGAGATTGAGATCATACAATGGCAACATGTTCCCGTAAAGGTCAAGGGTGGTTCCAAAAACCACAGGGAACCGTGGATGTCAGGGGATATACGAGAATGGATTAGAAAAAAAAGGAGGGCTTTTGGCAGATACAAAAGGCTAAAGACGGAGGAAGCCCTAGAGGAGTACAAAAAGTGCAGGGGGATACTTAAAAAAGAAATTAGGAGATCAAGGAGGGGCCATGAAATAACACTGGCGAGCAAAATAAAGGGAAATCCTAAGATGTTTTATAAGTATATCAAGGGTAAGAGGATAACTAGGGAAAAAAATAGGGCCCATTAGGGACAAAAGTGGCAATCTGTGTGTGGAGCCGGAAGATGTAGGAGGGGTTCTAAATGAATTTTTTGCATCTGTTTTCACTATGGAGAGGGACGATGTAGACATAGAAATAGGGCGGGGGGACTGTGATATGCTCGAACACATTAACATCGAGAGGGAGGAGGTATTGGCGGTTTTAGCAGGCCTAAAAATGGATAAATCCCCAGGCCTGGACGAAATGTATCCCAGGCTGCTGTGTGAGGCAAAGGAAGAGATTGCGGGGGCTCTAACACACATATTCAGAACGTCTCTGGCCACAGGGGATGTGCCAGAGGACTGGAGAACCGCTAATGTAGTTCCATTACTCAAGAAGGGGAGTAGGGAAAAACTGGGGAACTACAGGCCAGTGAGCCTAACATCAGTGGTGGGAAAATTATTGGAAAAAATTCTGAGGGACAAAATCAGTCTCCACTTGGAGAGGCAAGGATTAATCAGGGATAGTCAACATGGCTTTGTCAAGGGAAGATCATGTCTGACTAATTTGATTGAATTTTTTGAGGGGGTGACTAGGTGTGTGGATGAGGGTAACGCAGTGGATGTGGTATACATGGATTTCAGTAAGGCCTTCGATAAAGTCCCGCACAGGAGACTGGTCAAGAAGGTAAGAGCCCATGGAATCCAGGGTGCCTTGGCACGTTGGATACAAAACTGGCTTAGTGGCAGAAGGCAGAGGGTGATGGTCGAAGGTTGTTTTTGTAACTGGAAGCCTGTGGCCAGTGGGGTACCACAGGGATTGGTGCTGGGTCCCTTGCTGTTTGTGGTCTATATTAATGACTTGGATATGAATGTAAAAGGTATGATCAGTAAGTTTGCGGATGATACAAAAATTGGTAGGGTGGTAAATAGCGAGGAGGGTAGTCTCAGTCTGCAGGACAATATCGATGGGTTGGTCAGATGGGCGAACAGTGGCAAATGGAATTTAACCCGGAAAAGTGCGAGGTGATGCACTTTGGGGGGGACTAACAAGGCAAGGGAATACACAATGAATGGTAAGACCCTAGGCAAGACGGAGGGTCAGAGGGATCTGGGTGTGCAAGTACACAGATCCCTGAAGGCGGCGGAACAGGTGGATAAGGTGGTAAAAAAGGCATATGGGATACTTGCCTTCACTAGCCGAGGCATAGAATATAAGAGCAAGGAGGTTATGATGGAGCTGTACAAAACACTGGTTAGGCCACAGCTGGAATACGGTGTGCAGTTCTGGTCGCCACACTACAGGAAGGATGTGATAGCTTTGGAGAGGCGCAGAGGAGATTCACCAGGATGCTACCAGGGCTGGAACGCTTCAGCTATGAAGAGAGACTGGGCAGATTGGGTTTGTTTTCCTTGGAGCAGAGGAGGCTGAGGGGGGACATGATTGAGGTGTACAAAATTATGAGAGGCATAGATAGGATGGATACTAAGGAGCTTTTTCCCTTAGTAGAAGGGTCAATAACTAGGGGGCACAGATTCAAGGTAAAGGGCGGGAGGTTTAGAGGGGATTTGAGAAAGAACTTTTTCACCCAGAGGGTGGTTGGAGTCTGGAACTCACTGCCCGGAAGGGTTGTGGAGGCTGGAACCCTCACAACATTCAAGACGCATTTGGATGAGCGCTTGAAATGCCATAGCATACAAGGCTACGGACCAAATGCTGGAATATGGGATTAGATTAGACAGGACGTGATGGCCGGCGCGGACACGATGGGCCGAAGGGCCTCTATCCATGCTGTATAACTCTATGACTCTATGACTTTCGTACCTTTCTTCCTGTGTAACACAGGAGGTAGAATTCCAGGAAGAACCTGGCAGTAATGGAGGATTCCATAAGGGTTTCACAATCCAATGTAATCTGATTTCATATGTTAGGCCAAGCGCAGTATCTGTGAGTATCTTTGTTTCTTAGCATAATAGCAACATTGTCAGAGTAGTATTTTGATAACACTATGTTTATAAAAGGTTAATATTTGATAGTTACAGAAGTGAGTCCAAATGTTAGTTAGTTATACAATTAGTCTATTCTACAGTTGTAAATATGTTTATATCTTATGTAATATCGAATGTATAGTACTCAGTTTATGTACAAAACATACTTTATCTTTGTTTACAGTTTCACAAAAATTGTTCAAGTAAAGGCTTCAAACAGCAAACGGCTTCACGAAGAATTATTTTGAATAGAGTGTTTAACTTGCTGGATAACTAGATAGGAGCACGTCTAGCGCAGCCAGTACAATCCAACTCTTTCTTGAATATATTTAATGAACTGGCCTCCACCGCCCTCTGTGGCAGAGAATTCCACAGGTTCACCACTCTCTGGGTGAAGAAATTCCTCCTCATTTCAGTCCTAAAATATAGCTGGTCCCAAGGGAACAGCCTCAGACCCAACTGACTAATCTTTCTTTAGAATTCACTGACAAGCCAGTGCTCAATTTCAAGCATGTCATTAAGGACCATCAGAATTTCATGTTCACAAGGCAACTGAAAGGGAGAGTTGGAAGTTCTCTACATAAAATACAATTCATCTCATGTTTCAACTCTGCTCCTTCATCTGTTCTGCCTTACATGCCGCAAAATTAACATCTGCAGCCTGCTACATTTTTTACTAAAAGTAGTTTAGCTACAATCCTCTTACTCCAGGATAGACACCGTACACTCATGCTGGGTGGACTAAATAATCCTTTTTATGGCAGACACTAATTACAAACACCCAGAACTAGTTCTATAGTCACCCTGTCAATGCACAAAATCGCCAATACATCTCTACTGAAACAAACTATACAGCACTGTAACCCGAGGTGGCCCTTGCACAACACAATGCCAAAAGGACAGTTATAGCTGTAATTTATGATTAAGTCACTCTTACATTTCATCAGTATGATGCAAACAAGAGTGTATACATTCTGTACACTGTACATTTCAGAAACTGAACTTATTTTATTAAACTCTTTAATCTTCCTGGTAGAAATCTAAAGGACAGGAAAATGATTTACTGTATTTGCTTTTTACTTTAAAAAAAAATAGAAGCAAACAGAACCATTTATTATTCCAGCAATAATGATCTGGGAAACATGCAGACAGCGTTCCTATAATGATGTGTTTTTTAATCATTCAACAGCAGGCAGGCCTGTGTTTGTCTCTTGCATAATGGATTTTTCTTCTCCTCCTCTGAAGGTGAGAACTCATAATGGGATTCTGATCCAAGGGCATTAACTCACTCCTGTACGATATCCAAATGGCCATTCATCATGCATGAGCCATGACGGTAAATGTTGGAAGTATAATTTGCACATGACACATAAAAATGTCTATAAACTAAAGATTAATCAATCTGATAGCAGTTTTGTTTCATGTGCAAAGATCGATGTGAGGTATGCAGGACAATTATAAGAGACAGAAAAGACTTGCATTTACTATATATATATATTTCATGACCTCAGGACGACCCAAATAGTGGCCAGGACAATGGGGAGAACTTCCTCGAAATAGTGCCTCGGCTTAACGCCACATCCGAAAGGTGTCACCCCCCCCCCCACAGTGCAGCACTTCCTCCGTACTGCACTGAAATGTCAGCCTAAATTTTGTGCTCAAGTCTCGAGTGCAGCTTGAACTCAACCTTCTTACTCAGAGGCGAGAGGTGCTACCACCGAGCCATGGCTGACCAGCTCAGACACCTTAGCTCAAACTACAGAGGCGATTATAAGTCGAGTTTCTGCTTGTGATCAACATGCAACAAAACCCGATGGAAGCATCGCTTTACAAAAAAGATCCACCAACACAATAGGTGACAACTGACAAGAAGTATGCTTCCGCAGGAAATTGGTCCGGCCAACATTTAAAATTGTACCATTTAGTTTATATTGCCTCTCCCTCATTCTTCCTACCAAAATGCATCATTTCATAATGCATTTAAACCGCTTTGAATTCTAATTTCCAAGTATCACAGTTCAGAGTAATGTGCTTTTTCTGTAATGTTATAGAAAAGAAACCAAACACAAGTCCAAGAAAGAGGACTATGATAAAAAGACTGGCACTCATGTAGTGCTGTCACAACCTCAAAACATCCCAAAGTGCTTTACAGCCAAATAAGTACTTTTGAAGTGTAGTCACTGCTGTAATGTGGCACTGGTGTTCTGAACATTCAGACTGAAAGTTGAGTGGGATCAGTGGTTATTGAGTTACAGGAAAAATGGCCTTACAGTACTGCAATTGGTTAAAAAACAAAGAGTACTGTAAGATTGTTGCTGTGTTCACCACAAAATAATGCATTTTGAATCATCTGTTTCAGTATTTTCTGATGTTAGTGAGCCTTTCACTGCAGTACCTAACACTTAAAGTATGCTTCATATAGTATTGGCTCATAAATATCCATGAACACTTACTGGTAAGCTTTTAGATTTAAATTTAATACATTTTTCACCTTTGTTGTTGAGCACCAATAATTATTAAGATATGACAACCTGTTCATACACAAAATATATTTTGAGTTGCATCACTGACACTGTCATAAACAACTAAAGAACACTACACAAAGCTGCATTAATACAGGCATCTGAGTCATTCATAAACAGGGGACTGTAACCAGGGGGTTGAAATGAGTAGGTACAGGAAAATATTTTTACATTAACATGGCAACTGTGTTTTGTAGGCTGGAAGCATTAATGGGGGAGGGGGGAGGGATAAGGAACTTATCATATGCAAATTGTTTGCCATCTTTCTTTCTTGCAGAAGGGGGAGGGGATAATCAACTGGGCACCCGAGGTGATCGACTGCAGAGAGATGGAGGCAAACTGACTTGGTACTTTCTCAGCTCTAGACGTCGCTCATGCTCAGCTTGGCGAGTGTAGTCTGTCCAAACTTGTTACACGGTGGCAATGTCGCACCACTTCATACACCTGGTGAGAATACAACCATCCTGCAGAAAGAGATGCCCGTGAGCTAATCCAATGACAATAAACTCAAGCCTGTTCACATGTCAGGGCTTTTTGTTTAAATGTCTGTGACCATTTCGCTCTTGGCTTCCCTCGTGTAAAAAACAATTGCAACCACAGTAGAGCGTTCTTATCCATTAGGATTTAATTAGAGAAGTTCTGCTCGGTTGACAAGTGAATGGCTACTGCCAGATGACAACTAGGGGTCACATTTTTCCCATTAGCTTGAATTCCTGCCACCACTATATTTAGTTTGGGACCAGCAAGTGTTCTCTAAAAGTCAAGAGGACAAAAGAATGCATGGACTGGGACTCCGGGATTTTGGGTGGTAAGGAAAGAATATCCCATTTATTATTTGTGTGTGTATTTATGGCAACAAATGACCAAACTGCAGAACTAAAAAAGGAATGAAAATAATAAGGGTGAGGACCAGTGTTAAAACACAAAAGATGGAGGGGCAAGTGACAGAAATTCAGACAACACCACAACTTTATTATATCCATTCTCTACCTCCCCACCCCCTCCATTTAGATATGTAGCCCAGCAAATCCAAAATCAGAATCAGCTGTTCATATGGTCCCTGACAAAATGACTTCAAAATATTGTTGCCACCCTACAGAATAGACACCTCTGACTGAGTTATAAATGGTTCCACATTAATGCATGTTAAGATAAGGGTATAAACCAGAATACGTAGTCTCTTGGCTCATACATTTTATCTGAACTCTGGGAATAGAATGCAACCGTGTCAAGGTAGAGATAGACGATATAGATGGAATGAAACTGTGTTAATGTTTTAGTGGGAATTCTATGATCCTTTGCCTCTCCCCGCCAATGCATTTCAAGAGTCTAAAGTGTGGAGTGACCCCCACAGAAGAGTATGGACCCTAAGCAAGGGACTGTGATCATGGAAGCTGTTCAGCAAGAGGGATTATGTAGTTATTGTTGTGTATTTTGAATGTTGCATTTGAATTGTCCCACATAGCTTACCGTAGTTGTGATGTGCAATGCACTATGGGAAATAGAGTGCATTAAGTGAGAGATTCTTCTGGAAGTAAAGATGGCTGTTAACTGAACTCTGTCT
Source organism: Somniosus microcephalus (assembly GCF_052327205.1). Classification (NCBI taxonomy): domain Eukaryota; kingdom Metazoa; phylum Chordata; class Chondrichthyes; order Squaliformes; family Somniosidae; genus Somniosus; species Somniosus microcephalus. The sequence continues at coordinate 49,926,482 of NC_140991.1, read as the reverse complement.
TCTGCGTACTCTTACTTGTTACTAGCTGGAGTGCCCGGCGGTGCCGAGGCTTTTTCGAGGGCATGTTGTTGTTGGAAGAGAGAGAGAGAGCGACTGGGGAAGGGAGAGGGGGGGGGAAGGGAGAGGGGGGGGGAAGGGAGAGGGGGGGGAAGGGAGTGGGGGGGGGAAGGGAGTGGGGGGGGGAAGGGAGTGGGGGGGGGAAGGGAGTGGGGGGGGAAGGGAGTGGGGGGGGAAGGGAGTGGGGGGGAAGGGAGGGGAAGGGACGGGGGGGAAGGGACGGGGGGGAAGGGAGGGGGGGAAGGGAGGGGGGGGAAGGGGAGGGGGGGGAAGGGAGGGAAGGGGAGGGGAGGGAAGGGGAGGGGGGGGAAAGGGAGGGGGGGGAAGGGGAGGGGGGGGAAAGGGAGGGGGGGGAAGGGGAGGGGGGGGAAGGGAGGGGGGGAAGGGACGGGTGGGGGAAGGGACGGGTGGGGGAAGGGACGGGTGGGGGAAGGGACGGGTGGGGGAAGGGACGGGTGGGGGAAGGGACGGGTGGGGGAAGGGACGGGGGGGAAGGGAGGGCGGGGGGGGAAGGGAGGGGGGGGAGGGAGGGGGGGGAAAGGGAGGGGGGGAAGGGAGGGAGGGGGGAAGGGAGGGAGGGGGAAAGGGAGGGAGGGGGGGGGAAAGGGAGGGGGGGAGGGAGGGGGGGGAAAGGGAGGGGGGGAAAGGGAGGGGGGGGAAAGGGAGGGGGGGAGAAGGGAGGGGGGGAGAAGGGAGGGGGGGAGAAGGGAGGGGGGGAGGGGAAGGGAGGGGGAAGGAGGGGGAAGGGGGGGGGAAGGGAGGGGGGGAAGGGAGGGGGGGGAAGGGAAAGGGAGGGGGAAGGGAGGGGGGGAAGGGAGGGGGGGAAGGGAGGGGGGAAGGGGAAGGAGGGGGGGAAGGGAGGGGGGGGAAGGGAGGGGGGGAAGGGAAAGGGAGGGGGGGGAAGGGAAGGGAGGGGGGAAGGGAGGGGGGGGAAGGGAAGGGAGGGGGGAAAGGGAGGGGGAAAGGGAGGGGGGAAAGGGAGGGGGGGGAAAGGGAGGGGGGGAAAGGGAGGGGGGGGAAAGGGAGGGGGGGGAAAGGGGGGGGAGGGAAGGGGGGGGAAGGGAGGGGGGGAAGGGAGGGGGGGAAGGGAGGGAGGGGGGAAGGGAGGGGGGGAAAGGGAGGGGGGGAAAGGGAGGGGGGAAAGGGGGGGGAGGGAAGGGGGGGGAAGGGAGGGGGGGAAGGGAGGGACGGGGGAAGGGAGGGACGGGGGAAGGGAGGGGGGGGAAGGGAGGGGGGGGGAAGGGAGGGGGGGGGAAGGGAGGGGGGGGAAGGGAGGGGGGGAAGGAAAGGGAGGGGGGGGAAGGAAAGGGAGGGGGGGAAAAGGGAGGGGGGGAAAGGGAGGGGGGGGAATGGGAGGGGGGGGGAAGGGAGGGGGGGAAGGGAGGGGGGAAGGGAGGGGGGGGAGGGAGGGGGGGGAAGGGAGGGGGGGGGAGGGAGGGGGGGGAAGGGAGGGGGGGGAGGGAGGGGGGGAAGGGAGGGGGGGAAGGGAGGGGGGGAAGGGGGGGAAGAGGGGAGAGAGAGAGAGAAAGAGAAAAAGAGAGAGAGAGAGAAAGAGGAAAAAGAGAGAGAGAGAGAGAGAGCGAGCGAGCGAGCGGGCGGGGGGGGGGGGAGGGAGGGGGGGGAAGGGACGGGGGAAGGGAGGGGGGGGAAGGGGGGGGGGAGGGAGGGGGGAGGGGGGGAAAGGGAGGGGGGGAAAGGGAGGGGGGAAGGGAGGGGGGGGGAAGGGAGGGGGGGGAAGGGAGGGGGGGGAAGGGAGGGGGGGGGAAGGGAGGGGGGGAAGGGAGGGGGGGAAGGGAGGGGGGAAGGGAAGGGGGGGAAGGGAGGGGGGGAAGGGAGGGGGGGAAGGGAGGGGGGAAGGGAGTGGGGGGGAAGGGAGTGGGGGGGAAGGGGAGGGAGGGGGGGAAGGGAGGGGGGGGAAGGGAGGGGTGGGGAAGGGAGGGGGGGAAGGGAAGGGGGGGAAGGGAGGGGGGGAAGGGAGGGGGGGAAGGGAGGGGGGGAAGGAGGGGGGGGAAGGGAGTGGGGGAAGGGAGTGGGGGGGGAAGGGAGGGGGGGAAGGGAGGGGGTGGGGAAGGAGGGGGGGGAAGGGAGGGGGGGAAGGGAGGGGGGAAGGGGGGGGAGGGAAGGGGGGGGAGGGAAGGGGGGGGAGGGAAGGGGGGGAAGAGGGGAGAGAGAGAGAGAAAGAGGAAAAGAGAGAGAGAGAGAGAGAAGAGGGGGAGAAGGGAGAAAGAGAGAGAGAGAGAGAGAGAGAGAGCGAGCGAGCGGGCGGGGGGAAGGAGGAGGGGGAGGGGGAGGAGGGAGGGGGGGAAGGAAGGGAGGGTGGGAGGGAGGGAGGGAGGGGGGGAAGGAAGGGAGGGGGGGGAAGGAAAGGGAGGGGGGGGAGGGAGGGGGGAGGGGGGGAAAGGGAGGGGGGGAAGGAAGGGGGGAAGGAAGGGGGGGGAAGGGAGGGGGGAAGGGGAGGGGGGGGGAAGGGAGGGGGGGAAGGGGGGGGAGGGAAGGGGGGGGAGGGAAGGGGGGGGAAAGAGGGGAGAGAGAGAGAGAGAGAGAGAGAGAGAGAGAGAGAGAGAGAGAGAGAAAGAGAAAAAGAGAGAGAGAGAGAAAGAGAGGGGGAAAAGAGAGAGAGAGAGAGGGAGAGAGAGCGATGCGAGCGGGCGGGGGGGAAGGAGGAGGGGGGAGGGGGGAGGAGGGAGGGGGGGAAGGAAGGGAGGGTGGGAGGGAGGGGGAGGGAGGGGGGGGGAAGGAAGGGAGGGGGGGAAGGAAAGGGAGGGGGGGGGAGGAGGGGGGAGGGGGGGGAAAGGGAGGGGGGAAGGAAGGGGGGGAAGGAAGGGGGGGAAGGAAGGGGGGGGAAGGGAGGGGGAAGGGGAGGGGGGAAGGGAGGGGGGAAGGGGGGGGGGGGAAGGGAGGGGGGGAAGGGGGGGAGGGAAGGGGGGGGAAAGAGGGGAGAGAGAGAGAGAGAGAGAGAGAGAGAGAGAGAAAGAGAAAAAGAGAGAGAGAGAGAAAGAGAAAAAGAGAGAGAGAGAGAGGGAGAGAGAGCGAGCGAGCGGGCGGGGGGGAAGGAGGAGGGGGGAGGGGGGAGGAGGGAGGGGGGGAAGGAAGGGAGGGTGGGAGGGAGGGGGGGAAGGAAGGGGGGGGAAGGAAGGGAGGGGGGGAGGGGGAGGGGAGGAGGGGAGGGGAGGAGAGGGGGGGGAAGGGAGAGGGGGGGAAGGGAGAGGGGGGGAAGGGAGAGGGGGGAAGGGAGAGGGGGGAAGGGAGGGGGGGAAGGGAGGGGGGGGAAGGGAGGGGGGGAAGGGAGGGGGGGAAGGGAGGGGGGAAGGGAGGGGGGGAAGGGAGGGGGGGAAGGGGAGGGGGGGAGGGAAGGGGGGGAAAGAGGGGAGAGAGAGAGAGAGAGAGGGAGAGAGAGCGAGCGAGCGGGCGGGGGGGAAGGAGGAGGGGGGAGGGGGGAGGAGGGGAGGGGGGGGAAGGAAGGGAGGGTGGGAGGGAGGGAGGGAGGGGGGGAAGGAAGGGAGGGGGGGAAGGAAAGGGGAGGGGGGGGGAAGGGGAGGGGGGGGGAAGGGAGGGGGGGAAAGGCAGGGGGAAGGGAGGGGGGAAGGGAGGGGGAGGAGGGGGGGAAGGGAGGGGGGAAGGGAGGGGGGGAAGGGAGAGGGGGGGGAAGGAGAGGGGGGGGAGGGAGGGGGGGAAGGGTGAGGGGGGGAAGGGAGAGGGGGGGAAGGGAGAGGGGGGGAGGGGTGAGGGGGGGAGGGAGAGGGGGGGGAAGGGAGAGGGGGGGGGGAAGGGAGAGGGGGGGGGAAGGGAGAGGGGGGGGAAGGGTGAGGGGGGGAAGGGAGTGGGGGGGGAAGGGAGGGGGTGGAAGGGAGATGGGGGGAAGGGAGTGGGGGGATGGGAGGGAGGGGGATGGGTGGGGGGGAAGGGAGGGGGGAAGAGGGAGAAAGGGAGGGGAAGGAGGGGGAAGGAGAAGGGGGGAAGGAGGTGGGGGGAGGGGGGAGGAGGGAGGGGTGAGGAAGGGAGGGTGGGAGGGGAGGGAGGGAGGGGGGGAAGGAAGGGGGGGAAGGGGAGAGGGGGGGGAAGGGAGAGGGGGGGGAAGGGAGGGGGGGGGGAGGGAGTGGGGGGGCAAGGGAGTGGGGGCAAGGGAGT